>NC_140139.1:6447513-7670624 GCF_964035555.1 Netta rufina
TGCTGTACCTTTTCCTTAAAAATGTGAATGTTAGTTTTATTTTCCTAGTTACTTCAGGCATTTACACCACATAATCCACCCCGTGACTATAGTCACTCAAGCTTCACGACAGTTGGAATATGTCGGGGATATCACATACATTCTCGGATTGAGGTTTATCGAGTGTATGTACATTGTGTAGAGATGCTAAGCGTTTTATCATAAACCAGAGTTTAACTCTGGTTTACAAACTAATTGTCAGTATAAAACATAATACAGTGAGTATTAGCAGAACAATAACAGGGTGAAGCATCTTGTTGAAGATTCCCTTGGCAGCTGGCGACCATCCAAACAAAGTGTCCCACCAACGGTGCCTCTCATCTCTCTGCACTCTTTCCATCACTCGATGTATTTCCTGTGCATCATGATGGACAGTAATCAGAGTCTTTTGTCCATTTTCTCGGACCTGTGTCATCAGCTGCTTCAGGTTCTCATGTACCAGCAATTTCTTCACCAAGGTAAGGTTCATTCCAATAGGAGTAGGCAGCAGTTCATGAAGCAGAATATAATTAGATGCAATAAGTTGATAAGAAGTGACAGGAGCTGAGTATTTAAAATCACATCCTAGAATTTTGGTAAAATTGCAAACACAAACATTAGAGTGATTATTGATATCTACCACTGCATTATCTACGACTATAGAATCACAATGAGTTCTCATGCAAACACAACCTTTCCCAATATATACAAGTACAGTTTCAAGGGTTTCATTAGGATGTATCTCAAAGTGGCAAATATTTTGCTCAGTGTCAAGACAAATGTCTTGGGATTCCAGCGTGTTACTTTCACAGATGAAACCTTTTTGTTCACGCACAATACATGCATTTACATCAATTGTTTGCCACTTTCCTCCCTTTTGATGGGCCCATACTTTATGCTCTTTAGGATAAAGTATAGTTCCATTATGATTGAGTCCTAATGCAATGATCGGATATACATTGTATACGGTGGCATTGCTTATAGTAAGTACAAAGGCAACAATTTTATCATTTTCTGCATAATGGGTAAAGTTGACTAATTGCCACCATGCTTGAAATTCTTTTTCAAATTCTGAAGCGTTATCCCAAATCAATTTTCGAATTTCAGTGGGCAAAGTTCCTCCTTCTCCCTCTCTAATAATAGCTGCTGCTACAGATTGTATCCATAACTGTGCTTGGATACAGCTCAAGGCAAGGGAGGTATTGCCTTGGGCTTTTCCAAGGGCATTTACAATTAATTGATGATCATTTTCCTCAATTTGTTCCCAATAGGGTAAAATATCCGATAGAAGCCATTGATTTGCTCCTAAAGCCAATAAGGATGATTTTATTGGTTGTTCCAGTTTCCTTAGGTCATCTGTAGTAGCAGTTACTCTACTCATTAAAACCTCAGCATCGATGCTATTTCATATACCTAATCCTGTCCCCAGTAACCCAGTTGCATCCCGTGGATGCGCTGAGATTGTTTTTAGAGAACGTCCATGTAACCATGCTAACCAGCCGGTGTAGGCAGTTCTCAGAAAGGTGGTACATTTTGGGTTAATTTCAGAGATATTAATGTGCAGCGCTAGCTCTACCCTTTTTAGGGACCAACTAGGGTTAAAGAGAATTTGTTGTTGCCCCACATTTTTAATTATGTAAGCACCTGTATTGAAGATGGAGGGAGTTAGACCAATGGGGGGCTGAGTCGGTTCATTTTCAAGTATCTGTGGAGGCAGAGGCTTCTTATCCTTTGTAGTCGATAATGTTTCTGTATTAACCATGAATTCAAATAATATTTCTGTGCCTCTGTAACCCCAAAGACAGTACACAATTATAGGTTTGGTGAAAGTAAAATTGTACCAGCAATCAACATTTGGTTCCGTTATTTTGGTACAATCAGTACTATAATTTTGTGGTCTAGTAGAATCAGCGTATACTGTCTTAATCTCAGTAGGCCGATTATAAGTGGATCCATTAGTTATTCGACAACCAATTTGTATTATCTGGCCAGATGTGGCTTGAAGTTCAGCCATTTTTAGAGAATCGTTCCAACTCCATTCATCTTTTGAAAATATTTTGTTTCCATGTAGAACTAAGGTAGATAAATTTAGGCCCCTTTTGTTCTGAGGTGTTCCAATGATTGCGCTGTACCGTGATAATGCATGATTCCAAGGATCATCATAAGGTGTTATGGTGTCACTGGGTATATTTCTAATTCCATACTGCAGTATATCAAATGTAATGTATGGAGTTAGGTCAGGTGGTGTAGTTGGATCAGGTTCAACCACATCTATTTTGAATCTAAATAGTAGTCCTGTACACCGTGACTGCGACAGGCCTGAACCTGAGCAGTGTTGTTGCCATATACAAGTTACAATAGTGGGTTCTATCAGGGTAAAATTATACCAGCAATCCCACTCATCTGTAGTACAGGACTTTGTTGCCACTTTGTTTCCAGATACTGTTATTGATGTGGCTTTCTCATGAGTTGAGCCATTGACCATTCTACACCCCACCTGAATTTCCTCTCCTATTCTTCCCTTTAGGAGTGGAAGCCATCTCTCATCCCAGCCCCACTTGTGTCTTGAAAACACCTCAGTTCCATGCATAACCATGGTAGCTAAGTTTAATTTTTCCTTTAAGGCTTGCGTTCCCAACATCCCAGTGTATTTAACATAGGCTTGGGACCACAGCCAGCCTGGGTCTCCTTGGCTGTAAACCAGGAGTGATTGCATCAGGGTCAGGGCGGAGCATAGTATTATCAATCCAAACTGTTGATTCATCATCTTCCAGCTGTCCATATGCTGTTCGCTCAGGGTTCCTGTAAACATAAAAGAAAGAAAAAAATATGCTCGGTTGTATTCAACCGGCAGGGTTAGAAAGAAGGTGATATCCACCAGGTGCTGATCCGGTGTATTTTTCCTGAGCAATCTTTAGCTTCCCATGCATAGGGATTTTTGGGAGTAGTCAGTATCATGGGTACTATTCCAATCTGAGGCATTTTTACCAGCACAGGCTGTCCAGGAGAAAATTCTACAAGGTGCTTTTTCATTTTAGTTTGATGCTTTTCTATCTCAGTGTAGTGCTTTGGAGTGATGGTGGTAGAAGATGCACAGAAGGCTTTCATTTTGGGGCAGCCATCTCCACTCCATCTATTATTTAATTGATAGATGGCGTCATGTAACCGCAAATGCCATCCAGATTCGTGAGTATTTGCGAAACACTTAACCAATCCATTAGTGCGTTCTACAATACCGTTTGCTTGAGGATAATAGGGGGTGTGGAATACCCATCGGATCCCTTCCTCTCTGGCCCAGTCCTGTACCACTGCAGCTGTAAAATGTGAGCCATTATCACTTTGAATTTCTTCAGGTAGGGGGAGTGTACTAAACCATCCTTTTAGTCCTTTTACCGTGTTTTCCCCAGTAGCTGATGCAAAAGCAGCAGCCATAGTGAGGCCAGATATTACCTCTACTCCTACTAGAACATACTTTTTCCCTCCTGATGATCGCAATGGGCCGATGTAATCAATCTGCCAGGAGTGCCACAATGTTTTCCTGTCCCGAATGTGCAAGGGAGGTGCCTTACTCGGATGGTCCTTGTTAAGCCGTAAGCGACATTGGGAACAGGCAGTCACCACTTGTTCACACAGTTTGACTGATACGGGCCATCCTCAAGCTATACCTTCCCGGTATAAGTCAGCCCGTCCGGTGTGGCCACGCTTAACATGTAACCATTCTAGCAACCGTTCCCACTCTTGGTTATCATTAGTGACATCAACTTGTCGCAACCGTGTGAGGCTATCTACCTGCTGATTGAATTGGGCAGCTACAGTGTTTGACTGATCATGTCCTTTTACCCATCCTAGATGTAGTGTTCGCTGCTTTCCTATCTCTAACAGTTGTTTCCAACTTTCGGTTTGCCAGACTGGAACTCTATTTACCTGCCAATCATTAACTGCCCAGTGACCGATCCACTCGGTAGCTCCTTTAAAAACAGCATATGAGTCAGTATAGATATGGGTAGCACCATGTTGTGCAGCTAATAAAACTGCTCTGAGTTCCCCTACCTGTGCACTGCCTTCACCGGTTTCAATCAGTTTCTCTCCTGTTGCTACTTCCAATGCCACAGCCTTGTATTTCCACTTATTGTTTTCCCTATGAGACGAGGCATCTGTAAACCATACTCCTGTAAGATCACTGTCTTCCTTTAGAGGAGGTGCTTCCTGGATCGGGGATGGTTTGGTCGGTGGAAGCTGAAACAGGAGGGTACTATCTATATCCTTTTGTAGTTTGGATATTTTAGTATTACCCTCAGTGATTGGCATAATCTCACTAATACCTTCTAGATAGGCATACCATTTACGAACCGTGGGCTTCTGAGCAATGCCAGCAGGTGGTATTGTTCCTTTACGGACTACATCCAGGATACGGAAAGGTCCTCGGACGATCACATTCTGTTTTCTCCTTAATTGCTCTGTCTGTTTCACTGCTCGCACTAGAGACAATAATCCCTTCTCAAGATCCGAATACCTTCTTTCAGTATCACTGAAGGAGTGGGAGCTGAATTCTAATGGTCTCTCGGGTCCCTCTGGCCCCCTTTGCCATAAGTTACAATGAGAGCCATGTTCACTGAACCCCCATTCCACATGGATAGGGTCAGTAGGGTGTATGGGGCCAAGCTGTTGGAACAACCTCAATTCCTTTATTAATAATTCTATTGCATTAGTATGCTGTTCAGTCCACTCCCATGATTTTCCTTTCCTAAGTAAGTTATAGACGCGCAATGATAGCAAAACCTGGAATATGTTTACGCCAATAACTTAAAGCACCCAATACTTGTTGTAATTCTTTTACACTAGAAGGTCTTTGTCCATGTTCTATTTTTTCCAGCGTGTCCTGAGGAATAGAGGCAGCTCCATTTACCCACCATACTCCCAGGAATTTAACTTCCTGTGCAGGCCCTTGGCACTTTGAGTCAGGGATTTCCAATCCTAAATCAGTCAGTGTCTTCCGGATGTTTTCCATTGTGCCTCTTACACTTTCCTGATCCTTTCCCCCTATCAGGATATCATCTATATACTGATATACTGTGTTATCCGGTGGAATAGGAATTTCTGCTAGAATTTTAGCCAAAGTATTATGGGCAATTGTGGGAGAATGCTTGTATCCTTGTGGAAGCCTATTAAAAGTATATTGGATTCCTTTCCAGGTGAAAGCAAACTGAGCTTTGTCCTGCTCAAGGAGAGGAATCATAAAAAACATATCTTTAACATCCAAAGCAGCCATCCAAGGATGGGCAGCGCCTTGTATTAATGTCACTATTTCTGCTATGTTTGGGACTGCAGCAGTTAAGGGTGCGGTATTAGCATTTAACTGTCTGTAGTCCACGGTGAAGCGCCACTGCCCAGTTGATTTCTTTACTGGCCACACTGGTGAATTATAAGGTGAATGGGTCCTTTTAATAATGCCTCTTTCTTCCAATTCTGTCACCACCCCGTCAATCCCCATAAGTGCTGCTGCTGGCAACGGATATTGCCGAACATTAGTAATTTTAGAGGGAGGTAAGGGTATAGATGTTTGTAGCAGGCTCAGTTTTACTGTGTCCGAATCCCTTTGATATGTCGCGAAACTCCACACCGTTCCATCAGGGAGTTTCCACATACGACCACGCAGTACATCAAATCCTAAAATATTAGTGTATGCAGCACCAACTAATACTTCTACCCTGGTTAATTTTTGTTCCTCTGGCAACCAGAGTGAAATTTTTGCGGTAGGGCATTGTTTTTCCACACCATCGATTCCTGTAAATTTAACCCTGCGTCGACCAGGTGTTATGCCCAGGATCTGTGCGGTCTCATGTGTAATTACTGACATTTGGGCCCCAGTGTCAATAAGAAAATTTACCAATATTTTTCGGGGTCCAACAGGAATGGCAATGATAGGGTTAGATTGTTCATTAGAGAGCCATTGAATTGCTAATACCCGCCGAGCAGGGTGGCTCACTGCCCTCCCCGGGGATAGGAGTTTTTTTGCTGAGGTTCTGTTTTGTCAATTAAGCTTGGTGCTGAAGGTGTACATTCTTTATGGACGGGATTTTTTCCTGTTAGACAATCCCCTCCATCTGGAACATCTTTCTTACCTAGAGATTGGACTAATTTACAGAGGTCATCTACAGAGGCACCACGCAAGAGTGGTCGGGATGCACCCAAAGCTAGGGCCTTACGCCAGAGCTCATCCCGTTCTTTATTAAATTTGAACCTGTTTTAAAAATTAGGGTATCTGGGATTTTTAGTGTGGATTTGCTGGACTCACCGAGAGTGATCTTGGGGCTTAATACTGGATGAATTAATCCAGCCCATTCGGCGTCCGTATTTATCTAGGTCTTGGAAAAATTCACTCCATGTGGGAATAGGAGGGTTTGGATTCCGCCTACGACCACGATCACCATCCCTAGGAGCAGCTTGTATGCGATCCTGGGTGTTTGCTACAAACATCTTAAGACAATCAGGGAGTCCACGAATGAGAGGAGTTAACCGAACCGGATCAATGGGAGCCAACATCGGGGATTTCCTAAATTCATCTCTTTCATATATCGCCTGAATACAGGCTGCTTTTTGTACTGCTACAGCCAGGTCAGAATAGCCTGTAGCTCTAATTTCCAGGGGTTCCCCTCTCTCTTGGGGATCTATACCACCTGCCCAGTATGCCGCCCGTGCAGTGATAGAGTAACTATGGTCTCCTGGTGTGGTGGTTAAAAACACTCCAGGTCCCCAAAAGCCACCTGCTTCTTCCTCACTCAACATAATTCGATCTCCTCCTTCAAGAGAAACTCGCCACACATACTCCACCTCCGATTCCCCTGGTCGCCTTGAGAACTTCTCCTGTATTTTAATTAACTCCGCCGGTGACCACGGAATTGTTCGCACAGTAGTGCGGATTTCATCATTATCATCAACAGTATTCTCAGTCTTAACCAAAGGTCTCAAGGAAATCGACTGAGGTTCAGAATCAGAAATCTCTTCAACACCATCATCACTGTCAAACCAGATATCACCATCCCAGCTTTCAGGGTCTGCATTATACAACAGTCTACGAATCTGCTTAACCGGAGCACAAGGCTGTATTTTAGTTAACAGATGACTAACCCTCTCCAGCAATTGTTTAAGATAATTATTTTCGCTCACAAGTTTATCCACTCTGACTCCTAATGCTTTTCCTGTCTCCCTTTCAAAGGCCAATGATGACTTCAATATTTCATTCTCTGATTTCAAAGCGGTATGTTCCGCATCAGAGATCAGTTTGGGAGCAGGAGTTTCCTTAGCTTCTTGCTGAGCACAAGACAAACAGTCTCCTAACACAGCACAAATCGCACCTTTACCCTTTCTTTGACCAATCTTTCGTGAAGCCTGACACTGCTTAATGCGCTCCACCACCTTTTCCTCATCTTTCCAAAACTTTTGGGCCCACTCCTTCCCTGCCTGGGAAGGGGCACACTTGTATTTTTGCAGAAGTTTATCCATAGCAATCCTGCCGACTACGCCAATTTTACTGTCGCGTTAAGGGGTGTAGCAGATTAACCGTTACAGGCCCGGTCAGATTCAGGGTACTGAACTAGTCGGACATTCACCAAAAACACATTAACCGTCTGGGGGTCCAGTCAGACATTCACCATCAACGCATTAACGGCCTGGGGGTCCATTCAGACATTCACCAAAAACGCATTAACCATCTGGGGGTCCGTTCAGACATTCACCAAAAATGCATTAACCGCCTGGGGGTCTGGTTAGATTCAGAACACTGAACTATCACGGATAACCACCCTCACCCTTGTTGCACTCAATGAGAGTTATCACAATGCAATCAAGTATGGTTTATTACAGCAACAGATAATCAGGTTCTTTTGGATTGCCGGCGATAGTGACTGTCTGCAAAAGCAAGCTAGTATGCATAAAATACACAGGTGTTATAGGTGTTACAGGTGTTATAGGTGTTGTAGGTGTTACAGATGTTACAGGTGTTATAGATGTTTATAGATGTTACAGATGTTACAGATGTTACAGGTGTTATAGATGTTACAGGTGTTACAGATGTTACAGGTGCGCAGCCTAGGAATAAACGCGCTAAAAGGATCAAAGACTCTATAGAGGTTTATAAGCAAGTATTCAGATCTCACCCAAAGGCGTCCCAATGGGGGGGGAAGAGAGGCTCAGCCCGTCGACTGATCCCAGGAGTCAGGAGGTCCTAAGGATGTTGTATTCACTCGGGATGGTATCTCCCCTGATGGTGGTATCTTCCCTAACATTCCCTCTCTCTTAGGCCAATTTATATTATTTTCTATCTTTTAGGTGAAGCTTGAGTGGCTCTAGTCAAGCATATCTTAGTTATGATTGGTGAAAAGTTCTCCCGTCTCCGTTTAAAGTAATAGGCTCCGAGAAATTCAGAGCGCGTGCTCAGTGAGGGGTGGTCGCACCTTGGAGGCAGGTAGCTTTTGGGATGGAGGTGTGTTTTGGTATTATAATGATATTATAATGAGCAAAAAGTACACTAGGGTACAGCATTTGTCAAAACATGACAGGTCCTTGGCTCAGGGTAGCAAAAAGTGCAGCTTATTGGTCTCGGTGTGCACAAGACCAGTCGAGTCTCCACCTGGTTACAGAGCCTAGCCGTGGTGTCTCCACTCCACTCTACACTCCATACTGTTCCTTAGAGCTAGCACATCAGGTTTCCCCAGCGCGATAGCATCTAAGGTTGGAAGTCTAGGGAACGCTCAGGTAGCGCAGCTACACCCTACCCTGAAAGCCTCTTCAATGCTGTACATTTTCTTTAAAATGTGAATGTTAGTTTTATTTTCCTAGTTACTTCAGGCAATTACACCACACCAGGGGCTCCTTGCTGACTAGTTCCCTGAACAGCCTGAAGTCTGCTTTCTCTGTAAGGAAGGGTTTATCTGCTCAGTTTGACTTCAGTCACCTGTTGAGCCTAAGCTGTCAGGAGTTTCTGTTACTTCTTTTTTTTTTTTTTCTTCTCTCCCTTCTTTCTGTATTTTTTGTCAAGCTCTCCTGACTTTGGCATTCTCCCTGTGTGCGATGAGGGTGGTTATGTGAGTAGCTCGGAGAATAATTATCCTTGCTGAGACCTGAAGAGGCAATTCATTATGTCAGGTTAAAAACAGCTGTGCAACAATAGCACAAGGAAGCCTACATAACTAAGCATTGAAAACTAAGCACAGAGCACAGTAAATTTCCCCTGTGAATATAGAATTTGGGGTCATTATCTCACAGTTTTGCTGAATACCGCTGGACATATTTTGAGGCTAACAGATGTATCACTTTGGCTTTATTTCTACCTCTCACGCCTGCATATTTCAATGCCCCAAATTCACAGTGTGCTGAAATCTGAGGGACCATTTGCTAGGAGCTGAGAGAGCTTTCTCTAGGCCAGTATAGAAGATAGTTTTGAATTAGTTCAGTATGTCTGAGAGCACTAGAATGAAGGTAAACTGAGCCCTGTCAGAGGTACCATTTTGTAATAAATGGCTAAGTCCCAAATAGGATTACAATCAAAGTTTTACAATTTGTTAAATGAATAGAGGAAAGCAAACAACGCTGGGTGCACCGGGAGTCTCTGCTCCACCAAGACGCACACCAGTTACATAAGGCGGCTGTTTTTTATGCTCCTAGGCTAATACATATTCATCACCACTTTTGGAAAAGGCAGGGTTATTATAATTAGTTCCCGGAATCTGAACCCTCCTACTGGAGCATGTATATCAGTCTCTGGTGGTCCCTCTGGGGGTCTCTTGTGCCGAAGGCTCATAGTCTTCCTCCCAGGCTTTTTTTCTTGCCCTTCTCCTTTGTCCATTTGGCTGGATGTCAGAGACTTGTGCAGCGTCCCCTGCAAGCTTTGTCTTTTATTCGTCTTTCAGCTTTCGCCTTCTCCTTAATCTCTTGGCCAGATATCAGAGACTTGCATAGTATCTCATGCAACAGTCATAATAGTTAGCAGTTATTCTGTAACCCCTTTGTTCTCTTATCCCCTATTGACACAAATTGCTGGACCATTCCTTTGCAAGATATAAGAACTATATACATTAACCACTCTGTTTTTCTTAGACTTGTGGTTATACAAGGGCATGTAAGACAGAAGGTCACATTTCATCATACCATGCGGCCCTAGCATTGTTCCATATTGACACGAATCATGAACACATTTCACAATCCCTCATCTCCCTTTTCATGGTATTGATTCATGTTTTCCTTTCCAATCAAGTCAATACTTGACGAATTGATACAAATTTTGGAACTTTGTTTGTTTTTATTATCATCAGGGAATGGGTTTTCTTTTTCCCTGGTTCTGGGTCAACAGGTACCGCAGATATTTGCATTCCTTGTATAACCGAGTGTATTAGTCTGGTAATACAGGGTATTAAACATGGAATTATTAACAATCCTCCACATATCCCCAATACAACCATCCTTATTTTAGCAAACCAATCACCGCCCATAAAGCTCCCCCCATAATCCTCCTAGATCGATTCCATTCCAAGTTTGAACTGGGACATGTGCAATTTTCTTCATTTCCTTTACAAGTTCATTTACAGCTTTTCCTTCTGTTGTGGTTTAACCCAGCGGGCAGCTAAACAACACACGACCGTTCTCTCACCCTCCCCCCTCCCTCTCTGGGATGGGAGAGAGAAACAGGAAAATGAAGCCTGTGAGTTGAGATAAAGACAAATTAATAATAATAATAATAATAATAATGACAATAATGATGATAATAGCACTACTAGTAATAATGTGTACGAAACAAGTGATGCACAATGCAATTGCTCACCACCTGCTGTCCGATGCCCAGCCTAACCCCGAGCAGTCCGGCCCTCCTCCCAGCTCTTGTTGCACCCCCAGCCTGGCCGCTGGCAGGACAGAGTGAGAAGCTGAAACGTCCTTGGCTTGGTGTAAGCACTGCTCTGCAACAATTAAAACATCAGCATGTTATCAGCACTCTTCTCATCCTAAGCCAAAACATAGCATTCTACCAGCTACTAGGAAGAAACACCCTCATCATCAATCTCTAAACAGCAATTACTAAGGTTAAATTTTCCACAGACTCCTCCTTCTTGTGCTAGTAAATAATCCAAAGCTAAGCGATTTTGATACAAAGCAGTTCTCATCTTGGTATTTTGCTTTGCAATTAATCCACGTGCATATCCGGTTTTATTTACAACTATTTCTATTGCAGCATGTAACCTAATTATTCTATTAAGCATATATATTGGGGTCCTATAACCCCAGGATCTGTCTTCTGCCCACGTAGCTGGATCATAATAGGCAAACGCCTTCAATCAAGGGGTTGGGCCTGCTTTCAGGGTTGATTCAGGCTTGTGTTACTTTTCAGCCTGTTGGGGTGATCCAGCTCCTGGAAAACGAATCACAATTTTATATGGGTTTAAAAAAAAAAGGTTCTTTTGTAATTTTCTCAGGACAACCCAACCTTAGTGCGGGAGAAGTCCGGTCGAGGTCCTCTCACTCAGCAGTCAATACCCATAGGGGTTGCCTCCCTTGGTAGACCTTACAGACCGCAGTGGAGGGTCCCGCCCTGGTCTTGCCTTCTCCCTTTCCTCCCTTCAGGCTTGTCCCCTTTATCTGGTGCCCTTAATTCATGCAAGAATATTAGTCCCACTTTAGCCTTAGTTTCAGTTTCCCAGGAGCGGACTCAACCCTCCAAGTTTCAGTAGTTACTGGTCCTTTTATTCTAGATGCGTGGGTCCAAACCCTTTCTGCTGTTCTCACAGCTGTTTCAGTAGTAAGTAAAACAGGGTACATTCCCTCCCATTGGGGGTTCAATGATTCTTCCCTCCAGGTTTTTATTAAGACCTTGTCTCCTGGTTGTATCTTATGATTTAGCAAATCCTAAAGGTGGTGTTTGAGCCATCATTCCAATTTCTCTTAGCTCTTGTAATCTCCTTCCAATAGTAATTATATATTTCTGGATGCTACGATCCTCAACTACATTGTTCCCTGTAGGCATCCCTTGAGAATAAGGCATACCATATAACATTTCATATGGCGATAATCCAGTCTCACTGTGTGCTTTAGTTCTTAGGTTTAAAAGTGCCAATGGTAAGCATTTCGTTCAGGGCATTTATGTCTCGATCGTTAATTTGGCCAACTGTTGTTTTATTGTTTGATTCAGTCTTTCGACTTTCCCTGAGCTTTGTGGGTGCCACGGAGTATGGTATTCCCACTGAATACCTAATGACTGACATAATAATTTTATTATTTTAGAAGTAAAGTGTGTGCCCTGGTCAGAATCAATGTACTGGATTATCCCATATCTAGGTATCATGTGTTCTAATAGAATTTTTCCACCATTTGTGCTGTAGCTTGTGCTACGGGATAAGCTTCTACCCATTGTGTTAAATGATCTACTATTACCAATAAATATTTTATCCTCTCTACTTTGGGCAATTCAGTGAAATCAACTTGTACTTTCTCGAAAGGCCTATAAGCTGTTTTTCTCCCTCCCGTGACTGCTTGTCGAAATGCTTTCTTATTTATCTTCTGATAATTAAGCAACCTTGTGTAATTTGCTTTGCTATTTCAAAAATCCCAATGCAACCAAATTGTTTAAGTAAATGATCACTTAACGCCTTTGTACCCCAATGTGTTTGTGAATGCAAATGTCCCAATATTTGCCTCGCATAAGCCTTTGGCAATATCTCTTGCCCGTCTGGCAGTGTCCATTTTCCTTGTTCTAACTTAGCCCCTATTTTCTCCAGTTTTGTTTGTTCTTCAGGGGTAAACTTCTTTTCTCTTCCCTCTCGCCTTTCTTCCTCCCATACTATATTAATTTTAGCAACCTGAGTCCTCAAGGCTACTTCCTGGGCTTCTTTATCTGCTAGATTATTTCCTCTGGTTCGGTAATCTAATCCCTTTTGGTGTCCTTTCACAAGTACCACTGCTATTTCCTTTGGTTCTCTTAATGCCCTTAAATTTTTTATTATTAATTCTTGATATAAGATTCCTCCCTCTCTCCGGACAAGGTCTTTTTCTGACTTTCTCTTACTGCTGCTACAAAGATCTTGTCTTTTGCTTTTTGTTTTTCCTCATCTCTCCTAACATATACTTTCTGTGCTTCCCTAAGTAATTCCTCTAATCCTCAGCAGTAAATAAGATCCCTAAAATGGGCTGTATTTCTTCCCAGGTATAAGTATTGGGGCCTAGGAATTGGTCCAGTTTTTCAGCTACTCCAAGGCGGTCATTTAATAGGGTCCCCATTTCTTTCTTGAAATTCCTTACATCTGTGGTATTTAATGGGACTGCCACAAACCCAATGCATCCCAGATTGCCTCCTAGGGGTACCTCTCTTAGGGGATATAGAGAAGCTCTCTCAGATACGGCAGTCCTACTTCTCGTACATGCAGCCGGAGGTTGGTCTAATTCCGTTGCTGTTAGTGGTGGAGGCAGGGGCAACGGTGGTACTGCTGGAGATACCATGGCCACCGGAGGGGGCGCCGCCGCCGGGGGTGGATTGTTAGGATATGGAGGTGGTAGGTTATCCAATGGCTCCCATTTATCATCTTTTTCTTTTTCCTGTTTTTCTTCTTCTTCAAATTTCTCGTCTGCTTTTAGTGTAAATATTGAGGCTGGAAAAGGACGTGAAGTCCTGATCCATAATCCTGCATAATCACTTTCCTCCTGGCTAAAAGGGTCCTTGGAATTAACATGTATGTTTAAGGCTTGGCAAATCCAGTCTTCAAAGGATCCAAAAACAGGCCAAAGGACATGTGGTTTTAAAAGCTCCTTTGGCCATTCTATCATACAGTACTAAACCATTTTTAATTTACTTTTTCCTTTTCTGGGGCCCTTATCGTTCCAATTTCTAATCATTATTCCTAATGGACTTTCTGGTGGTATGTCTGGTAATTTGCTCCCTTTCTTCTGGTCATTGGTCTTCGATTTCGTCTGACCCATCTAGGAATTTTACTATGGCAATTCCCACAGCCCTTGGTTACCTTAGTAAGAGTGTCTTGCAGGGGGTTTAGAACCTATCACCCACCCACAAATCCTATAGGAATCGCTTCGGTCCTTCACCGGCCAAGTCCCTCACGTTAGATTGGAACCGCGGTTAGAAGACCTCCACACTCACTTCGGAACTGAGTTCTGTCTCAGTCACACTCTTACACACATAGGCAACTGAATCCCACCCCACCAAACGGTATACACCTTAAATACTTACGACTCTGTCGTCTTTGTTCGGATCTTCGCGCGCAGAATTACGGGCAAAATATAGTGCTGCAGCCAGCAAGGGAGCTCATACAAAAAATCAAAATCTTTGCTTACCTTTATTCAGGTTCAAGATGGCATTAGTCCTGACCTGACTCGAACAGGAGCCACCAAATGGTGGGGCGCCTCTCCTAGATCAAATCAGAATTCAGGAACCAAAGCTGTTACAGGAAGCACGGCCGAAAGCACGACAGACACCAGTAGAGTCAGATCATGCTCCATTTCATTGCCCGAATAGCCTAACTTTTAAAGTGAACTTAACAGGGGTGGATAGTGTCTCACACAAGATTATTGGTCAAAAGCACTCAGACAAACAACTGCAAGAAAACAACCCCACCTGCAAGAAAACAACCCCCTTGTGATTAGCAGTCACACAGACCTTGTCCTTGAAGCCAGCTACTGGTAACAATATTTTTCTGAATTCCTCAATTGGGCGATGTGGGAACACTGTCATGGGAACTTCTCATAGTTGCCCTGGTAGCTTGGTTTGCTCAGCTACAGCAAGCCATGGGATTTTTGCTGTTTCAAAAAATCCCTCAACACAAAGCCATCCCGGACGAGCCCCCAATTGTAACAAATGACTGAGTCCCAAATAGGATTACAAAGTTTTACAATTTATTAAATGAATAGAGGTAAGCAAACAGCGCTGGGTGCACCAGGAGTCTCTGCTCCACCAAGACGCACACCAGTTACATAAAGCGGCTGGTTTTTATGCTCCTAGGCTCCTACATATTCATTATTACTTCTTGGTTCAATATCTTCTGGGACAGGACAGTTTTGGGCAATTGTGAGATTAAAAAATGAAACTGTGAAGAAAAATTCCTCAGAAAAGAGCAATATACCATTTCTTTGAATTCTCGGCATTTTAAATATTCCCATATCAGGCTAAGAAACTACCCGAGAACAACAGTGTTGAGGGATTTTTGAAATACCAAGGAGGCCATGACTTGCTGCAGCTGAGCAAACCAAGCTACCAGGACGACTATGAGAAGTTCCCATGACAGTGTTCCCACATCACCCGATTGAGGAATTTAGAAAAATATTGTTGCCAGCAGCTGGCTTCAAGGACGAGATCTACGTGACTGCTAATCACAAGGGGGTTGTTTTCTTGCAGGTGGGGTTGTTTTCTTGCAGTTGTTTGTCTGAGTGCTTTTGACCAATAATCTTGTATGAGACACTATCCGCCCCATTAATTTTGCTATAAAAGTCAGGTTATTTGTGTAATAAAGTAGAGCATGATCTGACCATACTACTGTCTGTCGTGTTTTTGGTTTTTATTCCTGGAACCTATGGCACCCGAACAGGCTGAGACCCGGAGATGCTGAGAGACGCTGAGAGACACTAAGAGACGCTGAGAGACCTGAGAGACACTGAGACCTGACAGACACTGAAAAACCTGATAGACGCTGAGAGACTCCAAGCACAGACCCGGACACAGGTATTGCGGTGAGATGTGGAGATAGAGAGATCGCAGTGAGACGCAGAGACAGAGATCGCGGTGAGACGCAGAGGCAGAGATCGCGGTGAGATGCGGAGCAGAATCATGGTAAGATGCGGAAGAGTGAAGTAACGTGGTGAGACGCGGGACATCCGGGGTCGAGTTGCTATGGGACATCGGAGGCATCAGTGGAAACGGCACACGATCGCCACCGTGTGGTGAGTTGGCACATAGCAGAGGGGTGGAGATCACGACCCTGCAGCTCATCTGACGTAACCATGGAGGAGGAAGCAGCTATCCAGCTTCTCTCTAGTATTCTCTCTAAGACAGGTGTATCTTGCAATGTAAAAAAGATCAAATCCTTGGTGCACTGGGCTCAGAAGGAGGGTTTTCTGAAGGAAATCCCTCTAATGTTTAGCCCAGATGAGTGGCAGCACGTAGGAAATCACTTATGGGATAAAGCCATCTCAAGTAGAAAGCTAGATAAAGATGCAAGTTGCACACAGTGATTAATGTGCTGTGCGGTATGAAAACCGAACAGCAGATGGCGATGGCGGCGGCACAATCTTTGTCAGTACTGTCTGGGACTGACAGAACGCCGAGTATGAAACCTGAGACCTCAGGAACACGGCTGGCACAATCTTTTTCGTTGGTTCCTGCACCCACCCCAGTTTGGGGTATGCCCTCTTCAATAAATCAATCAGCGGCAGAAATAACTACGGGACTATAGGAGCAGAGTGCTGATGGGGAGTGGGGACTCCACACTCCCCACCCCCCGCACCAGAAAACCTTGATGAAGCTGTGCTGCCAGCATTGGTGCCGCTGCCAGGCAGCAATAAATCCACTCGGGATGCTTCGCCAATGAGAGGTGCAGCAGCAGCTTGCGAAAATCGACCTTCACTGGAGGAGTTGTTCCAAGAACTGCTAGTGAAATTGGAAAACTTAAAAATTATAGATTCAGAGGAGCTTCTTCTATCGTCTGCCCCACCGGAGCCGACTCCCTCATTGTCCATCGCTACACCACCGTTGGCACTAAGGAGGGACAGGTGCTCCGACATCATACGTGATACCATCATAGAAAGGCATTGGCATGCTACATCCTTGGCCTGCCCTATTATTATCGACCTTGTGCAAGGCACCAGGTCGTGGCAGCCGCATGATTGGAAGCTTTCACAACAAGCTCCAAAAATGGTTATGGACTATGGTTTACAATCCCAGGCGGCTCGACAGATATTTTAATGGATTTTCCAGGCAGAACTAATGTGTCCACTTGACTGTCAAAACTTGTCACGCTCATTTTTAACTCCTTCCCCATTGTTATTGTTTGAAAGGGAATGGTTGCAGTTACCACAGGGGGAAGCGGGTCAACTGCGTCAACCGAGGGACCCTCTGTATGGGATTACTGCAGAGATGTTAAAGGGAACGGGTCCTTATCTCAGTACCCAAATTCAGTTGCAGTTCTCTGTGATTATTCACCAAACAGCTGCACAGCTCGCACTGAGGGCTCTTCTTAGTCTTCCAGGGGAAAAGAAAGCACCTCCATTCTCATCACTAGAACAGGGCCCTGGGGAACCATATGCTAATTTTATCGATCGGTTGTGGGCAGCAATTGCTGATCATCCTGATCTAACAGCGGAGTCTAAAAGCAGTGTGTTCAAAATGCTTGCATTTGATAATGCAAGCCCAAAAACTCAAAACATCTTAGTTACACTGCCGAGAACCGTAGCAGTAGAGGACATGTTGGTACAGAGAGCTGATCAGTCCAGGCAACCAGATGTGGTGGCACAGGACTGTCAGAGATTTGCTTTTACGGTACCCTCCATTAACAAACAGGCCCCGGCAAAGAGCTATGAATGGCTAGTGCTTCCGCAGGGGATGAGGAATTCCCCTACATTATGTCAATTATGTGTGGCCTGGGCATTAGAACCAATTCGGACAGCGTGGTGTGATGTAATTATTTACCATTATATGGATAACATTTGGTTTGGTAGGCCAGAATGCTTCCAGGATTCAGATTTAAAGTTTATTCAGGATACTTTGGAAGCAAAAGGGTTGAAGATAGCCCCAGAGAAGGTTCAACAGAAACAGCCATGGCTATACTTGGGATGGAAAATATCAGACCCTACTATTCGTCCCCAGAAAGGTGATATAACTATGCTGTTACATAATTTGACAGATGTACAAATGTTCCTGGATAATATTCAGTGGGGTTGCCACATTGTCCGGATTACTAATGATGCCTTAGCTATATTACTACCTTTATTGCGGGGCATGACTGCAGAGCCACAGATTACACTAACAAATGACCAACAGCAGGCTCTTTCACAAATAGCTTCTAAGGTTGCAGCTGGCACTGCTTGCAGATGTATAGCAGAAGTTGTACTCTCCTTATTAATAAGCAATCATGCGTCTCATCCATTTGCGGTGCTTGGTCAGTGGAAAAAAGAAAAGGGAGAGAGTAAGGGACGCCAAAGATAGAAACGGTATCAGGAAGATGCCACTGACATTAACAGCACTGGGAATAGGAATGACATAAATGAAACAGGTGATGGCAAGGGTGGAATGATAGGGCAGCGTTTTCGAGTTCTGGAATGGATTTTCCTACCGATTCAGCCAAAAACGAGTGTTCAAACATGCGTGGAAGCTATCGCAGAGTTAGTATGTAAGGGTTACTCTCGGAGTATTGAGATCAGCGGGCAGGAACCAGGAGATATTAGTCTGCTGATGAATCAGGATCATTTGGAATGGTGCTAACAGCAATCCATACCACTACGAGAAGCTGTGTTAGGTTACCCGGGATTGGTACATTCCCGAACTCCAAAGGGGCCTCCATGGCAAGTTATAAGATCATATAAATGGCAGGTAGTACCACAGCTTTCGTCCCGACCAGTGGTGGGTCGCACTGTATACACTGATGAAGGTGTGGCAAGTAGGAAGGCTGTGTGTGTGTGGTACGAGAACGTAAGTTGGGAGAAATACATAATTCCGGGGGAGACAGGGGATTCATTACAAACATTGGCATTGTCTGCAGTTGTTTGAGCTTGTCAGTGCTGGATGCATGAGCCGATTAATATCATCTCAGGCTCTCTGTATGTTGTCAACGTGGTAAAACGGATAGAGGATGCCTTGATACGGCAAACTAAGAGGGACAGATTATTTCTGCAGCTGCGAGATGCCATTCAGGGGAGAACTGCACCTTACTGTGTTATCCATATACATAGTCGTCAGTTCTCGATTGGGTTAACAGAAGGTAATTCACAAGCAGACAAGTTGGTGAGTATAGTCACAAAGGTGCCTGAGACTGATTTTGCAAATGCGCGAGTGTTGCACGAAATGTTCCATCAGAATGCAAAGGGTCTTTGGAGAATGCTTGGACTTACTTGGACAGATGCGAAAGGAATAGTAAGATTGTGACCTTCCTGTAGTCATCATGGACCAGGGTTAGGTTTGGGTATTAATCCACAGGGTGTTAAGGCACTTGAGGTATGGCAAATGGATGTAACACATGTATCAGAATTTCATACTGAAAGATATGTGCGTGTGAGTATTGGTACTTGTTCAAGATTCATATGGGCAACGTCTCAGGGGGAAAAAAAAGCACACCATGTGTTTAGACATCTGATGGTGTGTTTTGCCATTATGGGAGTGCCACAGCAGATCAAGATGGACAATGGTCCAGCGTGTTAGCAAAAGGGTTAGAAGTTTATGAAAATGTGGGGAGTAAAGCCTGTCACAGGTGTTCCATATTCTCCCACAGGCCAAGTGATTGTTGAGCGATCACATCAGGTTTTAAAAGAACAATTAGCGAGATTAAAAGAAATCAAGGACATTGATGAATGAAGGCACTGTTTGTCTTGAATCACTTATGTTTGACTAGTGACCGAGAAGACCGGGCCTTCCTGAGAGTATTAATTCTCAAACAATAAATATAGCAGCACCAAATGTGTTACCAGAAATAAGAATGAATTACCGAGATCCTGCTACAGGAACTTGGAAAGGGCCATACGGGTACAGAAATACAAGTAACACCTGTGGTTACAATGACACTGCTAGGCAGGGTTTAGGGGCTTACGGCACGGAGACCAGGGGTAACAGCTATAGCGTTTAGAAGAATTGTACAGCTATGGCCTTACCTCCTGATGTCTTTCTGATTTGCGGGGATAGGCCCTGGCAAGGTATCCCTGCAAATGCTATCGGAGGTCCATGTTACTTAGGTAAACTTACTATATTTGCTCCTAGCTTGTCGCAGTTGCGTGAGATCACCAGACATAAATGGGCATTGCTCACACCAGATTGCAATGATAATGTGGAGTTGCTTGGTGTTGCGGCTAGAGTGGCATTGGCAATTTTCGTGCCAGGAGAGGCATCTGTCACCGCACTTAATAATTTAGGAATATTGGCGTGCTGGGCCGAGAAGCAAGCCAATGCCACGACAGAGATACTTGAGGAGATGTTACCAGACCAAAATAGTCTGCGACATGCACTCTTACAGGATCGAGCTGCTATTGACTTCTTGCTTTTGGCTCAAGGGCATGGGTGTGAGGATTTTTGAGGAAATGTGCTGTATGAACCTTTCTGATCGTAATGAGTCAATTCACAAATCCATTACATTCCTGAAAGAGCACATGAGAAAGATTCAATATGATATCAATCCTTTCAATCAATGGCTGACTGATTTGTTTGGGACGATGCATAGATGGTTACTGGGATTAATCAAAGAGGGATTAAGGATTCTGTTTATTGTGGTGTTAATCATCATTGACATATCATTGCTGCAAGACTATGGCTTTGACATATTGTAGTGGGTTTACGTGGCAAGGTTTTGGTAGCAGGGGGCCATAGGGGTGGTTTCTGTGAGAAAGATCTAGAAGCTGCCCCATGTTTGGGAAGGGCCCCATTGTTTTCCAGAGCTGAGCCAATAAGCGATGTTGTTTTGCGCCTCTCTGAGAGCATATTTAAGACAGGGAAAAAAACACTGCACCACACAGCAGCTGGGAGAGTGAGGGGAGTGAGGAACAGCCTTGCAGGTGCCAAGGTCAGTGTAGAAGGAGGGGGAGAGGTGCTCCAGGCACCGGAGCAGAAGTCCCCTGCGGCCTGTGGTGAGGACCATGGTGAAGCAGGCTGTCCCCCTGCAGCCCTTGGAGTACCAATGTGGAGCAGGGTTCCACGCTGCAGCCCGTGGAAGAGACCACGGTGGAGCAGGTGGACCTGCATGGATGGAGGCTGCTGCCTGTGGAAGACCTCTGCCCGAGCAGATTCTGGGCCAGACCTGTAGCCCGTGGAGAGGAGACCATGCAGGTGCAGGTGACCTGGCAGGAGCTGCTGCCCGTGGGGGAGCCAGGTTGGAGCAGTTTTCTCCTGAGGGATGGACCCCGTGGTACGGACCTGTAATAAATGTCTCAGTCTTCAAAATAGGATTATAATCAAAGTTTACAATTTATTAAAGGAATAGAGGTAAGCAAACAGCGCTGGGTGCACTGGGAGTCTCTGCTCCACCAAGATGCATACCAGTTACATAAGGCAGCTGATTTTTATGCTCCTAGGCTCCTACATATTCATTACTACTTCTAGAAAAAACAGGGTTATTATAATTAGTTTCTGGAATCCAAACCCTCCTACTGGAGCATGCCTATCAGTCTCCGGTGGTCCCTCTGGGGGTCTCTGGGGGTCTCTTGTGCCGAAGGCTCATAGTCTTCCTCCCAGGCTTTTTTTCTTGCCCTTCTCCTTTGTCCATCTTGGCCGGATGTCAGAGACTTGTGCAGCGTCCCCTGCAAGCTTTGTCTTTTAGTCATTCTTCAGCTCTCCCCGTCTCCTTAATCTCCTGGCCAGATATCAGAGATTTGCATAGTGTCCCATGCAATAGTCATAATAGTTAGCAGTTATTCTGAAACCCCCCAGATATCAGAGACTTCAAGGAAAAGTCTACAAATACATTTCCCTTCAAGCTCTCTATTGACATGAATTGCTAAAACATTCCTTTGCAAGATAAAGAACTATATACATTAACCACTCCGTTTTTCTTAGACTTGTGGTTATACAAGGGTATGTAGGACAGAAGGTCACATTCATCATATCATGCGGCCCTAGCATTGTTCCATACTGACATGAATCAGATGAACATATTTCACAGACCCATATCTGGAAGAGCTGCTGCCTGTGGGAAGCCCACACCGGATCAGTTCATCAAGGACTGCATCCCGTGGGAGGGACCGACAGCACAGCAGACGAGAGTGACCGAGAAGGAGCAACAGAGAAGAAGCGCTGTAGACTGACCATAACCCCCATTCCCCCGTTCCCCTGTGCCGCTCGGGGGGAGGAGGTGGAAGAGGGTGGATGGGGGGGGAAGGTGCTTTTGGTTTCTTTCCTTTGTTTCTCACTTCTCTAGCTTGTTAGTAATGAACAATAAATCTTACTATCTCCATATGCCGAGTCTGTTTTGCCCATTACAATAATTACTGCATGATCTTCTTGTCCTTATCTCAACCTTTGAGCCCTTTTCATCGTATTTTCTCCCCATTCCTCTTTGAGGAGGGGGAGTGAGAGAGCGGCTGTGGTGGAGCTTGGCTGCCCACTCTAGCGGAACCATGACACATATCCAGTTTAATTTGCCTGTATAAAACAAATCCATGGTTCAGATATAAGTCTTGAGTTAACACAGCAGTGGTACAAACACACAAATTACATAAAGTAACAGAAGATGAATATCTATATCCTGGTTTTCAGCAAAATACATGCAATTCTAGTGATCTCAATCCAAACAGCAGTAAAAGAATATCTCAGAAATCATTGCCTCAGAAATCGAAAGCTTTCTGCTTAAAAGCTCTCGTGTGGCTGTGATAATTGACGATGTATAACAACAGTTAACAGCAATGTCCAGTTGCACAATTTGCCAGTTATCTACCTTATGCAGGCTACTACACACACAAAGTAAAGGAATGGCTCCTGCTGACAAGAACCTGGACAAAGTGGTATCACAAGGGATGAAAGAGAAAGCAAAGAAATTAAATTCAGAAAATGCTGTACTAATTGTAAACAAGCCACTTATATTTTCCTAGATCTACTGCATAAGCTTTCCTGTTCTTTTTATTGTTATCATTGAGTGGAAAAATACTGAGATTAACACAGAATGTTTATTAAATAAGAATATTGAAGGGATGCAAGACACAGATTCCTGATGGCTCTTGAACAGGAGACATTTATTGCCCTTTTTCTCTACTACATATACTTTCCCCATAGCCCCATGCTCTGTCATACTATTGGTTAGAGACCCTCAGACACACCCCTTGAGCCAGCCAGCAATTGGCCACTGCCCAAAGCTCATCTTTAACACTGTAGCCAATTTACATTATCTCAACCTTGCTCAAGTTTTTGTTTCTACCGCTTGTTTCCTCATTATCTCTAATTCAGGGACGTGTGAAACAGCGCAGAGCCACCTGCAAATTCCTTTCCCACAGAATATCTTTGTTATTACTTTTCTCTTAGATAATCCATTTCCCTGTGTGCACTGTGTGAGTAATGTCACAATTTATCCTTCTCAGGTCAGTTTTGAAACCTGTTTTCTCTTAAACTTTTGAGTTTACTCACTAAATTTTGGAGTTTACTCACTCCATTTGCCAAGGCGATAGGCTCCGGGGCAGACGCGTTCTGCAGCAGAGCAGAGGATCGGGCCAGGCAGGGATATTTTTTCCAGCATCGAGCCTACTTGAGGGAGCCGCCAGGACCCGGCAGCCCTCGTGAGGGAGGCTGACGAGGCGAAGGCGGAGCCAGCAGCGCCCCCTCCCCAGCCGTTCAAAAGATGCCCCTAGGGAGCGTGAGCGATCAGGAGCGTGGCGAACAGGACGGGCAAACAAGGCGTGGCGTGTCAGAAGGGAGTGGCGCGGCAGTTAGCGCGGCAGTTAGCGCGGCAGTTCGCGCAGCAGTTCGCGCAGGAAGGGCAGAGCGCTCCCCCCGCCCATACGAACACCTCCTTAACGACAGCCGTTAGCTAGGTGATAATGGTCTCCACCAGGCACGGTGCGCTCTCCAGGAAGTCGGTACACATCCAGACCGACTGCCCATTAAAAAATGCAGCGGTTCAGGTCACCAGATGCAAGGAGTATCTGAGCCTGTTGCTGCCATCGGCAGGAGGCAGAGAAACTGTGTGCGTGAGGTGCGAGCAGGTGGATGACCTGGTTCGCATGGTGGCGGAGCTCAAGAAGGAGGTGGAGAGGTTGAGGGATATCAGGGAGTGTGAGCGGGAGATAGACTGGTGGAGTAACTCCCTGCAGGGCCTCAAGGAGAGGTACCGGGGTGAGACACCCCAAATGGGGGTGGACCCCCAGCCCTGTCTCCGTTGGGCAGAGGGAGGGAATCTGGGAGTTGAGGAGGAATGGAGACAGGTCCCTGCTTGACATCGCAGGCGATGCCCTCCCCTTCCGGCCCCACCTTCCCAGGTGCCCTTACGCAACAGGTTTGAGGCCCTGGAGCTCGACAGACCAGTAGCTGAGGAAGAGGTAGCAAGTGTTCTCAGGAGGATGCCTAGGGCGAGGAGGTTGACTCCACGCCTCAGGACTGCCTCCACCAAGAAAGACAGGAGGGTTATTGTTGTTGGAGACTCTATTCTTAGGGGAACAGAGGGCCCTATTTGTCGGCCTGACCCTACCCGTAGGGAAGTCTGCTGCCTCCCTGGGGCCAGGGTCAGGGACGTTGCCAGGAAGCTTCCCAACCTGGTACGCCCCTCTGACTATTATCCTCTTTTGATAGTCCAGGCGGGCAGTGACAACATTGAAGAGAGAAGCCTCAAGGCTATCAAACGAGACTTTAGGGGGCTGGGTCGGTTAGTGGATGGAGCGGGAGTGCAGGTGGTGTTTTCGTCCATCCCTACGGTGGCAGGGAGGGGTTCAGAGAGGACACGGAAAGCCCACCTGTTAAACACGTGGCTCAGGGGCTGGTGCCAACGCAGAAATCTTGGGTTTTTCGACCATGGGGCACTTTACTCGGCACCTGGCCTGATGGCCGCAGGCGGGTCCCTATCTTTTAGGGGAAAAAGGATCCTGGGCCAGGAGCTGGCAGGGCTCATTGAGAGGGCTTTAAACTAGGTAAGAAGGGGGATGGGGCTGAAACAAGGATTGTTGGGGCTGAGCCAGGGGGAATAATAGCAAGGCCGGGGGATAAGGCAGTGGTCCAGCTGAAGTGTATCTACACCAATGCACGCAGCATGGGTAACAAAGAGGAGGAGCTGGAAGCCATCGTGCAGCAGGCAGGCTACAACTTGGTTGCCATCACGGAGACGTGGTGGTACCAGTCTCATGACTGGAGTGCTGCAATGCCTGGCTATAAGCTCTATAGAAGGGACAGGCAGCACAGAAGGGGTGGTGGTGTGGCTCTCTATATTAGAGAGTCTTTCGATGTTGTAGAACTCGAGGCTGGGAATGACAAGGTCGAGTCCCTTTGGGTTAGGATCGGCAGGGACAACAAGGCTAGTGTCCTGGTCGGGGTCTGCTATAGACCGCCGAACCAGGATGAGGAGACGGATGAGGAGTTCTACAGGCAGCTGACAGAAGTTGCGAAATCGTCAGCTCTTGTACTCGTGGGGGACTTCAACTTCCCTGACATATCCTGGAAGCACAACACAGCCCAGAGAAAGCAGTCTAGGAGGTTTCTGGAGAGCGTGGAAGATAGCTTCCTGACGCAGCTGGTTAGTGAACCTACCAGGGGTGGCGCCCCGCTAGACCTTCTCTTCACAAACAGAGAAGGACTGTTGGAGGATGTGATTGTCGGGAGCTGTCTTGGGCAGAGTGACCATGAAATGGTGGAGTTCACTATTCTTGGCGAGGCCAGGAAGGGGACTAGTAAAACCGCTGTTTTGGACTTTCGAAGGGCTGACTTTGAGCTGCTCAGGACACTAGTTGGTAGAGTCCCTTGGGAGGTGGTTCTGAAGGGCAGAGGGGTCAAGGAAGGCGGGGCGCTCTTCAAGAGGGAAATCTTAATGGCGCAGGAACGGTCTGTCCCCACGTGCCCAAAGACGAGCTGGCGGGGAAGAAGACCAGCCTGGCTGAACAGAGAGTTGCAGCTTGAGCTTAGGAGAAAAAAGAGGGTTTATAATCTTTGGAAAAGTGGGCAGGCCACTAGGGAGGACTTTAAGGATGTTGCGAGGCTGTGCAGGGACAAAATTAGGAAGGCCAAAACTCATCTGGAGCTCAATCTGGCTACTGCCGTTAAAGATAACAAAAAACGTTTCTATAAATACATCAACACAAAAAAGGAGGACTAAGGAGAATCTCCATCCTTTACTGGATGTGGGGGAAACTTAGTTACAAGAGATGAGGAAAAGGCGGAGGTGCTCAATGCCTTCTTTGCCTCAGCCTTTAGCGGCAATACTGGTAGTTCTCTGGATACTCAGTACCCTGAGCTGGTGGAAGGGGATGGGGAGCAGGATGTGGCACTCACTATCCATGAAGAACTGGTTGGTGACCTGGAACGGCACTTGGATGTGCACAAGTCGATGGGGCCGGATGGGATCCACCCAAGGGTACTGAGAGAACTGGCAGAGGAGCTGGCCAAGCCACTGTCCATCATTTATCAGCAGTCCTGGCGATCGGGGGAGGTCCCAGTTGACTGGTGGCTAGCAAACGTGATGCCCATCTACAAGAAGTGCCGGAGGGCAGACCCGGGAAACTACAGGCCTGTCAGTTTGACCTCAGTGCCAGGGAAGCTCATGGAGCAGATCCTCTTGAGAGTCATCACGCAGCACTTGCAGGGCAAGCAGGCGATCAGGCCCAGTCAGCATGGGTTTATGAAAGGCAGATCCTGCTTGACGAACCTGATCTCCTTCTATGACAGAGTGACGCGCTTGGTGGATGAGGGAAAGGCTGTGGATGTGGTCTACCTTGACTTCAGCAAGGCTTTTGACACCGTCTCCCACAGCATTCTCCTCGAGAAGCTGGCTGCTCTTGACCTGGACTGGCGCACGCTTCATTGGGTTAGAAACTGGCTGGATAGCCTGGCCCAAAGTGTCGTGGTAAATGGAGTCAAGTCCAGTTGGAGACCAGTCACTAGTGGCGTCCCCCAGGGCTCGGTGCTGGGGCCGGTCCTCTTTAATATCGTCATCGATGATCTGGACGAGGGCATTGAGCGCACCCTCAGTAAGTTTGCAGATGACACCAAGCTATGCGCGTGTGTCGATCTGCTTAAGGGTAGGAAAGCTCTGCAGGACGATCTGGATAGGCTGCACCGATGGGCTGAAGCCAACTGCATGAAGTTTAACAAAGCCAAGTGCAGGGTCCTGCACCTGGGGCGCAATAACCTCAAGCAGAGCTACAGGCTGGGAGATGAGTGGTTGGAGAGCTGCCAGGCAGAGAAGGACCTGGGAGTGATGGTGGATAGTTGGCTGAATATGAGTCAGCAGTGTGCTCAGGTGGCCAAGAAGGCCAACAGCATCCTGGCTTGTATCAGAAACAGTGTGACCAGCAGGGCTAGGGAGGTGATCGTACCCCTGTACTGGGCTCTGGTGAGGCCTCACCTCGAGTACTGTGTTCAGTTTTGGGCCCCTCGCTACAAGAAGGACATCGAGGTGCTTGAGCGGGTGCAGAGAAGGGCGACGAAGCTGGTGAGGGGCCTGGAGAACAAGTCCTACGAGGAGCGGCTGAGGGAGCTGGGCTTGTTCAGCCTGGAGAAAAGGAGGCTCAGGGGTGACCTTATTGCTCTCTACAGATACCTTAAAGGAGGCTGTAGCGAGGTGGGGGTTGGTCTATTCTCCCACATGCCTGGTGACAGGACGAGGGGGAATGGGCTTAAGTTGCGCCAGGGGAGTTTTAGGTTGGATGTTAGGAAGAACTTCTTTACCAAAAGGGTTGTTAGACATTGGAACAGGCTGCCCAGGGAAGTGGTGGAGTCACCATCCCTGGAAGTCTTCAAAAGACTTTTAGATGTAGAGCTTAGGGATATGGTTTAGTGGGGACTGTTAGCATTAGGTCAGAGGTTGGACTCGATGATCTTGAGGTCTCTTCCAACCTAGAAATTCTGTGTGTGATTCTGTGTAAATCTCTCTTCACCCTTTATTTTACATAAATGGGGGATTTACATTAGCTCAGCACTCTGCAGCACTGCTTGCTTGTAACACCACTTTTCTCATCATTTGTTTTCCATGAAGCAAAGCAAAACTGTCAGGATATTATAAGAACTGTTTCAAGTCTCGCTTTTGTACTGGGTCTGGCTGGAATGTTAACTTTCCCGGCAGCAGCCCATACAGTGCCGTACTCTGCACTTGTAGCTGGAACAGCAGTGTTATCACACCAATGTTGTATCTACTGCTGAGCATCAATGGCACAGCATCGGGCCTCTCTAACCCTCCTAGGGGGTGGGCAAAAAGTGAGGAGAGAAACATCACTAGGGCAGCTGACCTAAACCAATCAAAGGGATATTCCATACCATGTGATGTCACACTCAGCAATAAAAGGTGGAAACAGGAAGAAGAGGGGAGGGGTGGGCTCTCGTTGGGAAAACGTCGGTCCTCCTCCTGAACACCGGCTATGTGTGTTAAGGCCCTGCTTCAAGGACGTGGTCAATCATCGCTCATTTGTGGGAAGTAGAGAATAATTTCTTTCCTCTGGACTTCCACATAGCCTTCATTTATTTTATTTGTTTTTTTTCCTCCTTTCTTTTTATTTTCCCTTTCCCCCTCCCTTTTCCCCTTTCCCTTTTTATTTCCCTTTAGTTAAATTGTTTAGTTCATAATAATCTTTATTTAATTATTATTATGGTTTCCCTTTAATTAAATTATTCTTATCTCAACCCGTGAGTTGTTCTTTGTTTTACTTCTCCCCCTCCTCATCTAAAGGAGGGGGAGTGAGAGAGCGGTTGTGGGGTTTAGCTGCCCAGCACGGTAAAACCAACACAGTCCTTTTTGGCGCCCAACGTGGGGCTCGAAGGGTTGAGATAACAATAGAATTGATTAAACGCATACAACTAACACACTTCCTTGCTAGTCACCATGTTCAGTGTCCTGTTAATAATGGCTTTGATCATATGTCATGCAATCCGTGTCATATTCTCCTTTCTCCTATATATCCGATCCAACAAAGTGCTACAAACTGTGTTCACTTTTTTTAATTCGCTGTGCTGCCAAGCACTGACCTTGAGTTTAATCTGGAATTCAGGCTCTGCGCTGTTATCATTTGGGTCTCATGGAAACTATCTTTCAGAGAATATTCAGAACTACACTGCCTTCCTTTCCTCATCTGGACACCAGTTTATTAATAATATCAGGAATGGTACCTTTCCCTTCTTTCACAGTGGGCTAATTACAACAGTTTGGGAGTATTTTGAAGATCCATCTGTAACCCATGTATTGCTATTTCTAATTCTGAATAACAGGTTTCATTTTCTCTCTAAGATTAGTCGATTGTTTAGAAAGCTTACTTGGGAATCTGTCTCGAAACAGTCTTGTGGTGAGTGGCAAGGTGTGTGGGATGATGTTGGCAGATACCTGTCACGAGTGTCTCCTCCAATAGTTTTGAACTTCACCCCTGAGCAAGTGCTAAATCCTAAAAACCTGGCAGAATGTTTGAGAGTTGTATGTCCTGACCCTGATAATGCCGGAGAATGACAGCTTGCAGCATTGTGCTGGGTCCTGGCTTACTCCTATCAAACACTGTTTAACATCATCCAGCAACTTGAAGAGAGAGAGGAAGTCTCTGAATCTGATGACCAAGTAACACACGCTGTGGCTGACCCAGAGGACCAACCGACTATGGTATCAGTCGCCCCCATAGTCAAGTCAAAACAATGGAAACGGAGGTCAGCTCGTTTAGTAAGGGAAGAAGGCTCTCCTAAGAAGGAGGGAGAAGGGGAAATGGCAGGCACCTCTAAAGCAGAGCCATCACAAAAACAGCAGGAAGAAGAGACGGAAATCATAAAGGAATCAGAAATCACTCGATCCTTATCCCTGAGTGAGTTGCGAGAAATACGAAAGGATTATGGTCGACGCCTAGGTGAACACATCCTTACCTGGCTGCTTCGATGCTGGGATGCTGAGGCCAATAGCCAACAATTAGAAGGCAATGAAGCCAAGCAGCTGGGATCCCTCTCTAGAGAAAGTGTAATTGACAAAGTAATCGGGAGAGGAGCACAGGCCTTCAGCCTCTGGAGACGACTCCTGGCAGCTATCAAAGAAAGATATCCCCATAAGGAAGATATTGTATATCACGTAGGCAAGTGGACCACTTGTGGTGGTTTTACTCAGGTGGGCAGCCGAGCTCCACCACAACCGCTCTCTCACTCCCCCTCTCCTCAAAGAGGAAGGGGGAGAAAATACAACACAGAGAACTCGAGGTTTGAGATAAGAAAGATTTAATTAAAGGGAAAGGGAATGGGAGGAAAAAAACAGAGACAAAAGAAGCAATCAGTCCGCGCGGAAGCACAGAGAGAGGAAAAATTATTCTCTACTTCCCATCAGCGAGCGGTGTTCGGCCACGTCCTGGGAAGCAGGGCCCCAAACGTGTAGTGGTTGTTCAGGAGGAACAGCCCCCTCCCCCACAAGAGCCCCCCCTTTTATTGCTGAGTGTGACATCAGGTGTTATGGAATATCCCTTTGGTTGGTTTAGGTCAGCTGCCCCAGCAATGTCCCCTCCCCATCACTTGCCCACCCCCAGCCTGCTGGCTCTTGGGGGCTTGGAAGGAGTCCTGATGCTGTGCCAGCACTATGCAGCAATAGACACAACACTGGAGTGATATCAGTGCTGTTCCAGCTACGAGTGCAGAGTACAGCACTGTGTGGGCTGCTGCAGGGAAAAGGTGACTCCAGCTCAGACAGACCCAACACAACTTCCACCCCTTATTCCATAACATTTGTGTCACAATCAGGTACAGTTTAGTATATAGATGTTCTCATCACCATTGTTTTCTGTCCATTGAAGCATTTTTATGTCTGTACTTCTCTTTATTCTATAGGTCTTTTCCCAAAATGCTCATAAAAACTGTTGATGGTTTCGCCTTCATCTGTCAAAGTGGTCACTCAGGGCAGGCGAAGTTGGTTTTCTTGACACCAGCACCAGCTTAGCTCACATCAGTGTTGCACTTGCCCGGTTCCTTGCAAAGTTGACCTGTCATTGGTTCTGCAGTGTCCTCCTACAACACATAACTTGGATGACAGATTAATTTTCTCCCAGTGTTAAATCTCCTTGAGGCACACACTTGATATCCCCATCTTTCTGCATTACCCACCAGGTATACCCTGGTCCTTGGGCAAAGACAATCCCACGAGTGGGTTTGCCTTTTCCCGAGGCAGGGGCAACCCACACCGCCTTCCCCATCCACTTCCCCACACGCACTACAGGGACTTTAGCTTCTCCCACAGTGTGTAGGGGTTTTGTTTCAGCAGGACCAGGACGGCTTTCAGACCCCCTGTTGTTAACTAGCCAAGTGGCCTCTGGTAGATTTATATCCCAATGTTTCCATGTCCCAGCACCCAATGCTCGCAGCATAGTCTTTAACAGTCCATTGTACCTCTCAACCTTCCCAGAGGCTTGTGGGTGATAAGGGATGTGATACACCCATTCAATGCCATGTCTCTTGGCCCAGGAAGTGATCAAATTGTTTCGGAAGTGACTCCCATTGTCGTACTCTATTCTCTCCGGTGTACCATGTCGCCACAGCACTTGCCTTTCCAGGCCCAAGATAGTGTTTCGGGCCGTGGCATGGTTTACAGGGTATGTTTCCAGCCACCCAGGAGTTGCTTCTACCATGGTGAGTATGTACCGTTTGCCTTGGCGGGTTTGTGGAAGTGGTCCGATGTAGTCAATCTGCCAGGCCTCACCATATCGAAATCCAAGCCATCTCCCCCTGTTCCAGGGAGACTTTACCCTCATGGCTCGTTTAATTGCAGCACAGGTCTCACACTGATGGGTAACCTGTGTGATGGCCTCAATGGTCAGGTCCACCCCTCGATCACGAGCCCATCTATATGTGGCATCCCTCCCCAGATGTCCTGATGTTTCATGAGCCCATCGAGCTACAAACAGTTCACCCTTACGTCCCCAGTCCAGGTCCACCTGAGCTATTTCAATTTTTGAAGCTCGATCTACTTCTTCGTTGTTCTGATGTTCTTCGGTAGCACGATTCTTAGGCATATGGGCATCTACATGACGTACCTTTACAGCCAGGTTTTCTACCCGGGCAGCAATATCTTGCCACAGGGTAGCAGCCCAGATAGGTTTACCTCTGCGCTGCCAGTTGTTCTGTTTCCATCGTCGCAGCCACCCCCATAGTGCATTTGCCACCATCCATGAGTCAGTGTAGAGATACAGTACCGGCCACTTTTCTCTTTCAGCAATTTCTAGGGCCAGTTGTATAGCTTTCACTTCTGCATACTGACTTGACTCACCTTCCCCTTCCATGGCCTCCACAACTTGTCGTGTGGGACTCCACACAGCAGCTTTCCACTTCCGATGGCTCCCTACCACACGGCAGGATCCATCAGTGAACAACGCATACTGCTTTCTGTCTTCTGGCAACTCATTGTATGGTGGTGCCTCTTCAGCACGCGTTACTTCTTCTGTCGGTGCTCCGAAATCCCTGCCCTCTGGCCAGTCCATAATCTCTTCCAGGATTCCCGGGCGATTGGGTTTCCCCATTCGAGCCCGCTGTGTAATTAACGCTACCCATTTACTCCATGTAGCATCGGTTGCATGATGTGTAGTGGGGATTTTCTCTTTGAACATCCAATGTAACACAGGTAGCCGTGGGGCCAAGAGAAGTTGTGCTTCTGTACCAACAACTTCTGAAGCTGCTCTAATCCCCTCATATGCTGTTAATATTTCCTTTTCAGTTGGGGTGTAGTTGGCTTCTGATCCTCGATAGGCCCGGCTCCAGAACCCCAAAGGTCGGCCTCGAGTTTCTCCTGGGGTCTTCTGCCAGAGGCTCCAGGTGAGCCCATGCTCCCCAGCTGCAGTGTACAGTATGTTTTGCACAGCTGGTCCAGTACGGACAGGCCCAAGGGCTACTGCACGAGCTATTTCTTGTTTGATTTGTTCAAAGGCCTGTTGTTGCTCGGGGCACCACTCAAAAGAGTTCCTCTTTCCAGTCACTCGATATAGAGGACTCACAAGCTGACTATAGCCTGGCACATGCATTCTCCAAAATCCCACAAGACCTAGGAAAGCTTGTGTTTCTTTTTTGCTAGTTGGCGGAGACATAACTGTTATTTTGTTGATCACATCCGTCGGAATGTGGCGACGTCCATCCTGCCATTTTACCCCCAAGAACTGGATTTCCTGTGCAGGTCCCTTGACTTTATTCTGTTTAATGGCAAATCCAGCTTTCAGAAGAATTTGAATTATTTTCTTCCCTTTCCCAAAAACTTCTTCTGCTGTGTTACCCCATACGATGATATCATCGATATACTGCAGGTGTTCAGGAGCGTTCCCCTGTTCCAGTGTCGTCTGGATCAGTCCATGGCAGATGGTAGGGCTATGTTTCCACCCCTGGGGCAGTCGATTCCAAGTATACTGAATGCCCCTCCAAGTGAAAGCGAATTGTGGCCTGCATGCTGCTGCTAGAGGGATAGAGAAAAATGCATTAGCAATATCAATTGTAGCATACCACTTAGCTGCCTTTGACTCTAGTTCGTACTGGAGTTCTAGCATGTCTGGCACTGCTGCACTTAGTGGTGGTGTGACTTCATTCAGGCCCCGATAGTCCACTGTTAGCCTCCACTCACCATTGGACTTCCACACTGGCCATATAGGACTGTTAAAAGGTGAATGAGTCTTGCTGATCACTCCTTGGCTCTCCAGATGGTGAACTAACTCATGGATAGGAATCAGGGAGTCTCGGTTGGTGCGATATTGCCGCCGGTGCACAGTTGTAGTCGCAATTGGCACTTGCTGTTCTTCAATCCTCAGCAATCCTACAGCAGAAGGGTCTTGTGAGAGACCAGGCAGGGTAGACAGCTGCTTAATCTTCTCTGTGCTCAAGGCAGCTATGCCAAAAGCCCACCGGTACCCTTTTGGATCCTTGAAGTACCCTTTCCTGAGGTAGTCTATGCCAAGGATGCACGGAGCCTCTGGGCCAGTCACGATGGGGTGCTTTTGCCACTCATTCCCAGTTAGACTCACTTCAGCTTCCAATATGGTTAGCTCTTGGGATCCCCCCGTCACTCCGGAGATAGAGATGGGTTCTGCCCCTTGGTGGCCTGACGGCATTAGGGTACACTGTGCGCCTGTGTCCACTAAAGCTTTACATTTTTGCGGTTCCGGTGTGCCAGGCCATCGAATCCACACAGTCCAGTAAATCCGGTTGTCCCTCTCCTCTACCTGGCCAGAGGCAGGGCCCCACTAGTCCTGGTCGGAGTATCTATCAATTATTTCTTCCAAACGTGAAGCAGAAATCTCTTCATCAGGGTCAGGAGTAATACTATTCCTTCTACTGCCTCTGGGGGACTGTTCAACAGAAACTGGGGCAGCAATCCTCCTAGGGGCCCTCTTTGTTGCTGTTGTATCTTTCCGTAGCTCACGTACCCGAGCAGCTAGGGCCGAGGTCAGTTCACCATCCCACTTCCTCATATCTTCCCCGTGGTCACGTAAATAAAACCACAAGGTACCTCGCGGTGTGCGTCCCGGATTCTCCCTTGTTTGAGCTGGGGACTGCTGGCGCTTGATGGCTGAAAGATTTTTCCGTTTAGGTGAGGACGAAGCTATGTGTTCATCTAACCGTTGGGACAGTTTCTCCACAGCTGAAATGCAGCCCCGTACTGGGGGAGAGAGATTTTCTTCATATTTATGAAGCTGGTTGGACACGGTATCCACAGTTGGCCCCATCCCCTCGTCCCAACCCATGACTGCCAGTGTGCTGGCATGTGTTGGGGGTGCAGCTCGTACAAACTTCCGCCACATGGACGCTGTGCATTGCACTTCATCGGGGTCTTTAGGTGCCTGGGCGTTGTTTAAATCACTATAAAGCATCTCCAGCACAGCTAATTCCCACAGCTGCTGGAGGCCCTTATCCATAGTGGTCCATTTGTTTACTTGGTAGACAATATCCTCTTTGTGGGGATACCTTTCTTTCACTGCTGTTAGGATTCACCTCCAGAGGCTGATAACTTGTGCCTCTCTTCCAATTACTCTATCAATGAGTCTTTCTCTAGAAAGGGATCCCAGCTGCTTGGCTTCGTTGCCTTCTAGCTGTTGGGTATTGGCCCCACTATCCCAGCATCGAAGCAGCCAAGTGAGGATGTGCTCACCTGGATGGCGACTGAAGTCTTTCCGTATTTCTCGCAGCTCACTCAGAGATAGAGACCGAGTAGTTTCTGATTCATCTATGATTTCAGTCTCTTCTTCGCGATGTTGCCGTGATAACGCTGCTTTAGAGCCACTTGCCTTTTCCTCTTCTCCCTCATCCGTAGAAGGAGCTTCTTCCCTTACTAAACGACCTGATCTCCGTTTCCACTGTTTCATCTTTACTACAGGGGCGACTGATACCATAGATGGTCGGTCCTCTAGGGTGGTCACAGTGTGTGCTGTCTCATTATCAAATTCAGGAACCTCCCTATCCCCTTGAGGGTGCTGGGCAATGTTAATTGACATCTGATAGGCGTAAGCCAGACCCCAGCAGAGTGCAGCCAGCTGGTGGAGTTCTCTAGTATTGCCAGGGTCAGGGCATACGTCTTTCAAACATTCCACCAGTTTTCTTGGATTTTGTACTTGTTCAGGGATGAAATTTAGAACCATTGGAGGAGAAAACCGTGATAGGTACCTGCCCAAATCCCCCCACACACCTTGCCACCCACAACTTTGTCTGGGGACAGGTCCTTGAATAATATTCTTAATAAATTGCTTTACTTTGGGGAAGATGACAAACACTAGACCTAGTGATAGGAGGATAATATCTGACCAGGGGTATCCAAGATACTGAAAGGCTGCTGTAATTAGCCCACAGGGAGAAAAGTAGAAGGCACTGTAATTCCTAATATTTTCAATAAGATAATCTCCAGGAGAACAGGAGGATAACAATGCCGGGTTTGAATACCAAACAAAACTGAAGGCCAGTATGTTACAGCACAACATGATAAAAAAAACAAGCACAGACTTCAACACTTTCTCCGATCGGATGTAAAGGAAAAAAGAAAACAGAGAGTGGGCTATATACAACATATCCACACAGAAAAGTATTACCAGAAAACCGAGCATTATGACTACCAATATGTTAGTTGTAAATACTTCAATCAATGCTATTGTTATCTCAACCCTCGAGCCCCACGTTGGGCGCCAAAAAGGACTGTGGTGGTTTTACTCAGGTGGGCAGCCGAGCTCCACCACAACCGCTCTCTCACTCCCCCTCTCCTCAAAGAGGAAGGGGGAGAAAATACAACACAGAGAACTCGAGGTTTGAGATAAGAAAGGTTTAATTAAAGGGAAAGGGAATGGGAGGAAAAAAACAGAGACAAAAGAAGCAATCAGTCCGTGCGGAAGCACAGAGAGAGGAAAAATTATTCTCTACTTCCCATCAGCGAGCGGTGTTCGGCCACGTCCTGGGAAGCAGGGCCCCAAACGCGTAGTGGTTGTTCAGGAGGAACAGCCCCCTCCCCCACGAGAGCCCCCCCTTTTATTGCCGAGTGTGACATCAGGTGTTATGGAATATCCCTTTGGTTGGTTTAGGTCAGCTGCCCCAGCAATGTCCCCTCCCCATCACTTGCCCACCCCCAGCCTGCTGGCTCTTGGGGGCTTGGAAGGAGTCCTGATGCTGTGCCAGCACTATGCAGCAATAGACACAACACTGGAGTGATATCAGTGCTGTTCCAGCTACGAGTGCAGAGTACAGCACTGTGTGGGCTGCTGCAGGGAAAAGGTGACTCCAGCTCAGACAGACCCAACACACCACTATGGATAAATGTCTCCAGCATCTGCGGGAATTAGCTGTGCGGGAGATGATTTATAGTGATTTGGACAATGCCCAGACACCTCAAGACCCCGATGAAGTCCAGTGCACAACATCCATGTGGCGTAAATTTGTGCGGAGTGCACCATCAGCACATGCCAGTACCTTGGCAGCAATTCGCTGGGATGAAGGGATGGGACCAACAATGTATAATCTGTCCTGCCAGCTTCAAAAATATGAAGTCAATCTCTCTGCTCCGCTACAGTCCTGTGTCTCAGCTGTGGAGAAACTGTCTGAAAGACTTGACCAGCTCGTGGAACAAGCATATTCCCCATATTCCCCCTCATCTAGACAGAGTGATACTTCAACCACTAAGAATCAGCATTTGCCTGCTCAAGAGAGAGAGTACCCAAGACGCACACCAAGTGGCACCTTGTGGTTTTATCTGCGTGACCATGGGGAAGATATGAGGAAATGGGATGGTGTACCTACTTCAACCCTAGCTGCTCGGGTACGTGAACTGAAGGGAAATACAGCAGCAAGGAGAGGGGCTCCTAAGAGAAATGCTGCTCCAGTTTCTATTGGGCAGTACCCCAGAGGCAGTAGAAGAGCTGATGTTATTCTTGACCATGATGAAGGGACCTCTACCTCTCATTTGCAAGAATTAAGTGGGAGACTCTCCAACCAGGACTAGAGGGGCCCTGCCTCTGGCCAGGTAGAGGAGAGGGATAACCGGATTTATTGGACTGTGTGGATCCGATGGCCTGGCACATCAGAACCACAAGAATACAATGCTCTAGTGGACACTGGCGCACAATGTACCTTAATGCCATCAGGCTACCAAGGGACAGAACTCATCTGTATCTCTGGAATGACAGGGGGATCCCAACAGCTAACTGTACTGGAAGCTGAAGTGAGTCTAACTGGGAATGAGTGGCAAAAGCATCCCATTGTGACTGGCCCAGAGGATCCGTGTATCCTTGGCATAGACTATCTCAAGAGAGGGTACTTCAAGGATCCAAAAGGATATCGGTGGGCTTTTGGCATAGCTGCTTTGAGCACAGAGAAGATTAGGCAGCTGTCTACCCTGCCTGGCCTTTCAGAAGACCCTTCTGTTGTAGGATTGCTGAAGGTTGAAGAACAACAGGTACCAATTGCTACTACAACAGTGCACCGACGGCAATATCGCACCAACCGAGACTCCCTGATTCCCATCCATGAGTTGGTTCACCGACTGGAGAGTCAGGGAGTAATCAGCAAGACTCGCTCACCCTTTAATAGTCCTATATGGCCAGTGCGAAAGTCTAATGGCGAGTGGAGGCTAACAGTGGACTATTGAGGCCTGAATGAAGTCACGCCACCGCTGACTGCTGCAGTGCCGGACATGCTAGAACTTCAGTACGAACTAGAGTCAAAGTCAGCCAAGTGGTACGCCACAATTGATATTGCTAATGCATTTTTCTCCATCCCTTTAGCAGCAGCATGCAGGCCGCAGTTTGCTTTCACTTGGAGGGGCATCCAATACACCTGGAATCGGCTGTCCCAGGGGTGGAAACACAGCCCTACCATTTGCCACCTTTGCCATGGTTCCTTAATTATTTGCCATCTTTCCTTAATTTTTATTATTTCTCTTTAATTAAATTATCCTTATCTCAGCCCATGAGTTGTTCTTTACTTTACTTCTTCCCCTCCTCATCTAAGGAGGGGGAGTGAGAGAGCGGTTGTGGTGTTCAGCTGCCTAGCACGGTAAAACCACCACAGTCACCAAATATGTCTTCTGTGTACCCATCCAGCTAAGATGATACATAGCAGCATAAACCACTAAGACAGCTAGGTTCACACCTGAATAAGTGACAAGAGCATCAAGGGAAGAATGCATATTGCAAAATACATGAAAGCAAGTTTAGTCAAAAATAATTAAAGTGTGGGAGTCAGCCTTTTCTAGGGGCCCTAAGTATTCTCAAGCTTATTTCTGAGTCAAGAGCCATCCCTTTCCAGCTGTAGGAAAAGAACTTTTTCAAGTTTTTCCATGTTGCTAATATTTAAAGCTTTAACATTTCTTACTTGCACTGAAGGTACATACCTGAATAGGCTAATGTTGTTTTCTCTGTGAAAATACAAGTCAGCCATCTAGAACTTGTGTGTGTTTTGCAGCTCTCTGACCTTATCAGTGTCACGCTAGTGTTATAATAAATCACCTCTTTTAGTGCCTGAAGTGCTACCTTTCACCCCCAAACACGTCTTGCAACTTTCCCTGTTGTCAATATGTCATCATAATGCCGTATGTACATGTGTCAGGCAATACAAGTGCATTTTTGGCAGATATCCTGTCAGGTTTATACTGAGAGGGAGGAGAGTGAGAGAGGATATGTAACTATTTCATCATACTTATATATTTTAGTCTCTTCATCTCCACTGTACTAGTAACTCATAATTGTTTTGTAAGTTGTTTGAGCTCATGTCTCTGCTTTCTTCTGGATAATCCATGTTGAACTTTCTTCTGGATAATCCATGTTGAAGGAATTGGTTTTTTGTTCTTAAAAATCGGCTTTACTAACCCGATTTTAGATGAGCAGTTAAAGAATGCATTCACAGTCAAACCTTATGCAGCAATCCTGTAAATCTCAGCAATCTTTCCATATTGCTGGTTTGTTGTTGTTGTTGTTGTTTGTTTGTTTTGTTTGTTGTTTTGTTTTGTTTTTGTTTTTTGTTTGTATGTTTGTTTGTTTTGTATGTTTGTTTGTTTTGATTGTTTGTTTGTTTGCTTTGTCTTGTTTTTGCAGGTGTGGAAACTGAGGCAAAAAAAGATGTTCATGACAGTCAAAGGATAAAGAGCTATTACCAGAACCAAAAAGTAGAAACATCTCTCTCCAGATTCACATGATCACATAAGCCTTCTTCGGTAGTTTTACAGTGGTTATTAAGCCTTCTTTAACGTAAAAGTAACAGAAAACCCAGGGCCAGTACTGTCCTCAGAGATAACTCATAGTTTTCTGTTTTATTTCCATTGTTTCATTTTCCATTGTTTTGTTGATATTGCAGCTGAATTGCATATTTTAACATTTCAAGAATATTGAAAAAGAGTGATAAATCTATGAGTTGACTTACAATGCAAAACGATTGCCCCAGAATTTGGGTCTTGTTCTTTCAAAAATTTATTTTCGATATTGTTACCTTTGTCATTTTCACCTTCCCTGCATGACCATGTTCTCAGTGGTGCTCATAGCAAAACAGAGCTACTTGTTCCCCATCCACAGAAGCTTATATCCCCAATTTCAGACTTTCTGAACTGTTTGATTTTCTTTTTGGGTAACTTCACAATTATCAGGCTCTTTAATTTCTCTGTATGCATGTGTATGTGTGGAGGGTAGTAAACAGCTGAAGAGCCTGTTCCTTCCTTAATCTTACATGAATTCTTCTAATACAGTAGAAAAGACATTCAGAACTCATCTTGGCGTAAGTGATAATGTGTCAGATTTGACTTCATTGTGATGTGTTGCCTAATTAGCTGAGAGAAAAACATTGCTGAGATCTGACAAGGAAAATATGTTCAGTTCAAAGTTGTGTCTGTAGTGAAGAATGTTGTTCAACTCATATAATGCGTATCGTGTAATATTTATCTCCAGTGAGATAAATATTAATTTAAAAATGTGAGTAGGAAATAAATTGTTGGGGACAGAATCCTGGGAATAATCAAAAGTTTGTGATGATTTCAAATTTTTACTGATATTCTAGGATTGTCATGGGGTTAGTTTTCTGCCTTTAGATATGTCTTTGGAAATACATCCTTTCTTTGCCTATAACCTTTAAATGTAATTTAAACAGCATTGCTGTCACTGGAAAAATGTGTCTGACTAAAAGAATAGATAAAAGAATTTCTGAGAAAAATGACAGTATCTTGAAATTTGTCTGCATTTTACACTGAAAGAGAAGGACAGCATTTCAAGCTACCCTAGTAAATATTTTTTTTTTAAAGACCAGGAGGATGAGAAATTATCTATAAATCATATAATTTATAGTAGATGCGTAAATACAAATGTTTCCTATACATTTTTTTTAACAGAAAAAAAAATCAGTTTGGTATTTTCAATAATTTTGATACTATTAAACAAAAGCACTTAATTTACCATTAATTGCTTTAGTTTCCTCTCCTAAATTTCATCCAAATTGGTTTTATTTCCAGGAGGTATTTTCATTTCACTTAATGATCATTCAGAAGCAGGAAACAAGTTCATCATTTTAATCACCAATGCCTTTAAAAAACAAATCTGAATTTTTGAGGGAGATGCACGTGGTCATTGTGCAGATCAGCAAGGACACCTCAACCCTGTTAAATTGAAGGGAATTGAATACTGACAGTATCATAGAATCTGGATGTTATCTTATACAAGATATAACAGTAGCTGATACTTTCAGAAACCCTAGGATTGGTAAGAAAAATAAATAAATAAAGGTGGACTGCATTTTAACCCAGAATATGACTTCTGTGAGGAGTTAAATGAAAGAATTGTCTTTTCCTTTGACATCATCAATTTTCCAGACCATGGGTTTGAAGTATGCAAGAGCTGCTACAACATTATAGAATAGCAACTGTTCTCCCACTCACAAGAAAATACAGATGCTGTCACTGCCAATTCATCACCGCTTCATGTACGGGGTATAATTTCCTATTACAGGAGCATGATAGGGGATCATAATCACAGGAGCTAACTGCTAGTTTATATTAAGAAACCTGCAAACAATGCCAATTTACCACTCCCTGAAACGGCAGTAAACCAAGCCAGAGCATCTTAAGTTATCATTACGTGGCACATATCAACAGTTAAAAAAAGGGAGAGAAGTACATGTGGTTGCTTAGAGGTTTCTTTCCATGGAATGAAATGGCTTTATCTTTTCTTGAAAGTCTTTTTCACAGCGAGCTAATAATGCTTGAGATAGGTAGCTGCAAGCCAGGGCACGTTTGTATAAAGAACTAGCCTTTATATTTCTCATTTTCTGTACTTCCTTTATAAAATTAGAAGATTTATCCATCGACTTTAATCAAAATATGTCTATTTGTAACAATTCAGGATCTTCCTTATTGTTCTCTGAAATAACATCAGAAAATTGAGTCTATCAAGCTTTATTCTATGTATTCTGTTTTAAAAATCACATTATACTAGAGTCTGCTTTAAAACCTTTTTATGTCATTACATTTTGGTTTGCTCAGTAATGGCAGGCTTAAGGTACTATAGAATTTTCCAGCTGAAGTACAGTAGAAGACACATTAAGTTTTTTATTTTTCATACTGTTTTTAACTTGATGGAAGAAACACAGTGAGAAAATGCGCTAAGAGCAGAATTTGCCGGAAGTAATTTCTGTTTGATCTTGTCAAATCTTGTATGCTAAGCTGGGTAGGGAATGCTTGGTATATTTGTGGGAGACCTTTCTGGTGGGGGTCAGGCAGATACTATGGATGAAATGGTCCATAAGTAACAGCAATCTACCTTGTCATTATTGTTAATTTGTACTGCGTTACGGTGATGTGTCCTACATGGGGAATAAATACAAGTTTCTGCTCCCCTGTTCCCTTAAACACTGAACAGTATTTTTACCATGAGTTTTAGAATGCAGTGCATTCTGCCTTCCTAGATTGCACCAGGAACTGTCTTGATATAGATATTAATGTAAGTCAGAAGTTTTTAGTCCAACTGTTTTTCACTAGATTTTGCTGATTCAGAGGACAGAGAACTTTTCTGCAGTGAGAGCACTTCTGTTGAAGGTTTCCTGAAAGTTTCTCAAGTCCAGAATGAATTTTTGCTCAATTTCTCTTGCTGTCCCTGCTAGACAGCTGTAACCAGTAAGTGAAGCATGTCTTTTTTCACTGTTCACACTTTGAATACAAGTAGTGAGAACTCATGTCTTTACGCCTAATGCATGTGAGAAAGATCAATTTGAGACACTGAAATTAATGATTTATTCATTCCAAGTGGGTCTCAGAATAGCATCAAGATTTTTTTTCCCTGTCTTTTTTGTCTGTCTTTCTCAGGCAGAAAGAGATGCCTAATTCTTTGCTTTTACTCTGGTGGTAGATATTGCCACAACATAGAAAATTCAGAATCAAGTCCTTTGTTTCCTTCTGATATATTTTGCTCTTACTTCCCTTGTTCTTACTTTACAGTGGTAAAAACAAAACAAGAGAAAGCTTTTTTCTTGTTCTGCAGCGCAAACAACAAAATTTAGCTCTCCCAATTCAATTGTTATAAATGCTATTATTTTTTTCTTTCTTGCTATTTTTTAAAAGCTGTCAGTTATTATTCTAAAATGTTCTGTGTTCTAAATGCAGAATCCACAGATGAAATAAATACAAATCTACTGGGGAAGTATACTGTTTACTTACATTACATATTTCATCAGACTTAGTAAAGGGTAGAAAAAAAGATACCGTGCAGTACCTGAGTGCAATGCATTTTGGTCAAAGCAACAAAGAGTGCAGATGGGTTGGCTTTGACTGCGTGAATTGTGTATGAAGCTCTCTCAAATTCTTTTTTTCTTCCTCTTTTTTTTTTTTCCCTACACTAGTATATCATAAACATATGGTCATTTAAGTTGTCTTGATTACAAAGCAATGCTTTCCATATGGAAACTTACCCCCAAGAAGCAAGAGGCTCTTTATAAAATATTTGAGATGAAAACCAGGTAGTATCTTAGGAAAGCAACCATTCATTTCCATCACTGATATTAGTTAAGGACCTAGTTATAGGTGCTATCAATATTAAAATATCTTGTGTTAAATTAATGTTTTCACCACTTAAATTGAGACTATAGGACAGAATTCTCCAAAAAAACCTTCTATATCACTGACTCCAGACAATCCTTTAACTTACAAAGCACCTTAAAATGAAACAGGTTTCTTGCCTCTTCCATCCATGTTTGAAATCAATTTCAGTAAATCCCTCATCTGGTGGCTAGAAATATTTTCAAATTTGCAACGTAAGTTTGTTTGTGGGAAAGGAATTCGCAGGTGTCTTTGCGCTGTTTCACACATCCCTGAATTAGAGATAATGAAAAAACAAGCGTTAGAAACAAAAACTTGAGCAAGGTCAAGATAAATTAACTTGGCTACAGTGTTAAAGATGAGCTTTGGGCAGTGGCCAATTGCTGGCTGGCTCAAGGTGTGTGTCTGAAGGTCTCTAACCAATTGTATGACCGATTCGGGTGTGTGGACAGCGCATGGGGCTACAGGGAAAGTATATGTAGTAGTGAAAAAGGGCAATAAAGGTCTCCTGTTCAAGAGCCATCAGGAGTCCGTGTCTTTCATCCCTTAATTTGTTCATAACTAGTATCTTCCCTTCACATTCACAGCAAAGTATCCCTTTAACTTAAATAATTTTTCTTTACTTGGTTGTCTTTTACCTTGATTTATTAAACTTGCAAAAACTGAACATACATGAAACCTTCCTCAGACTGACTGTATTTAGAGTTTTTCTAACTTTTTCTATTCCATTACTCTTTTTTTTTTTTTCCCTGTATATTTTCTAGCATTATTGGTATCTCTAGCCATTCAAAGTTCCTCTAAGTGTTACTGTAATTCAGAGATCAGATAAGATTCTGGAAAAACTACTGTCTTTCCTCTTTGCCTCTACTGTTCATCATGTGTATGTTTGCATATTGTTATTACAAAGTCTATTCGATACAATTCAATGGGCATAAGAATGGTTGAAATACCTCAATACCTGACAAGTCAATCTAAAAATTCAGGAATTAACTCTGAAAGAGTTACTTATAAGGGTGTTTATCATTTTTCCAAACCTATTAAAGAGAAGTCAAGGTTCCAGTTTTCAACAAGGAACATTTTAAAAGAGCATACATTTTAAAATATGATTTTTAGTCATATTTAAAATCATATTAAAATATGATTTGAAAAGAGTATACATTTTAAAATACCCGGGATCTTGTGGAGTTGAATCCATCAGAAAGACCAGGATTGTTCAAAGTATCCAGTACTTCAGGGATAAAATAGTACAAATAAAATGCTTGTCTAGTTTGCTGAAATAATCTAACTTTGATATCATAACATTTTTATATCTTTACTTATACACAAACATCTTATCAAAAGAGTAAAATCAGGTATGTTAAACATGTCCTGGCCATGTTTCTACGGAGTTATTTAATATTACAGATTGGTAGAGACAAGAATGTCTCTTAAACTTTTAGAATATTTATCACTTTTTAATTTCTATGATCAACTGGTGCATACTTTGTTGCCATATTCTGCTTTTCTGTTTTTATACCCTGAGGCTTGTTTGCCACCTTCTCTATGCTAATAATACCCACATGCTTTCTTCTTTTCTCATGATCTTAATGAGCTAATCTAGAAGTCTACTTACTTTACCATGTTACATCATTTTTCAGCCCCTTACCTATGCTGGTATTTTTGTTACCTCACTGGTTTATGAAAACCAAACTAAAGATCTACTGGAATATTTTATCTCCATAAGAAACTAAAGCGAATTTAGTTAGAAGTGGCCTGACCTTGAGTACTGTGTGCAGTTCTGAACACCACAGTACAAAAAAGATGTAAAACTGTTGGAGAGTGTCCAGAGGAGGGCGACAAAGATGGTGAAGGGCCTAGAGGGGAAGACATATGAGGAGCGGCTGAGGTCACTGGGCCTGTTCTGTTCAGCCTGGAGAAGAGAAGGCTGAGGGGATACCTCATCGCAGTCTACTGATTCCTTGCAAGGGGGAGTGGAGGGGCAGGCGCCAACCTATTCTCCTTAATCACCAGTGAAAGGACCCGCAGGAATGGTGTCAAGTTGAGGCAGGGGAGGTTAGGCTAGACATCAGGAAGAGGTTCTTCACCGAGAGGGTGGTCACACACTGGAACAGGCTCCCCAGGGATGTAGTCACTTCACCACACCTGTCTGAATTTAAGAAGCGATTGGACTGTGCACTTGGTCACATGGTCTAAACTTTTGGGTAGACCCGTGCAGTGCCAGGAGTTGTACTAGATGATCCTTATGGGTCCCTTCCAACTCGGGATATTCTACGATTCTATGATTCTATGAATTAGCCATATGGAATCACAGACATCTGAGTTGCAGTTGCTGTGGTCATTTTATTAGACTATACAGATTGCAGGATTTTGTAATGAAGGTGAAGATTCTTTAGAAAATGTATTAGTATATGATCATACACAGCACCCAAAGTGTCAATATGTGGAAGTTCTTGGGTGAATAGATAGGGCTAGGAAACTCAGGATGAGATATTGACATTACGGATACTGTTGTCATAAAGAATATTTTGTAAGCTCACAACCTGCTATCCTGCCTGGAAAAACAGGTATAGGACTACATTCAAAGCTGTTGGTACAAGTAAAATTTAGAACAAATTAGGAGGACCGTGGAATTAATTGTACTCTATGTTCTCTCATGGCGGTGGGCGTTGTTCTTTTCTATTAGCCTATGTACCCATACAGACACATTTTTAAAAGCTGATACCTTTCTTTACATGAACTTTGATATAGCTGCAGTGATCAAAATGATACTTTGGAATAAATAATAAAAATTTAGCATAGTATTTCCTACTGGGAGGTAAATAAAATGCTATTAGGAAAAGCACAGGAATTTTATAGAAAGTAGCAGAGAGGAATAAGTTTGTTATTCATAAAAAACATGCATTTCAGTGTTAACATAGGTATAGTATATCTTTTTAGATAGTTAATGAACATTTGATAAACATAATTAGAAACAAATAAAAATTAAATTCAGGATCTTAACTCCTCTTTTTATTTTGAAAACACAAGAGAACTTTGAAGTTATATAGTTACCGATACATATTGGGCATATTTATTCATCTGAGGCAATCTGCATTTGCTTAGCCACAGATGAATATGAAGAAGATACTAATAATCTGAAACAGTGATTCTTTTACTTATCATAGCTGCCAGGTGATGTACATGCCCCATTTAAATGGAATGATCTTCACAGTGTTATAAAATATTCTTTTTTTTTTCCAAAAAACTTGCAATTCAAAACGTTTCATAATATCTGCTATGGATTTAAAGGTTCATTTTTCTTTTTTCTTTACCATATACATGTTTTTAACTGACTCCACTTGTACACATATATGTATTTATTCAAATATCAGTCTTATCCATTTATTCTGTTTTAATATCCTGCTTTAAAGCCACATTTTGATACAGTGCTTTGTGTGTGGCTTAAATTAGAGTTAAAAGTCCCTAATTTATAGATTTGCAAAATTTTGCAGCCGTATTATTTGGATTTCCAAAGGAAAATAGTCACAACAATATCTTATGATGGTTTGGATTCATGAAGTGGGAGTACTAATTTGAAAGAAAAAAGGATCATGGATAAGTGTCGTGGTTCCGCTAGAGTGGGCAGCCAAGCTCCACCACAGCCGCTCTCTCACTCCCCCTCCTCAGAGAGGAATGGGGAGAAAATATGTGAAAAGGGCTCAAAGGTTGAGATAAGGATGAGAAAATCACTCAGTAATTATTGTAACGGGCAAAACAGACTCAGCATAAGGAGATAGTAAGATTTATTGCCTATTACTAACAAGCTAGAGAAGTGAGAAACAAGGGAAAGAAACCAAAAGCACCTTCTCCCCCATCCACCCTCTTCCACCTCCTCCCCCCGAGCGGCACAGGGGAACGGGGGAATGGGGGTTATGGTCAGTCTACAGCGCTTCTTCTCTGCCGCTCCTTCTCGGTCACTCTCGTCCCCTGTGCTGTGGGGTCCCACCCACGGGATGCAGTCCTTGATGAACTGATCCAGTGTGGGCTTCCCACAGGCAGCAGCTCTTCCAGAACTGCTCCAGATATGTGTCCGTACCACGGGGTCCATCCCTCAGGAGAAAACTGCTCCAACCTGGCTCCCCTACGGGCAGCAGCTCCTGCCGGTCACCTGCTCCTGAGTGGTCTCCTCTCCACGGGCTACAGGTCTGGCCCGGAATCTGCTCCGGCAGGGGTCTTCCACAGGCGGCAGCCTCTGTCGGTGCAGGGCCACCTGCTCCACCGTGGTCTCCTCCACAGGCTGCAGCGTGGAACCCTGCTCCACCGTGGTACTCCATGGGCTGCAGGGGGACATCCTGCTTCACCATGGTCCTCACCACAGGCCGCAGGGGACTTCTGCTCCGGCACCTGGAGCACCTCTCCCCCTCTTTCTTCACTGACCTTGGCGCCTGCAAGGCTGTTCCTCACTCTCCCAGCTGCTGTGTGGCGCAGCGTTTTTTTCCCTGTCTTAAATATGCTCTCAGAGAGGCGCAAAACAACATCGCTTATTGGCTCAGCTCTGGAAAACAATGGGGCCCTTCCCAAACATGGGGCAGCTTCTAGATCTTTCTCACAGAAACCACCCCTATGGCCCCCTGCTACCAAAACCTTGCCACATAAACCCACTACAATAAGGAAAAAAGGAAGGACCAATAATATTATTTTTATAAAACACCATGGAGTGCCCATAATATTTCCTGTTACTTTTCAGAATTAATTCTCTCTGAAAAATGACTTCGGTGCTGCTTTTGGTAACAATGAAGAAGTCAGCATATCCCAGCTGAGGCAGCAGGCCTGCTGGGCATCCTAGACTGATTTGACTATAAGCCTGTTTAATTCCCCAGGCTCCATCTGGATTTGCATGGTTTCATGCCAGTGATGACTGAGCTCTCTTTTTGGTCTGGGAAGCATTGTTACAACTTCTGACCATCATTCAGAACTAACCTCCATGTCCAGCAGCCAAGACTGTGGAATATCTGATAAATCTGAATACAGCTGTTGTTGTACAACAGACCTGATGCTCTGAGACTTGCTTGAGGACCATCATCACAGAGTGAGGGGTTTGTCATTAGCAGACAAAAGCTAGGCATTCCTTTCCCTCAGAGGCAGTGACCTGGTATGCCTGCTCTGAAAAATGCTTGCTGCACCAATGTTCAGTAGGGTTTAACAGAAAGTGCTACTTCTTATTTCAAAGAACATACAGGTGAAGATGTGTTGCAACTCCCACATTTTATACCCCAATTTCCTTATTTTGTATTGTAATTCAGTGCTGAAAAAGGTCAAAGAATACCTCAATTCCTTCCACCTGAGAAAACAAAACCATGTAACCTGCTTCTTGCAGAGGGTACTAATCCCCTTGCAGTAGGTGACAAATACTAAAGGCATCAGAGGTTCCTTACCCTGGTGATCAGGAGGGGGTCTGGGGACCAAACCCTTGACAAAGAGCTGTCACTGAAGTATTTGTAGGCCAAAATGCACGTGAAAGTGAGTTTTATTCACTATTTCCCCCACCAGCTGACATAAGACATTTCATTGAGTGGAGTGATTCAGTGAACATCTTTCTAAAATTTTGTACGTCTCCAGCTTCATTTTATATATAGCCAAATCAGCTTATGTAGAGCTCTGGGCTGAGATGAGGATCAGGCACATAAAAGTCAGTATTGTTGCACATGGCATTAGAAGACATAAATTCCTTTCCAGATCTGCCTGCAGAGCACTGTGTGCAACCTCTTCCTGTGCAAGGCCTGATGTATGTGCATGCCCAGTGTTCTGAGAGGGAGAAATTGTCTAAGTCCCAGTAGTTGACATTTTGCATGTTACTGTAGAAAGTCAGTATAATGCTTCCAAATTATTTTAGTCATGGCAACTCCTTGTAGTCGTCCTGGTAGCTTGGTTTGCTCAGCTGTAGCAAGTCATGGCCTCCTTGCTGTTTCAAAAATCCCTCAACAATTCCCCCTTTTTCTTTTTGAGTAATCCAAGCCTCATGTAACAGTCTTGCAAGTAACCCTTTAACCACATTTATTACAATACAACATGCAATGATGATTAACACCACAATAAGCAGAAGCCTCAATCCCTCTTTGATTAATCCCAGTAACCATCTAGGCATCATTTCAAACAAATCAGTGAGCCATTGATTGAAAGGATTGATATCATATTGAATCTTTCTCATGTGCTCTTTCAGGAAACTAATGGATTTGTGAATTGACTCACTGTGATCAGAAAGGTTCATACAGCACATTTCCTCAAAAATCCTCACACCCATGTCCTTGAACCAAAAGCAAAACGTTAATAGCAGCTTGATCCTGTAAAAGCGCATGTCACAGACTATTTTGATCTAGTAACTTCTTCTCAAGTATTTCTGTCGTGGCATTGGCTTGCTTCTCGGCTCAGTATGCCAATTTTTCTAAATTATTAAGTGCATTTGCAGCTGCTGCTCCTGGCACAAAAAGTGCTAATGCCATTCTAACCACAACACCAAGCAACTCCACATTATCATTGCAATCTGATGTGAGCAATGCCCGTTTATGTCTAGTGATCTTATCCAACTATGACCAGCTAGGAGCAAATATAGTAAGTTTAGTAAGTAAGTATAGTAAGTAACGTGGACCTCCGATAGCATTTGCAGGGATACCTTGCCAGGCCCTATCCCCACAAAGCAGAAAAACATCAGGAGGTAGTGCCATAGCTGTACGATTATTCCAAATGCTGTTGTTATTACCCTTTAGCAAATTTCATACAACCTTTGGTTTCAAACCAATACAATGCAAGTAACATTACAGTGCTTAGTCATTATTCATTAGGAGAGGATACTGTACAGTTGAGGGAGAAAAGTTGAAAAACAGGAGTACCAAAGTACTGTATTATGTAAAGGCTGAAGCAAAAATACTCTTGGGTATATCCTGTACATTGTGTAAACAGACATTCAGAACAGTAAACAGGATAAAATGTCTTTCAAGCCTCCCAAACAGTTACAATATAGCATACATACATATATATCATATATAACATCATCTTTAGGGAATGTAGCCTGTTACATCCGAATTTACTTCTGTGCTTAGCTCATTTGCGATTCAGACAATGCATTCATATAGTAGCAGTACATCTCATTCACTCTTTGGAGTTTGTTGGTTTCCACAGACACAGACATATCAAACAATACTGAGATTTCCTTTTAACTCAGATGCTGTTATTATATAATCAACACTCAACTGTTCAAGAGCCATCTTTCTTGCTACTGAAGCTTAGAATTTTCAGATTTATGCACAGCAAATCAAGCTGAAATTCTATTCTATGCAAAAAAGTAATTTTCAGTTTAAAACAGAACTTAATTGCCTGTTTTACCCAATCAATTTCAATTACTACATGTTAATTAAACAGTTAACTTCTATTTTAAAAAGCATATATGACAATGATCAGTAAGAATACGCCAAAAAAAAAAAATTACTACTTGCCTCTGTAATATTCAGTCTATACGTGTTTTTCAAGAGTTTTGGATAGTAACACTTTGAAAAGAGACCAAAATTTTTTAAATGTTGTGAGAAGCAAGTTATTTGCTCACCTTCAACAAAAAGAAAAAATAAGTTTAGTAGTTTTACAATTTATCAATAGCACTGTGATATACACAAATCCTCTGAAGCAAAATGCTATAGACCAGTACTAGTATGTAGCAGATGTTAATGCAAGAAATTAAGCTTAAGATGTTTGTGGCTGTGTTTGTAAGAAAGATTGCAGTGCCTCATACTAAGAATTCCTTCTAATATTAAATCTTCTTCACTTCAGGGTAAATCACGACTGATCTTTCTTTAAAGCTTCTAGTCTTTGTAGTAATGCATTTCCAAACACCTCTCAATAGGCCAGGCTAAGAGAGTCCAATAAGGAGTAGACAGTTTCGTGGTATGGTGTCTGCAAACTGTCATCAGTCTGATCAAAATCATAAGCTACTACCCTGAGTCCTGCTTCAGTGAGCTCAGGCAGTACCTGTTCCTTTCCCTGGTTTCCACATTGATATATGCCACATCCTCTGTACATGGAAGGGTTTTTGAGACAAACGTTGCTGACAGCAAAAAGAACATCATTCACAAGCGCTTCGGCTTCTGGTCTCATATCTTTCACATCTGTTCCTTCAAAGTCTGAATAATCAGAATCCTCTTCAAATCCTGTATTACTGGGAGACTCCATAGGATTGCAGTCAGTCTCCATTCGGTGCAGGTGCCTGGCATGGAAGAGTGATCGCCCCACTCGCCTTGTTTTCTTTTTTTTTTTTTTTTTTTTTTTTTTTTGACCAAGCACTGCAAATGGATGAGACACATGATTGCTAACTAGTAAGGAGAGTGCAACTTCTGCTATATGTCTGCAATCTTAGAAACTATTTGCGAAAGAGCCTGCTGTTGCTCATTTGTTAGTTTAATCTCCTGCTCTGCGCTTCTTCCTCGCAATAAAGGTAATAGTATAGCTAAGTTGTCTTTAGTAATCCCTACAATGTTCCGAACCCACTGAATATTACCCAGGAACATTTATACATCAGTCAAAAAGCCACTAAGCACTAGGAATGTTGCTTCGCAGAGATGCTGCATCTCACTCACATAGCACAATCACACAGTCACACAAAGAGGCCTTTTGCACTTCTCATTTATACCACAAAAATATCACTTAAACTAATTTGTCCGTGGCTTCAGGAGGTCCTTTTCTACTCCCATGGTGAGCAGCTAAGAGTGGAGACCCCTCCAAGGAAAATGCTCGGGGTGCACCTAGGGGCGTCCGCTCCACAGTCAATGCCACAGCCAAGCAGAGCGGCTCCTGGCACAAGGAAGGATGCTATTATAGTATTGTATAATTACACCAAAGAGATGTATTGCAATAAGGAGCAAGTGTGGCATTGACGATTTGTTTCATGTTTTTGTTTCTTTTTTTTTTGCGAACAATTGAACTTTACACATGCTGTTGCTGTTAAACTTCCCAGGATATCTAATTCCTGTGGCTCTGCATGTGAATAATACAATACAGGTGCACAGGTAGAGGAAGTGCCAGCTGCTTGCAACAATATTTTTAATTCCTCAATCAGGCGATAGAAGAACATTGTCATGGCAACTCCTCATAGTCGTCCTGGTAGCTTGGTTTGCTCAGCTGCAGCAAGTCATGGCCTCCTTGCTGTTTCAAAAAATCCTCAACGGGGGGACAAACCCATCTGGGCTGCTGCATTGTGGCAAGATATTGCTGCCTGGGTAGAGAACCCGGTTGTAAAGGTACGCCACGTAGATGCTCATGTGCCCAAGAATCGGGCTACTGAAGAACATCAAAACAACCAGGATCAGGTTGGTGGATCAGGCTGGTAAAACTGAAGAGGCTCAGGATGGACCTGGACTGGCAACATAAGGGTGAATTATTTATAGCCCGATGGGCCCATGACACCTCAGGCCATCAAGGCAGAGATGCAACATACAGATGGACTCGTGATCGAGGGGTGGACCTGACCATGGACGCTATAGCTCAGATTATTCATGATTCATGTGAAAGATGTGCTGCAATCAAGCAAGCCAAACGGTCAAAGCCTCTTTGGTATGGAGGACTATGGCTGAAATATAAATATGGAGAGGCCTGGCAGATTGATTACATCACACTCCCTCAAAACCCGCAACAAGCACCACGTACTTACAGTGGTGGAAGCAACCACCGGATGGCTGGAAACATATCCTGTGCCCCATGCCACCGCCCGGAACACTATCCTGGGCCTTGAAAAGCAAGTCCTATGGCGACATGGCACCCCAGAAAGAATAGAGTCAGACAATGGAACTCATTTCCGAAACAACCTTATAGACACTTGGGCCAAAGAGCATGGTATTGAGTGGGTGTATCACATCCCCTATCATGCACCAGCCTCCGGGAAAGTTGAACGATACAATGGACTGTTAAAGACTACACTGTAACCAATGGGCGCTGGGACATTCAAAAATTTAATTTTGCCAAATGCGAAGACGCATTTGGCAAAGGCCACCTGGTTAGTCAATACTAGGGGATCTGCCAACCGAGCTGGACCTGCCCAATCCAACCTGTTACGTACTGTAGAAGGGGATAAAGTTCCTGTAGTGCATGTAAGAAATATGCTGGGTAAAACAGTCTGGGCTACTCCTGCCTCAGGAAAAGGTAAACCCATTTGTGGGATTGCTTTTGCTCAGGGACCTGGATGCACTTGGTGGGTAATGCAAAAGAATGGGGAGGTCCGGTGTGTACCTCAAGGGGATTTAATACTGGGTGAGAATAGCCCATGAGTTGAATTGTATCGTGTTAATTATTACATAATACTGTATGTCATCACTACCATGATTGCTATATACCATAGTTGAAAATGGTGATTAATTAGAATGTATTGGAAAGAGTGTAACCTGAGCATGACATAAATGGTATGGAATAAGGGGTGGATATATGTTCTGTTTTCAGCTAGCATAATTTTCCTCCTAGTTGCTGGTCGAATGCTATGTTTGGGATTTAGGATGAGAAGAGTGCTGATAACATGCTGATGTTTTAATTGTTGCAGAGCAGTGCTTACTCCAAGCCAAGGACTTTTCAGCTTCTTGCTCTGTCCTGCCAACAGGCAGGCTAGGGGTGCAGCAGTAGCTGTGAGGGGATAAAGGGGTATTCCATACCATCTGACGTCATGCTAAACAATATATAGGGGTGGCTAGCCAGGGTGGGGTGGCTGGCTGCTCGGGGATAGGTTGGGCATCAATCATCAGGTGGTGAGTAATTGCATTGTTCATCACTTGTTCCTTACATATTATTATTAGTAGTACTATTATCATCATCATCATTATTATTATTATTTTCCTGTCTCATTAAACTGTCTTTATCTCAACTCATGGGCTTCACTTTCTCTTTTCTCTGCCCCATCCCAGAGAGGGAGGGGGGAGGGGGAGCAAACGGCTGAGTGGTGTTTAGCTGCCGGCTGGGTTAAACCACAATGATAGGTGATACTCAACCATAAAGCAATCTGTTCAGAAGAAACCAAGCTGTATGTCATTAACAGAATCATGTCTCTGCTGCATCAATTTAATGAGTTAGGTATTCCTCAAATGCATCAGAAAGCAAATCAGGTATGGCAGTTGGTAACAGTTTGTAAAATATCATGAAAACTTTTAACATTGAGACTTCTAAATTATATTTTGAAGTTCTGGAGCAAAAGACAGCTGGTTATTTTTCTGTCAGCTGTCTCTCAGTGGTTGGCTGTAGGTTTTGAAACATATGTTTTTTCTTATTCCAAATGGAAAGTAGCAATAGATTTCATTAAACCGGTCCTTCAAATAGAGCAATGGCAGATTTTTGTTATTCAAAAGTGTTAGATGCAGATATAGACATTTTCTATCTCTTTAAAATTTTGCTGAAATTGCAGTTCATGTTGTTTCAGAAACCATTATGGAATTCAGCTGGAGTTAACTTGACTGTTGGATCTGTTTCACTTTGTAAAAATAATTGAAGATTTACTTGAGAAAGGAAGGATTTGTTATAAGATGATTAGAGATCCTTAGCTAGTTTGTGAGATACTCAAGTTCACTCATTTCTCTCAAATTCCTGTTATTTCTCAATCATTTAAATGTTGTATAGTAACTAAATCAGCTTTAATTAGGGTTATTAACTTTCAGCCTATGACCCGTCACATCTGCCTAATCCCAGTGTATGTTTTTTTCAGAATATGTTTGCAACATTTTCATGGATTCCAGTTAACTCAAATGTTCTATGTGAATAAAGCTCCATTTCCTCCATCCAAGGTCTACATATGGCTACATGCTACTTAGTAAATTTTGATAATAATAATTTACTTATAAAATATAAATATAATAATATATAATAATATAATATAAATATCAAATATATTTGATAATAATTACTTAGTAGATTTTGATAATAATTTATTTATTTTTACTGTAACACTTAATTTCCAGTACTTTTATTACAATTTATGGGAATTTTACGAGTTTCAGTTTATTAGGAATTTCTGTTTGTTAGGAAAATAAATGAAACCTTTTATTTTTAAATCACATTGTCCTGGTTTCAGTTAGAACAGAATTAATTTGCTTCCTAGTAGCTGGTGGAATGCTGTGTTTTGGCTTAGGATGAGAAGAGTGCTGATAACACCCCGATGTTTTAATTGTTGCAGAGCAGTGCTTATACCAAGCCAAGGACATCTCAGCCTTTTGCTCTGTCCTGCCAACAGGCAGGCTGGGGGTGCAGTAAGAGCTGGGAGGGGACAGACCCAGGACAGGTGACCCAAACTAGCCAAAGGGGTATTCCATACCATCTGACGTCATGCTAAACAATATATAGGGGTGGCTAGCCGGGGGGAGGGGGGCCGGACTGCTCGGGGTTAAGCTGGGCATCGGTCAGCGGGTGGTGAGCAATTGCATTGTGCATCACTTGTTTGTACATATTATTATTACTTTCCTATTATCACCATTGTAACATTATTGTTATTATTGTTATTATTATTTTGTTATTATTATTTTCCTGTCTTATTAAACTGTCTTTATCTCAACTCACGGGCTTCACTTTCCATTTCTCTCCCCCGTCCCAGAGAGGGAGGGGGGAGGGTGAGCGAACGGCTGCGTGGTATTTAGCTGCCAGCCGGGTTAAACCACGACAGTCTTTTTGGCGCCCAACGTGGGGCACGAAAGGTTGAGATAACGGCAGATCTGACCACAGTGTGTTAAACTAAAATTGGTGTAAGTATTAGACCTGCTTAATAGTCACTTGTCATAATGCTGATCGCTTTAATCTCAACTCTGCTGCGCCTGTTTTCCAAACTGAGTATTATAGTACATTATTTTCCGTACTTGCTCTCTGTCATGTTGTTTATCCTCTCCGGGCCCTGGTTTCAGATCATTATGGTACTGAGTGTTGTAGCAATGGCTTATGAGACGATGAGATATCTGGTCATGACTCTAACTTGGTATTTGTACTCAGTAACATCGTCGACTCTGTATTTTGGAAATTGTATCTTGGAAACTATTAGCAATTATACCTATTGTTTTTTTCCATTAGGGAGTCAATCTGGGGAGGGGAAAGGGGAAGATATTTTTTCTTACTTGATTACTCTCCCTTTCTCCTTCACCACCCCTGTATCCTCCTGGATCACTATGCCTTCCTCCTTCACCACCCTCTTACCCTCCGAGCTTGCTACAATAGCTCTCCAAGATATTGAATATCCTTGGGATACTCAGACCAGCATAGTCTTGTTGTTCTGCCTCCTGAATGCACTTCAGGTTCTGCTTAAAGTTAAACAACTACTTAGGAAGCTCATCCGGAGATCTGCCCGGAGGCAGTATAGTTGTGGGTGGCAGGGAGTATGGGAGGATATGGGCAGGCATCTAGAGCAGTTGGCACCCCCAGTGTTTTGGAAATTCACCCCTGAACAACTGCAAAATCCTCAAAAACTGGCAGAATGCTTGAGAAAAAGGTGTCATGATTCTGGCAGTTCCAAAGTAACACAAATCATTGTAACATGCTGGGGCCTGGCTCATGCCTATCGAGCTGCCATTGATACTGCTATCAACTTAGTCACAGACCCTGCGGCCACTCCAAGTCCCGTGACAGATCCAACGGCCACTGTGACCCCTACGGTGGACTCTGCAGCCGCTCCAGTCCCAGCTTCTGCAGATGCTCCAGTCCCAGCTTCTGCAGATGCTCCAGTCCCAGCTCCTGCAGATGCTCCAGTCCCAGCTCCTGCAGCCGCTCCAGTCCCAGCTCCTGCAGCCGCTCCAGTCCCAGCTCCTGCAGCTGCTCCAGTCCCAGCTCCTGCAGCCGCTCCAGTCCCAGCTCCTGCAACTGCTCCAACTCCAGTTCCTGCAACTGCTCCAACTCCAGTTCCTGCAGCCACTCCAGCTCCTGTGGCTGGGTCAGAGAAAAGAGCTGTAGCAGTGCAAGTTGACCCTGCAGAGGGTATTCCAACCCCTGTGGCAGACCCTGTAACGGGGTCGGAGAAACGAGCTGTAGCAGTGCAAGTTGACCCTGCAGAGGGTATTCCAACCTCTGTGGCAGACCCTGTAACAAGGTCAGAGAAACGAGCTGTAGCAGTGCAAGTCGACCCTGCAGAGGGTATTCCAACCTCTGTGGCAGACCCTGTAACAAGGTCAGAGAAACGAGCAGTAGCAGTGCAAGTTGACCCTGCGGAGAGTATTCCAACCTTTGTGGCAGACCCTGTAACAAGGTCAGAGAAACAAGCAGTAGCAGTGCAAGCTGCCCCTGTAGAGAAGGTGAAAAAATGGTATAGAGATTCAGGTCGTTTAGAACGCAGAGAGTCTTCTGCCAAATCTAGGTATAGAGACGACGGAGACGACGACGACGCTGGGCCATCAAGGGTTCAGGAGGAGGAAGATGAGGATGCTGAAAAATCAACAGTAACTACCCGAAACCTAAACGAGCGTGAGTTACGAGATGTGCGAAAAGATTTTGGTCGCTGTATAGGTGAGCAGCTTGTCACCTGGCTGCTCCGATGCTGGGACTCTGGAGCCAATTGTGTGGAATTAGACGGCAGGGAAGCCAAGCGACTGGGATCCCTTGCTAGAGACGCAGGCATTGACAAAGCAATTGCAGATGGAGCACAATCTCACAGCCTCTGGAGGCGTCTCCTCTCAGCTGTGAGGGAAAGGTATCCCTTCAAGGAAGAACTTGTATGTCTACCAGGCAAGTGGACCACTATGGAGAAGGGAATCCAGTACCTGAGGGAATTAGCCGTACGGGAAGTGATTTATGAGGATCCAGACCTCAGACAAACATCCAAAGATCCAGATGAAGTCAGGTGTACACGACCCATGTGGCGGAAGTTTGTATGGAGTGCACCATCATCATATGCCAGCTCATTGGCAATAATGGCCTGGAAAGAGGATGAGGAACCCACAGTGGATGAAGTGGCTAAACAACTCCGGCAGTACGAAGAAAGTCTCTCCTCTTCCTTACAGGCCTGCATCTCAGCTGTGGAGAAACTTTCTGAAGAGTTCCACCAACTTAAAGAGAATCTATCTTCATCCCCACCTGAACCAACCAGTGTCCACCGACCAAAAGAGAACACTGTGGAGAAACTTTCTGAAAAGGTTCACCAACTTGAAGAGAGATTATTCTCCTCCGTACCTGTACAGAGCAGTGTCTCAGCTATCAGGGGTAGGCGTTCATCCACACAAGGAAGACGATATGGTGGGTACTCACCCCGTGCCACCCTGTGGTTTTACTTACGAGACCATGGAGAGGACATGAGAAAATGGGATGGAAAATTTACTGCGACCCTAGAGGCACGGGTACGTGAGTTGCAAAAGAAAACAATCAAGAAAAAGGGATTCTCTGAAAAGTTTGCTGCTCCAACTTCCAGCAGACAGTCCTTCAAACACAGAAATGAAGAAGATTCTGACCAGGATTAGGGGAGCCCTGCCTCCAGCCAGGGGGAGGAAAGGGACAATCGAGTTTATTGGACTGTGTGGATTCGATGGCCTGGCACGTCAGACGCACAGAAGTATAAGGCTTTAGTAGACACCGGTGCACAATGTACTATAATGCCATCGAGATATAAAGGACCAGAGCCCATCTATATTTGTGGAGTGACAGGCGGATCTCAGCAGTTGACTGTATTGGAGGCTGAAGTGAGTCTGACTGGGAATGAGTGGGAAAAGCACCGCATTGTGACTGGTCCGGATGCTCCGTGTATCCTTGGCATAGACTATCTTAGAAGAGGATATTGCAAGGACCCAAAAGGGTTCCGGTGGGCTTTTGGTATAGCTGCCTTAGAGACAGAAGGCATTAAACAATTATCTACCTTGCCTGGTCTCTCAGAGGACCCCTCTGTTGTGGGGTTGCTGAGGGTCGAAGAACAGCAAGTGCCAATCGCTACCACAACTGTGCACCGGCGGCAATATCGCACTAACCGAGACTCCCTGATTCCCATCCATAAGCTAATTCGTCAGTTGGAGAGCCAAGGAGTGATCAGCAAGACTCATTCACCTTTCAATAGTCCCATATGGCCAGTGCGAAAGTCTAATGGCGAGTGGAGACTAACAGGGGACTATCGTGGCCTGAACGAAGTGACGCCACCACTGAGTGCTGCAGTGCCGAACATGCTGGAACTTCAGTACAAACTGGAATCGAAGGCAGCCAAGTGGTACGCCACAATTGATATCGCTAATGCATTTTTCTCCATCCCTCTAGCAGCAGAGTGCAGGCCACAATTTGCCTTCACTTGGAGGGGAGTCCAATATACTTGGAATCGGCTGCCCCAGGGGTGGAAACACAGCCCTACCATTTGCCATGGGCTGATCCAGTCTGCGCTAGAGCAGGGGGAAGCTCCTGAACACCTGCAGTACATCGATGACATTATTGTGTGGGGTGACACAGCAGAGGAAGTTTTTGAGAAAGGGAAGAAAATAGTCCAAATCCTTCTGAAAGCCGGTTTTGCCATAAAACAAAATAAAGTCAAAGGACCTGCACGAGAGATCCAGTTTTTAGGAATAAAATGGCAAGATGGACGTCGTCAAATCCCAATGGATGTGATCAACAAAATAACAGCTATGTCTCCACCAACTAACAAAAAAGAAACACAGACTTTCCTAGGTGTTGTGGGGTTTTGGAGAATGCACATCCCAAATTACAGTCTGATTGTAAACCCGCTCTACCAAGTAACCCGTAAGAAGAATGAGTTTGAATGGGGCCCTGAACAACGACAAGCCTTTGAACAAATCAAGCAGGAAATAGTCCATGCAGTAGCCCTTGGGCCAGTTCGAACAGGACCAGATGTAAAGAATGTGCTCTACACTGCAGCCGGGGAGAACGGCCCCACCTGGAGCCTCTGGCAGAAAGAACCTGGGGAAACTCGAGGTCGGCCCCTGGGGTTTTGGAGTCGGGGATACAGAGGGTCTGAGGCCCGCTATACTCCAACTGAAAAGGAGATATTGGCAGCATATGAAGGAGTTCGATCTGCTTCGGAGGTGGTCGGTACTGAAGCGCAGCTCCTCCTAGCACCCCGATTGCCAGTACTAGGCTGGATGTTCAAGGGAAGGGTCTCTTCTACGCATCATGCAACTGATGCTACATGGAGCAAGTGGATTGCACTAATTACTCAGCGGGCTCGAATAGGAAACCCCAGTCGCCCAGGAATATTGGAAGTGATTATGGACTGGCCAGAAGGCAAATACTTTGGGATATCATCAGAGGAGGAGGTGGGTCGTGCTGAAGAAGCCCCACTGTACAACCAGTTACCAGAGAATGAAAAGAAATATGCCCTGTTCACTGATGGGTCCTGTCGTATTGTGGGGAAGCATCGGAGATGGAAGGCTGCTGTATGGAGCCCTACACGACGAGTCGCAGAAGCTGCTGAGGGAGAAGGTGAATCGAGTCAGTTTGCAGAAGTGAAGGCCATCCAGCTGGCTTTAGACATTGCTGAACGAGAAAAATGGCCAGTTCTCTATCTCTACACCGATTCATGGATGGTAGCAAATGCCCTGTGGGGATGGTTACAGCAATGGAAGCAAAACAACTGGCAACGTAGGGGCAAACCCATCTGGGCTGCTGCATTGTGGCAAGATATTGCTGCTCGGGTAGAGAACCTGGCTGTGAAAGTACGCCACGTAGATGCTCATGTGCCCAAGAATCGGGCTACTGAAGAACATCAAAACAACCAGCAGGTGGATCAGGCTGCTAAGATTGAAGTAGCTCAGGTGGACCTGGATTGGCAGCATAAAGGTGAATTATTTATAGCCCGATGGGCCCATGACACCTCAGGCCATCAAGGTAGAGATGCAACATACAGATGGGCTCGTGATCGAGGGGTGGACCTGACCATGGACGCTATAGCACAGGTTATTCATGACTGTGAAACATGTGCTGCAATCAAGCAAGCCAAACGGTCAAAGCCTCTTTGGTATGGAGGACGATGGCTGAAATATAAATATGGAGAGGCCTGGCAGATTGATTACATCACACTCCCTCAAACTCGCAATGGCAAGCGCCACGTACTTACAATGGTGGAAGCAACCACCGGATGGCTGGAAACATATCCTGTGCCTCATGCCACCGCCCGGAACACTATCCTGGGCCTTGAAAAGCAAGTACTATGGCGACATGGTACCCCAGAAAGAATAGAGTCAGACAATGGAACTCATTTCCGAAACAACCTTATAGACACTTGGGCCAAAGAACATGGTATTGAGTGGGTGTATCACATCCCCTATCATGCACCAGCCTCCGGGAAAGTTGAACGATACAACGGACTGTTAAAGACTACATTGAAAGCAATGGGCGCTGGGACATTCAAAAATTGGGATACGCATTTGGCAAAGGCCACCTGGTTAGTCAATACTAGGGGATCTGCCAACCGAGCTGGACCTGCCCAATCCAACCTGTTACGTACTGTAGATGGGGATAAAGTTCCTGTAGTGCATGTAAGAAATATGCTGGGTAAAACAGTCTGGGCTACTCCTGCCTCAGGAAAAGGCAAACCTATTTGTGGAACTGTTTTCGCTCAGGGACCTGGATACACTTGGTGGGTGATGCAAAAGAACGGAGAGGTCCGGTGTGCACCTCAAGGAGATTTAATACTGGGTGAGAATAGCCCATGAACTGAATTGTACCATGTTAATTACTATATAATACTGTAGGTTATCACTACCATGACTACTGTAGGTGACTAATTAGAATGTATGGAAAAGAGTGTAACCTGAGCATGACATAAATGGTATGGAATAAGGGGTGGATAGATGTCCTGGTTTCAGTTAGAACAGAATTAATTTGCTTCCTAGTAGCTGGTGGAATGCTGTGTTTTGGCTTAGGATGAGAAGAGTGCTGATAACACCCCAATGTTTTAGTTGTTGCAGAGCAGTGCTTATACCAAGCCAAGGACATCTCAGCCTTTTGCTCTGTCCTGCCAACAGGCAGGCTGGGGGTGCAGTAAGAGCTGGGAGGGGACAGACCCAGGACAGGTGACCCAAACTAGCCAAAGGGGTATTCCATACCATCTGACGTCATGCTAAACAATATATAGGGGTGGCTAGCCGGGGGGAGGGGGGCCGGACTGCTCGGGGTTAAGCTGGGCATCGGTCAGCGGGTGGTGAGCAATTGCATTGTGCATCACTTGTTTGTACATATTATTATTACTTTCCTATTATCACCATTGTAACATTATTGTTATTATTGTTATTATTATTTTGTTATTATTATTTTCCTGTCTTATTAAACTGTCTTTATCTCAACTCACGGGCTTCACTTTCCATTTCTCTCCCCCGTCCCAGAGAGGGAGGGGGGAGGGTGAGCGAACGGCTGCGTGGTATTTAGCTGCCAGCCGGGTTAAACCACGACACACATCAAGCACTGTGACTAGTTTCTTTATTATATGTTTATGTGTTGGTTTGGCAGCCATGGTGAAACCTTAACTTCAGTAGTTGTCCTCAGAGAAGTATGTTCCATAGTCACCACGAAGACAGTTGACTGACCCCATATAAGTTTTAAAAACTAAAAGATCAAAATCTTGATTTTTAAAAAAATAATAGTGTGTTACTCAGTAAAGCTGATCCACGATTATGATCTATTTGTGTAAATACTATCCAGAATACCTAGTTAAGTTGTACTATGATGCGACTGGGAAAGTATTACAAAAAATTTTACCAAGATGATTTTCTTCTATAGACAATATTGGGGGTTAATAGTACTGACCAACTGTTAAAAAAATGCAACTTTGTACTGGGTCTGGCTGGGATGGAGCTAACTTTTCCCACAGCAGCCCATAAAGTGCTGTGCTCTGCACTTGCAGCTAGAACAGCATTGGTATCACACCAGTGTTTTGTCTCTTACTGAGCAGTGCTGGCACAGTATTGACACTCCCTCCAAACCCCCAAGAGCCAGTAGGCTGGGGGTGGGCAAGGTAGAAGGGGGTGGATGGGGGGAAGGTGTTTTTAGTTTATTTTTTTTTGTTTCTCACTTCTCTAGCTTGTTAGTAATAGGCAATAAATTTTATTAAACTACCTATGCTGAGTCTGTTCTGCCTGTGACAATAACTGTTGAGTGAGCTCCCTGTCCTTATCTCAAGCCCTGAGCCCTTTGCATTGTATTTTCTTCCCCTTTCCCTTTGAGGAGGGAGAGCGAGAGAGCAGTTGTGGTGGGGCTCGGCTGCCCACATGAGTATAACCACCAGAGTGGGTGAACATTGCTCACTGATGGGAAGTAGAGAAAAATTGTTTTCTCTCTCTTTGTGCTTCTGCATGGCCCTTGCTTGTTTTTCCTCTTTTTTTTTTTTTTTTCCTTTAAGTTACCTTATCAGCCTGTAAGCCTCTTTTTTTTTTTTCCCATCATACTTTCTTTCCCCCATCTTCCTTTGAGAAGGGGGCACAAGAGAGTGATTTTGGTGGAGTCCATCAGGGTGAAACAACCACAAATATCTACATAGAGCAATTGATAAATGCAATTTAAAAAGGAAGAAGGTAGGACATATCATATATATATTTGCTGTTTATTAGTGCTTATTTATCACTATAATACAAATGCATTCTTGTCTCTGTAGTCATGAGACAGATGTTTGATTCACTTTCTAAGCTGATACTTGAATGAGTGAATTCTCCGTTGTTATCATAGAATCGTAGAATATCCCAAGTTGGAAGGGACCCATAAGGATCATCGAGTCCAACTCCTGGCACCGCACAGGTCTACCCAAAATTTTAGACCATGTGACTAAGTGCACAGTCCAAACACTTCTTAAATTCAGACAGGCTTGGCGCCTTGACTACTTCCCTGGGGAGCCTGTTCCAGCGCGCGACCACCCTCTCGATGAAGAACATCTTCCTGATGTCCAGCCTAAACCTCCCCTGCTTCAGCTTGACACCGTTCCTGTGGGTCCTTTCACTGGTGATTAAGGAGAATAGGTCGGCGCCTACCCCTCCACTCCTCCTCGTGAGGAAGCAGTAGACTGCGATGAGGTCCCCCCTCAGCCTCCTCCAGGCTGAACAGGCCAAGTGACCTCAGCCGCTCCTCATATGTCTTCCCCTCTAGGCCCTTCACCACCTTCGTCGCCCTCCTCTGGACACTCTCCAACAGTTTAATGTCCTTTTTGTACTGTGGTGCCCAGAACTGCACACAGTACTCGAGGTGAGGCCGCACCAGCGCAGAGCAGAGCGGGACAATCACTATCCCTCGACCGACTAGCCATGCCGTGCTTGATGCACCCCAGGATACGGTTGGCCCTCCTGGCTGCCAGGGCACACTGCTGGCTCATATTCAACTTACTATCAACCACAACCCCCAGATCCCTCTCTGTGGGGCTGCTCTCCAGCATCTCGGCACCCAGTCTGTACGTATAGCCAGGGTTGCTCTGTCCCAGATGCAGGACCTGGCACTCCCTCTTGTTAAACTTCATGCAGTTGGTGATTGCCCAGCTCTCCAATCTGTCCAGATCTCTCTGCAAGGCCTTTCCACCCTCATCTGAGTCTACAACTCCTTGAAGTTTAGTGTTGTCAGCAAATTTGCTCAGAACACCTTCTAGTCCTATATCCAAACCATTTATAAAGACATTGAAGAGGACTGGCCCTAAAATGGAGCCTTGAGGGACCCCACTAGTGCCCATCTGCCAGACAGATGCGGCCCCATTTACCACAACCGTTTGAGCCCTGCCCGTCAGCCAATTGCTCATCCATCGAATGATGTTTTTGTTTAGTTGTATGCTAGACCTTTTGTTCAGTAGGATCCTATAGGAAACTATGTCAAAAGCTTTACTGAAATCCAAAAAGATCACATCATCTGGTTTCTCTTGATCAACTAGATGGGTGATTTATTATAAAAGTAAATCAAGTTAGTCAAACAGGACCTACCCCTCGTGAACCCATGCTGGCTGGGACCAATGACTGCATTGTTCCCCAGGTGTGCTTCAATAAAGTTGTGAAATATATTCATCTGATTGGTGTCAGTATGGAACAATGCTAGGGCCGCATGTTATGATGAATGTGACCTTCTTTCTCACATACCCTTGTATAACCACAAGTGTAAGAAAAACAGTGTGGTTAATGTATATAATTATTGTATCTTGCAAAGGAATGTTTTAGCAACTCGTGTCAATAGAGGGCTTGAAGGGAAATGTATTTGTAGGCTTTTCCTTGAAGTCTCTGATATCTGGGGGGTTTCAGAATAGCTGCTAACTATTATGACTATTATGCATGGGGGGTTGCCTCCCTCGGTAGACCATACGCACCGCAGTGGAGGGTCCTGCCCCGGTCTTGCCTTCTCCCTTTCCTCCCTTCAGGCTTGTCCTCTTTATCTGGTGCCCTTAATTCATGCAGAGCCTCGTTGCCGTTGTTCTTCTTTAGCTTTAATTTCAGTTCCCCAGGAGCGGACTCAACCCTCCAAGTTTCGGTAGTTACTGGTCCTTTTATTCTGGATGCGTGGGTCCAACCCCTTTCTGCTGTTCTCACAGCTGTTTCAGTAGTAAGTAAAACAAGGTACAGCCCCTCACATCGGGGTTCAGTGATTCTTCCCTCCAGGTTTATTTATTAAGACCTTGTCTCCTGGTTGTATCTTATGAATAGCAAATCCTAAAGGTGGTGTTTGAGCCATCATTCCAATTTCTCTTAGTTCTTGTAATCTCTTTCCAATAGTAATTATATATTTCTGGATGCTACGATCCTCAACTATATTGTTCCTGTTATAAATGGCTCAATCTTCAAAATAGGATTAAATAAAAAAATAGGATTTATTAAAAGAATAGAGGTAAGCAAACAGCGCTGGGTGCACCGGGAGTCTCCACTCCACCAGGACGCACACCAGTTATATCAAGTAGCTGATTTTTATGCTCCTAGACTAATACATATTCATTACTCCTTCTAAAAAAAACAGGTTATTATAATTAGCTTCCGGGGTCCAGTCCCTCCTACTGGAGCATGCGCATCAGTCTCCGGTGGTCCCTCTGGGGGTCTCTAGGGGTCTTTCATGCTGAAGGCTCGTAGTCTTCCTCTCCAAGTTTTTTTCTCGTCCTTCCCCTTTGTACTCCTTTGGCACCGTTTCAAGTTTATACAGCATCCCCTGCAGGTCTTGTCTCCAAGCCGTCCTTCAGCTTCTTTTTTTTCTTCTTCTTAATCTCTTGGCCACCTGGCTAGATATCAGAGGCCTGCATAGTATCCCATAACAGTCACTAGTTGTTATCAGTTGTTCTGAAAACCCCAGACATCAAAGACTTCATACAAACACAAATAGCTTTCTTATTGACACTTCACCAGTAATTAAAACATTCTTCACCAGCCATTCACAGGGACAGTCACACCTATAGCAGTGTTAAGTTAATCTCGAAGACAAAAAAAAAAGGGCTGTAACTGTTAGAAATAGAAGTTCGGAATAACAAAAGCAAAGAGGTTCATAAATTTGAGGAGTATTTTCTGAAGACTTGATAAATTGACTAGAATGAGGGGGAGACTGGGACACAATGCATCTGTGGTTCAAGAATTAAATTGCCAGTGCAGGGCCCAGAGGCAGACAGGACTGTTCTTTGCTGACACGAATTGTTAAAACATTCCTAACAACACCTTATCTTCTTTTTAATATCCCCAATTCGTGTCTCTTCTGTCGTTAATAACTGGATTTCATCAGTCCTTTCTTGGAGGGTCCAATTCTTAAGCATCATAATTGACATATCCCCTTCCTTTTTAATGAAGTTATTACCAATGTACTATTTATCACCCGGTGTATTAATAATGTAAGGCAAAGTATCATACAAGGTACAAACAATAACATCATTACACCACATAACAATAAAAATAACACTCTTTTAACCCATGGTCCACCAGGCAGCCATGAAAATAAATCCCATTCCATATCCTTCCAGGTTTGTGTTCGCTCGCTCACCTCCCCCCTTCCTTCTCTGGGATGGGAGAGAGAAATGGGAAAGTGAAGCCTGTGAGTTGAGATAAAGACAAGAAAATAATAACAATAATAATAATAACAATAATGATGATTAATAGTACTACTAGTAATAATGTGTACGAAACAAGTGATGCAAAATGCAATTGCTCACCACCTGCTGTCCGATGCCCAGCCTAACCCCGAGCAGTCCGGCCCTCCTCCCAGCCTGCCTGCTGGCAGGACAGTGAGAAGCTGTGTCATGGTTTAACCTGACTGGCAGCTAAACACCACGCCGCCGTTCGCTCACCCTCCCCCTCCCTCTCTGGGACGGGGGAGAGAAATGGAAAGTGAAGCCCGTGAGTTGAGATAAAGACAGCTTAATGAGACAGGACAATAATAATAACAAAAGCAATAATGAAAATAATAATAATAATAATAATACAATGGTGATAATAGGAAAATAATAATAATATGTACAAACAAGTGATGCACAATGCAATTGCTCACCACCCGCTGACCAATGCCCAGCCTAACCCCGAGCAGTCCGGCCCCCTCCCCCGGCTAGCCACCCCTATATATTATTTAGCATGACATCAGATGGTATGGAATACCCCTTTGGCTAGTTTGGGTCACCTGTCCTGGGTCTGTCCCCTCCCAGCTCTTACTGCACCCCCAGCCTGCCTGTTGGCAGGACGGAGCAAAAGGCTGAGATGTCCTTGGCTTGGTATAAGCACTGCTCTGCAACAATTAAAACATCGGGGTGTTATCAGCACTCTTCTCATCCTAAGCCAAAACACAGCATTCCACCAGCTACTAGGAAGAGAATTAATTCTGTTCTAACTGAAATCAGGACATCTATCCACCCCTTATTCCATACCATTTATGTCATGCTCAGGTTACACTCTTTTCCATACATTCTAATTAGTCACCTATAGTAGTCATGGTAGTGATAACATACAGTATTATATAGTAATTAACATGGTACAATTCAGTTCATGGGCTATTCTCACCCAGTATTAAATCCCCTTGAGGTACACACCGGACCTCTCCGTTCTTTTGCATCACCCACCAAGTGTATCCAGGTCCCTGAGCGAAAACAGTTCCACAAATAGGTTTGCCTTTTCCTGAGGCAGGAGTAGCCCAGACTGTTTTACCCAGCATATTTCTTACATGCACTACAGGAACTTTATCCCCATCTACAGTACGTAACAGGTTGGATTGGGCAGGTCCAGCTCGGTTGGCAGATCCCCTAGTATTGACTAACCAGGTGGCCTTTGCCAAATGCGTATCCCAATTTTTGAATGTCCCAGTGCCCATTGGTTACAGTGTAGTCTTTAACAGTCCATTGTATCGTTCAACTTTCCCGGAGGCTGGTGCATGATAGGGGATGTGATACACCCACTCAATACCATGCTCTTTGGCCCAAGTGTCTATAAGGTTGTTTTGGAAATGAGTTCCATTGTCTGACTCTATTCTTTCTGGGGTGCCATGTCGCCATAGGACTTGCTTTTCAAGGCCCAGGATAGTGTTCCGGGCGGTGGCATGGGGCACAGGATATGTTTCCAGCCATCCGGTGGTTGCTTCCACCATTGTAAGTACATGGCGCTTGCCATTGCGAGTTTGAGGGAGTGTGATGTAATCAATCTGCCAGGCCTCTCCATATTTATATTTCAGCCATCGTCCTCCATACCAAAGAGGCTTTGACCGTTTGGCTTGCTTGATTGCAGCACATGTTTCACAGCCATGAATAACCTGTGCTACAGCGTCCATGGTCAGGTCCACCCCTCGATCACGAGCCCATCTGTATGTTGCATCTCTGCCTTGATGGCCTGAGGTGTCATGGGCCCATCGGGCTATAAATAATTCACCTTTATGCTGCCAATCCAGGTCCACCTGAGCCACTTCAATCTTAGCAGCCTGATCCACCTGCTGGTTGTTTTGATGTTCTTCAGTAGCCCGATTCTTGGGCACATGAGCATCTACGTGACGTACTTTCACAGCCAGGTTCTCTACCCGAGCCGCAATATCTTGCCACAATGCAGCAGCCCAGATGGGTTTACCCCTGTGCTGCCAGTTGTTTTGCTTCCATTGCTGTAACCATCCCCACAGGGCATTTGCTACCATCCATGAATCGGTGTAGAGATAGAGAACTGGCCATTTTTCTCGTTCAGCAATATCTAAAGCCAGCTGAATGGCTTTCACTTCTGCAAACTGACTCGATTCACCTTCTCCCTCAGCAGCTTCTGCAACTCGTCGCGTAGGACTCCATACAGCAGCCTTCCATCTCCGATGCTTCCCCACAATACGACAGGACCCATCAGTGAACAGGGCATATTTCTTTTCATTCTCTGGTAACTGGTTGTACAGTGGGTCTTCTTCAGCACGACCCACCTCCTCCTCTGATGATATCCCAAAGTATTTGCCTTCTGGCCAGTCCATAATCACTTCCAAGATTCCTGGGCGACTGGGGTTTCCTATTCGAGCCCGCTGAGTAATCAGTGCAACCCACGTTCTCCATGTAGCATCAGTTGCATGATGTGTAGAAGAGACTTTTCCCTTGAACATCCAGCCTAGTACCGGCAACCGGGGTGCTAGGAGGAGCTGCGCTTCAGTACCGACCACCTCCGAAGCAGATCGAACTCCTTCATATGCTGCCAATACCTCCTTTTCAGTTGGAGTATAGCGGGCCTCAGATCCTCTGTATCCCCGACTCCAAAACCCCAGGGGTCGACCTCGAGTTTCCTCAGGTTCTTTCTGCCAGAGGCTCCAGGTGGGGCCGTTCTCCCCGGCTGCAGTGTAGAGCACATTCTTTACATCTGGTCCTGTTCGAACTGGCCCAAGGGCTACTGCATGGACTATTTCCTGCTTGATTTGTTCAAAGGCTTGTCGTTGTTCAGGGCCCCATTCAAACTCATTCTTCTTACGGGTTACTTGGTAGAGCGGGTTTACAATCAGGCTGTAATTTGGGATGTGCATTCTCCAAAACCCCACAACACCTAGGAAAGTCTTTGTTTCTTTTTTGTTAGTTGGTGGAGACATAGCTGTTATTTTGTTGATCACATCCATTGGGATTTGACGACGTCCATCTTGCCATTTTATTCCTAAAAACTGGATCTCTCGTGCAGGTCCTTTGACTTTATTTTGTTTTATGGCAAAACCGGCTTTCAGAAGGATTTGGACTATTTTCTTCCCTTTCTCGAAAACTTCCTCTGCTGTGTCACCCCACACAATAATGTCATCGATGTACTGCAGGTGTTCAGGAGCTTCCCCCTGCTCTAGCGCACACTGGATCAGCCCATGGCAAATGGTAGGGCTGTGTTTCCAGCCCTGGGGCAGCCGATTCCAGGTATATTGGACTCCCCTCCAAGTGAAGGCAAATTGTGGCCTGCACTCTGCTGCTAGAGGGATGGAGAAAAATGCATTAGCGATATCAATTGTGGCGTACCACTTGGCTGCCTTCGATTCAAGTTCGTACTGAAGTTCCAGCATGTCCGGCACTGCAGCACTCAGTGGTGGCGTCACTTCGTTCAGGCCACGATAGTCCACTGTTAGTCTCCACTCGCCATTAGACTTTCGCACTGGCCATATGGGACTATTGAAAGGTGAATGAGTCTTGCTGATCACTCCTTGGCTCTCCAATTGACGAATTAGCTTATGGATGGGAATAAGGGAGTCCCAGTTAGTGCGATATTGCCGCCGGTGCACAGTTGTGGTAGCGATTGGCACTTGCTGTTCTTCGACCCTCAGCAACCCCACAACAGAGGGGTCCTCTGAGAGACCAGGCAAGGTAGATAATTGTTTAATGCCCTCTGTCTCTAAGGCAGCTATACCAAAAGCCCACCGGAACCCTTTTGGGTCCTTGCAATACCCTCTTCTAAGATAGTCTATGCCAAGGATACACGGAGCATCCGGGCCAGTCACAATGCGGTGCTTTTCCCACTCATTCCCAGTCAGACTCACTTCAGCCTCCAATACAGTCAACTGCTGAGATCCCCCGGTCACTCCACAAATACAGATGGGCTCTGGTCCTTTATAGCTCGATGGCATTATAGTACATTGTGCACCGGTGTCTACTAAAGCCTTATACTTCTGTGCGTCTGACGTGCCAGGCCATCGAATCCACACAGTCCAATAAACTCAATTGTCCCTTTCCTCCCCCTGGCTGGAGGCAGGGCCCCCCTAATCCTGGTCAGAATCTTCTTCGTTTCTGTGTTTGAAGGACTGTCTGCTGGAAGTTGGAGCAGCAAACTTTTCAGAGAATCCCTTTTTTTTGGTTGTTTTCCTTTTGCAACTCACGTACCCGTGCCTCTAGGGTCGCGGTAGATTTTCTGTCCCATTTTCTCATGTCCTCTCCATGGTCTCGTAAGTAAAACCACAGGGTGGCACGGGGTGAGTACCCACCATATCGTCTTCCTTGTGTGGATGAACGCCTACCCCTGATAGCTGAGACACTGCTTTGCACAGGTGCGGAGGAGAATAATCTCTCTTCAAGTTGGTGAACCTTTTCAGAAAGTTTCTCCCAGGTGTTCTCTTTTGGTCGGTGGACACTGGTTGGTTCAGGTGGGGAGGACGATAGATTCTCTTCAAGTTGGTGAACCTTTTCAGAAAGTTTCTCCACAGCTGAGATGCAGGCCTGTAAGGAAGAGGAGAGACTTTCTTCGTACTGCCGGAGTTGTTTAGCCACTTCATCCACTGTGGGTTCCTCATCCTCTTTCCAGGCCATTATTGCCAAAGAGCTGGCATATGATGATGGTGCACTCCGTACAAACTTCCGCCACATGGGTCGTGTACACCTGACTTCATCTGGATCTTTGGATGTTTGTCTGAGGTCTGGATCCTCATAAATCACTTCCCGTATGGCTAATTCCCTCAGGTACTGGATTCCCTTCTCCATAGTGGTCCACTTGCCTGGTAGACATACAAGTTCTTCCTTGAAGGGATACCTTTCCCTCACAGCTGAGAGGAGACGCCTCCAGAGGCTGTGAGATTGTGCTCCATCTGCAATTGCTTTGTCAATGCCTGCGTCTCTAGCAAGGGATCCCAGTCACTTGGCTTCCCTGCCGTCTAATTCCACACAATTGGCTTAAGTGTGCAAGCACTTGAGCAGCCAGGTGACAAGCTGCTCACCTATACAGCGACCAAAATCTTTTCGCACATCTCGTAACTCACGCTCGTTTAGGCTTCGGGTAGTTACTGTTGATTTTTCAGCATCCTCAACTTCCTCCTCCTGAATCCTTAATGGCCCAGCGTCGTCGTCTTCTCCGTTGTCTCTATACCTAGATTTGGCAGAAGACTCTCTGCGTTCTAAACAACCTGAATCTCTATACCATTTTTTCACCTTCTCTACAGGGGCAGCTTGCACTGCTACTGCTCGTTTCTCTGACCTTGTTACAGGGTCTGCCACAGAGGTTGGAATACCCTCTGCAGGGTCAACTTGCACTGCTACAGCTCGTTTCTCTGACCCAGCCACTGGAGCTGGAGCAGCTGCAGGAGCTGGAGCAGCTGCAGGAACCGGAGCTGGAGCGGCTACAGGAACTGAAGTTGGAGCAGTTGCAGGAGCTGGGACTGGAGCGGCTGCAGGAGCTGGGACTGGAGCAGCTGCAGGAGCTGGGACTGGAGCGTCTGCAGGAGCTGGGACTGGAGCAGCTGCAGGAGCTAGGACTGGAGCGGCTGCAGGAGCTGGGACTGGAGCGTCTGCAGGAGCTGGGACTGGAGCAGCTGCAGGAGCTAGGACTGGAGCGGCTGCAGGAGCTGGAACTGGCGCGGCTGCAGGAGCTGGGACTGGAGTGGCTGCAGAGTCCACCGTAGGGGTCACAGTGGCCGTTGGATCTGTCACCGGGCTTGGAGTGGCCGCAGGGTCTGTCACTAAGTTGATAGCAGTATCAATGGCAGCTCGATAGGCATGAGCCAGGCCCCAGCATGTTACAATGATTTGTGTTACTTTGGAACTGCCAGAATCATGACACCTTTTTCTCAAGCATTCTGCCAGTTTTTGAGGATTTTGCAGTTGTTCAGGGGTGAATTTCCAAAACACTGGGGGTGCCAACTGCTCTAGATGCCTGCCCATATCCTCCCATACTCCCTGCCACCCACAACTATACTGCCTCCGGGCAGATCTCCGGATGAGCTTCCTAAGTAGTTGTTTTACTTTAAGCAGAATCTGAAGCGCATTCAGGAGGCAGAACAACAAGACTATGCTGGTCTGAGTATCCCAAGGATATTCAGTATCTTGGAGAGCTATTGTAGCAAGCTCGGAGGATAAGAGGGTGGTGAAGGAGGAAGGGAGAGTGATCCAGGAGGATACAGGGGTGGTGAAGGAGAAAGGGAGAGTAATCAAGTAAGAAAAAATATCTTCCCCTTTCCCCTCCACAGATTGACTCCCTAATGGAAAAAAACAATAGGTATAATTGCTAATAGTTTCCAAGATACAGTTTCCAAAGTACAGAGTCGACGAAGTTACTGAGTACAAATACCAAGTTAGAGTCATGACCAGATATCTCATCGTCTCATAAGCCATTGCTACAACACTCAGTACCATAATGATCTGAAACCAGGGCCCGGAGAGGATAAACAACATGACAGAGAGCACATACAGAAAATAATGTACTATAATACTCAATTTGGAAAACAGGCGCAGCAGAGTTGAGATTAAAGCCATCAGCATTATGACAAGTGACTATTAAGCAGGTCTAATACTTACACCAATTTTAGTTTAACACACTGTGGTCAGATCTGCCGTTATCTCAACCTTTCGTGCCCCACGTTGGGCGCCAAAAAGACTGTCGTGGTTTAACCCGGCCGGCAGCTAAACACCACGCAGCCGTTCGCTCACCCTCCCCCCTCCCTCTCTGGGACGGGGGAGAGAAATGGAAAGTGAAGCCCGTGAGTTGAGATAAAGACAGTTTAATAAGACAGGAAAATAATAATAACAAAATAATAATAACAATAATAATAATAATGATACAATGGTGATAATAGGAAAATAATAATAATATGTACAAACAAGTGATGCACAATGCAATTGCTCACCACCCGCTGACCAATGCCCAGCCTAACCCCGAGCAGTCCGGCCCCCTCCCCCCAGCTAGCCACCCCTATATATTGTTTAGCATGACGTCAGATGGTATGGAATACCCCTTTGGCTAGTTTGGGTCAGCTGTCCTGGGTCTGTCCCCTCCCAGCTCTTACTGCACCCCCAGCCTGCCTGTTGGCAGGACAGAGCAAAAGGCTGAGATGTCCTTGGCTTGGTATAAGCACTGCTCTGCAACAATTAAAACATCGGGGTGTTATCAGCACTCTTCTCATCCTAAGCCAAAACACAACATTCCACCAGCTACTAGGAAGAGAATTAATTCTGTTCTAACTGAAACCAGGACAATCCCCATCACACTGCCATCTGTTTGGCACACACTGACCACTGTTGCCCACAAAGTCAGATTCAGCACACATCTTCTTCACACAAGCACTCTCATCACTGCCATCTGAGCAGTCTTCACATTTTACTCTAGCACCATAGGCAGCAGTGCACAGGCAGGCGAGGGCAAGCAGCAGGCAGAGCGCCCCGCACCGTCACCTGTGTCACTTATACTACTCCTATTACCCATGCTGTTAGTGTCAGTGGCATCCTCCTTTTCTTTTTGCCACTGACCATTCACCACAACTGGATGAGACACATGATTACTAGTTAGGAAAGAGAGTGTAACGTCTGCTATATGGCTGCAGGCAGTGCCAGCTGCAACCTTAGAAGCGGTTTGTGAAAGAGCCTGCCGGTGGTCATTTGGCAGTGTAATCTGCGTCTCTGCACTCCTGCCCCGCGATAGAGCTAAGTCGTCATTAGTAATAGTTATAACACCGATCTGGGGACGAATAGTCTTTTTTGAATTTGCAAGATAAACCTCTTATAAAAAGAATGCTTGAGTGAAGCAGCAGAGCCGCTGCTGCCACTGCCTCCATGGTTATGTCAGACAGGCTGCAGGGTCCTGATGTCCGCCCCTCTGCTATGTGCCGACTCGCCACACGGTGAGGGTCGGCTGACGTTGTCCACTGATGCCTCTGGTCTCCTGTAGCAACTCAATCTCTCGGCGCCGCTCCGGGCTCCCGGCCTGTTCAGGTCTCAACGAGTCCGGGTCTCAGCAAGTCCAGGTCTCGGCCTGTGCGGGCCTCAGCCTGTTCGGGTCTCATATGTTGCAGGAAACACGGCTGAAAGCACGACAATAGAGTCAGATCATGCTCCCGCCTTTTTCTTGTCACAGTCAAAACATTTAAGAGCAAAAATAGGATCACAAGATACACCACCAGGCCCATATATTAGGCACCACCACTCAAAACTTGGATAAAATAGCACTTCTTTTCAGTCTGTCACACACTTCGTTCGTCTCTGCCCACTCCCCTTGCGGAGAGTACGGAACCACGGATCGGAACTCTGCACTCGCTTTGCATCTCACTCACACAGCACAATCGCACACAGAGGCCTCTAGCACATCTCATTCATACCACAAGAATATAGTTTAGAATGATAACCAACCAAACAAGTATTGTCTCTGACTGTGTTCTTCGTGAAGTGACTTGTAACACTTTGTTTCAAACCCTTACATTTACACAAATACTTTCAACACAAAATACCTGGACATTTAAAAATAACACATACAATTACTAACACTCCAGTTAATATCCCTCCAGCAGCCAAAAACATACTGTTTGTCTGCAGTTTCAGGAGATCTTTGTCTGCTCCTGCGGTGAGCAGCTGAGAGTGGAGTCCCCTCCGAGCAAAACACTCAGGGTGCACCTAGGGGCGTCTGCGCCGCAGCCGATCCCGCAGCCGAGCAGAGTGTCTCCTGCCTGGCTCACCAAAATGACTCACAGAAAGCTGACTCCACAATCAGTAAGATTGTAAAGTAGGTATGTTTACTCAGTTCCATGCAGCACGGGGCGGGTAGTCCCACCAAAGTCGTGCACACCTAACGTGGCGACTTGCTTTAGTAAAGAGTTACATATACATGAACATTCCTATACATATTCCTAACCTGTCCCTTTGTGAACAGTCCTCCTTATCTCAGACCCCTTGATTAAAGTCCGAACCATGAGGTTGTTTTTGATCTGGTTCTCGGGGTCCGAGAGGCTCCTGTTATCTGGAGGTATAAGTGCAGCACAGCACAGTAGCACATATTCATTCTTAATCAATTGCTCTCTAATTTCTAATTCCAATGTTTCAGCTTGCTCTTTTCCGGATCCACGGGTATTCCACTATTAATGTTCAAAGCCTGACAGACCCCGTCCTCCATGGATCAAAATACATGGGGTCTTAAGGGTTCTTTTGGTCATTCTATCATATAATACTGGATCATTTTTAATTTACTCTTTAATTTTCTGGGGCCCCTATTGTTCCAATTTCTAATCATTATTCATAATGGACTTTTTGTTCCCTTCTTCCTGGTCCTTGGTCTTCGATTTTATCTGACCCATCTGGGAATTTTACTTGTGGCAATTCCCACAGCCCTTGGTTGCCCCCAGTGAGTGTCTTGCAGGGGGTTTAGGACCTATCACCCACCCATGTATCCCCGAATTCTATAGGAACCACTTCTATAGAATCACTCCCTTCACCGGCCAAGCCCCCCCCCCAGGAGATTAGAACATTCCTAACATTCCCTAGGGTCATCCCTTGAGAATAAGGCATGCCATATAACATTTCAAATGGTGATAATCCTGTCTCACTGTGTGGTTTAGTTCTTATGTTTAAAAGTGCCAATGGTAAGCATTTCGTTCAGGGCATTTGATTTTAATCAAATCATTTAATCAAATCAGATCAATAATTTAGCCAATTGTTGTTTTATTGTTTGATTCAGTCTTTCGACTTTCCCTGAGCTTTGTGGGTGCCACGGAGTATGGTATTCCCACTGAATACCTACTGATTGACATAATAATTTTATTATTTTAGAAGTAAGGTGTGTGCCCTGATCAGAATCAATGTACTGGATTATCCCATATCTAGGTATCAGGTGTTCTAATAGAATTTTTACCACCATTTGTGCTGTAGCTCGTGCTACGGGATAAGCTTCTACCCATTGTGTTAAATGATCTACTATTACCAATAGATATTTTATCCTCTCTACTTTGGGCAATTCAGTGAAACCAACTTGTACTTTCTCAAAAGACCTATAAGCTGTTTGTTTCTGTATCTCCCTCCCGTGGCTGCTTGTTGAAACTCTTTCTTATTTATCTTCTGACAAGTTAAGCAAAGGTTATGTAATTTGCTTTGCTATTTCAAAAAAAAACAATGCAACCAAATTGTTTAAGTAAATGATCACTTAACGCCTTTGTACCCCAATGTGTTTGTGAATGCAAACGTCCCAATATTTGCTTTGCATAAACTTGGCCATATCTCTCGCCTGTCTGGCAGTGTCCATTTTCCTTCTTCTAATTTAGCCCCTATTTTCTCCAGTTTCGTTTGTTTGTTTTGTTTTGTTTTCCACTGCATTTCATAGTCAGTCCAAAAATTCCATAGGGGTTTCTTTTGGATTTTGTTGGAAAAGATTCGCAGTTCCCAATTTACACAGATTTTGGTATTTACCGTTCATTATTTCCGGGGTGATTAGAGTCTCAGTGGGGGGTCAGTCAGGGGAATGCAGTCGTCTACAGTTCCCTGAGCGGTCCCACTGGCAATCTGAGCTCACTCATAAACTCAGGTTGTTTTAAGAGTTAGCTGCTTTTCTCTTTCCATGACAACTCTCTCAGACCCATCATGGTCCCTCTGCCCCAGAGGGCTCACACCCATGATTTTGAGATCTCACCCTCTGGTTGAGGCGGGACTATTAACATTCCTACATCCTCTTTCCCTGCTCATTCAACTTCAAACAGCTCTGTCAAATACTACATGCCACACAACCTTTAACACCCTCAACAACCCTTTTAACACTTCCTTTATCTTTCTCCAGCCTGTACTTTTCTCATGCCAACACCAAAGGCTCAGTCAGGGGCCAACTTAATTCCACTCCTTTTCCCTCTAAGATGCTGAAAAAACATATCAGTATACTACATTTCATCCTATTTTCCTTCTCTCCTCAAAAACAACATTAATTGCAAGACGGTGTTATAGTCGATTGATCCATAAAGTGGCCATTTTGCTTATATAGTGGCCACCACTGATTGCAATACTTAGTGAAAGTCCTCTTGTTTTCTGTGCCCTCAGTTCTAACAATATCCTTCCAATGTGCCAAAATGCACCCGAGGAGGCTTTCTTTAAAACGTCTTTGTTTTGGATATTACTCATTTCCTTGATTTCCCATTCCCTTTTATTTGTTTATTTATTTATTTATTTATTACTATTCCTTACTAGTTACTGTCCTTTGTTTCAATATCCATGCAAACCTTTTTACTGTGGGTTTTTACTATCTTTTCCTAATCTTCTTCCCAAATGTCCCAGTTCTCTGGGACTAAACTCTTCCCACATGTGATAAATTAGTGGGGGTTTGTTCATTGTCATTGAGGAATTTGGAGAATCTGCTGAGGAGATAAGGTTGTACAATTTAATGGCCTTGGTAAAGGGAAGGATTAAGGAAGCAGATAGCAGGAGGGGGTATTGGGTAAACATCCTTGAGTGAAACCAGACATCCTGTTTGCGGCTTCACTACCCCCACCTGAACAGGAGCACAAGGCGTGATCACCAGCAGAGGAACAATGACCCCCCTCTCAACAATAGACTGCGCAGCCTCAGCCAGTTCAACAAGTCCCGATAAGCTGGAACTCGACTGCTATAAAACAGCAACCCTGGAAAGGGAAGTTGCGTGCTGTTGCGGAGCGGAGACTCCCCAGCCGCCCAGCGCTGTTTTGCTTGTGTCTGCTTACTTGATTAATAAAATAATTTCAATGGACCAGTAAATTGTGTGGTCTAATTTATAACAATTTGGTGCCGTGACTCAGAAGAAGGCGGATTGATCAGGAATCCCTCTAGGGGAGGCGCCCCGCCGATTTCGGCGGCGCCTAGAAATGGAAACTCCTGCTCGAGCCCTTCACCGACGAACCCAAAATTAGACACAAGCAAATAAAACTGGTAAACCCCAGGCAACCTTTGTGCACGAAGCCCAAACGAAGACCCATGGGGTGGGTAAGTATAGGCTGGTGTTCCGTTCGGTTGGGGTTGGGTATCCCGGAGCACGACGTGTGAGACGTCCAAGTGCGGACAAAGCGTGTGCGGACCCCTCGGTAGTGCAGCTCCCACCTCCCGCGAGGGAGTGGGCCATGAAAACGGGGAAGCGTTGTGTGTGTGTGCGAAGGTGCTCCGGAAGATGTGGCAGAAGAAAAGTAAGCCTTCTGGCCCCATGAGGGGGGAATCCAGTGCTGTAGGGATACCCTCTGTTCCTTCCGATAGTCCGTTAGGACAAATGATTAAGAATTGGAATGATTCCCCTTCTAGGCGGGGAAAGAGTAAAGTTAAAATGATTTATTATTGTATAGAAGTGTGGGGCAACAAGCCCATCAAAGGGGGCAGCGTTTTCTGGCCCCCGTTCGGCTCCTTCGAGGATTGGGTATGCCAAGCCCTCAATATTTATGTTAACTCTAAGGAGCCCTTTAGTCTGGAAGAAAGTGAGTTTGCGCACCTCTGGATAAATTCAGATACGAGGACGCATCTATATCCTCTAAAAGAAAAAGGAGGATAAAAAGAGAAAGGACTTAGAAGCCCCAACACCGCCCCCACCCTATATTCCATCGCCCGCACCAACGGCTCCTGTCCTTAATGGACTCCCCGAATTAGCTAATCCAGGAGAATCGGAATCGGATCATGAAACACAGGGGCCGGTAACCAGAAGCAGGGCAAGAAATGAGAAATCTGCTTTAAGGGAGGGATTATATCCCCTACGAGAAATAGCAATTGGGGGGACCCCAGCCAGGAATGGAATATGTGGCCATCCCCATTAACTCCGGGGATGTCCGAGATTTTAAGAAAAGGACAGGAGGAGGGTAAGCGAGCTTTAATGGCAACTGGCATAATGTTTGCAGCTGCTGAGGAATAATTCTAACTGGAATAATAACTGTACATTGTATATTGTATATATAAAAAGCCCGGGCATTTTTGTTAAAGTATTCTTTTATACATATGTTAATATGTAAATATGTAAATCTAAGAACTGCCATTGAGGTGTATGTCTAAGGGAACAAAATTTGCCCAGGCATATTATCGGCTCATCAGGTTTAAATGTCCTCAGTGTAATTTTCAACAGGCAGTTAATTTACAGTGGTCTGATTTTACTTGTTGTGGTGGTTTTACTGTGCTGGGCAGCTAAACCCCACAACCGCTCTCTCACTCCCCCTCTTTTAGATGAGGAGGGGGAGAAGTAAAGCAAAGAACAACTCACGGGTTGAGATAAGGATAATTTAATTAAAGGGAAATAATAATAATAATGAAATAAAGATTATTATGAACTAAACAATTTAACTAAGGGGAAATAAAAAGGGAAAGGGGAAAAAATAAAAAGAAGGGAGGAAAACAAACAAATAAAATAAATGAAGGCTATATGGAAGTGCAGAGGAAAGAAATTACTCTCTACTTCCCACAAATGAGCAATGATTGACCACGTCCTTGAAGCAGGGCCTCAATGCACGTAGCCGGTGTTCGAGAGGAGGACCGACGTTTCCCAACGAGAGCCCACCCCTCCCCTCTTCTTCCTTTTTCCACCTTTTATTGCTGAGTGTGACACCACATGGTATGGAATATCCCTTTGATTGGTTTAGGTCAGCTGCCCTAGTGATGTTTCTCTCCTCATTTTTTGCCCACCCCCTAGGAGGGTTAGAGAAAGGCCCGATGCTGTGCCACTGCTGCTCAGCAGTAGACACAACACTGGTGTGATAACACTGCTGTTCCAGCTACAAGTGCAGAGTACGGCACTGAATGGGCTGCTGCCGGGAAAGTTAACATTCCAGCCAGACCCAGTACACTTGTGTATCTATATATTGTGGATTTTGGAGGGATTGGGATTGACTAGTAAAGAGCTTCTAGGAAAACAGTGGAATATTAACCACTGTAGATTACAATAGGAAAAGTTCAAAGCAAAGAAATCCCGAGGAAAAGCCCCCTAGGGTGTATACTAACACTTTGGAGGGATATAGTGGGGTGAGAGGGTACAGAAAGTAAAAGAACTCTTATCAAATATTGTAATCAATGGTGGCCACTTTATAAACTAGAGGATGGAGCGGAGTGGCCCCTAAATGGAACTATTAATTATAACACCATATTACAGTCAATGTTGTTTTTGTGGAAAGAAGGAAAATGCGATGAAATATGGTATATTGATTGATATGTTGTTTCAGTATCTTGGAGGGAAAAGGTATGGAATTAAGTTGGACTCTGACTGAGCCTTTGGTGTTGGTATTAGAAAAGTACGGGCTGGAGAAAGATAAAGGAAGTGTTAAAAGGGTTGCTGAAGGTGTTAAAGGTGTGGCATGTAGTATTTGACAGAGCTGTTTGAAATTGAATGAGCAGGGAAAGGGGATGTAGGCATTATCTAAGTAACAGTCTAGAAGTTTTGTTATATTTGCATATTTGCTGTGGTGTTTGTTCAGTTTCCCAAGCATTGGGGAGGGGGGAACAGCCTGCTCCACCAGGGGCCTCTCTAGCGGCTGCAGGGGGGCTTCGGCTCCAGCGCCTGGAGCGCCTCCTCCCCCTCCTTCTGCACTGACTTTGGTGTCTGCGGGGGGGTTTCTCCCTCTCCCAACTGCTGTTGAGCAGCAGGTTTTTGTTCGTTTATTTGTTTGTTTTCGTGGATGTGCTCTCACAGAGGCACAGACTGTGTTGCTCATGGCTTGGCTCTGGGCAGCAGTGGGCCCCTTTGGGGCCAGATGAAATTGTCCCTTATCTACCACGGGGAGGTTTCTGGGTTTTTCTCACGGAGGCTGCCACTGCAGTTTCCCACTCCTACACCCCTCACACCCCCCCCGAACCTTGCCAGCAAACCCAGTACACTGGGGCAGCTAATTCATTACTGACTTGTAAAGCATCAGGGATTAAATTAACTAATGAAACCCTAAATGTGATGGGGGCAGAAGGGACTGGGATAACAGTGCCAGTTTTGGGGGATACCAAGCTGAGACCAGGGGATAAAATGATCACTGGGCAATTATTGTATGTACCCAAGGCAGGGACTAACTTGATGGGAAGGGATTTTAAGATTAAATTGGGCATTCCAATAGTAAATTGTTAGACTGGAATAACAGTGTTATTAATGGAGTGCACTCTGGCCCTGAGAGCAAACATACATGTATATTCACCTCTGACTGGAAAGACCCTGAAATGGGGGCGGAAGCAACAATATAGGTGGACAATTTTACCTCAGGGGTTTACAGGGCCACCTATCTATTTGGGTAAATTCTAAAAAAGATTTTGGAGCAATTACAACCTCCCAAGGAGGAGTTTTAATGTTTATATTTAATATTTAATATTTAATGTTACAAATATGTGGATCATTTTAAGGAAAATCAATACTCCCTGATGGGAGAGAAATGCTGAATAAAGTGATAATGAGGCAAATATTAACTGTTTTACATCAGAAGAGTCATTGGGAGGTGCAAGCAATGTGTGATGTTGTTCTAAGAAAGCATGTCTGTGTCGGAATATATACTTTAGGGAAGCACACATGCAGAGGATGTACTATATGTCAAAGGGTAAATAAAAAGGTCTTCTGTAACCCATCTAGAGGGGGATGGGAGCCAGGGCTTTGACCTTTCCAAAGTATTCAGGTAGACTTTACTGAGTTACTTGTTTGTCCTAATTGACCACGTGACTGAATGGGTGTAAAGCTTTACTGCAAGGATTAAAGCAGGCCTTAGAGATTGAGTGGGATTTTCACAGCCCCTGGCACCCCTCCTCTTCTGGAAAGGTAGAGCGAATGAATGGTGAAATTAAGAAACAACTAACAAAACTTATGCTGGAAACTAAGGCTTCTTGGGTAAAATGCTTACCCCTTGCACTGTTAAACATATGGATGCAGCCCAGAACTGATGTAGGAATTTCTCCTTTTGAAATGCTATATGGTATGCCCTATGACTTGGAATTGCCACTTGATCACCCTCGATTCTAATTAAGACTTGGAAAGAGACTTTTTTAACACCACGATGGGGAAGGCCCCTATGTTGTTTTGCTTACCACAGAAACGGCTATTTGAACTGCAGAGAAAGGATGGACGCATGCCAGCCGTGTGAAAGGACCAATCTGGGAAGGTAAATGGGAGGCGGCTCCGGGCCCTGATGACTTGAAGCTGACACTAAGAGGGACTCGATAAGTATTGTGTATTATCTGTGTATCGTGGGAAGGGGAGGAGGCCTTGTTTCGAAGGCTCCCTAGTAGGTTCCCCTGAAGAACACTGCTGCTGCCAAGAAGAACCGATACCTTGTAGTTCGCTGCAACCGAACTGACAAGCGAGGCAGGGAAGTGAAAACGGTGGGGGATTGAGGGGCTGACAATTTAAAAACACCCTGGAGAGTATCATCGTTTTGGTCAGCTATGGGTCTGTGCATCCTTTTAAATGGAGCTTGATCAGATGGAAGGATCAATTCGTCATCCAGCAAACAATGACAGCAGGTGCCCCCAGTTTCTGCATCACATTATGTGACCTGGTGTCAGTGCAGCCATGCTTTAACCGATCAGGATTTTATTTCTGCCCAAGTTCTAACCCGGGAAAGGGGTGCTGTAAATGCCCGAACGTGTATTATTGTGCATACCGGGGGTGTGAAACCATTGCTACAGAGTGGACACTCGGGGCTGGATAAATTCTTACAAGTGGGATATGGGCTGCAAGGTTGTAACCGACAAGTGGATCCCTTTTACAGGTGGCGAGGGCATGGTATAGGGTATACAGGAACCTTCCATGGAAATAAAGAAATTTGCAAGGTTCTATATATAAATATAACAAACTCGGACGATACTAGCTGGGTACTAGGAAAAATGTCAGATTTTATGAACACGGAACAGATAGGGGAGGACTCATACTAATAAAAAGGAGGATGTTGATAGGCCCCAGGCAGTAGGACCAAATGAGGTATTGTCAGAAAATGTCCAGGGAATCCAGCCTGCGGAAAATACTACAGTGTCAACCCTCGGCAGCCCTGCAAGCTCAGGTAAAGCCGAGAATGATAACATAGCTGAGAATAACATATGGGGGGGGTCATGAATGCCAGCTACCAATTATTAAACAAAACAAACCCAAATGTAACAAAACACTGTTGATTATGCGTGTCACCTATGTAATATCACGGAGAATAGAAAACAATCAGCTGAGTGGTTAATACCAGCCAACAACGCTAGGTGGGTTTGTTCGTCAGTGGGCGTAACTCCTTGTCTATCACTAAAACTCTTTAATGCGTCTCGTGATTTTTGTATAACAGGTGATAATTATACCAAGGATTCTATACCACCTTGAGGATTATATGTACCCAAATTGAACAATCCATCTCGGCCCTGGAAAATCTATCAGGTCGCTTTCAGAGGTAGTGTTACAAAATCGTAGGGGATTAGATTTGGTATTTTTTACAACAGGGCGGGCTGTGTGCAGCCCTGAAAGAGGAATGTTGTGTATATGCTGATCACACTGGAGTAGTGAGAGACACAATGACCAAATTACGGGAAGGGTTAGAAAAACGAAAAAGGGAAAATGAAGCCCGCCAGAATTGGTACGAATCCTGGTTTAATTACTCACCTTGGCTTACTACCCTGCTATCAACTATAGCGGGGCCCTTGTTGTTACTTATATTAGCACTGACTTTTGGACCATGTATATTCAATCGAGTAATCGCAATTGTGAAAAGTCGATTAGAAGGTGCTCATCTTATGCTTGTGCGTGCTAAGTATGAATCTCTTGAGCAGGAGGAGGACGACGCAGAAACTTTGATGCTCAGCAAGCAAATATTGCAAAAATTCAGTGAACAAAATATGTTAGAAAAAGAAAAAGGAGGGATTGTGATAAAGTAGTGGGGGTTTGTTCATTGTCATTGAGGAATTTGGAGAATCTGCTGAGGAGATAAGGTTGTACAATTTAATGGCCTTGGTAAAGGGAAGGATTAAGGAAGCAGATAGCAGGAGGGGGTATTGGGTAAACATCCTTGAGTGAAACCAGACATCCTGTTTGCGGCTTCACTACCCCCACCTGAACAGGAGCACAAGGCGTGATCACCAGCAGAGGAACAATGACCCCCCTCTCAACAATAGACTGCGCAGCCTCAGCCAGTTCAACAAGTCCCGATAAGCTGGAACTCGACTGCTATAAAACAGCAACCCTGGAAAGGGAAGTTGCGTGCTGTTGCGGAGCGGAGACTCCCCAGCCGCCCAGCGCTGTTTTGCTTGTGTCTGCTTACTTGATTAATAAAATAATTTCAATGGACCAGTAAATTGTGTGGTCTAATTTATAACACCACATACAAACTTTACTATTTCAGATTATTAATGAGCCCTGTTTCAATCATAAATCCACAGAACTTCAGGAAAACAGCTGAAGCACTCAGCCTTCTGTCTTCTAGACAAACATTACCACCTTTTCCACAAAAAATTTACATTTCAACAGGACCAAATTTCAAGCCGAATGCCAATTTTTCTCATGCACTTTATTAGTAAGCCCATACAAAACAAGGAATCACTCCTGTGTATCCGTCAATATGGGGGTTTAAAAGGTATTGACGCCTAAATAAACTCGCTCCCCCCCTTCTTACCAAATTCCCAGGGCTCAAGCCCGAACCACCAAAGAAATGACTCTCTCAGTTCTGCTCTGATAATCAGTCAGCCCCCTTCCCCCACCCGCCAGTACTTAGGAAATTGACCAAACACCACAGCAAATACACCAACACTTCTCAACTGTTAGTTACTTAGATAATGCTCCTACCTTTTTTCTTGTCACACTCAAAGCATTTAAGAAAAAATAAATAAAAAAAAACAGGATCACAAGATACACTGCCAGGCCCATATATTAGGGACAACCAATCAAAACTTGGATAGTCCCGCCAAAGTCGTGGCAACTTGCTTTGGTTATATCTAGTAAAGTGTTACATATACATGAAGTTTCCCAACATTCCTATCTATATGCATAACCTGTCCCTTTGTGAACACTCCTCCTTATCTCAGACCCCTTGATTAAAGCCCAAACCATGAGGTTGTTTTGATCTGGTTCTCGGGGTCCAAGAGGCTCCTGTTATCTGGAGGTCTAAGCGCAGCAGAGGCACAGTACATTACAAATGTAGCACATATTTACCCCAAGCAGAGCTACAGGCTGGGAGATGAGTGGTTGGAGAGCTGCCAGGCAGAGAAGGACCTGGGAGTGATGGTGGATAGTTGGCTGAATATGAGCCAGCAGTGTGCTCAGGTGGCCAAGAAGGCCAACGGCATCCTGGCTTGTATCAGGAACAGTGTGACCAGCAGGGCTAGGGAGGTGATCGTCCCCCTGTACTCAGCTCTGGTGAGGCCGCACCTCGAGTACTGTGTTCAGTTTTGGGCCCCTCGCTACAAGAAGGACATCGAGGTGCTTGAGCGGGTGCAGAGAAGGGCGACGAAGCTGGTGAGGGGCCTGGAGAACAAGTCCTACGAGGAGCAGCTGAGGGAGCTGGGCTTGTTCAGCCTGGAGAAGAGGAGGCTCAGGGGCGACCTTATCGCTCTCTATAGGTACCTCAAGGGAGGCTGTAGCGAGGTGGGGGTTGGTCTGTTCTCCCACGTGCCTGGTGACAGGACGAGGGGGAATGGGCTTAAGTTGCGCCAGGGGAGTTTTAGGTTAGATGTTAGGAAGAACTTCTTTACTGAAAGGGTTGTGAGGCATTGGAACAGGCTGCCCAGGGAAGTGGTGGAGTCACCATCCCTGGAAGTCTTCAAAAGACGTTTAGATGTAGAGCTTAGGGATATGGTTTAGTGGGGACTGCTAGCGTTAGGTCAGAGGTTGGACTCGATGATCTTGAGGTCTCTTCCAACCTAGAAATTCTGTGATTCTGTGATTCTGTGATTCTGTGATATTCATTCTTACTCAATCGCTCTCTAATTTCTAATTCCAATGTTTCAGCTGTTATATATGGAGTGGTAATTCGTGTTGAGAAAATGGTTGATATTAATAAAGAAGGGGGAGATTTGGGAATGTGGCTATGGGGGTTGGAAAACCCCATGATTGAGATAACATTAGACCCTTAACGACGAGGCCATCAGGAATATAATAGAGTCTAGAGGGAACAAAGAAGGGTGATTCAGGAGACTCCATGCAGTCTCTGGTTTCTTGTTCTCCAGCTGGTCTCTTGTTCTCCAGCCATTAAGGCATGGATGTTTCTGGGTGTTTGCTGTTGTTGTTAAATTCAAAGTTGTTTGACCAATGAAAAGTTGTTTTGAAAAGAACTGCTGTGGAGAGAAGGGTATAAGAGGGGATCCTGCCCTCAAGATAAAAAAGGCAACAGAATGAAGTTACATCAATAAAGAAGCAGGAAAAAGAAGTGAAGAGGAACAGGCTGGCAGAACGGAGACCAGGACGGGAACAGGCACATTGATTGCCTCATGAAGATGGGTTCAGCTAAACTCAGCAAACTGCTCAGAGAAGTTCGTACAGAAAGTCGCTGGAAACAGGCGCACTGGAGCTGCAGAGAAGCTCGAGCTGAGAGAAGCGGACCTGTACACACAACTGCCTCTCGCTGGTAAGCAGTTGCTCATTATGGGGAATCATACGTCCTTAGGAACAAAGACTGTCCTGGTAACCTTACAGCTTATTCTCCTTATTAACAATCGGACAGTTTATGAGCCTGAAACATGGGACCAAACTGAGGTCAAGGTGTGGGACTCTGCAACTAAAAACGACAAGGTTGCAGTGGAATTGCTCGGCACCTGGCGAGCAATCTCTGAGGCCTTAAAGAGCCGTGTGGGACCACAGTCAGAAACGTGTGGTTTGCCAGACAGTGAGGGAGCTGCAGGCTCCTTTACTGATCCAACTGCTACGCCATGGGCCCCTCTGCTGCTACAGCCATCGAAGGCCTTTGCTGTTACACCCCCTGCTGACCTGGACGTGCCTTTTGACCCAGACCACATTCATCATACCATGCGGCCCTACCACTGTTCCATAGTGACACAAATCAGATGAACATATCTCACAAGGCCCAGGTCTCAAGTCACAGAATTCATCTCACTGCTTTTTGTACATGTGCTGGTAGGCACACTTTAACTGTTTTCCATCAGTCTACTAAGATTTTATAGTTCCAGAGAATTTTCTGGGGTGTCAGAAAGAAAGATGATCCAAAATGAGCATATCCAGGGCCAAGGCTGTGCTGATAACAGGACTTGCCTGAGGGGAAGTGATTCCCTGAAGGTTTCAAGGAGATGCTTGTCACAAACCAAAACTTCATGTACCTTCAGGGAAGGTAGCCCTTTAAGGCAGTCAGAGCCTGTCTGTCCAGTCAGAGTTCTGCTTCTTGCAGCAACCCAGCAGCAGAAGTCCAAGAAATAAAAAACAGGCCAGGTATGAAATGTACCTTCACTCCAGCAGAATGGCAAAGCAGAAAACTGAACATAGCTTTCATCTGTTTGCAATAAAGGATGTCTTTGGAAATCAAAATATTGCCTTTTTTGTGTTATACATTTTAGGCCACTTTTATTCCTCAGAAATTTGTATCCTATTTATGGAACTTATGAGCTCTCCTGAACTCTGGATGTACTGACTTTAGATTTTAGTGTACTTCTTTGAAAATAACATATTTTGCTTACCTGTGGTTTTACTTGTCTTTGGGCATTTAAAGGAATAACAGTTTTTGTGACACACAACCAGTGCCACTGAGAGGGTGATAATCTATGGAAATAACAAGAAAAGATCTATAATGTGGTTAAATGATAAGCCACATATTTCCAGTATTAACCAGCTTGCTGAGTATCCTATGCTGCAGTTAAACTTTACAATCAGGTCCAGTGTTTCCAGGAGTTGGACTTGATGATCCTTATGGGTCCCTTCCAACTCGGGATATTCTATGATTCTATGTTTCTTTTGTTTTACATGGACATACAGATCTAACAAATACCTACATATTTTTCATAAAGTTCTTCAGCTAGTTTCACCATTCTTTTTGTTTCCTATGGAGTGAGATTGTGGTAGCAGCAATTGTTATTTTGATCTGTGCAAATTTAGCCATGATTTAAGTAGGTAGTACAGACAGAAATGATATTGTACTGCCTTACATTTGATGGGGCCTTTTCTAAGAGTTGTCCTAATAGAAATACTGTGGATGGGGGGTTGTGAATTGGAGGAACCTTTGTAAATAACACTGTTGTATTTGACATCCCAGAAGTCTATCACTTTCAGTTTTACAGGAAAGACTTCAAAGGCCCCTGGGGTTACTAAGTCCTTATAACCACTTTGTCCATTTTAACTTTCCTCTGTCCACCTTCAGCATTGACATGGGAGTGGAATAATTTCATCTGCTTCTTACTTCTGTAGATTCTTAGGAAATACACTTGTGTATAGGTAAAAAAAACGGGATAATAAACCTTTCCCAAAGCACATGAGCACAAAACTGATATAATCTGGTAATCTAGGTGAAGAGCAAAAACACACCAGGTTCAGTCCGTTCTTAGAGCCACAAAAATATCTCGTATGATCAGCTTGCAATTATTAGGAACACATTAAAAACCTAAAACTACAATAGTTTTTGCTTTGACTTAAAAAGAAATGGCTGCCAACTGATTTTCATGTTTTATGTCATAAAAGTTCATATTTTTCAATCCTAAGAAATATGTTGAAGTTAAATTCTTCTGGTATAGAGAACACATTTTATGTCTTGACTTACTGCTTGGCTCCACACAGGCATACCTATGGGCAACTGAATTGTACTGCAAAGCTTTTGGAAGATTTTATTTTTGTCCTTATTTTATTTTTATTTTATATCTCATTTGTAAACTGATAAGAGAGTGAACTTTAAGGAGAGTCTACAGATAAGAATGAATTTCTGTTTTGTTTAGTTCTACATGAGACTATTTTGAGAACTGCTTAATATTACTGACAAGAGAGGGAATATGGAGTCCTTTCATTTTAATATGGTGCCAAATTTTCTTTTTTCCACTTCTGCTTCCCTCCAAACACACACTGAGTAACTTGTCCTAAACATTGTGCAGTACTAATAAAAAAAAAAAAAGGCATAATTTTCCCCTTTGTTGCAACAATCTCCGGAAACACAGATTTTCCATATAATTTATTTTCATTGCGGTTCGAGATTATGTTAGTAATATATTAGAGTTCTCTTTTTCTACAGTGACTCATACCCCTTGTAGAAATACACAATTAGAATACAATGGTGCTTTGTACTTACGACTTTTCTTCTGTTATCCGCTGACATTTTTGAAATATTATTGGGGATCAACAAGAGTTGATCACAGAATGTTGCTGGTACTGTAAGGTGATGAAGAATTTGGGATAAAGGATATTTCAGTTGCTGCATTATACAATATTACATGTATGTGTTCATAGATTTGTATGTCAAATACATATATATTTCAAATATGCTAATTTTGATCCTGAAAGAGCTATGCAAATAGAAGTAGAATCATTTCCATGTTTTTCATTCACCTGTGTTTGTCACTTATAGATGTAGCTGTACTTCTGAAGAATTTACTGGATGGTGTGATGGACATTCCAATATTTTTTTAAAGACTAGTATGGTTTTGGTTGATAGACAAGGCTACGTTTTGTTCTGTTTATATGAGTGGTACATTTTTGTTCCAATAGGAATTTATTCAGAGAAGTCCTCAGGTCAATATCAAAATAAATGATCACAATAAATAATCCCTTCCAATATATAAACTGCCTTTTGTTTTATAAGCTGGTTGTCTTAGTTTGGAAAAGCTTATAAAACGGTAAGAAACTAGAACTGTAGACACATACAGGCATAAATAAATTTGCATACGCATAAATATCCAAATTGGTTTGTCAATATTTGTTTAAAATACAGAATTAACTTTGATTAAAAAGTTAAATGGTATCTGAAGTGATAATTTTAATGCTATCACTTTGAATTTAATTCCACTTCAAGATAAAGCAGGAATAATGATTGTATTTTAGGCTTGGCAGAAACATTCCAGTTCTGAATTTTGATACAGAAACAGTGTTTTTGTAAGTAAAAGGAGGAAATTCTTTCAGTATTAGATAGACCATATGTGGGCAAAGTTTCAGACATTAGCACTTCATGAAAATGAAATGATTTCAATGCACATTTAATATTTAATTGTAGTCAACAATGAGAACAGTTTCCAAGTGGCAGTGGATATGATCATTTCCTGGAACAAATGGATAAGAGCAATTTACACTCTGTACAGTCTTTGGCAATATCACAGAGAGTTAATGCAAATAAAGTGGCAGGAAAGGAAGCATGACATAGTGTGGCAAACTGAACAGCCTCCAAGATGCTCATTAGCCATGCGACTGTTATAAATTCCAGATCAATTTAACGTTATAAGATTTATTTATGGGGTTAATAAAAGGCAAGTAAACAGCACTGGGTGTGCTGGGAGTCTGGGCTCCTCCAACACACACACATTACATCAGGTGGCTGTTTTTTATGCTCCTAGGCTAATGCATATTCATCACTACTTCTAAAAAAAACCAGGGTTATTATAATTAGTTTCTGGAATCTGAACCCTCCTACTGGTGCATGTGTATCAGTCTCCGGTGGTCCCTCTGGGGGTCTCTCGTGCTGAAGGCTCGTAGTCTTCCTCCCAGGCTTTTTCCTTGTCCTTCTCCTTTGTCCATCTTGGCCGGATGTCAGAGACTTGTGCAGCGTCCCCTGCAAGCTTTGTCTTTTAGTTGTCCTTCAGCTTTTTCCCTTCTCCTTAATCTCTTGGCCAGATATCAGAGACTTGCATAGTGTCCCATGCAATAGTCATAATAGCAGTTATTCTGAAACCCTTTTTTTCTCTTATCCCCGGATATCAGAGACTCAAGGTTTACCCTTCAAGCCCTCTATTGACATGAACTGCTGGAACATTCCTTACAATCCCTCATCTTTTTAATATTCTGTGTCTCTTCTTCAACTTTTGCCAGTAACAACTGGATTTCATCAGTCGGTTCTTGGGGGGTCCAATTCTTAAGCATCATTATTGACACATCACCTTTCTTCTCCACCAAAGTCATCACAAATTGGGTACTATTTATTATTCGGCGTATCAATAATGTAAAGCAAGGTATCATACAAGGTATAAATAATAACATCATCACACCACATAAAAATAAAAATAACATCCTTTTAACCCATGGTCCACCGGGCAGCCGTGTGGACAAATCCCTATCCATACCCTTCCAAGTTTGTACTGGGACTTGAGCTAATTTTCTTTGTTATCTGTTTAACCCCTTTTCCATTATCATCAATTTTTAAACAACAATTAAAATTGTTCAGCTTTCCACATACTCCCTCTTCTTCTGCTAGTAAATAGTCTAAAACCATTCTATGTTGAAAGATAGCATTCCTCATCTGGGTGGACTGATCAGCCAAAAGATCCAAAGCTGTCGCTCTTTGATTGGTTACAATTTTGAGGACAGCTTGCAACCTAATTATTTGATTCAAATTATAAATAGGTTCTCGGGCCCCTGATACTACCTCATTCGGGTTTCAGGTAGCTGGTCCATAATGCTGTATGATTCTTTCAGGACGCCATTCATTCTCTTCCCATTTTTGGGCACTACCCCCGGCTAAGGAAGCATCAATAGATCGTTTTACTCTATTCAGATCACCATATAATTTTATTCCTAAATGATTTCCTTGTATTTGTGACAATAAAAAGAACAAGGGTCTTATGTACCCCACATAGCATATTCCCGACCAGTTTTTGGGTAGCCTCTTGTAGGCATGTTTGCCACATACCCAATAATGTCTCTTTAGGGCCCACGTCCCATTTGGAAAAGAACCATCCCATCCTTCTTTATTCTTTGGAGCATGAAAATACAGAATGTTCTTGTTACCGAGTGGTCCTGTTACAATGTCTGCCCATTAGTACTCATATATGTACACCTCCAAGCTCCCACATTGGATTCCCACTTACAATTACAATCAAGTTTTCCTTGGTGGCCTGTCATATTACGATCTGACCAGAAATGTTTAAAGAACACTCATCTCCCATTCTCATTTTGCCATCTCCAGCAGTAGACCCTTACCACATGCTGTTCCCTAGTGGTGTTATCACGCTGACAGCTCAAGATTTGACTGTCAAATTGTCCCCCCGCTTGTGTTCTTGCCATGGTTTCACATCCAGATCCAAAAAATTCCCTATATGAGCATTTCAGCCAAGTCCCGTTTCTTGGCTGGACATGTGTGGTGCTCCATTTCCCACTAAATGCGGTACAGTTTATAGGTCTACATTAAGGATCAGTACAATCATATCCGGGAGACAGAGTCCAATTACAAATGCTTTTTCCTACCGTTACCATTCCTGTTCTGTTTAAACAGTATATACCCCGATCTGACGAGTGCAATTGCCACAGGCCTCCTTCCTCTTTCCAAAATTGTGTCCCATTATGAACTTCACTCAAATTACTAACCCACCACTTGGGTTCGACCAGGCCAGCTACACAAGGCCAACTTTCAGTTCCCCCCGTCCTCCACAAACCCAGCGGTTACTGAGGTTAAAGGCCTTGGCCACTTCCTCCCCCAGAATGAAAAAGTTATTCCTCCATTCTTGCCCATGGTTCAATTGCCCATGTAAAAACAATACCAGGAAGTATAGCATTTCTTATCCTTTGTGCCGTCCAATCTTGAGGGTGTGGGAAACACCTTCAATCAAGGGGTTGGGCCCGCTTTCAGGGTCGATTTGGGCTTGTGTTACCGTTCAGCCTTTCATGGAGATCCAGCTCCTGGAAAACGAATCACAATTTTATATGGGTTTTAAAAAAGATGTTCTTATGTTATTTTCTTGGGACAACCTGACCTTAGTGTGGGAGAAGTCCGGTCGAGGCCCTCTCATTCAGCATTCAATACCCATAGAGGTTGCCTCCCTTGGTAGACCATACACACCGCAGTGGAGGGTCCTGCCCCGGTCTTGCCTTCTCCCTTTCCTCCCTTCAGGCTTGTCCTCTTGTTGTGGTTCCGCTCGAGTGGGCAGCCGAGCTCCACCACAGCCGCTCTCTCACTCCCCCTCCTCAAAGAGGAATGGGGAGAAAATATGTGAAAAGGGCTCAAGGATTGAGATAAGGACGAGAAAATCACGCAATAATTATTGTAACGGGCAAAACAGACTCGGCATAAGGAGATAGTAAGATTTATTGCCTACAACTAACAAGCGAGAGAAGTGAGAAAACAAAGGAAAAAAAAAACAAAAGCACCTTCCCCCCATCCACCCTCTTCCACCTCCTCTCCCCCCGAGCGGCGCAGGGGAACGGGGGAATGGGGGTTATGGTCAGTCTACAGCACTTCTTCTCTGCCGCTCCTTCTCGGTCACTCTCGTCCCCTGTGCTGTGGGGTCCCACCCACGGGATGCAGTCCTTGATGAACTGATCCGGCCTGGGCTTCCCACAGGCAGCAGCTCTTCCAGAACTGCTCCAGATATGGGTCCGTACCACGGGGTCCATCCCTCAGGAGAAAACTGCTCCAACCTGGCTCCCCTACGGGCAGCAGCTCCTGCCAGGTCACCTGCTCCTGCGTGGTCTCCTCTCCACGGGCTACAGGTCCGGCCCGGAATCTGCTCTGGCAGGGGTCTTCCACAGGCGGCAGCCTCCGTCAGTGCAGGGCCACCTGCTCCACCGTGGTCTCCTCCACGGTCTGCAGCATGGAACCCTGCTCCACCGTGGTACTCCATGGGATGCAGGGGGACATCCTGCTTCACCATGGTCCTCACCACAGGCCACAGGGGACTTCTGCTCTGGCGCCTGGAGCACTTCTCCCCCTCCCTCTACACTGACCTTGGCACCTGCAAGGTTGTTCTCTCACTCCCGGCTGCTGTGTGGTGCAGCGTTTTTTTTCCCTGTCTTAAATATGCTCTCACAGAGGCGCAAAACAACATCGCTTATTGGCTCAGCTCTGGAAAACAATGGGGCCCTTCCCAAACATGGGGCAGCTTCTAGATCTTTCTCACAGAAACCACCCCTATGGCCCCCTGCTACCAAAACCTTGCCACGTAAACCCACTACACCTCTTTATCTGGTGCCCTTAATTCATGCAGAGCCTCGTTGCCAGAATATTAGTCCCTCTTTAGCCTTAGTTTCAGTTCCCCAGGAGTGGACTCAACCCTCCAAGCCTCGGTAGTTACTGGTCCTTTTATTCTGGATGCGTGGGTCCAACCCCTTTCTGCTGTTCTCACAGCTGTTTCAGTAGTAAGTAAAACAAGGTACAGTCCCTCCCATTTGGGGTTCAATGATTCTTCCCTCCAGGTTTTTATTAAGACCTTGTCTCCTGGTTGTATCTTATGAATAGCAAACCCCAGTGGGGCGTTTTGTGCTAAAATTCCCTTTTCCCTTAATTGTTGTAGTTGTTTCCCTGTCATGATCACATATTTCTGGCTTTCTCTATCAAAGAATAATCCAATGGCATTCCTTTGGAATACGGCATTCTGTATAACATCTCATAAGGTGAGATACCCGTTTCACTATGGGGCACAGTCCTAATATTCAATAATGCCAATGGCAAACATTTTATCCAAGACAGTTGGGTTTTGATCATTAATTTATCCAATTGTTGTTTAATCGTTTGATTCATTCTCTCAACTCGTCCTGAACTTTGTGGATGCCATGGAGTATGGTATTCTTATTTAATGCCTAGGGCTGTGGTTAAGTCCCGTAACACCTTAAATGTGAAATGCGTCCCCTGGTCAGAGTCAATACTCCCTACCAACCCAAAGCGTGGTATTATATTTTCCATCAAAATTTTAGCTACCATAGCGGCAGTTGCCCTCGCCACAGGGTAGGCCTCTACCCAATGGGTTAGTTGATCCACTATCACCAACAAATATTTATATCGCCCTATTTTCAGTAGCTCGGTGAAATCAACCTGTACTCTTTCAAATATGTGATCCTCCGTTCCCCAGTAGGTGCTTGCCTCACACTTCTCTTATTTACTTTCTGACATATTAGACACCCTTGAGTAATTTGCCGAGCAATCTCATATATCCCAGTTTACCCGTAAAATTTTAAAACTGATTGCTCAATGCTCGAGCTCCCCAATGGGTTTGCAAATGCATCCAAAATAACAGCTTCTTTGCTCTACTCTTAGGCAGTATCTCTCTGCCATCCGGCAGGATCCACTTTTCTCCCTCTTGCTCAAAAGATTGTAATAATTTTTCCAAAGTTTGTTCAAACAGGTTAGGAGACTCAGTAAACCCCTGTGGTAGTACTGTCCATCGTAGGTGCTGTCTCCTTCCTGTTTCTCAGTCCTCCCATTCAAAAGCAAAATAATCCCTAGATTTTTCTTCTAATGGACATGCCCAAAAAGCATCCTTCAGGTCTATTACACTATACCAAATATGTTGTGGGGTCAAATGATTTAATAGCGTATAAGGATTTGCCACTACCGGGAATTTAGTCACCGTTCCTTGATTTACAGCCCTTAGATCTTGGACCAATCGGTATGTCCCATCAGCTTTCTTTACAGGTAATATAGGCATATTATGGGGGGACATATATGGTTCTAAAGTCCCTCCCTGTAATAGCCGGTGTATGACTGGTTTTAATCCCTTCCTTCCTTCTAATGGAATGGGATACTGGTTTACTCTTATAGGTTTCTGGGGTTCTGTTATTTCTACCATAAGGGGTTCCATTTCCAACTTTCCCAATTCCCCTTCCTTATACCATACTCGGGGATCTATATCGCCCTCATCTTCTTTTGTTAATGTATATAACCGGATTTTCCCATTTTCCCCTATAAGCTTTAAGCCCATTTTGATAATCAAATCCCTTCCCAGTAGGTTATATTCTGCTTCTGGAACAAGCAAGAGATCATTAAGACCCACACAGTTCTCAGATTCCACCTCAACATTTTCTAGTATTGACACAGGGAAGGACTCCCCTTTTGCCCCTACCACAGACATTTGTTTTTTCCCTTTTTTGAGTCCCCTTGGTATATTCTGAATAGTCACTCTTTCGGCCCCTGTATCTACCAGAAACCAAACTTCTTCTTTGTGGGGACCTATTAATAACTTTATCAAGGGCTCTGTAGATGTTTGAGTCCCCAGAAGGTATAGCCCCTGACACCCCTAATCTTCTTTAAACATTTTCTAAGGTTGGTTATATGGAGGAGGTAAATTATCAAGGGGCTCCCTCTCCTCCTTATCTTCTTCATCCTCCTTTTTGTAATTAAATTAAATATACGATTGGCGGGCGATTCTGTTAGTCCCAACCAGGCTGCAGCATACTTGTTCTCTTCCAGATCCACGGGTATTCTAGTATTAACATAAATGTTCAAAGCCTGACAGACCCAGTCCTCTGTGGACCCAAATATAGGCCAAAATACATGAGGTCTTATGGGTTCTTTTGGTTATTTAACCATACAAAATTGAATCATTCTCACCTTATTCTTATGTTTAGTGCTTCTAAAACTATCCCAATATCTTAACATTAGCCCTAAGGGACTATCCAATGGAATATCTGGTAATTTTTTCCCCCTTTTTAAACCAGAGGCCCCTCCTTGAACATCCCGAGTCTAAGGATCTGCTTTGTCCCTGACCCATTCCTGGAACTTCTTCTTATACAAAAAAATTTCTGAACTCCTGTCTGTGCCTGTATCTAAAGGTGTCTTGTGAGTGTTATTCCACCCACGAATACCTAGAACGATCACTTTGGTCCTTCACCGGCCGAGTCCCTTGCAGGATATTGGAACCGCGGTTAGAAGACCTCCGCACTTGCTTCGGAACTGAGTTCCATCTCAATCACACCCTTACACACAGTCACACAACTGAATCCACCCAACAGAACGGCATACTCATGAAATGATAAATCTTCGTTCGGATCTTCGCGTGCAGAATTACGGGTTTAAACCAGAGGAGGGGAGAGCTCTTTGTTCTTTACTTGCCTCTTATGTTAGTAATCCTGCTGGGCTCTGTATTGCTCCCAGCAAAGAGCGACAATGAAACAAGGGTGGGGGCACCTCCCTTAGCCGTTCACAGCCTCGGGACCCAAGAGGATCATGTTGGGGTCACCAAATTGTTATAAATTCCAAGTCATGGTCGTTCCTTACATGACTAATCTTAAAATGAATACATAATGCAAAAGAGATGTGAAAGCAGCTTCTTGTTTTGGTGAGATATCACCACATGAGATTGTGTCAAATGAGCAGTTGAGGGCATTAAAGCTGTGTCAATGTCATGCTTTAATTGAAATGGGTGTGGGATGGGAGGCACTTTATCATTAAGCACATGAATTTCCATGAGGTTTCCTGACAAAGTAATGCATTCACCAAAGCATTAAATAAAACACATTTAAACTCATCTTTAATAAGATGATAGAAATATGTGGGAAATGTGTGGGTGAATTTGGGAAAGAAGATATGATGTGACTGAAAAGTATTATATATAATGCATAGAAAAAATGTATAACAAGGAATATATCTGTTTTCAAGGTACAGTAATGGAAAAGTACAAATCAAGGGAAATACAACCTCATTAGTAATGGCAGAGTAAAAGAAGACAAAGATGGGGTACAATTATTGTACCAGGAGAAGGGCATCTTGCTACAAAAGTACTAGTACAATTCTTTTTTTAGGGTACATGTTGAGGGATTTCTTGAAACAGCAAAAATCCCATGGCTTGCTGTAGCTGAGCAAACCAAGCTACCAGGGCAACTATGAGAAGTTCCCATGACAGTGTTCCCATATCGCCCAATTGAGGAATTCAGAAAAATATTGTTACCAGTAGCTGGCTTCAAGGACAAGGTCTATGTGACTGCTAATCACAAGGGGTTGTTTTCTTGCAGGTGGGGTTGTTTTCTTATAGTTGTTTGTCTGAGTGCTTTTGACCAATAATCTTGTGTGAAACACTGTCCTCCCCTGTTAAGTTCACTATAAAAGTTAGGCTATTTGGTTAGGCTATTTGGGCAATAAAATGGAGCATGATCTGACTCTACTGGTGTCTGTCGTGCTTTCGGCCGTGCTTCCTGCAACATATGGCACCCGAACAGGCTGAGACCCGAACAGGCTGAGGCCGGGACATCGGAGCAGCGCCGGGATATCGGAGCGGCGCCGTGAGATCCGAGGCACACGGCAAGCCGACCACCACACAGAGAGAAGCATTGAAACACCCTACTAACCGACCTGGGCAACGGCCTCGGGGTGAGAAACGGGACGCGGAAACTTGGGGGGACGCGGGAAACGGAATCGCAGTGGGACGCGGAATCGCAGTGGGACGCGGAAAAAGGAATCGAGGTGGGACGCGGAATCGTGGTGGGACGCGGAAAAGGGAATCGCGGAGAGACGCGGAAAAAGGAATCGTGGAGAGACGCGGAAAAAGGAATCTGGGAGACCAGAGGCGTCAGTGGCAGCCGACCCTCACGGTGTGGCGAGTCGGCACAGAGCAGAGGGATGGACATCAGGACCCTGCAGCCTGTCTGACGTAACCATGGAGGCAGCGGCAGCAGCGGCTGTGCTGCTTCTCTCTGGCATTCTTTTTATAAGAAGTTTATCTTGCAATGCAAAAAAGACTATTCGTCCCCAGATCGGTGTTATAACTATGTTTCTGGATAACATTCCGTGGGGTTGCCACATTCTACAGATTACTAGTGACAATTTAGCTCTATTGTGGGGCAGGAGTGCAGAGACGCAGATTACACTGCCAAATGACCACTGCCAGGCTCGTTCACAAACAGCTTCTAGGGTTGCAGCTGGCACGGCCTGCAGCCGTAAAGCAGACGTTACACTCTCTTTCCTAACTAGTAATCATGTGTCTCATCCATTTGTGGTGAATGGTCAGTGGCAAAAAGAAAAGGGGGAGAGTAAGGGGCGACAAAGACAGAAACGGTACCAGGAGGATGCCACTGACACTAACAGCATGGGTAATAGGAGCAGTATAAGTGACACAGGTGCAGGGCGGCAGTGGGTGCTGCCGCGCTGCGGGGCACTCTGCCTGCTGCTCGCCCTCGCCGGCCTGTGCACTGCTGACGACGGTGCTAGAGCAAAATGTGAAGACTGCTTAGATGGCAGTGATGAGAGTGCTTGTGTGAAGAAGACGTGTGCTGAATCTGACTTTGTGTGCAACAGTGGTCAGTGTGTGCCAAATAGATGGCAGTGTGATGGGGATCCGGACTGTGAAAATGGGTCTGATGAGAGTGCTGAGCTGTGTCATACGAGAACATGCCGGGTAAATGAAATCAGCTGTGGTCCTCAGTCAACCCAGCGTATCCCAGTGTCCTGGAAATGTGATGGTGAAAAGGACTGTGACAGTGGAGAAGATGAAGAGAATTGTGGCATTGTGACTTGTAGTGCAGCAGAATTCACATGCAGTAGTGGGCAATGTATTTCCAAAAGCTTTGTCTGCAATGTTCAAGATGACTGCAGTGATGGTAGCGATGAGCTGGAGTGTGCACCTCCTACCTGTGGTGTTCATGAGTTTCAGTGCAAGAGTTCTACCTGCATCCCTATCAGCTGGGTGTGTGTTGATGATGCTGACTGCTCCGACCACTCGGATGAATCTTTGGAGCAGTGTGTCTGCCAGCCTGCACCTCCAGTGAAGCGTTCTACGAGTGAGGTGCAGTGCGGCTCAGGTGAATGTATCCACAAGAAGTGGCGATGTGATGGAGATCCTGATTGCAAGGATGGAAGTGATGAAATTAACTGCCCTTCCTGGACCTGCAGGCCAGACCAGTTCAGATGTGAAGATGGGAACTGTGTCCATGGGAGTAGGCAGTGCAGTGGTGTGAGAGACTGTCTGGATGGCACTGATGAAGCAAACTGTAACAATGTTATTCAGTGCTCTGGACCTGGCAAATTCAACTGCAGAAGTGGAGAATGCATAGATATCAATAAAGTGTGTAACCAGCAGAGAGACTGCAAGGACTGGGGTGATGAGCCCCTGGAGGAATGCATCATAAATGAATGTGACTGTCCAGCTGGGTTTGAGTTTATAGACAAGAGAAACTGTGGAGATATCGATGAATGCCAAAACCCTGGTATCTGTAGTCAAATCTGTATCAACCTGAAGGGTGGCTACAAATGTGAATGTAGCCGTGGGTATCAGATGAATCCTGCTACAGGAACCTGGAAAGGGCCATACTGGTATAGAAATACAAATAACACCTGTGATTACAATGACGCTGCTAAGCAGGGTTTAGGGATTTATAGCATGGAGACAAGGGGTAACAACTACAGTGTTTGGAACAATTGTACAGCTTTGGCCTTACCTCCTGATGTACTTCTGATTTGTGGTGATAGGGTCTGGCAAGGTATTGCTGCAAATGCTATCAGATGTCCATGTTACATAGATAAACTCATTGTATTTGCTCCTAGCTTGTTACAGTTGAGTGAGATCACCAGACATAAATGGGCATTGCTTGCATTGGATTGCAATGATAATGTTGAATTGTGTGGGGTTGCAGCTAGAGCGGCATTAGCAATTTCAGTGCCTGGAGTGGCATCTGCGGCCGCACGTGACAACTTAGAAAAATTGGTATGCTGAGCCAAGAGGCAAGCCTATGCCACGACAGAGATACTTGAGGAGATGTTACCAGATCAAAATAGTCTGCGACATCTGCTTTTACAGGATCAAGCTGCTATTGACATCTTGCTTTTGGCTCAAAGGAATGGGTGTGAGGACTTGTCCTGGTTTTAGTTAGAACAGAATTAATTTTCTTCCTAGTAGCTGGTGGAATGCTGTGTTTTGGCTTAGGATGAGAAGAGTGCTGATAACACCCCGATGTTTTAATTGTTGCAGAGCAGTGCTTATACCAAGCCAAGGACATCTCAGCCTTTTGCTCCGTCCTGCCAACAGGCAGGCTGGGGGTGCAGTAAGAGCTGGGAGGGGACAGACCCAGGACAGGTGACCCAAACTAGCCAAAGGGGTATTCCATACCATCTGACGTCATGCTAAACAATATGTAGGGGTGGCTAGCCGGGGGGAGGGGGCCGGACTGCTCGGAGTTAGGCTGGGCATCGGTCAGCGGGTGGTGAGCAATTGCATTGTGCATCACTTGTTTGTACATATTATTATTACTTTCCTATTATCATAATTGTAACATTATTGTTATTATTGTTATTATTATTTTGTTATTATTATTTTCCTGTCTTATTAAACTGTCTTTATCTCAACTCACGGGCTTCACTTTCCATTTCTCTCCCCCGTCCCAGAGAGGGAGGGGGGAGGGTGAGCGAACGGCTGCGTGGTGTTTAGCTGCCAGCCGGGTTAAACCACGACAGTCTTTTTGGCGCCCAACGTGGGGCTCGAAAGGTTGAGATAACGGCAGATCTGACCACAGTGTGTTAAACTAAAATTGGTGTATTAGACCTGCTTAATAGTCACTTGTCATAATGCTGATTGCTTTAATCTCAACTCTGCTGCGCCTGTTTTCCAAATTGAGTATTATAGTACATTATTTTCCGTATTTGCTCTCTGTCATGTTGTTTATCCTCTCCGGGCCCTGGTTTCAGATCATTATGGTACTGAGTGTTGTAGCAATGGCTTATGAGACGATGAGATATCTGGTCATGACTCTAACTTGGTATTTGTACTCAGTAACATCGTCGACTCTGTATTTTGGAAACTGTATCTTGGAAACTATTAGCAATTATACCTATTGTTTTTTTCCATTAGGGAGTCAATCTGTGGAGGGGAAAGGGGAAGATATTTTTTCTTACTTGATTACTCTCCCTTTCTCCTTCACCACCCCTGTATCCTCCTGGATCACTCTCCCTTCCTCCTTCACCACCCTCTTACCCTCCGAGCTTGCTACAATAGCTCTCCAAGATATTGAATATCCTTGGGATACTCAGACCAGCATAGTCTTGTTGTTTTGCCTCCTGAATGCACTTCAGGTTCTGCTTAAAGTTAAACAACTACTTAGGAAGCTCATCCGGAGATCTGCCCGGAGGCAGTATAGTTGTGGGTGGCAGGGAGTATGGGAGGATATGGGCAGGCATCTAGAGCAGTTGGCACCCCCAGTGTTTTGGAAATTCACCCCTGAACAACTGCAAAATCCTCAAAAACTGGCAGAATGCTTGAGAAAAAGGTGTCATGATTCTGGCAGTTCCAAAGTAACACAAATCATTGTAACATGCTGGGGCCTGGCTCATGCCTATCGAGCTGCCATTGATACTGCTATCAACTTAGTGACAGGGGGATCTCAGCAGTTGACTGTATTGGAGGCTGAAGTGAGTCTGACTGGGAATGAGTGGGAAAAGCACCGCATTGTGACTGGCCCGGATGCTCCATGTATCCTTGGCATAGACTATCTTAGAAGAGGGTATTGCAAGGACCCAAAAGGGTTCCGGTGGGCTTTTGGTATAGCTGCCTTAGAGACAGAAGGCATTAAACAATTATCTACCTTGCCTGGTCTCTCAGAGGACCCCTCTGTTGTGGGGTTGCTGAGGGTCGAAGAACAGCAAGTGCCAATCGCTACCACAACTGTGCACCGGCGGCAATATCGCACTAACCGAGACTCCCTGATTCCCATCCATAAGCTAATTCGTCAATTGGAGAGCCAAGGAGTGATCAGCAAGACTCATTCACCTTTCAATAGTCCCATATGGCCAGTGCGAAAGTCTAATGGCGAGTGGAGACTAACAGTGGACTATCGTGGCCTGAACGAAGTGACGCCACCACTGAGTGCTGCAGTGCCGGACATGCTGGAACTTCAGTACGAACTTGAATCGAAGGCAGCCAAGTGGTACGCCACAATTGATATCGCTAATGCATTTTTCTCCATCCCTCTAGCAGCAGAGTGCAGGCCACAGTTTGCTTTCACTTGGAGGGGAGTCCAATATACTTGGAATCGGCTGCCCCAGGGCTGGAAACACAGCCCTACCATTTGCCATGGGCTGATCCAGTCTGCACTAGAGCAGGGGGAAGCTCCTGAACACCTGCAGTACATCGATGACATTATTGTGTGGGGTGACACAGCAGAGGAAGTTTTCGAGAAAGGGAAGAAAATAGTCCAAATCCTTCTGAAGGCCGGTTTTGCCATAAAACAAAATAAAGTCAAAGGACCTGCACGAGAGATCCAGTTTTTAGGAATAAAATGGCAAGATGGACGTCGTCAAATCCCAATGGATGTGATCAACAAAATAACAGCTATGTCTCCACCAACTAACAAAAAAGAAACACAGACTTTCCTAGGTGTTGTGGGGTTTTGGAGAATGCACATCCCAAATTACAGTCTGATTGTAAACCCGCTCTACCAAGTAACCCGTAAGAAGAATGAGTTTGAATGGGGCCCTGAACAACGACAAGCCTTTGAACAAATCAAGCAGGAAATAGTCCATGCAGTAGCCCTTGGGCCAGTTCGAACAGGACCAGATGTAAAGAATGTGCTCTACACTGCAGCCGGGGAGAACGGCCCCACCTGGAGCCTCTGGCAGAAAGAACCTGGGGAAACTCGAGGTCGGCCCCTGGGGTTTTGGAGTCGGGGATACAGAGGATCTGAGGCCCGCTATACTCCAACTGAAAAGGAGATATTGGCAGCATATGAAGGAGTTCGATCTGCTTCGGAGGTGGTCGGTACTGAAGCGCAGCTCCTCCTAGCACCCCGATTGCCAGTACTAGGCTGGATGTTCAAGGGAAGGGTTTCTTCTACGCATCATGCAACTGATGCTACGTGGAGCAAGTGGGTTGCACTGATTACTCAGCGGGCTCGAATAGGAAACCCCAGTCGCCCAGGAATATTGGAAGTGATTATGGACTGGCCAGAAGGCAAATACTTTGGGATATCACCCGAGGAGGAGGTGGGTCATGCTGAAGAAGCCCCACTGTACAACCAGTTACCAGAGAATGAAAAGAAATATGCCCTGTTCACTGATGGGTCCTGTCGTATTGTGGGGAAGCATCGGAGATGGAAGGCTGCTGTATGGAGCCCTACACGACGAGTTGCAGAAGCTGCTGAGGGAGAAGGTGAATCGAGTCAGTTTGCAGAAGTGAAGGCCATTCAGCTGGCTTTAGACATTGCTGAACGAGAAAAATGGCCAGTTCTCTATCTCTACACCGATTCATGGATGGTAGCAAATGCCCTGTGGGGATGGTTACAGCAATGGAAGCAAAACAACTGGCAGCGTAGAGGCAAACCCATCTGGGCTGCTGCATTGTGGCAAGATATTGCTGCTCGGGTAGAGAACCTGGCTGTGAAAGTACGTCACGTAGATGCTCATGTGCCCAAGAATCGGGCTACTGAAGAACATCAAAACAACCAGCAGGTGGATCAGGCTGCTAAGATTGAAGTAGCTCAGGTGGACCTGGATTGGCAGCATAAAGGTGAATTATTTATAGCCCGATGGGCCCATGACACCTCAAGCCATCAAGGTAGAGATGCAACATACAGATGGGCTCGTGATCGAGGGGTGGACCTGACCATGGACGCTATAGCACAGGTTATTCATGACTGTGAAACATGTGCTGCAATCAAGCAAGCCAAACGGTCAAAGCCTCTTTGGTATGGAGGATGATGGCTGAAATATAAATATGGAGAGGCCTGGCAGATTGATTACATCACACTCCCTCAAACTCGCAATGGCAAGCGCCATGTACTTACAATGGTGGAAGCAACCACCGGATGGCTGGAAACATATCCTGTGCCTCATGCCACCGCCCGGAACACTATCCTGGGCCTTGAAAAGCAAGTCCTATGGTGACATGGTACCCCAGAAAGAATAGAGTCAGACAATGGAACTCATTTCCGAAACAACCTTATAGACACTTGGGCCAAAGAACATGGTATTGAGTGGGTGTATCACATCCCCTATCATGCACCAGCCTCCGGGAAAGTTGAACGATACAATGGACTGTTAAAGACTACATTGAAAGCAATGGGCGCTGGGACATTCAAAAATTGGGATACGCATTTGGCAAAGGCCACCTGGTTAGTCAATACTAGGGGATCTGCCAACCGAGCTGGACCTGCCCAATCAAACCTGTTACGTACTGTAGAAGGGAATAAAGTTCCTGTAGTGCATGTAAGAAATATGCTGGGTAAAACAGTCTGGGCTACTCCTGCCTCAGGAAAAGGCAAACCTATTCGTGGAATTGTTTTCGCTCAGGGACCTGGATACACTTGGTGGGTGATGCAAAAGAACGGAGAGGTCCGGTGTGTACCTCAAGGAGATTTAATACTGGGTGAGAATAGCCCATGAACTGAATTGTACCATGTTAATTACTATATAATACTGTATGTTATCACTACTATGACTACTGTAGGTGACTAATTAGAATGTATGGAAAAGAGTGTAACCTGAGCATGACATAAATGGTATGGAATAAGGGGTGGATAGATGTCCTGGTTTTAGTTAGAACAGAATTAATTTTCTTCCTAGTAGCTGGTGGAATGCTGTGTTTTGGCTTAGGATGAGAAGAGTGCTGATAACACCCCGATGTTTTAATTGTTGCAGAGCAGTGCTTATACCAAGCCAAGGACATCTCAGCCTTTTGCTCCGTCCTGCCAACAGGCAGGCTGGGGGTGCAGTAAGAGCTGGGAGGGGACAGACCCAGGACAGGTGACCCAAACTAGCCAAAGGGGTATTCCATACCATCTGACGTCATGCTAAACAATATATAGGGGTGGCTAGCCGGGGGGAGGGGGCCGGACTGCTCGGGGTTAGGCTGGGCATCGGTCAGCGGGTGGTGAGCAATTGCATTGTGCATCACTTGTTTGTACATATTATTATTACTTTCCTATTATCATAATTGTAACATTATTGTTATTATTGTTATTATTATTTTGTTATTATTATTTTCCTGTCTTATTAAACTGTCTTTATCTCAACTCACGGGCTTCACTTTCCATTTCTCTCCCCCGTCCCAGAGAGGGAGGGGGGAGGGTGAGCGAACGGCTGCGTGGTGTTTAGCTGCCAGCCGGGTTAAACCACGACAGGACTTTAAGGGAATGTACTGTTCAAACCTTTCTGATCATAATGAGTCAATTCACAAGTCCATTTGTTTCCAGAAAGAGCACATGAGAAAGATTCAATATGGTATCAATCCTTTCAATCAGTGGTTCACTGACTTGTTTGAAACAAAGTGTAGATGATTGCTGGGTTTAGTCACAAGGGGATTAAGGATTTGGTTTATGGTGGTGGTAATCATCACTGTGTGTTGTAAGTATAGCTAAAGAGTCACTTGTAAAACTGCTGTGTCAGGCTTGGTTTGCTCAAAAGAAGAAGGGGGAATTGTTGAGGGATTTCTTGAAACAGCAAAAATCCCATGGCTTGCTGTAGCTGAGCAAACCAAGCTACCAGGGCAACTATGAGAAGTTCCCATGACAGTGTTCCCACATCACCCAATTGAGGAATTCAGAAAAATATTGTTACCAATAGCTGGCTTCAAGGACAAGGTCTATGTGACTGCTAATCACAAGGGGTTGTTTTCTTGCAGGTGGGGTTGTTTTCTTATAGTTGTTTGTCTGAGTGCTTTTGACCAATAATCTTGTGTGAAACACTGTCCTCCCCTGTTAAGTTCACTATAAAAGTTAGGCTATTCGGGCAATAAAATGGAGCATGATCTGACTCTACTGGTGTCTGTCGTGCTTTCGGCCGTGCTTCCTGCAACAGGTACATATACAGTGATAGATCATTTCTAAAACAAGTATATGTTTATACTCCATCCCTAATTTCTTTCTCATTCTTTTTTCTTTTTTTTTTTTTTTTTCTTTTGCATGGAAGGTCAAATGTCCGGATTGGACTGAGCTAGCTGTAATTGCATTTGAGCTCTGAAATTATTTTTTCTTTTGGAAACTTCATATGATTGATAGCTAAATAGTCATCATAGTCTGTCATTCATCATTTTCCATAGATTTATTAGCCATATCTGAGACTGGATAAACAACTCATTTAAAATGATCTGGAATTAGTACAATTTGTCTCCAAAGATGTCTCCAAGGGTATTCAAACTGATTGTGTAGACCTATCTAAATAACCTATGTTTGTATTCCATATTCATCATCATATAAAATGACAAATGGAGAATATATAAGAATACTGGTGCATGCATTTGAACCATATTCCTAAACTTGTGTTTTATTACTAGTTTTATTTTTCTGTCTGTTGGTATTATCTGCATAATGTGTCACAGTAAGGTTTTAATACTCTGTATAAAGCATTTTTAGTTACATGGAGGAAGATGGGAAAACAGAAATTATGCCTACTATGCTGGGACTGAGCTCCAGATTCAGGAACCTAAAGTGTCTACATGTGATCTGTGTATCTTGGTTCTGGTTATGTGGGATTAAGGGAGATTTAGGTCTTTGCTTAATTCCCTTATTACAGGCTTCTGGAACCATTTGACATATCTCACAATATCCTGCCCCGTTTCAATTTCCTGATCCAGAAGGCTGTGAGTTTCCTACAGATTTTGTGTCACTGTCATCTGCCCCCCTGGATGTAACACAGGACCTGTGGGGGACCACAGAATCACAGAATCACAGAATCACAGAATTTCTAGGTTGGAAGAGACCTCAAGATCATCGAGTCCAACCTCTGACCTAACGCTAGCAGTCCCCACTAAACCATATCCCTAAGCTCTACATCTAAACGTCTTTTGAAGACTTCCAGGGATGGTGACTCCACCACTTCCCTGGGCAGCCTGTTCCAATGCCTCACAACCCTTTCAGTAAAGAAGTTCTTCCTAACATCTAACCTAAAACTCCCCTGGCGCAACTTAAGCCCATTCCCCCTCGTCCTGTCACCAGGCACGTGGGAGAACAGACCAACCCCCACCTCACTACAGCCTCCCTTGAGGTACCTATAGAGAGCGATAAGGTCGCCCCTGAGCCTCCTCTTCTCCAGGCTGAAGCTCCCTCAGCCGCTCCTCGTAGGACTTGTTCTCCAGGCCCCTCACCAGCTTCGTCGCCCTTCTCTGCACCCGCTCAAGCACCTCGATGTCCTTCTTGTAGCGAGGGGCCCAAAACTGAACACAGTACTTGAGGTGCGGCCTCACCAGAGCTGAGTACAGGGGGACGATCACCTCCCTAGCCCTGCTGGTCACACTGTTCCTGATACAAGCCAGGATGCCGTTGGCCTTCTTGGCCACCTGAGCACACTGCTGGCTCATATTCAGCCGACTATCCACCATCACTCCCAGGTCCTTCTCTGCCTGGCAGCTCTCCAACCATTCCTCTCCCAGCCTGTAGCTCTGCTTGGGGTTATTGCGCCCCAGGTGCAGGACCCGGCACTTGGCCTTGTTGAACTTCATGCAGTTGACCTCAGCCCATCAGTGCAGCCTATCCAGATCCTCCTGCAGAGCCTTCCTACCCTCAAGCAGATCGACACACGCACCTAACTTGGTGTCATCTGCAAACTTACTTAGGGTGCACTCGATGCCCTCGTCCAGATCATCGATGAAGATATTAAAGAGGACCGGCCCCAGCACCGAGCCCTGGGGGACGCCACTAGTGACTGGCCTCCAACTGGACTTGACTCCATTCACCATGACTCTTTGGGCCCAGTTTCCAACCCAACGAAGTGTGCGCCAGTCCAAGCCAAGAGCAGCCAGTTTCTTGAGGAGAATGCTGTGTGGGAATGTGTCAAAAGCCTTGCTGAAGTCAAGGTAGACCACATCCACAGCCTTTCCCTTGTCCACCCAGCGCGTCACTTTGTCATAGAAGGAGATCAGGTTCGTCAAGCAGGATCTGCCTCTCATAAACCCAGGCTGACTGGGCCTGATCGCCTGCTTGCCCTGCAAGTGCTGCGTGATGACTCTCAAGAGGATCTGCTCCATGAGCTTCCCTGGCACTGAGGTCAAACTGACAGGCCTGTAGTTTCCCGGGTCTGCCCTCCGGCACTTCTTGTAGATGGGCGTCATGTTTGCTAGCCGCCAGTCAACTGGGACCTCCCCCGATAGCCAGGACTGCTGATAAATGAAGGATAGTGGCTTGGCCAGCTCCTCTGCCAGTTCTCTCAGTACTCTTGGGTGGATCCCATCCGGCCCCATCGACTTGTGCACATCTAAGTGCCGTAGCAGGTCACCAACCAGTTCTTCATGGATAGTGAGGGCCACATCCTGCTCCCCATCCCCTTCCACCAGCTCAGGGTACTGGGTATCCAGAGAACTACCGGTATTGCCGCTAAAGGCTGAGGCAAAGAAGGCATTGAGCACCTCCGCCTTTTCCTCATCTCTTGTAACTAAGTTTCCCCCCACATCCAGTAAAGGATGGAGATTCTCCTTAGTCCTCCTTTTTGTGTTGATGTATTTATAGAAACGGTTTTTGTTATCTTTAACGGCAGTAGCCAGATTGAGCTCCAGATGAGCTTTGGCCTTCCTAATTTTGTCCCTGCACAGCCTCGCTACATCCTTAAAGTCCTCCCTAGTGGCCTGCCCACTTTTCCAAAGATTATAAACCCTCTTTTTTCTCCTATGCTCAAGCCACAATTCTCTGTTGAGAGAATTGTGGCAGAAACTTTCTAGTCTAGGAGTCGAGTGCCAGGCAAGATATCTCAGAGCACATCAAATACCAAGGGTCATCTACATGTGGGCAACTGAATAGCTTCTATAGTACTATTAAGTTTAAGGAGATTTTAGGTACCTTGAATGTCGATGCATATTTTGTAGCTGTCTAAATGTAGGTGCCTGAATCTGAATTACAGTACCTTCCATGACAGCCTGTAAGAACAAGGGTCTTCAGAGATCCTGATGATATTTCTGGGTGTATAGATAGCTGTCCTGCAGTGAAAGGAGGGAAATGGACAGTGGGATTTGTTAAGCAGAATCTTTGTTATGAAGGGAAGCAGCACAGGTGCTCCCACTGGAATACTGAAAAAGAGTCATGAATAGAAAAGAAGGGAGTAGTTTTAAAGAAATGAAGAAATGTAGTTTTAAAGAAATAAAGAGAAAAAAGAAGTGCTCATTTAGTTTAGATTTCGATAAGGCAATGAAGTACCTTTTCCTTACTGCTGTTATTACATCCTGACATGAAGGGAAATAGAAATTCTTTGAAGCCACAGAGGATGGAGACTAGAAAATCATAGCAGATCTTTCTCTCTGTGATGGAAATAATTTTATTTAAAAGAAAAAAAAATAATCCCCCAAAAGCTCACCCAATATTCCCATTTCGCTAGGAAAGAAATATTTGAAAAGCTGGTTGTTACCACTCTGAAGAACAAATTAACAACAGCTTGATCGCCTCTCAACATTTCAGTCTCAGTTCTTTCCTATAACTGGGGTCTGTCCATTCTAAGCTCAAGCTTTGATTCTTTGACCCTTCCTCTGCTGGGAACGGCAGTATTTTCTTCACTGATGAAACAGCCTGACCCCATCTAAATATGCTCTGTTGCTCAGATGCACGATCACTAGGTCTGCTGTTAAATTCTGGGGACATTACCTATAACTGTGATTTAACCCGGCCACCAGCTAAGCACCACACAGCTGTTCGTTCATCCTTCCCTCTCCCTCTCTGGGATAGAGGAGAGAAACAGGAAAATGAAGCCTGTGGGTTGAGATAGAGACAGTTTATTAAAATACATGTACACACACACACACAAACAAAATTATAATAGTACTACTAATAATAATGTGTACGAAACAAGTGATGCACAATGCAATTGCTCACCACCCGCTGACCAATGCCCAGTCTATGCCTGAGCAACCGGCTCCCCCACCCCAGCTAGCCACACCTATATATCATTTAGCATGATGTCAGATGGTATGGAATACCCCTTTAGCCAGTTTTGGTCAGTGTTCTGGTTTCATTTAGGACAGAGTTAATTTTCCTCCTGGTAGCCACCCCTTATTCCATACCATTTATGTCATGCTCAGGTTACACTCTTTCCAAAACATTCTAATTAATCACCATTTTCATCTGTGGTATATAGCAATTATGGTAGTGATGACATACAGTGTTATATAATAATTAACATAATACAATTCAACTCGTGGACTATTCTCACCCAGTATTAAATCCCCTTGAGGTACACACCAGACCTCCCCATTCTTTTGCATTACCCACCAAGTGCATCCAGGTCCCTGAGCAAAAGCAATTCCACCAATGGGATGGAATGGGAATCAGGGAGTCTCGGTTGGTGCAGGTGCACAGTTGTGGTAGCGATTGGCACTTGCTGTTCTTCGACCCTCAGCAATCCCACAACAGAAGGGTCCTCTGAGAGACCAGGCAAGGTAGATAATTGTTTAATGCCCTCTGTCTCTAAGGCAGCTATACCAAAAGCCCACCGGAACCCTTTTGGGTCCTTGCAATATCCTCTTCTAAGATAGTCTATGCCAAGGATACACGGAGCATCCGGGCCAGTCACAATGCGGTGCTTTTGCCACTCATTCCCAGTTAGACTCACTTCAGCCTCCAATACAGTCAACTGCTGTCACTCCATAAATACAGATGGGCTCTGGCCCTTTATAGCTTGATGGCATTACAGTACATTGCGCACTGGTGTCTACTAAAGCCTTATACTTCTGTGCGTCTGATGTGCCAGGCCATCGAATCCACACAGTCCAATAAACTCGATTGTCCCTTTCCTCCCCCTGGCTGGAGGCAGGGCCCCTCTAGTCCTGGTCAGAATCTTCTTCGTTTCTGTGTTTAAAGGACTGTCTGCTGGAAGTTGGAGCAGCAAACTTTTCAGAGAACCCCTTTTTCCCGATTGTTTTCTTTTGCAACTCACGTACCTGTGCCTCTAGGGTCGCGGTGGATTTTCCATCCCATTTTCTCATGTCCTCTCCATGGTCTCGTAGGTAAAACCACAGGGTGGCACGGGGTGAGTACCCACCATATCGTCTTCCTTGTGTGGATGAACACTTATCCCTGATAGCTGAGACACTGGTTTGTACAGGTGCGGAGGAAAATAATCTCTCTTCAACTTGGTGGAACTTTTCAGACAATTTCTCCCAAGTATTCTCTTTTAGTTGGTGGACACTGGTTTGTTCATATGGGGAGGAAGATAAATTCTCTTTAAGTTGGTGGACCTTTTCAGAATGTTTCTCCATAGCCAAGACGAGGCCTGTAAGGAAGAGGTGAGACATTCTTCGTACTGCCGGAGTTGTTCAGCCACTTCATCCACTGTGGGTTCCATATCCTGTTTCCAGGCCATTACTGCCAATGAGCTGGCATATGATGATGGTGCACTCCGTACAAACTTCCGCCACATGGGTCGTGTACATTTAACTTCATTTGGATCTGTGGATATTTGTCCGTTGTCTAGGTCCTCATAAATCACTTCCCGTACGGCTAATTCCCTCAGGTAATGGATTCCCTTCTCCATAGTGGTCCACTTGCCTGGTAGACATACAAGTTCTTCCTTGAAGGGATACCTTTCCTTCACAGCTGACAGGAGACGCCTCCAGAGGCTGTGAGATCGTGCTCCATCTCCAATTGCTTTGTCAATGCCTGCGTCTCTCCCAGCCGCCTGGCTTCCCTGCCCTCTAATTCCACACAATTGGCTCCGGTGTCCCTGCACCGGAGGAATCAGGTGACAAGCTGCTTACCTATGCAGCAACCAAAATCTTTTCGCATGTCTCATAGCTAACGCTGGTATAGATTTCGGGTAGTTACTGTTGATTTTTTGACATACTCATCTTCCTCCTCCTGCATCTCTGATGGCCCAGCCCCATCTTCTCTTTACCTAGACCTAGCAGAAGACTCTCTGTGTTCTAAATGACCTGAATGTCTATACCATTTTTTTCACCTAGTCTACAGGGGCAACTTGCACTGCTACAGCTTGTTTCTCTGACCCAGCCACAGGGCCTGCCACAGGGTTTGGAATACCCTCTGCACGAGCAACTTCCACTGCTAGAACTCATTCCTCGGATCCAGCCACAGGAGCTGGACTGGCTGCAGGAGCTGGAGTGGCTGCAGGGGCTGGAGCAGCTGCAGGGGCTGGAACGGCTGCGGGAGCTGGAGCGGCTGCGGGAGATGAAGCAGCTGCAGGGTTCATTGTAGGGGTTGGAGCGCCCGCAGGGTCTGTCACTAGGTTTACAGTAGCATCAATTGCAGCTCGATAGGCATGGGCCAGACCCCAGCACACTACAGTGATTTGTGTCTCTTTGGAACTGCCAGAGTCATGACACCTTTTTTTTTCAAGCATTCTACCAGTTTTTTAGGATTTTGCAGTTGTTCAGGGGTGAATTTCCAAAACACTAGAGGTGCCCACTGCTCTAGAAACCTCCCCATATCCTCCCACACTCCCTGCCACTCACAACTATCCTGCCTCAGGACAGATCTCTGGATGGCATTCCTAAGTAGTTGTTTAACCTTAAACAAAACCTGAAGCACATTCAGGAGACATAACAATAACACCATGCTAGTCTGAACATCTCAAGGTCATTCAAAATCTTGGAGAACTATTGTAACTAGCTCGGAGGATAAGAGGGTGGTGAAGGAGAAAGGGAGAGTGAACAAGTAGGAAAAAATATCTTCCCTTTTCCCCTCCACATATTAGCTCCCTGACAAAAAAAGGCAATAGGTGTAATTGTTAATAGTTTCCAAGATATGGTTTCCAAAGTATAGAGTCGACGACAGTGCTGAGTACAAATACCAGGTTAGAGTCATGACCAGATATTTCGTCTCATAAGCCACTGTTACAACACACAGTACCATAATGATCTTAAACCAGGGCTTGGATGTGATAAATTAGTGGGGGTTTGTTCATTGTCATTGAGGAACTTGGAGAATCTGCTGAGGAGATAAGGTTGTACAATTTAATGGCCTTGATAAAGGGGGAGGATTAAGCAAGCAGATAGCAGCAGGGGGTGTTGGGTAAACATCCTTGAGTGAAACCAGACTCTGTGAAATTCCTTACCACAAGGCATCCTTTTTGCCGCTTCACTTCCCCCACCTGAACATGGAGCAGAGGAACAATGACCCCCCTCTCAACAATAGACTGCGCAGCCTCAGCCAGTTCAACAAGTCCCGATAAGCCGGAATTCGACTGCTATAAAACAGCAACCCTGGAAAGGGAAGTTGCGTGCTGTTGCGGAGCGGAGACTCTCCAGCCGCCCAGCGCTGTTTTGCTTGTGTCTGCTTACTTGATTAATAAAATAATTTCAATAGACCAGTAAATTGTGTGGTCTAATTTATAACACTGGAGAGGATAAACAACATGAAAGAGAGTACATACAGAAAGTAACGTGCTATAAAACTCAATTTGGAAAACAGGCACAGCAGACATGAGATTAAAGCAATTAACATTGTGACTAGCAACTATTAAGCAGGTCTAATACTTATACCAATCTTGGTTTAGCACACTCTGGTCAGATCTGCCGTTATCTCAACCTTTTGGGCCCCACGTTGGTTGCCAAAAAGAACTGTTGTGTGGTTTAATCCAGCTGGCAGCTAAACACCACACAGCCATTTGCTCCCCCTCCCCCTCCCCCCCTGAGATGGGGGAGACACTTCTGCAACAATAGGTCTTTAAAGTGTAAACTGATAAACCTTGCCTGTAATTTTTATTGATAAGTTTCTAGTTCTTCCTTTCATTTTTCCATTTAATTATTTTTTCTTTGAGCTTTCTTTTGTGTTTGCTTCACAGAAGCATCATGAACAGGCTAAGCCTGAAAAAAACAAAAAACAAACAAACAAAAAAAATTGATTTCTTTTTAGTAGAAAATAAGATTAATTTGTTGTGCTGAAGACAAAATAACATTTTAATGGTAGTTAGGGGTATATAAATAGATTTTAATAAGAAAGATTAATTCACTTTCAATAACCATTATAGCAAAATATTGAGGACAAACTACTAATACGCTGGCATCACTGATTTTACGAACTCATTTTATTTCAATTCCTGCTGTCATACAATAAAGTATATTTGAATGCTGCAGAAGCATATATAAATATAATTTTTTACACAGAACTGGTTAGGGATATGCAGTGAAAAATATCTGAACGGTTATGTAAATTGTTGTTATTCTTGGAAAGCAGAGGTTAACTAAGCATTTAAGTTTTACTGAGATATTTTTGTTATTATTATTTCACCTTTAATGGAGGCTATTTTGTGTGTGGGTGAACCAGAAGATAATGTTGTAGCTAGAAAGAATGTTAATATAATTTTGGTAGACTATGTTAATAAAACAAGTGTAATGAGCAATAGTGGTGTACAATATCAGGTTAATGTAGGAATTAAGCTGTAGGAATTAATAATACTAAGATAGTTTGTATTCTAATTATCCTATGGCTAATAGTACAGAGACGATTGGCTGAAACAAAAATTATTTGGGCTGGGCTCATTTTTGTATAAATGAATATTAGCTGTTACATTGTCATTGTGCTTCCGTGGAACAGGATGGACATTTATTTTTCATTTAAAAAATCACATACTCCTCAAAGAGTTCTTCAAAATTGAAATGAAAAATGTTGCTAGGTTGTAAGAAGCAATGCTACAAAAGTCCCCACTTTTATTCCAGGTTTTTATCATGTAAGTAGTGTTAAGCAAACTTGTATTTCATGTATGTCATAATGCAAGAACGTGATTGAAAAAAATATCCTCATTAAACCAGTAATTACCAGAGAGAAACAGAGGATGGATATAGCTGTATTCCGAGCACAAATTGGATACCAGTCTTGAGTGCAAACTTATTTCATGTACTAGCCGTTTGAATGCAAACTGGGAACTTTAGAGAAATTCCCACCACTGAAGAACAATAAGAGAAGAGTTGGAGCTGGTTGCATTAGCACATCACTACCAATGTAGGATGTGTAAGATTCACCTCATCTGATTAACCTAAGATAGCTTTAGTTCAGTTGTCTAAATCTGATCTGGTCACCCATTCCTTTGTTGTTCGAGAGCAAATGCTTTGTGCAATCAGATAATCATCTATCCTATTTAAGAATCTTTTCTTGGCGTTTGGTAAATACCTATCTGACAATGACTGTTTCTTCTTGATGATTATAAAATGCACGACTGGTTCAGTCTTACTGGCTTTTAGACACTTTATACAGTCCATCTGCATGAAAAGAATGTCACATATTTCAGAGGAGCCAGAAAGGTCAGCCACTTGGTTCATCACTGATGTATGATAAAATCATGTGTTGCAAGATTGGTTAGTAGAAAACCTCCTTCATGCTGCTTCATACTCCTTCATCTGGATTACACCTAGCTGTTAGTGCCCTACACTTGGCATCCAGACGTAGAACCTGGGCTTCAAAGTGTACTGGACTTTGGTTCTCTTTCCAGCTTATAATTTTGGAAATAGAACAAAAATAGTCGATGAAATGAAGAAAGTAAATAAAATTAAAAACATTTTGGCTTACAAGTAAATCCTGAGGGATATCTACTGTGAAGGAGTCTGATATTTGAAAACATTGTATATTCTGAGAATCATATATGTTTAATTACCAAAACAATTTGGCTAGATGGACATTTTGCCCAAATAAAATGGTCCCTAAAGAGACCATTCTGCAGAGATCCTTGCCCCATCCCCTGACTGATAGAGATGACAGAGCCTGTTTTCTTAGTTTAATTGTTGCTTTGACTGAGTATGTACATTTGTTTCCTATATAACTTTCACAATAAATAATGTCCTCGGTTTTTATCAACAGTGGAATTTCCAGCAGTTTTATCCCTCTTTTCTCATTGTAATTTATCAGCAAACAAGCTTTTCCTTGCATGAATCTCTTTATTATTCAAAATTTCCATAAAGATAAGAATGTAATTTATTTTAGAGATTGTTCATCAGTTTTGCTCCAAGACTATTATAAAGAATACTGGCTCATCATAATTTGCAATTCATGCTTGTCCTGGTTTCAGTTAGAACAGTGTACTGGGTCTGGCTGGAATGTTAACTTTTCCGGCAGCAGCCCATACAGTGCCGTACTCTGCACTTGTAGCTGGAACAGCAGTGTTATCACACCAGTGTTGTGTCTACTGCTGAGCAGCAGTGGAACAGCATTGGGCCTTTCTCTAACCCTCCTAGGGGGTGGGCAAAAAAGTGAGGAGAGAAACATCACTAGGGCAGCTGACCTAAACCAATCAAAGGGATATTCCATACCATGTGGTGTCACACTCAGCAATAAAAGGTGGAAACAGGAAGAAGAGAGGAGGGGTGGGCTCTCATTGAGAAGACGTCGGTCCTCCTCTCGAACACCGGCTGCGTGCGTTGAGGCCTTGCTTCAAGGACGTGGTCAATCATCGCTCATTTGTGGGAAGTAGAGAGTAATTTCTTTCCTCTGCACTTCCATATAGCTTTCATTTATTTTGTTTGTTTGTTTTCCTCCCTTTTTCCCCTTTCCCTTTTATTTACCCTTAGTTAAATTGTTTAGTTCATGGCAGTCTTTATTTAATTATTATAATTATTTCCCTTTAATTAAATTATCCTTATCTCAACCCGTGAGTTGTTCTTTGCTTTACTTCTCCCCCTCCTTTTCTAAAGGAGGGGGAGTGAGAGAGCGGTTGTGGGGTTTAGCTGCCCAGCACGGTAAAACCACCACAAACAGAGTTAATTTTCTTCCTAGTAGCTGGTAGGTAGAATGCTATGTTTTGGCTTAGGATGAGAAGAGTGCTGATAACACCCCGATGTTTTAATTGTTGCAGAGCAGTGCTTACACCAAGCCAAGGACGTCTCAGCTTCTTGCTCTGTCCTGCCAACGGGCAGGCTGGGGGTGCAGCAAGAACTGGGAGGGGACAGACCCAGGACAGGTGACCCAAACTAGCCAAAGGGGTATTCCATACCATCTGACGTCATGCTAAATAATATATAGGGGTGGCTAGCTGGGGGTGGGGCGCCGGGACTGCTTGGGGTTAGGCTGGGCATCGGTCAGTGGGTGGTGAGCAATTGCATTGTGCATCACTTTGTTTGTACACATTATTATTAGTAGTACTATTATCATCATTATTATTGTTATTGTTGTTTTCCTGTCTCATTAAACTGTCTTTATCTCAACTCACGAGCTTCACTTTCCCATTTCTCTCCCCCATCCCAGAGAGGGAGGGGGGAGGGTGAGCGAACAGCTGTGTGGTGTTTAGCTGTCAGCCGGGTTAAACCACGACAATGCTGCTCAATGGTTTGCATCACTCACAAGTTTCTGGTACTGCTCCTTGTTTATTTCCCCCTTAAGAGACTGATAATCAGGAGCTGAAGCAGATGCAGACATGCATGTCCCTACTGCTGGGACTGAGGGATATACTGCCCTATCAGGATCCCGTCTCATTTTGGGAAGCCTCACAATGGAGATTACCAGCCAATTCCCCCTGTTTTCTAAGCTGATGAGGATTCAGATAATACGTTTTCTAAAAGCAAGGAAAGTATTCACCCATGAACAAATTCTTTTTATTGAAGTAAATGAAAGATCATTACGTACATCAGTGCCTTCAGTGTGAAAACCAGCACTGGGCTGGTTGCTGGTGGAACTGCCAGGGAGCACAGGGGGACTGGCTGCTCAGAATAGAATCACAGAGCCATGGAATCATCAAGGTTGGAAAAGTTCTCTAAGATCATCTGGTCCAATTATTCACCTACCACCAATATTGCCCACTAAACCATGTCCCTAAGTACCATGTCTACCCTTTCTTTAAACACCTTCAGGGACAGTGACTCCACCATTTCCGTGGGCAACCTGTTCCAATGCCTAACCACTCTTTCTGAGAAGAACTTTTTCCTAATTTCCAACCTTACTCTGTAAGGGCAGGGGGGCCAGGAGCCAAGCATCATAACAAGGCTGCAGAAGAGCGGCTTTGCCAACATGGGGTAGTCCTACAGCACCTGAGGGAGGTGAGCAGAGCAGAGCCAGTGACCGGAAAAAGGACTGGATAAGTCCAGGCCTTCACGTGAGTCCATGGTAAAGAGGTGAGTCTGAGGTGAAACCAGGAAGACAAGCCAGCAAGTCAGAATCAGGTCTGGTGGCAGCAATCACCATCAACCACAGTCCAGTGGTCAGGCAAGCCCTTAGAGATGAGGCAGGTCCGAGATTAAGATCAGCAGAGTATGCGACGTTCCGGTCATGGACATGGCTGCCATACCACTGCAGCACAGCTCAGGCAGGGACCCAGGGTGAGAACCCCAGCCTAAAAGCCATTTCTGAGCATTGGTCAGGGGAGAACCCTCTGAAGCTTCTTAGCACAGCTTCATGGAAGAGCAATCTTCAAGGCTGGGTGTCTATGATATTTTCTAACCTAGCTCTGTACCCAGGCAACCCCAGAAATGAAGACAGATGTACTTAGGGACCTGACAGTGACAAGGCAGAACTCAGTGATAGTATTTCAGATCTCTGGTATAGTAAACAAGAGCAACAATCAATGTATTAACACTTCCAAATTTATTGGAGACAAAGTCACTATATAGTGCACTTGTTCACACATGAAAAGGAGCAAGATCAGGCCTATTCTAGTAGTATTTTGTGGTTTCACAAACATTTAAAGTGCGTCTTCTGTATGATATCTGAAACAATCTAATAGGAAGTCTTGTATCAACAAATTATGGATAATTTTAAAGGTAAAACCAGATTCCAAGGGGGGATAATGTACCAATCCCAACTTGTTGATCAGTTTTTGAAGTTCTGTAGTTCTTCAATGAATGTAAAATTAGAAGCAGATTGTTTTATCATTTTACATATCCACTTTCAATTCATGAAGATTTTTAATGTGCAAGTATTGTAGATGAGGACACTTCTTAGAGCATTGTATAAGCAGCTGTACCTCAGTTAGATTTCAGCTGGTAAAAGAATCCTAACCATTTGAAGTCAGATCATCTTTCTCCTCTCTGTTTTTAAACTTATTTAATACAGTTGACTGTGAATGGTCCAAGTTGTACATTCTAGCTACAGTAAGTACTCATCTAGAATGTGAGTACTGGGGCAACTGGACTGAATAATAAGCAGGTCTGTTGAAAGCAAACATTATGGCTATGCTTTCAACATTTGTAATGTTTTGGACAGTTTCCATTTTTTTTGGCAATTAATACCTATGTCCGAATCAAAATCTTTGCTAAGAAGCTGTAACTTCTGTTTTATATAGCAGTGATTTTATTTTCATTCAGTGTCAAATACTGTGAGAGTGATAGGTGGAATTTTGCTGGGAATACAGAAAAGCATTCTGAAGCTTTTCAAGTTACCTTTACAAAACACATTTCTGTTAACATATGTATTTAGCTTCCGGGTGACTCTTTATTCTTCTCTCCCTATATGCATCTGGAAGCTCAGGTCTGCCCAAGTAGACATATCCCCTACATTGTGCTCACAGGGTCAGATCTTAAATTCTTAAATCTTAAGTTCTTATCCATTTCATCATTAAGTTTGGAACTAATCTCACCTAGTTTTGGAAATCTAAAATGTAAAGTTCCACAGCAAGATGGGTAGACTCCTAAAGGGGATCTCTGAATGAACCATATATGAGTATGCTGATTTCTTTTTATTGGTAAAGAGAAAATGGAGTCAAGATGACTAACTCAGATCATTATGGCTTACAGCAGCTGAAAATCTCATCAATCTTAACTATTCTCTAAAGCTAGGATATGTCCATATAAAACCCCAGTGAAGATGAAATTCACAGCAGCCCATCTGTCAGAGTCTACTGGTAGAAAGTGCTGTATTCATCCTCATGGGGCTTTGTGTTTGTATTTTTGGATGGTGTGCGTGGCGTGTTTAAACAAAGCAGTTGTAAGAACACAGCACAATAGGTGTTTAATCAAGAGCATCCATAATAGACAGAGAAAAATTAGGGAGACTGTGAATGGTATACAGAAAAAAATCTGTTAAATAGGTTCAGAAATTATAACATGGTAAAGTGTAATCCTTTGTGGCTAATTTCCTACCAGGTGCATCTCTAGTTTAAGAAGGACAGTGATGAAAATGCTATTCATTAATTGTTTCCTACAGAACTTTCTTAAGGACTCAATCACCATCTGGAGACAGCTATTTTTTAAGAAAAGCTCTACAGATGTGGAGAATAATAATAACAGCAGTGTATACTTATGTTGAGTCTAGCATTTGGGAATTACAAGAACATCAAAAATACAGTGAAAACTTTCAGAACTACAGAAAGGAAGTTGAATAATAGAACTAGGAAATCTTATGGGTCAAGCAGAAAAACATTAGATTTATCTGTTAATATTTAAAGTGACCCTTGAACAGTCTGATGTTTACCTGGTCTTTTAATTAGAATTTAGCCAAAACCTCACTTTTAAATAACAAAGTTTGCTCTTCTCTGAACTGTTTGTGATAAAATTGTGCCAGTAACAATTATGTTTCTTTTTTTCAGTGTCCTAATTGAAGGTAAAAAAGTTCATTAGAGTAATCTGAAGCATTTATTGATTTTTTCCAACCAAAGATGTATATCAAATAAGACATTCTAAACAAAATAAAAATTCACTTTTATAGCATTTACAAAAAAAAAAAAAAAAAAAAGAAAAGAAAAAAAAAAGAGGGAGAGAGAAAAAAGCTATGGAGACATCAGTGTTCTTTCCACCTTCCTCTTGTCCCCTTTGTTGCTGGTAATTCTTAAATATCAGTGATCTGTATTCAGATTCTTTTGTTATCAATTAATTCCAAACAAAACCCCAAAATCTCACACTTTTCACAGGGGCAAAATGGTCACAGGGTTTGCTCTATTACCAGGATATACTCTGAGCCTCGAATGAGCCTCAGAATAACTATTTTAGGAATCAGAAGCTACATACAATTTTTAATAATCATAAGAAATAGGTTATTCTATAATGTTATAAATGGCTCAGGATTCAAATTAGGATTAAATAAAAAAATAGGATTTATTAAAAGAATATAAAGGAATAGAGGTAAGCAAACAGCGCTGGGTGCACCGGGAGTCTCCGCTCCACCAGGACGCACACCAGTTACATCAAGCAGATGATTTTTATGCTCCTAGACTAATACATATTCATTATTACTTCTAAAAAAAACAGGTTATTATAATTAGCTTCCGGGGTCCAGTCCCTCCTACTGGAGCATGCGCATCAGTCTCCTCTGGGGGTCTCTAGGGGTCTTTCATGCTGAAGGCTCGTAGTCTTCCTCTAACCTTTGTACTCACTTGGCACCATGCCAAGTTTATAGAACATTTTCTGCAGGTCTTGTCTCCCAGCCGTCCTTCAGCTTCTTATTTCTTCTTCTTAATCTCTTGGCCCCCTGGCGAGATACCAAAGATCCGCATAGTATCCCATAACAGTCACTAGTTGTTATCAGTTGTTCTGAAACTCCCAGACATCAAACACAAACAGCTTTCTTATTGACGCTTCACGAGTAATTAAAACATTCTTCCCCAGCCATTCACAGATACATCTATAGCAGTGTTAAGTTAATCTCGAAGAAGACAGGAAAAAAGGCTGTAACTGTTAGAAATAGAAGTCCGGAATAACAAAAGCAAACAGGTTCATAAATTTAAGGAGTATTTTCTGAAGACTTGATAAATTGACTAGAATGAGGGGGAGACTGGGACACACTGCATCTGTGGTTCAAGAATTAAATTGCCAGTGCAGAGCCCAGAGGCAGACAGGATTCAAACAGAATTGTTCTTTATGGACACGAATTGTTAAAACATTCCTCACAATAACACGTATTAGATGTGAGGATTACTCATGTTTGACCTATTTCTACTCCAGTAGAAATATGTACTGGCTGGAGTTTATATTCCTAAGTAATATTATTTAATTTCTCTCCTTTCCGATTACATATTAACATGACTGTCACTAGTGTATTGTCTGAGTGGTTTCCTATAGTACAATAAGCAAAATGTTCACCATCTGTCACATGTGGCTCATCCTAACCATAGGAGGAGTGATGTATGATCATCTAAGTGTTTTGTTTTGGCAATATTTTGTTTTATTTGAATTTTTAAATACATTCTGTTATATATTCATCTTAGAAAAATTAGGTTAAAGGAAAAGAATCTTGATCTTGGACTTGTGGGAATAGAAATGTTGTTTTTGCAGAGTTACATTGTTTAGAAGGAGGGAATGTGGTACTGAGATATGCTTACAGTGATAAGAAAGTTTAGCAGGCGACCTTGTAAAATGCAGACAATCAGACTCCTTAGGACAATTAGGTGAAAATCATGGTGTCAAGTCAAGTCAGATAAGTGAAGAAACATTACGACTTCAAGCAGTAAAAATGTCAAAAGAAATTTGAAATTTAACAGGCCGGCGACTGAAGGCCATGCATTGTTTGTGAAGCATCAGATAGATTGTGAATCTGGATTACCCACTCAGTGGGGAAACAGGGGAGGGTCCTGCCATCAAAAGGTATATAAACTGTGTTTTGGAACTAGTAGATGCGCTCTCTCCTGCTTGTGGGGCGCCCGCCATTGCAATCGCGAATAAATTACTACTTCACTGAGATCCTCGCCTGAGCCTAAGTTATTGGCTACGGAGTGTTTCTCACAATTTGGGGGCTCGTCTGGGATCCAGTCACCTACTGGGGAGCCCCACCGCCGCAGCAGCAGGAAGGCATGCCCCGCTGATTTCAGCGGTCCTGTGCATCGACGGTGGCGGTTCTGCGGAAAGCTGACAGAGGGCCCGAGACTGGTTAAAGAGGCAGGATCCGTGAAGTAGTGGGGAAAGGAAGAAGGTAGGCACTCCGGGTTTTTAAGAATCGATCCGGTAACTCTGTGCACAGACCAAGGTAAGAAATATTAAGTATTGCCTTGGGGGTCGGGTGATCTGGTGTATGGTAAGCCCTTGCACGGGGAAGTGCTGGCACTACACCAGGGGAATCTGGTGTACGGTAATCCTTGCACGGGGAAGTGCTTGGAAGTACACCAGGGAATCTGGTAAACTCAGGTGTGCGGTAACGCTGGCACAGGGAAGTGCTTGGCGGTACACCCCCATCTTTCAGTATGTTGGTGTGTGGTACACTGCAGAAGGGAAAATTCTGTAGCACATACTGGCGAGGGTTAGGAAAAATGGGAAAATATGAGTTCCAGGGGACAGGGAGATATCCCTGGGGGAGTGCCTACTAATAGTTCTTCCTGAAAAATGATAAGAAATTGGAAACATAATCCCAAAATTAGAGGGATTGTAAAAGAAAAGTAATTAAAAAAAAAAAAGGTTAAACATTGTGTATCAGTCTGGACAAAAGAATCAATTAAGGAAACAGCAGTATTTTGGCCAAAATACGGGTCTGATGAAAATTCAGGCTTTAAATTTTTGTGTTGTAAACAATAAGATTCCTTTTTCAGAGAAGGAGCCAAGTTATGCTCCCTATAATCTTAATATTGAACTGGTGGCAGCAGCAGTCACTCCGGGAAGGGAGACAGGGACTGTAATTAACACTGTCCCTAAAGAAGGATCGTACTCTAGGCTCTGGCAAGAATTAGAACAAGGTAGAAGATATGTTGAGAATTTTGCCTTCCCTGATACTAACAGTACTAACACTAACTGTGTATCCTCTTAGGTGAACTACCCCCTCCTCCTTACCAGCAGAGAGGTTAGGACTTTTTAAGAAGGAGAGGAAGTCTTTATTCAAGGACCCCAACAGCCTAGCTGAACAATTAGACCAGTTCCTACGACCTGATTTATACTCTTGGGGGAGGGAATTATGTCTATAAGTATGTTGTTTACAGGGAAAGAAATGGGAATGATCAGGAGGAGAGCTGCTATACAAGAATGGGAAAGAGCTCATCCTCCAGGACCAGGGGTAATACCGGCAGGGCAGAAATACCCACTTGCCAATCCTGGCTGGAATAATAATAGTGTGCAACACAGAAATTATATGAGAGACTTAGTGTCAGAATGAGAAAGTACTTGGGGATGAGACCTGAGGACCCAGTATCCCAAGGGCTCTTGAAAGTTCATTGTGTGATTAAAGCCTGGCAAAATACGCAGAAAATGCTTCAGAAGGTGGGGGAATGTAGTGAACAGTCACTGGGGGACCCTCCTGCGGGAGGCCCTGGAGGGGTGTGTCTGGAGGGGAGATAAGAAGGGAAAAAACAAAACAAAAAAAAAAAAACATCGAAACTAATGGTATTGACAGTGCAGCGGGTAGTGAGGCAGAGGGTTGGAGAAAGATGAAGAAAATCTTCAGGGGGAGTCAGGGCCAGGATGGAAAGGAGAGGAAGAGAGATGAAGGAATGGCAGGCAAAGAAGGCTGCCTGTGTTGTGGCCCGAGTCCTAGCAGAGACAGGCTTTGATAAGATGTTTTAAGTGTGGCCAGGCTGGCCACTTCGAATGGGAATATCTGGAGTGGAAGAAGGAGGAAAGAAGGAAAATGGGATGAAATATGCTATATTGATATGTTGTTTCAGTATCTTGGAGGGAAAAGGTATGGAATTAAGTTGGACCCTGACTGAGTCTTTGGTGCTGGTATTAGAAAAGTACAGTCTGGAGAAAGATGAAGGAAGTGTTAAAAGGGTTGCTGAAGGTGTTAAAGGTGTGGCACGTAGTATTTAACAGAGCTGTTTGAAGTTGAATGAGCAGGGAAAGAGGATGTAGGCATTATCTAAGTAACAGTCTAGAAGTTTTGGTATATTTGCATATTTGCTGTGGTGTTTGGTCAGTTTCCCAAGTATCGGGGAGGGGGGAACAGCCTGCTCCACCAGGGGCCTCTCCAGCGGCCGCAGGGGGGTTTCGGCTCCAGCGCCTGGAGCGCCTCCTCCCCCTCCTTCTGCACTGACTTTGGTGTCTGCGGGGGGGTTTCTCGCTCTCTCAACTGCTGTTGAGAAGCAGGTTTTTGTTTGTTTCTTTGTTTGTTTGTTTTCGTGGATGTGCTCTCACAGAGGCACGGACTGTGTTGCTCATGGCTTGGCTCTGGGCAGCAGTGGGCCCCTTAGGGCCAGATGAAATTGTCCCTTATCTGCCACGGGGAGGCTTCTGGGTTTTTCTCACGGGGGCTGCCACTGCAGTTTCCCACCCCCCTACTCACAGCCCCCGGACCTTGCCATCAAACCCAATACACTGGGGAACAGCTAGGTCATTACTGACTTGTAAAGTATCAGGGACTAAATTAACTAATGAAATCCTAAAAAGTGATGGGGGTAGAAGGGACTGGGATAACAGTGCCAGTTTTGGGGGATACCAAGCTAAGACTAGGGAATAAAATAATCGCTGGGCAATTATTGTATGTATCCAAGGCAGAGACTAACTTGTTGGGAAGGGATTTGATGATTAAATTGGGCATTCAACTAGTAAATTATTAGACTGGAATAACAGTGTAATTAATGGAGTGCTCTCAGGCCCTGAGAGCAAACGTATATTCACCTCTGACTGGAAAGACCCTGAAATGGGGGCGGAAGCAACAATGTAGGTGGACAATTTACCTTGGGGGGTTTACAGGGCCACCTATCTATATGGGTAAGTTTAAAAAAAAAAAAAGATTTTGGAGCAATTACAACCTCCCAAGGAGGTATTAATGTTAACAAATATGTGGATCGTTTTCTATTGTCAGGACAGGAGAAAAGAGTTGTGAAGAAAGCTACTAACAAGCTATTCAACTTTCTGGGAAAGCAGGGCTTGGGAGTATTAATAAATAAATAAATACATAAATTACAATATGGAGAAAGAGAAGTCAAGTATTTAAGGCATCTAATGTCTGAAGGAAAACAGAATAAATGCAGAGAGGATTCAGGGAATTGTTGAAAATTAAGAAAGAACTAAAAAGTTTTAAAAGAATGATTTTTTTTTAAGGAATCAGGAGCCATGAAGTCTGAAGGAAAACAGATACTCCCTGATGGGAGAGAAATGCTGAATAAAGTGATAATGAGGCAAATATTAACTGTTTTACATCAAAAGAGTCATTGGGAGGTGCAAGCAATGTGTGATATTGTGCTAAGAAAGTATGTCTGTGTAGGAATATACACTTTAGGGAAGCACATATGTAGAGGATGTACCATATGTCAAAAGGTAAATAAAAAGGTGTTCTGTAACCCATCTAGAGGGGGACGGGAGCCGGGGGTTTGACCTTTCCAAAGTATACAGGTAAACTTTACTGAGTTACTTGTTTGTCCTAATTGACCACGTGACTGGATGGGTGTAAGCTTTACTGCAAGGGTTAAAGCAGGCCTTAGAGATTGAGTGGGATTTTCACAGCCCCTGGCACCCCTCCTTTTCTGGGAAGGTGGAGCGAATGAATCAGACATTAAAGAAGCAATTAACTAAACTAGTGTTAGAAACCCAATTTCCTTGGGTAAAATGCTTACTCCTACAGGTTTAAACAGCACCAAGAAAGGATATAGGAATTTCACCATATGAGATGCTGTTCAGATTGCCCTATCTGGGCAGAAGGGATGAGATACCACAATTCAAAATAAGAGAGTTTCCTTAAGAACTGTATTCTGGGGTTGTCTTCTTCTTTGTCATATCTCAGGACCTGTGGGTTGTTGGCTCAAACCCCACCTTTGGAATTCCCCATTCACCACCATCACCCAGGAAACCAGGTCCTGATTCGGACCTGGAAAGAGTCAACTCCGGCCTGAATGGGAAGGACAATTACTGACCACTGAAACAGCCTTAAGAACTGCGGAAAAAGGTTGGACTCACTATACTCGAGTGAAGGCATCTGTCAACGCTAGTACCTGGGAAGCTGTTCCTACAAAAGACTTGTTGGAAGTTGAAATTGAAGAGAAAAATCTCGTAGTGGACTCTGAGCAGGATAAGAGCTTACAATTGTAAACTAACCTTTTATTTTCACAGGTAACTAACGAGTGTGACTTGTGATTGAGAGAAAGGACAGACCTATAGCGAACTGCGGTGCTCCCAAGGGGGGGGTTGTTATAGTAGTAGTGTACATCTTATTTTTGTATCGATAATTATTTGGAAACCTAAGGTTTAAAAATAATGACAGGGGAAAATTGATTATTAATTTTGTTTTTAGTGATTCTAGGCCTCAGAGAAGGCCTCGGTCAATTGGTAACTTGGAAAAGGCATGACCAGATAATAGCAAAAACGGGATACCCCATCAAAATATGGGTGACTGTGACAGAGGGTTATGTACCACAAGCCGTCACGTTTGATGCTTGTGAGGTGTTAGCTTGTGGAGATTTAAATGCCCAATGACAATTGAGCAGAAAGAACAAATAACTGGGAGAGACACAACAGCCAGATTGAGAATAGCTGTATGGAAACAATCCTCTATTGCCATCAGAGAAAGGGAGAAACTCAAGGAGAAAACAGGAGAGTAAACAGGAGGCCCTCTGAAATGTGGCAGTTCAAACATTTGAGATTCAAACAGGGTATGGGGATGTGAATGCCTGGATAGAATGGGTCAAATATACTATCCAGAGTCTCAACCGTAGCTACTGCTATGCTTGTGCCTTGGGATGACCGATTGCCCAGATAGTGCCCTTCCCATGGGGGTGGACCAAAGACTCCCAAGGGATGCGATGTATGATTGCATTGTACCAAGAAAAGACTGCCTGGGGAAATGAGGCCTGTAAGTCTCTCTTTGCTGTTTCTTGCATGATAACAGTATCACGGTTCCCCCTGCATTCTCTACAGCTATAGGTAACCATACAGCTTGCCTCTCACGGCAGGGTGTGAGTGCTACCTGGCATCTGGGAGAATTTGCCTTGTGCTACCAAGGACTTGATGGGAAACTGCTCAAGACTAGAGATCCCCAGGGCAGATCTCTGGTGGTACAGTGGAGGGAAGATCTTACGGTCCACCCTACCATCTAATTGGGAAGGCACTTGTGCACTTGTTCAATCAGCTATACCCTTCACCCTGGCATTTGAAAGAGAAACATCACAAATACCCAGAAGAAGTAAAGGAGGCTTAGGAATATCATTTGATGATAGAGTATACATAGATTCTATTGGGGTACCTAGAGGAGTTCGGGATGAATATAAAGCCAGAAATTAAATTGCTGCAGGGTTTGAGTTACTGTTCTGGTGGGTAACAATCAATAAAAATGTGGATTGGATTAATTATTTCTATTATAATCAGCAGAGATTCATCAATTATACCAAGGATGCGATGAGAGGAATCGCTGAACAACTAGATGCCATCAGCAAAATGGCTTGGGAAAACAGGATAGCATTAGATATGATGCTCGTGGAGAAGGGTGGTGTATGCGTGATGCTGGGCAACTGTTGTACTTTTATCCGTAACAATACTGCCCCGGATGGCACAGTAACAAGAGCATTGCAAGGGCTTACCACCCTTGCCAATGAATTAGTAGAAAATTCGGGAGCAGACACTTCCATCACAGGATGGTTGGAATCTTGGTTCGGTAAATGGAAAGGGATGGTAATGTCCATATTTACATCCTTGATTGTAGTAGCAGGAGTTTTGACAGCCATTGGCTGTTGCATTATCCCCTGTGTAAGGGGACTTGTCCAGCGGTTAATTGAAACTGCATTATTGAAACAAATGACCATGGATCCACCACCCTACTCAGATAAAATGATGATATTAGAGGAAATGGAGAGCAAAGAAAGTGAAGAAGAGGAAGATATTTACCAAATTACACTTAAAATAAATAAATAAATAAAAATAAAAAGAGTTTTTGCAAAAATCAACAGTTTATAAAAAAAGAAAAGGGGGGAATTGTGGGAATAGAAATGTTGTTTTTGCAGAGTTACATTGTTTAGAAGGAGGGAATGTGGTACTGAGATATGCTTACAGTGATAAGAAAGTTTAGCAGGCGACCTTGTAAAATGCAGACAATCAGACTCCTTAGGACAATTAGGTGAAAATCATGGTGTCAAGTCAAGTCAGATAAGTGAAGAAACATTACGACTTCAAGCAGTAAAAATGTCAAAAGAAATTTGAAATTTAACAGGCCGGCGACTGAAGGCCATGCATTGTTTGTGAAGCATCAGATAGATTGTGAATCTGGATTACCCACTCAGTGGGGAAACAGGGGAGGGTCCTGCCATCAAAAGGTATATAAACTGTGTTTTGGAACTAGTAGATGCGCTCTCTCCTGCTTGTGGGGCGCCCGCCATTGCAATCGCGAATAAATTACTACTTCACTGAGATCCTCGCCTGAGCCTAAGTTATTGGCTACGGAGTGTTTCTCACAGACTGCAGTTTGACATTTCAGTCTTAAATCATTTAAGAGGTAATTCCTAGAGATGATTTTAAGAAAGCTTTGGGTAACACTGTTGTTGCTGGAGAAGTACTTAAAGGTTGTTTAAAAATCTCTCTTGCATCTGAGGCATTATCAGCCAGAGTCCTCATTTAGGCACTTCAGGTATGTTTCATGTTTCAGATATCACGAATATGGATCATTAAACACCTTAGATATAAATCAGAGCTTGTGATGCCTCTGACAAGGTGTGCTCATGTGCTAGGGACCAGGACCAATGTAATCTTTAGACAAGAAAGGTGAACAACATGTTCCATACCGATCAGAGCATGATGGTTGATGACTTCATGCCAAAGTTTACTGCATCAGAAGAGTGAAATGGGAGCATGAGTTGCAGCTATAAAAACCTCTCTCTGATTTCTCCAGTGAACATTGGGCATGGCTTATAAGAAATCACACAGGCTTGTTTAACAGGTAGTCTGATCTATAAAATTTAAAATATGAGATAGGCTATGAGGCCTTTGAAAGGCAATGTTACAGAGAGTTTTACACTCAGTGGGTCATCACCTAAGTTGTGGATACACAAAAACCTTAGGATTTAGGTATAGCTACAGTTATTCCTGAAAAACTACTTAGGCAGGTGTTAAGAAATGAGGTGCGTGCCTTCATCTGTTAGACCTAAATAAGCATCTGCTTCACTATCTGCAGTGTCTCTGCAATGCTTTGCCCTCTGACATGCTGATTTATTGGGTTTCTGTGAGCTACCTCAATACTGTGTGCTGAGAAAGCTAAATAACAAACCTGGCTGGCTAAAAGACCCATGGAAAGCCTGGCATTTCTTCAGCAAGGAGTGATGGGGGTGTCGGGATGGGAAGCAAGGAGAGAATTTCCTGGATAAAAACTAATTCAGCAATTAGAATCTATTCTAGAATCAGTGAGAAGAGGACAAAAAGCAAATAGATAGAAGGAGAACAGCCAAAAGCCATATGTTGTAACATCTTAAAAAAATAAAAATAAAAATAAAAATAAAAATAAAAATAAAAATAAAAATAAAAATAAAAATAAAAATAAAAATAAAAATAAAAATAAAAATAAAAATAAAACAAACAGTGAAAAATAGGAATCCGAGATAAATAACAAGACAATGCAAAAGGAAGACGTGGCATCAGTCCTTCAGAGAGGCTGTGACTGACACAGCACACTGCTGAATTCTGTAGCCAGAGTCAGAATAAAAGTGAAATATCCTTAAATCAGAAGAATTAGACAATGTACACCCTTGAACTTAGAATTAAATGGAAAATGGAATTGCAAGTCTGATTCACAGGGTTTTTAGTAAATACATTAAAATGTAGGTATACTGGAAGGCCAGAGAATAACAAACATGGTGTCTGTGAAAAGATGAGGGAGAAAGTTTGCTATGCTTACAAGAATAATAGTCTGAATTTAATTAGAGTACATATTCTATTCTAAATATATATATATAAATAATAATTCTAAGAAAGCAGAACATTTTGAAATAGAGATTCGCAAAATGTCTTGACTAAAGCTACAGTATTTGAAGATCTAGAAAACATGTTTTTCTTCAATTTTATTTTTTTATAAAACAAAATGTAGTAGTTACTTTACATATTAAAAAGGAAGGTATTTTTCTTCTGTTTTCTTTTTTTTTCCTATTTTGCATAAGCCTCAATTAAATTACAATATTAAACTGGTTGCACCAGGAGTCCATTAAAGATTTAGTTACCTTCTGTGGTGAACATTAAGAAGCTATTACTCAAATTCTATTTAAACAGTTAAAAGCAATTAAATGTATAGGCAAGATCACCACATATCATGAGCTAATGTTCTAATGAAAACATAGCAAGTGACATATTGTTTAAGCCTCTCAAAGTTTTTAGTTTTGTGCTCAGTAATTCAGAGATGAGAGTGAGGTTATGTTGATTTATAATTTGTTACCATCAGTTTTTCCCAGACAGAAGATGCTGTAGTACACTATCTGGCCTTATTTTATATTCTTTCTTTCAAGTTCTGTTCTTCACACTTGCACTCGAAAGGAAAATAACTGGTCTCCTGAACTGACCTTACTCCAAGCACAGTTGAGTTTTCTGTTTTCTGTTCTGAGAAAAGGAAAAGAGGATTTTTCTTCCTCCTTCCAATTGTTTCAGGTTCTTCAATTTGCAAAAATCTGTGACTGGTTTTATTCCAAAATGAGCAATTATTTTATCATTCTCATTCTGGTTTTAATCTGAATCTGTAATAGGTTGGTATTCATATTTTGTATAAAAAATTATTAGGTAGACATAAATGTGAACAGTAGAAAACCTGTATTTCAGGTTCACCTTAGTCTCATGACTTCTTACTAATAGGTCCAAGTTTCATGAGTTTTAAGTGAAGTCTGATAAACCTGAATAAACTGTGGTCAAAACCACAAGATTTGTAAATTCAAAAAAAAATAAAAATCTACAGAAACAGAATGTAGAGAGTCATACTTAAATCTTCACCTGGAAAGGGACTATGCAATTACCTAGGCCATGTTACTTCATTCTTCTTATTACTTACACGCCATATTTAATGGTATAAAATCCCTTTTTTGGTGTATGTGTCTTCCACAGGCCGCTGCACTGACGGAGGCTGCGGCCTGTGGAAGACCCCTGCCGGAGCAGGTTCCGGGCCAGACCTGTAGCCCGTGGAGAGGAGACCACGCAGGAGCAGGTGACCTGGCAGGAGCTGCTGCCCGTAGGGGAGCCAGGTTGGAGCAGTTTTCTCCTGAGGGATGGACCCCGTGGTACGGACCCATATCTGGAGCAGTTCTGGAAGAGCTGCTGCCTGTGGGAAGCCCACACCGGATCAGTTCGAGAAGGACTGCATCCCATGGGAGGGACCCCACAGCACAGGGGACGAGAGTGACCAAGAAGGAGCAGTGGAGAAGAAGTGCTATAGACTGACCATAACCCCCATTCCCCCGTTCCCCTGCGCCACTCAGGGGGAGGAGGTGGAAGAGGGTGGATGGGGGGGAAGGTGCTTTTGGTTTCTCTCCTTTGTTTCTCACTTCTCTAGCTTTTTAGTAATAGGCAATAAATCTTACTATCTCCCTACTCTGAGTCTGTTTTGCCTGTCACGATAATTACTGTGCGATCTCCCCATCCTTATATCAACCCTTGAGTCCTTTTCATCGTATTTTCTCCCTGTTCCTCTTTGAGGAGGGGGAGTGAGAGTGCAGTTGTGATGGAGCTCGGCCGCCTACCCAAGTAAAACCTCCACAGTGTGCACCCATAATTTGCACAGGAAGAGCCTTCCTCCAAGACTACTTGGAGATCAAGGCCATGTCATATAGTTCTGCAAAAGTGATTTCCTTAGTCTTGCATGTGTAGTGGGTTTACGTGGCAAGCTTTTGGTAGCAGGGGGCTATAGGGGTGGTTTCTGTGAGAAAGATCTAGAAGCTGCCCCATGTTTGGGAAGGGCCCCATTGTTTTCCAGAGCTGAGCCAATAAGCGATGTTGTTTTGCGCCTCTGTGAGAGCATATTTAAGACAGGGAAAAAAACGCTGCGCCACACAGCAGCCGGGAGAGTCAAGGGAATGAGAAAACAGCCTTGCAGGTGCCAAGGTCAGTGTAGAAGGAGGGGGAGAAGTGCTCCAGGCGCCGGAGCAGAAGTCCCCTGTGGCCTGTGGTGAGGACCATGGTGAAGCGGGATGTCCCCCTGCAGCCCATGGAGTACACAGTGGAGCAGGGTTCCATGCTGCAGCCCGTGGAGGAGACCACGGTGGAGCAGGTGGCCCTGCACCGACGGAGGCTGCCGCCTGTGGAAGACCCCTGCCGGAGCAGATTCCGGGCTGGACCTGTAGCCCGTGGAGAGGAGGACTTGTGGTTATTTATACAAGGGTATATAAGACCTTGTATAAATACATGTAAGGGTATGTATATATGTATGTATATAAATAAATATATAAAATATATTTATATAAATATATACATGGATATATGAATTATAAATAAATAAATATATGTAAGGCTATGTAAATATATGTAAGGGTATGTAAGGCCACATTTCATTATGAGGCCCTAGCATTGTTCCATATTGACATTGTGAGAAACACTCTGTAGCCAATAACTTAGGCTTAGGCGAGGATCTCAGGGAAGTTGTAATTTATTCGCGATTGCAATGGCGGGCGCCCCACAAGCAGGAAAGAGCGCATCTACTGGTTCCAAAACACAGTTTATATACTTTTTGATGACAGGACCCTCCCCTGTTTCCCCACTGAGTGGGTAATCCAGGTACACAATCTATCTGATGCTTCACAGACAATGCACGGCCTTCAGTTGCTGGCCTGTTAAATTTCAAGCTTCTTTTGACACTTTTACTGTTTAAAGTGGTAATGTTTCTTCACTTATCTGACTTGACTTAACATCATGATTTTCTACTAATTACTCTAAGGAGTCTGGTTGTCTGCATTTTACAAGGTTGTTAGTTGAGCTTTCTTATCACTGCAAGCATATCTCAGTACCACATTCCTTCCTTCTAAACAATGTAACTATGCAAAAACAACATTTATATTCCCACAGTTCCTCCCTTTTCCTTTTTTATGAACTGTTGATTTATGCAAAAAATCTTTTTAAACTTTTTTTTTTTAAGTGTAATTTGGTAAATATCTGCCTCTTCTTCACTTTCTTTGCTCTCCATTTCCTCTAATATCATCATTTTATCTGAGTAGGGTGGTGGATCCATGGTCATTTGTTTCAATAATGCAGTTTCAATTAACCGCTGGACAAGTCCCCTTACACAGGGGATAATGCAACAGCCAATGGCTGTCAAAACTCCTGCTACTACAATCAAGGATGTAAATATGGACATTACCATCCCTTTCCATTTACCGAATCAAGATTCCAACCATCCTGTGATGGAAGTGTCTGCTCCCGAATTTTCTGCCAATTCATTGGCGAGGGTGGTAAGCCCTTGCAATGCTCTTGTTACCATGCCATTTGGGGCAGTATTGTTAGGGATGAAAGTAAAACAATGGTTTCCCGGCATCACTCATAATCAACCCTTCTCCGCGAGCATCATATCTAATGCTATCCTGTTTTCCCAAGCCTTTTTGCTGGTGGCATCTAGTTATTCAGCGATTCCTGTTATCGCATCCCAGGTATAATTAATGAATCTCTGCTGATTATAATAGATATAATTAATCCAATCCACATTTTTATTGATTGTTACCCACCAGAACAGTGACTCAAACCCTGCAGCAATTTGATTCCTGGCTTTATGTTCATCCGGAACTCCTCTAGGTACCCCAATAGAATCTATGTATACTCTATCATCAAATGATATTCCTAAGCCTCTTTTACTTCTTCTGGGTATTTGTGATGTTTCTCTTTCAAATGCCAGGGTGAAGGGTATAGCTAATTGAACAAGCGCACAAGTGCCTCCCCAATTAGATGGTAGGGTGGACCGTAAGGTCTTCCCTCCACTGTACCACCAGAGATCTGCCCTGGGGATCTCAAGTCTTGAGCAGTTTCCCATCAAGTCCTTGGTAGCACAAGGGAAATTCTCCCAGATGCTGGGTAGCACTCACACCCTGCTGTGAGAGGCAAGCTGTATGGTTACCTATAGCTGAAGAGAATGCAGGGGGAACCCTGATATTGCTATCATGCAAGGAACAGCAAAGAGAGACTTACAGGCCTCATTTCCCCAGGCAGTCTTTTTTTTTGGTACAATGTAATCATACATTGCATCCCCTGGGAATCCTTGGTCCACCCCCATGGGAAGGGCACTATCTGGGCAATTGGTCATCCCGAGGCACAAGCATAGCAGTAGCTATGGTTGAGACTCTGGACGGTTGTCGTGGTTTAACCCGGCTGGCAGCTAAACACCACACAGCCGTTCGCTCACCCTCCCCCCTCCCTCTCTGGGACGGGGGAGAGAAATGGAAAGTGAAGCCCGTGAGTTGAGATAAAGACAGTTTAATAAGACAGGAAAATAATAATAATAATAATACAATGATGATAATAGTACTACTACTAATAATATGTACAAACAAGTGATGCACAATGCAATTGCTCACCACCCGCTGACCAATGCCCAGCTTAACCCCGAGCAGTCCGGCCCCCTCCCCCGGCTAGCCACCCCTATATATTGTTTAGCATGACGTCAGATGGTATGGAATACCCCTTTGGCTAGTTTGGGTCAGCTGTCCTGGGTCTGTCCCCTCCCAGCTCTTACTGCACCCCCAGCCTGCCTGTTGGCAGGACAGAGTGAAAGGCTGAGATGTCCTTGGCTTGGTATAAGCACTGCTCTGCAACAACTAAAACATCGGGGTGTTATCAGCACTCTTCTCATCCTAAGCCAAAACACAGCATTCCACCAGCTACTAGGAAGAAAATTAATTCTGTTCTAACTGAAACCAGGACAACGGTATATTTGACCCATTCTATCCAGGCATTCACATCCCCATACCCTGTTTGAATCTCAAATGTTTGAACTGCCACATTTCAGAGGGCCTCCTGTTTTCTCTCCTGTTTTCTCCTTGAGTTTCTCCCTTTCTCTGATGGCAATAGAGGATTGTTTCCATACAGCTATTCTCAATCTGGCTGTTGGGTCTCTCCCAGTTATTTGTTCTCTCTGCTCAGTTGTCCCTGGGCATTTAAATCTCCACAAGCTAACACCTCACAAGCATCAAACATGACGGATTGTGGTACATAACCCTCTGCCACAGTCACCCATATTTTGATGGGGTATCCCATTTTTGCTATTATCTGGTCATGTGTTGTCGACGGAAGGAAGACACAGACACTCAATATGAGTGAACAATGAACTTCAACTTTAATGGATAGCTCAGTCGCCTTTTATCTATTTTGAACATAATCAACTCATACATATTGCAAAAACTAAGCTCAGGATTGGCTAACATTTCCCGCTCTTTTCAGGTAGTTCCTCCTTCTTTTAGCCACCATCCCGCCTTAGGGACTTTCCCCATCGCTCAAGGGCATCGTGTCCTTGAGCCTGATTGGCTCTCAGCCAGATGCGTATGTGCCAGACTCATGTGAGTTGAGTACGGTACTTCACTAGCCCATTGCCTCCTAACTGCCCAACATCCACGTGTCCTATTTCACTTAACCATTCCTCCACAGTCATGCCTTTTCCAAGTTGCCAATTGACCGAGGCCTTCTCTGAGGCCTAGAATCACTAAAAACAAAATTAGCAATCAATTTTTCCCTGTCATTATTTTTAAACCTTAGGTTTCCAAATAATTATCAATACAAAGAATAAGATGTACACTACCACTATAATAACCCCCCCCCCCTTGGGAGCACTGCAATTCGCTATAGGTCTGTCCTTTCTCTTGTCACACTTGTTAGTTACCTGTGAAAATAAAAGGTTAGTTTACAATTGTAAGCTTTTATCCTGCTCAGAGTCCACTATGAGATTTTTCTCTTTGATTTCAACTTCCAACAAGTCTTCTGTAGGAATAGCTTCCCAGGTACTAGGGTCGACGTATGCCTTCACTCGAGTATAGTGAGTCCAACCTTTTTCCACAGTTCTTACAGCTGTTTCAGTGGTTAGTAATTGTCCTTCCCATTCAGGCCGCAGTTGACTCTTTCCAGGTCTTGATCAGGACCCAATTTCCTGGTTGATGGTGATGAATGGGGAATTCCAAAGGTGGGGTTTGAGCCGACAACCCAGAGGTCCTGAGAGATGACAAAGAAGAGGACAACACCAGAATACAGTTCTTAAGAAAACTCTCTTGTTTTGAATTGTGGTATCTCATCCCTTCTGCCCAGATAGGGCAATCATCTCATATGCAGCATCTCATATGGTGAAATTCCTATATCCTTTCTTGGTGCTGTTTGAACCTGTAGGAGTAAGCATTTTACCCAAGGAAGTTGGGTTTCTAACACTAATGTAGTTAATTGCTTCTTTAATGTCTGGTTCATTTGCTCCACCTTCCCAGAAGAGGAGGGGTGCCAGGGGGTGTGAAAATCCCACTCAATCTCTAAGGCCTGCTTTGACCCTTGCAGTAAAGCTTTACACCCATCCAGTCATGTGGTCAATTAGGACAAACAAGTAACTCAGTAAAGTCTACCTGTATACTTTGGAAAGGTCAAATCCCTGGCTCCTGTCCCCCTCTAGATGGGTTACAGAAGATCTTTTTATTTACCTTTTGACATATGGTACATCCTCTGCATATGTGCTTTGCTAAAGTGTATATTCCTACACAGACATACTTTCTTAGCACAACATCACACATTGCTTGCACCTCCCAATGACTCTCTTGATGTAAAACAGTTAATATTTGCCTCATTATCACTTTATTCAGCATTTCTCTCCCATCAGGGAATATCCATTTTCCTTCAGACTTCATGGCTCCTGATTCCTTAAAAAATCTTTCTTTTAAAACTTTTTAGTTCTTTCTTAATTTTCAACAATTCCCTGAATCCTCTTTGCATTTATTCTTTGTTTTCCTTCACACATTAGATGCCTTAAGTACTTGACTTCTCTTTCTACATATTGTAATTTATTTTTCAATACTTCCAAGACCTGCTTTCCCAGAAAGTTGGACAGCTTGTTAGTAGCTTCCTTCACAACTGTTTTCTCCTGTCCTGACAATAAAAGATCATCCACATATTTGTAACAGTAACACCTCCTCGGGAGGTTGGAATTGCTCCAAAATCTGTTCTAGAACTTGCCCAAATAAATAGGTGGCCCTGTAAACCCCTGAGGTAAAACCGTCCATCTGTATTGTTGCGTCTGCCCCCATTTAAGGGTCTTTCCAGTCAGAGGTGAGTATATCTTTGCTCTCAGGGCCTGAGAGCACTCCATTAATAATTACTCCATTAACTGTTATTCCACCATAACAATTTACTAGTTGAATGCCCAATTTCATCATCAAATCCCTTCCCAACAAGTTAGTCCCTGCCTTGGGTACATGCAATAATTGCCCAGTGATCATTTTATCCCCTAGTCTCAGCTTGGTATCCCCCAAAACTGGCACTTCTAGCCCCTTCTACCCCCATCACTTTTTAGGGTTTCATTAGTTAATTTAATCCCTGATACTTTACAAGCCAGTAACGACCTAGCTGCCCCAGTGTATTGGGTTCAATGGCAAGGTTCGGAGCGGGAGGTGGGAGTGGGGAAGAGAATATTCTTCTTCATGAGAAGAATACAGAAGCCTCCCCATGGCAGATATGGGACAATTTCATCTGGCCCCAAAGGGGCCCACCGCTGCCCAGAGCCAAGCCATGAGCAACACAGTCGGTGCCTCTGTGAGAGCACATCCACAAAGACAAACAAACAAATAAACAAACAAAAACCTGCTGCTCAATACCAGCGGGAAGAGCAAGGAGCGAGAGACCTCCCCGCAGACATCAGTCAGCCCAGAAGGAGAGGGAGGAGACGCTCCAGGCGCTGGAGCCGAAGCCCCCCTGCGGCCCGTGGCTCCTGGTGGAGCAGGCTGTCCCCCCCCCATCCCCCTCTCCGATACTTGGGAAACTGACCAAACACCACAGCAAATATACCAAAACTTTTAGACTGTTACTTAGATAATGCCTACATCCCCTTTCCCTGCTCATTCAACTTCAAACAGCTCTGTTAAATATTACATGCCACAACTTTAACACCTTCAGCAACCCTTTTAACACTTCCTTTATCTTTCTCCAGCCTGTACTTTTCTAATACCAGCACCAAAGGCTCAGTCAGGGTCCAACTTAATTCCATACCTTTTCCCTCCAAGATACTGAAACAACGTATCAATATACCATATTTCATCCCATTTTCCTTCTTTCCTCCTTCTTCCACTCCAGATATTCCTATTCGAAGTGGCCAGCCTGGCCACACTTAAAACATCTTATCAAAGCCTGTCCCTGCTAGGATTCAGGCCACAACACAGGCAGCCTTCTTTGCCTGCCATTCCTTCATCTCTCTTCCTCTCCTTTCCATCCTAGCCCTGACCCCCCCTGAAGATTTTCTTCCTCTTTCTCCAACCCTCTGCCTCACTATCCACTGCACTGTCAATACCATTAGTTTCGCTCTCTGCTTTTCCTTCTCATCTCCCCTCCGGACACACACCTCCAGGGCCTCCCGCAGGAGGGTCCCCCAGTGACTGTTCACTACATCCACCCACCTTCTGGAGCATTTTCTGTGTATCTTGCCAGGCCTTAATCACACAATGAACTTTCAAGAACCCTTGGGATACCGGGTCCTCGGGACTCATCCCCGAGTACTTTCTCATTCTGACCCCAAGTCTCTCATATGATTTCTGTGTTGCACACTATTATTATTCCAGCCAGGATTGGCAAGTGGGTATTTCTGCCCTGCCGGTATTACCCCTGGTCCTGGAGGATGAGCTCTTTCCCATTCTTGTATAGCAGCTCTCCTCCTGATCATTCCCATTTCTTTCCCTGTAAACAACATACTTATAGACATAATTCCCTTCCCCAAGAGTATAAGTCAGTGTTATAAATGAGGTCTCAACTCAATCTGAATTTTGTAATATTTATAAAACAAATATTTCTAAAAGGTATAAAAGGCAAGTAAACAGTGCTGGGTGTGCAGGGAGTCTTCTCTCCACCAACATGCACACACAAACATCAAACATTCTAAATATACAGAACATTGCTTTACATACTAAACCCAAGTATGTCTATACAATCAGAAAAGCTAACAAACAATCCTTTAAGTTCCATGACTTAACAGTCTCCATTTTCCATTCCTTTTCTTGATTACAAACAAGTCTCCATTTTCCATTCCTTTTGAACAATATGTCTCGCTTTAAGTTGTCAAGCAACTTGGTCTCCAGGCCTTATGCATGCCATTCTTCCCGGATCAAAGAAAAGCATATCCATCTCCTTTTCAAGGCCTATAGGCCTGGGTCAAAAGGCACGTTCAGGTAAACAGGGGGCATAACAGCAAAAGCCTTCAATGGCTGTAGCAGCAAAGGGGCCATGGCGTAGCAGTCGGATCAGTAAAGGAGCCCTCAGCTCCCTCACTATCTGGCAAACCACATGCTTCTGACTGTGGCTCCACATGGCTCTTTAGGGCCTCAGAGACTGCTCGCCAGGTGCCGAGCAATCCCACTGCAACCTTGTTGTTTCTAGTTGCAGAGTCCCACACCTTGACCTCAGTTTGGTCCCATGTTTCAGGCTCATAAACTGTCCGATTGTTAATACGGAGAATAAGCTCTAAGGTTACCAGGACAGTCTTTGTTTCTAAGGATGTATGATTCCCCATAATGCGCAACTGCTTACCAGCGAGAGGCAGTTGTTTGCTGGGTCCGCTTCTCTCACCTTGAGCTTCTTCACAGCTCCAGTGCACCCATTTCCAGCGACTATCAGTATGAGCTTCCCTGAGCAGTTTGCTGAGTTTAGCTGAACCCATCTTCATGAGGCAATCAAAGTGCCTGTTCCCGTCCTGGTCTCCATTCTGCCAGCCTGTTCCTCTTCACCTCTTTTTCCTGCTTCTTTATTGATGACATAACTTCATGATATCGTATTGGGATCCCCTCTTATACCCTTCTCTCCACAGCAGTTCTTTTCAAAACAACTTTTCATTGGTTAGACAACTTTGAATGTAACAACAACAGCAAACACCCAGAAACTTCCATGCCTTAATGGCTGGAGAACAAGAAACCCGTCTGGAGACTGCATGGAGTCTCCTGAATGACCTTTCTTTGTTCCTTCTAAACTCTTTTATATTCCTGATGGCCTCGTCCTTAAGAGTCTAATGTTATCTCAACCACGGGGCTTTCCAACCCCCATGGCCACATTCCCAAATCTCCCCCTTCTTTATTAATATCAACTATTTTCTCGACAGGAATTACCACTCCATATATAACGTCAGATAAGTGAAGAAACATTACCACTTCAAAGAGTAAAAAAGTCAAAAGAAATTTGGAATTTAACAGGCCGGAACTGAAAGCCATGCATTGTTTGTGAAACATCTGATAGATTGTGAACCTGGATTACCCACTCAGTGGGGAAACAGGGGAGGGTCCTGCCAAGAAAAAGTATATAAACTGTTTTGGAACTAGTAGGTGCCCTATTCTTCTTGTGAGGCACCCACCATTGCAATCGCGAACAAATCACTACTTTACTGAGATCCTCGCCTGAGCCTAAGTTTTTGGCTACGAAGTGTTTCTCACACTGTTGACCCAGAACCAGGGAAAGAGAAAACCCATTCCCTGATGATAATAAAAACAAACGAAGATCCAAAATTGATACCAGTTTGGCAAGTATTGACTTGATTAGAAAGGAAAACACGAAACAGTAGCATGAAAAAAGAGATGGGGGACTGTGAAATATGTTCATCTGATTCATGTTGTGGGAATAAAAATGTTGTTTTTGCAGAGTTACATTATTTAGGAGGAAGGAATGTGGTATTGAGATATGCTTGCAGTGATAAGAAAGCTCAACAAACAACCTTGTAAAATTCAGACAACTGGACTCCTTAGAGCAATTAGGAGAAAATCATGATGTTAAGTCAAGTCAGATAAGTGAAGAAACATTACCACTTTAAACAGTAAAAGTGTCAAAAGAAACTTGAAATTTAACAGGCCAGCAACTAAAGGCCGAGCATTGTCTGTGAAGCATCAGATTGTTATAAATGAAGTCTCAACTCAGTCTGAATTTAGTAACATAAAAGAATATTTATAAAAGGCAAGTAAACAGCGCTGGGTGCGCGGGGAGTCTACGCTCTACCAATATGCACACCCAACCGTCGAACTTTCCAAATATATATAGGACATTGCTGTTACATATTTACAAGAAACCCGAGTATGCCTATACATATGGATATCCTATCCCCGCTTCATATTATAATTCTCTTTGTGGTGGTCGTTGTGGGTGAAGGGCTCACTGTTTCCCCATCACCATTAGCAACCTTTTGCTCCAGACTGCAGGAGCGGCTTCGACTGTCTCCCTCTTCTTCTGCACATGCTCTGCCCACCACAAGGTTCCCGAAAGCAACAAAATGTGATTGCTTTTCCCGCCTTTTGTTAACCCTTGAAATCACACTAATAATATTATTATCATATAACATTAAACAATAAATGTTAACAGTTCTAACCAGCAACCCCCCCAACAACTTCCGTGCCTTAACAGAGAGGAAAACAAGCAACCTCAGACGGCAGGGCGTCGCCTCAATCACCCTTCTTTGTTTCCTCTAAACTCTTTACATTCTTGATGACCTCATCATTAAGAGTCTGATGTTATCACCAACCAGGAGGCTTTCCGACCCCCATCACCACACTTCCACATCTCATAGGTGTGCGGTAACCCTTGCACGGGGAAGTGCTTGGCAGTACACCCCCATTTTCCAGAATCTGAACATTAGTGTGTGGTACACATCAGAAGGGAAATTTCTGTAGCAACATACTAACGAGGGCTAGCAAAAATGGGAAATATGAGTTCCAGGGGACAGGGAGATATCCCTGCGGGAGTGCCTACCAACAGTTCTTCCTGAAGAATGATAAGAAATTGGAAACATAATCCCAAAATTAGAGGAGATTGTAAAAGAAAAAAAAAAAAAGGTTAAATATTGTGTATCAGTCTGGACAAAAGAACCAATTAAGGAAACAGCAGTATTTTGGCCAAAATACGTCTCTGATGAAAATTCAGGTTTAAATTTATGTGTAAACAATAAGATTCCTTTTTCGGAGAAGGAGCCAAGTTATGCTCCCTATAATCCTAATATTGTACCCGTGGCAGCAGCAGTCACTCCAGGAAGGGAGACAGGGACTGTAATTAACACTGTCCCTAAAGAAGGATCGTACTCTAGGCTCTGGCAAGAATTAGAACAAGGTAGAAGATATATTGAGAATTTTGCCTTCCCTGATACTACCAGTACTAACACTAACTGTGTATCCTCTTAGGTGAACTACCTCCCCTCCTTACCAACGGAGAGGTTAGGACTTTTAAGAAGGAGAGGAAGTCCTTATTCGAGGACCCCATCAGGCTAGCTGAACTATTAGATCAGTTCCTACAACCTGATGTTATATATGGAGTGGTAATTCGTGTCGAGAAAATGGTTGATATTAATAAAGAAAGGGGAGATTTGGGAATGTGGCCATGGGGGTTGGAAAACCCCATGATTGAGATAACATTAGACTCTTAATGATGAGGCCATATGGAATATAAAAGAGTTTAGAGGGAACAAAGAAGGGTGATTCAGGAGACTCCATGCAGTCTCCAGTTTCTTGTTCTCCAGTTGGTCTCTTGTTCTCCAGCTGTTAAGGCATGGATGTTTCTGGGTGTTTGCTGTTGTTGTTACATTCAAAGTTGTTTGACCAATGAAAAGTTGTTTTGAAAAGAACTGCTGTGGAGAGAAGGGTATAAGAGGGGATCCTGCCCTCAAGATAAAAAAGGCAGCGCAATGAAGTTACATCAATAAAGAAGCAGGAAAAAGAAGTGAAGAGGAACAGGCTGGCAGAATGGAGACTAGGACGGGAACAGGCACTTTGATTGCCTCATGAAGATGGGTTCGGCCAAACTCAGCAAACTGCTCAGGGAAGCTCGTACAGAAAGTCGCTGGAAATAGGCGGCACTGGAGCTAGAGAGAAGCTCGATCTGAGAGAAGCGGACCTGTGCACACAACTGCCTCTCGCTGGTAAGCAGTTGCTCATTATGGGGAATCATACGTCCTTAGGAACAAAGACTGTCCTGGTAACCTTAGAGCTTATTCTCCGTATTAACAATCGGACAGTTTATGAGCCTGAAATATGGGACCAAACTGAGGTCAAGGTGTGGGACACTGCAACTGAAAATGACAAGGTTGCAGTGGGATTGCTCGGCACCTGGCGAGCAATCTCTGAGGCCTTAAAGAGCCGTGTGGGACCACAGTCAGAAACGTGTGGTTTGCCAGATAGTGAGGGAGCTGAGGGCTCCTTTACTGATCTACAGCCATCGAAGGCTTTTGCTGTTACACCCCCTGTTGACCTGAATGTGCCTTTTGACCCAGGCCTATTGGCCTTGAAAAGGAGATGGATATGCTTTTCTTTGATCTGGGAAGAATGGCATGCATAAGGCCTGGAGACCAAGTTGCTTGACAACTTAAAGGGAGACATATTGTTCAAAAGGAATGGAAAATGGAGACTTGTTTGTAATCAAGAAAAGGAATGGAAAATGGAGACTGTTAAGTCATGGAACTTAAAGGATTGTTTGTTAGCTTTTCTGATTGTATAGACATACTTGGGTTTAGTATGTAAAGCAATGTTCTGTATATTTAGAATGTTTGATGTTTGTGTGTGCATGTTGGTGGAGAGAAGACTCCCTGCACACCCAGCACTGTTTACTTGCCTTTTATAGCTTTTATACCTTTTATAGCTTTTATAACTCTTATGCCTTTTATGCCTTTTATAAATATTTGTTTTATAAGTATTACAAAATTCAGATTGAGTTGAGACTTCATTTTCTTTTTCCTTCTTCTTCTTTTCCCTGCTTCTTTATTGATGTAACTTCATTGCGCTGCCTTTTTTATCTTGAGGGCAGGATCCCCTCTTATACCCTTCTCTCCACAGCAGTTCTTTTCAAAACAACTTTTCATTGGTCAGACAACTTTGAATGTAACAACAACAGCAAACACCCAGAAACATCCATGCCTTAACAGCTGGAGAACAAGAGATCAGCTGGAGAACAAGAAACCGGAGACTGCATGGAGTCTCCTGAATCACCCTTCTTTGTTCCCTCTAAACTCTTTTATATTCCTGATGGCCTCATCATTAAGAGTCTAATGTTATCTCAATCATGGGGTTTTCCAACCCCCATGGCCACATTCCCAAATATCCCCCTTTTTTTATTAATATCAACCATTTTCTCGACACGAACTACCACTCCATATATAACAACTGTAAGCATATCTCACTACCACATTCCTTCCCTCTAAACAATGTAACTCTGCAAAAACAACATTTCTATTGCCATAACAGATACCGCAGACATTTGCATTCCTTGTATAACCGAGTGTATTAGTCTGGTAATACAAGGTATTAAACATGGAATTATTAACAATCCTCCACATATCCCCAGTACAACCATCCTTATTTTAGCAAACCAATCACCACCCATAAAGCCCCCTTCCATAATCCTCTTAGATTGATTCCATTCCAAGTTTGAACTGGGGCATGTACAATTTTCTTCATTTCTTTTACAAGTTCATATACAGCTTTTCTTTCTGTTGTGGTTTATCCCAGCTGGCAGCAAACAACACATAGCCATTCACTCACACTCCCCACTCCCTCTCTGAGATGGGGGAGAGAAAAGGAAAAGTGAAGCCTGTGAGTTGAGATAAAGACAGGAAAATAACAATAATAATAATGATAATAATGATGATAATAGTACTTCTAGTAATAATGTGTACGAAACAAGTGATGCACAATGCAATCGCTCACCACCCACTGTTCGATGCCCAGCCTAACCCTGAGCAGTCCGGCCCTCCTCCAAGCTCCTGTTGCACCCCCAGCCTGCCCATTGGCAGGACAGAGTGAGAAACTGAAACTTCCTTGGCTTGGTGTAAGCACAGCTCTGCAACAATTAAAACATCACCATATTATCAGCAGTCAGATAGACCTTGTCCTTGAAGCCAGCTGCTGGCAACAATATTTTTCTAAATTCCTCAGTCGGGCGATGTGGGAACACTGTCATGGGAACTCCTCATAGTCATCCTGGTAGCTTGGTTTGCTCAGCTGAAGCAAGCTGTGGGATCTTTGCTGTTTCAAAAATCCCTAAACAGCAAACATTTTATCCAAGACAGCTGGGTTTCAATCATTAATTTAGCCAATTCTTGAATCGCTTGGTTCATTCTCTCAACTCATCCTGAACTTTGTGGATTCCATGGAGTATGGTATTCCCATTTAATGCCTGGGGCTGTGGTTAAGTCCCGTAACACCTTAGATGTGAAATGTGTCCCCTGGTCAGTGTACCTGCTAGGGTAGAAGTCCCAGGTCCTTCCTGTCATTCCTGCCTGCAGCCGAAGACAATTTCTTTCTGATATCAGAAAGAGGCTAGCCAATTGCCTCTGTTTGTATTCCGAAGACAGGTCCAAATTCTTCTTTTTTTTTGTTTGTTTGTTTTGTTATGTGTTTTTTTTTTTCCATTGCATTTCAAAGTTGGTCCAAATATTTGATAGGGATTTCTTTTGGACCTTGTTGGAACAGATTCGCAGTTCCCAGTTTAACCAGATTTTGGTATTTACTGTTCATTATTTCCGGGGTGATTAGAGTCTCAGTGGGGGGTCAGTCAGGGGAATGCAGTCGTCTACAGTTCCCTGAGCAGTCCCATTGGCAATCTGAGCTCACTCATAAACACAGGTTGTTTTAAGAGTTAGCTGTTTTTCTGTTTCCATGACAACTCTCTCAGACCCATCATGGTCCCTCTGCCCCAGAGGGCTCACACCCATGATTTTGAGATCTCACCCTCTGGTTGAGGCGGGACTATTAACATTCCTACATCCTCTTTCCCTGCTCATTCAACTTCAAACAGCTCTGTCAAATACTACATGCCACACAACCTTTAACACCCTCAACAACCCTTTTAACACTTCCTTTATCTTTCTCCAGCCTGTACTTTTCTCATGCCAACACCAAAGGCTCAGTCAGGGGCCAACTTAATTCCATTCCTTTTCCCTCTAAGATGCTGAAACAACATATCAGTATACTACATTTCATCCTATTTTCCTTCTCTCCTCAAAAACAACATTAATTGCAAGATAGCGTTACAGTCGATTGATCCATAAAGTGGCCATTTAGCTTATATACTGGCCACCATGGATTGCAATACTTAGATCCATAAAGTGGCCATTTAGCTTATACAGCGGCCACCACTGATTGCAATACTTAGTGAAAGTCCTCTTGCTTTCTGTGCCCCCAGTTCTAACAATATCCTTCGAATGTGCCAATATGCACCCAAGGAGGCTTTCTTTAAAACATCTTTGTTTTGGATATTACTCATTTCCTTGATTTCCCGTTCCCTTTTATTTGTTTGTTTATTTATTTATTTATTTATTTATTACTATTACTAACTAGTCACTGTCCTTTGTTTCAATTTCCATGCAAAGCTTTTTACTGTAAGTTTTTACTATCTTTTCCTAATCTTCTTCCCAAATGTCCCAATTCTCTGGGATTAAACTCTTCTTCCCACATACAAACTTTACTATTTCAGACTATTAATGAGCCCTGTTCCAATCATAAATCCACGGAATTTCAGGAAAACAGCTGAAGAACTCAGCCTTCCGTCTTCTTGACAAACATTGCCACCTTTTCCACAAAATTTACATTTCAACAGGACTGAATTTCAAGCCTTAACATGACAGGCACTAGTATGGTCAGATCATGCACTCTCCTTATTACCCGAATAGCCTGACTTTTATAGCAAACTTAACAGGGGCGGATGGTGTCTCACACAAGATTATTGGTCAAAAGCACTCAGACAAACAACTGCACGAAAACAACTCCTTTGTGATTAGCAGTCACGTAAATCCCGTCCTTGAAGCCAGCTGCTGGCAACAATACTTTTCTAAATTCCTCAATCGGGCGATGTGGGAACACTGTCATGGGAACTTCTCATAGTCGTCCTGGCAGCTTAGTTTGCTCAGCTGCAGCAAGTCACAGCCTCCTTGCTGTTTCAAAAATCCCTCAACAGGAGTCTTGCAAATTTAAAGGGAAAAAAAAATAAATAAAAATAAAACCACCTAATATTGCAAGTTGTGGTTGCATGTAGAAGTGCTTAGCATAGTTTAAACATTTGCCTTATAAAAGCAATTACTTTTACCTTGCTTGAGTTCTGACCTCCAGGATGTGTTGTGGTTTAACCTGGCCGGCAGCTAAACACCATGCAGCTGTTCGCTCACCCCACTGTCCCCCCCCTCCCTCTCTGGGATGGGGGAGAGAAATGGGAAAGTGAAGCCTGTGAGTTGAGATAAAGACAGTTTATTAAGACAGGAAAGTAATAATAACAGTAATAATAATAACATTAATGATGATAATAGTGCTACTAATAATAATCTGTACAAACAAGTGATGCACAATGCAATTGCTCACCACCCGCTGACCGATGCCCAGCCTAACCCCAAGCAGTCCAGCACCCCTCCCCCCGGCTAGCCACCCCTATATATTGTTTAGCATGACATCAGATGGTATGGAATACCTCTTTGGCTAGTTTGGGTCACCTGTCCTGGGTCTGTCCCCTCCCAGCTCTTACTGCACCCCCAGCCTGCCCTTTGGCAGGACAGAGCGAGAAGCTGAAACATCCTTGGCTTGGTGTAAGCACTGCTCTGCAACAATTAAAACATTGGGGTGTTATCAGCACTATTCTCATCCTAAGCCAAAACATAGCATTCTACCAGCTACTAGGAAGAAAATTAACTCTGTCCTAATGTGGTGGTTTTACCGTGCTGGGCAGCTAAACCCCACAACCGCTCTCTCACTCCCCCTCCTTTAGATGAGGAGGGGGAGAAGTAAAGCAAAGAACAACTCACGGGTTGAGATAAGGATAATTTAATTAAAGGGAAATAATAATAATAATGAAATAAAGATTATTATGAACTAAACAATTTAACTAAAGGGAAATAAAAAGGGAAAGGGGAAAAGGGAGGGGAAAAGGAAAAATAAAAAGAAGGGAGGAAAACAAACAAACAAAATAAATGAAGGCTATGTGGAAGTGCAGAGGAAAGAAATTACTCTCTACTTCCCACAAATGAGCGATGATTGACCACGTCCTTGAAGCAAGGCCTCAACGCACGCAGACGGTGTTCGAGAGGAGGACTGACGTTTTCCCAACGAGAGCCCACCCCTCCCCTCTTCTTCCTGTTTCCACCTTTTATTGCTGAGTGTGACACCACATGGTATGGAATATCCCTTTGATTGGTTTAGGTCAGCTGCCCTGGTGATGTTTCTCTTCTCACTTTTTTCCCACCCCCTAGGAGGGTTAGAGAAAGGCCCGAGGCTGTGCCACTGCTGCTCAGCAGTAGACACAACACTGGTGTGATAACGCTGCTGTTCCAGCTACAAGTACAGCACTGTATGGGCTGCTGCCGGGAAAGTTAACATTCCAGCCAGACCCAGTACACCTAACTGAAACCAGGACAAAGTACTTTTACCTTGCCTGAGTTCTGACTTCCAGGATGTTGTTTCTCTGTGATGCATTTGGTTCTTTGCTTCTGTGTTGAAAATGTTAGCAAATACAGCGGGTATTACTCCTCAGGAGAAACGTTACTATTTGATGATTTTCTGATAAGGTCATAGGTCAAGAGGACCATCACCTTCTACTTTGCTGCTGCTATCAAATACTTCCCAGAACATCATCTAATTACAATATCTAGGAAAGAGGGACAGCAGAAAGCATATGGAACATTTTAACCATCTGTATGTTTTGATTTTAACCTTATCACTCATCTACAGCTAAGACTATTATTTTGAATATTTAGGGAATGAGGAAAGGAGGATTAGTTTTCCCTTATAAATGTTCAAGGAACATTCCTCTGTATTACACATTACAGGTATTATCATAATCTTCTCTCACCAGTACTTCTAGTAATGATAATAATGGCCATTACATTAAGGTTATCGATAAATAAATCATAAGGATCTTTTATGTGTTGCTAATAATTAACTTCTAGGGTACAAAGAAAAAATGCAGCCCCAGTGTAAATGAAGATACTGTAGACTGCAGTCACAGAAATGTAATGGAATCACACTATACCAGCTAGTGCTAACAGAGGAGCTCAAAATCATGTTGGCTCACCAATAAACTCACATCACAGAATCACAGAATCACAGAATTTCTAGGTTGGAAGAGACCTCAAGGTCATCATCTTGCACTTTACTGTTTATAATTTTCCTCCTTGACTCAATGCAAGGGATTTCAGTTGATACTAAAACATAGCAGTGTAGTGGGTTTACGTGGCAAGGTTTTGGTAGCAGGGGGCCATAGGGGTGGCTTCTGTGAGAAGAATCCAGAAGCTGCCCCATGTTTGGTAAGGGCCCCGCTGCTGACCAGAGCCGAGACAATAAGCGATGTTGTTTTGCGCCTCTGTGAGAGCATATTTAAGACGGGAAAATAAAAAAATGCTGCACCACACAGAAGCTGGGAGAGTGAGAGGAGTGAGGAACGGCCTTGCAGGCACCAAGGTCAGTGAAGAAGGAGGGAGAGAGGTGCTCCAGGCGCCGAAGCAGAAGTCCCCTGCGGCCTGTGGTGAGGACCATGGTGAAGCAGGATGTCCCCCTGTAGCCCATGGAGTACACGGTGGACCGGGGTTCCACGCTGCAGCCTGTGGAGGAGACCACGGTGGAGCAGGTGGACCTGCACTGACAAAGGCTGCGGCCTGTGGAAGACCCCTGCTGGAGCAGATTCCGGGCCAGACCTGTAGCCCATGGAGAGGAGGCTACGCAGGAGCAGGTGACCTGGCAGGAGCTGCTGCCCGTGGGGGACCCAGGTTGGAGCAGTTTTCTCCTGAGGGATGGACCTTGTGGAACTGTTATAAATAGCTCAGTCCCAAAATAGGATTATAATCAAAGTTTACAATTTATTAAAAGAATAGAGGTAAGCAAACAGCGCTGGGTACACCGGGAGTCTCCGCTCCACCTAGTCGCACACCCGTTACATCAAGATGCTGATTTTTTATGCTCCTAGACTTACATATTCATTACTATTTCTAAAAAAAAAAACAGAGTTATTATAATTAGTTCCGGAATCTGAACCCTCCTACTCGAGCATGCGTATCAGTCTCCGGTGGTCCCTCTGGGGGTCTCTGGGGGTCTTTCATGCTGAAGGCTCATAGTCTTCCTCTCAGGCTTTTTTTCTTGTCCTTCTTCTTTGTACTCCTTGGCTGTCAAAAGCTTGCACAGCGTTCCCTGCAAGCTTTGTCTTTTAGCTGTCCTTCAGCTTTTCCCTTCTCCTTAATCTCCTGGCCAGATATCAGGGGCTTGCATAGTGTCCCATTCAGAAGTCATAATAATTAGCAGTTGTTAGCAGTTGTTCTGAAACCCCCAGATATCAGAGACTTCAAGGAAAGAATAGACATTTTCCTTCAAGCTCTTTATTGACACGAATTGTTAAAACGTTCCTCACAGTACGGACCCATATCTGGAGCAGTTCTTGAAGAGTTGGTGCCTGTGGGAAGCCCACGCCGGATCAGTTCATCAAGGACTGCATCCCGTGGGTGGGACCCCACAGCACAGGGGACGAGAGTGACTGAGAAGGAGCAGTGGAGAAGAAGCGCTATAGACTGACCATAACCCCCATTCTCCCGTTCCCCTGCACCGCTCAGGGGGAGGATTTGGAAGAGGGTGGATGGGGGGGGAAGGTGCTTTTGGTTTCTTTCCTTTGTTTCTCACTTCTCTAGCTTGTTAGTAATAGGCAATAAATTTTACTATCTCCCTATTCAGAGTCTGTTTTGCCCGTCACGATAATTGTTGAGTAATCTCCCCATCCTTATCTCAACCCTTGAGTCCTTTTCATCGTATTTTCTCCCTGTTCCTCTTTGAGGAGGGGGAGTGAGAGTGTGGTTGTGGTGGAGCTCGGCCGCCCACCCAAGTAAAACCACCACAAGTAGACACACATGAAGTACAGGGGACCTCTATGCTAGAAGCAGAAATTTTCATAATGAGGGATTAAGAACACAGCTATATCAGGAAAAAACAGACCCCATGGTCTTTGGCTTTGAGGCCAGTTCATGCAAATCTGCTGGTCTCCATTAGTAGACTGAGCTAATGCACTGGAGAAATCTTGCAGACACCAGAATGACCATACACATGTGTATGTTGATCTCACATGAACTTTTGCCAGGTTTTAACTGGAGAGAGTACACTGAATGGATAAGCTTTCTGAAGCTGCTCATGGAAGCAGTCCTATTGGCTTTGCAGAAATAAGCACTATTTTACAAGGTAAAAATCACAGAACTGGGGTCAATCAGTAGTGTAGACAATCAGTATCATAAATTAGTTTTTTCCAAGTACAACCACCTGTAATTAGTCATGCAGCCCTACAAAGGAAAACAGATCGTTGTCATCTCTTTAATCAGTCCCAAGCAAGTGAATAGAACATGCAGAAAGTTTAATGGGTTTTAATCAAAACCCACAATCATCTTAATCTAATATTATAAAGATACTATCAGTCCCCCATGATGCTGTCTGCCAATTGTGTCCTGCATGGAAATAGAAACAAATTATTTGTAAAGGATATTAACACATTTATCATAGAATTAGAAGGTCTAACACAGATTTATGGGTAGTCAAAACATTATTCCTTACAATACAATCCATTAGCTGTGCATAAACATGTTGAAGTAATTTAGATAATTTGGGCAATGGTGGAACAGATAATATCAGTACCCGAGGGTAAAATCATTCAGAGACTGGTGTCATTCAGAGCTTCATGTCCAGATGTAACCTGACTACTTGTAATAACCACTTAATCATAGGAAGGCAAAAGGGTGGGGAGAAAGCAACCAAAGGTGTTGTGTTCAGAAATCCAAATCCATCCATTTTGACCAAACAACCTCAAACAATCTTCCTGCTTAGTGAAAAATGTGTAGAAAAAAAAATGGAAAAAGGAAAGTAACATTATTTTGCTTGGTGTGATGCTGGAACATTTTAAATCTTATCCCAGAACAGCTACTGAAAGCAATTAATCCTGATGAAGTTCTTGGAACCATGATAGAGGGTCAGCATTCACCAACTTCAGCAAGGAATATCTTATTGGCCCTAGAAAGGTGTTGCTAAAGAATCAGAGTAATATGCTCTATGCATCCAAAGGCATGAAGCCTAAAAGCAGTAGTAAGCAATAGAATGGGCATTTGATTGCTATGGCTATTTGTGGTTAATATTGGAATCCATAAAATTCTTCTAAAACTGTATTTTTGAGGGAATTGAGAACTTGCAAATTATCTTGATTTAAACCATTGTGTCTACTTTTAAATCATCTAAACTCCCTTCAAGGCAGTGTATATGAACTGGTTTTAGAATCATAGAGTGGCTTGGGTTGGAGGGGACCTTAAAGGTCATCTAATTCCAAAACTAAAATTTTTTAGGAAACTATATCATATAGATTGTAATATTTTCTCTTCACAGGGAAAGAATTCCTAATACAATTTTAAATTAACAAAATCACAGTCCTTTTACATGAATCCCTTTGGTTTCTATTTTTGATTTTGACCAACCACAGACTTAGGAGTGGATCCTGTCCAGGATCACAAGGAACAGTAAACATTTCTCCAGAGGTCCCTTCCAACCTAAACCATTCTGTGATTATATGATTTCCTGTGCAAAAATTCATGTGCTGTCTGTTGAAACCATGTCCCAGGGATAATTTTCATCAGTTTTCTCTGACTGCAGGAGGAGTGTATGTGTGTGAAGCTGTGGTAAACATGTGATTTATATTATATAGCTGACTGACTGCTGTCTCTTAGTGAGGAATGTAAATTTTACTGCAAAAATTACAACTCATTTTCTGAAATATAAAGTGCAGCTCTTAAGGATGGCTTATGACTGATTTTCTAGCAATGATCAGGGAATAATACTAACTTATATTTTTACAGTTGGGTCTTCATCATGGGCCAGATTCAAGATTGCTTGAGCTCAATAAGAGTTGCTTCCTTCCCTTCTTCAGATATTTCAGTGTGTTTTGGTTTAGGCCGCTGAAATTGTATATCCACCATCAACAGAAGGAGGTTCAGTATCATAACGAGTGTCTAGCCTTTCTCTTTTCTGTTACTGTGGCAAAGAAACAATGATTTGATTTGATTCTGATCTTGAACAGCTAAGAGGAGCATGCTCATTTTCACAGGTATATGTTTTTTAGGGATTATTCAGAAATGTGCCCACCCATATTGCATAAAAATGGGATCACACTGAAGTTGATAATTAAGCAGGCATGTTGTAACCAGGTCATTTAATTCAGCTGTATAGAAAGGATTTTAAAAGGAATAGTGATCTAGTATATCATGGAAATTGTTCAAATACCAAACTTTGGTGAATCCTGCTTTTTATATTGTCTTTCCAAAGTCAAAAAGTGATGTATTTTCATCCACTGCTTGGACCATTGTATGCCAAACTGTAATGTTTATTGATCACCATTCTTTTATCACTTCCCATTGACCATTTGTGTCCGTAGTTATGCATAAGGACTATTGATTGTATAGTAATTACTCTCTAATGGAGGTCAGCTAAGGTCACCAGTACAAACTTGCCCTTCTTGATTTTTGTTAATTTAGTTTATTGGGATTTTGTTTTTCTCATTTTCAGTTTTGGAATCAATTTCCTTTTTGGTGCCTTTTTACATACCATGCAATATTTAAGTTGTTTACAAGCTGTGAAGAACCTTCAACTTTATCAATTGTCTAAAGAATATTTATTTCCACTGTTGCTATGTGCTAGTCTGCAAGAATATGATATATATTTTTCTGGGTAAAATCTAAAGTGCAAATAATTAGTATAAAAAATGCAACATAGAGAGACTGTTTTTATTTGTTTCCCTTTGGGACACTGGTAGACTGTAACTCAGATTGCAAATCCTCTTTAGAATGCATAATGAATTTACCTTCCTGTAGAAGCTGCTGGAGTGTGAGCAGGGTGGAAGTGTTTGAAGACATTGGTCAGAACTTCAATTCTGGTTTTATAGTTATAGTAGCTGAGCCAGAACAGTGAGTGGGAGTATTAATTTGCTACTGAAGTGTGGGTTCACAAATAATTACTGCACTCCACAAGCAAATAATTACAGATGAAACTGGGAGACGGGGCTACTGTTTGTTACACTTGTCTGCTATCTCTGAAATTGAATACTGAGTTGTTCCAGGGAGAGGTCATATCTTCCAATTCACTTTCACAGAACCTAGCACTACAGGGCCTGATCCTTCCTGAGTTTGTCTTTGGCGATCAAAGAATTTATGATAAGCTGTAATACAGTTAGTTCACTCAGGCATCATATTGCAACAAATGTGGGTAACATTCAAGAAGGCAATTCTGGAGGGAGCAAAAGTAATTAGCTAATATCTTGTGCTTGTTGTTGTTGCTGTTGTTTTTAATTGAATTTCGTGTTTAGGTCAATTTTCATGCCCACATGTACAAAAGAATCTTACATTTTATGGTCGCACATATCTGAAACATCATCCAAAGCTGCTTAAATCACAGCAGACTGCTATTTTCTTTTGTGGGTTTGTATGTTTATAAAGAGTATGTTTTTTTTGGAAGAACTTCACTGAGAGGGTTGTTAGGCATTGAAATGGGCTTTCCAGGAAAGTGGTGGAGTCACCATCCCTGGAGGTCTTTAAAAGATGTTTAGATGTAGAGCTTAGGGATATGGTTTAGTGGGGAACTTGTTAGTGTTAGGTCAGAGGTTGGACTTGATGATCTTGAGGTCTCTTCCAACCTAGACAATTCTGTGATTCTGTGATTTTCATTTCTGGATTGCCTTTTGTCTAGCACTATGCTATGAATATGTTCACATAGCTTCTGAAACAAATGAAATTTCAAGTGTCTTCTTTTCCAGGCAGTTCACAGTAATAGTGTTGGTGGTTTAATGAATGATTGAGCAGTTATGGGGAAGTGGGGAAAGTCTGAAAATTCCCCATGGCTGTTATTCACAGTGGGGAAAGTCTGAAATTCCCCATGGCTGTTATTCACAGTGACCTTTACATTGGCTCATTGTCCATACTTGACATGGGTCAGGCAGACAAAAGCTGCTTTCCTCTTGTCAGTCAAACTGAGTTATTTCTAATTTCTCCTTTAAGGCCATGTCATGCCTTTTGTGAATCTTTTGGACATGACAAATCATATGAGAATGCATTACTCAAGGAAGGCCAAAATGCAGTATTCTGTTGAAAGAGCTCTGAAAATCACTTCAGATATTTACTGCTGATGTACAAAACAAAGCAAAATAAATCATGATTCATTAGAGGTTCACATGGTTTGGTTATTCTAGCCCTAAGATGAAGCTGTACTGTTTGATTTGCCCTATGAATGTATCTTAAGATAGTGTTACCATGAAACAGCTATGGATGAGAAGCTACTTTCCTGATTCCCTGAGAGGGAAGCTATAGAACCAGGTACAGGCAGACGATTTTACCTGGTAAAGTACAACCAAATGCCTCTTCAAAGAGGATGAACTTCAAATATTGCCCACAGCTACATGTTTTTTCCAGACCAGAGCTGATGTGTGTCTTACTCCCATCAAAGAAGCAGAGTTAGCATATGACTTTTCATTAGCTATCTGAATGTACCTTGTCTGCTGTTACATAACACTCTCCTGCGGAAAAAAAAAAAAAAAAAAAAAAAAAAAATAAGTGTGTCTAAAGGGTGTTTTGCTGAGAATGAATGATTTTTGGTGTTAAATACATGGGCCAGAGGTAACACGTTGTTCAGCGTGGGATGGTAGGATCAGGCTTTTCCATTTTGCTCAATAGTCAGGTGTTGCTAACTATTGGGTTCAGTTTCAGAATCAATGAATCACAGAATCACAGAACCATAGGGGTTGGAAGGGACCTCGAAAGATCATCGGGTCCAACCCCCCTGCCAAAGCAGGTTCCTCAGAGCAGGCTGCCCAGGTAGGCGTCCAGACAGGCCTTGAATATCTCCAGAGAAGGAGACTTCACAACCTCCCTAGGCAGCCTGTTCCAATGTTCCGTCACCCTCACCGTGAAGAAGTTCTTTCGCATGTTGGTGCGGAACTTCCTGTGCTCTAACTTGCAGCCATTGCCCCTTGTCCTATCCCTACAAACCACTGAGAAGAGGTTGGCTACATCCTTCTGTCCCCCACACCTCAGATATTTATATACATTGAGGAGATCCCCTCTCAGTCTTCTCTTCTCCAGGCTGAACAGACCCAGGTCTCTCAGCCTTTCTTCATAGGAAAGATGCTCCAGGCCCTGTATCATTTTCGTGGCCCTCCGCTGGACTCCTTCCAGGAGATCCCTGTCTTTCTTGTACCAGGGAGCCCAGAACTGGACACAGTACTGCAGGTGAGGCCTGCCCAGGGCAGAGTAGAGGGGGAGGATCACCTCCCTTGACCTGCTGGACACACTCCTTTTAATGCACGCCAGGATCCCATTAGCCCTCTTGGCCACAAGGGCACAGTGCTGGCTCATGGTCAACCTGTCGTCCACCAGGAACTCCAGGTCCTTCTCCTCAGAGCTCCTCTCCAGCAGGTCATCCCCCAGCCTGTACTGATACTTCGGGTTGTTCCTTCCCAGGTGCAGGACTCTACACTTGCTCTTGTTAAATCTCATTTGGTTTCTTGCTGCCCATCTCTCCAGCCGGTCCAGGTCTTGCTGAATGACAGCACAGCCTTCTGGCGTGTCAGCCACTCCTCCCAGCTTTGTGTCATCGGCGTACTTGCTGAGGGCAGACGCTATTCCTTCATCAAGGTTGTTGATGAAGATGTTGAACAAGACCAGACCCAGCACCGACCCCTGGGGAACACCGCTAGTCACAGTCCTCCAGCCGGACTCTGCTCCTCCGATAACCATCCTCTGAGCTCAGCCAATCAGCCAGTTCTCAACCCACCTTGCCGTCCACTCATCTATCCCACACTTTCTCAGCTTTGCTAGTAGAATGTCATGGGAGACAGTATCAAAAGCCTTGCTAAAGTCAAGGTAGATGACATCCACCGCTCTCCCCTCATCCACCCAGCTGGTGATGTCATCGTAGAAGGCAACAAGGTTGGTCGAGCACGACTTCCCCTTGGTGAATCCATGCTGACTACTCCTCATAACCTTCTTCTCTTCCAATTGCTTGGAGATGGCATCCAGAACAAGTATGAGCTCTAATGAAAATGATAATATTAGTCCTGAAAAAGGATTAAAAAAAAAAAAAAAAAAGCAGAAACTTTAGCAAGTAAAAAAGGTAGAAAAGGGAATAGATTAATGAGTTCATGGTAACAGAGCTACTCAAGGGAAGAAAATGTCATCTATAAAATAAACCAGATTTTATTACACTGAAAATGTCTTCCAGTTACTGTGTTTATATATGATGTCAGCTGACATCCTGGCTGTAACAGTTTTTGAAAGGAGCTAAGAATCAGCCAATGTGGCTGAGATCAGCAGTTAGTAACTTCTCTTAGGATTAAGACTGAGCTGCAAAGTAGAATATGTCTCAGCTCTTTAAGTAGTTTTGAAAAAAAAATAATCAGGCTACAATGATGGACAGCTCTTTGTACATTTGCAAAGTGCAGTTTCACTGCCTTGTCCCTCATTACTTAAACTGCTTTACACTTCTGTCATACCAAGAAAGCAATTTAAAAATGCTTAAGGTAGGATTCATCCCCATATTCTTATGAAGTTTAAAAACAAATTGCAAAACAAATTTATTTCTTGCAGGTACTTTCTGTAAACAGTAAGATTACAGAAGTCAGAGGTAAACATGTTCAGACAGCAAGTAAACCAATCCAAAAGTAGAAATTCAGTGTAGGTGGTTCATATGACCTTCCAAAGTTCTAGGTTTTGCTTAATAAATATATCTGTTCTGCCTTAACCAGAAGTTTCACATAGTTAAGTGTTGGAGAGTCTGATAACTCCTACTTTGCCAAAACAACCATTGATTTCAAGGACTTTCAAAAATGAAGGATCAGACCCTATATTGGGTCCATTAAGCTCTGCTCAGCTGACAAACATTTTGCATTTTGTCTGATGTCTCACTATAATTCTTGTTCTAGTTGCATTTACTGATAGAATAAGGACATCTAGAGGACTCTTACCTGACCAGCTCATTCAGCAATATTAAGTGGACTTTGTTTTCTGTTCAGACAGTTTAACAATTATGCCTTTTATATGACTAATTTATGTCAAACATGTGAAGAGACTTTTTTTCAGACGTGCTGCATACAATATGGCATCAGCTAGCTGCTGTTCAATGCACAGGCGCATACCTAAGTGGACAAAGTATTAAACATATGTATCAGGCCAGAGGCATTCCTACAAAAGAAACCCAGTAGAAGCAAAAACCTGGCAGCACCCCAATATACAAAGTGGATTTTCTTGAGAATTTATTGCAATTTTCTGTCTTTCAGCATTCCTTATTGTAACTTTATTTTATGGTACAATAACATCTGACTCATATATTTCTCCCACTCACACAGGGAGGCAATGAAACTTGGTGAAAATTTGTAATGAGGCATGAAAAGAACGTGTGGCCATTTGTAAGATAACTGACACATGGCATTTTTAATGATGTAGTCATTGTCATGAAATCCAAGGTCATATCCCAATAAGGTGTTATGACTCATATGTGAATTATTTTACTTGAACCGTGGCTGTTTTTTATCCATGGTTAGTAGCTGCAAGAAAAACAAACTGACTTAAATGTACTGTTTGTAAAAATTGTCATACAACTGTGGTGGTTTTACCTTGCTAGGCAGCTGAACTCCACCACAACCACTCTCTCACTCCCCCTCCTCAGAAGAGGAGGGGAAGAAGAAAAGAAACAACTCACGGGTTGAGATAAGGATAATTTAATTAAAAGAAAAAATAATGATTAAGGAAAAAACATTATTAATTAAATAATTTAACTAAAGGGAAAAAAGGGAAAAGTGAAAAATGGGAAAAAAAAAACAACAAGCAAAGGCTGTGTGGAAGTGCAGAGGAAAGAAATTACTCTCTGCTTCCCACAAATGAGCAATGATTGACCATGTCCTTGAAGCAGGGCCTCAACGCATGTAGCCGGTGTTCGGGAGGACAGATGTTTTCACAGTGAGAGCCCACCCCTCGCCTCCCCTCTTCTTCCTTTTTCCACCTTTTATTGCTGAGTGTGACATTATATGGATTGGAATATCCCTTTGGATGGTTTAGGTCAGCTGCCCTGGTGATGTTCCTTCCTCACTTTTTACCCACCCCCAGCGCTGGGGGGGTTAGAGGGAGTCCCGATGCTGTGCCAGTATTGCTCAGCAACAGACACAACACTGGTGTGATACCACTGCTGTTCTAGCTTCAAGTGCAGAGCACAGCACTGTATGGGCTGCTGCAGGGAAAGTTAACCCCATCCCAGACAGACCCAGTACAACAACAAGATTCAGAGCCCCAGCATGGTGTTTTTTCAAAGGGTGTTGGGTTTATGAAAGTATCTAAAACTGCATATGTAAGCTTACAGCTATTTTAAAAAATACCTTATTATGTTAGGTGTGTAGTTTACACTGAGAGGGCCATCACCTGTCCCTCATCCACGAGGAACAGATCATTTCCTCAACACCCAGGGAACAAACAGATACAGGGGAAGAAGAGGAAAGAGTTTATTCCTTTTTAGCTATACTGATGCTTCATAAAACACTGGGGAACTTTATTTTCAGTGCAGTCCTAGGTACCAAAACATGTAATAAATCTGTGCCATTGAAAACAGCCTAAGGAATACTAGGTCTGTTTGTAGTGCAATGCCTCTGAGACTTCCCTAATGTTTGAAGTATTACAGCATTCTCCAAAATGGTCTGCTCTTCTAACTAGTTCTTTATTGAACACAACTTGGTTGACTTCAAATTATGGCTTTGCTACTTTTCTCTTTAAGACACTGCATTCAATGAACATAACATTAAAATAGCTACCTCTCTTCAAAATTGAAGAATAGCCTTCAATATGGCTACAGCTGCTACAATATTGAACAGAACATGAGCATAGATTATGTGTTATGCACTGTCACTGTCTGTAGGAGTCCTCAAGGCTGGAAAGGTTTCAGATGCAAAAGAATTAAAATGAGACAGACATTAGCATGTGTTTGTGAGCCATGGTAGGTATTGATCCTAATGACTTACCTTAGACACTAAATTAGAAACCTGATATTGTGAGGCTCGTGATTTGCAGCTCAGACAGTCTATCGGGAAAAAAAAATAAAAAAATCCTGTGGGGATGTGGGGAGAGAATCAACTCTGTTTTGAAGCAGCTTCCATATCATATTAAGCAATTCTATTAATTTGCTGTAAAAGCAAGAGTTTCTATAATAAAAGGTTAGTTTGCTTTCTTTTAGCAAATGGCATCAAGGGTACACATCATTTTCTTACATTCTGGAACTTTTTGACAATATGATAAAGAAAAAATGCTGTTTGAATATTTTAAACCAGTTCTTCATTTAGCACTGAAGACTTTGCATTCTTTCTATCTATATTCTTACCGAGTTCTACATGACTGATACTTAGACAAATAGATATTTAAAACCAGTATATGTACACTATAGAACATTTGGCCAATAAACTCACAAGAGAGAAAATACAGCAAAGCTTGAAAACTAGTCAGAGTATTTTAATAGTCTTGTAGCTTCAGTTCTAGGACTGTCAGCCTGGATGCTTTCCACAAGTTTTTAAAGAAATTTAACTAAGAAATTTAGTATAATCCCATAAACCCAAAGTTTGATTAGAAACACTGTTAGAAATATTGATTAGAAATAGCTCCTATCCTTTCTCCTTCCTGTAGAATATATCTGGAGAAAAGAAAAAAGGAAGAAAACATGAGACTGGAAAAACATTGATGAGTTTTAGCAAAAAAAATAAAAACCAAAATATTTTCACTTTTAAGGCATACGTAATACTTGTTTGATAGTAAAGGATACTTCTTGCTTCCAGACTTGTTGGAGGAAACTGATGAGGCTGCATCTCCCATCATGACAATCAGTGGATAAGAGCAAGAATTTCTTTTATGTCTTTATAGCATAAAGCAAGTAGAGCTCACTTTTTCCTAGCAAAAAGACTCGTATAAGGAGTAGGCTGGAAATAAGTTTCAGACTAGTCTGTAACTCCCCTATTCAGTGTAGAGAGCTTGAGTTTTTAAGTGCATATGTAGGAAGGGTGAAGCAATTTAATATCATTGTAGATGAGCAGCAAATTACAACCCCTGAAAGCAAAGAAGAAATAAGGAAGACGTTATGATTTAGATGTGTTATGTTACTTCCTAAGGCTGTTCCTGGCTAAATGCTACTCATATATCATATCTTGCTTTTGGCTGTATATGAAGTCAAAACTAGATCCTGAAAGTGAAATTAATGTGGAGAAATCCTAGCCCCACTGAAGTCAGTAAAAAGAGTCCCACTGGCTTAAACTGAACCTATATTTCACACCTGGCATTTGCACAGTGTGATCGGAAGTATCTGTTCCAAATATTTCATGGGCTTAAAATAGCACAGACAGCCTGGCAAAACAACAGTGTACCTTATTCATAAAAAATGGCAAGATTGTAGTTATGTGACGTTCTTAAGGATTATTATTATTTTTTAATTTCCTGTGTAGCTTTCTCATATTAAAAAAATAAAAAAGATTTAGAATAGCGTTAGTGAGAGGTTAGCCTCAGAAAGTAATTTAATGTGAATATCATTATTAAAATCACACTGCTTCGAATTATTTTTTTCAGATTAATAAATCTGCTGAGATATAAAATTATCTGATTTGTAACTACTTATTAGTAAATCTGAAATGTCAGTTATCTCCCTGCTTAATGCTTAGATTGTTATATAATTTTATGCAGTTTCTAGAGTAGGTTCAAAAGGAAGAGAAATAAAAATGTTCTGTCTACCATTACAATTAGATTTCCAGCACAGAGAATAGCACTTAAGGTTACATTTTCTCTGATTAACATAATCTGAAATAAGATATCATAGTGTTAGTAATTGGCATAGTAAATAGTTTCATTTACAAGAGTCATTTCTTGTTTAATGGAAACTCAGGAACTAGATACATTGGAAAGAATTTAGAATGCAAAGATTTTGTTTCAGCAGGAGGCTTGGTCATTGTGGTGTACATTTCATTAATAAATAAATTGAAAACAGCCTATTGGCTATAAGACAGCACAAAGATAATAATCCTAGAGATTGTACATTAAGTAAAAATGCTTCATGGATAGCAAAATCTTGACCTGATGCTGGGCAGCAAGAACTGGCAGTGCATTTTTTTTTTTTTTTTTTTTTGTTAGTGATCATAGGGTTAGTAAATTACTGGAGATGTAGTCTCTTTCACACTGCATGGGAATTAGGAGCCTGCCTGTTATTGCTAGGGATGCTTTGACTCTGAGAATGACCAGAAAATCCTCTACTGTGCTGGTTAATTCATATTTTACCACATTTGGCAACTGACTTCATTGGAGCCCTGTATTTATTCTGTTCTTGTCATAACCCTGTCCTTTATACCTCGTTTCTTTAAGGTAAAATATTCTCATTTCAGTACCTGTCCTGCTTTGCTCTAAAATACAGTGCACTACCTAGTGTAGAAAATACATTAATTCCTGATGAGATTTCTGTGTGCAAATTTATTAGATAACCAGAATACATGACTGTATTCTTTGAGGAAAACTATTTTTTCCCACACCAACACCACTGGGGTTTCTGCATCTAGCTCAAGACAAATAGAATGGAGGGAATGTGGCTTCTCTACCCCATTCTCCATGAATACTCAGGGCATCTCCTGATGAAAAATAACTGAAATGTGATTTTTAAAACCCAGCCCCACATACACACACAAAGAAGATGTAAAGTTACCTTTAAGTAAAGATTTTGATGAAAAAGCACAACACAAACAACACAAGAAATACCAAACTGAGCCTTAGGACCTATCCCTGTAAGGAAAGAGCATCTATTCTGCTATTGCAGTTAGCAAAATCAGCTGTGGAGCTAGCAGAAGGTCACATTTAGCTGAGATGTCAGCAGCTGGCAATGAGTGATATAAAAAGCCTAGCTCTCACTTTACCTTGTGTGTCAGGTACTTTTTTTTTTTTTTTGGTAACTACACAGTTAGAATATAAATCTCAGTGTTGAATGTTATAAACCTACCTCATGCCCTGCATGTCTATAGAATCAAAAAAACGCAGGAACTTTTCTGTAGCCCTTAAGGCCAAGAACAATAGCTAGTTTTGCTCCTAATTCAGGCTCCATTTTAGAAAATCACTGAGCCATCAAGCAGAGAATACACTGATTTGGGGTTCAGTCTCAACGTCAGGTATTTAGTTGGAAGCAGGTGATCTGGCAGGAGCTGCTGCCCGTAGGGGAGCCAGGTTGGAGCAGTTTTCTCCTGAGGGATGGACCCCGTGGTACGGACCCATATCTGGAGCAGTTCTGAAAGAGCTGCTGCCTGTGGGAAGCCCAGGCCGGATCAGTTCATCAAGGACTGCATCCCATGGGTGGGACCTGTACTGGGTCTGGCTGGAATGTTAACTTTCCCGGCAGCAGCCCATACAGTGCCATACTCTGCACTTGTAGCTGGAACAGCAGCGTTATCACACCAGTGTTGTGTCTACTGCTGAGCAGCAGTGGCACAGCATTGGGCCTTTCTCTAACCCTCCTAGGGGGTGGGCAAAAAGTGAGGAGAGAAACATCACTAGGGCAGCTGACCTAAACCAATCAAAGGGATATTCCATACCATGTGGTGTCACACTCAGCAATAAAAGGTGGAAACAGGAAGAAGAGGGGAGGGGTGGGCTTTCGTTGAGAAGACGTCGGTCCTCCTCTCGAACACCGGCTGCGTGCGTTGAGGCCTTGCTTCAAGGACGTGGTCAATCATCGTTCATTTGTGGGAAGTAGAGAGTAATTTCTTTCCTCTGCACTTCCATATAGCTTTCATTTATTTTGTTTGTTTGTTTTTCTCCCTTTTTCCCCTTTTCCCTTTTACTTCCCCTTAGTTAAATTGTTTAGTTCATGGTAGTCTTTATTTAATTATTATAATTATTTCCCTTTAATTAAATTATCCTTATCTCAACCCGTGAGTTGTTCTTTGCTTTACTTCTCCCCCTCCTCATCTAAAGGAGGGAGAGTGAGAGAGCGGTTGTGGGGTTTAGCTGCCCAGCACGGTAAAACCACCACAGTCCTTTTTGGCGCCCAACGTGGGGCTCGAAGGGTTGAGATAACAATAGAATTGATTAAACGCATACAACTAACACACTTGCTTGCTAGTAACCATGTCCATTGTCCTGTTAATAATAGCTTTGTTCATAAGTCATGCAATCCGTGTCATATTCTCCTTTCTCCTATATATCCGATCCGACAAAGTGCTACAATCTGTGTTCACTTTTTTTAATTCGCTGTGCTGCCAAGCACTGACCTTGGGTTTAATCTGGAATTCAGGCTCTGCGCTGTTATCATTTGGGTCCCATGGAAACTATCTTTCAGAGAATATTCAGAACTACACTGCCTTCCTTTTCTCATCTGGACACCAGTTTATTAATAATATCAGGAATGATACCTTTCCCTTCTTTCACAGTGGGCTAATGTGGTGTAAATGCCTGAAGTAACTAGGAAAATAAAACTAACATTCACATTTTTAAGGAAAAGGTACAGCATTGAAGAGGCTTTCAGGGTAGGGCATAACTGCTTTATCTGAGCGTTCCCTAGGCTCCCAGCCTTAGATGCTATCGCGCTGGGGAAACTTGGTGTGCTAGCTCTAAGGAACAGCACAGAGCATAGAGTGGAGTGGAGACACCACGGCTAGGCTCTGTAATCAGATGGGACCTCGATTGTTCTTGTGCACAAAGCTGCACTTTTGCCACCCTAAGCCAAAGACCTGTCATGTTTTGACAAATGCTGTACCCTAGTGTACTTTTTGCTCATTATAATATCATTATAATACCAAAACACACCTCCATCCCAAAAGCTACCCGCCTCCAAGGTGCGACCACCCCTCACTGAGCATGCGCTCTGAATTTCTCGGAGCCTATTACTTTAAACGGAGACGGGAAAACTTTACACCAATCATAACTAAGATATGCTTGACTAGAGCCACTCAAGCTCCACCTAAAAGATAGAAAATAATATAAATTGGCCCAAGAGAAAGGGGATGTTAGGGAAGATACCACCATCAGGGGAGATACCATCCCGAGGACAACATCCTTAGGACCTCCTGACTCCTGGGATCAGTCGACGGGCTGAGCCTCTCTTCCCCCCCCATTGGGACGCCTTTGGGTGAGATCTGAATACTTGCTTATAAACCTCTATAGAGTCTTTGATCCTTTTAACGCGTTTATTTCTAGGCTGTGCACCTGTAACATCTGTAAACACCTATAACACCTATAACATCTATAACATCTGTAACATCTATAACACCTGTAAACACCTACAACATCTATAACATCTGTAACACCTATAACACCTATAACACCTGTGTATTTTATGCATACTAGCTTGCTTTGCAGACAGTCACTATCGCCGGCAATCCAAAAGAACCTGATTATCTGTTGCTGTAATAAACCATACTTGATTGCATTGTGATAACTCTCATTGAGTGCAACGAGGGTAAGGGTGGTTATCCGTGATAGTTCAGTGTTCTGAATCTAACCAGACCCCCAGGCGGTTAATGCATTTTTGGTGAATGTCCGAACGGACCCCCAGACGGTTAATGTGTTTTTGGTGAATGTCCGACTGGTTCAGTATCCTGAATCTGACCGGGCCCGTAACGGTTAATCAGCTACACCCCTTAACGCGACAGCTAATTACAACAGTTTGGGAGTATTTTGAAGATCCATCTGTAACCCATGTATTGCTATTTCTAATTCTGAATAACAGGTTTCATTTTCTCTCTAAGATTAGTCGATTGTTTAGAAAACTTACTTGGGAATCTGTCCCGAAACAGTCTTGTGGTGAGTGGCACGGTGTGTGGGATGATGTTAGCAGATACCTGTCACGAGTGTCTCCTCCAATATTTTTGAACTTCACCCCTGAGCAAGTGCTAAATCCTAAAAACTTGGTAGAATGTTTGAGAGTTGTATGTCCTGATCCTGATAATGCCGGTGTCGTGGTTCCGCTCGAGTGGGCAGCCGAGCTCCACCACAGCCGCTCTCTCACTCCCCCTCCTCAAAGAGGAATGGGGAGAAAATATGTGAAAAGGGCTCAAGGATTGAGATAAGGACGAGAAAATCACGCAATAATTATTGTAACGGGCAAAACAGACTCGGCATAAGGAGATAGTAAGATTTATTGCCTACAACTAACAAGCGAGAGAAGTGAGAAAACAAAGGAAAAAAAAAACAAAAGCACCTTCCCCCCATCCACCCTCTTCCACCTCCTCCCCCCGAGCGGCGCAGGGGAACGGGGGAATGGGGGTTATGGTCAGTCTACAGCACTTCTTCTCTGCCGCTCCTTCTCGGTCACTCTCGTCCCCTGTGCTGTGGGGTCCCACCCACGGGATGCAGTCCTTGATGAACTGATCCGGCGTGGGCTTCCCACAGGCAGCAGCTCTTCCAGAACTGCTCCAGATATGGGTCCGTACCACGGGGTCCATCCCTCAGGAGAAAACTGCTCCAACCTGGCTCCCCTACGGGCAGCAGCTCCTGCCAGATCACCTGCTCCTGCGTGGGCTCCTCTCCACGGGCTACAGGTCCGGCCCGGAATCTGCTCCGGCAGGGGTCTTCCACAGGCGGCAGCCTCCGTCGGTGCAGGGCCACCTGCTCCACCGTGGTCTCCTCCACGGGCTGCAGCGTGGAACCCTGCTCCACCGTGGTACTCCATGGGCTGCAGGGGGACATCCTGCTTCACCATGGTCCTCACCACAGGCCGCAGGGGACTTCTGCTCCGGCGCCTGGAGCACCTCTCCCCCTCCCTCTACACTGACCTTGGCGCAAGGCTGTTCCTCACTCCTCTCACTCTCCCAGCTGCTGTGTGGCGCAGCGTTTTTTCCCTGTCTTAAATATGCTCTCACAGAGGCGAAAAACAACATCGCTTATTGGCTCGGATCTGGAAAACAATGGGGCCCTTCCCAAACATGGGGCAGCTTCTAGATCTTTCTCACAGAAACCACCCCTATGGCTCCCTGCTACCAAAACCTTGCCACGTAAACCCACTACAGCCGGAGAACAACAGCTTGCAGCATTGTGCTGGGTCCTGGCTTACTCCTATCAAACACTGTTTAACATCATCCAGCAATTTGAAGAGCGGGAGGAAGTCTCTGAATCTGATGACCAAGTAACACACGCTGTGGCTGACCCAGAGGACCAACCGACTATGGTATCAGTCGCCCCCATAGTCAAGTCAAAACAATGGAAACGGAGGTCAGCTCGTTTAGTAAGGGAAGAAGGCTCTCCTAAGAAGGAGGGAGAAGGGGAATTGGCAGGCACCTCTAAAGCAGAGCCATCACAAAAACAGCAGGAAGACGAGACGGAAATCATAAAGGAATCAGAAATCACTCAATCCTTATCCCTGAGTGAGATGCGAGAAATATGAAAGGATTATGGTCGACGCCCAGGTGAACGCATCCTCACTTGGCTGCTCCGATGCTGGGATGCTGGGGCCAGTAGCCTACAATTAGAAGGCAATGAAGCCAAGCAGCTGGGATGCCTCTCTAGAGAAAGGGTAATCGACAAAGTAATCGGGAGAGGAGCACAGGCCCTCAGCCTCTGGAGACGACTCCTGGCAGCTATCAAAGAAAGATATCCCCATAAGGAAGATATTGTATATCACATAGGCAAGTGGACCACTGTGGATAAAGGTCTCCAGCATCTGCGGGAATTAGCTGTGCGGGAGATGATTTATAGTGATTTGGACAATGCCCAGACACCTCAAGACCCCGATGAAGTCCAGTGCACAACATCCATGTGGCGTAAATTTGTGCGGAGTGCACCATCAGCACATGCCAGTACCTTGGCAGCAATTCGCTGGGACGAGGGGATGGGACCAACAATGTATGATGTCTCCTGCCAGCTTCAACAATATGAAGACAATCTCTCTGCTCCGCTACAGTCCTGTGTCTCAGCTGTGGAGAAACTGTCTAAAGGACTTGACAAGCTCGTGGAACAAGTATATTCCCCCTCATTTAGACAGAGTGATACTTGAGCCACTAAGAATCAGCATTCGCCTGCTCAAGAGAGAGAGTACCCAAGACGTACACCACGTGGCACCTTGTGGTTTTATTTGCGTGACCATGGGGAAGATATGAGGAAATGGGATGGTGTACCTACTTCAACCCTAGCTGCTCGGGTACGTGAACTGAAAGGAAATACAGCAGCAAGAAGAGGGGCTCCTAAGAGAAATGCTGCTCCAGTTTCTATTGGGCAGTACCCCAGAGGCAGTAGAAGAGCTGATGTTATTCTTGACCATGATGAAGGGACCTCTACCTCTCATTTGCAAGAATTAAGTGGGAGACTCTCCAGCCAGGACTAGAGGGGCCCTGCCTCTGGCCAGGTAGAGGAGAGGGATAACCGGATTTATTGGACTGTGTGGATCCGATGGCCTGGCACATCAGAACCACAAGAATACAAAGCTTTAATTCTTCTTTTGGATGTTTTACTGTAATAATGAGTCTTATATATGTGTGTGTATATATATATATAAAATAAAATTTGGATTAGGACAAAAAAAATCAAAACCTTCCACTCCTTCATTCTCACATGCAAGAGAAGGCAAGACTTCTCCCCAGATAAAGGTGCTGCTTACTAGAGAAAGAGCAGCATTTAGAACTGCAAAATAAAATCTAAACAAAATGGTTCTTGGTATCACAGGACTAGATCATTAGTAGCACATCTGGAAAATGTATGAGCAAACTGATTATGACTGTGATTTCACCTAGCTTTACAAAGCAGCAAAACTTCTGTCATTTGGATAAAGCATTTATACTTCTCAATAGAGACCTAAAATCACTCCTAGCAAAATCAAAAGCAATATTGTGAGAAAAATCTCAAATAATTTTCTTCAGACAGGATCTTCTGTGAAGCTATTTTATTTGTGATTGCAATGGGGGGCATCCTGTCAATCAGGAGCGACTTTTAGTAAACAAATCATAACCTTTTATTCCCTGTTACCCAATGCCTGATCACCTCCCCTGTTTCCTCATTGGCTGAGAACTACAGGTTTACAAGCTACTCGACTCTCCTCTATACCATATATGTACAATTTTTTTTTTCAACCCTTCAATTGCTCCTTTCTTATGTTTTGAGAACTTGTGATCTTTGTTTTACTGTTCTCACACTGCTCATCCTGTTTTTCTCAAGCTGCTACGTTATTTTGGAACAGTGAGGCCTTCTACTGTCCACTTATCTACTTAGCATTTCTCCTTATTATGACTACACAAGTACCTTGGAATACAGAAAAGTAATTCTCTACTGCAAAAACACAACTTAATTTATCACAATTCCCCCTTTCTTCTTTTCTTATTCCTATTGTTGTTTTTGCATGTCTTCACATGCCACACTCTTGAGTTTTTCCAACATTAAGGTGCAATATTCTTCTTCAGATGTCACAGGGGATGACAGATATACAATGCCAACAAATAGTTGTTTGAGCCAATTCCATTTAGGTAATCACGAAGTTAGTTTCTCCCAAATGTTTCTAAATCCCCAGGTATTGTCATCTTTAGCTACTCTATGTAGGATCTTGTGTGTTTTTTTTTCCCCAAATATTTTTGAGATCAGTCAAATTCATTCCATTTGATCTACATATATACAGCAACTAGTATTAATTACAGTACATGCTCCTCCTTATGAGGTTATTAATAAATCTTATACCATTCGATTCTAGAGTACTATTTTTGCAAACTTATCTAACTTATTTTCTAGTTCTTCAATTATAGCTGAGATATTTACAATAGCATTTTCTAATTCACTCTCCCCTAACCACGGTAAAAACCATCTTGTAAAACTGTGAAATGCTAGAAAATTTTACTAGAGGATCATCGGGAGTCCACTTAATTCTGTGTGTGGTCTCAAGGGGGCTTTGGCTTTGTGGGTCTTCAATAATAGTTACTTTTGGAAATATTGCCCCCAGGGTGCAAGCTCCCTTCCATCCTAGGGGCAACACCTTCCTGGCTTTATGGCCACATGGCCAGTACCACCACTTGCCATTTGGCGCAGGCCATCCAGTTACAGGATTCTCATATGGTGTGCACTATGTATATTAGCATTCCCGTGGCTACCATATTCGGTACACTATGGATTATTCCCTACTTCATGGATACTATTAACACACCCAGGGTCAGTAATATTGCCCCCTGAGTTTCTATCAATGTTGTTTAAAAGGCACCTTTGAGAACACAGTATGTTGTAGCCAGGACTATGTGTAGGGAACTCAACTCTAAAATCTATTCCTTCCCAGGACTGAGTATGATCTGTCATTTTTAGAAATCTAGAGAATCCAGACATGGTTGCTGCTGGAAATAGCAATCAGGGACAAGGCCTTTTCAGTCTTTCTAGGCATCTGCCTTTCTAGGCAAATCCAACAATTATTTCGAGACAGAACTCGAGAGATGTTCTAGATTAATTGGAAATGCTGATTTTTCCCTCCATCCTATCGCTAATCCATTGAGAATAGGTATTGCTAAGATAAACTTAAAACACATCATTTCTATGTATATATACACCCCTCTAATAATTAAGAAATAATAATTAAGAAAAACAATAAAAAACACAAACTAATAAGGATTCTTCTGGTGGGGATTAAACACCCTCCTTTCTCCCACTTCCAGAGAGTGTTCCCTGGAAACGCTCCAGTTCTGTGTAATTCAATCCCTTTTACTCATTAATTCATTAAGAATTCTTCTAAGGAGAAGTTAAAGGTTTACAGTAGATAGTTTTAACAGTTTTAACCTTAAAAGTCTTTGTTAATGCAGTCTCTCAGGTATCAGGGTTAACTTATGCTTTTACCCAGGTATGAGTCCACCCTTTCTCAGCCGTTCTTCATGCCATCTCAGTAGTCAGGAGCACTTGGAACAGTCCGTCCCACTAAGGTTGCAGTTTCATTTCTCTCCATGTTCACATCAGATCCCAATCTCCTACTCAGAATGGATGGATCAGGACTTCCAAGGGTAGGATTTGAGCTAACAGTCCGCAGGTCCTGAGAGATGACAAAGAGGACGACAGCCCAAGTATATAGTTCTTAAGAAAAGCATCTTTTGTCTCAAACTGAGGTAATTCATTCCCTTTGTCCATGTACAGCAATCCAAATAATATTTCATATGGTGAAACTCCCAAATCTTTTCTTGGTGCAGTTTGAATTCGGAGAAGTGCCAAAGGTAAGCACTTTGGGGAAGCCGAGTTTCCAGAACTTAGTCAATTGCTTCCTTACTATCTGATCCTCTCCACCCTTCCAGAAGAGGAAGGATGCCAAGGAGTGTGAAATTTCCACTTAATTCCTAGAGTCCACATTAGCCATTGCAATATTTCTGACATAAAGTGATTTCTTTGATCAGAGTCAATATTTTCAACAATTCCATACCTGGGAGTTATTTTTTCTAGAATCGCTTTAGTTACTATATTCGCAGTAGCAGATACTGAAGGGAAAGCTTCCACCCACCCTGACAAATGATCAACCAAGATTAATAAGTATTTAAATCTACCTGTACATTTTGGAAGCATTGAATTCCTGGTTCTCACCCTCCTTTAGGCTGACTGGGAATTATTTTCCTGTTTACCTTTTGATACACTACACAACTCCTGCATACTTGTTCAGCCAGAGAATATATATTCCTATGCATACATATTTCCATAGCACCACATCACACATTGCTTGAATTCCCCAATGATCCTCTTGATGCAAAACAGTTAATATTTGCCTCATTAATACTTCATTCAGCATTTCTCTCCCATCAGGGAGTATCTGTTTTCCTTTGGACTTTGTGACTCCTAATTCCTTAAAAACCTCTTTCACTTAAAACTTTTACTTCTTTTGAGTTTTGGGCAGGGGTAGCTCAACAATTCCCTGAATCCTCTCTGGATTTATTCTTCATTCCCCCTCAGACACTAGATGCCCTAAATACTTGACTTCTCTTTCTACAAATTTTAATTTATTTTCAATCCTTTCAAGCCCTGTTTTACCAGAACCTTTATTATCTTGTTAGTGTCTTCCTTCACAGCTGTTTTCTCCTGTCCTGACAATAAAAGATCATCCACATATTGTAACAGTAACACCTCCTGTAGAGGTTGGAATTGCTCCAAAATTTGTTCTACAAGTTGCCCGAATAAATTGGTGGCCCTGAAAACCCTTGAGGTAAAATTGTCCATCTGTATTGTTGCTTCCGCCCCCATTTCAGGGTCTTTCCACTCAAAGGTAAATATATCTTTGCTCTCAGGGTCTGAGAGCATCCCATTAATAACACGGTTATTCCAGCCTAACAATTTACTATTTGAATGCCCAATTTCATTATCAAATCCTTTCCCAACAAGTTAGTCTAGCAGTTTAAATCTCTATGAGAGCACACCCAAGAAAAGGAAAAAAAAAAAAATGCTGCACAATAGCAGCTGGGGGAGGGAGGAGTGAGAAACCTCCCTGCAGACACCAAGGTCAGTGCAGAGGAGGGGGAGTGCAGTGCAGAGGTGCTCCAGGTGCTGGAGCCAAAGTCCCCCTGCAGCCCACAGAGATGCCCCTGGTGGGGAAGGTAGACCCCCGCAACCCATGGTGTACCGCAGCGGAGCAGATCTCCACTCTGCAGCCCATTCTGGAACAGCCCAGGAAGGTCGGGTCCCCACAAGAGGGACCCCACACCAGAGCAGCTCCCAAGGAGCCCATTTTTCACTGCCCGTGGAGAAACCCACACAGGACCAGCCCAGGAAGGTCGGCACCACAACAAAGCAGGAGAAAGAGTGACCGGGAAGGAGCAGAGGAAACGCACCACGGACTGACTGCAGCCCCCACTCCCGCCCCCCTCCCTGTGCCACTCAAAGCAGGGAAGAAGTGGAAGAGAGTGGATGGGGGAAGGTGCCCCCAGCTTTTTTCTTTGTTTCTCACCGCTCCAGACCATCAGCAATAGCTAATAAATTTTATTAATCTTCCTATGTTAAGTCTGTTTTGCCCGTGATGATAACTGTGGCGTGATCCCCGTTTAGGTAAACTTGAGGAGCCCTTGAGGTACACTTTTTCATTTATCAGTGTGAAATGTGTTCATCTGATTCGTGTCAATATGGAACAATGCTAGGGCCGCATGATATGATGAAATGTGGCCTTCTGTCTTACATGCCCTTGTATAACCACAAGTCTAAGAAAAACAGAGTGGTTAATGTATATAGTTCTTGTATCTTGCAAAGGAATGGTCCAGCAATTCGTGTCAACAGGGGATAAGAGAACAAAGGGGTTTCAGAATAACTGCTATCTATTATGACTATTGCATGGGACACTATGCAAGTCTCTGATATCTGGCCAAGAGATTAAGGAGAAGGGAAAAAGATGAAGGACGACTAAAAGACAAAGCTTGCAGGGGACGCTGCACAAGTCTCTGACATCCGGCCAAGATGGACAAAGGAGAAGGACAAAGAAAAAGCCTGGGAGGAAGACTACGAGCCTTCAGCACGAGAGACCCCCAGAGGGACCACCGGAGACTGATACGCATGCGCCAGGAGGAGGGTTCGTATTCCGGGAACTAATTATAATAACCCTGGTTTTTTTTTAGAAGTAGTAATGAATATGTATTTGCCTAGGAGCATAAAAAACAGCCGCCTGATGTAATAGGTGTGCATCTTGGTGGAGCAGAGACTCCCGGCGCACCCAGCGCTGTTTGCTTACCTCTATTCATTTAATAAATTGTAAACTTTAATTGCAATCCTATTTGGGACTCAGTCATTTTTTACAATTGGTGGCTCATCCAGGATGGCTTTGGTTCCTGAATTCTGATTTGATCTAGGAGAGGCACCACAGCATTTGGTGGCTCCTGTTCATGTTGGGTCAGGACTAGCACCATCTTGAACCTGAATAAAGGTAAGCAAAGATTTTGATTTTTTATGACCTCCCTTGCCGGCTGCAGCACTGTATTTTGCCTGTAATTCTGCGCGCGAAGATCCGAACGAAGACGACAGAGTCATAAGTATTTAAGGCGTATACCGTTTGGTGGGGTGGGATTCAGTTGCCTGTGTGTGTAAGAGTGTGACTGAGATGGAACTCGGTTCCAAAGCGAATGTGGAGGTCTTCTAATCACGGTTCCAATCTCCCACAAGGGACTTGGCTGGTGAAGGACCGAAGCGATTACTATAGGATTCGTGGGTGGGTGATAGGTCCTAAACCCCCTGCAAGACACTCTTACTAAGGTAACCAAGGGCTGTGGGAATTGCCATAGTAAAATTCCTAGATGGGTCAGACAGAATTGAAGACCAATGACCAGAAGAAAGGGAGCAAATTACCAGTTATACCACCAGAAAGTCCATTAGGAATAATGATTGCAAATTGGAATGATAGGGGCCCCAGAAAATGAAAGAGTAAATTAAAAATGGTCCAGTATTGTATGATAGAATGACCAAAAGAACCCTTAAGACTCCATGTATTTTGACCGATATTTGGGTCCATGGAGAACTGGGTCTGTCAGGCTTTGAACATTCATGTTAATAATAGAATACCCGTTGATCCGGAAGAGAGCAAGTATGCTGCAGCCTGGTTAGGACTAACGGAATTGCCTGCCACTTGTATATTTAATTTAATTAAGTATTGCAATCAATAGTGGCCACTATATAAACTAAATGGCCACTTTATGGATCAATCGACTGTAACGCTATCTTGCAATTAATGTTGTTTTTGAGGAGAGAAGGAAAATAGGATGAAATGTAGTATACTGATATGTTGTTTCAGCATCTTAGAGGGAAAAGGAGTGGAATTAAGTTGGCCCCTGACTGAGCCTTTGGTGTTGGCATGAGAAAAGTACAGGCTGGAGAAAGATAAAGGAAGTGTTAAAAGGGTTGTTGAGGGTGTTAAAGGTTGTGTGGCATGTAGTATTTGACAGAGCTGTTTGAAGTTGAATGAGCAGGGAAAGAGGATGTAGGAATGTTAATAGTCCCGCCTCAACCAGAGGGTGAGATCTCAAAATCATGGGTGTGAGCCCTCTGGGGCAGAGGGACCATGATGGGTCTGAGAGAGTTGTCATGGAAACAGAAAAACAGCTAACTCTTAAAACAACCTGTGTTTATGAGTGAGCTCAGATTGCCAATGGGACTGCTCAGGGAACTGTAGACGACTGCATTCCCCTGACTGACCCCCCACTGAGACTCTAATCACCCCGGAAATAATGAACAGTAAATACCAAAATCTGGTTAAACTGGGAACTGCGAATCTGTTCCAACAAGGTCCAAAAGAAATCCCTATCGAATATTTGGACCAACTTTGAAATGCAATGGAAAAAAAAACACATAACAAAACAAACAAACAAAAAAAAAGAAGAATTTGGACCTGTCTTCGGAATACAAACAGAGGCAATTGGCTAGCCTCTTTCTGATATCAGAAAGAAATTGTCTTCGGCTGCAGGCAGGAATGACAGGAAGGACCTGGGACTTCTACCCTAGCAGGTACACTGACCAGGGGACACATTTCACATCTAAGGTGTTACGGGACTTAACCACAGCCCCAGGCATTAAATGGGAATACCATACTCCATGAAATCCACAAAGTTCAGGATGAGTTGAGAGAATGAACCAAACGATTCAACAACAATTGGCTAAATTAATGATTGAAACCCAGCTGTCTTGGATAAAATGTTTGCTGTTGAGGGATTTTTGAAACAGCAAAGATCCCATGGCTTGCTGCAGCTGAGCAAACCAAGCAGCCAGGACAACTATGAGAAGTTCCCATGACAGTGTTCCCACATCGCCCGATTGAGGAATTTAGAAAAATATTGTTGCCAGCATCTGGATTCAAGGACAAGGTCTACGTGACTGCTAATCACAAGGGGGTTGTTTTCTTGCAGGTGGGGTTGTTTTCTTGCAGTTGTTTGTCTGAGTGCTTTTGACCAATAATCTTGTGTGAGACACTATCTGCCCCTGTTAAGTTTACTATAAAAGTCAGGCTATTCAGGTAATAAGAGAGAGCATGATCTGACCATACTGGTGTCTGTCGTGTTTTCGGCCATTCTTCCTGCAACAGTTTGCCATTGGCATTACTGAATATTAAGACTATGCCTCATAGTGAAACGGGTATCTAACCTTATGAGATGTTATATGGAATGCCGTATTCCCAAGGAATGCCATTGGATTATTCTTTGATAGACAGTTATAAAAGTCAGAAACATGTGATCATGACAGGGAAACAACTACAACAATTAAGAGAAAAGGGAATTTTAGCACAAAATGCCCCACTGGGGTTTGCTATTCATAAGATACAACCAGGAGACAAGGTCTTAATAAAAACCTGGAGGGAAGAATCATTGAACCCCAAATGGGAGGGACTGTACCTTGTTTTACTTACTACTGAAACAGCTGTGAGAACAGCAGAAAGGGGTTGGACCCACGCATCCAGAATAAAAGGACCAGTAACTACCGAGGCTTGGAGGGTTGAGTCCACTCCTGGGGAACTGAAATTAAAGCTAAAGAAGAACTAATATTCTGGCAACGAGGCTCTGCATGAATTAAGGGCACCAGATAAAGAGGACAAGCCTGAAGGGAGGAAAGGGAGAAGGCATGACCGGGGCAGGACCCTCCACTGCGGTGTTTATGGTCTACCGAGAGAGGCAACCCCTATGGGTATTGACTGCCGAGTGAGAGGGCCTCAACCGGACTTCTCCCACACTAAGGTCAGGTTGTCCTGAGAAAATAACATAAGAACCTCTTTTTTTAAACCTATATAAAATTGTGATTCGTTTTCCAGGAGCTGGATCACCCTGACAGGCCAAATGGTAACACAAGCCTGAATCGACCCTGAAAGCGGGCCCAACCCCTTGATTGAAGGCGTTTGCCTATTATGATCCAGCTATGTGGGCAGAAGACAGATCCTGGGGCTATAGGACCCCAATATATAAGTTTCATAGAATAATTAGGTTACAAGCTCTGGTAGAAATAGTTGTAAATAAAACTGGAGATGCACTTGGATTAATTGCAAAGCAAAATACCAAGATGAGAGCTGCTTTGTATCAAAATCACTTAATTTTGGATTATTTACTAGCACAAGAAAGAGGAGTCTGTGAAAAATTTAACCTTAGTAATTGCTGTTTAGAGATTGATGATGAAGGAAAAGCTGTAAATGAACTTGTATAAGAAATAAAGAAAATTGCGCATGTCCCAGTTCAAACTTCGAATGGAATTGATATAAGAGGATTATGGGGGGACTTTATGGGTGGTGATTGGCTTACTAAAATAAGGATGGTTGTATTGAGATATGTGGAGGATTGTTAATAATTCCATATTTAATACCTTGTATTACCAGACTAATACACTCGGTTATACAAGGAATGAAAATATCTGCAGAACTTGTTGACCCAGAACCAGGGAAAGAGAAAACCCATTCCCTGATGATAATAAAAACAAACAAAGTTCCAAAATTTGTATCAATTCGTCAAGTATTGACTCGATTGGAAAAGAAAACACAAATCAATACCATGAAAAAGGAGATGGGGGATTGTGAAATGTGTTCATCTGATTTGTGTCAATATGGAACAATGCTAGGGCCGCATGATATGATGAAATGTGGCCTTCTGTCTTACATGCCCTTGTATAACCACAAGTCTAAGAAAAACAGAGTGGTTAATGTATATAGTTCTTGTATCTTGCAAAGGAATGGTCCAGCAATTCGTGTCAACAGGGGATAAGAGAACAAAGGGGTTTCAGAATAACTGCTATCTATTATGACTATTGCATGGGACACTATGCAAGTCTCTGATATCTGGCCAAGAGATTAAGGAGAAGGGAAAAAGATGAAGGACGACTAAAAGACAAAGCTTGCAGGGGACGCTGCACAAGTCTCTGACATCCGGCCAAGATGGACAAAGGAGAAGGACAAAGAAAAAGCCTGGGAGGAAGACTACGAGCCTTCAGCACGAGAGACCCCCAGAGGGACCACCGGAGACTGATACGCATGCGCCAGGAGGAGGGTTCGTATTCCGGGAACTAATTATAATAACCCTGTTTTTTTTTTAGAAGTAGTAATGAATATGTATTTGCCTAGGAGCATAAAAAACAGCCGCCTGATGTAATAGGTGTGCATCTTGGTGGAGCAGAGACTCCGGGCGCACCCAGCGCTGTTTGCTTACCTCTATTCATTTAATAAATTGTAAACTTTAATTGCAATCCTATTTGGGACTCAGTTATTTATTAAAGTCAGTGACCTAGCTTTCTGAGAAGCCCTGACTCCCCTATTCTGAATTTTTAACAGAAATCTCTCCTCCTTTTTCCACTCCGGGTACTCCTATTTGAAGTGGCCAGCCTGGCCACACTTAAAACATCGTCTCAAAGCCCGTCCCTGCTAGGATTTAGGCTGCAACACGTAGCTTTCCTTGTCTGCTATTCCTTCCTCTCTCTTCCTCGCCTTTCCATCCTGGGCCCTCTATCTCCCCCTCTGCCTCACTACCCAGTACACTGTGGATACCATTTGTTTCGCTCTCTGCTTTTCCTTTTCATCTCCCGTCCTGGCATACACCTTCATACTACCTGCACTGTTCACTCCATCCTCCCACCTTCTGGAGTTTTTTCAGTATATCTGACCAGATTTTAATCACAAAATGAACTTTAAAGAGCCCTTGGGCTACTGGGTCCTCAGGATTCATCCTGACCTTTTAGAAAAGAATTTACTAACTTTAGAAAAGGGGGAACTGAGAGAGGGAGTTAGGGGCAAGTAGAGATAGAGTGCTGACATCATGAAACTAGGATGGTGCAAATTAATTAAAGCATTAATTAATTGGGCCCCTTTACCAAGGTCAGTCTCCTAATAAGAGTGTGAGCCTATCTTAAGAAACTGGTCCTGTGGATGGACAAGAGACAAGGAGCAACTGAGTCTGCGCAAAGACAAGAGGTCAACTAGCGGTGACAAGGAAGAGTCATCAATCTTCATCCCCACAACCCCTGACGACCACACCAGAATACACTGTGCAAGTGCAGATGGGAGGAGTTTATGGAAATGACTCCTTGGAACTAATTTTAATATGAAGCGGGGACAGGTTATGAAGCGGGGACAGGTTATGAATATGTATAGGCGTAGTGTGAAACTTCATGCATATGTAACTCTTTACTGCATAAAACCAATGAAAGTTGCTGCATCAGGTGCGCACGACTTTGGCGGGACTACCCCCCCATGCTGCCCAGCGCTGAATAAACATACCTACTTTACAATCTTACTGACTGTGGAGTCCGTTTTCTGCAAGTCACCCCATGTTAGATAAGGGCCAGTTTCAGCCAGCTCCAAAGGGGCCCACCGCTGCCCAGAACCAAGGCATGAGTAATGTAGTTTTGTGCCTATGTGCGAACACATAGAAGAAAAGGAAAAAAAAAAAAACAAAAAAAAACATGATGCACAACAGCATCTGGGAGAGTGAGGAGTGAGAATGTTATAAATAAGCGTGACAAATTGGAGGAGCCAGTTCAAATTAACCATAGAGAATTTTTTAGCAAGCAATAGCTGAGCAAAACAGCGCTGGGTGGCTGGGGAGCGCGGGGCTCCGCCAAAGGCTCGCAACTTAGGCTGGCTTTTAGTCCTTCATTTATACAGTTCTTATTTCCTGTGGACGCGGCTTTCCGGTGTACTCTGCGTTGTTTCTGCGCCTACGTGTCCCGTTGCTAGGGGGTCGTAATCTGCCTCCTGGTGGTCGTGGAGATGAAGGCCTGACATCTTCCTCAGATATCCTAGTGATGACCCCGTCCTCTGCTCATGCACTGCTTCTATATGTCTTGTATAAGCATTTTCCACATCCTGCAATTGTTTACTTTACCACATACTTGTGGTTACAGCTCAAGCTTCCTATGTCTACATTCGATTTGATGAACAAAGTCCTTAACCCATTCATTACAATCCCCCCTTTTTGTTTTTATCATTATTTTGTTCATCAAATAGGCTCAGAACTTCCTTTGCATTTTTAAGAATAGGAGTGTTCCCTTCCTCCCCAGTAATTTGTTCATATTGTTTTCTAATCAACATTAAATGTGCAGACTAGTGACCACTTAAATGGTTGGTGTGGGTTGGCTGAGGCAGGGAACAGAATCCATCCCACAGTTATTCCCTAGAGTACCATATTTCTAGGATACAATGCTGGTGGATCCAGCCACAGAGAGTAGTTATAATTCTTTAGTCCCCTAGGGTCTTTTTCGGGATGGTCAAGATATTTCCCAACCCCTCGCCTCCACTTAGTTACCGGTGTACGTCTCATTCTCTTAACCTTGGACTTGGCGCTCCTTTTGGGAGTCCGATTCCATACAACTCTGCCTCCTTCGCCTACTCCGGTGCAGGGAGCAGCAAGGTTGTCCATCTTCTCGGCAGCAGTCATATCCTTCCTGGATGCGCTTCCTTGTCCACAAGGCTGCCCAATTGCGGGCTTTTACTTGAGGGACTGTACACGGCAAGTGTAGCATTGTCATCCTGCAAAGTACTTGAAAAATATTAGTCAGTGGTCAGCGTTTGGGTTCGTTAGGATGGCCACACCCCGTTTCAGGATTTACCCCTTTTGCAAAGACCTCCCACCAGGCCGGGGACCGTTCAACTACTTTTCCTGATATTTCTGCAACCCAAAGGGCTTGCTCAGTTTTAGATCTTTCTGACCTATAGCATTGGGCACAGAAATCCATAGGCAGATACCCCCACCTACAGTGTGTCCACCAGCATTCTTTCCACAAAACACATTCAAAAAGTACAACAGGATAGCAAATACAACCAGGTGTCTCACAGAATATCATCAGTTAGGGTTTTATAGACCTCAGTTCTTCTTCCTCTTAAGCGTTAGTTTCAAGTCCTGTGGGGTTCCGACTACCTCCCACTGATCTCATGGAAGGGGGCCTTTAATCCTTGAGGCGTGTGTCCACCCCTGCTCTGCAGTCCGAACAGCAGTCTCTGTAGTAAGTAAAACAAGAAATGGTCCCTCCCATCAAGGAGTGAGATAAGTTTCTCTCCATGTCTTTACTAATACCTTGTCTCCGTGTTGTATCGAATGCAATGCTATTTCTAATGGAGGCCTTTGAGTGACTAACCCTTTCTTCCATAATTGCTGCTTCCGTTTCATCAGTTCTACTACATATGACTTAATGTTCTTATCTTCTAAAATTGGATAGTCAGCAGGAGATTCAATATCACATGGCATCCCATACATCATTTCAAAAGGTGAAATCCCAATATCTGTCCGGGGTTGTGTTCGGATGTTTAATAAGGCCAGCGGTAAACATTTTACCCATGACATCTTAAGTTTCTATCATTAGTTTGGTTAATTGTTTCTTAATTTCCCCATTCATGCTTTCTACCCTTCCAGAACTTTGGGGGTGCCAAGGGGTGTGGAATTTTCATTTTGTTCCCATGGGGGTCAAAGCCTTTTGTACCACTTTTGACACAAAGTGGGGACCTCGATCGGAATCAATGACTTCTATGATTCCGTATCATGGAATAATATTTTCAAACAGTATTTTAACTACTGTATTAGTTGTTTGTCTGGCAGTGGGAAAGGCTTCTACATAATGGGTTAAATGGCACACCATAACCAACAAATACTTATATCTCCCCACTTTGGGAAGATCGGTAAAGTCAATTTGTATTTTGGCAAATGGACAATAGGCCAAATTTCGTCCACCAGGAATTCTTTCTCTTAATTGCTGTTTATTAACCTTTTGGCATGTTAAACATCCTCCCATTATCCCTTTAGCTACATTATAAATCCCAATACACATATATTTTATAGCAAAGTGGTCTACCAGGGCTTGAGTACCCCAGTGGGTTTTTAAATGCAGTTGCTTCATAATTTTTACAGCTAATGCTTTGAGTACTACCTGCCTTCCATCTGGTAATTCCCATAATCCTTGTTTCTTTACCACCCCCATTTCTTGTAATTTGGCTTCCTTCGAATTAGTAAATTTTAGGTCGGGAAGCTTTTCTGTTTCAGGATCAATATCTTGCTTTGTGGATAGTGTTAGCAAGGCTGCTGCTTTACCCTCTTGATCAGCTAAATTCTTTCCTCTTATTTCAGGAGAGGTACCCCATTGATGTCCCTTAATATGTACTACTGCGATTCTTAATGGTCCTCTCAGGGCCTTTAGGGTTTTAGTAATTAATGTTTCATGGATGAGGCCTTTTCCTTGTGAATTAATAAGTCCCCTTTCTTCCCAAATCTTCCCAAATGTGTGTATTACCCCGTAAGCATATTTTGAATCAGTAAATATTATCCCTTCTTTTCCTTTTAATAGTTTTAAAGCCCGTAATACCGCATATAGTTCACATGCTTGGGCTGACCAGCTGGGGCTCAGGGATCCTGATTCTCTCACCGTCAACCGATTTCCATCAATTATGGCATATCCTGATTTTTTCTTCCCCTCCACAACTCGAGAAGATCCGTCAACAAATAATTTTTCCCCTTGGTCTAATTCCTCCTCTTCTAAATCAGGTCTAATTTTGGTCTGTTCTTCTATAGCTCTGAGACAATCATGGGCCAGTCCCTCTACGGGCTCCCCATAGAGGAATTGAGCTGGATTTTGCAAGTTTGTAGTTTCCATTTCCAATTTTGGGGATAGAACTAAAATGCCTTCATATTTTAAAAGCATTGAGTCAGTTATCCATTTTTCTGCCTTTTGTTGCAGTACTCCTCAAATATTGTGGGGGGAGTATACTTTTAATTCTCCCCCGAAGGTAATCTTATTTGCCTCCTGTACTATCAGGGCTACAGCCACTACTGCCTGTAGACAGGTAGGCCATCCCCTACTCACAGGGTCCAACAATTTGGAGATGTATCCCACCGGTTTCTTCTTCCCTGTCCATGCTTGAGTTAAAACCCCATAAGCAGTTCCATCCACTGTGGTCACAAATAAGTAAAATGGGAGTCTCACATCCGGGAGACTTAAAACTGGGGCATTTACGAGGTCAGTTTTTAACTCTTCTAATTTATCTTCATCCTCTTGGGTCCACTTTAGCAATCCATCTGTTGTTAACTTTTGGTACAAAAATCGTACTTTGGCACTAAAATTTTCAATCCATTGCCTGTAGTATCCGAACAGTCCCAAAAGCTGTTGAATTTGCCATTTATTCTTTGGGGCTTGTAATGATAAAATCCCATTTACCCTATCGGGGTCTAATTTCTTAGTCCCTTTGCTAATCCAGTGTCCTAAATAATTCACCTCTTCCTCTACAAATTGCAAATTGGATTTTGAAACCTTTAACCCTTGTAGGCTGTTATAAATGAGGTCTCAACTCAATCTGAATTTTGTAATATTTATAAAACAAATATTTCTAAAAGGTATAAAAGGCAAGTAAACAGCGCTGGGTGTGTGGGGAGTCTACGCTCCACCAACATGCACACACAAACATCAAACATTCTAAATAGAACTAAACATTGCTTTACATACTATACCCGAGTATGCCTATACATATGTACAATCAGGAAAGGTAACAAACAATCCTTTAAGTTCCATGACTTAACAGTCTCCATTTTCCATTCCTTTTGAACAATATGTCTCGCTTTAAGTTGTCAAGCAACTCGGTCTTCAGGCCTTATGTATCCCATTCTTCCTGGATCGAAGAAAAGCATATCCAACTCCTTTTCAAGGCCAATGAGGCCTGGGTCAAAAGGCACGTCCAGGTCAGCAGGGGGCGTAACAGCAAAAGCCTTTGATGGCTGTAGCAGCAGAGGGGCCCATGGCGTAGCAGTTGGATCAGTAAAGGAGCCCGTAGCTCCCTCACTATCTGGCAAACCACATGCTTCTGACTGTGGTCCCACATGGCTCTTTAAGGCCTCAGAGATTGCTCACCAGGTGCCGAGCAATCCCACTGCAACCTTGTCATTTTCAGTTGCAGAGTCCCACACCTTGACCTCAGATTGGTCCCATATTTCAGGCTCATAAACTGTCCGATTGTTAATAAGGAGAATAAGCTGTAAGGTTACCAGGACAGCCTTTGTTCCTAAGGACGTATGATTCCCCATAATGAGCAACTGCTTACCAGTGAGAGGCAGTTGTGTGCACAGGTCCGCTTCTCTCAGCTCGAGCTTCTCTCCAGCTCCAGTGCGCCTATTTCCAGCGACTTTCTGTACGAGCTTCTCTGAGCAGTTTGCTGAGTTTGGCCGAACCTATCTTCATGAGGCAATCAAAGTGCCTGTTCCCGTCCTGGTCTCCATTCTGCCAGCCTGTTCCTCTTCACTTCTTTTTCCTGCTTCTTTATTGATGACATAACTTCATCGTGTTGCCTTTTTTTTTTTTTTATCTTCTTCCTGAGGACAGGCTGCCCTCTTATACCCTTCTCTCCACAGCAGTTCTTTTCAAAACAACTTTTCATTGGTCAGACAACTTTGAATGTAACAACAACAGCAAACACCCAGAAACTTCCATGCCTTAATGGCTGGAGAACAAGAGACCAGCTGGAGAACAAGAAACCGGAGACTGCATGGAGTCTCCTGAATCACCCTTCTTTGTTCCCTCTAAACTCTTTTACATTCCTGATGGCCTCATCATTAAGAGTCTAATGTTATCTCCACCACGGGGCTTTCCAACCCCCATGGCCACACTCCCAAATCTCCCCCTTCTTTATTAATATCAACCATTTTCTCAACACGAATTACCACTCCATATTTAACAAGGATTCTTTATAACTACCTCAGAAGGTTCAGTGTCCAAACGTCCCACTTTTTCTGGGGTGTACCAAACCTCTGGGTTTATTTCCCCTTCATCCTTAACAGTAAGTGGGCACAGTTTTATTTGCAAGGCATCTCCTTCTACCTCCACTCGAATTCCCAATTCAATAACCATGTCTCTTCCTAATAAATTATAATCAGCCTCAGGTACCAAAAGGAGTGAACCCACCCCAAACTTACAGTCTGTTTCAAACATCACATTTTTAATTACTGGTACCTTAAATGGTTCTCCCTTTGCTCCTACCACATTTACTCTTTCCTTCGATATTTCACATCCCAGGGGCAAACTTTGTATGGTAGACCTTTCCGCCCCGGTGTCTACAAGAAAGGTTACCTCCTGGCGTTGAGGACCCACTTTTAGGGTTATCAAGGGCTCCTTTTTTCCTGGGGTCCTCAGCAAATAGAGCCCCTGATCCCGCTAATCTTGAAATGCTTTTTCTTTTTCTATTTTAGTTTCCTTTAAGGCAAACACTAATGCCGTTTGTCCCGCCTGAGGCTGGGGAATCCAGAGTGCTGGGGAATCCAGAGTGCTGCATATTCACTCTCCTCTGGACTTGGTAGAGGGTCCTTAAAGCAATGCAAACCCAATCTTCGAAAGATCCAAAAATAGGCCATGTAACGCCAGGACCTCAAATGGGTTTCCCTCCCCATACCTCCATGCAATAATGTGTCATTTTTTCCTTTGATTTGTCTCTTCTTCTAGGGGAATTGTTCCAGTGTTTTAACATTAGTCCTAGTGGGCTATCTGGGGGAATGTCTGGCAATTTTCTTCCCCCGCCCATGGGGCCAGAAGGCTTGCTTTTCTTCTGCCCCATCTTCCGAGGTGCTTTCTTGCAGACACCAAAGTCAGTGCAGAAGGAGGGGGAGGAGGAGCTCCAGGTGCCGGAGCCAAAGCCCCCCCCGCAGCCCACAGAGAGGCCCCTGATGGAGCAGGCTGACCCCCTGACCCCTCCCCCCGCAGACCATGGTGTACAACAGGAGCAGATCTCCATGCTCCAGCCCATGGAGAGGAGCCCGTGCAGGATCAGGTGATTGGGGGAGAGGGGGCGGGGGGGCCAAGGGACCCTCCCAAGCCAGACCAGTTCTGGACGAATAGACCCCGCGGCACAGACACACACCTGGAGCAACTCCCAAAGCGCCTGTTTTTCGCTGCCCGTGGAGAAACCCACTCAGTTCTGTGAGAAACACTCTCTAGCCAATAACATAGGCTCAGACGAGGATTTCAGTGAAGTAGTAGTTTTATTTCTTTCTGTTCAATTGTCGCTGAGCATTTAAATCTCAACAAGCTAACACCTCACGAGCATCAAACGTGACGGATTGTGGTACATAACCCTCTGTCACATTAACCTGTATTTTGATGGGGTATCCCATCTAACTATGTCATGCCTTTTCTAATGTGCCAATTGACCAAGGCCTTCTATGAGGCCTACAATCACTAGAAACAAAATTAATAGCTGATTTTTCCCTGTCGTTATTTTTAACCCTTAGGTTTCCAAATAATTATCAATACAAAGAATAAGATGTACACTACTACTAGAACAAAAACCTGCTGGGAGCGCTATAGGCCAGTCCTTTCTCTCAATCACAAGTCACACATTAGTTACCTGTGAAAATAAAAGGTTAGTTTACAATTGCAAGCTTTTATCCTGCTCAGAGTGACTTGCGGAAAACGGATTCCACAATCAGTAAGATTATAAAGTAGGTATGTGATTCGCGGAAAGATGGCTCCACAATCAGTAAGATTGTAAAGTAGGTATGTTTATGCAGCGCTGGGCAGCACGGGGTGGTAGTCCCGCCAAAGTCGTGCGCACCTGACACGGCGACTTGCTTTGGTTATATCCAGTAAAGAGTTACATATGCATAACCTGTCCCCGCTTAGTATTAAAATTAGCTACAAGAAGTCATTTCCATAAATTCCTCTTGTCTGCGCTTGCACGGTGCCTTGTGGTGGTGGGCGTTGAGGGTCGTGGGGATGAAGTAAGATGTCTTCATCAGGGTTGAACTTTTCACCTCATCTCTTTGTGCATGCTCTCTGAGGCCTTGGTCACAATCTGGGCCATAAGGTTGTTTTGATCTGGTTCTTGGGGTCTGAGGGGCTCCTGTTATCTCGAGGCCTTACACATTTGACATTATTTATCTTGTCCCTTTGTGAACAGTCCTACTTATCTCTGACCCCTTGGTTAAAGTCCAAACCATGAGGTTGTTTTGATCTGGCTCTTGGGGTCCCAGGGGTTTCTGTTATCTGGAGGCCTAAGCGCAGCACAGGCACAGTACATCACAAATGAAGCACATATTCATTCTTAATCAATCGCTCTCTAATTTCTAATTCCATGTTTCAGTCCCCCCTTTTCTGGAAAATCTAGTAAGTTCTTTTACTTAATACAAAATTTCTTCTTCACAGTCTCTATGATATGTATCCCTCAATGCCTTGCCATGTACTTTTATCAAGGAAGCTAATATAGCCATTCGTTGTAACAATTTCCAGTTCCAAAGAAATATTACAAAAGACAGTATTAAACTTATACCAACTAATATCAATAAAACAATAATTGGGTGACACAGTGTGTTCAAAATCCCAGTTGCAGTTGGCGACAATCCAAAGAGTGTATCCCACCAGTTGTGATTTGTGTCTTGTTTTACTCTTTGCAAAACTCTGCTTATTTCCTTTGTATCATGATGGACAGTGATTAGAGTCTTCTCTCCATTTTCCTGAATTCTTTTTAAAATTTTGATCAGGTCTTGGTGTTTAACTAGTTGCTTCACTAATGTGAGGTTCATCCCAATAGGTGTAGGTAATAACTTGTGATACATTATGTTGTTAGACTCGATCAACTGGTGGGATACCACTGGTGCCAAATATTGAAAATCACACCCGACGATTCTAACAAAGTTACAAATACAAAAGTTAGAATGATTTTTGCTACGGAGAGTTATGTTCTCCTTATCTACTTCTACAAAATCACAAGCAGTTCTTAAACACACAGCCTTGACCAATATATACAAGCAGAGTCTTTTGACTAGTATTTGGATGAACTTCAAAGTGGCAAACACCTTCACACAGAATCACAGAATTTCTAGGTTGGAAGAGACCTCAAGATCATCGAGTCCAACCTCTGACCTAACACTAGCAGTCCCCACTAAACCATATCCCTAAGCTCTACATCTAAACGTCTTTTAAAGACTTCCAGGGATGGTGACTCCACCACTTCCCTGGGCAGCCTGTTCCAATGACTCACAACCCTTTCAGTAAAGAAGTTCTTCCTAACATCTAACCTAAAACTCCCCTGGCTCAACTTAAGCCCATTCCCCCTCGTCCTGTCACCAGGCACGTGGGAGAACAGACCAACCCCCACCTCGCTACAGCCTCCCTTGAGGTACCCATAGAGAGCGATAAGGTTGCCCCTGAGCCTCCTCTTCTCCAGGCTGAACAAGCCCAGCTCCCTCAGCCGCTCCTCGTAGGACTTGTTCTCCAGGCCCCTCACCAGCTTCGTCGCCCTTCTCTGCACCCGCTCAAGCACCTCAATGTCCTTCTTGTTTTGGGCCCTTGCTCCGTGTCAAGACATACGTCCTGAGCATCAATTGTATTGCTTTCACAAATAAATCCTTGTTGTTCCCGGGTAACACATGGTTCTAGATTTACAGGCTGCCATTTCCCATTCTCCATCCATGCCCATGTTCTATGCTCCAAAGCACTGTCTCCTCATGGTTTAATCCTAGTGCAATGATCGGGTGGATAACATAAACTGTGGCATTGCTTATAGTAGGCACAAAGGCAGTAGCCATGTTAACAATGGGGTCATAGGTAAAATTTACCAGAGTCTTACTCTGGTAAGTTACTGGAACTTCTTATCAAAATCATTAGCATTGTCCCAAACAGTCTTTCGGACTTCTGCCGGAAAAATGCCTTCACTTCCTTCCCTAATGATCAAGGCAGCCATTGCCTGCATCCATAACTGTGCTTGCATACAACAAACAGCTAAAGATACATTATCTTGAACCATACTAAGTGCATCTATTATTAGTTTGTGGTCTTGGTCTTCCGCCTTTTCCCATCTTGGTAACACCTTTGAAACTTGCCATTGGCTAGTTCCTAATGCCAATAAGGATGATTGTAGGGGCTGATCTAGTTTTGTCCCACTGCTGTAAGAAGTACAGCCAAAACCAGCTAATTACTGCAGTCTGTGTTAATATAAAATTATACCAGCAATCTGATTTACCTGGGCATATACAACCTTCTTGTTGGCCACTTCTGGAAATCAGTTTTACTAAAATCCCCGTTACTTTCTCGTGGGTCGTTCCATTAATCATTCAGCATCCTATTTTAATTTCGTCCCCTATGGTTCTTTGGTGTGTCCATTCTTCCCCTAATTTTTGCCATTCTTATAATGTATATAAATAGTCACCATTTGTTCACCAAATAACCACAACTGCTAACTTTCCATTAATGCTCTTATCCTCTGTTGTTACAGCTTCGGACCAAGGCCACTCACCATTCTCTGTTATCATAGAGGTACCTTCTTGAATCACAATTACAACTTATAAGCCAATAAAACAATTCTGTTAACTAAATTCCTGCTAACTATATTACTAAATACTCCTGACTGTAATGTCCTCATTTTGCTCGACTGAGCTTTAGTTTCAGTTCACCGTCACCTGGCGTTACTTTCCAAGGCGCTTCTGGAGCTTTCTTCACTTGAGAATGGTGAATCCAGGCACTCTGTTCCTTGATCTCAATTGTGGTGGAGGTTGTAAGGAGCACCTGGTATAGTCCTTCCCACTGTGGTTTCAAAGTTTTCTCTACAAGAGACTTAGTTGCCTCTCAGGCTTTGGCAGTCCTAGTGGGGAAAGCCTCTGGCCATCCTGAAAAGGTATCTGTTAACACCAGTAAATATCGACACCCACCTTTTCTTAGAAGTTCAAAAAAGTCAATTTGCCACTGTTGCCCAAGCCCATGACCTCTTCCAATTTGACCCAGTTTTGGTTTGGGGGCATTTTTGGGGTTAGTCTGGAGACAAAGATCACATTGTTAAGTTATTTGAGTGATGGTAGCATATAAGTTCCTGGCAATAATTTTTCCAATTAGATAGTTATACAAAGCATCTATTCCCCAATGTGTTTTCTGGTGTTCTTTCTTTACCAGTGACCACAATAAATCAGAGGGGATGACTGGCTTCCTTTCCCTTCTTTGGTAATAGCCCACACCTCTTGGTTATATTTTCCCTTCTGACTTTTGATTAATTGTCTATCCTTTTTGTTATATATAAGCTTACCTTCAAGGGGAATTTGCCTGTCTGGAATCAGGGCTCCCACAGTTGCTACCTCACCTTCTGCTGCTTCTTTTGCCTCTCTGTCCACCAGATCATTTCCTTCCTCCAATTCTGAGCTCACTTTCTGGTGTGCCTTAAAGTGCATGATTGCTACCTTTTCAGGCAGCTGAATTGCTTCCAATAATCTAATTATTTAGTCCAGGTTCTATTACGTCTTTGCGAGTGGTAACTGCATACCCAGCATGTTGTTTTCCGCTGATGACGTAGCTGCTCCCATATTTCCACATCATCAAAAGGAGCATCCTTCAGATCTGGACGGCTCGAGTAGGTAGCTTCAATGGTCTCCAGGCAGTCATGGTGTACTGGATCCCCTTGGTTTCTGCTGATTTCAGGAACACGCTTCCTGGATATTTAGCACCACTGATGCAACGGCTCTGAGGCATCCTGGCCATCCTTTCGTAGCAGCATCCAGCTGCTTAGAAAAAATTTATTTATTGACAGCTTGATTTTCCCATTCAAAGGCAAAGAGTTTCTGGTTTTCAGTTGCCATGGGCAGGCAGAAAAAGGCATCCTGTAAATCTAGTACCATAAACCAAACTTGACCGTTTTTCTCATTTTGTAATTCCAATCATTTTTCCCAATTTAAATTTCAAGCACTGCAAAAAAAAAAAAAAAAAAAAAAAAGCCTTTTCCTGTTGGCCAGTTGCTCCTATTACATTTACAGACTAATTAACACAGAGAAAGAAGCTCCCATAACCAACAAAAAATTCAAGCCTCACTTCTTCATTCCCTAGCTTTATTTCAACCAGATGACCTGCTAGGCTAGATGCCCCAGGTCCCCATCATTCCTGAATGTTGTAAATTTATCCTGCAACCTAAGACAGTTTCTTTCCGGTATCAGGGGCTGATTGCCCTAGAAAGAGGGTAACCACTTGCCTCTGTTTGTTTTCTGAAGCCAGGTCCAAATTTTTTATTTATATATATATTTTTAATTTTTTTCTCTTTGAAAGTTCCCTGAGCGGTCCCATTAGCAATCTGAGCTCACACATGAACTCAGGTTGTTTTAAGAGTTAGCTGCTTTTCTGTTTCCATGACAACTCTCTCAGACCCATCATGGTCCCTCTGCCCCAGAGGGCTCACACCCATGATTTTGAGATCTCACCCTCCGGTTGAGGCGGGACTATTAACATTCCTACATCCTCTTTCCCTGCTCATTCAACTTCAAACAGCTCTGTCAAATACTACATGCCACACAACCTTTAACACCCTCAACAACCCTTTTAACACTTCCTTTATCTTTCTCCAGCCTGTACTTTTCTCATGCCAACACCAAAGGCTCAGTCAGGGGCCAACTTAATTCCACTCTTTTTCCCTCTAAGATACTGAAACAACATATCAATATACAACATCTCATCCCATTTTCCTTCTCTCCTCAGAAACATTAATTGCAAGACGGTGTTATAGTCGATTGATCCATAAAGTGGCCATTTAGCTTATATAGTGGCCACCACTGATTGCAATACTTAGTGAAAGTCCTCTTGCTTTCTGTGCCCTCATTTCTAACAATATCCTTCGAATGTACCAATATGTACCCAAGGAGGCTTTCTTTAAAACATCTTTGTTTTGGATATTACCCATTTCCTTGATTTCCCATTCCCTTTTATTTATTTATTTATTACTATTCCTTACTAGTTACTGTCCCTTCTTTCAATTTCCACACAAACCTTTTTACTGCAAGTATTTACGATCTTTTCCTAATCTTCTTCCCAAATGTCCCAATTCTCTGGGATTAAACTCTTCTTCCCACATACAAATTTTACTATTTCAAATACTAACGAGCCCCGTTCCAATCACAAATCCATGGGACTTCAGAAAAAGAGATGAAGAACTCAGCCTTCCGTCTTCTAGACAAACATTGCCACCTTTTCCACAAAATTTACATTTCAACAGGACTGAATTTCAAGCTTAATGCCAATTTTTCTCATGCACTTTGTTAGTAAGCCTACACAAAACAAGGAATCACTCCTGTGTATCCATCAATATGGGGGTTTAAAAAGGTATTGAGGCCTAAATAAATTCGCTCTCCTCCTTCTTACCAAATTCCCAGGGCTCAAGCCTGAACCACCAAAGAAATGACTCTCTCCTTTCTACCACTTTGATAATCAGTCTGCCCCCTCCCCCCCAGTACTTGGGAAACTGACCAAACACCACAGAAAATACACCAACACTTCTCAACTGTTAGCTACTTAGATAATGGTCTTGCCTTTTTTCTTGTCACACTCAAAGCATTTAAGAGCAAAAATAGGATCACAAGATACACCGCCAGGCCCATATATTGGGCACCACTAATCAAAACTTGGATAATACAGCACTTCTTTTCAGTCTGTCACGCATTTCATTCATCTCCGGCTGCTCCCTTCGCGGAGAATACGGAACCGTGGGTCAGAACTCCGCACTTGCTTCGCTGCGATGCTGTGTCTCACTCACACAGCACAATCATGCAGTCTCACAGAGAGGCCCCTAGCACATCTCATTCATACCACAAGAATATATAATTTAGAATGATAACCAACCAAACAAGTATTGCCTCTGTTTGTATTCTTCATGGAGTGACTTATTCCACTTTGTTTCAAACCCATACCCTTACACAAATACTTTCAACACAAAATACCTAGACATTTAAGAATAAGACATACAATTATTAACACTCCAGTTAGTATCCCTCCAGCAGATGAAAATATTACCCAGGTAACCTTGTCACAATTGTGAGTGGCCCGCTTACCCTTCTCCTGCTTCTTATCACAGACTCACAGAATCACAGAATTTCTAGGTTGGAAGAGACCTCAAGATCATCGAGTCCAACCTCTGACCTAACACTAGCAGTCCCCACTAAACCATATCCCTAAGCTCTACATCTAAACGTCTTTTGAAGACTTCCAGGGATGGTGACTCCACCACTTCCCTGGGCAGCCTGTTCCAATGACTCACAACCCTTTCAGTAAAGAAGTTCTTCCTAACATCTAACCTAAAACTCCCCTGGCGCAACTTAAGCCCATTCCCCCTCGTCCTGTCACCAGGCACGTGGGAGAATAGACCAACCCCCACCTTGCTACAGAGAGCGATAAGGTCGCCCCTGAGCCTCCTCTTCTCCAGGCTGAACAAGCCCAGCTCCCTCAGCCGCTCCTCGTAGGACTTGTTCTCCAGGCCCCTCACCAGCTTCGTCGCCCTTCTCTGCACCCGCTCAAGCACCTCGATGTCCTTCTTGTAGCGAGGGGCCCAAAACTGAACACAGTACTTGAGGTGCGGCCTCACCAGAGCCGAGTACAGGGGGACGATCACCTCCCTAGCCCTGCTGGTCACGCTGTTCCTGATACAAGCCAGGATGCCGTTGGCCTTCTTGGCCACCTGAGCACACTGCTGGCTCATATTCAGCCGACTATCCACCATCACTCCCAGGTCCTTCTCTGCCTGGCAGCTCTCCAACCATTCCTCTCCCAGCCTGTAGCTCTGCTTGGGGTTATTGCGCCCCAGGTGCAGGACCCGGCACTTGGCCTTGTTGAACTTCATGCAGTTGACCTCAGCCCATCGGTGCAGCCTATCCAGATCCTCCTGCAGAGCTTTCCTACCCTCAAGCAGATCGACACACGCACCTAACTTGGTGTCATCTGCGAACTTACTGAGGGTGCACTCGATGCCCTCGTCCAGATCATCGATGAAGGTATTAAAGAGGACCGGCCCCAGCACCGAGCCCTGGGGGACGCCACTAGTGACTGGCCTCCAACTGGACTTGGCTCCATTCAGCACGACTCTTTGGGCCCGGCTATCCAGCCAGTTTCTAACCCAGCGAAGCGTGCGCCAGTCCAAGCCAAGAGCAGCCAGTTTCTTGAGGAGAATGCTGTGGGAGACGGTGTCAAAAGCCTTGCTGAAGTCAAGGTAGACCACATCCACAGCCTTTTCCTCATCCACCCAGCACGTCACTCTGTCATAGAAGGAGATCAGGTTCGTCAGGCATGACCTGCCTTTCATAAAGCCATGCTGACTGGGCCTGATCGCCTGCTTCCCCTGCAAGTGCTGCATGATGACTCTCAGGAGGATCTGCTCCATGAGCTTTCCTGGCACTGAGGTCAAACTGACAGGCCTGTAGTTTCCCGGGTCTGCCCTCCGGCCCATCTTGTAGATGGGCGTCACGTTTGCTAGCCGCCAGTCGATTGGAACCTCCCCTGATAGCCAGGACTGTTGATAAATGATGGATAGTGGCTTGGCCAGCTCCTCTGCCAGCTCCCTCAGTACCCTTGGGTGGATCCCATCCGGCCCCATCGACTTGTGCACATCTAAGTGCCGTAGCAGGTCACCAACCAGTTCTTCATGGATAATGAGGGCCACATCCTGCTCCCCATCCCCTTCCACCAGCTCAGGGTACTGAGTATCCAGAGAACATCCGGTATTGCCGCTAAAGACTGAGGCAAAGAAGGCATTGAGCACCTCCGCCTTTTCCTCATCTCTTGTAATTAAGTTTCCCCCCGCATCCAGTAAAGGATGGAGATTCTCCTTAGTCCTCCTTTTTGTGTTGATGTATTTATAGAAACGTTTTTTGTTATCTTTAACGGCAGTAGCCAGATTGAGCTCCAGATGAGCTTTGGCCTTCCTAATTTTGTCCCTGCACAGCCTCGCTACTTCTTTAAAGTCCTCCTTAGTGGCCTGCCCACTTTTCCAAAGCTTATAAACCCTCTTTTTCCTCCTAAGATCAAGCCACAATTCTCTGTTGAGCCAGGCCGGTCTTCTTCCCCGCCAGCTCGTCTTTGGGCATGTGGGGACAGACCGTTCCTGCGCCATTAAGACTTCCCTCTTGAAGAGCGCCCAGCCTTCCTGGACCCCTCTGCCCTTCAGAACCACCTCCCAAGGGACTCCACCAATTAGTGTCCTGAGCAGCTCAAAGTCAGCCCTTCGAAAGTCCAATACAGCGGTTTTACTGGTCCCCTTCCTGGCCTCGCCAAGAATAGTGAACTCCACCATTGCGTGGTCACTCTGCCCAAGACAGCTCCCGACGATCACGTCCTCCACCAGTCCTTCTCTGTTTGTGAAGAGAAGGTCTAGCGGGGCACCACCCCTGGTAGGTTCACTAACCAGCTGCGTCAGGAAGCTATCTTCCACGCTCTCCAGAAACCTCCTAGACTGCTTTCTCTGGGCTGTGTTGTGCTTCCAGGATATGTCAGGGAAGTTGAAGTCCCCCACGAGAACAAGAGCTGATGATTTTGCAACCTCTGTCAGCTGCCTGTAGAATTCCTCATCCGTCTCCTCATCCTGGTTCGGCGGTCTATAGCAGACCCCGACCAGGACACTAGCCTTGTTGTCCCTGCCGATCCTAACCCAAAGGGACTCGACCTTGTCATTCCCAGCCTCGAGTTCTACAACCTCGAAAGACTCTCTAATATAGAGAGCCACACCACCACCCCTTCTATGCTGCCTGTCCCTTCTATAGAGCTTATAGCCAGGCATTGTAGCACTCCAGTCATGAGACTGGTCCCACCACGTCTCCGTGATGGCAACCAAGTCGTAGCCTGCCTGCCGCACGATGGCTTCCAGCTCCTCCTGTTTGTTACCCATGCTGCGTGCATTGGTGTAGATGCACTTCAGCTGGGCCATAGCCTTATCCTCCGGCCTTGCCATTGTTCCCCCTGGCACAGCCCCAACAATCCTAGCCTCAGCCCCATCCCCCTTCCTACCTAGTTTAAAGCCCTCTCAATGAGCCCTGCCAGTTCCTGGCCCAGGATCCTTTTTCCCCTAAAAGATAGGGACCCGTCTGCGGCCATCAGGCCAGGTGCTGAGTAAAGTGCCCCATGATCAAAAAAACCAAGATTTCTGCGTTGGCACCAGTCCCGGAGCCATGTGTTTAACAGGTGGGCTTTCCGTGTCCTCTCTGAACCCCTCCCTGCCACCGTAGGGATGGACGAAAACACCACCTGCACTCCCGCTCCATCCACTAACCGACCCAGTCCCCTAAAGTCCCTTTTGATAGCCTTGAGGCTTCTCTCTTCGATGTTATCACTGCCCGCCTGGACTATCAAAAGGGGGTAATAGTCAGAGGGGCGTACCAGGTTAGGAAGCTTCCTGGCAACGTCCCTGACCCTGGCCCCAGGGAGACAGCAGACTTCCCTACGGGTAGGGTCAGGCCGACAAATAGGGCCCTCTGTTCCCCTAAGAATCGAGTCACCAACAACAATAACCCTCCTGTCTTTCTTGGTGGAGGCAGTCCTGAGGCGCGGAGTTGACCTCCTCGCCCCAGGCATCCTCCTGGGAACATTTGCTACCTCTTCCTCACACACCGGCCTCTCAATCTCTAGGGCCTCAAACCTGTTGTGTAAGGGCACCTGGGAAGGTGGGGCCGGAAGGGGAGGGGATCGCCTGCGATGTCGAGCAGGGACCTGTTTCCATTCCTCCTCAGCTCCCAGATCCCCTCCCTCTGCCCGACGGGGACAGGGCAGGGGGTCCGCCCCCATTTGAGGAGTCTCACCTCGGCACCTCCCCTTGAGGCCCTGCAGGGAGTTACTCCAGAAGTCTATCTCCCGCTCACACTCCCTGATGGCCCTCAACCTCTCCACCTCCTCCTTGAGCTCCGCCACCATGCGGACCAGGTCATCCACCTGCTCGCACCTCACGCACGCAGTTTCTCTGCCTCCCGCCGATGGCAGCAACAGGCTCAGACACTCCTTGCATCCGGTGACCTGAACTGCGGCATTTTTTAACGGGTAGTCGGTCTGCGTGTGTACCGACTTCCTGGAGAGCGCGCCGTGCCTGGTGGCGACCATTATCACCTAGCTATGGCTGTTGTTAACGAGGTGTTGTTTGTGTGTAGGGGGAGCGCTCTGCCCTTCCTGCCCGCCCTGCCTGCGCGAACTGCCACGCCACTCCCTTCTGACGCGCCACGCCCTGTTTGCCCGCCCTGTTCGCCGCGCTCCTGGTCGCTCGCGCTCCCTAGGGGCAGCTTTTGAACGGCTGGGGAGGGGGCGCTGCTGGCTCCGCCTTCGCCTCGTCAGCCTCCCTCACGAGGGCTGCCGGGTCCTGGCGGCTCCCTCAAGTAGGCTCGATGCCGGAAAAAAATAGCCCTGCCTGGCCCGATCCCCCGCTCCGCTGCAGAACGCGTCTGCCCCGGAGCCGATCGCCTCGGCAAATGGCAGTGAAATGGCGGTGGGTCCCGATTTAAATAGCCCGCCGCTGACGCTGCTGGCTCCGCCTTCGCCTCGTCAGCCTCCCTCACGAGGGCTGCCGGGTCCTGGCGGCTCCCTCAAGTAGGCTCGATGCCGGAAAAAATTAGCCCTGCCTGGCCCGATCCCCCGCTCCGCTGCAGAACGCGTCTGGCCCGGAGCCGATCGCCTCGGCAAATGGCAGTGAAATGGCGGTGGGTCCCGATTTAAATAGCCCGCCGCTGACGCTGCTGGCTCCGCCTTCGCCTCGTCAGCCTCCCTCACGAGGGCTGCCGGGTCCTGGCGGCTCCCTCAAGTAGGCTCGATGCCGGAAAAAATTAGCCCTGCCTGGCCCGATCCCCCGCTCCGCTGCAGAACGCGTCTGCCCCGGAGCCGATCGCCTCGGCAAATGGCAGTGAAATGGCCGTGGGTCCCGATTTAAATAGCCCGCCGCTGACGCTGCTGGCTCCGCCTTCGCCTCGTCAGCCTCCCTCACAAGGGCTGCCGGGTCCTGGCGGCTCCCTCAAGTAGGCTCGATGCCGGAAAAAATTAGCCCTGCCTGGCCCGATCCCCCGCTCCGCTGCAGAACGCGTCTGCCCCGGAGCCGATCGCCTCGGCAAATGGCGATATCATAAACCATAAATGGTTTATGATATAACAAACTGAAAAGCTTAAATTATATGTCAACCTCCTGACACTAACATCATTTCAGATAGAAAGTTATTTTCAAGGCCCAAAGGAAGAAGAAAACAAATGCATCATTTTGCAGAGAGGTTAGTTCAATTTATTTTGTCAGGGCAGATGAAGCTTACCAAATATGGCAGGATCTAGACCAGAAATCTTGACCCTATGTGGTTGGTAACAACTGACAGAGTCACCTACAAGAAGATTCCATGTTTTCTGCGTTACTCAATATCCCCAAGTCAGTACTCACTACATCACCTTCCATACCTGCCTTTCCACTTTCACCTCATCCCAGAGCAGCTAGATAAAAACAGGAATGTGAATAGTAATAAGGTATCCATCCTAGACAGTTCCTGATAGCACAGCATTTCCCCTGATTTGAATATTTAATTTCAGATTCATAAAGTCAGATTTGGAAACAAACCATCAAGGAATATGCAATAAGCATTATATGTTTGTGAGAAAAAGTGTTCTACACATGGGGTTTCTTTTGTCTCCATTTCGACTCTAACAAATTCTCTAAGTCCTGTGTATTGGTATTTCCTTGTTGCTAACAATGGTACTAAAACACACAGGTGTACTAAGTTCTCCAAGAAAAATATCAGATGGAATAAAACATTTAATTCAGTTGATAAAATCCATTGTTTGCAGAACAAAATCTAATCCTGTTGTACACAGTTACTGTCTGTAGTTATGTGGCTATGTCTTATGTGTGGTATGCATGTACAGGTGCAGCAACAGATACCTCTCACTGGAGAATGAGGTATGATGCAGATTGCTTACGAGATCTATTAATAATTCTCCTTCTAGCAATGACAGTGTTTAGTGTGCTGGGGCTCTGCTTAATACTGAAATTTTGAAAGTAAGAGACCTGTCTGCTATGTTCAGATTCTGAAAAACAGAAACACAGGGTCAGAGCCTACACTATAAGATTGCAGCCTGAAGCCTGCAAGTTTCAAAAGTGTAACAAACAATCACAGACTGTAACTGCAGATCTTGATAGCTCTCCAGCTGCAATGTTTAAGTGAAACAATATGATTTGTATTTCTTCCTCTTAAAGAGCTACCAAAGATAAAAACAGATTTAATACACTCAAGAACACAAAATCAGTTCAAAAGTAAAACGTGGCAATCAGATTCTATGAATGCAATAATAGATTTGAATTATTAAAAAGCTACATAATTAATAATGATATACTTATAATTAGTACTTTTATATAACAATGTTAATAGCAAATTAATTTCATGTCAAGATTCTATTGAATTACTTCTTACTCAGAAAGAGCTAGAAGGCTGGGTGTGGGATTTCCTCCCTGCCACCTCAGTTTATACTGAAAACCTCACTGGACAACTAAGAACAATACCATAGCATTCAGTAGGATTTTCTTCCCATATATCTTTCTCAGAAAAAAAAAAAATTGGTTGTGGTTGAGATTTCTCTCACCTGAACCTCAGTGTACTACGTACGATGGACTTCCTTTAGTCAAAACATAGATGACAAAGGGGACTCACGCTATCCTAAAGTGCATTTCTAAGAAAAACTTGCTACATTTCTCCACTGCTTAAAAAGAAAGACTGGATAAGTGGTTTCAACTGGAGGAAAGTTAGACAAGCCAAATCTAAATGCTAGTTGCACTGAGAGATGCAATCACAGTAAAGATGAAGATACAAAGACATCTGTTGCAGGAACAACGACCAAAGTCATGACACACACCAGTATGGTCAGATCATGCTCTCACTTTATTACCTGAATAGCCTGGCTTTTATAGCAAACTTAAGAGGGGTGGCTAGTGTCTCACACAAGATTATTGGCCAAAAGCACTCAGACAAACAACTGCAAGAAAACAACCCCACCTGCAAGAAAACAACCCCCTTGTGATTAGCAGTCACGTAAATCCCATCCTTGAAGCCAGCTGCTGGCAACAATATTTTTAATTCCTCAATCGGGCGATAATGGAACATTGTTATGGCAACTCCTCGTAGTCGTCCTGGTAGCTTGGTTTGCTCAGCTGCAGCAAGTCATGGCCTCCTTGCTGTTTCAGAAATTCCTCAACAGACATCAAGTGAACCCACAGCAAATTAAATTGAGAGAATTGTGCTTCAAATATCAGTATGAACAATGTAACTTGGCTTGGGCCCATACTGCTGTCCAGTACCATTAGCTCCAGAGTCCTCCAAAGCTATCCAGCTCATTTTGAAGCCACAACTACATCCAGGAAGCCCTCTAGCTCCACAGGCTCAACCAAGTACACTGAGTAGATTTCATGGGAGTTCAGTCACTTAAAACACATGAAGACATCTAAACAGACTCTGAGGATGACCCCATTTTCAGTAGTGAAAGACACTATCCCAGTGGGTCTAACCAGCTTAAGATTCTACTGAAAGGGCTTAAAATGAAAGGCCATAATCAAAATAGTCACTTTTTTGAATTCCAGAGTTCAGCATCTTTCCAGGAGAGGTATAGATGTTCTACATCAATTTTGGGATTTGCACTGACTTGCTTTATTTACTTTTCTTTCATAATTTAATACTGCCCATTTCCCCAAAACACTTACAGGTCACATGTTGAAAACCACTGAACTGCTAAGTATTGCTCTGTTCTGTTTTTTGTCCTCTTAAAGCCTACAGTCTGTGATCAGTGGTTTTCAGTCAGTTATATGATGCTTCAATATTTTTCCTCCATTGTCACTTTATTGGAATCAGAACTAAAACAGAACAGATCTGGAGCAGATATATTTTAAATGCTTTTTCAACATTATATTTCAGAATGAATTGAAAAGCTTCACCAAATGAAGCAATTTGGTTTCCAACTAACAGTTCTGTAGGGAACATTAGATGTCAAATGAATCAGGTGATTTCCAAATCATTAGACATTCATTTATGGTATATGTAGCATTGTCTTGGTTCTGTTTAGGATGTTCTTCCTGAGCTTTAAGAAAAATACCTCAGAAAACAAAAAGCCCAGAAAACATTCAGAGAGAAAAAGTTTCAACAAGTTCTTCTCCATAAAGAAGACACTTGAATTCAGTGAGCTTTTCTTTTTTTTCCTTCCCAGCATGATAGGTAATAACGAAGGACAAGAAAATTTTAAATAGGAAGGATGATTCCTGTGCACAGGAGAAAAACAGACGTTTTCTCTGGGGCAAGCAACCTATTGCAATGAGGTAAGCAAGGCTGCAGCGAGTCCAATTAAGAGAACTATACAGTGAAGGCTCAACCTTCTTTCACCGTCTCAACCAAAAAAAGTCAGACCGCACTGAGAGGAATGGATAATTAAAGGAAATAGAGGGCCACTAAGAAATAACCAGATATACTTCTTTTTCTAGTGAAAGACTAGTTGAGTATGATTGAACTGAATGAACTTGGACTTTTGATCAATTCTATAGTGAAGACAGGGATCTTACTAGGAAACTGCTGGCAGCATCAATTCACCGTGTCCTCCAAAGATCCTTATACCATGCAATATCACACGCAATTAGATGTATCACAAGCTTTAACGAAGCTGCACTAAAGCAGGAACATAATATTACCTTAGCAAATATCTCAGAGCACTAAAATTCTACCCAACTTTTCTGAGGTCTCTGTTGAGCCAGTAATCAGTCTAACTGAGAAGAGCCACAAGAAAAGAATGCATATCCCTTTCCCAGTCAGTTATATAGGACTACAGTTTTCTGAAAAGTTAATTACAAGCATTTAAAAAATTCAAAAATCTTCTGCTAAAACTTCTTGTTTGCTCATTAAGAGGATGACATTAGACCATAGACATTATCCATAATGTGTTAGTTTAATGCCAGGCACAATTAAGTCAATTTAGTTTGGTTCCATTTGGATTTAATACAAATATAGCTGCTCTTCACTGTTCCAATGACTTGTTTCACTGGTTTGCTGAGGAACATTATGGCTTCATGAGGGTTAAAAATAAAAATGGTAGTTTTAATATAGTTCATTGAAAGAGCATCGCTTTACACCCTTCGCAACTTTGATATTAACCTCAGTGCTATAGAATACACAAAATTATTTTGTTTTGAGTAGCAAGCCAAAATACTGGTAGGTTTGGTTGTTGTTTTGTTTTAGTTTGGTTTGGTTTTTATTGGGACATTTAATCATTAGAAAATTAGAAACAATAGTTATAAACATGTTCTCTTTGCAAGTTATAATGGGTTTTTGAACAACAGACTTAAAGTGTTCATACAGAACAAAAACAGTTGTATTTTCATAAATAATTTTCAGTATTGTCATAGATTAATAAACCAAATCATTACATAAACACCTACCCAAGCATATAAATACAAGCCCCTGATCTCACAGTAAAATCTGACAATGGCATTACACAGCCTCACAGATTTTCCTCTAAAGGTCATTCCAGTACCAATTTTGTTTCTCTCCAGAGACAATACCGTTGTGCTGTTTCTTTTTTCAGATTACTCCTGCACCTTTTTTTTTTTTTTTAAGTCTTATGATTGCTAGCAAAGGAACAATAGAAGCATTTCTATTTAAGATAGGCATACAAATAAAGTCAAGGCTTAATTCTGATTTCATTACAGAAATCAGTCCTGGCTGTCATCTCCTGTAATAAGTTTCTTGCATATCAAATTGCTGCTACCATAAAGCCACTATGAACCTATCATTTTTAATGAACTTAAGTCAGTTCAGCAAATTCAAATTTCATAATTTTACTACTGACACGTCTTTTAGTGCCAACACATTGGTAGAATTAACAGAAATTTCAAGCACCAATAACTTGTGTTATTTTAGAGACTAATTTCTCCAGTCAAATTATATTTTAATTATACCTCATTTGACCTTCTTCGGATGGCCCTTTAAGGGTCACTGAATTCCAATTCCCATCACAGGGGATCATACTGGATACAGCTTCTTCTGCTTCTTTAGTCTGGTGCCTTTACTTTGTTGATCATAATTAAGTACTGAGTACACACTAGAAGCTGTTCACAGCAGACAAGTCTGATATTAGGTTATCACATTTACACAATTTACATTGAATCCTAACTGCCTGTAAGAACACTTTAGAAAATTTTATGTAGTTTCTAAATACCCCTCCTTAAGATCTTGAAAACCTTCAGTGTGGGAGGGGAACAACACAGGGCTAGGAAAAGAAACCTAGCGTGTCCAGTGGACAACGTGATACATCATAGGAAGGTCTGAAAACTATCTTGTCTTTTGTGATCCCAATTGCACTCACATAAAGAGGATCTACTCATCCTTAGAACGGTGCAGGTTATTTTATACCAACTTGCTCTTTAGTTCAAACTCAGGCAACTTTTGAAACAGCAAGGAGGCTATGACTTGCTGCAGCTGAGCAAACCAAGCAGCCAGGACAACTATGAGAAGTTCCCATGACAGTGTTCCCACATCGCCCGATTGAGGAATTTAAAAAATATTGTTGCCAGCAGCTGGCTTCAAGGATGGGATTTACGTGACTGCTAATCACAAGGGGGTTGTTTTCTTGCAGTTGTTTGTCTGAGTGCTTTTGGCCAATAATCTTGTGTGAGACACTAGCCACCCCTCTTAAGTTTGCTATAAAAGCCAGGCTATTCGGGTAATAAGAGAGAGCATGATCTGACCGTACTAGTGTCTGTCGTGTTTATGGCCGTTCTTCCTGAAACATATGGCGCCCGAACAGGCTGAGACCCAGAGACACTGAGAGACGCTGAGAGACCTGAGAGAAGCTGAGAGACCTGAGAGACGCTGAGAGACACAGAGAGACACTGACAGACACAAAGATACGCAGATAGCCTAGGAACAGAGACGCGGTTACATGCGGGACACTGAGAGACTTAGAGCACAGACCCGGACAGAGGTGAGACGCAGAGAGAGAGGTATCGCGGTGAGACGTGGAGACAGAGGGATCACGGTGAGATGCGGAAACAGAGGTATCCCGGTGAGACGCGGAGCAGAATCGTGGTGAGATGCGGGACATCCGGGGTTGAGTTGCTACGGGAGATCGGAGGCGTCAAGTGGAAACGGCAGACGACCGCCACCATGTGGTGAATTGGCACATAGCAGAGGGGTGGAGATCAAGACCCTGCGGCTCGTCTGATGTAACCACGGAGGAGGAAGCAGCTATCCAGCTTCTCTCTAGTATTCTCTCTAAGACAGGTGTATCTTGCAATGTAAAAAAGATCAAATCCTTGGTGCACTGGGCTCAGAAGGAGGGTTTTCTGAAGGAAATCCCTCTAATGTTTAGCCCAGATGAGTGGCAGCATGTAGAAGATCGCTTATGGGATAAAGCCATCTCAAGTGGAAAGCTAGATAAAGATGTAAGTGGGACGTGGCACACAGTGATTAATGTGCTGAGCGGTATGAAAACCGAACAGCAGCTCGCTATGGCGGCGGCACAATCTTTGTCAGTACTGTCTGGGACTGACAGACCGCCGAGTACAAAACCTGAGACCTCAGGAACACGGCTGGCATGATCTTTTTCGTCAGTTCCTGCACCCACCTGTTCGGGGTATGACCTCTTCAATAAATCAATCAGCGGCAGAAATAACTACGGAACTATCGGAGCAGAGTGCTGATGGGGAGTGGGGGCTGCCCTCCCCACCTCCTGCGCCGGAAAATCTTGATGCAGCTGCACTGCCTGCATCTGTGCCGCTGCCAGGCAGCAATAAATCCACATCCACTCAGGATTCTTTGCCAATGAGAGGTGCAGCAGCAGCTTGCGAAAATCGACCTTCACTGGAGGAGCTGTTCCATGAACTGATAGAGAAATTGGAGAACTTAAAAATTACAGATTCGGAGGAGCTTCCTTTCTCATCTGCCCCACCGGAACCGACTCCCTCATTATCTGTTGCTACAACACCATTGGCACCAAGGAGGGACAGGTGCTCTGACATCATACATGATGCCATCATAGAAGGGCATTGGCATGCTACATCCTTGGCCTGCCCTATTATTACCGACCCTGTGCGAGGCACCGGGTTGTGGCAGCCGCATGATTGCAAGCTTTTACAACAAGATCGAAAAATGGTTTTGGACTACGGTTTACAATCCCAGGTGGCTTGACAGGTAATTCAATGGGTTTTCCAGGCAAAACTAATGTGTCCACTTAACTGTCAAAACTTGTCACGCTCATTGTTAACTCCTTCCCCATTGTTATTATTTGAAAGGGAATGGTTGCAGTTACCACAGGGGGAAGCGGGTCAACTGCGTCAACCGGGGGACCCTCTGTATGGGATTCCTGCAGAGATGTTAAAGGGAACGGGTCCTTATCTCAATACCCAGGTTCAGCTGCAGTTCCCTGTGATTATTCACCAAACAGCTGTGCAGTTTGCACTGAGGGCTCTTCTTAGTCTTCCAGGGGAAAAGAAAGCATCCCCATTCACATCTGTAGAACAGGGCCCTGGGGAACCATATGCTAAATGTATCGGTCGGTTGTGGGCAGCAATTGCTGATCATCCTGATCTAACAGCGGAGTCTAAAAGCAGTGTGTTTAAAATGCTTGCATTTGATAATGCAAACCCCAAAATCTCAAAACATCTTAGTTACACTGCCGAGAACCGTAGCAGTAGAGGACATGTTGGTACAGAGAGCTGATCAGTCCAGGCAACCAGATGTGGTGGCACAGGACTGTCAGAGATTTGCTTTTATGGTACCCTCCATTAACAAACAGGCCCCGGCAAAGTGCTATGAATGGCTAGTGCTTCTACAGGGGATGAGGAATTCCCCTACATTATGTCAATTATATGTGGCCTGGGCATTACAACCAATTCGGACAGCGTGGTGTGACGTAATTATTTACCATTATATGGATAACATTCGGTTTGGTAGGCCAGAATGCTTCCAGGATTCAGATTTAAAGTTCATTCAGGATAATTTGGAAGCAAAAGGGTTGAAGATAGCCCCAGAGAAGGTTCAACGGAAACAGCCATGGCTATACTTGGGATGGAAAATATCAGACTCTACTATTCTTCCACAGAAAGGTGATATAACTACAGTGTTACATACTTTGACAGATGTACAAATGTTCCTGGATAATATTCAGTGGGGTTGCCACATTGTACGGATTACTAATGACACCTTAGCTATATTACTACCTTTATTGCGGGGCATGACTGCAGAGCCGCAGATTACACTAACAATTACACTAACAATTGACCACCGGCAGGCTCTTTCACAAATAGTTTGCTATAAAAGTCAGGCTATTTGGGTAATAAAGAGAGAGCATGATCTGACCATACTAGTGTCTGTCGTGTTTTCAGACGTTCTTCCTGCAACACATTCCAATAAATACTTATTAGATAATCCTCCATGTTGTATTTTTGTTTGTTTGTTTTCTAGTATTAGACATTCTTTCCACAACTCCATTGATTTCCTTGAGCTTTTTCTTTCAAAGTCATAATTACACTGTTGTCACTTCCTCTGAGGAATCTGGTTAAGCATGACTAAATGTCATGCCTGTTCTGTTTAAAGGGGCTTTAGATAGAGGCAACCCCAATGACACACTCAAAGGGAACAGAAGAACTTCTAGATCAGGTCCTGTGGTGTAATTGCCCGAAGTAACTAGGAAAATAAAACTAACATTCACATTTTTTAAGGAAAATGTACAGCATTGAAGAGGCTTTCAGGGTAGGGTGTAGCTGCGCTACCTGAGCGTTCCCTAGACTTCCAACCTTAGATGCTATTGTGCTGGGGAAACTTGGTGTGCTAGGCCTAAGAAACAGCACGGAGCATAGAGTGGAGTGGAGACACCACGGCTAGGCTCTGTAACCAGGTGGGGACTCGACTGGTCTTGTGCACACCGAGACCAATAAGCTGCACTTTTTGCTACCCTGAGCCAAGGACCTGTCATGTTTTGACAAATGCTGTACCCTAGTGTACTTTTTTTCTCATTATAATATCATTATAATACCAAAACACACCTCCATCCCAAAAGCTACCCACCTGTGGTGGTTTTACCGTGCTGGGCAGCTAAACCCCACAACCGCTCTCTCACTCCCCCTCCCTTAGATAAGGAGGGGGAGAAGTAAAGCAAAGAACAACTCACGGGTTGAGATAAGGATAATTTAATTAAAGGGAAATAATTATAATAATTAAATAAAGACTACCATGAACTAAACAATTTAACTAAGGGGAAATAAAAGGGAAAGGGGAAAAAGGGAGGAAAACAAACAAACAAAATAAATGAAAGCGATATGGAAGTGCAGAGGAAAGAAATTACTCTCTACTTCCCACAAATGAGCGATGATTGACCACGTCCTTGAAGCAAGGCCTCAACGCACGCAGCCGGTGTTCGAGAGGAGGACCGACGTCTTCTCAACGAGAGCCCACCCCTCCCCTCTTCTTCCTGTTTCCACCTTTTATTGCTGAGTGTGACACCACATGGTATGGAATATCCCTTTGATTGGTTTAGGTCAGCTGCCCTAGTGATGTTTCTCTCCTCACTTTTTTGCCCACCCCCTAGGAGGGTTAGAGAAAGGCCCAATGCTGTGCCACTGCTGCTCAGCAGTAGACACAACACTGGTGTGATAACACTGCTGTTCCAGCTACAAGTACAGAGTACGGCACTGAATGGGCTGCTGCCGGGAAAGTTAACATTCCAGCCAGACCCAGTACAACCTCCACCCCTTATTCCATAACATTTGTGTCACACTCAGATCCCCATACTTTAGCATACAAGCATTCTCATCATTATCCCTTGTCCTTTAACAGGACAAGGATTTAACAGGACAGGATTAATAGGCAGATGTATCTTTTCATTCCATAGGTCTTTCTTGGAAAATGTTCATAAGAACTGTTGATGATTAGGTCTTCATCTGCCAAAGTGGCCACTCAAGGCAGGCGGAGTTGGATGTCTGGACACCAGCACCAGCTTAGCTCAAGTCCTTGTTGCACTGCCCGGCTCCTTGCAAAGTTGACCTGTCGTTGATCCTACAGCATCTTCCTACAACATATAACTTAGATTATAGATTAGTTTTCTCTCAATGTCAAATCTCCTTGAGGCACACACTTGATATCCCCATTCTTTTGCATGACCCACCAGGTATACCCTGGTCCTTGGGCGAAGACAATCCCACGAGTGGGTTTGCCTTTTCCCGAGGCAGGAGCAACCCACACTGCCTTCCCCATCCACCTTCCTATATGCACTACGGGAACCTTAGCTCCTTTCACAGTGTGTAGGGGTTTTGTTTCGGCAGGACCAGCACGGCTGTCAGACCCCCTATTGTTAACTAGCCAAGTGGCTTCTGGTAGATTTGTGTCCCATTGTTTCCACGTCCCAGCACCTAATGCTCGTAACATAGTCTTTAACAGTCCATTGTACCTCTCAACCTTCCCAGAGGCTTGTGGGTGGTAAGGGATGTGGTACACCCACTCAATACCATGCCTCTTTGCCCAGGAGGTAACAAGATTGTTTCGGAAATGACTCCCATTGTCAGACTCAATTCTCTCTGGTGTACCATGACGCCACAATACTTGTCTTTCCAGGCCCAAGATAGTGTTTCGGGCTGTGGCATGGTTTACAGGGTATGTTTCCAGCCACCCAGTAGTTGCTTCTACCATGGTGAGTATGTACCGTTTGCCTTGGCGAGTTTTTGGGAGTGGTCCGATATAGTCAATTTGCCAGGCCTCACCATATTGAAACCCTAACCATCTCCCCCTGTTCCAGGGAGATTTTACCTTCATGGCTTTCTTGATTGCAGCACAGGTCTCACACTCATGGGTAACCTGTGTGATGGCCTCAATGGTCAAGTCCACCCCTCGATCACGAGCCCATCTGTAAGTGGCATCTCTCCCCAGATGTCCTGATGTTTCATGGGCCCATCGAGCTACAAACAGCTCACCCTTACGTTCCCAGTCTAGGTCCACCTGAGCCACTTCAATTTTCGAAGCTCGATCCACTTCTTTGTTGTTCTGATGTTCTTCAGTAGTGCGACTCTTGGGCATGTGGGCATCTACATGACGTACTTTAACATCCAGGTTTTCTACCCGGGCAGCAATATCTTGCCACAGGGTAGCAGCCCAGATAGGCTTACCTCTGCGCTGCCAGTTGCTCTCTTTCCATTGCTGCAGCCACCCCCACAGAGCATTTGCCACCATCCATGAGTCAGTATAAAGATACAATACTGGCCAATTTTCTCTTTCGGCGATATCTAGGGCTAGTTGTATGGCTTTTACTTCTGCATACTGACTCGACTCACCTTCCCCTTCCATGGCTTCCACAACTCGTCGTATGGGATTCCACACAGCAGCTTTCCATTTCCGATGGCTCCCTATCACACGGCAGGATCCGTCAGTAAACAACGCATACTGCTTTCTGTCTTCTGGCAACTCATTGTATGGTGGTGCCTCTTCAGCACGGGTTACCTCTTCTGTTGGCACTCCGAAATCTCTGCCTTCCGGCCAGTCCATAATCTCTTCCAGGATTCCTGGGCGATTGGGTTTTCCCATTCGAGCCCGCTGTGTAATTAACGCTATCCACTTACTCCATGTAGCATCAGTTGCATGGTGTGTAGTGGGAATTTTCTCTTTGAACATCCAATGTAACACAGGTAGCCACGGTGCCAAGAGGAGCTGTGCCTCTGTACCCACAACTTCTGAAGCAGCTCGAACACCCTCATATGCTGTGAGTATTTCCTTTTCAGTTGGGGTGTAATTGGCTTCTGATCCTCGATAGCCCCGACTCCAGAAGCCCAGAGGTCGACCTCGAGTTTCTTCTGGGGTTTTCTGCCAAAGGCTCCAGGTGAGCCCATGCTCCCCAGCTGCAGTGTACAGTATATTTTGCACAGCTGGTCCAGTACGGACAGGCCCAAGGGCTACTGCACGAGCTATTTCTTGTTTGATTTGTTCAAATGCCTGTTGTTGCTCAGGGCCCCACTCAAAATAGTTTCTCTTTCGAGTCACTCGATATAGAGGACTCACAAGCTGACTATAGCCTGGCACATGCATTCTCCAGAATCCCACGAGGCCTAGGAAAGCTTGCGTTTCCTTTTTGCTAGTTGGCGGAGACATTGCTGTTATTTTATTGATCACATCCATTGGAATATGACGACGTCCATCCTGCCATTTTACCCCCAAGAACTGAATTTCCTGTGTAGGCCCCTTGACCTTGCTCTTTTTAATGGCAAAACCAGCTTTCAGGAGAATTTGGATTATTTTCTTCCCTTTCTCAAAAACTTCTTCTGCTGTGTTGCCCCACACGAGGATGTCGTCAATGTACTGAAGATGCTCAGGAGCTCCCCCTTGCTCCAGTGCAGACTGGATCAGTCCATGGCAAATGGTAGGGCTGTGTTTCCACCCCTGGGGCAGCCGATTCCAGGTGTATTGGATGCCCCTCCAAGTGAAAGCAAACTGCGGCCTGCATGCTGCTGCTAAAGGGATGGAGAAAAATGCATTAGCAATATCAATTGTGGCATACCACTTGGCTGCCTTTGACTCTAGTTCGTACTGAAGTTCTAGCATGTCTGGCACTGCAGCACTCAGTGGTGGCGTGACTTCATTCAGGCCTCGATAGTCCACTGTTAGCCTCCACTCGCCATTAGACTTTCGTACTGGCCATATAGGACTATTAAAGGGTGAGCGAGTCTTGCTGATTACTCCCTGACTCTCCAGTCGGTGAACCAACTCATGGATGGGAATCAGGGAGTCTCGGTTGGTGCGATATTGCCGTCGGTGCACCGTTGTGGTAGCAATTGGTACCTGTTGTTCTTCAACCTTCAGCAATCCTACAACAGAAGGGTCTTCTGAAAGGCCAGGCAGGGTAGACAGCTGCCTAATCTTCTCTGTGCTCAAAGCAGCTATGCCAAAAGCCCACCGGTATCCTTTTGGATCCTTGAAGTACCCTCTCTTGAGATAGTCTATGCCAAGGATGCACGGAGCCTCTGGGCCAGTCACAATGGGATGCTTTTGCCACTCATTCCCAGTTAGACTCACTTCAGCTTCCAGTACAGATAGTTGTTGGGATCCCCCTGTCACTCCAGAGATACAAGTGAGTTCTGTCCCTTGGTAGCCTGATGGCATTATGGTACATTGTGCGCCAGTGTCCACTAAAGCTTTGTATTCCTGTGGTTCTGATGTTCCAGGCCATCGGATCCACACAGTCCAATAAATCCGGTTATCCCTCTCCTCTACCTGGCCAGAGGCAGGGCCCCTCTAGTCCTGGCTGGAGCGTCTGCCACTTAATTCTTGCAAATGCACAAATTCTGGCAAATGAGAGGTAGAGGTCCCTTCATCGTGGTCAAGAATAACATCAGCTCTTCTACTGCCTCTGGGGTACTGCCCAATAGAAACTGGAGCAGCATTTCTCTTAGGAGCCCCTCTTCTTGCTGCTGTATTTCCTTTCAGTTCACGTACCCGAGCAGCTAGGGTTGAAGTAGGTACACCATCCCATTTCCTCATATCTTCCCCATGGTCACGCAGATAAAACCACAAGGTGCCACGTGGTGTACGTCTTGGGTACTCTCTCTTGAGCAGGCGAATGCTGATTCTTAGTGGCTCAAGTATCACTCTGTCTAGATGAGGGGGAATATACTTTCTCCACAAGCTTGTCAAGTCCTTTAGACAATTTCTCCACAGCTGAGACACAGGACTGTAGCGGAGCAGAGAGATTGTCTTCATATTTTTGAAGTTGGCAGGAGACATCATACATTGTTGGTCCCATCCCCTCATCCCAGTGAATTGCTGCCAGGGTACTGGCATGTGCTGCTGGTGCACTCCGCACAAATTTACGCCACATGGATGTTGTGCACTGGACTTCATCGGGGTCTTGAGGTGTCTGGGCATTGTCCAAATCACTATAAATCATCTCCCGCACAGCTAATTCCCGCAGATGTTGGAGACCTTTATCCACAGTGGTCCACTTGCCTATGTGATATACAATATCTTCCTTATGGGGATATCTTTCTTTGATAGCTGCCAGGAGTCGTCTCCAGAGGCTGAGGGCCTGTGCTCCTCTGCCGATTACTTTGTCGATTACCCTTTCTCTAGAGAGGGATCCCAGCTGCTTGGCTTCATTGCCTTCTAATTGTAGGCTACTGGCCCCAGCATCCCAGCATCGGAGCAGCCAAGTGAGGATGTGTTCACCTGGGCGTCGACCATAATCCTTTCGTATTTCTCGCATCTCACTCAGGGATAAGGATCGAGTGATTTCTGATTCCTTTATGATTTCCGTCTCGTCTTCCTGCTGTTTTTGTGATGGCTCTGCTTTAGAGGTGCCTGCCAATTCCCCTTCTCCCTCCTTCTTAGGAGAGCCTTCTTCCCTTACTAAACGAGCTGACCTCCGTTTCCATTGTTTTGACTTGACTATGGGGGCGACTGATACCATAGTTGGTTGGTCCTCTGGGTCAGCCACAGCATGTGTTACTTGGTCATCAGATTCAGAGACTTCCTCCCTCTCTTCAAGTTGCTGGATGATGTTAAACAGTGTTTGATAGGAATAAACCAGGACCCAGCACAATGCTGCAAGCTGTTGTTCTCCGGCATTATCAGGATCAGGACATACAACTCTCAAACATTCTACCAAGTTTTTAGGATTTAGCACTTGCTCAGGGGTGAAGTTCAAAACTATTGGAGGAGACACTCGTGACAGGTATCTGCTAACATCATCCCACACACCGTGCCACTCACCACGAGACTGTTTCGGGACAGATTCCCAAATAAGTTTTCTAAACAATCGACTAATCTTAGAGAGAAAATGAAACCTGTTATTCAGAATTAGAAATAGCAATACATGGGTTACAGATGGATCTTCAAAATACTCCCAAACTGTTGTAATTATCCCACTGTGAAAGAAGGGAAAGGTACCATTCCTGATATTATTAATAAACTGGTGTCCAGATGAGAAAAGGAAGGCAGTGTAGTTCTGAATATTCTCTGAAAGATAGTTTCCATGGGACCCAAATGATAACAGCGCAGAGCCTGAATTCCAGAGTAAAACCAAGGTCAGTGCTTGGCAGCACAACGAATTAAAAAAAGTGAACACAGATTGTAGCACTTTGTCGGATCGGATATATAGGAGAAAGGAGAATATGACACGAATTGCATGACATATGAACAAAGCCATTATTATTAACAGGGCAAGGAACATGGTTACTAGCAAGCAAGTGTGTTAGTTGTATGCGTTTAATCAATTCTATTGTTATCTCAACCCTTCGAGCCCCACGTTGGGCGCCAAAAAGGACTGTGGTGGTTTTACCGTGCTGGGCAGCTAAACCCCACAACCGCTCTCTCACTCCCCCTCCCTTAGATAAGGAGGGGGAGAAGTAAAGCAAAGAACAACTCACGGGTTGAGATAAGAATAATTTAATTAAAGGGAAATAATTATAATAATTAAATAAAGACTACCATGAACTAAACAATTTAACTAAGGGGAAATAAAAGGGAAAGGGGAAAAAGGGAGGAAAACAAACAAACAAAATAAATGAAAGCGATATGGAAGTGCAGAGGAAAGAAATTACTCTCTACTTCCCACAAATGAGCGATGATTGACCACGTCCTTGAAGCAAGGCCTCAACGCACGCAGCCGGTGTTCGAGAGGAGGACCGACGTCTTCTCAACGAGAGCCCACCCCTCCCCTCTTCTTCCTGTTTCCACCTTTTATTGCTGAGTGTGACACCACATGGTATGGAATATCCCTTTGATTGGTTTAGGTCAGCTGCCCTAGTGATGTTTCTCTCCTCACTTTTTTGCCCACCCCCTAGGTGGGCAAAAAAAAGTTAACATTCCAGCCAGACCCAGTACACCACCTCCAAGGTGCGACCACCCCTCACTGAGCATGCACTCTGAATTTCTCAGCGCATATTACTTTAAACGGAGACGGGAAAACTTTCACCAATCATAACTAAGGTATGCTTGACTAGAATCACTCAAGCTCCACCTAAAAGATAGAAAATAATATAAATTGGCCTAAGAGAGAGGGGATGTCAGGGAAGATACCACCGTCAGGGGAGATACCATCCTGAGGAAATATAACATCCTTAGGACCTCCTGACTCCTGGGATCAGTCGACGGGCTGAGCCTCTCTTCCCCCCGCATTGGGACGCCTTTGGGTGAGATCTGAATACTTGCTTATATCCTTTTAACACGTTTATTTCTAGGTTACGCACCTGTAACACCTGTAACACCTGAATATTTCATGCATGATAGCTTGCTTTTGCAGACAGTCACTATCGCCGGCAATCCAAAAGAACCTGATTATCTGTTGCTGTAATAAACCATACTTGATTGCATTGTGATAGCTCTCATTAAATGCAACTAGGGTAAGGGTGGTTATCCATGATAGTTCAGTGTTCTGAATCCAATCAGACCCCCCAGACGGTTAATGCGTTGTTGGTGAATGTCCGACTGGTTCAGTACCCTGAATCCGACTGGGCCCGTAACGGTTAATCAGCTACACCCCTTAACGTGACAGGTCCTTAATATTATTCTGCAGCAGGCTTGATCAAAATAAATTACCATCCAGACATAGCTGTTGCAACTAATTAATGCATTTAATATTGTTAATCCAATGTATTAATTTTAAGATAGAAATTATTTCTTTATTCCATAACATTACTACCTCGTATTTAAATATTCTGAAAGAAATGCTATGATTCCAATCTTTTAATTGAATTAAATAGTTACATGGTTTGGTTGTCTTTATGAAGGATTCAAGTAGCCTTAATGGCAACTATTTCATTTTTTTTTTTCGTCTTTTCAGCCACCTCTTCTGTCAGAACACCATGCTAAATGAAGTTACTAGGCTATTCATTTCTGGCATGAAAAAAATTGAACTGTTCTTAAAAACAATGGTACCTTGCAATATCATCTTTTATTGCTTTCCCAAGTGTCTTGTTAATTCTTCCAAATCTCCTTTCAAATGTGTAATTATGGAAAATAAATGTGTTTTTTGTTATCAGTAGCAACTTTGTAAATTCATAAAAATGAGGTTTTCTAATTAAAATACCAAGTGTTATTTCTCATACTGAATGGCACTCAGTGCATCTGATACCTGCCTAGCATATGAGTAAGAAGATTCATCTTTCACTTGCAGAAGTGAAAAGATTTCATCTTATTTTTGATGCTTTATGCAGACTACCCTAACTATTCTGTCTGATGTTGGTGGCTGGGTTACTGCAGAATTTCTTCTTTGAGCAGGGGGTAAAGAATGAATAAGCTTGTAAAGGCATTGTTTAGCCCCCTGTGATTACTGGGAACACTTCAAATGTATAGACACTCCTATAAATTCAGGCAGAATGCCAGCAGAGGAAGCTGAGAAGTTTCTAAGTTCATTTTAATATTGTACTTGTGTTTAAGTGATGAGATGCAGAGAAAGAATATTATTATCATGAATGCTTTCCTCTTCTAAAGCTCAAAAATAGAAGGCTTCCTACACCCTTTGTCTCTAAATCCTAACTTTCAGGCTTACTATTGCCTAATGCATTATTCTTCCTAAGGATCTGTTCCAATGATTAAAGAAAAGCAGTGTCCACAGTGAACTTCAGCAATGCTATCTTTCAATAATTGAGAGCTAAAGTTTTAGATTTGCCAAAGACCAGCCCAAGCCACACTCTTTTGCTCTGCAGTGATCTTTCTTCTATTCTGTTCCTGTTATGAAATCTGTAAGTATGGTAATCAAGAATGTATACGTTTTGCTCCTTGTGTAACGTTTTGTATATTGTATTAAAAGCATTGATGCAGCAAATTGAGACTCTGGGCATACTATCAGAAGTAAGAGCATAATCTTCCATAAGTAAGGATTGTTTTTGGCAATATGTGGATCTTATGCACTGTATATTGAAAGTGAAAAGCCTGTGAAACAAAAGACTAGTCCTCCATTATAAACTCTAAATCAATGCAGAACACACATGACAATCTGAGAGCACCACCTCAAAAGTTCGTGGTTATATTGTCAGATATTCTTCTAGTATAGCTCTGACAACTTCTATTCACATATTTCTAGTCATTGTCCTGGTTTCAGTTAGAACAGAATTAATTTTCTTCCTAGTAGCTGGTGGAATGCTATGTTTTGGCTTAGGATGAGAAGAGTGCTGATAACACCCCGATGTTTTAATTGTTGCAGAGCAGTGCTTATACCAAGCCAAGGACATCTCAGCCTTTTGCTCTGTCCTGCCAACAGGCAGGCTGGGGGTGCAGGAAGAGCTGGGAGGGGACAGACCCAGGACAGGTGACCCAAACTAGCCAAAGGGGTATTCCATACCATCTGACGTCATGCTAAACAATATATAGGGGTGGCTAGTTGGGGGAGGGGGCCGGACTGCTCAGGGTTAGGCTGGGCATCGGTCAGCGGGTGGTGAGCAATTACATTGTGCATCACTTGTTTGTACATATTATTATTACTTTCTAATTATCACCATTGTATCATTATTATTATTATTGTTATTATTATTTTGTTATTATTATTTTCCTGTCTTATTAAACTGTCTTTATCTCAACTCACGGGCTTCACTTTCCATTTCTCTCCCCCATCCCAGAGAGGGAGGGGGGAGGGTGAGCGAACGGCTGCGTGGTGTTTAGCTGCCGGCCGGGTTAAACCACGACAGTCTTTTTGGCGCCCAACGTGGGGCTCAAAAGGGTGAGATAACGGCATATCTGACCAGAGTGTGTTAAACTAAAATTGGTGTAAGTATTAGACCTGCTTAATAGTCACTTGTCATAATGCTGATTGCTTTAATCTCAACTCTGCTGCGCCTGTTTTCCAAATTGAGTATTATAGTACATTATTTTCCGTATGTGCTCTCTGTCATGTTGTTTATCCTCTCCGGGCCCTGGTTTCAGATCATTATGGTACTGAGTGTTGTAGCAATGGCTTATGAGACGATGAGATATCTGGTCATGACTCTAACTTGGTATTTGTACTCAGTAACATCGTCGACTCTGTACTTTGGAAACTGTATCTTGGAAACTATTAGCAATTATACCTATTGTTTTTTTCCATTAGGGAGTCAATCTGTGGAGGGGAAAGGGGAAGATAATTTTTCTTACTTGATTACTCTCCCTTTCTCCTTCACCACCCCTGTATCCTCCTGGATCACTCTCCCTTCCTCCTTCACCACCCTCTTACCCTCCGAGCTTGCTACAATAGCTCTCCAAGATATTGAATATCCTTGGGATACTCAGACCAGCATAGTCTTGTTGTTCTGCCTCCTGAATGCACTTCAGATTCTGCTTAAAGTAAAACAACTACTTAGGAAGCACATCCGGATATCTGCCTGGAGGCAGTATAGTTGTGGGTGGCAGGGAGTATGGGAGGATATGGGCAGGCATCTAGAGCAGTTGGCACCCCCAGTGTTTTGGAAATTCACCCCTGAACAACTGCAAAATCCTCAAAAACTGGCAGAATGCTTGAGAAAAAGGTGTCATTATTCTGGCAGTTCCAAAGTAACACAAATCATTGTGACATGCTGGGGCCTGGCTCATGCCTATCGAGCTGCCACTGATACTGCTATCAACTTAGTGACAGACCCTGCGGCCACTCCAAGCCCGGTGACAGATCCAACGGCCACTGTGACCCCTACGGTGGACTCTGCAGCCGCTCCAGTCCCAGCTCCTGCAGCTGCTCCAGTCCCAGCTCCTGCAGCCTCTCCAGTTCCATCTCCTGCAGCCGCTCCAGTTCCAGCTCCTGCAGCTGCTCCAGTCTCAGCTCCTGCAGCCTCTCCAGTCTCAGCTCCTGCAGCCACTCCAGTCCCAGCTCCTGCAGCCGCTCCAGTCTCAGCTCCTGCAGCCGCTCCAGTCCCAGCTCCTGCAGCCGCTCCAGTCCCAGCTCCTGCAGCCGCTCCAGTCCCAGCTCCTGCCACTACTCCAGTCCCAGCTCCTGCAACTGCTCCAACTCCAGTTCCTGCAGCCGCTCCAGCTCCGGTTCCTGCAGCTGCCCCAGCTCCTGCAGCCGCTCCAGCTCCTGTGGCTGGGTCAGAGAAACGAGCTGTAGCAGTGCAAGTTGACCCTGCAGAGGGTATTCCAACCTCTGTGGCAGACCCTGTAACAAGGTCAGAGAAACGAGCAGTAGCAGTGCAAGCTGCCCCTGTAGAGAAGGTGAAAAAATGGTATAGAGATTCAGGTCGTTTAGAACGCAGAAAGTCTTCTGCCAAATCTAGGTATAGAGACAACGGAGACGACGCCGACGCTGGGCCATCAAGGATTCAGGAAGAGGAAGATGAGGATGCTGAAAAATGAACAGTAACTACCCGAAGCCTATACGAGCGTGAGTTACGAGATGTGCGAAAAGATTTTGGTCGCTGTATAGGTGAGCAGCTTGTCATCTGGCTGCTCCGATGCTGGGACACTGGAGCCAATTGTGTGGAATTAGATGGCAGGGAAGCCAAGCGACTGGGATCCCTTGCTAGAGACGCAGGCATTGACAAAGCAATTGCAGATGGAGCACAATCTCACAGCCTCTGGAGGCATCTCCTCTCAGCTGTGAGGGAAAGGTATCCCTTCAAGGAAGAACTTGTATGTCTACCAGGCAAGTGGACCACTATGGAGAAGGGAATCCAGTACCTGAGGGAATTAGGCGTATGGGAAGTGATTTATGAGGATCCAGACCTCAGACAAACATCCATAGATCCGGATGAAGTCAGGTGTACACGACCCATGTGGCGGAAGTTTGTACAGAGTGCACCATCATCATATGCCAGCTCATTGGCAATAATGGCCTGGAAAGAGGATGAGGAACCCACAGTGGATGAAGTGGCTAAACAACTCCGGCAGTAGGAAGAAAGTCTCTCCTCTTCCTTACAGGCCTGCGTCTCAGCTGTGGAGAAACTTTCTGAAAAGGTTCACCAACTTGAAGAGAATCTATCGTCCTCCCCACCTGAACCAACCAGTGTCCACCGACCAAAAGAGAACACTTGGGAGAAACTTTCTGAAAAGGTTCACCAACTTGAAGAGAGATTATTCTCCTCCGCACCTGTGCAAAGCAGTGTCTCAGCTATCAGGGGTAGTCGTTCATCCACACAAGGAAGACGATATGGTGGGTACTCACCCCGTGCCACCCTGTGGTTTTACTTACGAGACCATGGAGAGGACATGAGAAAATGGGATGGAAAATCTACCGCTACCCTAGAGGCACGGGTACGTGAGTTGCAAAAGAAAACAATCAAGAAAAAGGGATTCTCTGAAAAGTTTGCTGCTCCAACTTCCAGCAGGCAGTCCTTCAAACACAGAAACGAAGAAGATTCTGACCAGGATTAGGGGGGCCCTGCCTCCAGCCAGGGGGAGGAAAGGGACAATCGAGTTTATTGGACTGTGTGGATTCGATGGCCTGGCACGTCAGACGCACAGAAGTATAAGGCTTTAGTAGACACCAGTGCACAATGTACTCTAATGCCATCGAGCTATAAAGGACCAGAGCCCATCTGTATTTGTGGAGTGACAGGGGGATCTCAGCAGTTGACTGTATTGGAGGCTGAAGTGAGTCTGACTGGGAATGAGTGGGAAAAGCACCGCATTGTGACTGGCCCGGATGCTCCATGTATCCTTGGCATAGACTATCTTAGAAGAGGATATTGCAAGGACCCAAAAGGGTTCCGGTGGGCTTTTGGTATAGCTGCCTTAGAGACAGAGGGCATTAAACAATTATCTACCTTGCCTGGTCTCTCAGAGGACCCCTCTGTTGTGGGGTTGCTGAGGGTCGAAGAACAGCGAGTGCCAATCGCTACCACAACTGTGCACCGGCAGCAATATCGCACTAACCGAGACTCCCTGATTCCCATCCATAAGCTAATTCGTCAATTGGAGAGCCAAGGAGTGATCAGCAAGACTCATTCACCTTTCAATAGTCCCATATGGCCAGTGCGAAAGTCTAATGGCGAGTGGAGACTAACAGGGGACTATCGTGGCCTGAACGAAGTGACGCCACCACTGAGTGCTGCAGTGCCGAACATGCTGGAACTTCAGTACAAACTGGAATCGAAGGCAGCCAAGTGGTACGCCACAATTGATATCGCTAATGCATTTTTCTCCATCCCTCTAGCAGCAGAGTGCAGGCCACAATTTGCCTTCACTTGGAGGGGAGTCCAATATACTTGGAATCGGCTGCCCCAGGGGTGGAAACACAGCCCTACCATTTGCCATGGGCTGATCCAGTCTGCGCTAGAGCAGGGGGAAGCTCCTGAACACCTGCAGTACATCGATGACATTATTGTGTGGGGTGACACAGCAGAGGAAGTTTTTGAGAAAGGGAAGAAAATAGTCCAAATCCTTCTGAAAGCCGCTTTTGCCATAAAACAAAATAAAGTCAAAGGACCTGCACGAGAGATCCAGTTTTTAGGAATAAAATGGCAAGATGGACATCGTCAAATCCCAATGGATGTGGTCAACAAAATAACAGCTATGTCTCCACCAACTAACAAAAAAGAAACACAGACTTTCCTAGGTATTGTGGGGTTTTGGAGAATGCACATCCCAAATTACAGTCTGATTGTAAACCCGCTCTACCAAGTAACCCGTAAGAAGAATGAGTTTGAATGGGGCCCTGAACAACGACAAGCCTTTGAACATATCAAGCAGGAAATAGTCCATGCAGTAGCCCTTGGGCCAGTTCGAACAGGACTAGATGTAAAGAATGTGCTCTACACTGCAGCCAGGGAGAACGGCCCCACCTGGAGCCTCTGGCAGAAAGAACCTGGGGAAACTCGAGGTCGACCCCTGGGGTTTTGGAGTCGGGGATACAGAGGATCTGAGGCCCGCTATACTCCAACTGAAAAGGAGATATTGGCAGCATATGAAGGAGTTCGATCTGCTTCGGAGGTGGTCGGTACTGAAGCGCAGCTCCTCCTAGCACCCCGATTGCCGGTACTAGGCTGGATGTTCAAGGGAAGGGTCTCTTCTACGCATCATGCAACTGATGCTACATGGAGCAAGTGGGTTGCACTGATTACTCAGAGGGCTCGAATAGGAAACCCCAGTCGCCCAGGAATCTTGGAAGTGATTATGGACTGGCCAGAAGGCAAATACTTTGGGATATCATCAGAGGAGGAGGTGGGTCGTGCTGAAGAAGCTCCACTGTACAACCAGTTACCAGAGAATGAAAAGAAATATTCCCTGTTCACTGATGGGTCCTGTCGTATTGTGGGGAAGCATCGGAGATGGAAGGCTGCTGTATGGAGTCCTACACAGCGAGTTGCAGAAGCTGCTGAGGGAGAAGGTGAATCGAGTCAGTTTGCAGAAGTGAAAGCCATTCAGCTGGCTTTAGACGTTGCTGAACGAGAAAAATGGCCAGTTCTCTATCTCTACACCGTTTCATGGATGGTAGCAAATGCCCTGTGGGGATGGTTACAGCAATGGAAGCAAAACAACTGGCAGCGTAGGGGCAAACCCATCTGGGCTGCTGCATTGTGGCAAGATATTGCTGCTCGGGTAGAGAACCTGGCTGTGAAAGTACGTCACGTAGATGCTCATGTGCCCAAGAATCAGGCTACTGAAGAACATCAAAACAACCAGCAGGTGGATCAGGCTGTTAAGATTGAAGTGGCTCAGGTGGACCTGGATTGGCAGCATAAAGGTGAATTATTTATAGCCCGATGGGCCCATGACACCTCAGGCCATCAAGGCAGAGATGCAACATACAGATGGGCTCGTGATCGAGGGGTGGACCTGACCATGGACGCTATAGCACAGGTTATTCATGACTGTGAAACATGTGCTGCAATCAAGCAAGCCAAACGGTCAAAGCCTCTTTGGTATGGAGGACGATGGCTGAAATATAAATATGGAGAGGCCTGGCAGACCGATTACATCACACTCCCTCAAACTAGCAATGGCAAGCGCCACGTACTTACAATGGTGGAAGCAACCACCGGATGGCTGGAAACATATCCTGTGCCTCATGCCACCGCCCGGAACACTATCCTGGGCCTTGAAAAGCAAGTCCTATGGCGACATGGCACCCCAGAAAGAATAGAGTTAGACAATGGAACTGTCGTGGTTTAACCCGGCTGGCAGCTAAATACCACGCAGCCGTTCGCTCACCCTCCCCCCTCCCTCTCTGGGACGGGGGAGAGAAATGGAAAGTGAAGCCCGTGAGTTGAGATAAAGACAGTTTAATAAGACAGGAAAATAATAATAACAAAATAATAATAACAATAATAACAATAATGTTACAATGGTGATAATAGGAAAGTAACAATAATATGTACAAACAAGTGATGCACAATGCAATTGCTCACCACCCGCTGACCGATGCCCAGCTTAACCCCAAGCAGTCCGGCCCCCCTCCCCCCGGCTAGCCACCCCTATATATTGTTTAGCATGACGTCAGATGGTATGGAATACCCCTTTGGCTAGTTTGGGTCACCTGTCCTGGGTCTGTCCCCTCCCAGCTCTTACTGCACCCCCAGCCTGCCTGTTGGCAGGACAGAGCAAAAGGCTGAGATGTCCTTGGCTTGGTATAAGCACTGCTCTGCAACAACTAAAACATTGGGGTGTTATCAGCACTCTTCTCATCCTAAGCCAAAACACAGCATTCCACCAGCTACTAGGAAGCAAATTAATTCTGTTCTAACTGAAACGAGGACATCTATCCAGCCCTTATTCCATACCATTTATGTCATGCTCAGGTTACTCTCTTTTCCATACATTCTAATTAGTCACCTATAGTAGTCATAGTAGTGATAACATACAGTATTATATAGTAATTAACATGGTACAATTCAGTTCATGGGCTATTCTCACCCAGTATTAAATCTCCTTGAGGTACACACCGGACCTCTCCGTTCTTTTGCATCACCCACCAAGTGTATCCAGATCCCTGAGCGAAAACAATTCCACGAATAGGTTTGCCTTTTCCTGAGGCAGGAGTAGCCCAGACTGTTTTACCCAGCATATTTCTTACATGCACTACAGGAACTTTATCCCCATCTACAGTACGTAACAGGTTTGATTGGGCAGGTCCAGCTCGGTTGGCAGATCCCCTAGTATTGACTAACCAGGTGGCCTTTGCCAAATGCGTATCCCAGTTTTTGAATGTCCCAGCGCCCATTGCTTTCAATGTAGTCTTTAACAGTCCGTTGTATCGTTCAACTTTCCCGGAGGCTGGTGCATGATAGGGGATGTGATACACCCACTCAATACCATGTTCTTTGGCCCAAGTGTCTATAAGGTTGTTTCGGAAATGAGTTCCATTGTCTGACTCTATTCTTTCTGGGGTACGATGTCGCCATAGTACTTGCTTTTCAAGGCCCAGGATAGTGTTCCGGGCGGTGGCATGAGGCACAGGATATGTTTCCAGCCATCCGGTGGTTGCTTCCACCATTGTAAGTACGTGGCGCTTGCCATTGCGAGTTTGAGGGAGTGTGATGTAATCAATCTGCCAGGCCTCTCCATATTTATATTTCAGCCATCGTCCTCCATACCAAAGAGGCTTTGACCGTTTGGCTTGCTTGATTGCAGCACACGTTTCACAGTCATGAATAACCTGTGCTATAGCGTCCATGGTCAGGTCCACCCCTCGATCACGAGCCCATCTGTATGTTGCATCTCTACCTTGATGGCCTGAGGTGTCATGGGCCCATCGGGCTATAAATAATTCACCTTTATGCTGCCAATCCAGGTCCACCTGAGCTACTTCAATCTTAGCAGCCTGATCCACCTGCTGGTTGTTTTGATGTTCTTCAGTAGCCCGATTCTTGGGCACATGAGCATCTACGTGACGTACTTTCACAGCCAGGTTCTCTACCCGAGCAGCAATGTCTTGCCACAATGCAGCAGCCCAGATGGGTTTGCCCCTACGTTGCCAGTTGTTTTGCTTCCATTGCTGTAACCATCCCCACAGGGCATTTGCTACCATCCATGAATCGGTGTAGAGATAGAGAACTGGCCATTTTTCTCGTTCAGCAATGTCTAAAGCCAGCTGAATGGCTTTCACTTCTGCAAACTGACTCGATTCACCTTCTCCCTCAGCAGCTTCTGCGACTCGTCGTGTAGGGCTCCATACAGCAGCCTTCCATCTCCGATGCTTCCCCACAATACGACAGGACCCATCAGTGAACAGGGCATATTTCTTTTCATTCTCTGGTAACTGGTTGTACAGTGGGGCTTCTTCAGCACGACCCACCTCCTCCTCTGATGATATCCCAAAGTATTTACCTTCTGGCCAGTCCATAATCACTTCCAATATTCCTGGGCGACTGGGGTTTCCTATTCGAGCCCGCTGAGTAATCAGTGCAACCCACTTGCTCCACGTAGCATCAGTTGCATGATGCGTAGAAGAGACCCTTCCCTTGAACATCCAGCCTAGTACTGGCAATCGGGGTGCTAGGAGGAGCTGCGCTTCAGTACCGACCACCTCTGAAGCAGATCGAACTCCTTCATATGCTGCCAATATCTCCTTTTCAGTTGGAGTATAGCGGGCCTCAGATCCTCTGTATCCCCGACTCCAAAACCCCAGGGGCCGACCTCGAGTTTCCCCAGGTTCTTTCTGCCAGAGGCTCCAGGTGGGGCCGTTCTCCCCGGCTGCAGTGTAGAGCACATTCTTTACATCTGGTCCTGTTCGAACTGGCCCAAGGGCTACTGCATGGACTATTTCCTGCTTGATTTGTTCAAAGGCTTGTCGTTGTTCAGGGCCCCATTCAAACTCATTCTTCTTACGGGTTACTTGGTAGAGCGGGTTTACAATCAGACTGTAATTTGGGATGTGCATTCTCCAAAACCCCACAACACCTAGGAAAGTCTGTGTTTCTTTTTTGTTAGTTGGTGGAGACATAGCTGTTATTTTGTTGATCACATCCATTGGGATTTGACGACGTCCATCTTGCCATTTTATTCCTAAAAACTGGATCTCTCGTGCAGGTCCTTTGACTTTATTTTGTTTTATGGCAAAAGCGGCTTTCAGAAGGATTTGGACTATTTTCTTCCCTTTCTCAAAAACTTCCTCTGCTGTGTCACCCCACACAATAATGTCATCGATGTACTGCAGGTGTTCAGGAGCTTCCCCCTGCTCTAGCGCAGACTGGATCAGCCCATGGCAAATGGTAGGGCTGTGTTTCCACCCCTGGGGCAGCCGATTCCAAGTATATTGGACTCCCCTCCAAGTGAAGGCAAATTGTGGCCTGCACTCTGCTGCTAGAGGGATGGAGAAAAATGCATTAGCGATATCAATTGTGGCGTACCACTTGGCTGCCTTCGATTCCAGTTTGTACTGAAGTTCCAGCATGTTCGGCACTGCAGCACTCAGTGGTGGCGTCACTTCGTTCAGGCCACGATAGTCCCCTGTTAGTCTCCACTCGCCATTAGACTTTCGCACTGGCCATATGGGACTATTGAAAGGTGAACGAGTCTTGCTGATCACTCCTTGGCTCTCCAACTGACGAATTAGCTTATGGATGGGAATCAGGGAGTCTCGGTTAGTGCGATATTGCCGCCGGTGCACAGTTGTGGTAGCGATTGGCACTTGCTGTTCTTCGACCCTCAGCAACCCCACAACAGAGGGGTCCTCTGAGAGACCAGGCAAGGTAGATAATTGTTTAATGCCTTCTGTCTCTAAGGCAGCTATACCGAAAGCACACCGGAACCCTTTTGGGTCCTTGCAATATCCTCTTCTAAGATAGTCTATGCCAAGGATACATGGAGCATCCGGGCCAGTCACAATGCGGTGCTTTTCCCACTCATTCCCAGTCAGACTCACTTCAGCCTCCAATACAGTCAACTGCTGAGATCCCCCTGTCACTCCACAAATATAGATGGGCTCTGGTCCTTTATAGCTCGATGGCATTATAGTACATTGTGCACCGGTGTCTACTAAAGCCTTATACTTCTGTGCGTCTGACGTGCCAGGCCATCGAATCCACACAGTCCAATAAACTCGATTGTCCCTTTCCTCCCCCTGGCTGGAGGCAGGGCTCCCCTAATCCTGGTCAGAATCTTCTTCATTTCTGTGTTTGAAGGACTGTCTGCTGGAAGTTGGAGCAGCAAACTTTTCAGAGAATCCCTTTTTCTTGATTGTTTTCTTTTGCAACTCACGTACCCGTGCCTCTAGGGTCGCAGTAGATTTTCCATCCCATTTTCTCATGTCCTCTCCATGGTCTCGTAAGTAAAACCACAGGGTGGCACGGGGTGAGTACCCACCATATCGTCTTCCTTGTGTGGATGAACGCCTACCCCTGATAGCTGAGACACTGCTCTGTACAGGTACGGAGGAGAATAATCTCTCTTCAAGTTGGTGAACCTTTTCAGAAAGTTTCTCCACAGTGTTCTCTTTTGGTCGGTGGACACTGGTTGGTTCAGGTGGGGATGAAGATAGATTCTCTTTAAGTTAGTGGAACTCTTCAGAAAGTTTCTCCACAGCTGAGACGCAGGCCTGTAAGGAAGAGGAGAGACTTTCTTCGTACTGCCGGAGTTGTTTAGCCACTTCATCCACTGTGGGTTCCTCATCCTCTTTCCAGGCCATTATTGCCAATGAGCTGGCATATGATGATGGTGCACTCTGTACAAACTTCCGCCACATGGGTCGTGTACACCTGACTTCATCTGGATCTTTGGATGTTTGTCCGAGGTCTGGATCCTCATAAATCACTTCCCATACGCCTAATTCCCTCAGGTACTGGATTCCCTTCTCCATAGTGGTCCACTTGCCTGGTAGACATACAAGTTCTTCCTTGAAGGGATACCTTTCCCTCACAGCTGAGAGGAGACGCCTCCAGAGGCTGTGAGATTGTGCTCCATCTGCAATTGCTTTGTCAATGCCTGCGTCTCTAGCAAGGGATCCCAGTCGCTTGGCTTCCCTGCCGTCTAATTCCACACAATTGGCTCCAGAGTCCCAGCATCGGAGCAGCCAGGTGACAAGCTGCTCACCTATACAGCGACCAAAATCTTTTCGCACATCTCGTAACTCACGCTCGTTTAGGTTTCGGGTAGTTACTGTTGATTTTTCAGCATCCTCATCTTCCTCCTCCTGAACCCTTGATGGCCCAGCGTCGTCGTCGTCTCCGTCGTCTCTATACCTAGATTTGGCAGAAGACTCTCTGCGTTCTAAACGACCTGAATCTCTATACCATTTTTTCACCTTCTCTACAGGGGCAGCTTGCACTGCTACTGCTTGTTTCTCTGACCTTGTTACAGGGTCTGCCACAAAGGTTGGAATACTCTCCGCAGGGTCAACTTGCACTGCTACTGCTTGTTTCTCTGACCTTGTTACAGGGTCTGCCACAGAGGTTGGAATACCCTCTGCAGGGTCGACTTGCACTGCTACAGCTCGTTTCTCTGACCTTGTTACAGGGTCTGCCACAGAGGTTGGAATACCCTCTGCAGGGTCAACTTGCACTGCTACAGCTCTTTTCTCTGACCCAGCCACAGGAGCTGGAGTGGCTGCAGGAACTGGAGTTGGAGCAGTTGCAGGAGCTGGGACTGGAGTAGCAGCAGGAGCTGGAACTGAAGCGGCTGCAGGAGCTGGGACTGGAGCAGCTGCAGGAGCTGGGACTGGAGCGGCTGCAGGAGCTGGGACTGGAGCGGCTGCAGGAGCTGGAACTGGAGCGGCTGCAGGAGCTGGGGCTGGAGCGGCTGCAGGAGCTGGGACTGAAGCGGTTGCAGGAGCTGGGACTGGAGCGGCTGCAGGAGCTGGGACTGGAGCATCTGCAGGAGCTGGGACTGGAGCATCTGCAGAAGCTGGGACTGGAGCGGCTGCAGAGTCCACCGTAGGGGTCACAGTGGCCGTTGGATCTGTCACGGGACTTGGAGTGGCCGCAGGGTCTGTCACTAAGTTGATAGCAGTATCAATGGCAGCTCGATAGGCATGAGCCAGGCCCCAGCATGTTACAATGATTTGTGTTACTTTGGAACTGCCAGAATCATGACACCTTTTTCTCAAGCATTCTGCCAGTTTTTGAGGATTTTGCAGTTGTTCAGGGGTGAATTTCCAAAACACTGGGGGTGCCAACTGCTCTAGATGCCTGCCCATATCCTCCCATACTCCCTGCCACCCACAACTATACTGCCTCCGGGCAGATCTCCGGATGAGCTTCCTAAGTAGTTGTTTAACTTTAAGCAGAACCTGAAGTGCATTCAGGAGGCAGAACAACAAGACTATGCTGGTCTGAGTATCCCAAGGATATTCAATATCTTGGAGAGCTATTGTAGCAAGCTCGGAGGGTAAGAGGGTGGTGAAGGAGGAAGGGAGAGTGATCCAGGAGGATACAGGGGTGGTGAAGGAGAAAGGGAGAGTAATCAAGTAAGAAAAAATATCTTCCCCTTTCCCCTCCACAGATTGACTCCCTAATGGAAAAAAACAATAGGTATAATTGCTAATAGTTTCCAAGATACAATTTCCAAAATACAGAGTCGACGATGTTACTGAGTACAAATACCAAGTTAGAGTCATGACCAGATATCTCATCGTCTCATAAGCCATTGCTACAACACTCAGTACCATAATGATCTGAAACCAGGGCCCGGAGAGGATAAACAACATGACAGAGAGCAAGTACGGAAAATAATGTACTATAATACTCAGTTTGGAAAACAGGCGCAGCAGAGTTGAGATTAAAGCGATCAGCATTATGACAAGTGACTATTAAGCAGGTCTAATACTTACACCAATTTTAGTTTAACACACTGTGGTCAGATCTGCCGTTATCTCAACCTTTCGTGCCCCACGTTGGGCGCCAAAAAGACTGTCGTGGTTTAACCCGGCTGGCAGCTAAATACCACACAGCCGTTCGCTCACCCTCCCCCCTCCCTCTCTGGGACGGGGGAGAGAAATGGAAAGTGAAGCCCGTGAGTTGAGATAAAGACAGTTTAATAAGACAGGAAAATAATAATAACAAAATAATAATAACAATAGTAACAATAATGTTACAATGGTGATAATAGGAAAGTAATAATAATATGTACAAACAAGTGATGCACAATGCAATTGCTCACCACCCGCTGACCGATGCCCAGCTTAACCCCAAGCAGTCCGGCCCCCCTCCCCCCGGCTAGCCACCCCTATATATTGTTTAGCATGACGTCAGATGGTATGGAATACCCCTTTGGCTAGTTTGGGTCACCTGTCCTGGGTCTGTCCCCTCCCAGCTCTTACTGCACCCCCAGCCTGCCTGTTGGCAGGACAGAGCAAAAGGCTGAGATGTCCTTGGCTTGGTATAAGCACTGCTCTGCAACAACTAAAACATTGGGGTGTTATCAGCACTCTTCTCATCCTAAGCCAAAACACAGCATTCCACCAGCTACTAGGAAGCAAATTAATTCTGTTCTAACTGAAACCAGGACAGGAACTCATTTCCGAAACAACCTTATAGACACTTGGGCCAAAGAACATGGTATTGAGTGGGTGTATCACATCCCCTATCATGCACCAGCCTCCGGGAAAGTTGAACGATACAACGGACTGTTAAAGACTACATTGAAAGCAATGGGCGCTGGGACATTCAAAAACTGGGATACGCATTTGGCAAAGGCCACCTGGTTAGTCAATACTAGGGGATCTGCCAACCGAGCTGGACCTGCCCAATCAAACCTGTTACGTACTGTAGATGGGGATAAAGTTCTTGTAGTGCATGTAAGAAATATGCTGGGTAAAACAGTCTGGGCTACTCCTGCCTCAGGAAAAGGGAAACCCATTCGTGGAATTGTTTTCGCTCAGGGACCTGGATACACTTGGTGGGTGATGCAAAAGAACGGAGAGGTCCGGTGTGTACCTCAAGAAGATTTAATACTGGGTGAGAATAGCCCATGAACTGAATTGTACCATGTTAATTACTATATAATACTGTATGTTATCACTACTATGACTACTATAGGTGACTAATTAGAATGTATGGAAAAGAGTGTAACCTGAGCATGACATAAATGGTATGGAATAAGGGGTGGATAGATGTCCTGGTTTCAGTTAGAACAGAATTAATTTTCTTCCTAGTAGCTGGTGGAATGCTGTGTTTTGGCTTAGGATGAGAAGAGTGCTGATAACACCCCGATGTTTTAATTGTTGCAGAGCAGTGCTTATACCAAGCCAAGGACATCTCAGCCTTTTGCTCTGTCCTGCCAACAGGCAGGCTGGGGGTGCAGGAAGAGCTGGGAGGGGACAGACCCAGGACAGGTGACCCAAACTAGCCAAAGGGGTATTCCATACCATCTGACGTCATGCTAAACAATATATAGGGGTGGCTAGCCGGGGGGAGGGGGCCAGACTGCTCGGGGTTAGGCTGGGCATCGGTCAGCGGGTGGTGAGCAATTGCATTGTGCATCACTTGTTTGTACATATTATTATTACTTTCTAATTATCACCATTGTATCATTATTATTATTATTGTTATTATTATTTTGTTATTATTATTTTCCTGTCTTATTAAACTGTCTTTATCTCAACTCACGGGCTTCACTTTCCATTTCTCTCCCCCGTCCCAGAGAGGGAGGGGGGAGGGTGAGCGAACGGCTGCGTGGTGTTTAGCTGCCGGCCGGGTTAAACCATGACAGTCATATTTAATGAAGTAGATGTATATTACTGCCATATTATGGGGAGGAAAGCTGATCAACAATTTAATGTTAACTGGAGGCTCTGAGTCCTATTTCATCCTCATGTTACAGGCCTGAACAGAGGAACAACTGACATCTTGTTAGGCCACTGGGCTGCAAGTCGTCAAGAGCCTACATTCAGAAGTCCCTGAGAATTTTGCAGAGTAATTTATGTCTCAGACCCCTTTGCCCATAAAGCAAACTAAGAACAGTTATGTTTCTTAACCCTGACAGCAAAACAAATTTGTGTTCAGAGACACAAACAGCAGTGTTCCAGCCCTGACCTCTTCAAGGGATCTCTGTCACCCCAGGAAACACCCATCAAAAGAGAAGCCCATAGAGGAATGAGCTGTAATCACTAGTAAAAATCTGACTTTACCCCAAAAATCTCTAATCCTGTTTTTATTACCTATAAAATGATAGAAAATAATGCATTTAATTTGAATGCTATTCTCTTCCATTCTAGATCGCAGTGCATTAATATGGAAAAATACTCTCAGAAAAGCCCTGGAAGCTAAGAAGTTCCCCCAGGCTCATTTACATCTATAGCCTGGGATTAATTTGTGTTACTTTAAGCACATTAAATTTGCAGAATATAATTCCTAAAACAAAGCTGCTTTTTCTTGTAAAACAAATTATATTCTGAACAGCATTTCAAAACTTATCATCTGAGAATTCAGACTGTGCTGTAGTTTCAAGTCTTTACATCAGCATCACTGTTGCAACAAATAATTAGAAATGTAGTTCTATTCACAAATACGAAAACTATTTGTTTACATATTGTCTAAATGATATAAAGCATATTACTTACTTACTGTGGTACACAAACACAATATTGAAAATTATGTAAAACCTTGAACCAAAACAAAAAACAATGAAGTTGGAATCAAATACCAACATCTCCACATTCTCACTTTGACAACTCAAATATTTTCAACGTTATTTACAAAAAAATATTCAAATTCTGAAAGTGTCAAAATTATGTTTCCCCAAAACTGTTTTTCCTGTGAGAACTTCATCTTTTGACTAGCTTCAAATGCAGATTCTAGTAGAACTCTGCTTTTCAAGACAAAGCTTTTCAGCAGGGTCCTGCTCCCACTATCTCACAAAGCACAAAGCTAAGCAGAGATCTCTTGCCCTCACTGGCCCCACTCATTAGGCAGAGCAAGTCTCTGAACACAGCTCTCCAAAGCACTGCAGAGGTTATGGCCTAAGCATCACAGCATTGCCTTGGGTGTGTGTGCTGGGCGTGCTCCCTGTTACTTGCTATTACTGCACTCCCATTTATCTGAGAAGATAATAATCATAACATGCTGTTTTAAGTCTTCTAGTTTATACTGAAGTTATATAATTGATAACCTAGTTACTAGACAATAAGTTTTCATAAAGATCTGGTAGAAGCAAATACATCCACTTCACCAATAGCACCTGTATTTTCATACAGCTGGAACTGTCTGCTCTCAAAATCCATAGATTTCCCCCCTCAACACTCACCTCTTCCCACCAGCTACTAAACTAGCTGAACACATCTGATAGAGCATGACTTCCCATGCACGCACAGAAGATGAACCAAAACAGCAGTACATCAGCAGAGCCAGGCAAGGCATTGGATCAAACACTGCAGGAGCAATGGGCAGAAGTTAATGGCTCCATTTGCAGTATGACACCTACACAGCTGCTGGAGAGGGAACTACCTTTCACCAAGTTTTCTGTGGTTTAGATTTTCCTGCACCCTGATCCATCCAGGAATTCAGGCAGACCAACAGGGCTTCAGAAGCTCTGTAATATATTTTCACATGTTTTTGATCAAAAGGGTTGTAGTGGGTTTACGTGGCAAGGTTTTGGTAGCAGGGGGCCATAGGGGTGGTTTCTGTGAGAAGGATCTAGAAGCTGCCCCATGTTTGGGAAGGGCCCCACTGTTTTCCAGAGTTGAGCCAATAAGCGATGTTGTTTTGCGCCTCTCTGAGAGCATATTTAAGACAGGGAAAAAAAAAACGCTGCGCCAGACAGCAGCTGGGAGAGTGAGAGGAGTGAGGAACGGCCTTGCAGGTGCCAAGGTCAGTGAAGAAGGAGGGGGAGAGGTGCTCCAGGTGCCGGAGCAGAAGTCCCCTGCGGCCTGTGGTGAGGACCATGGTGAAGCAGGATGTCCCCCTGCAGCCCATGGAGTACCACGGTGGAGCAGGGTTCCACGCTGCAGCCCGTGGAGGAGACCATGGTGGAGCAGGTGGCCCTGCACTGATGGAGGCTGCCGCCTGTGGAAGACCCCTGCCGGAGCAGATTCCGGGCCGGACCTGTAGCCCATGGAGAGGAGCCCATGCAGGAGCAGGTGACCTGGCAGGAGCTGCTGCCCGTGGGGGAGCCAGGTTGGAGCAGTTTGGTCCTGAGGGATGGACCCCGTGGTATGGACCCATATCTGGAGCAGTTCTGGAAGAGCTGCTGCCTGTGGGAAGCCCACACTGGATCAGTTCATCAAGGACTGCATCCCGTGGGTGGGACCCCACAGCACAGGGGACGAGAGTGACTGAGAAGGAGCGGCAGAGAAGAAGTGCTGTAGACTGACCATAACCCCCATTCCCCCAGGGAGGAGGTGGAAGAGGGTGGATGGGGGGGGAAGGTGCTTTTGGTTTCTTTCCTTTGTTTCTCACTTCTCTAGCTTGTTAGTAATAAGCAATAAATCTTACTATCTCCTTATGCCGAGTCTGTTTTGCCCGTTACAATAATTACTGCGTGATTTTCTCATCCTTATCTCAACCCTTGAGCCCTTTTCACATATTTTCTCCCCATTCCTCTTTGAGGAGGGGGAGTGAGAGAGCGGCTGTGGTGGAGCTCGGCTGCCCACTCGAGCAGAAGCACGACAAGGATAGAAAAATGACAAGTAGCTAACACAATGGGGCAACATAGCATGAGTATTATAGAAAAACGTTTTTCTTTTCAGCTCGGATAGCAAACATTAATTCAGATAATATATATTTCATTTAATTTTATTGCACTGAATAAAAGTGACATGAACACTATATACCTTACTATAACTCTTTCATTCATTACTATAGGCCAGTTTCAGCATTTCACATAAACAAAAGAAAAAAAAAAGAAAAGGTATTATGGGCCTAATGACTTATCATAAATATTTTGGTTGCATTGCCTTTATTCCTGTTTCATATCAATTTTACGGACTACATTTCAGAGAGGATTCATATTGAGCATTGTCTGGTTTATAAAGGTACTATATATTGTAGATTTAGGCAAAGCAGTCCAGGAGGTTTCTGGAGAGTGTGGAAGACAGCTTCCTGACACAGCTGGTTGGTGAGCCTACCGGGGAAGTACGCTGCTGGACCTTCTGTTCACAAACAGAGAAGGACTGGTAGGAGATGTGGTGGTTGGAAACTGTCTTGGGCAGAGTGACCATGAAATGGTGGAGTTCTCTATTCTTGGCCAAGTCAGGAAGGGGATCAGTAAAACTGCAGTCTTGGACTTCTGGAGGGCAGACTTTGAGCTGTTCAGGACACTGGTTGGTAGAGTCCCTTGGGAGGCGGTTCTGAAGGGCAGAGGAGTCCTTTAGCGGCAAGACCAGTTGTTCTCTGGATACCCAGTACCCTGAGGTGGTGAAAGGGGATGGGAAGCAGAATGTGGCCCTCACTATCCATGAGGAAATGGTTGGCGACCTCCTACGGTACTTGGATGTACGCAAATCGAAGGGGACAGATAGGATCCACCTGAGGGTACTGAGAAAACTACCGGAAGAGCTGGCCAAGCCGCTTTCCATCATTTATCAGCAGTCCTGGCAGTCAGGACCTCAGTGCCGCTGTATTGGACTTCCGGAGGGCTGACTTTGAGCTGCTCAGGACACTAGTTGGTGGAGTCCCTTGGGAGGCGGTTCTGAAGGGCAGAGGGGTCCAGGAAGGCTGGGCGCTCTTCAAGAGGGAAATCTTAATGGCGCAGGAACGGTCTGTCCCCACGTGCCCAAAGACGAGCTGGCGGGGAAGAAGACCAGCCTGGCTCAACAGAGAATTGTGGCTTGATCTTAGGAGAAAAAAGAGGGTTTATAATCTTTGGAAAAGTGGGCAGGCCACTAGGGAGGACTTTAAGGATGTAGCGAGGCTGTGCAGGGACAAAATTAGGAAGGCCAAAGCTCATCTGGAGCTCAATCTGGCTACTGCCGTTAAAGATAACAAAAAACGTTTCTATAAATACATCAACACAAAAAGGAGGACTAAGGAGAATCTCCATCCTTTACTGGATGCGGGGGGAAACTTAGTTACAAGAGATGAGGAAAAGGCGGAGGTGCTCAATGCCTTCTTTGCCTCAGCCTTTAGCGGCAATACCGGTAGTTCTCTGGATACCCAGTACCCTGAGCTGGTGGAAGGGGATGGGGAGCAGGATGTGGCCCTCACCATCCATGAAGAACTGGTTGGTGACCTGCTACGGCACTTGGATGTGCACAAGTCGATGGGGCCAGATGGGATCCACCCAAGGGTACTGAGAGAACTGGCAGAGGAGCTGGCCAAGCCACTGTCCATCATTTATCAGCAGTCCTGGTGATCGGGGGAGGTCCCAGTTGACTGGCAGCTAGCAAATGTGATGCCCATCTACAAGAAGGGCCGTAGGGCAGACCCAGGGAACTATAGGCCTGTCAGTTTGACCTCAGTACCAGGGAAGCTCATGGAGCAGATCCTCCTGAGAGTCATCACGCAGCACTTGCAGGGCAAGCAGGTGATCAGGCCCAGTCAGCATGGGTTTATGAAAGGCAGGTCCTGCTTGACGAACCTGATCTCCTTCTATGACAAAGTGACGCGCTGGGTGGACGAGGGAAAGGCTGTGGATGTGGTCTACCTTGACTTCAGCAAGGCTTTTGACACCGTCTCCCACAGCATTCTCCTCAAGAAACTGGCTGTTCTTGGCTTGGACTGGCGCACGCTTCGTTGGGTTAAAAACTGGCTGGATAGCCAGGCCCAAAGAGTCGTGGTAAATGGAGTCAAGTCCAGTTGGAGGCCAGTCACTAGTGGCGTCCCCCAGGGCTCGGTGCTGGGGCCGGTCCTCTTTAATATCTTCATCGATGATCTGGATGAGGGCATCGAGTGCACCCTCAGTAAATATGCAGATGACACCAAGCTATGCGCGTGTGTCGATCTGCTTAAGGGTAGGAAAGCTCTGCAGGACGATCTGGATAGGCTGCACCGATGGGCTGAGGTCAACTGCATGAAGTTCAACAAGGCCAAGTGCCAGGTCCTGCACCTGGGGCGCAATAACCCCAAGCAGAGCTACAGGCTCTGGTTGGAGAGCTGCCAGGCAGAGAAGGACCTGGGAGTGATGGTGGATAGTTGGCTGAATATGAGCCAGCAGTGTGCTCAGGTGGCCAAGAAGGCCAACGGCATCCTGGCTTGTATCAGGAACAGTGTGACCAGCAGGGCTAGGGAGGTGATTGTTCCCCTGTACTCGGCTCTGGTGAGGCCGCACCTCGAGTACTGTGTTCAGTTTTGGGCCCCTCGCTACAAGGACATCGAGGTGCTTGAGTGGGTGCAGAGAAGGGCGACGAAGCTGGTGAGGGGCCTGGAGAACAAGTCCTACGAGGAGCGGCTGATGGAGCTGGGCTTGTTCAGCCTGGAGAAGAGGAGGCTCAGGGGCGACCTTATCGCTCTCTATGGGTACCTCAAGGGAGGCTGTAGCGAGGTGGGGGTTGGTCTGTTCTCCCACGTGCCTGGTGACAGGACGAGGGGGAATGGGCTTAAGTTGAGCCAGGGGAGTTTTAGGTTAGATGTTAGGAAGAACTTCTTTACTGAAAGGGTTGTTAGGCATTGGAACAGGCTGCCCAGGGAAGTGGTGGAGTCACCATCCCTGGAAGTCTTCAAAAGACGTTTAGATGTAGAGCTTAGGGATATGGTTTAATGGGGACTGCTAGCGTTAGGTCAGAGGTTGGACTCAATGATCTTGAGGTCTCTTCCAACCTAGACAATTCTGTGATTCTGTGATTCTGTGATTCTGTGCCAGGGAAGTTAATGGAGCAGAATATCTTGAGTGTCATCACGCGGCACTTACAGGGCAACGAGGTGATCAGGCCCAGTCAGGAGTGGCTGAGGGAGCTGGGTTTGTTCAGCCTGGAGAAAAGGAGGCTCAGGGGCGACCTTATAGCTCTTTATAGGTATACTAAAGGAGGCTGTAGCGAGGTGGGTGCTGGTCTGTTCTCCCACATGCCTTGTGATAGGACGAGGGAGAATGGGCTGAAGTTGCGCCAGGGGATGTGGGAGTGTGGCCATGGGGGTCGACATGCCCCATAGTTGGTGATAACATTGGACTCCTAAGGATGAGACCATCAGGAATGTAAAAGAGTTTAGAGGGAACAAAGAAGGGTGATTCAGGAGAGGCCTTGCCGTATGGGGTTGCTTGTTCTCCAGCTGTTAAGGCATGGAAGTTGCTGGGTATTTGCTGTTGCCAGGCAAAGTTGTTTGACCAATGAAAAGTTAGTGGAAAAGGACTGCTGAGGGGCGAATAGTATAAGAAAGGATCCTGTCCTCAAGATGAAAATGCAACACGATATAATGAAGTTATGTCATCAATAAAGAAGTAGAAAAAAGAAGTGAATAGGGACAGGCTAGCAGAACAGGGACCAGGACAGGAACAGGCACACTGATCGCCTCACGAAGATAGGTTCGGCCAAACTCAGCAAACCGCTCAAAGAAGCTTGTATAGAAAGTCGCTGGAAATTGGTGCACTGGAGCTGGAAAGAAGCTTGAGCTGAGAGAAGCGGACCCAGCACACAACTGCCCCTCACTGGCCGAAGGTAAGCAGTTGTGCATTATGGGGAATCATACGTCCTTAGGAACAAAGACTGTCCTGGTAACCTAACAGCTTATTCCCTTTATTAACAATCAGACAGTTTATGATCCTGAAATATGGGACCAAACTGAGGTCAAGGTGTGGGACTCTGCTATGAAAAACAACAAGGTTGCGGCGGGATTGCTCGGCCCCTGGCGAGCAGTCTCTGAGGCTTTAAAGAGCCATGTGGGACCACAGTCAGAAACGTGGTTTACCAGATAGTGAGGGAGCTGAGGGCTCATCCACCAATCCTTCTGCTACATCATCAGCCCCCCCACCTCTACTGCCATCGTGGGCCTTTGCTGTTATGCCCCCTGGTGACTTGAACATTCCTTCTGATCTAGGCCCTATTGACCTTGAAAAGGAGATGGATATGTTTCCCTTCGATCCAGGAGGAATAGAATACATAGGGCCCTAAGGCCGAGTTGCTTAACAACTTAAAGCGAGACATATAGTTTCCAAGACTAGCCCTGGAATTCTCCAGTGTTTGTAATCAAGAAAAGGAATGGAAAATGGAGAATGTTATATGATCTGAGAAAAATTAATGAAGTCATGGAAGACATGGGAGCACTTCAACCAGGATTGCCAACTCCAACTATGCTCCCCCAGTCATGGACATTAATAGTAATAGACTTAAAGGATTGTTTGTTAAACACTTGTCAGAATTCGGAAAACTTTGCTGTGTTTATGTTTCAGTTGATACCTTTTCTGATTGTACATATATATAGGCATATTCGTGTTTCTTATGAATATGTAAAAGCAATGTTCCATATATTTAGAAACTTTGACGGTTATGCGTGCATGTTGGTAGAGCGTAGACTCCCCATGCACCCAGCATTGTTTACTTGCCTTTTATAAATATTACTAAATTCTGATTGAGTTGTATCTTCATTTATAACAAAACACAAGCACAACCTCGGCCCCAAGTTATTAGAGTGTAGGGCCCTTCCCAATGATTGGTGCTTTAGTTTTTTACTATGACTTGTGCCCTTTTTATAACAGAGTTTCTCCCAGGTCTTCCTCCCTCCCTTCCAGGGCTCTCAGGTGTCCCTCCCTCCCTCCCTGGTCTCCCTCCCAGGTCTTCCTGAAGCCAGGGATAGAAGAATGGGGGCTTGCTTAATCATATTAATGATTTCTAAATAAAACAATCATAATTATTAAAGCCAGGAATGAAAGAATGAGGGCTTACTTAACCGCTTTAAAATAGATATTGCTGAGTGTCTTTGCTTACTACTGTGCAAATTAACCAAAACAAGGAGTCTCGAGGTCCCTCACAGAAGATGTTTCCTGACAAAAATGGGGAACCTGTCTCAAAAAACAGCTGAGACCAACCTTGTGGTTTGGACAAGAGCCAAGGAGCAGCTGAGTCTGTACAAAGGAATGGGGTCAACTAGTGGTGATGAAGAGGAGTTATCGGACTTCATCCCCACGAACCCCCGATGACCACCACCAGAAGGCACTGCGCAGACATAGATGGGAGGAGTTTATGGAAATGACTTCTTGGAGATAATTTTAATACAAAGCAGGGAGAGGTTATGAATACATATAGGCGTATTGGGAAACTTCATGCATATGTAACTTTTTACTGCATATAACCAAAGCAAGTTCCCGTGTTAAGGTTTGCATGTCTTTGGGAGCTATCTTGCATGTGCCTGGTGCCGAAATAAACCACGTAACTACTTTATAACTTATTTGCTTTGAGTTATAGAGTTCTTCCATGAATCACCCCTCCTTCCCTCCCTCCCTCCAAGGTTGGTCTCCCTCCCTCCCTCCCTCCCTCCATCCCAGGTCTCCATGTCTCCCTCCCTCCCAGGTCTCCCTCCTTTCCTCCCTCCCAGGTCTCCCAGGTCTCCCTCCTTTCCTCCCTCCCTGGTCTCCCTGATTCACTCCCATGTCTGTCTCCCTCCCTGTTGCAGGAAGAATGGCCGAAGACATGACACACACCAATATGGTCAGATCATGCTCCCTTTATTACCCGAATAGCCTGATTTTTATAGCAATCTAGCAGGGGCAGATAGTTTCTCACACAAGATTATTGGTCGAAAGCACTCAGACAAAAAAACTGCAAGGAAACAACCCCACCTGCAAGAAAACAACCCCCTTGTGGTAGCAGTCACATAGACCTTGTCCTTGAAGAAGTGCCGGCTGCTTGCAACAGTATTTTTAATTCCTCAATCAGGCGATAGAAGAACATCGTCATGGGAACTCCTCATAGTCGTTCTGGTAGCTTGGTTTGCTCAGCTGCAGCAAGTCATGGCCTCCTTGCTGTTTCAAAAATCCCTCAACAATTCCCCCTTTTTCTTTTTGAGCAATCCAAGCCTGATGTAACAGTTTTGCAAGTAACTTTTTAACCGCATTTATCACAACACAACACACAATGATGATTAACACCACAATAAGCAGAATCCCTCTTTGATTAATCCCTGTAACCATCTAGACATTGTCCCAAACAAATCAGTGAGCCATTGATCGAAAGGATTAATATCATATTGAATCTTTCCCGTGTGCTCTTTCAGGAAAGTAATGGATTTGTGAATTGACTCACTGTGATCAGAGAGATTCATACAGCACATTCCCTCAAAGTCCTCACACCCATGTCGCCCACAGATTTCATCACGGCTCGATCTTGGTCACAAGCGCAAGCCCTGCTGGCAGTATTAGAATCACCATCAGCAACTTCCCCATCCCTTGAAACATCTTGGGCAGCCTCCACAACTTGACTTGGCACCCAAACTGGTCCTGCTCAGCATACTGCGAGTCTGATACAATATTGTGTCCTGCATCTCTCCGCGTTTCTGTTCCACGTCTCACCGCATCCCACGTCTCACTGCGTCCCTCCTTTTTTTTTTTTTTTTTTTCCCCATTATAATCGGCATCAATGATCCTCAGCAAAACAAACAATCCGGTCAAAGTTGTATTTGATCATCCTAACAGCAATACACTACAGTCATTCCCAATTGGTCCTTTGAGGTTCAATGGAATTTTATGAACGTGAGTACCCCACAAAGTGGTGTCTGTTACTGTGGAGACATCCACTCTGGAACTCCCTCTGGTTCTTGCTGAGAGGGTGTCCACGGTGGTAACCGTGGCAGCGAGGCTGCAGCATGGAATCCTGCTCCATTGTGGTACTCCATGGGCTGCAGGGGGACAGCCTGTTTCACCATGGTCCTCACCGCAGGCCGCAGGGGACTTCTGCTTCGGCTCAAACGTCACTTATTGGCTCAGCTTTGGTCAGTACCGGGGCCCTTACCTCACATGGGGCAGCTTCTAGATTCTTCTTACAGAAGACACCCCTATGGCCCCCTGCTACCAAAAGCTTGTGTCGTGGTTTAACCCGGCCGGCAGCTAAACACCACACAGCCGTTCGCTCACCATCCCCCGTCCCTCTCTGGGATGGGAGAGAGAAATGGAAAGTGAAGCCCGTGAATTGAGATAAAGACAGTTTAATAAGACAGGAAAATAATAATAATAATAATAACAATAATACAATGATGATAATAGTACTAGTAATAATAATGTGTACAAAACAAGTGATGCACAATGCAATTGCTCACCACCCACTGACCGATGCCCAGTCTATGCCTGAGCAACCGGCTCCCCTCCCCCAGCTAGCCACCCCTATATATTGTTTAGCATGATGTCAGATGGTATGGAATACCCCTTTGGCTAGTTTGGGTCACCTGTCCTGGGTCTGTCCCCTCCCAGCTCTTGCTGCACCCCCAGCCTGCCCGTTGGCAGGACAGAGCAAGAAGCTGAGACGTCCTTGGCTTGGTATAAGCACTGCTCTGCAACAATTAAAACATCGGGGTGTTATCAGCACTCTTCTCATCCTAAGCCAAAACACAGCATTCTACCAGCTACTAGGAAGAAAATTAACTCTGTTCTAACTGAAACCAGGACAGCTTGCCATGTAAACCCACTACATTCTACCCCTCGCCTTACTGAAAAGCATATTTAAGAATCACAATATACTCTTTGCAATTATCACAATCTTCACAAACTTCACTTCCAACAAAAAGAAAAAGAATTCCCCACACCAAAATAAACATAACATCATCACAACACCGACAAGCTGGACAGTTTACACACACACCACCCCTCATCCCTTCACCACACTAATATGAAACATATTCCTCACATTTCCAAGGGATGTGTTTACAAAGCTTGTTAAAGATAGAATTAGTATGCCTGGTAGTTTTTCTCTGTGTTTTAGTTTGTGTTAGTCGTGCTTTTTTATGTTAATAAAGAAGGGGGCGATGTGGGAGCATGGCCATAGGGGTCGACAAGCCCCTTGGTTGGTGGTAACATCAGACTCTTAATGATGAGGCCACCAGGAATGCAAAGAGTTTAGAGGGAACAAAGAAGGGTGATTCAGGAAAGGCCTTGCCACCTTGGGTTGTTTGTTCTCCAGCTGTTAAGGCATGGAAGTTGCTGGGTGTTTGGGGGTGCTGGACAAAGTTGACCAATGAATAGTTAGTGGAAAAGGACTGCTGAGGGGTGAATAGTAATAAGAAGGGAGCTTATCCTTAATATGATGATGCATCAGGATAATGAAGTTAAGCCCTCAGTAAGAGAGAAGGAAATTATGTCATCAATAAAGTAGCAGCAGTTTGATCCTGAAAGAACCCTGATGTCCATTCGCCTTGCTGAGGCAATTGGCTCCGGGGCAGACGCTTTCTGAAGTGGAGCGGGGGATTGGGACAGGCAGGGCTATTTTTTCCGGCATTGAGCACACTTGAGGGAGCCACCAGGACCCGGTAGCCCTTGCGAGGGAGGCTGACGAGGCGTAGGCAGAGCCAGCAGCACCCCACCCCTGGCCGTTCAAAAGCTGCCCCTAGGGAGCGCGAGCGACCAGGATGGGCAAACAGGGCGTGGCACCTCAGTAAGGAGTGGTGTGGCAGTTCACGCAGGAAGGGCGAGCAGGAAGGGCAGAGCGTTCCCCCCCCCCCCGCCCATACGAACAACTCCTCTAATGGCAGTCTACCGCTAGCTCAACTGCAATGGTGTGCACCAGGCACAGTGCTCTCTCTAGGAAGTCTGTACACACCCAGACTGACTGCCTGCTCAAAAATGCAGCAGTTCAGGTCTCTGGATGCAGAGAGTGCCTGGGCCTTATGTTACCACCTGCAGGGGGGGCAGAGAGACTGTGTGTGTGAGGTGCAAGCAGGTGGCTGACCTGGTCCGCCTTGCCCGGCTAGCAAACATGACGCCCATCTACAAGAAGGTCCGGAGGGCAGACCCAGGGAACTATAGGCCTGTCAGTTTGACTTCAGTGCCAGGGAAGCTCATGGAGCAGATTATCTTGAGTGTCATCACGCGGCACTTGCAGGGCAACCAGGTGATCAGGCCCAGTCAGCATGGGTTTATGAAAGGCAGATCCTGCTTGACGAACCTGATCTCCTTCTATGACAAAGTGACGTGCTTGGTGGATGAGGGAAAGGCTGTGGATGTGGTCTACCTTGACTTCAGCAAGGCTTTTGACACTGTTTCCCACAGCATTCTCCTCAAGAAACTGGCTGCTCGTGGCTTGGACTGGCATACGCTTCGTTGGGTTAAAAACTGGCTGGATAGCCAGGCCCAAAGAGTTGTGGTGAATGGAGTCAAATCCAGTTAGAGGCCAGTCACTAGTGACTGGGCCTGATTGCCTGCTTGCCCTGCAAGTGCTGCATGATGACTCTCAGGAGGATCTGCTCCATGAGCTTCTCTGGCACTGAGGTCAAACTGACAGGCCTATAGTTCCCTGGGTCTGCCCTACGGCCCTTCTTGTAGATGGGTGTCATGTTTGCTAGCCGCCAGTCAACTGGGACCTCCCCCGATAGCCAGGACTGCTGATAAATGATGGACAGTGGCTTGGCCAGCTCCTCTGCCAGTTCACTCAGTACCCTCGGGTGGATCCCATCAGGCCCCATCGACATGCATACATCCAAGTGCCGTAGCAGGTCGCCAACCATTTCTTCGTGGATAGTGAGGGCCACATCCTGCTCCCCATCCCCTTCCACCAGCTCAGGGTACTAGGTATCCAGAGAACAACTGGTATTGCTGCTAAAGACTGAGGCAAAGAAGGCATTAAGCCCCTCAGCCTTTTCCTCATCTTCTGTAACTAAGTTTCCCCCGGCATCCAGTAAAGGCTGGAGATTCTCCTTAGTCCTCTGTTTTGCATTGTATTTGTAAAAACATTTTTTGCTGTCTTTGACAGCAGTAGCCAGATGGAGCTCCAGATGAGCTTTGGCCTTTCTAATTTTGTCCCTTATAGTCCTCCTGAGTGGCCCGCCCTGTTTTCCAAAGATTGTAAACCCTCTTTTTTCTCCTAAGCTCAAGCTGCAATTCTCTGTTCAGCCAGGCCGGTCTTCTTCCCCACCAGCTCGTCTTTGGGCACGTGTGGACAGACCGCTCCTGCGCCATTAAGATTTCCTTCTTGAAGAGCGCCCAGCCTTCCTGGACTCCTCTGCCCTTCAGAACCGCCTCCCAAGAGACTCTGCCAACCATTGTCCTGAACTGGAACAGTCTGCCCTCCAGAAGTCCAAGACTGCGGTTTTACTGGTCCCCTTCCTGGCCTCACCAAGAAAAGAGAACTCTTCCATTTCGTGGTCACTCTGCCCAAGACAGCTCCTGACAATCACATCCTCCACCAGTCCTTCTCTGTTTGTGAAGATAAGGTCTAGCGGGGCGCCACCCCTGGTAGGTTCACTAACCAGCTGCGTCAGGAAGCTATCTTCCACGCTCTCCAGAAACCTCCTAGACTGCTTTCTCTGGGCTGTGTTGTGCTTCCAGGATATGTCAGGGAAGTTGAAGTCCCCCACGAGAACAAGCGCAGATGATTTCGCAACTTCTGTCAGCTGCCTGACGTTTAGATGTTGAACTTAGCGATATGGTTTAGTGGAGGACTTGTTAGTGTTAGGTCAGAGGTTGGACTCAATGATCTTGAGGTCTTTTCCAACCTAAATGATTCTCTGAAAGAGCAAATTCAGTTAAGTGCCTGTGGATATATGTTATTTTTGCAGCACCATTTACATTTAACAGACATTATCAGCAAGGGGATTCTAGGACAGACTTTTTTTGGCGAGTTTTAATTGCAATAATTGATGTTGGCTGAGAGTATGATCTTTTTGCAAATGTTTCTTAGCTCTGGTTATCATAACTTTCATTTCTACATCACAGTCTCACCCAAGAGAAGGCAAAAAGCACCAGGCAAGCAGAAGTTCAAGCTTTATCACTTCCGCAACAATTCTTAGCCATGCTCATCTACATACAGGTTTGTGTTTTTTTTGGTTAAGCTTTATGAACACTCCGAAGTACATCGTTCTTACACCTTCCAACTGAGATTACACTGACCCATCATCCTTTACAAAAGCAGTCAGTTGCTGTCAGAATAAGACAAATCAGAAGCACACATATGAACACTGGGATTCTGTCCCCAGCAGCTTTGTGCTCTTTGCCCTGAGGTTCTGTACACACCCCGATGGAAACAGAAAAGGATATTTGGGATCAATATTCCTCTTGAGCCAGGAGACACCTCCTGTTAATTTACACTTAGACATTTATACCAACCTCTTTATGCTACCACTAACTTCTGAAGATAACATACTCCATTTTGTACCATAGAAACTCAAGATCATATTGATGTTTTTGTTATTCTGGTTGCTAAAGAACAGGGTGACAAACATCAATATATATATATATATTTATATTCCATTCTAAGCTAAGTACTTGAAGAACTTGTTACACTTCAGTGTGAAATGAACTGTTTTTATAGCCCAAATCTTCAGAATATTCTTTTTCTGCAACAAGGCATTCATGCCTCTTCTAACTCTTATCAGGTTTAAAGGGGGTAAGAAAAAAGCACTTTTCTGAGCTGGAGGTGGCCTCAGTCCAACACTTCGCTTGAAGGAGAGATATGGGCTTTTGTGCTCCTCCTTGGGGAATTATTGGGAAAGTTGTGCATAGTTCCAGAGCTGGTTATCAAACAAACCACAAGTGGGAAGGCAATGCATCTCTAAGTACCCAGTGATCTCAAAGACAAGATAATTACCTGGAACAGAGTCAGAGTAACAACTTATGCCAGCATGCTTCATCTCAAACACCTTAACCATTCAATTAATATAATACAGATCAAAAAAACAGACTTTCCTTCTTTAATTTGGATCTAAATAACGCTATCTAAAACATCTATGAAACCTGTTCCCTTTTGAAACTCTTGGGCTTCTACACCAGGAAAAAAAATCATAGTAGAATTTCCATCCCTATAACACATTTTCTGAGCTCCATATAATGTTGGTAGCCACCTTTTTCCACTCAAGACTACCTCCACTAGAATTCCATGTCAAGCTTGCCTTCATGGGTTGTGAACACACCCCCTTGGGACAGATAGGCAGGTCCAGTGATCAGACATACTTAATAACAAGATTTTTCTATCCTGAATGAATGTGAATATTAAGAAATACCAGTCAAAACTCTCCACTCACAATGAAGCTCGTAGGTAACATATTACCTCTCTATAAGGAATATTTTGATATCATTACCCAAGAGACAATAATTTGGCCACTTCACGCTACCTTACCCTGAAAATTGGCATAAGTTTGCTTTTAACTTAATTGCATTTTTATAGTTTTAATCAGAGATGGATGAACTTTTATTTTGAAATTTCAGAGCTGCTCCAGTTTCATGGACATGGATTTTCCACTGAGTATCAAAGGATCATTTGTATGTTCATGTCTGGCTTAGCAATGTTGGCTTTAGGGAGACATGGATAAAGCACAGATTTGCTGCTGAGTACGCTGAAGCACTGCATTTGTTCATTGTATGTTTTATGCATTAACTGTATGGTAACAGTTCCTCTAAATTAGAAATAACATAATAAACAGAATTCAACAAAGGCAGTCTTCAAAAGATTTAACATAGAAAGTTATAGCCATTTAAATGTGGTGTTAATAAGTACCACAGTTTTATGTAAATGCCTTTCCGTTTACCTCTCAGGGCAGTAATTGCCCTGAAGCAGCTTCATAAGGGCACCTACTACTACTCTTCGCTCAGATAAGCTGTAGAGACTCCTTCTCTGCTTTTGTTCAGGTTTCAGTCAAGCAACCAGACAACACCCAGGCCTCAGCCTGAGGTTCAGATACCTGAACAGAAATGTTGCTGAGCATTGTAGCGGGTTTACGTGGCAAGGCTTTGGTAGCAGGGGGCCATAGGGGTGGTTTCTGTGAGAAAGATCTAGAAGCTGCCCCATGTTTGGGAAGGGCCCCATTGTTTTCCAGAGCTAAGCCAATAAGCGATGTTGTTTTGCGCCTCTGTGAGAGCATATTTAAGACAGGGAAAAAAACGCTGCGCCAGACAGCAGCCGTGAGAGTGAAGGGAGTGAGAGAACAGCCTTGCAGGTTCCAAGGTCAGTGTAGAAGGAGGGGGAGAGGTGCTCCAGGCGCTGGAGCAGGAGTCCCCTGCGGCCTGTGGTGAGGACCATGGTGAAGCAGGATGTCCCCCTGCAGCCCATGGAGTACCACGGTGGAGCAGGGTTCCATGCTGCAGCCCGTGGAGGAGACCACAGTGGAGCAGGTGGCCCTGCACTGATGGAGGCTGCCGCCTGTGGAAGACCCCTGCCGGAGCAGATTCCAGGCCGGACCTGTAGCCCATGGAGAGGAGACCACGCAGGAGCAGGTGACCTGGCAGGAGCTGCTGCCCGTAGGGGAGCCAGGTTGGAGCAGTTTTCTCCTGAGGGATGGACCCCGTGGTACGGACCCATATCTGGAGCAGTTCTGGAAGAGCTGCTGCCTGTGGGAAGCCCACGCCGGATCAGTTCATCAAGGACTGCATCCCGTGGGTGGGACCCCACAGCACAGGGGACGAGAGTGACCGAGAAGGAGCGGCAGAGAAGAAGCGCTGTAGACTGACCATAACCCCCATTCCCCCGTTCCCCTGCGCCACTCGGGGGGAGGAGGTGGAAGAGGGTGGATGGGGGGAAGGTGCTTTTGGTTTTTTTTTCCTTTGTTTTTTCACTTCTCTCGCTTGTTAATAATAGATAATAAATCTTACTATCTTCTTATGCTGAGTCTGTTTTGCCCGTTACAATAATTATTGCATGATTTTCTCGTCCTTATCTCAACCTTTGAGCCCTTTTCACATATTTTCTCCCCATTCCTCTTTGAGGAGGGGGAATGAGAGAGCGGCTGTGGTGGAGCTCGGCTGCCCACTCGAGTGGAACCACAACAAGCATGACACAAAAAAATTTCTGAATGTGACCAACATCGTAAGGAGCAAAATAAATAAATAAATAAATAAAAAGTTGCAGATAGAACAGTGAGGGAGGGCTAGATCTCACAGGTGGTTAAGGGGGAGTCAGAAATTACTGAACTTCACATACAATTGGAGGGAAGCACTGGGGACCTTTGTGGGACCCAAGCTTTGCAGAACCAGAGTTTCCAAGAAAAGGTATCAGTAAAAGCATGTGAGCATGACATTACCTAGGTAACTGCACCAGAAGTTCCAAATTTAGGTATGGATGTAGCAAAACTGGCTCTAAGTGAGGATGGAGGCGGGGGAATAATAGAGGTAGATTGGCTAGCTGGACAAAGCTCAAGGCAAAGAAAAGGAGGTACTAGGGCAGCAAAACATAAGGGCTGGCAAGCAGGAAAAAGTAAGTATGCGAGTTGCATTACACAGGTTGCCTGACAGATCTGTACTTACTCAGGAAGCCTGGAGCACAGCAATAAACCAAACCAATCATTCTGTGTTAGGAAGCACGGCCAAAAGCATGACAGACACCAGTAGAGTCAGATCATGCTGCTCCATTTTATTGCCCGAATAGCCTAACTTTTATAGTGAACTTTACAGGGGCGGACAGTGTTTCACACAAGATTATTGGTCAAAAGCACTCAGACAAACAACTACAAGAAAACAACCCCACCTGCAAGAAAAGAACCCCCCTTGTGATTAGCAGTCAGGAAAACAACCCCCCTTGTGATTAGCGGTCACGTAGACCTTGTCCTTGAGGCCAGCTGCTGGTAACAATATTTTTCTGAGTTCCTTAATTGGGCGATGTGGGAGTCATTGCCGTGGGAGCTTCTCACAGTTACTCTGGTAGCTTGGTTTGCTCAGCTACAGCAGGCCATGAGATTTTCTAAGGCCTACTCCTGGTTGCTTAAGGCAAGCTCAGATCGAACAATTGTTCCACGGACTCATGTCCAGGCCCTGCATGCCAATTCCCAACAATTCTGACCATATCCAAGGTTAAGCTTCCCTTCCCCAGTCCTCTTGCCCAGGAGCAAAAGCTGCTTTCCCTAGATAGCAGGGGAGCACTTGAGACAAAAGGACAGAGCACACCAGGGTCCTCCCATCAGGCCAGACCTTACAGCATCAGCCTTGTCCCAGTCACTTGCTAACAGCAAAGCCTCAGCAGTCTTTCAGGCAGTACATAGAAGAGTACACTTAACCCTCATGGCTTTTGTTCAAAGCAAATTCAGGACCCATCACACAAAGTAAAACTTCATTAATGTTGGAAAAAATGTCCATTAACCAATGTGACTCAAAGCAGTCTAAAATAAGGTGTGTTGTTTGCATTGAGGGGAAAAACAACCAAAAGAAATGTGCAGATGCAGACTGTTTTTTCTTTTTTTCTTTTTTTTTTTATTTGACATAATATTGCACTTCTACCTCTGCTGACAACATTTTACTTATGTTCATTTTCCTCACACTGACTTACTTATCTCTAACTTTTACTGCTGCTAACCATCACTTCTAATTTTATTCCGGGATAATTCTCTATTGTTATATGCCTGTTTGCAATTCACATTCATTTTCTACTCCATATCTATCTCCATTGTAGCATACAGCTTTGAGGGACTTATCTCAAGAAAGTGCAGTCCCCAGAGCAGCATTACTACCCTGGAGAAAGGTGGAAAATAACTCATAACAGAAGTTAGTAGCTACTATTGATATTGTTAAGCTTTATCTTAATGCTACTGAAAGGAAAACTGAGGATAGAATACTGTTTATTTGCCCTACAAATCAATGTACACAGGCACCTCAGATACAGACATGGAGGCTCCCCCATCCATCCATTAGTAACCAACTAGAAACTTTCATTGATACCATCCTAAAGGCAAACTCACTTGGAAGGTATTACTGAAACATAATCAATATTGCTGCTGATACTGTGAGACACTTCATACTTATTTCCTTAAAACCAGACATGTTCTCAGAACCACGTAAATTATTTACAGCAACTGTCAGAGAAAATATATGGTTATCTCTGTGACTGTCTTCAAGACTAAATTAAATCCTCCTGTCATCATATAGTACCCTTGGTTGGTTAGAAGAAGAGACACTTAAGAGCCATACTATTAATACTCTTTTAAAATCATGCTGCTTCTCTAGCAATTTCAAGAGACAATGGTCTAACATGGTTCTTTTGTGAATTCTGACCTTCAGCAACATGGACTTGGTGCTTCCCCCCCCATATATTCAATGCTTTTGCTAGAACCAAAGTCTTTCATAAGGCAGTATTTATTCCATGGAGAAAAGGCAGGGATCTTTCTGCAACATTAACATATCAGAAACACTATTCTAATATATTTCTGCAAATTAACTGAAAATCCAGGCTGCCATGCCTCAGAGCTGCTATGGAGTGCACTCACACAGTCCTGCACACAGCCACAGTCCTCTGGAATCTGCCTACAGTATCACTGTCCTTACCTGTCACCCACTGGGACCTCACATTCCTGCACATCTCACTTCAAACCAAACTCTGTGCCACACTGTCCACTAAAAGACAACATCATGCACCCTCTAACTGCTCAATCACTTAGAAGCTCTCTCTTGAGAGATTACCTAAAGAGTAACAGCACTGAATTATGGACGAAGCTTTCTTCCTGAGGATAAGAAGAAACAGGATTTCCAGACAGGCCCAGCCTGTTCTTCAGTAGCATCACATCCTAGGATGCCTACAGAAAGAACACCCCCCCCCCCCCCAGCTCTGCAGGGCAGCTCTCTGCTCTCTACAAGAGGGGGTTTATGAACTCAAACTACTTGGTAGTATCTAGGATCTCCACCACTGGGACTTCCACAGCTGCATGCACTGCAAGGGAGGGGGGGGGGGGTGAGGCATACACCACAGCTGAGAGCGCATAGCAGTTGTGTCAGCATGCCAAAGACTTCACAACACTGAGCCATGTTACTTACCTTGGCCTGTTGGAGACCCAGACAGAGCTCTGGGTGTGGAGTCTGGGACTGCCACTGCCTGTCTGGCACTTGGTGGAGGGTAGCTCTCAGAATGAAAAGCTGCAAGCTGTGGGTCCTGGCAACAGGGGAAGCAAACAAACACTCCCACCTTTGACTTCAGGGCAAATATAGTGCTCTTGTCACTGAGAGCTGTAGATTATTGAAACTAGCATTGTTCAAACCTTGTGTCTGCATAGAAGAGGAGTGTTGTAATTATTTGAGATGAGCTTCTTCTGGGGATAGGGGCCCAATTTGCTGGCCTGCCCTGATGCCCTGGGAGGCTTGGTGCTTGCTATAAGGCCAGGATTCAGGATGGTGCCAGGGCTTGCCCAGGTCTTGAACTATTACAGTTCTTCCATGTATGCTGGGGTAACCCAGAGATTATCAGGGTGACTGCAGAGAGTGGGGGGCAGAGGTAAGATTGACGTGCAGAAAACGGACTCCACAGTCAGTAAGATTGTAAAGTAGGTATGTTTATTCAGCGCTGGGCAGCACGGGGGGGAAGGTAGCCCCACTGAAACCGTGCGCACCTGATGCAGCAACTTTCATTGGTTTTATGCAGTAAAGAGTTACATATGCATGAAGTTTCACACTACGCCTATACATATTCATAACCTGTCCCCGCTTCATATTAAAATTAGTTCCAAGGAGTCATTTCCATAAACTCCTCCCATCTGTGCTTGCACAGTGTATTCTGGTGGTGGTCTTCGGGGGTCATGGGGATGAAGATTGATGACTCTTCCTTGTCACCGCTAGTTGACCTCTTGTCTCTGTGCAGACTCAGTTGCTCCTTGTCTCTTGTCCATCCACAGGACCAGTCTCTTAAGATAGGCTCACACTCTTATTAGGAGACTGACATTGGTAAAGGGGCCCAAGGCTTCTTGCTTTAATTAATTTGAACATCCTAGTTTCATGCTGTCTATCACTCTGTCTCTACTTGATAAGATTCCCCTAACTTCCTCTCTCAAGGTAAGGGGCCTACATGGTGTCTTCTCAGGCCTGCTGCTGTAAGTACAAATGCAAACTTTGTTACTGTCACCTCTAAGGGTGAAGGCTCAAGCAGAAGTGGACTCATCAGTGGACACAATCACACCTGGTTGTGTCACTGTTGGTATAAGCACAGCTTTTGCTTCTATGACCAGCCATTTTCTGGTTAAGTATGAAGGGCTTTAAATGCACAAAAGCCAAAGTAACATAATAATATAAACATAACAATAGTATAGCGAAGAGACTAACTCCTCCAACTTCTTGTCTTCCATTCTTACTTCTGAACTAAAAGGTGCTGCCATGCTGTACCTATAATCACTGCTTCAAAGCCTCTGGACCCGAAGTCATGTTGCAGCTGTGATAGAAGGTAAAAGATACTAAGGAAAAGCGTATGAGAACTGAGAAGAGCTTCTTGAATAAAGATTGTTGCTCAGGAGTTACCAGCAGAGCAAAACTAGTCATAGCAGTTGTAAGAGCACTCTGACCTGTTCAGCAGCTTCAGACATAACAAAGCAGAGAGCAGAGGCTGAAAGGTAGCAGCTTACACAGAACATATATGAATCTTTTTTTGAGGAAAAGAAGTATTGCTCATGTGGTTATGCATTGCTACTGTGTGTGCAGCATGTTGCTATCCATGATGCTGTGTAAATGCAAGGGGCTTACAAAATAGAGTTATACCTTAGGAATCAGACCTACTGCAAAGGGGAGGGCATCTGTAAGGTCTCTTGTGAAGCCTTACAGGACTTGTCTGTTGCAATAATTTGAGATCCAAATAGCAATCAGGACGGTAGACTTGAGACTTTCCCTGAGGCTCAACAGCATTATAGTCAAAAAAAAGCTAAAGATATTCTCCATGTGTCCTGAAGAAAAGGTCTGAAATATGACTCATGAATCACCATTGTTTGAGGAGAACTGCACAATGCAGGGAAGAAAAAAGAAAAGTTGCTGCACAGAACAGAAGAGAGCAGTCTTTCAGACTTGATACCCTTCCCTTGGGGACAGATTTGGCAGGCAGGTTTTGCCAGCTTACATCCATATAATATGTTCTGTGTCATTTGTTTGACAGTATATCCTGTCATAGTTTTCACGCATCAATTTATGTGACAAGGATCAGGGATCCATTCCAGGGAAGCAGTTGTAGGTTTACACTGGGAGTCGCTAAATGGCAATGTGTATCCCATGTGCAACCTCCTTCCATTCCCTTGATTTAGGTTTGTGTTGGTAAAATACCCTAATATCTTAGAGGTGACAGTAACAAAGTTTGCATTTGTACTTAACATTTGAAGGAATGTGTTCTCTATCCATCTCATCTGATGAGAAAGTGCCTGACATGACTATAAAGGAAGTAAGAGTGTTACAGCATGATTGTCCAAGGGATATTTTTTACTTCTGGAAGACAAAATGGAATGTCATCAGGATTCCAACAGTAATGTGACTTGCATTTTACTTCTTTCACCTAATATTCTAGAATTCATCCTCATTTAGTAGGACTCAGATTTTCCAACATGGGCAATGCCTCAAGTTCTAGCCTGAGTGTATAGTAAAATTCAAGAAAAATACACCAAGAATCTGAGAATAAAGAATATGTGATAAGCCTGGGTAATATTTGGCAGAATAACTCTGATCCACCTCTGTGAGAAGAGGAAGATTTTTTAGGTCATTTTTTTTTTTTTTTTTGACAGAAGCATGAAAGAGTAAACTGTGAGCAGAAATAATAGCAGAAGTCTCTGGAAAAGACACATTGGTGGGATAATTGTTTTGGGATGGGATGAATAAAAGCAGCAGTTTATTCTTGTCTTACACACATGGCACAACATACAGAACCAGAACAAATAACTTACAAAATCTTATACACCATGCTTTCTCTCGAACAGCTTCTATTAAGTTACAACACGATAACAAATCAGGTATTTAGTTACGACAGATTTCCATACATGGATAGCCTCCCATTCAAGGAGTTATTGTTTTTGTAAACTACTTAGACAAACATCATTTTTTACATGTTTAATTCAATAAAGTATCTTTAACAGAGTTCAAGATATTCACAATGAGAATTGAATACTTTATAAAACAGCAGCATTTCTCATCTCAAGACAGGTCTATATTCACTCCTGCCTTGTCTGGTTTACAGATGTGTTACAAGTCTTCTTTACTCAACTTTCCAAGCTAAACATTGCTTTAAATGAAAAAAAAATATCTATTTACAGTTTTTTCAATTTAATAAAAATTTATTTGCTTCCCTTTTCCATTCCTACCCCCCACCCCCATCAACGACTGCCATTTAGCTGGTAAAAATATTAACCCTCAGGCTGCTATATAATCTTTTAAACAGTTTTGATGACAACTTGTTAGATGCAAAATGAACAATGGTCATCGCCCATCATTAACTTTAAAGGGTGGATTTTTTTCTCCCGATGTCAAAATTTGTGTCCATTGGAGACAGATGACACTTGTCATCTGATTTTTAGATATAATGTGTTATTTATGGGCCAATATTCAAAACCTCCTTTCTTTTTTTTTTTTTTTTTTTTTTTTTTTTTTTTTTAAATTGCAGGCAATACCACTCTACCACTCTATTTGGTGCACTCACTTTCATTATGAAGTTTGTTATGTCCTTACTAGAAATAGTAACAACTCTGGCCGCATGGTACTGCCTTAAACTCTCTCAGACAATATTAAATCAAAGAGTGTCTCCCCCTATCTATGGTGCCATTGTGCTGTTGTCTCACAAGAAGAGTTTTGCTCTGTGATTCCACTTCAAACCCCACTGAAGCCTGTGGGCATCTTTTCTTTGACTTAGTGTCCTTGAATTATATCTACTTGATATAATTGGATTGGCAAACTCTAGCCCTTGAGCAGTTCATCAGCTTTCTAAAGAAATAAGCAAAAAAGATTCCTCTCCTTTATACATACAATACGCATTTTTTTACATTGAGTGTTATCATAGCTTGTTTATGTTATTTTGAAAATGAATTTTTACAAAATTTATAAACACTGTTATATCAAACATTCTCAAAAACTGGAGAAATTACTGACACAAAACCTGAAAGACCCTCAATAGAATTCTTCCAGTACTATTTCTCTACTTGCATATTTCATATTTCAGTGTCCTTTACTGCAAACATAATTTGGCCATATGGGAACAGAGAAAAGTCAATAAATCTCCAACAGTTTTGAATAAGACCTGCATCCGTTGTTTAATGAGCGTAACTGAACATCTAAAAAATTTTTTTTCCTGGTATGCCCATTCTGTTACCTTTACTCATACTGAGCAATACCTTAATTCCCAAATAGTTTCATTCACTGTAGTGGGATTACATGTGACAAAATTATATATGTGAAAATACTGAAAATTGTTTTCCACTTTTAAAATCATTATTCAGTTAACAACTAACATCATATTCTTCTTTATATATAATGTAAAAATGACATAAGAGTAGTATTTGCAACTTCTGTATCAGAAATCAGTGTACAAACTTTAGGAAATAATCTTATAGTTGTGCTATAGTTCTGACAGCCTAAAAATGTATGAAACGTGACCAAGAGTAAATTTAACAGGCCTAGATGCTTTGTTTATATACTTGGGTTTTTGACACTTTATATTCCCCTAGCCTGGCACAATTTAAGTTTAAGCATACATATGTCACACTAACATGACATTAGAAAAAATTTTCTTACCACCACCAATTTTCAGTACAATCAGTAATGGACATTAATGCATATCAGCTAAGTGAAATGCACTTTTCAAGTAGTTTGTCTAACTTAATACTGTATAAATTATAATGATAGTTTGTTTTCCTATCCTGCAAAAGTTAAAAAATGCATTAAGCTTCGTATGTTGTGAGTAGTCTTATTGACTGTAATGATATAACTCACAGCTCAGGAAGCTAAACGGCTGAAAAAGGTTTTGTATTCTGTCTCACTATTTTCTTTGTTTTTCATTTAATGAAACAATCAAGAAGATAAACTTCCTTGTTGAAGTTTATACTGCTTCAGAAGTTTTAGGCTATGTAAACTGCAGAAGAATATAAATTTAATCAAATTAAGTTAAAGCCTAATGAAATAGAAATTCCTTTATTTACTCTGAAAATTTAGTTACCTTCTATTTTGATAATTCAATCCAGTTTTTACTCCCCCACCCCCACAAAAAAAACAGTCTTGTAGTTACAAGCCTGTAATTATACATAGCAAAGAAAGAAAGAAAACTGCTCCTTGCCTATGGAAATTATATATAGTTTTTCAAGTTCCAACCCCTCTCTGAGCTGCTAACCATCACACAACATATGCCATTTGGCAATTTGTCTCCTAGGATATTCGCAAATTTCCTTCCAGTGTTCTCCACCTGTTCCTTCTGCTGAACATCCCAAGGTTAACTGGCCAATGACCTCATTTCTTGACCCTCTATCTGAATCTAAAACCAAAAATTCAATGCTGATATCATCAAGGCCCTCACAAGGAATGTCAAAGACAAACAATTCATTGAACACTGCATTGGGGGTACACTTCTTCACATGGGTTTTCTTTTTAGAAATTCTTTTCTTAGCATGGTACAGGTTCACTTTGACATAAGGATCTGCAATGAAAAGAAAGAACACAGATAAGCTATTGAATTGTCATTTAGAAATTCCTTGATCTAGTTGATGGTAAACTTTGTAATATACCAACAGAATTATGTCCCAGTGAGGGATAGTTACTAAAGATGATTTGTCTCATTCTTTTTTTTTTTTTTTTTTTTTTTTTTTTTTTTGTATTTGCTTCTGAATTAGTCTCTTTAAGCTCCTTTTATGGTCACCAAATATGTAATCAAGACAGTCAGTAAAGTTTAGGGCATAATTCATCTAACCAAATGCTGGTGACTCCTCTATGAGATAAATTCTGCCCTGTAGTTTGTTAACACTCATGTTTACATGACTACTGCCTCTAAAACTGGTCTGAAAGAACATAAAATTGTAATGAATTCTGACAAATATATATCACTATATATTTACATGTAATAGAAATCTGCTTTTCACACATTTTACAAGTAGGGGAAAATCATTAGTGTTAATAAGACTCATGGAAAGCAAAGCCTCAAAACCAAGAGAATAATCCCATGCTGAGAGAATGGATGCAATTCATTTCAGTTGTGGATCTTTCTAAGTCAATTAGTTTGATTAAATTTCTCCCACCAATTTTTATTGAACAAATTTAACATTAAACTTTAAATGTAAGACTACATTTCTTGATAGGATATGTACTTGACTTTATGTCTGTACTGTACTATTGAAAAAGGGAAGAGAAAATATCCATATTTTAGCTCTGTTAAACAATTTTGAGTGTTTGCAATCCTCGGAATCTTTCAACTGTTGCAAGATTCCTTCGCTATTGTCTTCAACAGTAGCTATACTTCTTCAGAGCAATTCTAAAGAACACTTTAGAAATCATCCATTTCAAGTATATTTATTTTGCATTTATATTTACACGTATTTCAGTGCAAATATGTACCTGTTTCCAAAATCTCACAGTGCAGAGATGCAATGCAAATTCATTTCTATTAAGTGAAGTAGTCTATGCAAACAGTCAGCTAATAAACATCAAGAACAGTTGAACTTCTTTTTTTTTTAATTTATTTAAGTGAAATTAAATTGACCCATATTTAGAAATTCTATGCCAAAGCTATCAGACTGAAATGGTCAGATAATGAAAATTTTTTTGTTTCCTTGGATTGACAATGGTTTGACAGGAGTAAGGTATGATAGAATACATCTTCACTTTCATAATCTATCATCATAATAAACATTCTAAAAAATAGCTTTATATAATTAAAATGTTCATTAGCTTTGGAATGAGAATATGCTACACAAGCACTAAAAATATCAAAATCAGTATCCATCAGTGCTTTCATGCCATTGTTCATTTCTTTTTAAATGAACTTTTCTGTTATTTCTGGCTAATAGATAAGGCTGAAATGTTCCTCTTGATTTTATTAAGACTACTAGGAGACCTCAGCACCAATATTTCTTGGTGTTAGAAGTAGAAAGACTGTATTATTGGCTGTAGTAATTATGATTCAGTAGTTCCAAAGGGTACTTCCTCCTTCCTTCAAGAAAATCCTGTGTTGAAAGAGTTAAGTCTTACACAGAATCAATAGCAGATGTGCTATAATTTGTATAGTCCTCTGCTGTGTACTGTTCTTCTTGTGTGTTTGTCTTATTCTCAAGTGGTTAGTATATTGCATTTTAAATTTTATTATGTTATTATATTATCTAGCATTAACATGCATTTAAATGCAATTCTAGTATTGACTTCAAAGAAAGTTTCACTGAATGCAAAATGGCACAAGACCAGGAGAAGGGACTGCAAAAGCTTTAGTATACCCCCAAGCAGTGGGATAGTTCACCTTTTCACCTTGCCAAATAAATGTTAATGCTCAGTGGGTCAAATTCAGCACAAATGCAACTGGTTGCCTTTTTGGATGCTAAACTGAAATATACCATAATATACCCTATGAGGATCTCACTCAATATTGATCGTCATAAATAAACTGATCTTTTGTCATAAATAAAAGCTTTTAGTATCTGCAAACAACATCCCATACTTATGTCAGATGGGTTCTGTTCAAGACAACGACAAAACTCATTGGCTTCCAGTGCTAACAGATGTCATAGTTTTTCTAATGTGTTTGAAGAACAAATTTCTAAAATATATACTCTGCAAAATAAAGCATTGACCTAGATATGAATGAAATTAATAGGCTGCAAATAATACAGACACCACTTCTGCATTTCTGGGCTATTTTTAATCTTTGAAATGTCACATTTCAACTGTCTTCTATGTTTATTGTACATTCTTTGGCCTTATTCATTAGTAAAACCATTACCTGATAATCCTGACACATCAGATTTAGGTAGATGCCTGGCTTTTAAAATAACAACAGTTAGCGTGTTTGTTGCAGACTGATAACAGAGAGAGATCAGTAATTCTCCACACCCAGATGATTTCTAAGGAAATGAAAGGGAAAAAGAAAAGAAAAGAAAAGAAAAGAAAAGAAAAGAAAAGAAAAGAAAAGAAAAGAAAAGAAAAGAAAAGAAAAGAAAAGAAAAGAAAAGAAAAGAAAAGAAAAGAAAAGAAAAGAAAAGAAAAGAAAAGAAAAGAAAAGAAAAGAAGACTATTTACGAGCAATTCTATTGACCATGCTTGAAAGTAGAGCTAATAAGATTTCTAAAACGTCACATAACTGTGCATCCCAGACTAGTGTAGAAGTATATAACTTATGAAGCTATGCTGCTTTGTCTAGCAAATATAATTTTCCTGTACTATAGTTACATAACTCTTCTTATTGTTGGCTATTAGACTGAAGAAAAGTAAATAAGTAAATAAATAACTAAATGAAAATATGGGTTGACATGGCATCATTAGCTTCACAGATTAGAAATGAAATCCTACATCCTGAGAAAAAAGTCTCAGTGAAAGAAAAACACCTTAAGAAAAACAAACTCCTGTGAAAGCTATGTTGAAAAAAAAAAGAATAAAGGTAATATACAAAAAATCTTCCATAAAATCTTTTTAGCCATTAGCTATTCAAAAGCAATTAGTGAAATCTCATTCCTGACACTTTCTAATGTAGCATAATATAAATGGAATAAAGATAAGATCAAAGACTTTCTCTATGATTATTAGATATGAATTTGCAGGAGTAATTTAGTTCACAGAAAGGAGGAAGTCAAGGGAAGCAAGCAAAAAGAATACCTTATATACCAGAAAACCCAGTAAATTATCAACAAAATATCAGTGACATAGTTATAGTTGTAACATAGTGATAGAATTGCAAAATAATGATATTAGTTAAAGGTATGTGTCTGGTAGACATTTATTTGATTTGTCAGCATGCTTGCTCTTTGAAAACAATCAGATTGAAAGCCAATATACAGTCCACTTCCTTAGCAGAGATTAAAAGACGTGTGTGAGGCATGTGCATTTCTGTGGTTCAACTGTGATTGTGGTCTTTACATTCTGAAATGAGACAATTATTTTACATATTTTTAGCCTAGTGAAGTTAATATGCTTTGTCATTGACTTCAGTGAGGTTTTGGCATCTCCCTCATATCTTATTGTCCTTAGAAGTGCTACAGCCTCTACCATGGTTGTTAAGAGAGAAAAGGTAGTAACAGCACTGAAGTGAAAGAACATGCTACTGCACCACCAGTAGAGTCTCAAAGAGGTTCCAGTTCCTTCAGTAAAGACTACCTGTATTGTTTAAGAACCTGCTTATCAACCTCTGGATATGAAATGAAAGATGTGCATTGATTTCAATACACTTTGAGAAAACATGATTTCAAACAGAAAAGAGGAGTATAATAATAATAATAATAATAATGTATAAATCTTTGCATTCTTTCCTGTAATGTTCTTTTATTTCATTTGTATAGCTACCTCCTTATGCTGCCATTATGGAAACATCTCAATAGCTTACATGGTAAACTTGTACCCTTCTCTTTCCAATATGCTAGCAGCATTGCACAAGAATCAGCTAAAACTAGTACAACACTTCTAAATTTTAAATAAGAAATATGTTACCCTAACATTTCTTTTGATGATCTCTCTGTCCATTAGCATCCTTCCTTCTGATAATTCAGTTCCTTCAAGGGGGATGAGGACTTCTCCAATGACATCATCTCTGGAAAACCTGTCAAAGCTCAAGATCATAAAGTGAAGTGTTAAGTCTTGAATTTGGCTGTAGGGGATCCCATAGAATGTGAAAGTCTCATCAAAAGCTGGATCTAAGGTTTTTCTCAGCACTCTGGTTTTCACCTTGTGCTTTTTCTTAGGCAGGATTGTCATTTTGATATAGGGATCAGAAGTCATTGACTGTTCATCCATTGCTGGCAGCCCACGTGCTTCCTTGATGTTCACTACAAATGCCTTTTTCTCAAAGTTGTACTCTAAAGAGAAAAAGAGTATTCCTAGCTTGTCTTGTTTTTCTTCAGATGAAAGGGATGTGATGGACTTTAAACTATCAGGGGATACTGAATTTTTCTTACTTTCCGAAAAGTGTTTCGGAGACACATTTTCAAGATCTAGAGAGCTCTGTATTTCAGAGGTTGTTTTGGGGAAATTGCCATTTAGATCTCTCTTCTCTAGGTCTAGATGGAGAGAATTCTTAGGCATTGCCAATTTGTTCTTTGCTTCACTTTTATCATCTGCTCCAAACTTCTTCTTACTATTGAGATTCTCAGGATAAACATCAACTCCCTTCAGAATATGGACAAACTCATATGGAGGGGCCTTGTTGGATTTGGAAGATTTGCGCTGGCAGCAGATCCAAGCAAAAAGGGAGACAGAGAAGACAAGGCCAAATGCACTGAAGAGCCCAACCACTGTAGGAATTTCATCTGCAAATTAAATAAACAGCAACAAGCATATAAGCAGCAATGCCTTGGACTGTGTGATACTTAATAAAGTAATAATTTAGCAAAACAAACTGGTACAAAATGGTAATAACAGCAGTGTCAATGGACTAAAAGTGCTTTGCATTGTACATATCACTCGCCACGTTCAGGCATGAATGTGCAGTCCCATACAAAGACAATTGCTATGTTAGTATTTTTCCATTTATTGAGTGTCTGGAAAGAAAATACTGTTCTCATCCTAACAGCAATAATCATCCCTCTAGGTGTAGTTTCTGTGTTTATATGTCAGTGAGTAAAACTACTTCAGGTTTCAGCTTTGAATTTATGCAGCTTTGTTGGTTAGGTAGTACAGATTCTGAAATATGTGTTACTTATAGATACATCGTCTGCTTTTCACACCACTTCCTAGAACACTTTGTACACTCAATTAGCTCATTCTTATGGTCTGATCCCATAGCTGCCTAGAGGTATCTCTTGAAAAAAATCTGAGTTTAACACAAAGTTAAAACACTCAGTTTCAATGGGATTTTCAATACTTTGCAGGAAAAAGGCTACTAAGAAAATTTAGGATGATTATATACCAAGTGTATTATACATGTTATAAATGGCTCAGGATTCAAATTAGGATTAAATAAAAAAATAGGATTTATTGAAAGAATATAAAGGAATAGAGGTAAGCAAACAGCGCTGGGTGCACCGGGAGTCTCCGCTCCACCAGGACGCACACCAGTTACATCAAGCAGCTGATTTTTATGCTCCTAGACTAATACATATTCATTACTACTTCTAAAAAAAATAGATTATTAAAATTAGCTTCCGGGGTGCAGTCCCTCCTACTGGAACATGCGCAGTCTCTTCTGGGGTCTCTTATGGGGGTCTCTAGGGGTCTTCCATGTTGAAGGCTCGTAGTCTTCCTCTCCCCCTTTGTACTTACTGGGCACCATGCCAAGTTTATAGAACATCCTCTTCAAGTCTTGTCTCCCAGCCGTCCTTCAGCTTCTTTCTCCTTCCTCTTTATCTCTCGGCCCCCCCTAACCAGATACCAAAGATCCACATAGTATCCCATAACAGTCACTAGTTGTTATCAGTTGTTCTGAAACTCCCAGACACACGAGTAATTAAAACATTCTTCCCCAGCCATTCACAGACACATCTATAGCAGTGTTAGAAATAGAAGTCCGGAATAACAAAAGCAAACAGGTTCATAAATTTAAGAAGTGATAAATTGACTAGAATGAGGGGGAGACTGGGACACACTGCATCTGTGGTTCAAGAATTAAATTGCCAGTGCAGGGCCCAGAGGCAGACAGGATTCAAACAGAATTGTTCTTTATGGACACGAATTGTTAAAACATTCCTCACAATCCCTTATCTTCTTTTTAATATCAACAATTCGTGTCACTTCTGTTGTTAATAACTGGATTTCATCAGTCCGTTCTTGGAGGGTCCAATTCTTAAACATCATAATTGACATATCCCCTTCCTTTTTTAATGAAGTTATTACAAATGTACTATTTATCACCCAGTGTATTAATAACGTAAGGCAAGGTATCATACAAGGTATATACAATAACATAATTACACCATATGACAATAAAAATAACACTCTTTTAACCCATGGTCCACCAGGCAGTCATGAAAATAAATCCCATTCCATATCCTTCCAGGTTTGTGTTTGCTCGCTCACCTCCCCCCTCCTTCTCTGGGATGGGAGAGAGAAATGGGAAAGTGAAGCCTGTGAGTTGAGATAAAAACAAGAAAATAATAACAATAATAATAACAATAATGATGATAATAGTACTACTAGTAATAATGTGTACGAAACAAGTGATGCACAATGCAATTGCTCACCACCTGCTGTCCGATGCCCAACCTAACCCCAAGCAGTCCGGCCCTCCTCCCAGCCTGCCTGCTGGCAGGACAGTGAGAAGCTGAATTTGACTTGGTCCTTGGCTTGGTGTAAGCACTGCTCTGTAACAATTAAAAACAATTAAAACATCATCATATTATTAACATTCTTCTCATCCTAAACCAGAACATAACATCCTATCAGCTAATAGGAAGAAACACCCTTTTTATCAATCTTTAAACAGCAATTACTAAAGCTAAATTTTCCACAGACTTCTCCTTCTTGTGCTAGTAAATAATCCAAAGCTAGGCAATTTTGATACAAAGCAGTTCTCATCTTTAAAACTCATTTAAATCAGTTCTCATCATTTATAACTATTTCTATTACAGCTAATAACCTAATTATTATATTAAGTATATATACTGAGGTCCTATAGCCCCAGGATCTATCTTCTGCCCACGTAGCTGGATCATAATAGGCAAAAGCCTTCAGTCAAGGAGTTAGGCCCGCTTTCAGGGTCAATTCAGGCTTGTGTTACCGTTCGGCCTGTCAGGGTGATCCAGCTCCTGGAAAACGAATCACAATTTTATATAGGTTTAAAAAAAAGAGGGTTTTTTTATGTTATTTTCTCGGGACAACCTGATCTTAGTGTGGGAGAAGTCCGGTCGAGGCCCTCTCACTCGGCAGTCAATACCCATAGGGGTTGCCTCCCTCGGTAGACCATACACACCGCAGTGGAGGGTCCTGCCCCGGTCTTGCCTTCTCCCTTTTCTCCCTTTAGGCTTGTCCCCTTTATTTGGCATCCTTAATTCATGCAGAGCCTCGTTGCCAGAATATTAGTTCTCCCTTAGCTTGAGTTTCAGTTTCCCAGGAGCGGACTCAACCCTCCAAGTTTCAGTAGTTACTGGTCCTTTTATTCTGGATGCGTGGGTCCCTTTCTGCAGTTCTCACAGCTGTTTCAGTAGTCAGTAAAACAAGGTGCAGTCCCTCACATCGGGGGTTCAGTGATTCTTCCCTCCCATGGCTGCTTGTTGAAACACTTTCTTTTTTATCTTCTGACAAGTTAAATAACAGTTATCTAATTTGCTTTGCCATATAGCCCTTTCCAGGTTCCTGTAGCAGGATTCATCTGATAGCCTTTCAGGTTGTTACAGATTTGACTACAGATACCAGGGTTTTGGCATTCATCAATATCTCCACAGTTTCCCAGCTGGACAGTCACATTCATTTATGTTGCATTCCCTCAGGGGCTCATCACCCCAGTCCTTGCAGTCTCTCTGCTGGTTACACACTTTACTGATATATATGCATTCTCCACTTCTGCAGTTGAATTTGCCAGGTCCAGAGCACTGAATAACATTGTTACAGTTTGCTTCATCAGTGCCATCCAGACAGTCTCTCACACCACTGCACTGCCTACTCCCATGGACACAGTTCCCATCTTCACATCTGAACTGGTCTGGCCTGCAGGTCCAGGAAGGGCAGTTAATTTCATCACTTCCATCCTTACAATAAGGATCTCTGTCACATCGCCACTTCTTGTAGATACATTCACCTGAGCCGCACTGCACCTCACTCACAGAACACTTCACCGGAGGTGCAGGCTGGCAGCCACACTGCTCCAAAGATTCATCCGAGTGGTCGGAGTAGTCACCTTGACCATTGCAGACAAAGCTTTTGGAAATACATTGTCCACTACTGCATGTGAACTCTGCTGCACTACAAGTCACATTGCCACAATTCTCTTCATCTTCTCCACTGTCACAGTCTTTTTCACCATCATATTTCCATGACACTGTTCTCATATGACACAGCTCAGCACTTTTGTCAGACCCATCTTCACAATCCGGGTCCCCATCACACTGCCATCTGTTTGGCACACACTGACCACTGTTGCACACAAAGTCAGATTCAGCACACATCTTCTTCACACATCTTCTTCACAAAAGCACTCTCATCACTGCCATCTGAGCAGTCTTCACATTTTACTCTAGCACCGTCGGCAGCAGTGCACAGTCAAGCGAAGGCGAGCAGCAGACAGAGCACCCCGCACCGTCACCTGTGTCACTTATACTACTCCTATTACCCATGCTGTTAGTGTCAGTGGCATCCTCCTTTTCTTTTTGCCACTGACCATTCACCACAACTGGATGAGACACATGATTACTAGTTAGGAAAGAGAGTGTAACGTCTGCTATACGGCTGCAGGCAGTGCCAGCTGCAACCTTAGGTTTGTGAAAGAGCCTGCCAGTGGTCATTTGGCAGTGTAATCTGCGTCTCTGCACTCCTGCCCTGCAATAGAGCTAAGTCGTCATTAGTAATAGTTATAACACCGATCTGGGGACTAATAGTCTTTTTTTTTTTTTGCATTGCAAGATAAACCTTTTATAAAAAGAATGCTAGAGTGAAGCAGCACAGCCGCTGCTGCCGCTGCCTCCATGGTTACGTCAGACAGGCTGCAGGGTCCTGATGTCCGCCCCTCTGCTATGTGCCGACTCGCCTCACGGTGAGAGTCGACTGCCGGTGTCCACTGACGCCTCTGATCTCCCGTAGCAACTCGATCTCGGATGTCCCGAAATTACTTCAATTTCCCCGCGTTTTGCAGCTTCTGTCAGGTCTATTCTTTTTCTCTCAGAGCCGTCCGTGGCTCTGCAGCGTCCCAGGGCTCTCTCCGTCCAGCGGTAGTCCCTCCGTAGTTTCTCTGGTCTCCCAGCGCCACTCCAGTCTCTCGGCGCCGCTCCGGTCTCTCGGCCTGTTCAGGTCTCAGCGAGTCCAGGTCTCGGCCTGTGCGGGCCTCATATGTTGCAGGAAGCATGTCATATCATGCTCCTGCCTTTTTCTTGTCACAGTCAAAACATTTAAGAGCAAAAAATAGGATACACAAGATACACAAGATACACAAGATACACCGGGCACCACCACTCAAAACTTGGATAAAACAGCACTTCTTTTCAGTCTGTCAAGCACTTCATTCGTCTCTGCCCACTCCCCTTGCAGAGAGTACGGAACCATGGATCGGAACTCTGCACTCGCTTTGCAGCAACGCTGCGTCTCACTCACACAGCACAATCGCACACGGAGGCCTCCAGCACATCTCATTCATACCACAGGAATATAATTTAGAACGATAACCAACCAAACAAGTATTGTCTCTGACTGTGTTCTTCGTGAAGTGACTTGTAACACTTTGTTTCAAACCCTTACATTTACACAAATACTTTCAACACAAAATACATACAATATGCAAATATTACAATATACAAAATGTCAACACAAAATACATACATAAAAACACATACAATTATTAACACTCCAGTTAGTATCCCTCCAGCAGCCGAAAACATACCATTTGTCTGCAGTTTCAGGAGATCTTTGCTCCTGCGGTGAGCAGCTGAGAGTGGAGTCCCCTCCGAGCAAAATGCTCAGGGTGCACCTAGGGGCGTCCGTGCTGCAGCCGATCCTGCAGCCGAGCAGAGTGTCTCCTGCCTGGCTCACCAAAATGACTCACAGAAAGCTGACTCCACAATCAGTAAGATTGTAAAGTAGGTATGTTTACTCAGTTCTATGCAGCACGGGGCGGGTAGTCCCACCAAAGTCGTGCACGCCTAACGTGGCAAATTGCTTTAGTAAAGAGTTACATATACATGAACATTCCTATACATATTCCTAACCTGTCCCTTTGTGAACAGTCGTCCTTATCTCAGACCCCTTGATTAAAGTCCGAACTGTGAGGTTGTTTTTGATCTGGTTCTCGGGGTCTGAGAGGCTCCTGTTATCTGGAGGTATAAGTGCAGCACAGGCACAAATGTAGCACATATTCATTCTTAATCAATTGCTCTCTAATTTCTAATTCCAATGTTTCAGCTTGCTCTTTTCCGGATCCACAGGTATTCTACTATTAATGTTCAAAGCCTGACAGACCCCGTCCTCCGTGGATCAAAATACATGGGGTCTTAAAGGTTCTTTTGGTCATTCTATCATAAAATACTGGATCATTTTTAATTTACTCTTTAATTTTCTGGGGCCCCTATTGTTCCAATTTCTAATCGTTATTCATAATGGACTTTTTGGTCATATATCTGGTAATTTGCTCCCTTTCTGGTCCTTGGTCTTCGATTTTATCTGACCCTGTCGCGTTAAGGGGTGTAGCTGATTAACCGTTACGGGCCCGGTCAGATTCAGGGAACTGAACCAGTCGGACATTCACCAAAAACACATTAACGGCGTGGGGGTCCGTTCAGACATTCACCATCAACGCATTAACGGCCTGGGGGTCCGTTCAGACATTCACCAAAAACGCATTAACCATCTGGGGGTCCGTTTGGACATTCACCAAAAATGCATTAACCGCCTGGGGGTCTGGTTAGATTCAGAACACTGAACTATCACGGATAACCACCCTCACCCTCGTTGCACTCAATGAGAGTTATCACAATGCAATCAAGTATGGTTTATTACAGCAACAGATAATCAGGTTCTTTTGGATTGCCGGCGATAGTGACTGTCTGCAAAAGCAAGCTAGTATGCATAAAATACACAGGTGTTATAGGTGTTGTAGGTGTTACAGATGTTACAGGTGTTATAGATGTTTATAGATGTTACAGATGTTACAGAGGTTATAGGTGTTGCAGGTGTTACAGATGTTACAGGTGTTTACAGGTGTCACAGGTGTGCAGCCTAGAAATAAACGCGTTAAAAGGATCAAAGACTCTATAGAGATTTATAAGCAAGTATTCAGATCTCACCCAAAGGCGTCCCAATGGGGGGGGAAGAGAGGCTCAGCCCGTCGACTGATCCCAGGAGTCAGGAGGTCCTAAGGATGTTGTCCTTGGGATGGTATCTCCCCTGACGGTGGTATCTTCCCTAACATCCCTTCTCTCTTGGGCCAATTTATATTATTTTCTATCTTTTAGGTGGAGCTTGAGTGGCTCTAGTCAAGCATATCTTAGTTATGATTGGTGTAAAGTTTTCCCGTCTCCGTTTAAAGTAATAGGCTCCGAGGAATTCAGAGCGCATGCTCAGTGAGGGGTGGTCGCACCTTGGAGGCGGGTAGCTTTTGGGATGGAGGTGTGTTTTGGTATTATAATGATATTATAATGAGCAAAAAGTACACTAGGGTACAGCATTTGTCAAAACATGACAGGTCTTTGGCTTAGGGTGGCAAAAAGTGCAGCTTTGTGCACAAGAACAATCGAGGCCCCATCTGATTACAGAGCCTAGCCGTGGTGTCTCCACTCCACTCTACGCTCCGTGCTGTTCCTTAGAGCTAGCACACCAAGTTTCCCCAGCGCGATAGCATCAAAGGTTGGGAGCCTAGGGAACGCTCAGATAATGCAGTTATGCCCTACCCTGAAAGCCTCTTCAATGCTGTACCTTTTCCTTAAAAATGTGAATGTTAGTTTTATTTTCCTAGTTACTTCAGGCATTTACACCACAGACCCATCCGGGAATTTTAGTAGTGGCAATTCCCACAGCCCTTGGTTGCCCCCAGTGAGAGTGTCTTGCAGGGGGTTTAGGACCTATCACCCACCCACGTATCACTCCATTCACCAGCCCAGCCCCCCCGACAGGAGATTAGAACCAGTGAGAAAACAAAAAGACTTCTACGCAGACTTTACAAGTCTCAGTTACACTCTCACACACAAACACGGGCAACCGTACCTTTACCCAACCGGACGGTATCTTACGAATCAGTCGTCTTCGTCCAGAGTCCAACCGGACGGTATCCACAAGCGTCTTCGTCTGGGATCGAACCAGATGGTATCCAAACGACTGTCGTCTTCGTCCGGTTCGATCCCGGACACCGGAATCCAACCAAACGGTATCCAAACGACCCTGTCGTCTTCATCCGGATCTTTGCGCGCAGAATTACGGGCAAAAAACAGCCGGCAAGGGAGCTCAAAAAAAAATCAAATTCTTTGCTTACCTTTATTCAGGTTCAGGATGGCATTAGTCCTGATCTGACTCAAACAGGAGCCACCAAATGGTGGGGCGCCTCTCCTAGATTAAATCAGAATTCAGGAACTATAGCCCTCCGGGACGAGCCCCCAAATTGTTATAAATGGCTCAGGATTCAAATTAGGATTAAATAAAAAAATAGGATTTATTGAAAGAATATAAAGGAATAGAGGTAAGCAAACAGCGCTGGGTGCACCGGGAGTCTCCGCTCCACCAGGATGCACACCAGTTACATCAAGCAGCTGATTTTTATGCTCCTAGACTAATACATATTCATTACTACTTCTAAAAAAATAGATTATTATAATTAGCTTCCGGGGTCCAGTCCCTCCTACTGGAGCATGCGCAGTCTCCTCTGGGGTCTCTTCTGGGGGTCTCTAGGGGTCTTTCATGCTGAAGGCTCGTAGTCTTCCTCTCCCCCTTTGTACTTACTGGGCACCATGCCAAGTTTATAGAACATCCTCTTCAAGTCTTGTCTCCCAGCCGTCCTTCAGCTTCTTTCTCCTTCCTCTTTATCTCTCGGCCCCCCCAACCAGATACCAAAGATCCGCATAGTATCCCATAACAGTCACTAGTTGTTATCAGTTGTTCTGAAACTCCCAGACACACGAGTAATTAAAACATTCTTCCCCAGCCATTCACAGACACATCTATAGCAGTGTTAGAAATAGAAGTCCGGAATAACAAAAGCAAACAGGTTCATAAATTTAAGAAGTGATAAATTGACTAGAATGAGGGGGAGACTGGGACACACTGCATCTGTGGTTCAAGAATTAAATTGCCAGTGCAGGGCCCAGAGGCAGACAGGATTCAAACAGAATTGTTCTTTATGGACATGAATTGTTAAAACATTCCTCACATACAGATGGATGAGACACTGGGCAGTTACATGTGAGTCCAAAGCTGAAAAAAATTGCTTAAATGTATCACTGATACCCAGAAAGCTTTGAATTTAAAACACTATGAATTGAAGCCATAGAGAGTTTACAGGAAGGATCACAACTTTTTAGGAATATATAAGAAAAACATTAAACCAGAATTCTCCTCTAGCTTAATATGAATCCTATACTAAAATACTTAATGAAGAAAAAACTGAGCAAGCATTACAACCTCAATTGTCACGTGGGATACATTAGTTACATACAGAGTATCATTAGCCCTTCACAAGCATGCATTGAAAGGGCAAATGAGCACAACTAATTAGAAATCCAATTTTGCCCATAAGTAACACTACTAAGTGAGTTTAAACCTCCCACAATGTAAGAGCTTAATATTTATTCTTTGCAACAATGGAGACCAGTAGAATATTAATGGAATGATATTGTTGATGCATAAAGGCAATTGTGTAACAATTCTGGTTCCTCTAGCAAATAATTAGCAGATCCTCCTGGATGAGAGAAGCAAAACTATCTCCCTCTGTGAATTACTAAATCAGGTTCATCTAGGTAAAAGCTGGACAAATAGATGTGCTACCACCATAACTTTGCTTTTCAGTGAGATGAGTCAAAAAAAAAACAAACAAAAAAAAACACAATAACCATCACAATGAAGTAGGACATAATGTTCCAGCAAAGAAGGAATCAGGCCCGGCTATTAATTGCTTCTGACAATGCTCATGCCACTTCACCTTTGCCTACAAACCATATCAGTCTACATACTTAATTATAAGAATTTAATGAGATGACTGAAATATATATACGTAATCAAAGTATTTTTCTAAGTTAAGCACGTGGCTCTGAGTTTCAAGAATTCTCTGGGCTGCAGAAATGTAAATGTACATGGTATAAAGGTAGAAAGCAAGGAGTAACTGAAAATTAATTAGAATACTTTAAATAGCTTTTAAGAAAGATTTGCACATTTTCAATACTTTTTCATGAGATGACAATTAAAATTTTGATAGTAATGGAAATTATGCAATATTTTTATTCTACAAATATTGAAAGCAGTTGTAGAATCAATTTATTATTTAAAATATTAATTAACTGCCTTAAATAAGCAATTAGATGAGGATGATTTCACAAGCTTATTAGAAACATCAAGTGGGTAGGGTAGGCAGGAAAGGTAACGGTAACTAAAATGTTTTTACATCTACAGCTAATTATAATACAACCTGAATTTTTTGCTGTTGTCATAATGTAAATCAGTTAGTTAGCATTCAAGGCAGTGTATTAATAGGAAACATCACTTATTGATCCTGGGAGAAATTCTTGTTTCAGTTATGTGATGCAAATCTGGAGCTACCTCACTTAAGTCAGTGAAGTGATCCTCGAATTAAACCACTGCTAAAGCAAATAACATCCAGGCTAGAGTCAATATTTGTAAAGCAGAGTTCAAAAACATTTTTACTCACAGCTTTTCTGAGTAAAGCTATTTAGTTACCTATTTCATAAGTGCACGTTATGACTTTTTCTGAAACTTGCAGTATCACAGTTATTCAACGTGTAGAAATGCCACAACTGAAAAGTTCATTGTTATCATTGCTATTCTTAGTGAACACAGATTAATCACGACAGAGCTGTTTAGCCAAAAACACTGGGATCCTGTATTTTCATCCTCCTAGCAATGTTCTTTACAGGACTACATTTCACTTTAACTAACGGTTGACAAGTCTTCCTCTATGACAAGTAAAAAGGAATGACAATTATTCCAAGAATGACAAAGATTTTCTCTGTGGCACAAGATGCATTTACATCATTTAACTCTGAAGCCGTGCTACTTTAACCGAGACAGAGAAAACAACCTCAAACCGCCGTCATCCAAAAACACACCTAGTCCAACACGCTGCGTACTGGGAGGCGCCAGGGTGGCTCAGCAGAGCCTGCCTGCATGCTCTTCTCCTGGGGAAGGGAGCAGTCCCCAGCAACCTCCAGCCCCTCTGCCGGGATGGGGATGCGCTTACCGAAGTGCTGGCGGCTGGCCGTGATCGGAGCCATGTTGGCGGCGTGCGCTGCCCGTGGTGCTGGGGATGCTGTCCGCAGTGTTGGGGATGTGGCCCGCGATGCTGGAGCTTTCTGACGGGGAACAGGAGCCTCTCCCCCGGTGTCCAGAGATCTGCCCGGAGCTCCGAAGCCGTCTCCCTGTCTCTCAAACCACTCAGGCAGCCGGCTTTTCCAACGTGGTTTAAAAAAAAATAATAATAAAAAAGTAAAAAAAAAAAAAAAAAGGAAAAAAAAGAAAAAAAAGAAAAAAAAGAAAGTAAAAAAAGCGGTGGGGAAGGTGGAGGAAGAGGATGCGAGGGGACTGGAGGAGCAGGGGGAGGGGAAGCTTTGGTCCTCCCCTTTTGCACACTGATATGCAACCTCCTTCCTGTTTTGGCTCTTCTGTGTAGCTCTGCTCCGAGACTGAAGACGTGGCTGAAACCCAAATTGACGCAATCCTGACGCTGCAGGGCTGAAATCAGCACCTTTCCCATGTCCCATCCCCCTCCTCCCAACCACCACACCCTCCATCTCTTCGTGTCCCCCCCCCCCCCCCCCCCCCCGGTCTTTCTGGGGATTGAACACTCACTCATTGATTATTTTAACTGCCCTGCTGCAGGAGCTCCCACCCTCTGTCGGACACAGACAGGAATGCTAATGTCTGTGATTCAATGCATCTTGTGGAATACACGGGTGTGTCTGTTTTGCTGTGGTAACATCTATTTATCTGCTTATTTATCTATCAGCTGGACAGGCTACAATGATGTGAAGTAGATGCCAGCTCAGATGGTCCAGATGTCTTGGCTCCAACTGCAAGGCAGTTTTCTCCTATGACTAATATGATACACTTACTGGATTTGAATCACGAAAACTCCTGATGTGTTCTCCCTGTCCCTCCTCCCTGATTCTCCCCACCAGCCATTCCGACATAAAACCCCAAGCCATTGTAATAAGTGGTCAAAACCAAAACCACTCTCAGAATAATCTTTATCAGAGTCAAATTTATTAAGCAAGCATTCAAGCAGGCAAAACAGCTCTGGGCGGCCGGGGAGTCTCTGCTCCACCAACGGCACGCACCTCACCCCCACCAGAGTCCCCCTTTTATAGCTTGGTTGTTCTGGGTGTACGTGGCATATCCTGGTATGTCCTGCGGTTGCGCATACTGTTGCTAGGGGGTCGTCTCGGACCTCCCGGTGGTCGTGAGGATAAAGGCCATAGTCTTCCTCTGCGTTGCGGGTTGTGATCTTGCTGAGCAAACACTATACATGTTCTTATCAGGATGGTCAGCTGGAAACTTTACAGCTATACAGGGTTGTCACAGCCCCCACAAGCTTTCCCACTGGTTTGATTAACAAACTTATTATACAATATTTATTACAATCCCCCCTTTTTGTTTTCACCATTTTGTTCATCAAACCAGGCAACAGCTTCTCGTGCTAGTGGGAGGATGGGAGTTTCTTTACTAATAACCTGGTCTCCCTCTAAGTGTTCATATTGTTTTCTTATTAACATTAGGTGTGCTGCTTCCAATCTGCTCTTTACTATCCCAATCGCTTTATTCAGTATATAGGGTCCAAAGGTTAAAATGAGTGTTAGAAGTACCAAAGGCCCAGCTATTGTCGACAGCAAGGTAGTTAACCAGGGAGAATGACTAAATCAAGATTCATACCATCCTTGTTGAGCTTCTCTCTCCTTTTTACGCTTCTCGAGCCCTTCCCGTAGTTTAGCCATGGTGTCCCATACTACCCCTGTATGGTCAGCATAGAAACAACATTCTTCTCCCAATGCCGCACAGAGCCCACCTTGCTGTAGGAAAAGGATATCCATCCCCCTTCTGTTTTGTAATGCTACCTCCGATAATGAAGTTAGGGACTTTTCCAATGCTGTGATCGACTTTTCTATTCGATCTAAATCCTCATCTACTGCTGCTCTTAGAGAATTAAACCCTTGTTGTTGTTTTATGAGAGAAGTTATTCCAGTTCCTGCTGCCACTGCTCCAATACCCAGTAATGTGTCTATGGTAATCGCAGTTATAGGTTCCCTCTTTATCCTGTGATGTGCTCCAGTATCCCAATAATCATAAACCTCTCCTTCTGTATGGTATAATATCTTCGGAATGATAGTGACTTGTATACAGTATTCCTGGGAGGGTTTGAACACATTAAGAGCTACACACGGGGTAAGTCCTGTTTTAGAACATATCCATTGGGTTCCTTCTTGAGGAATGATCCATGCTTTACTAGTTTGGTTGATAGTGAGTTGGAGAGAGCTGCAAAGCAATCCTTTAGATTTGGGTACGTTGCCTATGCAGGCTCCTGTCCCAGTGATGTGTTGCATGGTTATCTCTTTTCTCCTATCTCCCCAAGAGCACTGGGAGGGTGCATCTTCAGTGCTCAAATTATATGTACTGTTGACTCCTACCACTTCATAAAAAGGGGGTTGTATATCGTAGCACAGCCAGCAATTCTCAGTCAGTTCAGGCCTAGTTCTATTCAGGGTATCGCAAGTAGCTTGCATTACTTTCCGAAGAGGGTTCTCCTCAGCCACACCTGTAGGGGGTGGTATGGTACTAGTTATAACTGTGGTATGATTCTCAGCCGGGGTTACTGTGTTTATCATACTCGAGGGAGATGGCCTCTTGTTCTTACGTAGTTTTCTATTCTTTGGTCTTGTGAGGACTCTACTTGTGAGGGCCCACGGCATGGGTATATCTTACTTCTTCCTTTTTTATCAATATGAGTATTCCCCTATCTGTTCCGGGTTCCCAGAACTTTACACCCCAAGTTCTTCCCATCATCCACCCTGGATCTTGAGGCTGTAATATTGTGACTTCTAAAGATTTACAGGTTCCAGCATTGTTTACGCCACCATCATAACTATAAGTAGGCTTGCGGCAACCTCCTGGTATCCAGGTAACTCTGAGATATCTATCCTTGGTATGGGTGTCCCATCCTGTGGCTACGGTCTCACAGCCCCAGTATGTACAATAATAGTGTCCTGGAGAGTTACAGTACCCCTTTCCTAGGTTCGAGCTAGGACACCAGTAGGTAGCTTTTACATTTGTAGCTCCCCAGGAGTATTTTCTCCTCCGTATCCTATTATTGTTTCCTCCGTATCCTATTATCATTTCAAATAATTCACAATTAGTTATATTAAAGGAGGGTGAGTCTGCTGTAGTATTGACCTTGAGGGTCCGAGAGTCATCCCACCTAGTTAAACTCCACAAATAGGGTTGGTGGGGGCTTCCTTCTCCCTTAGTTACATCTATGCAGACTATCAGAAATCCTGTTACACACAGAGACCATGTTAAACCCAAGAAAAATGGAGGGGTCCTACCTTTACTACGGGTATCCCAGGGCTTTTGTGCACTTGGTCTCTTATCCCTGTTGCTTCCTGCTGCAGGCGGGAGGTGTTGGGGAGGTACTGGGGTAACTGTGCTTGGAACCATTATTCCAAGAGACCTCGTGAGCTGGTTCAGGAGGTGGTTTACCAACCTTGATCCCCACTGCATTACGTCTCTGCCTCCTTCGTCTACTCTTTTGCTTAGAGCAACGAGGTGTACCATCTTCTCGGCAGCAGCCGTATCCTTCAGGGGAACCTCCTTCATCTTTAGCCCACCTTAATTTGTATGCTCCACTTCCCCAGTTCCACACTTTATCCTGGCCACTGTCCTTCCACAGACCACTGAAATATTTGCTGCTGGGTGTGGCTCACTTATGTGGAAGTGATATAAACAAAAAATAATAATAATAAAAAATAATATTGTCCCAGTTGCCACCCCCACACACAAAGGCTGTCACAAATACCTCGGGAGGGATACCCGTAGAAGCAATGAGCCCTCCACTTTTCTTTACAAAACAAAGGATATCAGATACATGAAGTGTTATCACTCATTAATCTTTTTCCGGAAAGTGACCTTCAGATTGTCGGGGTTTCCAACCACCTCCCAATGAGAATCCTGGACGGGTCCTTTTATTCTGCTAGCATGCGTCCATCCTCGTTCTGCCGTCCGGACCGCGGTGTCTGTAGTAAGTAAAACGAGAAAGGGTCCTTCCCAACGAGGGGTCAGGGAGGACTCTTTTCAAGCCTTGATCATCACCCTATCCCCTGGCTTAACCTTGTGGATTGTCATGTCTAAAGGTGGCCTCTGTACTACTAATCCTTTCTTTATTAGCTCCTGTCTTCGTTTCATTAGCTCAATGATGTATTCTTGTAGCACCTTTTCTTCTACCTTTGGGTGCTCAACTGGTATTTCCAAATCATAAGGCATCCCATACAACATTTCAAAAGGGGAGATGCCAGTATCTGTCTGAGGTTGTGTTTTCAGATTTAATAGGGCCATCGGTAGGCACTTTATCCAGTTCATTTTGGTTTCAATCATCAATTTGGTCAAGTATTTCTTAATCTCTCCATTTACTCTTTCCACTTTGTGGATGCCAAGGGGTATGATATTCCCATTTGATTCCTAAAGGACCTAGGGCCTCTTTGATGGTTTTAGAAGTAAAATGTGGCCCTCTGTCTGAATCAATTACTGCTATGTTCCCATATCTCGGCACAATGTTTTCTAACAAAATTTTTACTACCATCCATGCAGTGGCTTGCACCACTGGGAAGGCTTCTACAAAGTGGGTTAAATGATCTACCAATACTAAAAGGTACTTATACCTCCCAACCTTGGGAAGTTCTGTGAAATCGACCTGTATCTTTTCAAACGGTCTCTTAGCTAGCCCCCGCCCTCCCGACACTTTTTCTCTAAGCTGTTTCTTATTAACCTTCTGGCACGTTAAACATTCCCCTACAATTCTCTTAGCAATTTCGTAAATCCCAATACACATATACTTAGTTCCAAAGCGGTCCACAAGTGCCTGTACTCCCCAGTGGGTCTGCCTGTGGAATTCTTTCATTATTCTCCACGCCATGATTTTAGGAATAACCTCCCTCCCATTGGGAAGTGCCCACCTCCCTTCCTTCTCAACGATTCCCATTTGTTGCAGTTTTTCTGCCTCTTGGGCAGTAAAGCTCTTGCTACCTCCTGCTGTTTCTCTGACCTGTTCTGCTTCTTTCATTACCAATAGTGCAGCCCGTTTTGCTTCCTCATCAGCTAAGTTGTTTCCTTTTATCTGGATAGAGGTACACCTCTGATGGCCTTTTACATGTACAACAACAATCTGCTTAGGTCCTCTCAAGGCCTTCAGAGTTTGCCTTATCAGAGCCTCGTGTACCAGACCCTTCCCTTGAGAATTTATTAACCCCCACTCTTCCCAGATTTTCCCAAAGGTATGCACCACTCCATATGCATATATGGAGTCAGTAAATACAGATCCCATCTTTCCTTTCAGCAGCTGTAAAGCCCTTAATACTGCAAATAACTCACATGCCTGGGCTGACCAGGTCGTATCCAAGGGACCAGATTCTTTTACCTCCATAGTGTTCCCGTCTATTATGGCATAACCTGATTTTCGTTTCCCATTTATTACCCTTGATGATCCATTTACAAATAATTTCTCCCCATTTGGTAATTCCTCTTCCTCCAAGTCTTCCCTTATTTTGGTCTGGGAGTCGATTAATCGGACACAGTCATGTGTCAATTCTTCACTTGGTTCCCCATATAAAAATTGAGCTGGATTCTGTAAACTAGTTGTTTCAAGTTCTAATTTGGGGGAGTGTATTAATATACCTTCATACTTCAATAGTCTGGCATCAGTAATCCACTTATCTGTTTTCTTTTGTAACACCCCTCTTATGTTATGAGGTGTGTATACCTTTAATTCTCCCCCCAGGGTGACTTTTCTGGCTTCCTCAACTAAGAGGGCTGTAGCCACTATAGCCTGTAAGCAGGTGGGCCAACCTCTACTAACTGGGTCCAACAATTTTGAAAAGTAACCTATGGGCTTCTTTCTTTCTGCCCACTTCTGTGTTAAAACTCCAAATGCCATTCCCTCTTCTGTGTTTACAAACAGATAGAAGGGTCTCCTAGTATCAGGTACGCTTAGCACCGGGGCATTTACTAAGTCTGTTTTTAAATCCTCAAAGCACTGTTCGTCTGTCTGGTTCCATTTTATTAGCCCTTCCCCAATCAATTTCTGATATAAGAATTTTACTTTACTGCTGTAATTTTCTATCCATTGCCTACAATAACCAAGTAATTGCCTTAATAATAACCCAGCAATTGCCTTACTTGTCTCTTACTCTTTGGTGCCCGTAGTGACAGGATGCCATTCACCCGTTCAGGGTCTAATTTCTTAGTCCCCTTACTTAGCTAATGTCCCGGGTATTTCATCTCTTCTTCAGTGAACTGTAACTTGGATTTGGATACTTTTAGTCCCTTTAAGCTTAAAAAGTTCAGTAACCTAATACTTTCTTTCCTCACAGCTTCCTGACTCTCCCCTGCTAACAACAGGTCATCTACATATTGTACCAGCGTTACTTCTGGGTTTAGTTCATAGGTGCTTAATACCTGCTCCAGGGCCTGCCCGAACAAGTTCGACGACTCCATAAATCCCTGCGGAAGCACGGTCCACCTTAACTGCTGTTTCCAATGGGTCTCAGGATCCTCCCATTCAAAGGCAAAGTAATCTCTGCATTCTTCCTTAAAGGGACAAGCCCAAAAGGCATCCTTCGTCTATAACACTGTACCATTTCAGTTCTGGGGAAAGCTGGCTCAACAAGGTATACGGATTGGCTACCACTGGGAATCTGGTGACTGTTCTCTTATTTACCTCTCTTAGATCTTGGACTAAAAGGTAAGAGCCATCTAACTTCTTAATGGGTAGTATAGGAGTGTTATGGGGAGACATGTAAGGTTCCAATAACCCTTGCTTCAATAGCCTTTCAATTTCCAGCTGCAACCCCTTTCTACCCTCTTGCGACATCGGATACTGCTTTACTCGAATGGGGATTTCAGGATTTCTAATGGCAATTTCAAAAGGAGTGATGTCCAATTTCCCCACTGACTCAGGAGTGTACCACACCTCAGGATTGATTTTTGCCTCATCTTCCATAGTGAGGGTACACAGTTTAACTACGATTTCCTCATTTCTTACTTCTAAAGTAATTCCCAGTTCTACCATTAGATCCCTTCCTAATAGGTTATATTCTGCTTCGGGTACCAGTAAAAAGGATCCTACTATACACCGAGATAGGGTTTCTATTTTTACTCCTTTTATTATCGGGACCTTAAAAGGTTCTCCTTTTGCTCCTATTACTTGCAATTTCTCTGGGGAAAGCGAACATCCCTGGGGCACAGCCTTTACAGTAATTCTTTCTGCCCCTGAGTCCACAAGGAACTCCATTTTTTGGTGCTGAGGACCTAATTTTAATTTTATCAAGGGATCCGTTTTCTTATGGGTCCCCAGCAAATAGAGCCCCTGAACCCCCTAATCTTCCTTAAACATCTTCTCATCCTGCATGCGCTTCCTGCAATCCCTCTTCATGTGCCCTTTCTTCTGACAATAGAAACACTTAACCTGCCTCATGTCCCTCAAATCACTCTGACTCCTGTGGGGCTTTTCCCTGGGTTTTGAAATACCCGCTCCCCCTTTACGGGTTGGAGCTGCCTTTTGTCCTTCTCGGACTGCCGCCACCAAAATCTTTGCCTGCCTCTTCTGAATCTCCTCCTCTCTCCACACGTACACCTTCTGCGCTTCCCTCAGTAATTCATCTAATCCCTTCTCCTGCCAATCCTCCAATTTTTCCAGTTTCCTTCTAATATCCACCCACAATTTTGCCACAAACTGAGTTTTCAATAGAGCCTGCCCTACGGGAGTGGCAGGGTCTAATCCCGAATACAGCTGCAGATTCTTCCGCAGTCTCTCTAGCCACTCAGTAGGGGTTTCATCCTTCCTTTGGTGTTTGCTAAATGCTTTATTAATGTTCTGTCCTCTAGGAACAGATTCCTTAATCCCTTGAACAATTATAGTGCGCAGATCTACCATATGGGTTCTATGTTCACAGTTCTGGTTGTCCCAGTTCGGTCGTTGTAATGGCCATTTTATATCTGCGCCAGGACCATGTTGGTGTTGTTGGTCCCAAACTCTCATGCCTGCCCTCCGAATCATTTCCCTCTCTTCCATTGTGAAAAGTATACCTAAAATTGCCTGCAACTCTTCCCAGGTGTATACATTAGGACCTAGGAACTGGTCCAGCCTCTCAGACACTCCCAGGGGATCCTCCAAAAGATTCCCCATTTCCTTCTTAAATTCTCTCACGTCTCCTGAACTCAGGGGAACAGATACGAACCCCATTCCCAGCTGCGGCCCTCCCATAGCTATTTCTCTTAGGGGGTAAAGCCCTCCTTCTGACTGCCCCTTTTTTCTACTTTGACTCCTAGTTACTCTTCGATTTTCCCTAAGGGAACTGAGGGAGTCCGGGTCGAGGTCTGGAGGGTTTGGAAGGTGCGGGGGGGAGGAAGGAGGAGGGATAGGGTCTGGTGAAGGAGCGGGAGGGACATAGGGAGGAGGGGACATGGGGGGGGCCTCAGGACTCTTAGTCTTCCTTGTGGGATTCTCTTGACCCTTTTCCTTTAGGGTAAATACATAAGTCCGGGTATCTGATCTTATCCATAAGCCAGCATATTCGCTTTCCTCTGAATTGAAAGGTTCCTTGGAATTCACATATATATTTAGAGCTTGGCAAACCCAATCCTCAAAGGACCCAAAAACAGGCCAGTATAGGTGATCTCCTCTTATTTGTTTCCCTCCCCACACCTGCATACAGTAATATACCATCTTTTCTCTCATCTTGCCTTGTCTCAAAGGCCAGTCATCCCAGCGGGCAATCATCAACCCTAAGGGACTTTCTGTCGGTATATTGGGCAACCCTACCTTAGGGCCACCCATGGGGTCAGAAGGCTTGCTTTTCTTCTGCCCCATCTTCCAAAGTCCTTCCGTACACTCACACACACACTCCCCTCGTTCATGGCCCACACCCTCGCGGGCAATGAGAACCGCACTACAGGAGGGTCCGTACTCACTTCACTCCCCAGGAGCATCTCATTTAATCGCACTTTGGGATACCCACCCCGACCGAACGGCACCGCTTATCAATACTCACTCAATCCTGAGTCTTCGTTCGGATCTTCGTGCACAAAAATTATGGGGTACCGCGGGATTCTTTTGCCTACTTGCCCAAATTTAAGGTTCGGATGTACAGGATTTGGACAAGGGGTCAGTCACCCAAGGGCCATCCAAAGATGGGGCGCCCCCCCCGAGCTCATATCCCAGACCAAAATGACCTGCATCCGAGTCACGGCACCAGTTATAATAAGTGGTCAGAACCAAAACCACTCTCAGAATAATCTTTATCAGAGCCAAATTTAAAAAGCAAGCATTCAAGCAGGCAAAACATATTTATTAGCCTAGGAGCATAAAAACCAGTCACCTGATGTAACAGGTGTGCGTCTTGGTGGAGCAGAGACTCCTGGCGCACCCAGCGCTTTTTGCTTGCCTCTATTCGTTCAATAAATTGCAAACTTTAATTGCAATCCTATTTGGGACTCAGTCATTTATTACAATCTTTTATTGTCAGGACAGGAGAAAAGAGTTGTGAAGGAAGCTACTAACAAACTATTCAACTTTCTGGGAAAGCAGGGCTTGGGAGTATGGAAAAATAAATTACAATATGTAGAAAAAGAAGTCAAGTATATAAGGCATCTAATGTCTGAGGGAAAATGAAGAATAAATCCAGAGAGGATTCAGGAAATTGAAAGAACTAAGAAAGAACTAAAAAGTTTTAAGAGAAAGATTTTTTTAAAGAATCAGGAACCATGAAGTCTGAGGGAAAAAGGATACTCCCTAATGGGAGAAAAATGCTGAATAAAGCACCAATGAGGCAAATATTAATTGTTTTACATCAAGAGTCATTGGGAGGTGCAAGCAATGTGTGATATTGTGCTAAGAAAGTATGTCTGTGTAGGAATAAACACTTTAGCGAAACAAATATGCAGCGGATTATTAGAGGATTATATGCAGAGAATATTGCTGTATGTCAAAAGGTGAATAAAAAGGTCATCCGTAACCTACCTAGAGTGAGACGGGAGCCAGGGATTTGACCTTTCCAAAGTATACAGGTAGACTTTACTGAGTTACTTGTTTGTCCTAATTGACCACATGACTGGATGGGTGTAAAGCTTTACTGCAAGGGTTAAAGCAGGCCTTAGAGATTGAGTGGGATTTTCACACCCCCTGGCACCCCTCCTCTTCTGGGAAGGTGGAGCGAATGAACCAGACATTAAAGAAGCAATTAACTACATTAGTGTTAGAAACCCAACTTCCTTGGGTAAAATGCTTACTCCTACAGGTTCAAACAGCACCAAGAAAGGATATAGGAATTTCACCATATGAGATGCTGCATATGAGATGATTGCCCTATCTGGGCAGAAGGGATGAGATACCACAATTCAAAACAAGAGAGTTTTCTTAAGAACTGTATTCTGGGGTTGTCTTCTTCTTTGTCATCTCTCAGGACCTCTGGGTTGTCGGTTGTCACCTTTGGAATTCCCCATTCATCACCATCAACCAGGAAATTGGGTCCTGATCAAGACCTGGAAAGAATCAAATCTCCGCCCTGAATGGGAAATACCATTCCAAATAATACTAACAACTGAAACAGCCATAAGAACTGCAGAAGAAGGTTGGACTCACTATACTAGAGTGAAAGCACCCGTCGACCCTAGTACATGGGCAGTTGTTCCTACAGAGGAGTTGTTAAAAGTTAAAATCAGAAAGAAAAATCTCATAATGGACTCGAAGCAGGATAAAAGTGCACCATCATCATATGCCAGCTCATTGGCAATAATGGCCTGGAAAGAAGATGAGGAACCCACAGTGGATGAAGTGGCTAAACAACTCCGGCAGTATGAAGAAAGTCTCTCCTCTTCCTTACAGGCCTGTGTTTCAGCTGTGGAGAAACTTTATGACAAGGTCCACCAACTTGAAGAGAATTTAACTTCCTCCCCACCTGAACAAACCAGTGTCCATCAAATAAAAGAGAATACTTTGGAGAAACTTTCTGAAAAGTTCCACCAACTCGAAGAGAGATTATTTTCCTCCTCCCCACCTGTACAAACCAGTGTCTAAGCTATCAGGGATAAGCGTTCATCCGCACAAGGAAGACGATATGGTGGGTACACACCCCATGACACCCTGTGGTTTTACCTATGAGACCATGCAGAGGACATGAGAAAATGGGACGGGAAATCTACCGCGATCCTAGAGGCACGGGTACGTGAGTTGCAAAAGAAAACAATCAAGAAAAAGGGATTCTCTGAAAAGTTTGCTGCTCCAACTTCCAGCAGGCAGTCCTTCAAACACAGAAACGAAGAAGATTCTGACCAGGATTAGGGGGGCCCTGCCTCCAGCCAGGGGGAGGAAAGGGATAATCGAGTTTATTGGACTGTGTGGATTCGATGGCCTGGCACATCAGACGCACAGAAGTATAAGGCTGTAGTAGACGCCAGTGCACAATGTACTCTAATGCCATCAAGCTATAAAGAAAGGGCCAGAGCCCATCTGTATTTATGGAGTGACGGGGGGATCCCAGCAGTTAACTGTATTGGAGGCTGAAGTGAGTCTAACTGTGAATGAGTGGCAAAAGCACTGTACTGTGACTGGCCCGGATGCTCCGTGTATCCTTGGCATAGACTATCTTAGAAGAGGATATTGCAAGGACCCAAAAGGGTTCCAGTGGGCTTTTGATATAGCTGCCTTAGAGACAGAGGACATTAAACAATTGTCTACCTTGCCCGGTCTCTCAGAGGACCCTTCTGTTGTGGGGTTGCTGAGGGTCGAAGAACAGCAAGTGCCAATCACTAACACAACTGTGCATTGGTGGCAATATCGCATAAACCGAGACTCCCTGATTCCCATCCATAAGCTAATTTGTCAGTTGGAGAGCCAAGGAGTGATCAGCAAGACTCATTCCCCTTTAAGTAGTCCCATATGGCTAGTGCGGAAGTCTAATGGTGAGTGGAGACTAACAGGGGACTGTTGTGGCGTGAATGAAGTCATGCCACCACTGAGTGCTGCAGTGCCGGACATGCTAGAAATCCAGTACGAACTGGAATCGAAGACAGCCAAGTGGTATGCCACAATTGGTATCGCTAATGCATTGTTCTCCATCCCTCTAGCAGCAGAGTGCAGGCCACAGTTTGCTTTCACTTGGAGGGGAGTCCAATATACTTGGAATCGGCTGCCCCAGGGGTGGAAACACAGCCCTACCATTTGCCATGGGCTGATCCAGTCTGCGCTAGAGCAGGGGGAAGCTCCTGAACACCTGCAGTACATCGATGACATTATTGTGTGGGGTGACACAGCAGAGGACGTTTTCGAGAAAGGAAAGAAAATAGTCCAAATCCTTCTGAAGGGCAGTTTTGCCATAAAACAAAATAAAGGACCTGCACGAGAGATCCAGTTTTTAGGAATAAAATGACAAGATGGACGTCGTCAAATCCCAATGGATATGATCAACAAAATAACAGCTATGTCTCCACCAACTAGCAAAAAAGAAACACAAACTTTCCACATTGTCGTGGGGTTTTGGAGAATTCACATTTCTAATTACAGTCCGACTGTAAAGCCTCTCTACCAAGTAACCCATAAGAAGAATGAGTTTGAATGGGGCCCTGAGTAAGGACAAGCCTTTGAACAAATTAAGCAGGTAAAAAAAAGGTAAAAAAAAATATGCAGTAGCCCTTGGGCCAGTCCGAACAGGACTAGATGTAAAGAATGTGCTCTACACCGCAGCCGGGGAGAATGGCCCCACCTGGAGCCTCTGGCAGAAGGGACCTGGGGAAACTCGAGGTCGACCCCTGGGGTTTTGGAGTCGGGGATACAGAGGATCTGAGGCCCGCTATACTCCAACTGAAAAGGAGGTATTGGCAGCATATGAAGGAGTTCGATCTGCTTCGGAGGTGGTCGGTACTGAAGTGCAGCTCCTCCTGGCACCCCGACTGCCAGTACTGGGCTGGATGTTCAAAGGAAGGGTCCCCTCTACACATCATGCAACTGATGCTACATGGAGCAAGTGGGTTGCACTGATTACTCAGAGGGCTCGAATAGGAAACCCCAGTCACCCAAGAATCTTGGAAGTGATTATGGACTGGCCAGAAGGCAAATACTTTGGGATATCATCAGAGGAGGAGGTGGGTTGTGCTGAAGAAGCCCCACTGTACAACCAGTTACCAGAGAATGAAAAGAAATATGCCCTGTTCACTGATGGGTCCTGTCATACTGTGGGGAAGCATCGGAGATGGAAGGCTGCTGTATGGAGTCCTACACGACAAGTTGCAGAAGCTGCTGAGGGAGAAAGTGAATCGAGTCAGTTTGCAGAAGTGAAGGACATTCAGCAGGCTTTAGATATTGCTGAACGAGAAAAGTGGCCAGTTCTCTATCTCTACACTGATTCATGGATGGTAGCAAATGCTCTGTGGGGATGGTTACAGCAATGGAAGCAAAACAACTGGCAGCGCAGGGGCAAACCCATCTGGGCTGCTGCATTGTGGCAAGATATTGCTGCTCGGGTGGAGAACCTGGCTGTAAAGGTACGCCACGTAGATGCTCATGTGCCCAAGAATCGGGCTACTGAAGAACATCAAAACAACCAGGATCGGGTTGGTGGATCAGGCTGCTAAGATTGAAGTGGCTCAGGTGGACCTGGATTGGCAGCATAAAGGTGAATTATTTATAGCCCGATGGGCCCATGACACCTCAGGCCATCAAGGCAGAGATGCAACATACAGATGGTCTCGTGATCGAGGGCTGGACCTGACCATGGGCGCTATAGCACAGGTTATTCATGACTGTGAAACGTGCTGCAATCAAGCAAGCCAAACGGTCAAAGCCTCTTTGGTATGGAGGACGATGGCTGAAATATAAATATGGAGAGGCCTGGCAGACTGATTACATCACACTCCCTCAAACTAGCAATGGCAAGCGCCACATACTTACAATGGTGGAAGCAACCACCGGATGGCTGGAAACATATCCTGTGCTCCATGCCACCGCCCGGAACACTATCCTGGGCCTTGAAAAGCAAGTCCTATGGCGACATGGTACCCCAGAAAGAATAGAGTCAGACAATGGAACTAATTTCCGAAACAACCTTATAGACACTTGGTCCAAAGAGCATGGTATTGAGTGGGTGTATCACATCCCCTATCATGCACCAGCCTCCGGGAAAGTGGAACGATACAATGGACTGTTAAAGACTACACTGAAAGCAATGGGCACTGGGACATTCAAGCATTGGGATACGCATTTGGCAAAGGCCACCTGGTTAGTCAATACTAGGGCATCTGCCAACCAATCTGAACCTGCTCAATCCAACCTGTTGCGTACTTTAGATGGGGATAAAGTTCCTGTAGTGCACGTAAAAAACATGCTGGGTGAACAGCCTGGGCTACTCCTGCCTCAGGAAAAGGCACACCCATTGGTGGAATTGCTTTTGCTCAGGGACCTGGATGCACTTGGTGGGTAATGCAAAAGAACGGAGAGGTCCGGTGTGTACCTCAAGGGGATTTAATACTGGGTGAGAATAGCCCATGAGTTGAATTGTATCATTTTAATTACTATACAATACTATATGTCATCACTACCATGACTACTATATACCCTAGATGAAAATGGTGATTAATTAGAATGTATGGGAAAGAGTGTAACCTGAGCATGACATAAATGGAATGGAATAAGGGGTGGATAGATGTCCTGGTTTCAGTTAGGACAGAGTTAATTTTCTTCCTAGTAGCTGGTAGAGTGCTATGTTTTGGCTTAGGATGAGAAGAGTGCTGATAACACCCCGATGGTTTAATTGTTGCAGAGCAGTGCTTATACCAAGCCAAGGACGTTTCAGCTTCTCACTGTCCTGCCAACGGGCAGGCTGGGGGTGCAGCAAGAGCTGGGAGGGGACAGACCCAGAGCAGCTATCCTAAACTGGCCAAAGGGGTATTCCATACCATCTGACGTCATGCTAACCGTCAGAGAGGGAGGGGGGAGGGTGAGTGAACAGCTGTGTGGTGTTTAGCTGCCTGCCGGGTTAAACCACAACAAATTGTAACCTAACCTTTCATTTTCACTGGTAACTAATGAGTGTGACTTGTGATTGAGAGAAAGGACTAGCCTATAGGGAATCGAAGTGCTCCTGAGGGGTTTTTGTTCTAGTAGTAGTGTACATATATCTTATTCTTTGTATCGACAATTATTTGGAAACGTAAGTGTTAAAAATAATGATGGGGAAAATCAACTATCAGTTTTCTTTCTAGTGATTTTATCGCCTCAGAGAAGGCCTTGGTTAATTGGCAACTTGGAAAAGGCATGACCAGATAACAGTAAGATGTGATACCCTATCAGAATTGGGGTGAATGTGACAGAGGGTTATGTACCACAATCCGTCACGTTTGATGCTTGTGAGGTGTTAGCTTGTGGAGATTTAAATACCCAACGACAATTGAGCAGAGAGAACAAATAACTGGGAGAGACCCAACAGCCAGATTGAGAATGGCTGTATGGAAACGATCCTCTGTTGCCATCAGAGAAAGGGAGAAACTCAAGGAGAAAACAGGAGAGAAAACAGGAGGCCCTCTTTGAAATGCAGCCGTTCAGACATTTGAGATTGAAACAGCCCATTCCAATGCCAAACAAACCTCTCAGTAAAGAAGTTCTTCCTAATATCCAACCTAAACCTCCCCTGGTGCAACTTTAGCCCATTCCACCTCGTCCTGTCACCAGGCACATGGGAGAATAGACCAACCCCCACCTTGCTACAGCCTCCTTTAAGGTACCTGTAGAGACTTTTTCTCCAGACACCTCACCAGCTTCATCGCCCTTCTCTGGACTCGCTTGAGCACCTCCATGTCCTTCTTGTAGTGAGGGGCCCAAAACTGAACACAGTACTCGAGGTGCGACCTCACCAGAGCCCAGTACAGGGGGACAATCACTTCCCTAGCCCTGCTGGCCACACTGCTTCTTATACAAGCCAGGATGCCGTTGGCCTTCTTGGCCACCTGAGCACACTGCTGGCTCATATTCAGCCGACTATCCACCAATACTCCCAGGTCCTTCTCCGCCAGGCAGCTTTCCAACCATTCCTCTCCCAGCCTGTAGCTCTGCTTGGGGTTATTGCGCCCCAGGTGCAGGACCCGGCACTTGGCCTTGTTGAACTTCATACGGTTGACCTCAGCCCATCGGTGCAGCCTATCCAGATCCTCCTGCAGAGCCTTCCTACCCTCAAGCAGATCGACACATGCACCTAACTTGGTGTCATCTGCAAACTTACTGAGGGTGCACTCAATGCCCTCATCTAGATCATCAATAAAGATATTAAAGAGGACTGGCCCCAGTACTGAGCCCTGGGGAACGCCACTAGTGACCGACCTCCAACTGGATTTGACTCCATTCACCACGACTCTTTGGGCCCAGCTATCCAGCCAGTTTTTAACCCAACGAAGCATATGCCAGTCCAAGCCAAGAGCAGCCAGTTTCTTGAGGAGAATGCTGTGGGAAACGGTGTCAAAAGCCTTGCTGAAGTCAAGGTAGACCACATCCACAGCCTTTCCCTCATCCACCAAGCGCGTCACTTTGTCATAGAAGGAGATCAGGTTCGTCAAGCAGGACCTGCCTTTCATAAATCCATGCTGAGTGGGCCCGATCACCTGGTTACTCTGCAAGTGCCACGTGATGACACTCAAGATAATCTGCTCCATGAACTTCCCTGACACTGAAGTCAAACTGACAGGCCTATAGTTCCCCGGGTCTACCCTCTGGCCCTTCTTGTAGATGATGCGTCACGGTTGCTAGCCGCCAGTCAACTGGGACCTCCCCCGATAGCCAGGACTGTTAATAAATGATAGAAAGTGGTTTGGCGAGCTCCTCCGCCAGTTCTCTCAGTACCCTTGGTTGGATCCCACCCGGCCCCATCGACTTGCGTACATCCAAGTGCTGTAGCAGGTTGCCAACCATTTCCTCGTGGATAGTGAGGGCCACATCCTGCTCCCCATCCCCTTCCACCAGCTCAGGATGCTGGGTATCCAGAGAACAACTGCTCTTGCGGCTAAAGACTGAGGCAACGAAGGCATTAAACACCTTAGCCTTTTCCTCATCTCTTGTAACTAAGTTCCCCCCCGTATCCAGTAAAGGATGGAGATTCTCCTTAGTCCTTCTTTTTTGTGTTGATGTATTTATAGAAACGTTTTTTGTTATCTTTAATGGCAGTAGCCAGATTGAGCTCCAGATGAGCTTTGGCCTTTCTAATTTTGTCCCTGCTCTGCCTCGCAACATCCTTATAGTCCTCCTGAGTGGCCCGCCCTGTTTTCCAAAGATTGTAAACCCTCTTTTTTCTCCTAAGCTCAAGCTGCAATTCTCTGTTCAGCCAGGCCGGTCTTCTTCCCCACCAGCTCGTCTTTGGGCACGTGTGGACAGACCGCTCCTGCGCCATTAAGATTTCCTTCTTGAAGAGTGCCCAGCCTTCTTGGACTCCTCTGCCCTTCAGAACCGCCTCCCAAGGGACTCTGCCAACCAGTGTCCTGAACAGTTCAAAGTCTGTCCTCCGGAAGTCCAATACTGCGGTTTTACTTATCCCCCTCCTGACTTCGCCAAGAATGGAGCAATCTAACATTTTGTGGTCACTCTGCCCAAGACAGCTTCCGACCACCACATCTCCCACCAGTCCTGCTCTGTTTGTGAAGAGAAGGTCTAGCGGGGCACGTCCCATGGTAGGCTCACTAACCAGCTGTGTCAGGAAGCTATCTCCTGGCCCAGGATCCTTTTTCCCCTTAGAGATAGGGACCCGTCTTCGGCCATCAGGCCGGGTGCCGAGTAAAGTGCCCCATGGTCAAAAGAAACAAAATTTCTGTGTTGGCACCAGCCTCTGAGCCATGTGTTTATCAGTTGGGCTTTCTGTGTCCTCTCTGTACCCCTCCCTGCCACCGTAGGGATGGACAAAAATACCACCTGTACTCCCGCTCCATCCACTACCCGTCCCAGTCCCCTAAAGTCCCTTTTGATAACCTTCAGGCTTCTCTCTTCAGTATTATCACTGCCAGCCAGAGACACGGTGTCTCTGCTTCCATCAGAAGGCAGCAACAGGCTCAGGCATTCCCTGCATCCGGAGACCTGAACTGCCGCATTTTTGAGCGGGCAGTCAGCCTCGGTGAATGCAGACTTCCTAGGGAGAGCTCTCTGCCTGGTGTAGACCATTGCGGCCTCGCTAGGGGAAGACAGCCATTAGAGGATCTGTTCTTATGGGTGGGGGGCCCTCCCTGCTCACGCAAACTGATGCGCCCCATCCTGGTCACTGCGCTCCTGGTCGCTCGTGCTCCCTAGGGGCTGGTTTTGAACTTCAGGGTAGAGGGAGCGCTGCTGGCTCCGCCTACGCCTCATCAGCCTCCCTCATGAGGGCTGCTGGGCCCTGGCGGCTCCCTTGGCTGCCTCGAGTGGTGTCGATGCCAAAAAAAAAAGCCCTGACTGTCTTGATCCCTGCTCTGCTGCAGAATGCTTCTGCCCCTGAGCCGATCACCTCGGCAAGTGGTATATTGCTCCTTGGAGGAAGCCCAGGAAATCTGTAAGTTGGCTAGCCTTTTGGCTAGTGACCAGGTCATCCACCTGCTTGCACCTCAAAAAAAAAAAAAAAAAAGGAAAAAAGGGAAAAGGAGAACTTAACAGTTTGTCAAATAAAATTGTACATATATGGTATAGAAGTGCGTCGAGTAGGTTGTGAATCTGTAGTACTCAGCCAATGAGGAAATGAGGGAGAAATCAGGTGTCGGGAAATAGGGAATATAAGGTTATGATAAACTTTTACTGTGCGCTCCTGCTTGCAGGACACCTGCCATTGCAATCACGAATAAAATAGCTTCACAGAAGGTCCTGTCTGAAGAAAATCATTGAGATTTTTCTCACAGTTTCAAGCGACATGATATCATTCTGCATTTCATTTGTCTCAGAGTTTAGATTTTGATGACTTTAAAGATAAGATTCTTGTAGCAGTGATATTTCATGCGTTAGGTGTGTCTACAGTGTGACACGGATGCATGACATCAGATTCCTCAGGCTTGGCATGCAGATTTTCCAGGTAAAAGACTATGATCATGTGCATGCATTTTCATTTCATATGTATAAAAACAGTCAAACAACCCCTGTACTGAGGGACTCCATCCATATGGACTACAGACAGTATAGTTGCTTATCAGACGTGGGAGAAGACAGCAGATTTTGAAAGTGCCTGTAAAATAAGACAGTAGAATAGGAAATAAATGGTTGTGTCCTGCCTGATGATTAGTACAAGGACTTTAAAGAATAGTTGTGAGCGTAAAGACTCTGGGACAAGACTGCATTTAGAGATTAATTAGGTGTTTGATTTATTTTGAACTCCTTTAGTTTGAGTATTTGATAACAAGCAACATAATCTATAAAAAAAAAAAACAAAAAACAAAAAACAACAAGCAAAACATATCTGCCTAATTTATTTCAGCTGCAAATGGACATTAAGTCCCTTGGACTGGACCAGAGTTATTATTCCAAACTAAAAATTCCCTGAACTGTGTGTAGCTTGGGCATCAGGTCTCCAGAACAAACAGTTTCAGTCTACAGATGCCCTTCTTTCAATTTGCACTATATTTTAAAACTACTGCAGGCCTTGTAGAGGTTCTTGATTTTGGAGTTTAATTATTTCTGGACCCATAGATCAGACCAGCAATCTGTTAGTCTCTTCAGGTGTCATGCGGTATGGCCCAGACTCAGTCATGTCTGGGCCATAACCCTAACCCAACATGTATAGTTCAAGCACTTTGGACAAAGACTGCATATATCTCAAAGAAGATAATCCAGAGTTCAGAAACTGTCTGAGTTTTATTTAGGACTTTCAAGCTATTCACTCTTTAATTAGTTGAGAAAATTTCAGTGCCTAGATTGCACCCAGCATATAGTAGTTGCCTCAACAAAAGAGTGGTCTTTTTTATAGTGAAAATTTTTCATTACTGTGATGTACCTAATCAGCTATATTGATCTAGCACTTTGGTAGAATAGCTGTTGTGCATTAAGTGCTTCAACATGAAGAAATAATTCAACACAATGTTACAAAGATTTGAAGAATTAACATAAAAAGAGCTTTCCTGAAAATATATTCTGGGAACATCATGTAAAACTTGGACAACATCAAAAATCCTTTCCAAACTGCCAAATGAACCTGTCAAATTACATGCCACCTATCTGAAAGTTAAATGTGAAGCTTTTCTCACAGGGAATATGCTCATTGACTATCCCTACGAATACACATCGCTTCTGTTAGGAAGGAGTCTGTTAAGAGGTTTTCTCATTGTCATCGACCAGCAAAATTTCAAAGTGAGTAAGAGTTAATGGAACTATATATTATGAACTAAAGATGAACACAAGATAGAGGAAGAAAATCTTGAATACTGTGATGAAGCAAGTCAAGGAGGACTCAGAAATTCTGCCAACATATATTTCCTACATAATCACAGTAATTATTCAATTCTATCTTACCTGAACTCTTTAAATTACATCATTTATGTTCAGTCATGAAGACTAAAATAAGGTTAAAAAAAAAAAAGTTGTCCAAGAAAATTCTGGGACAGCATACTGCAACATTTATAATGACTTTTTACCTAAGCTTTTTTTTTTTTTTTTTTTGTGATATTGGTGGTATTTTTTCCCCATTGGAATATGAACTCAGTCTTTATTGTTATTAGTGTGGTTTTTTGTTTGTTTTTTTTTTGGGGGGGGGGTGTTCTATTTTTTCAAGAACAAAAAATTGAATAGATAAATCACAGAAATATAACAAGGACACTTTTTTTTTTTTTTTTTTTTTCTGATCCTAGCGTATAGTTTTAACTTGGCAGTTGTGGTGGTTTTACTCAGGTGGGCGGCCGAGCTCCACCACAACAGCTCTCTCACTCCCCCTCCTCAAAGGGAAAGGAGGATAAAAATACAATGCAAATGGCTCAAGAGTTGAGATAAGGATGGGGAGATAGCTCAGCAATTAATGTGACGGGCAAAACAGAGTAGGGAGACAGTAAGATTTATTGCCTATTACTAACAAGATAGAGAAGTGAGAAACAAGGGAAAGAAACCAAAAGCACCTTCCCCCCCCATCCACCCTCTTCCACCTCCTCCCCCGGAGCAGCGCAGGGGAACAGGGCAATGGGGGATGTGGTCAGTCTATAGCGCTTTGTCTCCGCTGCTCTTTCACAGTCACTCTCATCCCCTGCGCTGTGGGGTCCCACCCACGGGATAAAGTCCTTCCTGAACTGATCCTGCATGGGCTTCCCACAGGCAGCAGCTCTTCAAGAACTGCTCCAGATATGGGTCCGTACCATGGAGTCCATCCCTCAGGAGCAAACTGCTCCAACCTGGGTCCCCCACAGGCAGCAGCTCCTGCCAGGTCACCTGCTCCTGTGTGGGCTCCTCTCCATGGGCTACAGGTTTGGCCTGGAATCTACTCCAACGGGTGTCTTCCACAGGCCACAGCCTCCATCAGTGTAGGTCCACCTGCTCCACCGTGGTCTCCTCCACGGGCTGCAGCATGGAACCCTGCTCCACCGTGGTACACCATGGGCTGCAGGGTGACAGCCTGCTTCACCATGGTCCTCACCACAGGCCTCAGGGGACTTCTGCTCCAGCGCCTGGAGCACCTCTCCACCTCCTTCTTCACTGACCTTGGTACCTGCAAGGTTGTTTCTCACTCCTCTCACTCTCCCAGCTGCTGTCTAACAGTTTTTTTTTTTTTTTCTTTTTTCCTTTTTCCCCCTTTCTTAAATATGCTCTCACAGAGGCACAAACAACATCGCTTATTGGCTTGGCTCTGGTCAGCAGCGGGGTCCTTATCTAAAATGGGGCAGCTTCTAGATTCTTCTCACAGAAGACACTCCTATGTCCTCCTGCTACCAAAACCTTGCCATGTAAACCCACTACAACAGTGCTTTAAACAAAGAAGCTATGCAGTTCATTAATCCTTGCAAATGGTCATTCATATGACTTATTAGTATAGAGTGGAGGATATATGCTCGTTTGTGCTTAGAGATGTACAAGAATCAGCCTCATCAAGTTTAATGGCAATTATGAAGGTATATCTTCTACACTCCCTGTTTTAACCTGTCTGAGAATAACACTATTAATATTAAGATACCAAATGCAAGCACCATGCAGATTAATGAAGATAGCTAATACAGAAAAAATGTATCTGTCTTTTGACCTTTAAACAATACTTATAATTAAATATACCTAATACTTCAAATACTTTATTGAATCTCAGAATCATAGAAAATCCTAAGTTGGATGTGACACACAAGGATCATCAAATACAATTCATGTGGTCAGAATTCTGTTTAAAATATGAGTTTAAATTCTTATTTGTTGTTTTATTGTGATCAATGAGATTCTATCCAACTAATGTTTCATTGGAGAAGGAAATGGTTCAAGCCCAGGTGAGGGAGGTGGTGAGGAGAATGCCTGAAGGACCAAATAGATTCAAGGGACCATGAATAAGAGAATCTACAGAAGAAAAAGTTCCAAATGTGAGAAGGAGTTGTTGGATGCAGGAGAAGGAGGGGAGGGGGGGAGGCAAGATAAAAGACAAGAGTTTTTAGATGTACAGGAAAAAGAGGTGAAACAATTTGGGATGGAAACATCATAATTATAAAACAAAAACAAAAATAAAAACATAACTATTTGGAGGTGAAGCAAATGTTTTGATATTTATGCATTTTTTAAGACGTAAATTGTTCAGCGTCTAACTAATCTTTTTTGCAGCTCAAGACCCACCTTCTTCTGAGTTTTCTTTGCCATGCCAACTTATGACAGAAGCACTTCCCATGTCTTTACCATTTGGTGTTGTCTCTATATGTCTGGGTGTGCTATTTCTCTGCTATAGTCTCCATTTGCCCTTTCACTACTGCTATGCCTAGTTAATGGCTGCCTTGTGAGACACGTATTTTTTTTTGAGGAAAATTTTACTGTTTCCTGATGTTACTTTTTTTTTTTTTTTTTTTTTTTTTTTGGAGTGTGAGCAACAGGTGCTCACCTGAACATGATAAGCTCATGTCTTTACATCGTCTTACACCCTTTACTGAGAGGTTCCTGCTAAGGCCAAATTCTCAAATCCTTATTTACACTGTTCACTCACTGGCAAACATTGAGACAAAAGGGACTAGAGTTTAATAGCAAGGGACTACCTTCACCCAGACTGAAACATGACACAGTCTAAAGAAAGACTTAAGTCTTTAAGAAATGACGGTGGGAAGATAAATAACAGAGCCAGAAGACATCCAGATAAAGAGATAAAACACAGTAGGATAACCCTAACAACCTGCAGTAGTGTGACAAGATGGAGTAACAAAACGTTACACTCTCTGTCAGCTTCTTAAGTGTATAAAAGATATCTAAAACAGGCAGGAGGATGCCAAGCAAAGAAGAACATAGGAGATGTAATGAGATATACTGTGTCTGTTTGTTTTCTGTCATTGCGAATAATTCAGACCACCAGAACACCTGAATAGATGAAATGTGGTGCTTTGGAGTATGTGCTTTGAAGTATGCATCTACAAGAATATGAGAGTGTGACTTGCGGAAAACAGACTTCACAATCAGTAAGATTGTAAAGTAGGTATGTTTATTCAGCGCTGGGCAGCATGGGGGGTAGTCCCACCAAAGTCGTGCGCACCTGACATGGCAACTTGCCTTGGTTTTATGCAGTAAAGAGTTACATATGCATGAAGTTTCACAATACGCCTATACAAATTCATAACCTGTCCCCGCTTCATATTAAAATTAGTTCCAAGGAGTCATTTTCATAAACTCCCCCCATCTGCACTTGCGCAGTGTCTCCTGGTGGTGGTTGTCGGGGGTTGTGGGGATGAAGATTGATGACTCTTCCTTGTCACCGCTAGTTGACCTCTTGTCTTTGCGCAGACTCAGTTGCTCCTTGGCTCTTGTCCATCCGCAGGACCAGTTTCTACCAGTTTCTTAAGATAGGCTCACACTCTTATTACAAGACTGACCTTGGTAAGGGGCCCAAGGCTTCTTGCTTTAGTTAATTTGCACAATGCACCATAGTTAGCTAAGACACTAAGTAGCATCCTAGTTTAATGCCATCAGCGCTCTATCTCTACTTGATAAGATTCTCCTAACTCCCTCTCTCAAGTGGAATTGGTTTAATTTAAAAATAATATCACATTTCATTCCTATAGTGTTTCATTGATCTTTGCTACATTATTGCCACAGTGCAGAAACATTATTTCCTAGGTTTATTCCAGCTATTAATTTATTTTGTTCCTTATGCTTTACCAGGCACACTTTAATAAATGTGTTGTGTTGCACAGAGAAAGCTGAGACAGGTCTGTGGGCTCCATAGCTGATGGCACACCTTGATTTCAAAATTACCATGGAGAGGACTGGAAAAGCAACAGGAAAACTTTTCCTCAGTGCTCATGTGGAAGAGGAGTGATAGAGTTCCCAGGTGAGCATCATCCTCACATGTCCTCTCCAGGGTGGTAGCTGGTCAGCCCAAACTTTTTTTCGCACTATACTCGTGTAGTTTCCATCAGGACCTGTTCATTAGCAGTTCCTGTTTATGGTGCCACTAACACTAATTGGAGTACAGTCAACCAAGTCTGGATGTTGTGTAATGATTGGTTATTAAGTTTTGGGCGTGCATATTATTTATTAATATTTAATGGGAATGTAAATGACATCTGCTATGGGCTCTAACATTATAAACTAGAAACTATAAGGAAAAGAGACCATAATATTGTGTTGTAAAAAGCGACAAGGCAGAGAAGGCAGAGCATGAGAAGGAAAGGGTGACACAACTGAGTGGAAGCCACTTTCATAACAGTGCTTCACTGCAAGACAGGGATGATTATGGCATTTGGAATACCATACTAAAGGCAACTTCAGGGTGTATAGATGAAAGATTGACAGTTTGCAAGTTGAAAGAAGTTGCAGAACTGCTGATAGAAGGTCCTTAGCATTACAGTAGTTAGGGCACCTAAGGCACCTCTCACCAGAACCACAAATCCGGAGCTGCCCCACACTTGTTTTTATCTGCTACATAGGTGTCCTGGTTGCAGTGAGAATAGAGTTAATTTTTCTCCTGGTAGCTGGTAGGGTGCTGTGTTTTGGATGAGGATGAGAAAAGTGCTGATAACATGCTGATGTTTTAATTGTTGTAGAGCAGTGCTTACACCAAGCCAAGGACTTTTCAGCTTCTTGCTCTCTCCTGCCAGCGGTCAGGCTGGGGGTTCAGCAGGAGCTGGGAGGGGACAGACCCAGGACAGCTGACCCAAAGTGGCCAAAGGGGTATTCCATACCATCTGACATCATGCTAAACAATATATAGGGGTGCCTGGATGGGGGGGGGGGGCTGCTCGGGGATAGGCTGGGCATCTGTCAGAGGGTGGTGAGCAGTTGTATTGTGCATCACTTGTTTCACTTGTTTTATACATTTGTACTCTTAGAAGAGGATATTTCAAGGACCCAAAAGGGTTCCGGTGGGCTTTTGGCATAGCTGCCTTAGAGACAGAGGACATTAAACAATTGTCTACCTTGCCCAGTCTCTCAGAGGACCCTTCTGTTGTGGGGTTGCTGAGGGTCAAAGAACAGCAAATGCCAATCACTACCACAAGGAGGAGGGCCGGACTACTACCGGGTTAGGCTGGGCATCAGTCAGCGGGTGGTGAGCAATTGCATTTTGCATCACTTGTTTCGTACACGTTATTATTATTAGTACTATTATCATCATTATTGTTATTATTATTATTGTTATTATTATTTTTCTGTCTTAATAAACTGTCTTTATCTCAACTCACAGGCTTCACTTTCCCGTTTCTCTCCCTGTCCCAGAGAGGGAGGGGGAAGGATGAGCGAATGGCTGTGTGGTGTTTAGCTGCTGGCTGGGTTAAACCACAACAATGGGTGTGGATTAGCTCTCTCTACCCTGATCTACCCTGCAGTTCAAGGCACTTACTTCTGAAAGCATAATATATGTACAGGACCCTCTCTCTCTCCCTGACCTTTCCTCAGCTACAGAAGTATAGCAGCATATTGACAGTGTGGGAATATAAATGTTTTTGCAGAGTTACATTGTTTAGAAGGAGGGAATGTGGTACTGAGATATGCTTACAGTGATAAGAAAGCTTAGCAGGCGAACTTGTAAAATGCAGACAACCAGACTCCTTAGGACAATTAGGTGAAAATCATGGTGTTAAGTCAGATAAGTGAAGAAATATTACCCCTTCAAGCAGTAAAAATGTCAAAAGACATTTGAAATTTAACAGGCTGGCAACTGAAGGCCATGCATTGTTTGTGAAGCATCAGATAGATTGTGAACCTGGATTACCCACTCAGTGGGGAAACAGGGAAGGGTCCTGTCATCAAAAAGTATATAAACTGTGTTTTGGAACCAGTAGATGCGCTCTTTCCTGCTTGTGGGGCGCCCGCCATTGCAATCATGAATAAATAACTACTTCACTGAGATCCTCGCCTGAGCCTAAGTTATTGGCTATGGAGTGTTTATCACAATTTGGGGACTCGTCTGGGATCCAGTCACCTACTGGGGAGCCCCAGCGCCGCAGCAGCTGGAAGGCATGCCCCTCTGATTTCAGCGGTCCTGTGCATCGGCGGTGGTGGTTCTGCGGAAAGCTGACAGAGGGCCCGAGACTGGTTAAAGAGGCAGGATCCGTGAAGTAGTGGGGAAAGGAAGAAGGTAGGAACCCCGGGTTTTTAAGAATTGATCCGGTAACTCTGTGCACAGACCAAGGTAAGAAATATTAAGTATTGCCTTGGGGGTCGGGTGAGACTCTGTGTGATGTGTGAGTGAGACGTACTTCTGTACGAAGCGAGTGTGGAGTCCTGATCCGCGGTTCCATAGCTCCACGAGGGGTGCGGCCGGAGACAGACGAAGTGTGAGATAAAGGAAAGAAAGGAAGAGTCTTGGGAAATTTGGTGTATGGTAAGCCCTCGCACAGGAAAGTGATGGGTAGTACACGAGGGAAATTTGGTGTACGGTAATCCTTGCACGGGGAAGTGCTTGGCAGTACACCCCCATTTTCCAGAATCAGAACGTTAGTGTGTGGTACACATCAGAAGGGAAATTTGTGTAGCAACATACTGACGAGGGCTAGGAAAAATGGGAAATATGAGTTCCAGGGGACAGGGAGATATCCCTGCGGGTGTGGAGTGCCTACCAATAGTTCTTCCTGAAGAATGATAAGAAATTGGAAATTTAATCCCAAAATTAGAGGAGATTTTAAAAGAAAAAAAGAAAAAAAAAAAAAGTTAAATACTCTACATCAGTCTGGACAAAAGAACCAATTAAGGAAACAGCAGTATTTTGGCCAAAATACGGCTCTGATGAAAATTCAGGCTTTAAATTTATGTGTAAACAATAAGATTCCTTTTTCGGAGAAGGAGCCAAGTTATGCTCCCTATAATCCTAATATTGTTCCCGTGGCAGCAGCAGTCACTCCAGGAAGGGAGACAGGGACTGTAATTAACACTGTCCCTAAAGAAGGATCGTACTCTAGGCTCTGGCAAGAATTAGAACAAGGTAGAAGATATATTGAGAATTTTGCCTTCCCTGATACTAACAGTACTAACACTAACTGTGTATCCTCTTAGGTGAACTACCCCCCCTCCTTACCAGCAGAGAGGTTAGGACTTTTAAGAAGGAGAGGAAGTCTTTATTTGAGGACCCCAACAGCCTAGCTGAACAATTAGACCAGTTCCTATGACCTGACTTATACTCTTGGGGGAGGGAATTATGTCTATAAGTATGTTGTTTACAGGGAAAGAAATGGGAATGATCAGGAGGAGAGCTGCTATACAAGAATCGGAAAGAGCTCATCCTCCAGGACCAGGGGTAATACCGGCAGGGCAGAAATACCCACTTGCCAATCCTGGCTGGAATAATAATAGTGTGCAACACAGAAATCATATGAGAGACTTGGGGTCAGAATGAGAAAGTACTCGGGGATGAGTCCCGAGGACCCGGTATCCCAAGGGCTCTTGAAAGTTCATTGTGTGATTAAGGCCTGGCAAGATACACAGAAAATGCTCCAGAAGGTGGGTGGATGTAGTGAACAGTCACTGGGGGACCCTCCTGCGGGAGGCCCTGGAGGTGTGTGTCCGGAGGGGAGATGAGAAGGAAAAGCAGAGAGCGAAACTAATGGTATTGACAGTGCAGTGGATAGTGAGGAAGAGGGTTGGAGAAAGAGGAAGAAAATCTTCAGGGGGAGTCAGGGCCAGGATGGAAAGGAGAGGAAGAGAGATGAAGGAATGGCAGGCAAAGAAGGCTGCCTGTGTTGTGGCCTGAATCCTAGCAGGGACAGGCTTTGATAAGATGTTTTAAGTGTGGCCAGGCTGGCCACTTCGAATAGGAATATCTGGAGTGGAAGAAGGAGGAAAGAAGGAAAATGGGATGAAATATGGTATATTGATATGTTGCTTCAGCATCCTGGAGGGAGAAAGGTATGGAATTAAGTTGGCCCTTGACTGAGACTTTGGTGAAAGTAAAGGCTGTAGAAAGAAAAATAGAAAGAAGTGTTTAAAAAAAAAAAAAAGGTTACTGAAGGTGTTAAAGGTGTGGTATGTAGCATTTGACAGAGCTGTTTGAAGTTGAATGAGCGGGGAAAGGGGATGTAGGCATTATCTAAGTAACAGTCTAGAAGTTTTGGTATATTTGCTGTGGTGTTTGGTCAGTTTCCCAAGTATCGGAGAGGGGGATGGGGGGGGGACAGCCTGCTCCACCAGGAGCCACAGGCCGCAGGGGAGCTTCGGCTCCAGCGCCTGGAGCGCCTCCTCCCTCTCCTTCTGCGCTGACTTTGATGTCTGCGGGGAGATTTCTTGCTCCTTGCTCCCCCAGCTGCTATTGAGCAGCAGGTTTTTGTTTGTTTATTTGTTTGTTTGTCTTTGTGGATGTGCTCTCACAGAGGCACCGACTGTGTTGCTCATGGCTTGGCTCTGGGCAGCGGTGGGCCCCTTTGGGGCCAGATGAAATTGTCCCTTGTCTGCCACGGGGAGGCTTCTGGATTCTTCTCATGAAGAAGAATATTCTCTTCCCCACTCCCACCCCCCGCAAACCTTGCTGTTGAACCCAATACACTGGGGCAGCTAGGTCATTACTGGCTTGTAAAGTATCAGGGATTAAATTAACTAATGAAACCCTAAAAAGTGATGGGGGTAGAAGGGGCTGGGATAACAGTGCCGCTTTTGGGGGATACCAAGCTGAGACTAGGGGATAAAATGATCACTGGGCAATTATTGCATGTACCCAAGGCAGGGACTAACTTGTTGGGAAGGGATTTGATGATGAAATTGGGCATTCAACTAGTAAATTGTTACGGTGGAATAACAGTTAATGGAGTAATTATTAATGGAGTGCTCTCAGGCCCTGAGAGCAAAGATATACTCACCTATGACTGGAAAGACCCTTAAATGGGGGCGGAAGCAACAATACAGATGGACGGTTTTACCTCAGGGGTTTACAGGGCCACCTATTTATTTGGGCAAGTTCTAGAACAGATTTTGGAGCAATTCCAACCTCCCGAGGAGGTGTTACTGTTACAAATATGTGGATGATCTTTTATTGTCAGGACAGGAGAAAACAGTTGTGAAGGAAGCTACTAACAAGCTGTCCAACTTTCTGGGAAAGCAGGGCTTGGGAGTATTGAAAAATAAATTACAATATGTAGAAAGAGAAGTCAGGTATTTAAGGCATCTAATGTGTGAAGGAAAACAAAGAATAAATGCAAAGAGGATTCAGGGAATTGTTAAAAATTAAGAAAGAACTAAAAAGTTTTAAAAGAAAGATTTTTTAAGGAATCAGGAGCCATGAAGTCTGAAGGAAAATGGATATTCCCTGATGGGAGAGAAATGCTGAATAAAGTGATAATGAGGCAAATATTAACTGTTTTACATCAAGAGAGTCATTGGGAGGTGCAAGCAATGTGTGATGTTGTGCTAAGAAAGTATGTCTGTGTAGGAATATACACTTTAGTAAAGCACATATGCAGAGGATGTACCATATGTCAAAAGGTAAATAAAAAGGTCTTCTGTAACCCATCTAGAGGGGGACAGGAGCCAGGGATTTGACCTTTCCAAAGTATACAGGTAGACTTTACTGAGTTACTTGTTTGTCCTAATTGACCACATGACTGGATGGGTGTAAAGCTTTACTGCAAGGGTCAAAGCAGGCCTTAGAGATTGAGTGGGATTTTTACACCCCCTGGCACCCCTCCTCTTCTGGGAAGGTGGAGCGAATGAACCAGACATTAAAGAAGCAATTAACTACATTAGTGTTAGAAACCCAACTTCCTTGGGTAAAATGCTTACTCCTACAGGTTCAAACAGCACCAAGAAAGGATATAGGAATTTCACCATATGAGATGCTGCATATGAGATGATTGCCCTATCTGGGCAGAAGGGATGAGATACCACAATTCAAAACAAGAGAGTTTTCTTAAGAACTGTATTCTGGGGTTGTCTTCTTCTTTGTCATCTCTCAGGACCTCTGGGTTGTCGGTTGTCACCTTTGGAATTCCCCATTCATCACCATCAACCAGGAAATTGGGTCCTGATCAAGACCTGGAAAGAGTCAACCGCGGCCTGAATGGGAAGGACAATTACTAACCACTGAAACAGCTGTAAGAACTGTGGAAAAAGGTTGGACTCACTATACTCGAGTGAAGGCATACGTCGACCCTAGTACCTGGGAAGCTGTTCCTACAGAAGACTTGTTGGAAGTTGAAATCTGTTGTCGACGGAAGGAAGACACAGACGCTCAGTATGAGTGAACAGTGAACTTTAACTTTAATGGATAGCTCAGTCGCCTTTTATCTAGTTTGAACATAATCAACCAATACATATTGCAAAAACTAAGCTCAGGATTGGCTAACATTTTCCCGCTCTTTTCAGGTAGTTTCTCCTTCTTTTAGCTACCTTCCCGCCTTAGGGACTTTCCCCATCGCTCAAGGGCATCGTGTCCTTGAGCCTGATTGGCTCTCAGCCAGCTGCGTACGTGCCCAGACTCTTGTGAGTTGAGTACGGTACTTTACTAGCCCATTGCCTCTTAACTGCCCAACATCCTCGTGTCCTATTTCAGTTAACCATTCTTCCACAGAAATCGAAGAGAAAAATCTTATAGTGGACTCTGAGCAGGATAAAAGCTTACAATTGTAAACTAACCTTTTATTTTCACAGGTAACTAACAAGTGTGACTTGTGATTGAGAGAAAGGACAGACCTATAGCGATTTGCAGTGCTCCCAAGGGGGGGGGGGGTTATTATAGTAGTAGTGTACATCTTATTCTTTGTATTGATAATTATTTGGAAACCTAAGGTTTAAAAATAATGACAGGGAAAAATTGATTACTAATTTTGTTTTTAGTGATTCTAGGCCTCAGAGAAGGCCTCGGTCAATTGGCAACTTGGAAAAGGCATGACCAGATAATAGTAAGACGGGATACCCCATCAAAATATGGGTGACTGTGACAGAGGATTATGTACCACAATCCATCACGTTTGATGCTTGTGAGGTGTTAGCTTGTGGAGATTTAAATGCCCAGGGACAACTGAGCAGAGAGAACAAATAACTGGGAGAAACCCAACAGCCAGATTGAGAATAGCTGTATGGAAACAATCCTCTATTGCCATCAGAGAAAGGGAGAAACTCAAGGAGAAAACAGGAGAGAAAACAGGAGGCCCTCTGAAATGTGGCAGTTCAAACATTAGAGATTCAAACAGGGTATGGGGATGTGAATGCCTGGATAGAATGGGTCAAATATACCGTCCAGAGTCTCAACCATAGCTACTGCTATGCTTGTGCCTCGGGATGACCGATTGCCCAGATAGTGCCCTTCCCATGGGGGTGGACCAAGGATTCCCAGGGCATGTGATGTATGATTGCATTGTACCAAAAAAAGACTGCCTGGGGAAATGAGGCCTGTAAGTCTCTCTTTGCTGTTCCTTGCATGATAGCAATATCAGGGTTCCCCCTGCATTCTCTACAGCTATAGGTAACCATACAGCTTGCCTCTCACAGCAGGGTGTGAGTGCTACCCAGCATCTGGGAGAATTTCCCTTGTGCTACCAAGGACTTGATGGGAAACTGCTCAAGACTTGAGATCCCCAGGGCAGATCTCTGGTGGTAACGTGGAGGGAAGACCTTACGGTCCACCCTACCATCTAATTGGGGAGGCACTTGTGCGCTTGTTCAATTAGCTATACCCTTCACCCTGGCATTTGAAAGAGAAACATCACAAATACCCAGAAGACGTAAAAGAGGCTTAGAAATATCATTTGATGATAGAGTATACATAGATTCTATTGGGGTACCTAGAGGAGTTCTGGATGAACATAAAGCCAGGAATCAAATTGCTGCAGGGTTTGAGTCACTGTTCTGGTGGGTAACAATCAATAAAAATGTGGATTGGATTAATTATATCTATTATAATCAGCAGAGATTCATTAATTATACCTGGGATGCGATAACAGGAATCGCTGAATAACTAGATGCCACCAGCAAAAAGGCTTGGGAAAACAGGATAGCATTAGATATGATGCTCGCGGAGAAGGGTGGTGTATGCGTGATGCTGGGAAACCATTGTTTTACTTTCATCCCTAACAATACTGCCCCAAATGGCATGGTAACAAGAGCATTGCAAGGGCTTACCACCCTCGCCAATGAATTGGCAGAAAATTCGGGAGCAGACACTTCCATCACAGGATGGTTGGAATCTTGGTTCGGTAAATGGAAAGGGATGGTAATGTCCATATTTACATCCTTGATCGAAGTAGCAGGAGTTTTGACAGCCATTGGCTGTTGCATTATCCCCTGTGTAAGGGGACTTGTCCAGCGGTTAATTGAAACCGCATTATTGAAACAAAAGACTACAGATCAATACCCTACGCAAATACAATGATGATATAAGAGGAAATGGAGAGCAAAGAAAGTGAAGAAGAAGAAGATATTTACCAAATTACACTTAAAAAAAAAAAGTTTAAAAAGATTTTTTGCATAAATCAACAGTTTATAAAAAAAAGGAAAAGTGGGAACTATGGGAATATAAATGTTGTTTTTGAAGAGTTACATTGTGTAGTGGTTTAACCTAGCCGGCAGCTAAACACCACACAGCCGTTCGCTCACCCTCCCCCCTCCATCTCTGGGAAGGGGGAGAGAAACGGGAAAGTAAAGCATGTGAGTTGAGATAAAGACAGTTTATTAAGACAGAAAAATATTAATAACAACAATAATAATAACAATAATAATAATAACAACAATTATGATAATAGTACTACTAATAATAATGTGTACAAACAAGTGATGCACAATGCAATTATTCACCACCCGCTGGCCAATGCCCAGCCTAACCCCGAGCAGTCCAAGCCCCACTCCCCCCAGCTAGGCAACCCATATATATTGTTTAGCGTGACGTCAGATGGTATGGAATACCCCTTTGGCTAGTTTGGGTCACCTGTCCTGGGTCTGTCCCCTCCCAACTCTTGTTGCACTCCCAGTCTGCCCGTTGGCAGGACTGAGCGAGAAGCTGAGATGTCCTTGGCTTAGTATAAGCACTGCTCTGCAACAATTAAAACATCGGGGTGTTATCAGCACTCTTCTCATCCTAAGCCAAAACATAGCACTCTACCAACTACTAGGAAGAAAATTAACTCTGTCCTAACTGAAACCAGGACATCTATCCACCCCTTATTCCATTCCATTTATGTCATGCTCAGGTTACACTCTTTCCCATACATTCTAATTAATCACCATTTTCATCTAGGGTATATAGCAATCATGGTAGTGATGACATACAGTATTGTATAGTAATTAACATGATACAATTCAACTCTCGGGCTATTCTCACCCAGTATTAAATCTCCTTGAGGTACACACCGGACCTCTCCGTTCTTTTGCATCACCCAACAAGTGTATCCAGGTCCCTGAGCGAAAACAATTCCACGAATGGGTTTGCCTTTTCCTGAGGCAGGAGTAGCCCAGGCTGTTTTACCCAGCATATTTCTTACATGCACTACAGGAACTTTATCCCCATCTACAGTACATAACAGGTTGGATTGGGCAGGTCCAGCTCGGTTGGCAGATCCCCTAGTATTGACTAACCAGGTGGCCTTTGCCAAATGCGTATCCCAATTTTTGAATGTCCCAGAGCCCATTGCTTTCAGTGTAGTCTTTAACAGTCCATTATATAGTTCCACTTTCCCGGAGGGTGGTGCATGATAGGGGATGTGATACACCCACTCAATACCATGCTCTTTGGACCAAGTGTCTATAAGGTTGTTTCGGAAATGAGTTCCATTGTCTGACTCTATTCTTTCTGGGGTGCCATGTCGCTACAGGACTTGCTTTTCAAGGCCCAGGATAGTGTTCCGGGCGGTGGTATGAGGCACAGGATATGTTTCCAGCCATCCGGTGGTTGCTTCCACCATTGTAAGTACATGGCGCTTGCCATTGCGAGTTTGAGGGAGTGTGATGTAATCAATCTGCCAGGCCTCTCCATATTTATATTTCAGCCATTGTCCTCCATACCAAAGAGTCTTTGACCGTTTGGCTTGCTTGATTGCATCACATCTTTCACAGTCATGAATAACCTGTGCTATAGCGCCCATGGTCATGTCCACCCCTCGATCACGAGACCATCTGTATGTTGCATCTCTGCCTTGATGGCCTGAGGTGTCATGGGCCCATCGGGCTATAAATAATTCACCTTTATGCTGCCAATCCAGGTCCACCTGAGCCACTTCAATCTTAGCAGCCTGATCCACCAACCTGATCCTGGTTGTTTTGATGTTCTTCAGTAGCCCGATTCTTGGGCACATGAGCATCTACGTGGCGTACCTTTACAGCCAGGTTCTCCACCCGAGCAGCAATATCTTGCCACAATGCAGCAGCCCAGATGGGTTTGCCCCTGCACTGCCAGTTGTTTTGCTTCCATTGCTGTAACCATCCCCACAGAGCATTTGCTACCATCCATGAATCAGTGTAGAGATAGAGAAATGGCCATTTTTCTCGTTCAGCAATATCTAAAGCCTGCTGAATGTCCTTCACTTCTGCAAACTGACTCGATTCACCTTCTCCCTCAGCAGCTTCTGCAACTCGTCGTGTAGGACTCCATACAGCAGCCTTCCATCTCTGATGCTTCCCCACAATACGACAGGACCCATCAGTGAACAGGGAATATTTCTTCTCATTCTCTGGTAACTGGTTGTACAGTGGGGTTCTTCAGCACGACCCACCTCCTCCTCTGATGATATCCCAAAGTATTTGCCTTCTGGCCAGTCCATAATCACTTCCAATATTCCTGGGCGAATGGGGTTTCCTATTCGAGCCCTCTGAGTAATCAGTGCAACCCACTTGCTCCATGTAGCATCAGTTGCATGATCACAGAATCACAGAATTTCTAGGTTGGAAGAGACCTGAAGATCATCGAGTCCAACCTCTGACCTAACACTAACAAGTCCTCCACTAAACTATATCGCTAAGCTCTACATCTAAACGTCTTTTAAAGACCTCCAGGGATGGTGACTCCACCACTTCCCTGGGCAGCCCTTTCCAATGCCTAATAACCCTTTCGGTAAAGAAGTTCTTCCTAACATCCAACCTAAAACTCCTCTGGAGCAACTTTATCCCATTCCCCCTTGTCCTGTCACCAAGCACATGGGAGAACAGACCAACCCCCACCTCGCTACAGCCTCCCTTAATGTACTTCTAAAGAGCGATATGGTCGCCCCTGAGCCTCCTTTTCTCCAGGCTGAACAAGCCCAGCTCCCTCAGCCGCTCCTTGTAGGACTTGTTCTCCAGACCCCTCACCAGCTTCATCGCCCTTCTCTGGACTCGCTCGAGCACCTCCATGTCCTTCTTGTAGCAAGGGTCCCAAAACTGAACACAGTACTCGAGGTGCGGCCTCACCAGAGCCGAGTACACGGGGACAATCACTTCCCTAGCCCTGCTGGCCACACTGCTTCTTATACAAGCCAGGATGCTGTTGGCCTTCTTGGAAACCTGAGCACACTGTTGGCTCATATTCATTCGACTATCAACCATCACTCCCAGGTCTTTCTCTTCCAGGCAGCTTTCCAACCATTCCTCTCCCAGCCTGTAGCTCTGCTTGGGGTTGTTGCGCCCCAGGTGCAGGACCCTGTGTAGATGATGTGTAGAGGATACCCTTCCTTTGAACATCCAGCCTAGTACTGGCAGTCGGGGTGCCAGGAGGAGCTGCGCTTCAGTACCAACCACCTCCGAAGCAGATCGAACTCCTTCATATGCTGCCAATATCTCCTTTTCAGTTGGAGTGTAGTATGGAGCAGAGGAGGTGCATTCAAAATTTTTTTTGTGCATCTGAATGGACTGTTCCTCTAGCATCCCCTCCTAGGCAGAAACCAAACAAGGGGCAAACAGTTTGGGCTGTTGTTTCCCTTCAGTGCCTTTACCTCATGCAAGTTACCAAATTATATTCTTGAACTAGTTTTCTGCCATCTTTTCACCACTGATATCTTCAGAGACATTTGCAGTGAATACAAGGATCTCTCTTCTGTGCAGGATTTATTAATTGCTTCTTCCACGGCCTCATCAGGAGTAATAGAAATTGGCACAATATAGTCCAGTAGCCTATGCATGGGAGTTCTCCTCTGAACTTCAGCTTGTCCTTGAAATATGTCATATGAAATATTCTATTCTATTACAGTTCTTGATAGGACCCATACCATTTTCTCTCTCTCCTCACTCCCCAGCAGAGTGTATCATCACAACTTTCTTATCAATAGTTCTAATTTGCCTACTAAGCTCAGAATAATTTATTGTATAGCCATAATACATGGGCAATGCTTACACTGTTGTTATAAATGAAGTCTCAACTCAATCTGAATTTTGTAATATTTATAAAAGAATATTCATATATTATATATATTATATATTTATATATAATATATATTTATATATATTATATATTATATACATTATATATAAATTATATATATTTTTATATATTTTTATATGTATATATATATATTTATATATTTATATATTCAAGTAAACAGCGCTGGGTGTGCGGGGAGTCTACGCTCCACCAACATGCACACACAAACATCAAACATTCTAAATATATAGAACGTTGCTTTACATACTAAACCCAAGTATGCCTACACATATGTACAATCAGGAAAGGTAACAAACAATCCTTTAAGTTCCATAACTTAGTAAAATTGAGTACGTCTATACATATTCACGATCAGAAAAGGTAACAAACAATCCCTTAAGTTCCATGACTTAACAGTCTCCATTTTCCATTCCTTTTCTTGATTACTAACAAGTCTCCATTTTCCATTCCTTTTGAACAATATGTCTCGCTTTAAGTTGTCAAGCAACTCAGTCTTCAGGCCTTATGTATCCCGTTCTTCCCAGATCGAAGAAAAGCACATCCATCTCCTTTTCAAGGCCAATAGCCCTGCGTCAAAAGGCACGTTCAGGTCAACAGGGGGTGTAACAGCAAAAGCCTTCGATGGCTGTGGCAGCAGAGGGGCCCATGGCGTAGCAGTCGGATCAGTAAAGGAGCCCGTAGCTCCCTCACTATCTGGCAAGCCACACGTTTGTGACTGTGGCTCCACGTGACTCTTTAAGGCCTCAGAGACTGCTCGCCAGGTGCCGAGCAATCCCACTGCAACCCTGCCATTTTTAGTTGCAGAGTCCCACACCTTGACCTCAGTTTGGTCCCATGTTTCAGGCTCATAAACTGTCCAATTATTAATAAGGAGAATAAGCTGTAAGGTTACCAGGACAGCCTTTGTTCCTAAGGACGTATGATTCCCCATAATGCGCAACTGCTTACCAGCGAGAGGCAGTTGTGTGCACAGGTCCGCTTCTCTCAGATCGAGCTTCTCTTCGGCTCCAGTGCGCCTATTTCCAGTGACTTTCTGTACGAGCTTCTCTGAGCCGTTTGCTGAGTTTGGCCGAACCTGTCTTCGTGAGGCAATCAGAATGCCTGTTCCCGTCCTGGTCTCCATTCTGCCAGCCTGTTCCTCTTCACTTCTTTTTCCTGCTTCTTTATTGATGTAACTTCATCGTGTTGCCTTTTTTCTTTTTTTCTTCTCCTTTCTTGAGGGCAGGCTCCCCTCTTATACCCTTCTCTCCACAGCAGTTCTTTTCAAAACAACTTTTCATTGGTCAGACAACTTTGAATGTAACAACAACAACAAACACCCAGAAACATCCATGCCTTAATGGCTGGAGAACAAGAGAACCAGCTGGAGAACAAGAAACCAGAGACTGCATGGAGTCTCCTGAATCAGCCGTCTTTGTTCCCTCTAAACTCTTTTATATTCCTGATGGCCTCTTCGTTAAGAGTCTAATGTTATCTCAACCATGGGGCTTTCCAACCCCCATGGCCACATTCCCAAATCTCCCCCTTCTATATTAATATCAACCATTTTCTCGACACGAATTACCACTCCATATATAACACTATGTAACTGAGAGTGGTGCAGGGATACCTAAGCAGGGTTGTGTTTCCCCACATAACCCCACATTATTCTTAGGGACCACATGCTTTTCTTACTGCCTGTACTGTTACTTGCAGACTAAAATGTGATTTTGGTGGGATTTCTGTTATTCTTGTGCTATGTTGCTCCTATAGCTTGCATCTCTCCACAAATCCTGCATAAAATGTTTCTCTTCTTTCTTCCCTTCCCAGGACAATTCAGCTTCCTTTAGGATTTGGACCTATTTTTAATGGGTCTGATTAATTTCCTTACTGGCTTCTCTCATAAAATAAACTTAGGGAAAGACCCCTTCATGAGTTATTTCACCTTTCATATAGGAGTTTCAATGTTTTCAAATTACAGATGCAGATCATCATTCACAGTGTCCTGAAATTCTCATCTCGTTAACAGGACCCAGACTCCTTTCTCAATAGTCCAGTGCATTACCTCTAACAAAAGAGTCTATCTGAAACTCATCTGAGGTTCCCCAGTGAGGACTGATAAAGGTCTCATTCTTTTCTGCTTCTCCTAAAAGTAAATTTAGGTCAGCTCTAAATATAAATTACATTCTTGCTTCTGTTTATTTGTGCTTAGTTTACTTTAGAAATATCATTTTACCTATTATCTTAATGTGGTATGTCTTTGTTTCTATGTACAGCCTTTTCTTTTTTTTTCGCTCATGATCACACTGCTCACTTTAATAAAGGTCTTGCGTAAATTATTAGTTTTTACCATGTTCCATGAACCTGCTTATGGGTAGCAACATGAGGTGACTCCATTATGTCTAAATCACTTTGCTTCTTTGGTGAGAGTTCTATTTTCAGAGAGGCTGCAACCATAGCTAGCATTTCTGGCATTCATGCAGTGACTGGCTGCTTGCCCCAGAGGTCACTTGCCCAGTCATGTCTTGTGCGTTTCCATCATAAAACAGATGTCAGCTGATCAGGATCAGGATCTGGTCTCTCCTACGAGGAGTGTTACAAAAGAAGGAAACGGGAGTACAGCTCATGGTTCCCACTTATCATTTATGCTTTTGACTTTCCATTTCCTGTTCATGATCTTGTTGATTAATTTATCTGGACAGACTGCTGTACCTATGCAGATACCAGCAGAAGGTCACATGTGGGTAGGAACTGCTTGCAGGTATAATTCAAGATCAGGGATGTATATGAGACCTTTGTATTGCAGGCTGCCTTGTACAACAATATTTTTTTTTAGTACAAAAATCACCTGAGACATACCTGGTGCTATGAAGTAATTCAAAACACAAATTAGTAAAAGGAAAAAGTTATGCTAGGGCTAAGTCATGATCTTACTGATGGGGACTATTCCTTATATGTTTTCACTGATGGATTTACTGCTTTGAGATATTTTTTACTCTAGTATAAGAAATGGACTACTTCAAGAATACACATTTTCATTATAATAACAATTAATCAGGTTTCTTCTTTCCTCCAACAATAAGATATCTTTTTTACCTGTATGACAAACAAAAAACCAAACAAACAATAAAATAAAGCCTCAAAGAGCAGAAGATGGTTGCTTGTTTTCCAGACATTGACCATAGTAAACTGAGCAGTGAAAATTACGCACATTGCAATTGCTGGTAATAACTGGATGGTTTCACCACTCCACACATTATTCTCCAAAATGAACAGAAAATGTGATTGTAATGGGTATATTCTTGCTCCAGTGAGCTAGGTAACAATATCAAACTTAGACTGCTTAATGCAAGTAGTTCCTGTGTGAGAAAGTAAGTTGTGTTTTTGCAGTAGAGAACTAATTTTCTATATTAAAAGGTAGTTGTGTAGTCATGTGTTGGGTCTGTCTGGGCTGGAGTCACCTTTCCCTGCAGCAGCCCACATAGTGCTGTGCTCTGCACTCGTAGCTGGAACAGCACTGATATCACTCCAGTGTTGTGTCTATTGCTGCATAGTGCTGGCACAGCATCAGGACTCCTTCCAAGCCCCCAGGAGCCAGCGGGGAGGGGGGTGGGCAAGTGATGGGGAGGGGACATTGCCAGGGCAGCTGACCTAAACCAATCAAAGGGATATTCCATAACACCTGATGTCACACTCAGCAATAAAAAGAGGGGCTCTCGTGGAGGAGGGGGCTGTTCCTCCTGAACAACCACTACGCGTTTGAGGCCCTGCTTCCCAGGATGTGGCCGAACATCGCTCGTTGATGGGAAGTAGAGAATATTTTTTTCCCTTCTCTCTGTGCTTCCGCGCGGACTGATTGTTTCTTTTGTTTCTTTTTCTCCCCATTCCCTTTCCCTTTAATTAAACCTTTCTCATCTCAAACCTCGAGTTCTCTGTGTTGTATTTTCTCCCCCTTCTTCTTTGAGGAGAGGGGGAGTGAGAAAGCAGTTGTGGTAGAGCTCGGCTGCCCACCTGAGTAAAACCACCACAAGTAATAACAAGGAGAAATGCTAAGTAGATGCCTCTGTCCTAATCCTAGGTGAAGGCGTGTGGTACCCTGTGGGTGGTAAAGTCCACAGCAGCACGTCAGGAAGAGCTGGGGATTAAGGGTTCCAAGAGTCAGCAGGGTGGGGTTGGAGACCCTGGGATTGTGCCTAAAGATAGCCCTTTGGAGAGAATGATAAGGATTTGGAAAAACAACTCAAAAACTAAGAAAAAAGATTTAAAAATGGTTTGATATTGTGTAATTGTCTGGCCTAAAAAGCTAATAAAAGGAACTTCAGTATTTTGGCCAAAATACGGGTCTGACGAAAATTCAGGCTTTAAATTTATATGTAAACAATAAGGTTCCATTTTCAGAGGAGGAATCAAGTTATGTTCCCTATAATCCTAATATTGCACCGGAGGCAGTGGCAGCTGCTCCAGGAGGGGAGACAGGGACTGCAAATGACGCTGTCCATGGAGAAGTTGCACAGGGGAGCGTGGAGCAGCAAGAACGGAGGCAGAGGGGTCCCGGCAGGGCCTCAGGGCTGTGCAAGGCTGACGTGGGGCCGCTGCCACTCCACCCTTACCAGCAGAGAGATTAGGAGTTTTAAGAAGGAAATGGAAATCTTTACGTGAGTGCCTAGCAGAACAGTCAAATCCATTTCTAAGGCCTAATTTGTATTCCTGGGGGGGAAATGTCAATCTTAATTATGTTACTCACTGGAGAAGAATGTTCAGGAGGGGAATGATTTGCCAGGCAGCTATGCAAGAATGGGAAATGTGAGAAACACTCCATAGCCAATAACTTAGGCTCAAGCGAGGATCTCAGGGAAGTTGTAATTTATTCGTGATTGCAATGGCGGGCGCCCCACAAGCAGGAAAGAGCGCATCTACTGGTTCCAAAACACAGTTTATATACTTTTTGATGACAGGACCCTCCCCTGTTTCCCCACTGAGTGGGTAATCCAGGTACACAATCTATCTGATGCTTCACAGACAATGCACGGCCTTCAGTTGCCAGCCTGTTAAATTTCAAGTTTCTTTTGACACTTTTACTGTTTAAAGTGGTAATATTTCTTCACTTATCTGACTCGACTTAACACCATGATTTTCTCCTAATTGCTCTAAGGAGTCCGGTTGTCTGCATTTTAAAAGGTCACCTGCTAAGCTTTCTTATCACTGCAAGCATATCTCAATACCACATTCCTTCCTTCTAAACAATGTGTCCTGGTTTCAATTAGGACAGAGTTAATTTTCTTCCTAGTAGCTGGTAGAATGCTATGTTTTGGCTTAGGATGAGAAGAGTGCTGATAACACCCCGATGTTTTAATTGTTGCAGAGCAGTGCTTATACTAAGCCAAGGACATCTCAGCTTCTCGCTCTGTCCTGCCAACGGGCAGACTGGGGGTGCAGCAAGAGCTGGGAGGGGACAGACCCAGGACAGGTGACCCAAACTAGCCAAAGGGGTATTCCATACCATCTGACGTCATGCTAAACAATATATAGGGGTGGCTAGCCGGGAGAGTGGGGCTGGGACTGCTCAGGGTTAGGCTGGGCATCGGTCAGCGGGTGGTGGTATGCAATTGCATTGTGCATCACTTGTTTGTACACATTATTAGTAGTAGTACTGTTATTGTTATTATTATTATTGTTATTATTATTATTATTTTTCTGTCTTATTAAACTGTCTTTATCTCAACTCACGGGCTTCACTTTCCCGTGATCCCAGAGAGGGAGGGGGGAGGGTGAGCGAACGGCTGTGTGGTGTTTAGCTGCCGGCCGGGTTAAACCACTACAGTCCTTTTGGCGCCCAACGTGGGGCTCGAAAGGTTGAGATAACGGCAGATCTGACCAGAGTGTGTTAAACTAAAATTGGTATAAGTATTAGACCTTCTTAATAGTTACTTGTCATAATGCTGATTGCTTTAATCTCAACTCTGCTGCGCCTGTTTTCAAAATTGAGTATTATAGCACATTATTTTCCTTATGTGCTCTCTGTCATGTTGTTTATCCTCTCCGGGCCCTGGTTTAAGATCATTATGGTACTGTGTGTTATAACAGTGGCTTATGAGGCGGAGAGATATCTGGTCATGACTCTAACTTGGTATTTGTACTCAATAACGTCGTTGATTCTATACTTTGGAAACCGTATCTCAGAAACTATTAGCAATTATACCTGTTGCATTTTTCATCAGGGAGCAAATCTGAGGAGGGGAAAGGGGAAGATATTTTTTCTTACTCGATCACTCTCCCTTTCTCCTTCACCACCCTCTTATCCTCCAAGCTTGTTACAATAGCTCTCCAAGATATTGAATATCCTTGGGATACTGAGACCAGCATGGTCTTGTTGTTATGCCTCCTGAATGCACTTCAGGTTTTGCTTAAAGTTAAACAACTACTTAGGAAGCTCATCCAGAGATCTGGAGGCAGGATAGTTGTGAGTGGCAGGGAGTATGGGAGGATATGGGCAGGCATCTAGAGCAGTGGGCACCCCCAGTGTTTTGGAAATTCACCCCTGAACAACTGTAAAATCTTAAAAAACTGGCAGAATGCTTGAGAAAAAGGTGTCATTATTCTGGCAGTTCCAGAGTGACACAGATGCTGGGGCCTGGCTCATGCCTATCAAGCTGCAATTGATACTATCAACTTAGTGACAGACCCTGAGGCCACTCCAAGTCCTATGACAGATCCAACTCCGACCCCTACGATGGACCCTGCAGCCGCTCCAGCTCCTGCAGCCACTCCAGCTCCTGTGGCTGGATCAGAGAAACGAGCTGTAGCAGTGCAAGTCGCACTTGCACAGACAAGATGAAAAAATGGTATAGGGATTCAGGTCGTTCAGAATGCAAAGTCTTCTGCCAAGTCTAGGTATAGAGACAACGATGCTGGGCCATCATGGATTCAGCAGGAGGAAGATGAGGATGCTGAACAATCAACAGTAACTACCCGAAACCTATACAAGTGTGAGCTACGAGATGTGCGAAAAGATTTTGGTTGTTGCATAGGTGAGCAGATTGTCACCTGGCTCCTCCGTTGCTGGGACACCGGAGCCAATTGTGTGGAATTAGACGGCAGGGAAGCCAAGCGACTGGGATCCCTTGCTAGAGACGCAGGCATTGACAAAGCAATTGCAGATGGAGCACAATCTCACAGCCTCTGGAGGCGTCTCCTCTCAGCTGTGAGGGAAAGGTATCCCTTCAAGGAAGAACTTGTATGTCTACCAGGCAAGTGGACCGCTATGGAGAAGGGAATCCAGTACCTGAGGGAATTACCATACGGGAGGTGATTTATGAGGACCCAGACCTCAGACAAACATCCATAGATCCAAATGAAGTCAGGTGTACACGACCCATGTGGCGGAAGTTTGTACAGAGTGCACCATCATCATATGCCAGCTCATTGGCAATAATGGCCTGGAAAGAGGATGAGGAACCCACAGTGGATGAAGTGGCTAAACAACTTCGGCAGTATGAAGAAAGTCTCTCCTCTTCCTTACAGGCCTGTGTCTCAGCTGTGGAGAAACTTTCTGAAGAGTTCCACCAACTTAAAGAGAATCTATCTTCCTCCCCACCTGAACCAACCAGTGTCCACCAACTAAATGAGAACACTTGGGAGAAACTTTCTGAAAAGGTTCACCAAGTTGAAGAGAGATTATTTTCCTCCCCACCTGTACAAAGCAGCGTCTCAGCTATCAGGGGTAAGCATTCATCCGCACAAGGAAGACGATATGGTGGGCACACACCCCATGACACCCTGTGGTTTTATTTACGAGACCATGGACAGGACGTGAGAAAATGGGATGGAAAATCTACCGTGACCCTAGAGGCACGGGAATGTGAGTTGCAAAAGAAAACAATCGGGAAAAAGGGATTCTCTGAAAAGTTTGCTGCTCCAACTTCCAGCAGACAGTCTTTCAAACACAGAAACGATATGGCATCATGCTAAACAATATATAGGGGTGGCTAGCCGGGGGAGTGGGGCCGGGACTGCTCAGGGTTAGGCTGGGCATCGGCCAGCGGGTGGTGAGCAATTGCATTGTGCATCACTTGTTTGTACACATTAGTAGTAGTATTATCATCATTGTTGTTATTATTATTATTGTTATTATTGTTTTTCTGTCTTAATAAACTGTCTTTATCTCAACTCACAGGCTTTACTTTCCCGTTTCTCTCCCCCATCCCAGAGAGGGAGGGGGGAGGGTGAGCAAACGGCTGTGTGGTGTTTAGCTGCCAGCCGGGTTAAACCACGACAGACATGAAAAGTGACACAAATTGATAGCAGTCTTGTTGCCATCAGACTGTAAAAGAATTAAAATGAAGGTAGATGTACATGTTAGACTGAATACATACCTAGCCAAACGTCCGACAGGATCCAATAACAGCTACTGGAAAGGGGAAGAATAGGGTAACTTTGTAGCAGTATTACAGTCAACATACCCTGCCAAATTATGTAAAAATGCATTTGCTTCAATTCAATACTCCCTTTACAAGATCATTTGTGATTGTCAGTAGGACTAAACCTAAACACAGAGAAACAAATGACACAGACTCGAATGGCTCTCTGGAGTCAGGTCTAGATTCCTGCAGCTATAAGCAGAAAAATTAAAAAACTAATATATCTTAGTCCATTTTGTTTTCAAGTTTCTGAAGTAATCAAAAAATATATTTTTCCACTGCCAACCTAAGTTCATTTACTACTGAACTACTTGTTTTTGTAGTCACGCTGATCTTCAGTTACAAAGCTGAGCTCTCACCTGAGCTTTACCCTTGTTATCCATATTCAGCTTCTTTGTTAGCCAAACAAGCCACATTATTTTGTTTTGTCTAGATGGACTTTTCTCTCTGATCCTTCTGCTCCTGTCTTTCCTGAACAGGGATATACAGAAGCAGAACTTAGCAGTACTTTATGCAGAGGAAATAACCCTTTCCTCTTTCACTGGAAAGGCCTCACTTGAGATATCAAACAACATTGAATGAGATTAACTTCTTTACTGACTGAGGGTAGAAATCCTCTCTGTTAAAACAATAACTAGCGTCCTTAAGACTGTGGAGCGCCGCTCCAGTCTCTCGGCGCCGCTCCGGTCTCTCGGCCTGTTCAGGTCTCAGTGAGTCCAGGTCTCGGCCTGTGCGGGCCTCATATGTTGCAGGAAGCACAGCCGAAAGCACCAGTAGAGTCAGATCATGCTCCTGCCTTTTTCTTGTCACAGTCAAAACATTTAAGAGCAAAAATAGGATACACAGGATACACAAGATACACCGGGCCCATATATTAGGCACCACCACTCAAAACTTGGATAAAATAACACTTCTTTTCAGTCTGTCAAGCACTTCGTTCGTCTCTGCCCACTCCCCTTGCGGAGAGTACGGAACCATGGATCGGAACTCTGCACTCGCTTTGCAGCAACGCTGCGTCTCACTCACACAGCACAATCGCACACGGAGGCCTCCAGCACATCTCATTCATACCACAGGAATATAATTTAGAACGATAACCAACCAAACAAGTATTGTCTCTGACTGTGTTCTTCGTGAAGTGACTTGTAACACTTTGTTTCAAACCCTTACATTTACACAAATACTTTCAACACAAAATACATACAATATGCAAATATTACAATATACAAAATGTCAACACAAAATACATACATAAAAACACATACAATTATTAACACTCCAGTTAATATCCCTCCAGCAGCCGAAAACATACCGTTTGTCTGCAGTTTCAGGAGATCTGTGCTCCTGCGGTGAACAGCCGAGTGTGGAGTCTCCTCCAAGCAAAAACACTCAGGGTGCACCTAGGGGCGTCCACGCTGCAGCCGATCCTGCAGCCGAGCAGAGTGTCTCCTGCCTGGCTCACCAAAATGACTCACAGAAAGCTGACTCCACAATCAGTAAGATTGTAAAGTAGGTATGTTTACTCAGTTCTATGCAGCACAGGGCGGGTAGTCCCGCCAAAGTCGTACACGCCTAACGTGGCAAATTGCTTTAGTAAAGAGTTACATATACATGAACATTCCTATACATATCCCTAACCTGTCCCTTTGTGAACAGTCCTCCTTATCTCAGACCCCTTGATTAAAGTCCGAACCATGAGGTTGTTTTTGATCTGGTTCTCGGGGTCTGAGAGGCTCCTGTTATCTGGAGGTATAAGTGCAGCACAGGCACAAATGTAGCACATATTCATTCTTAATCAATTGCTCTCTAATTTCTAATTCCAATGTTTCAGCTTGCTCTTTTCCGGATCCACAGGTATTCTACTATTAATGTTCAAAGCCTGACAGACCCCGTCCTCCGTGGATCAAAATACATGGGGTCTTAAAGGTTCTTTTGGTTATTCTGTCATAAAATACTGGATCATTTTTAATTTACTCTTTAATTTTCTGGGGCCCCTATTGTTCCAATTTCTAATCATTATTCATAATGGACTTTTTGGTCATATATCTGGTAATTTGCTCCCTTTCTGGTCCTTGGTCTTCGATTTTATCTGACCCATCCGGGAATTTTACTAGTGGCAATTCCCACAGCCCTTGGTTGCCCCCAGTGAGAGTGTCTTGCAGGGGGTTTAGGACCTATCACCCACCCACGTATCCCTCTCTTCACCAGCCCCCCCCGACAGGAGATTAGAACCAGTGAGAAAACAAAAAAGACCTCCACGCTGACTTTACAAGTCTCAGTTACACTCTCACACACAAACACTGGCAACCGCACCTTTACCAAACCGGACGGTATCTTACGAATGTCGTCTTCATCCAGAGTCCAACTGGACGGTATCCACAAGCATCTCTGCTGTCTTCGTCTGGGATCGAACCAGACGGTATCCACAAACGACTGTCGTCTTCATCCGGTTCGATTCCGGACACCGGAATCCAACCGAATGGTATCCAAACGACCCTGTCGTCTTCGTCCGGATCTTCGCACGCAGAATTACGGGCAAAAAACAGCCGGCAAGTGAGCTCCAAAAAAATCAAATTCTTTGCTTACCTTTATTCAGGTTCAGGATGGCATTAGTCCCGATCCAACTCAAACAGGAGCCACCAAATGGTGGGGCGCCTCTCCTAGATTAAATCAGAATTCAGGAACTATAGCCATCCCGGACGAGCCCCCAAATTGTTATAAATGGCTCAGGATTCAAATTAGGATTAAATAAAAAAATAGGATTTATTGAAAGAATATAAAGGAATAGAGGTAAGCAAACAGCGCTGGGTGCACCGGGAGTCTCCGCTCCACCAGGATGCACACCAGTTACATCAAGCAGCTGATTTTTATGCTCCTAGACTAATACATATTCATTACTACTTCTAAAAAAATAGATTATTATAATTAGCTTCCGGGGTCCAGTCCCTCCTACTGGAACATGCGCAGTCTCCTCTGGGGGTCTCTTCTGGGGGTCTCTAGGGGTCTTTCATGCTGAAGGCTCGTAGTCTTCCTCTCCCCCTTTGTACTTACTGGGCACCATGCCAAGTTTATAGAACATCCTCTTCAAGTCTTGTCTCCCAGCCGTCCTTCAGCTTCTTTCTCCTTCCTCTTTATCTCTCGGCCCCCCCAACCAGATACCAAAGATCCGCATAGTATCCCATAACAGTCACTAGTTGTTATCAGTTGTTCTGAAACTCCCAGACACACGAGTAATTAAAACATTCTTCCCCAGCCATTCACAGACACATCTATAGCAGTGTTAGAAATAGAAGTCCGGAATAACAAAAGCAAACAGGTTCATAAATTTAAGAAGTGATAAATTGACTAGAATGAGGGGGAGACTGGGACACACTGCATCTGTGGTTCAAGAATTAAATTGCCAGTGCAGGGCCCAGAGGCAGACAGGATTCAAACAGAATTGTTCTTTATGGACACGAATTGTCAAAACATTCCTCACAAGACTAATACATATACCAGCTGATCATGCTGGCTGTAGTTACAGACAAAATTAACAACAACAAAAAAAAAACAGCTTCAAAATGAGGGCAGATGTCCATCATATATCCCTTTTACAGGGGTCCATTTCTAGCCATGAATCATTAATTAACTTTGTTAATATGTCTGAAGAAGTGCAAATGTTTTAATGAATAATTAATAAATAAGAATTCATTCAAACCAATTGCTTTACAGAAGTATAAAATTCAAGTCACTAAGTGTTCCTCTTATTTTTTTTTTTTTCTTTTTTTCTTTGCAAGGGAGGCTGAGTAGCATCTATGCTTCACTACTTTTCTTTCTGTCTTTAGGAAACTCTGTATTCTTTTTACAGCTATACCTGGTAAGTGATACTGGGGAATGTGACTTTGTATCCATCAAACTTTTAGTTGCTACCTTCTAAATGTTCTCTATGGTATTAAGCTTAATACCAAAGTATCAATATAACCAAATATTAATTTTTTTTTCATATTTATTACACTTATTGGCTTTAATTATTGCCAGAATTTCTGGCAGGTAAGTGAAAGAAATTGAAACAGTGACAAAAGATTGGTTAGAGCATCAGAATTAGGTTCAGAATGTCTCTCAAATTTACTGAACTACTTGTCTCTTTAAACAAGCCCTTTTACTATTTTAACAAATAAGAATCATGCCTAGTACTCTTTCTTATCATCCATGGCTAACAGTAATTGTAAAATCACTGAGCTGATACCAGAAGCATAGCAGTGCTTGCATGTAACTCAGAATTAATGCTTATACCACTTTAATGCAATTAGTTACTTATCAATTTGCTACAGTATTAATTAAAGGTTTTTTTTTTTATCAAAATACGTCAAACATGAGGAAAAACATAAAATGAAGGAAGCTCTTTGCATACATTTGAGATGAAATCATGGCCTCATAGAAAGAAATAGGAGTGTTGTTCTTGTCTGCTTTTTTTAGGCCTGTGTGTATTTTGAATTTTTGTGCTCTTTCTATATCAACAACATCAACAAAAAAAAAGATCACAGAATCACAGAATCAAAGAATCATCTAGGTTGGAAGAGACCTCCAAGATCACCTAGTCCAACCTCTGACCTAACACTAACCAGCCCTCCACTAAATCATATCACTAAGCTCTACATCTAAATATCTTTTAAAGACCAAAGACCTCCAGAGATGGTGACTCAACTACTTCCCTGGGCAGCCCATTCCAATGCCTAACAACCCCCTCAGCAAAGAAGTTCTTCCTAATATCCAATTTAAAAGATATTTGCTTTACCTATAACAGCCTCTAGGAATATAAGCAGTCTACATTAATGATGTATAAAAAACAGTTTCCAGGCCCACTAAAGTAATCTTACAAATGAAAGACAACCTTATAATACTAGAAAATGATTTTAAAAGCATAGACCTCTTCTGTTCTGAATACTTAATAGATTCCTTGCAATACCAAGATCCTTAGAAGAAGGGTTTCTATATACTGCCTTTTCTTAGATGAGATGCAAATTCTTTGAATACTCCTATATGGGTCCTGGCTTACTCCTATCAAACACTATTTAACATCATCCAGCACCTTGAAGAGAGGGAGGAAGTCTCTGAGTCTGATGACCAGATAACACATGCTGTGGCTGACCCAGAGGACCAACCGACTATGGTATCAGTTGCTCCCATAGTCAAGTTAAAACAATGGAAACGGAAGTCAGCTCATTTAGTGAGGAAAGAAGCTCCTCCTAAGGATGAGGGAGAAGAGGAAAAGGCAGGCAGCTCTAAAGCAGCGTCATCATGGCAACATCAGGGAGAAGAGACTGAAATCATAAATCAATCAGAAACTACTCGATCTCTATCCTTGAGTGAGTTGTGAGAAATACGAAAGGATTATGGTCATCATCCAGGTGAGCACATCCTCACCTGGCTGCTTCGATGCTGGGATGCAGGGGCCAATAGCCAACAATTAGAAGGCAATGAAGCCAAGCAGCTGGGATGCCTCTCTAGAGAAATGGTAATTGACAAAGTAACTGGGAAGGAGGCACAAGTTCTCAGCCTCTGGAGGCGACTCCTGGCAGCTGTGAAAGAAAGATATCCCCATAAGGAAGATATGTATATCAAGTAGGCAAGTGGACCACTATGGATAAAGGTCTCCAGCATCTGCAGGAATTAGCTGTGCAGGAGATGATTTATAGTGATTTGGACAATGCCCAGACACCTCAAGACCCCGATGAAGTCCAGTGCACAACATCCATGTGACATAAATTTGTGCGGAGTGCACCATCAGCACGTGCCAGTACGCTGGCAGTAATTAACTGGGAGGAGAGGATGGGACCAACAGTGTATAATCTGTCCTGCCAGCTTCAAAAATATGAAGACAATCTCTCTGCTCCGCTACAGTCCTGTGTCTCAGCTGTGGAGAAACTGTCCGAAAGACTTGACCAACTTGTAGAACGAGCATATCCATCCTCATCTAGACGGAGTGATATTTCAGCCACTAAGAATCAGCATTTTGCTTTCACTTGGAGGGGCATCCAATACACCTGGAATCGACTGCCCCAGGGGTGGAAAAAAAGCCCTACTATTTGCCACGGACTGATCCAGCCTGCACTGGAACAAGGGGGAGCTCCTGAACAACTGCAGTCTGTTGATGATATATTCGTGTGGGACAACACAGCAGAAGAAGTTTTTGAGAAAGGGAAGAAAGTAATCCAAATTCTTCTGAAAGCTGGCTTTGCTATTAAAGAGAATAAGGTCAAGGGACCTGCACAGGAAGTCCAGTTCTTGGGGGTAAAAAGGCAGGATGGACATCGCCATATTCTGATGGATGTGATCAATAAAATAACAGCAATGTCTCCGCCAACTAGAAAAAAGAAACACAAGCTTTCCCAGGCCTCGTGGGATTCTGGAGAATGCATGTGCCAGGCTATAGTCAGCTTGTGAGTCCTCTATATCGAGTGAATCGAAAGAGAAACTATTTTGAGTGGGGCCCCGAGCAACAACAGGCCTTTGAACAAATCAAACAAGAAATAGCTCGTGCAGTAGCCCTTGGGCCTGTCCGGACTGGACCAGCTGTGCAAAACATACTTTACACTGCAGCTGGGGAGCATGGGCTTACCTGGAGCCTCTGGCAGAAAACCCCAGAAGAAACTCGAGGTCGACCCCTGTGGTTCTGGAGCTGGGGCTATCGAGGATCAGAAGCCAATTACACCCCAACTGAAAAGGAAATATTAACAGCATATGATTCAAAGTTGTTTGACCAATGAAAAGTTGTTTTGAAAAGAACTGCTGTGGAGAGAAGGGTATAAGAGGGGAGCCTGCCCTCAAGAAAGGAGAAGAAAAAAAGAAAAAAGGCAACACGATGAAGTTACATCAATAAAGAAGCAGGAAAAAGAAGTGAAGAGGAACAGGCTGGCAGAATGGAGACCAGGACGGGAACAGGCACTTTGATTGCCTCATGAAGATAGGTTCGGCCAAACTCAGCAAACTGCTCAGAGAAGCTCGTACAGAAAGTCGCTGGAAATAGGCGCACTGGAGCTGGAGAGAAGCTCGAGCTGAGAGAAGCGGACCTGTGCACACAACTGCCTCTCGCTGGTAAGCAGTTGCGCATTATGGGGAATCATACGTCCTTAGGAACAAAGGCTGTCCTGGTAACCTTACAGCTTATTCTCCTTATTAATAATTGGACAGTTTATGAGCCTGAAATGTGGGACCAAACTGAGGTCAAGGTGTGGGACTCTGCAACTAAAAATGGCAGGGTTGCAGTGGGATTGCTCGGCACCTGGCGAGCAGTCTCTGAGGCCTTAAAGAGTCACGTGGTGTTGAGGGATTTCTTGAAACAGCAAAAATCCCATGGCTTGCTGTAGCTGAGCAAACCAAGCTACCAGGGCAACTATGAGAAGTTCCCATGACAGTGTTCCCACATCGCCCAATTGAGGAATTCAGGAAAATATTGTTACCAGTAGCTGGCCTCAAGGACAAGGTCTATGTGACTGCTAATCACAAGGGGGTTGTTTTCTTGCAGGTGGGGTTGTTTTCTTGTAGCTGTTTGTCTGGGTGCTTTTGACCAATAATCTTGTGTGAAACACTGTCCACCCCTGTTAAGTTCTCTATAAAAGTTAGGCTATTCGGGCAATAAAATGGAGCATGATCTGACTCTGCTGGTGTCTGTCGTGCTTTCGGCCGTGCTTCCTACAACATATGGCGCCCGAACAGGCTGAGACCCTAACAGGCTGAGGCCGGGACATCGGAGCGGCGCCGGGACATCGGAGCGGCGCCGTGGGGTCCGAGGCACATGGCAAGCCGACCACCGCACAGAGAGAAGCATTGAAACACCCTACTAACCGACGTGGGCAACGGCCTCGGGGTGAGAAACGGGACGCGGAGAGACGCGGAAAAAGGAATCGCGGTGAGACGCGGAATCGCGGAGAGACGCAGAAAAGGGAATCGCGGAGAGACGCCGAATCGTGGGGGGACGCGGAAAAAGGACTCGCGGTGAGACGCGGAAAAGGGAATCGCGGAGAGACGCGGAATCGCAGAGAGACGCGGAAAAGGGAATCGCGGAGAGACGCGGAATCGCGGGTGGACGCGGAAAAAGGAATCGCGGAGAGACGCGGAATCGCGGAGAGACGCGGAAAAAGGAATCGCGGTGAGACGCGGAATCGCGGGGGGACGCGGAAAAGGGAATCGCGAAGAGACGCGGAATCGCGGAGAGACGCGGAAAAGGGAATCGCGGAGAGACGCGGAATCACGGGTGGACGCGGAAAAAGGAATCGCGGAGAGACGTGGAATCGCGGAGAGACGCGGAAAAAGGAATCGCGGTGAGACGCGGAATCGCGGGGGGACGCGGAAAAGGGAATCGCGAAGAGATGCGGAATCGCGGAGAGACGCGGAAAAGGGAATCGCGGAGAGACGCGGAATCGCGGGGGGACGCGGGAAATTTGAAATAATCGCATGAAATTGAAGTAATCGCGGTGCGATACGGGCCATCCGAGATCGAGTTGCTACGGGAGACCAGAGGCATCAGTGGACAACGGCAGCCGATCCTCACCGTGTGGCAAGTCGGCACAGAGCAGAGGGACGGACATCAGGACCCTGCAGCCTGTCTGACGGAACCATGGAGGCAGCGGCAGCAGGGGCTGTGCTGCTTCTCTCTGGCATTCTTTTTATAAGAAGTTATCTTGCAATGCAAAAAAGACTATTCGTCCCCAGATCGGTGTTATAACTATGTTTCTGGATAACATTCCGTGGGGTTGCCACATTCTACAGACTATTAATGACAATTTAGCTCTATTGCAGGGCAGGAGTGCAGAGACGCAGATTACACTGCCAAATGACCACCGTCAGTCAGGCTCGTTCACAAACAGCTTCTAGGGTTGCAGCTGGCACGGCCTGCAGCCGTATAGCAGACGTTACACTCTCTTTCCTAACTAGTAATCATGTGTCTCATCCATTTGTGGTGAATGGTCAGTGGCAAAAAAAAGAAAAGGGGGAGAGTAAGGGGCGACAAAGACAGAAACGGTACCAGGAGGATGCCACTGACACTAACAGCATGGGTAATAGGAGCAGTATAAGTGACACAGGTGCAGGGCGGCGGTGGGTGCTGCAGCGCTGCGGGGCACTCTGCCTGCTGCTCGCCCTCGCCGGCCTGTGCACTGCTGCCGATGGTGCTAGAGCAAAATGTGAAGACTGCTTAGATGGCAGTGATGAGAGTGCTTGTGTGAAGAAGACGTGTGCTGAATCTGACTTTGTGTGCAACAGTGGTCAGTGTGTGCCAAATAGATGGCAGTGTGATGGGGATCCGGACTGTGAAGATGGGTCTGATGAGAGTGCTGAGCTGTGTCATACGAGAACATGCCGGGTAAATGAAATCAGCTATGGTCCTCAGTCAACCCAGCGTATCCCAGTGTCCTGGAAATGTGATGGTGAAAAGGACTGTGACAGTGGAGAAGATGAAGAGAATTGTGGCATTGTGACTTGTAGTGCAGCAGAATTCACATGCAGTAGTGGGCAATGTATTTCCAAAAGCTTTGTCTGCAATGTTCAAGATGACTGCAGTGATGGTAGCGATGAGCTGGAGTGTGCACCTCCTACCTGTGGTGTTCATGAGTTTCAGTGCAAGAGTTCTACCTGCATCCCTATCAGCTGGGTGTGTGTTGATGATGCTGACTGCTCCGACCACTCGGATGAATCTTTGGAGCAGTGTGTCCGCCAGCCTGCACCTCCAGTGAAGTGTTCTACGAGTGAGGTGCAGTGCGGCTCAGGTGAATGTATCCACAAGAAGTGGCGATGTGATGGAGATCCTGATTGCAAGGATGGAAGTGATGAAATTAACTGCCCTTCCTGGACCTGCAGGCCAGACCAGTTCAGATGTGAAGATGGGAACTGTGTCCATGGGAGTAGGCAGTGCAGTGGTGTGAGAGACTGTCTGGATGGCACTGATGAAGCAAACTGTAACAATGTTATTCAGTGCTCTGGACCTGGTAAATTCAACTGCAGAAGTGGAGAATGCATAGATATCAATAAAGTGTGTAACCAGCAGAGAGACTGCAAGGACTGGGGTGATGAGCCCCTGGAGGAATGCATCATAAATGAATGTGACTGTCCAGCTGGGTTTGAGTTTATAGACAAGAGAAACTGTGGAGACATTGATGAATGTCAAAACCTTGGTATCTGTAGTCAAATGTGTATCAACCTGAAAGGTGGCTACAAAAGTGAACGTAGCCGTGGATATCAGATGATTCCTGCTACAGGAACCTGGAAAAGGCCATACTGGTACAAAGACACAAATAACACCTGTGATTGCAATGACGCTGCTAAGCAGGGTTTAGGGGTTTATAGCATGGAGACAAGGGGTAACAACTACAGTGTTTGGAACAATTGTACAGCTTTGGCCTTACCTCCTGATGTGCTTCTGATTTGTGGGAATGGGGCCTGGCAAGGTATCCCTGCAAATGCTATCAGATGTCCATGTTACATAGATAAACTCATTGTATTTGCTCCTAGCTTGTTACAGTTGCGTGAGATCACCAGACATAAATGGACATTGCTTGCATTGGATTGCAATGATAATGTTGAATTGTGTGGGGTTGCAGCTAGAGCGGCATTAGCAATTTCAGTGCCTGGAGTGGCATCTGCGGCCACACGTAACAACTTAGAAAATTGGTATGCTGGGCCGAGAGGCAAGCCTATGCCACGACAGAGATACTTGAGGAGATGTTACCAGATCAAAATAGTCTGCGACATGTGCTCTTACAGGATCAAGCTGCTATTGACATCTTGCTTTTGGCTCAAAGGAATGGGTGTGAGGACTTTAAGGGAATGTACTGTTTAAACCTTTCTGATCATAATGAGTCAATTCACAAATCCATTACTTTCCTGAAAGAGCACATGAGAAAGATTCAATATGGTATCAATCCTTTCAATCAATGGTTCACTGACTTGTTTGAAACAAAGTGTAGATGATTGCTGGGTTTAATCACAAGGGGATTAAGGATTTGGTTTATGGCGGTGGTAATCATCGTTGTGTGTTGTAAATATAGCTAAAGAGTTACTTGTAAAACTGTTGTGTCGGGCTTGGTTTGCTCAAAAGAAGAAGGGGGAATTGTTGAGGGATTTCTTGAAACAGCAAAAATCCCATGGCTTGCTGTAGCTGAGCAAACCAAGCTACCAGGGCAACTATGAGAAGTTCCCATGACAGTGTTCCCACATCGCCCAATTGAGGAATTCAGGAAAATATTGTTACCAGTAGCTGGCCTCAAGGACAAGGTCTATGTGACTGCTAATCACAAGGGGGTTGTTTTCTTGCAGGTGGGGTTGTTTTCTTGTAGCTGTTTGTCTGGGTGCTTTTGACCAATAATCTTGTGTGAAACACTGTCCACCCCTGTTAAGTTCTCTATAAAAGTTAGGCTATTCGGGCAATAAAATGGAGCATGATCTGACTCTGCTGGTGTCTGTCGTGCTTTCGGCCGTGCTTCCTGCAACAACGTGGAGCCACAGTCACAAACGTGTGGCTTGCCAGATAGTGAGGGAGCTGCGGGCTCCTCTACTGATCCAACTGCTTCGCCATCGGCCCCTCTGCTGCCACAGCCATCAAAGGCTTTTGCTGTTACGCCCCCTGTTGACCTAAATGTGCCTTTTGACCCAGGCCTATTGGCCTTGAAAAGGAGATGGATATGCTTCTCTTTGATCCGGGAAGAACAGGATACATAAGGCCTGAAGACCAAGTTGCTTGACAACTTAAAGTGAGACATATTGTTCAAAAGGAATGGAAAATGGAGACTTGTTAGTAATCAAGAAAAGGAATGGAAAATGGAGACTGTTAAGTCATGGAACTTAAGGGATTGTTTGTTACCTTTTCTGATCATGAATATGTATAGGCATACTCGATTTTCGTAAGTCATGGAACTTAAAGGATTGTTTGTTACCTTTCCTGATTGTACATATGTATAGGCATACTTGGGTTTAGTATGTAAAGCAATGTTTTGTATATTTAGTATGTTTAATGTTCGTGTGTGCGTGTTGGTGGAGCGTAGACTCCCCGCACACCCAGCGCTGTTTACTTGCCTTTTATACCTTTTATACCTTTTATGCCTTTTATACCTTTTATAGGTATAAATATTACAAAATTCAGATTGAGTTGAGACTTCATTTATAACACAAACAATCCTTTAAGTTCCATGACTTACTAAACTCGAGTACTCCTATACATACATGTATGTACAATCAGAAAAGGTAACAAACAATCCTTCCCAGTTCCATGACTTAACGGTCTCCATTTTCCATTCCTTTTGAACGATATGTCTTGCTTATTGTTGTACCTGTATTTTTTGTACCGGGGAGTCCAGAACTGGACACTGTATTCCAGGTGAGTAGAGGGGGAGGATCACCTCCCTTGACCTGCTGGCTATGCTCCTTTTAATGCATGCCAGGATCCCATTGGCCCTCTTGGCCACAAGGGCACAGTGCTGGCTCATGGTCAACCTGTCGTCCACCAGGAACCCCAGGTCCTTCTCCTCAGAGCTCCCCTCCAGCAGGTCATCCCCCAGTCTGTACTGATACGTGTGGTTGTCCCTTCCCAGGTGCAGGACTCTACACTTGCTCTTATTAAACCTCATTTGGTTTCTTCCTACTCATCTCTCTAGCCTGTCCAGGTCTTGCTGAATGGTAGCACAGCCTTCTGGCGTGTCAGCCACTCCTCCCAGCTTTGTGTCATCAGCGTTCTTGCTGAGGGCAGACTCTATTCCTTCATCAAGGTTGTCGATGAAGATGTTGAACAAGACCAGACCCAGCACCGACCCCTGGGGAACACCGCTAGTCACAGGTCTCCAGCCGGACTCTGCGCCACCAAACACTACCCTCTGAACTTGACCAGTCAGCCAGTTCTCAACCCACCTTACTGTCCATTCATCTATCCCACACTTTCTCAGCTTTGCTATCAGGATGTCATGGGAGACAGTATCAAAAGCCTTGCTAAAGTCAAGGTAGATGACATCCACTGCTCTCCCCCCATCTACCCAGCTGGTGATGCCATCATAGAAGGCAACGAGGTTGGTTGAGCACGATTTCCCCTTGGTGAATCCATGCTGACTACTCCTCATAACCTTCTTCTCTTCCAATTGCTTGCATCCAGAACAAGCTGTTCCAACACCTTTCCAGGGACAGAGGTGAGACTGAATGGCCTGTAGTTTCCCAGATCCTCCTTCTTGCCCTTCTTGAAGACTGGAGTGACACTGGCTATCCTCCAATCTTCAGGCACCTCTCCTGTTCTCCAGGACCTTTCAAAGTTGATAGAGAGCGGTTCGGCAATCACCTCTGCTAACTCCCTTAGCACACGTGGATGCATCCCATTGGGACCCATGGATTTGTGTGCGATTTCTGTAGCCCAAACTCAGGGACACTTGATTCATAATTACATCCATTCAGGGAGTCCTGCCTGGAGCTTTCTCTGGACTCGACAGGGATAATATGTAACTTTTATTTCCATTTTCCCTTGTTTGAAAGAAATTTTGCATCCCATTTTTCCAGCAAGTCCCTTCTCAATAAGGGTCTTGGTGAATTGGGCAAGTATAAAAATTGATGTGTTTCAGTCATTTTCCCCCAATTTAAATTTCAAGCATTAAAAAACAAACAAACAAACAAAACAAAACAAAACAAAAAAAAACACCTTTTCTTGTTGGCCAGTTTCTCCTATTACATTTACAGACTCAGCACTTTTCCAGAATCAATTTTTGGATTAACACAGAGAAAGAGACTCCAATAACCAACAAAAAATCCAAAAAAATCCAAGCCTCTCTCTTCGTTCTCTAGCTTTATTTCAATCAGTAGACCTGCTACAGTAGATGACCCAGGTCCCTGTCATTCCTGCTCTGACTGTTGCAAGTTTATCCTGCAACCTAAGGCAATCCTTTTTTTTTTCTTTTTTTTCTTTTTTCTTTTTTCTTTTTCTTTTCCTCAGTGTCCTTCCTTCTTCTTTCTTTCTGTTCTAGTGCAGACACTGTTTGCCGTGGCTATTTTTCTGCCATTTTGCAAACCCTTAGTGCTTTATATAACATGATTGCTTCTTTAGCTGGAAAAGCTTCTAAAAATGTCACCCCCCTAACAGAATCACACGTTAGAAGGAGAGAAAAATCACAAAATTGCAAGTCTTTTGAAAATTCTGCAATGTGAAGTTTACTGCTCTCTGATATTGCTCTTTCATGAATTTCAGTAGATAATGTCAGAAGAAAAAGTGTGTGTATATATATATTACTCTCTTGAGGATTCCTTTCTGTCTTTTGCAACTTAACATATTCTGGCTTCATTTAAAGTAAAAAATTATAAGTACCTGCCTTTCTACCCTATGTCCAAACTGTATTTCTGCAAAAACATTTGTTTTCTCCAAGGAAAGCATAAATCAGGGTATTTGATGTTTAACAAAAGGGGCCAGAAAGTCGTAGGGGATGCCCGTGCTTGGCTGGGGCTGCTGGTAAACTGCGCAGAGACGTCTGGCGTACGGCATAGTCCCCATAAGGGAGGAGGGTACCCTACAGGCTGATCGATATAGTGGTCAAGGGGATTTGCTGACCAATAGAGTGGTCGCTAATGATCTTGTGAGCAGATCGAGCAAATCTGAGGTTACCGCTGCATCCCAGTATTGGGAGCCAGGACGAACCTGCTAATGACTGTATAAGAAGCAGGAGAAGGGTAAACTGGCCCCTCACAATTGTGACAAGGTTACTTTGGTAATATTTGCAGCTGCTGGAAGGATATTAACTGGAGTGGTAATAAGTGTATGTCTTATTTTTAAATGTCTGGGTATCTCATGTTGAAAGCATTTGTGTAAGCATCTTTGAGACAAGGTATTGTTGTGAAGTGAGTTACTCCATGAAGAACATGGCCAGAGACAATACAAACAAGTTTGGTTATTGTTTTAAGTGATATACTCTTGTGGTATGAATGAGAAGGTCAAGGCAGCCCCTTTTTTCTGATTGCATGATTGTGCTGTGTGAGTGAGATGCTATGGGAGTGTAGCCATTGGGGTCGACAAGCCCCATTGTTGGTGATAACATTAGACTCTTAAAGATGAGGCCATCAGGAATGTAGAGTTTAGAAGGAACAAAGAAGGGTAATTCAGGAGACGCCTTGCTGTCTTGGACTGCTTGCTCTCCAGCTGTTGAGTCATGGAAGTTTCTGGGTGTTAGCTGTTGCCGAGCAAAGTTGTTGACCAATGAATAGTTCATAGAAAAGTACTGATGTGGGGCAAATGGTATAAGAAGGGAGTCTGTCCTCAATATGGATGAAGTTATGTCCTCAATAAGAGAACGTTGAAGTTATGTCATCAGTAAAGTGGTAGCAGTTACTGATCCTGAAAGAACCCTGGTGTCCGTGTGGTCCTTACGCCACAAATGGCACCCGAACAGGGACATGAAGAAAAGGAACAGGGACATAAAGAAAATGAACAGGGACTACCTGAAGAGCAGGGACAAGCTAATAGAACAGGGACAAAAAAAAACAAAAAAAAATGAAAAAACAGGGACAGGCTAACAGAACAGGGACCAGGAAAGGAATGGGGACATTGATTGCCTCCTGAAGATAGGTTTGGCTGAACTCAGCAAACTGCTCAAAGAAGCTCGTACAGAAAGTTGCTGGAAAGAACCACACCCAAGTTGGAAAGAAGCTCATACTGAAAGTCGCTGAATGGAAGTGCACCGGAGCTGGAAAGAAACTCGTATTGAAAGTCGCTGGAAAGAAGCGCACCAGAGCTGGAAGGAAGCAGAAGCTGAGAGAAGCGGACCCGCGCACACAACTGCCCCTCGCTGGCTGGATGTAAGCACTTGCGCACTATGGGGAATCATATGGCCCTAGAAACAAAAAATGTCCTGATAACCTTCCAGCTTAGTCCCTTTATTATGAATCAGACAGTTTATGATCCTGAAACATGGGATCAAGTTGAGGTCAAGGTGTGGGACTCTGATACTAAAAACGACAAGGTTGCGGTGGGATTGCTCAGCACCTGGCAAGCAGTCTCTGAGGCCTTAAAGAGCCATGTGGGACCACAATCAGAAACCTGTGGTTTTCCAGATAGTGAGGGAGCTGCGGGCTCGTCCACCGATCCTTCTGCTATGCCATCGGCCCTGCCACCGCTACTGCCATTGCAGGCCTTTGCTGTTGCACCCCCTGATGACCTGAACTTTCCTTTTGGTCCAGGCCCTATAGAGCCAGAAAAGGATCCGGATCTGTTTCCCTTCGATCCAGGAGGAATAGGATACATAAGGTCCGAAGGCTGAGTTGCTTAAGAACATAAAGCAAGACATATTGTTTCCACAACTGGCCCTCGAATTCTCCAGTGTTTGTAATAAAGAAAAGGAATGGAAAATGGAGACCATTATCTGAGAAAATTAATGAATTCGTGGAAGATATGGGAGCACTTCAACCAGGATTACCAACTCCAACTATGCTCCCCCAGTCATGGACATTAATACTAACAGACTTAAACAATTGTTTTTTTATGTTTATGTTTCAATTGATACCTTTTCTGATTGTATTTTTGCATCTGTCCATGCAGGAGAAAAGGCAAAGGATGTGTGTAAATCCTTTCACCCAGCTGGTGATGCCATCATAGAAGGCAACGAGGTTGGTCGAGCACGACTTCCCCTTGGTGAATCCATGTTGACTACTCCTCATAACCTTCATCTCTTACAGTTGCTTAGAGATGGCATCCAGAACAAGCTGTTAAGATGGTATTCCTTCCTGTATATTCTTAGCAATATACTTTTTTCCCCCCCTTATTTTTCAGGTAGTAAAAAGTAGACCCATTAAAGAACAGAACAATGCCAATGCCAATTCATTGGACTAGTGCAGTCCACTATAAGCAGAAACCAATTTTTATATTTGTTTGCTTATGTAAAAATTACATTCAGACCTTCTGAAGTCTGAACAGTGTGTATCACTATGCCAGGCAGAGACCTGCTTGCTGAACAGGACACTGAAATAGGTCATTGCTGCAGTGTCCCAGACATTGAATATATTAGTGCAGTGCAGACACCCATTTCAGCTATACAAGTTATATACTACCAAAGGAACTCTTAGATGTGTGGAAACCCTGTGATAACAGCTTAAAATTTAAGCTAATGTAAGCTACCATTCATTTTCACTGAGAGATCTTGAGTAAACAGAATTTGAAAACTTAACCTAGAATGACAATAAGGAAAAACATAAGTCCTTGAGTGGGTGTCAATGCCAGTACTACCACCAAACAGCAGGAAAAATAACACTCACTTTAGCTTAAGATAAATATTTGCAATGTAGATATGACTAAATCTGAGCCTGGTCACTCTGCATTTTCCTATTGGCAATTAAGAGAAATGGGAACTTTGTGGTATCTCATCTGAGCTATCTTAAATGTCTACTTTAGAATGAGATGAGTCCTGCACTAGAAATGCCTATATGTATAAGTTTTAACAATAAGGGGAATCTATAACATCTTCATTTTCATTTTCTGTGATTCTGTGATTTCAGCAATAGAAATCCACAGTACAGACAGGTGTCACTTGTATGTTAATGCTTGTATTTATTTAAAGGAATCAAAGAATCCTCCAGAGTGAGACCATAATGACAGGCAAGTGATGCTTAAGCAAACAGCCCTGGTGATGTCAATCCAACTTCTGTTTTTTATCAGGTAAAGGCTACTGTGGCAATGAATGAGTCACTTCTGTCTTTCTATTAGACCGTTGACTAGTAACAACTTGTTGAGTAGCTTCAACTAAAGTATCTTGTCCTGGCTATCTTCTTAGATCTTATACTTCATACTTCCTGGAGGTTTCTTGATGCATATCATGAGACAGACTTATACACTCTGCCTGCTGTTCCTTTAGGATAAGAAGTCAAAAGGTATCTTCCATGATATATTCCTCCTGTAGGAAAAAAATATTCTGTAGTCTAAAACTTGTCTGTCATGCTAGAATAAGATAAGTAATGTGATGGAGAAAAGAAGCTCTCCTACATGGTTTGTCTCCACTTCTTTATTTATTTACTGCTCTTTTCAGTTTTCTTTTTAATATATTGTGGCCACTATCATTCTGTTGCTTTAATAATAAATTCTCAGAATTGTATTCTGCCTGCAACCAGGTAGTGCTAGATGTACCATACATACATTTACCCTGTACTACCTCTGATATACCCTGGTTTATACTCTAGCTATTTGTGTCTAAAGAATAGGAAAACCTAACTAGATCTAAACTAGATCTAAAAAATCGGAAAATCTAACTATTTTGAATATATTTGATACCAGCTATATTCTTTTGATCTTGTGTATTTTATTATTATTATTGTACTCACACACAGAGACAAAGAAGAAAAATAATACACAGGAAGGCAAGATAGTGATGTGTGCTAGAAATTGTTAGAAGTTCACAAAAAGTATGGGAAATAATATATTGATCCCCTACACTTAGTTTGTAACAATTCTCCGGATCGTGTATGGGTTTCATTCTCTGCAATCATACCCACTCTGAGAACATCCCTAAGCAATATTTGCTTCACAAGAGACAGGCATTTCAGTGCTTTAGGTGAAGAACTCACTGTAGCCTTATGTGCAATAATTAGATCATTAACACAAATTGTATTTTTTTTGTATTTAAAACCTTCTCTTCCGTGTCCTTTATTTTTCCTAACAAATGCAATATTTTTAAGTCTTTTATGTAATATTTCTTTATTAAGCATGAATCTTTGTGGTTTTTATTTTATAAACACAGTACAGGAAATTCATTACAGTTGTACCTTGATATTCTGCATCAAATAAGCGTCCTGACTTATGAAAAGTTAAATATGTTAGAACAGTGAGTTTTAGTTTGTCTCCAAGGTCACAGTGAACCAATTCTAGAGCTAGAAAAAGCACATAGGAGGTTTAAGTAGTGCCTCCTTTTCTTAGCAGAATATATGTCAAGATTCCTCAGTCAGATGGAATTTTCTGATGAAATGAGGCTTATGCTGAAGATACTAACTGCTAAAAGAAAAATATGTCTTTTACAAAGCCTTTTGTCAAAGAATGAATGGATTCCTGTACTTCCCTTTTCTGCTGCCTGGTGACCTGTCCAGGAACTCCAACTTCCCATTTTTGTAACTTATCATCACCCTTTCATCCCAAAGGTTTTCAGACGCATAACGGACAATCAACCTTTCAGAAAGATACTTGAATGTGTAGGTAACAGCAGTAAAATATTTGGAAGTTCAGAGAAGTATAGTCTGAAGGCAGTAAACCAGTAAGAAACATTGCAGGAAATAAATATCAGCCAATGAGGAAGCAGCGTATGAAATTTCACATAAGTAAAGATGCATTTGCAAATTGAAAGGAAAAAAAATCTTCCTTATGCCCATTAAGGGCAGGACAAGAAATGAGGAGATGGAAGGGATATAAGTTACAATTTTCTTTCTCTACTTCATTACCTGAATTTAAGGATACTGGAAATTTAGAACACATTACTTAAAAGGCATTGGATCCCCATTACTGAAGGAGTTTTAAAATAAGTTATACAAACACCTGGTTTGAGTCTTGAGAGTGGAGTACTTGGAACAGACTTCCAAAGATCACTTCCAAGCCTGGTAGTTTACAGTCTAATTCTATAAAAATTAATTTATATATATATTAATTTATATCTATAAAAAATTAATTATTTGTAGTTTTGAAAAAAAGAGTCATTACTGTGACCTTCCATATTCTTGGTAGATGCTCGGGCAGCCAAAAGAAACAACCATTCTTTAAGTTTTGTTCCTATACTTGATGTCATTACAAATTTATTTATTTTGTTGCTGGAATCTCATTGACTACAAAATGTTTAGCCCAATTACCCCAGTATAGAGTCTAATCTTATATTTAATTAGATCCTTATTAGAGTTGAATCTTATGTTTAATTATCTCCTTGCATGCAGAAATGACTTAGAAAGACAGATGGTCTAAAAACATAACAACCCACATAGAGAAATTACAACTATGTTGTTGTCTACTACTGTATATCAGGCTGCCTATAAATGTAAACATAATGCAAAGCTCACTGCTTATTGTCTGATCTTGACCTACTTTTCTGTCTATTCTTATTTCCAGCAAATATTTGATCTTTCATATGATTAAATGGTGAACATGAGGATGATAATATGTTTATCTGGAGCAAATGAATGGAAGTATACTATATTGCTGTTGGTATATAATCTAAGCTGAAATACAAAAATAAATACCAAAAAGCCATATTTGATGTTGTTTTGATACAGAGGACTCCATTACTGTGCTATCTCCTAAGCACATTAAGTTTTCTTATGCCAAATAAATCAGAACATTGTAATTTAAGAATCTTGTTTTGTAAATTGAAGATTCATGATGCAGTTGTACTCACAGGAGTATAATAATGTTGCAGTCCACGTAAGGTGTTTCTGAATAAGTTTTTACCTCAACTTGAAGTGTTGATATGGATGCCAGAAAACATAAGATTGCTGCTTATAAAATAGATCTTCCTTTATTAATTGATGTTTTAATAATCATTTTCCAATGTTGCCTTTAGGAAAAAAAATAGGAATTATGTTGAAGGAAATTCAACAATTTCCAAACTTAATACAACATAATTCTCTGAAAGAGAAAGGGAGAGTGAACAGGTAGGAAAAAATATCTTCCCCGTCCACTCCACAGACTGGCTCCCTGACAAAAAAAGGCAATAGGTGCAATTGTTAATAGTTTCCGAGATACGGTTTCCAAAGTATAGAGTCGAGTACAAATACCAGGTTAGAGTCATGACCAGAAATTTCATTGTATCATAAGCCGTTGTTACACCACACAGTACCATAATGATCTTAAACCAGGGCCCGGAAAGGATAAACAGCATGACAGGGAGCACATAAAGTAACGTGCTATACAACTCAATTTGGAAAACAGGCACAGCAGACTTGAGATTAAAGCAATCAACATTGTGACTAACCACTATTAAGCAGATCTAATACTTATACCAATTTTAGTTTAACACACTCTGGTCAGATCTGCCGTTATCTCAACCCTTCGAGCCACACGTTGGGTACCAAAAAGGACTGTTGTGGTTTAACCCGGCCGGCAGCTAAACACCACACAGCCATTTGCTCCACCCTCCCTCTCTGGGATGGGGGAGAGAAATGGGAAAGTGAAGCCCGTGAGTTGAGGTAAAGACAGTTTATTAAGACAGGAAAGTAATAATAATAATAGTAGTAATAATGATAATAGTACTACTAATAATAATGTGTACAAACAAGTGATGCACAATGCAATTGCAGCACCCCCCCCCCCCCCGCTAACCACCCCTATATTGTTTAGCATGACGTCAGATGGTATGGAATACCCCTTTGGCCGGTTTGAGTCAGATGTCCTGGGTCTGTCCCATCCCAGCTCCTGCTGCACCCCTAGCCTGCCCGCTGGCAGGACAGAGTGAGAAAGCTGAACAGTCCTTGGCTTGGTGTAAGCACTGCTCTGCAACAATTAAAACATTGGTGTGTTATCAACACTCTTTTCATCCTAATCCAAAACATAGTACCCTACCAGCTACTAGGAGGAAAATTAACTCTATCCCAACTGAAACCAGGACACCAAGATACATATACAAACTTAGCCTAGAAGACCAGTACAGAGACATAAGTATTATACAATGCTGTCTTAATTTATGCAGTTTGTCTTCATGTGTTTTTAGCTTTTCATAAAGTCGTGCAGCATCTTTAATATGCAAATAGCATTTTTCCCCCTTATTTCCCATTCTTTCGAATGGAGTTGTGAACCTTTTTGACATTTAAATTAGAGCATCATAATTATGTTTTTGCTGAGTAAATGGCAGGTGATGAACTGCAAACAGGTGTACATTAGAAGCAGCAGAAGATAAATCTCAACTGTGCTATTATTTTTAGTTGCATACATTGTATAAGTATGTGCAGGAGAGAAGGAATGAACATTATTAAACAAAAACATTGGCCCTTCTTGGTCCAAGTTCTGTAAGTTACTAAACAATCTTTTTTTCCATTAATGTCAATGTGAGGAAAAAGAATGCTTTGCACTTTGTAGGACTTAAAATGTATATAAAAAAAATAGTTTTGAATTTGAAAGTTGTCTTCCCTAATCAAGTTTTGTCTAAATCCCCCAGCTGATTGGATTTCCTACATACTTATTACAAAGCAAGATTAACAGGTCCACAGATGTTCTGGAATCCCCAGATACCCAAAGAATAAGAATTCTTTTTTCCCAGTTCTTATTTGCTTTGTTGTAGTTTGGAGAATTTCAATAGCTTTTTGTTGTTGTTATTTTTGCTAGTTTTAAAGAATAGGCAGAAATTTCAGTAACAATGTAGCAGGTTCATAAATTCCAATGAAAATGTTTTAAAGATTCCACTTTTGACTATGTCTGTAAACTTCTGTCTATATTTTCAAGATTCTGAGGAGTCAGTAGTGCATGCTGACTTCATAAGCCATTTGGGAGTATAGCTTCTTCCACAGAATTTTAATCCAAAGTACCTTTATGGAGTTAAACAATAGAAGACCACATATGTCATAAATCACAGAAAGCAGTAGTGTGTAGACATGAGATGGGGAATAAATTCAGGCATTCAGTTGTAAAGGCAATAATTTATGGAGAGAGAAATTAAGAAACAGTCAATAGGTTTCAAAATGAGATGAGGAAAAAAATGAAGTCAATGAGGTGGGATGCTCAATTAAGCCTCTTTTAGGTGATGAGAACTCAGCAAAACGCTCAGAGAAGCTCGTAAAGAAAGAGAAAAAAGAAAAAAAAGGCACAACAATGAAGTTATATCAATAAAGAAGCAGGAAAAAGAAGTGAAGAGGAACAGGCTGGCAGAATGGAGACCAGGACGGGAACAGGCATTCTGATTGCCTCACGAAGACAGGTTCGGCCAAACTCAGCAAACGGCTCAGAGAAGCTCATACAGAAAGTCACTGGAAATAGGCGCACTGGAGCTGAAGAGAAGCTCGATCTGAGAGAAGCGGACCTGTGCACACAACTGCCTCTCGCTGGTAAGCAGTTGCGCATTATGGGGAATCATACGTCCTTAGGAACAAAGGCTGTCCTGGTAACCTTACAGCTTATTCTCCTTATTAATAATTGGACAGTTTATGAGCCTGAAATATGGGACCAATCTGAGGTCAAAGTGTGGGACTCTGCAACTAAAAATGGCAGGGTTGCAGTGGGATTGCTCGGAACCTGGCGAGCAGTCTCTGAGGCCTTAATGAGCCACGTGGGACCACAGTCAGAAACGTGTGGCTTTCCAGTGAGGGAGCTGCAGGCTCCTTTACTGATCCGACTGCTACGCCATGGGCCCCTCTGCTGCCACAGCCATCGAAGGCTTTTGCTGTTACACCCCCTGTTGACCTGAACGTACCTTTTGACCCAGGCCTATGTGGTGGTTTTACCGTGCTGGGCAGCTAAACCCCACAATCGCTCTCTCACTCCCCCTCCTTTAGATGAGGAGGGGGAGAAGTAAAGCAAAGAACAACTCACGGGTTGAGATAAGGATAATTTAATTAAAGGGAAATAATTACACAGACTTCCCCATCCACTTTCCTACATGCACTAATGGGGACTTTAGCTCCTTTCACTATGTGTAGGGGTTTTGTTTCGGCAGGACCAGCACGGCTGTCAGACCCCCTATTGTTTACTAGCCAAGTGGCTTCTGGTAGATTTGTGTCCCATAGTTTCCACGTCCCAGCACCTAATGCTCGTAACATAGTCTTTAACAGTCCATTGTACCTCTCAACCTTCCCAGAGGCTTGTGGGTGATAAGGGATGTGGTACACCCACTCAATACCATGCCTCTTTGCCCAGGAGGTAACAAGATTGTTTCGGAAATGACTCCCATTGTCAGACTCAATTCTCTCTGGTGTACCATGACGCCACAATACTTGTCTTTCCAGGCCCAAGATAGTGTTTCGGGCTGTAGCATGGTTTACAGGGTATGTTTCCAGCCACCCAGGAGTTGCTTCTACCATGGTGAGTATGTACCGTTTGCCTTGGCGAGTTTTTGGGAGTGGTCCGATGTAGTCAATTTGCCAGGCCTCACCATATTGAAACCCTAGTCATCTCCCCCTGTTCCAGGGAGATTTTACCTTCATGGCTTTCTTGATTGCAGCACAGGTCTCACACTCATGGGTAACCTGTGTGATGGCCTCAATGGTCAAGTCCACCCCTCGATCACGAGCCCATCTGTAAGTGGCATCCCTCCCCAGATGTCCTGATGTTTCATGGGCCCATCGAGCTACAAACAGCTCACCCTTACGTTCCCAGTCTAGGTCCACCTGAGCCACTTCAATTTTCAAAGCTCGATCCACTTCTTTGTTGTTCTGATGTTCTTCAGTAGTGTGACTCTTGGGCATGTGGGCATCTACATGACGTACTTTAACATCCAGGTTTTCTACCCGGGCAGCAATATCTTGCCACAGGGTAGCAGCCCAGATAGGTTTACCTCTGCGCTGCCAGTTGCTCTCTTTCCATTGCTGCAGCCACCCCCACAGAGCATTTGCCACCATCCATGAGTCAGTGTAGAGATACAATACTGGCGAATTTTCTCTTTCGGCGATATCTAGGGCTAATTGTATGGCTTTTACTTCTGCATACTGACTCGACTCACCTTCCCCTTCCATGGCTTCCACAAGTCATCGTATGGGATTCCACACAGCAGCTTTCCATTTCCGATGGCTCCCTATCAGACGGCAGGATCCGTCAGTAAACAACACATACTGCTTTCTGTCTTCTGGCAACTTATTTTATGGTGGTGCCTCTTCAGCACGGGTTACCTCTTCTGTTGGCACTCCAAAATCTCTGCCTTCCGGCCAGTCCATAACCTCTTCCAGGATTCCTGGGCGATTGGGTTTTCCCATTCGAGCCCGCTGTGTAATTAACGCTATCCACTTACTCCATGTAGCATCAGTTGCATGGTGTGTAGTGGGAATTTTCTCTTTGAACATCCAGTGTAACACAGGTAGCCGCGGTGCCAAGAGGAGCTGTGCCTCTGTACCCACAACTTCTGAAGCGGTTCGAACACCCTCATATGCTGTGAGTATTTCTTTTTCAGTTGGGGCGTAATTGGCTTCTGATCCTCGATAGCCCCGACTCCAGAAGCCCAGAGGTCGACCTCGAGTTTCTTCTGGGGTTTTCTGCCAGAGGCTCCAGGTGAGCCCATGCTCCCCAGCTGCAGTGTACAGTATATTTTGCACAGCTGGTTCAGTACGGACAGGCCCAAGGGCTACTGCACGAGCTATTTCTTGTTTGATTTGTTCAAAGGCCTGTTGTTGCTCGGGGCCCCACTCAAAATAGTTTCTCTTTCGAGTCACTCGATATAGAGGACTCACAAGCTGACTATAGCCTGGCACATGCATTCTCCAGAATCCCACGAGGCCTAGGAAAGCTTGCGTTTCCTTTTTGCTAGTTGGCGGAGACATTGCTGTTATTTTATTGATCACATCCATCAGAATATGGCGATGTCCATCCTGCCTTTTTACCCCCAAGAACTGGATTTCCTGTGTAGGCCCCTTGACCTTGCTCTTTTTAATGGCAAAACAAGCTTTCAGGAGAATTTGGATTATTTTCTTCCCTTTCTCAAAAACTTCTTCTGCTGTGTTGCCCCACACGAGGATGTCATCAATGTACTGAAGGTGCTCAGGAGCTCCCCCTTGCTCCAGTGCAGACTGGATCAGTCCATGGCAAATGGTAGGGCTGTGTTTCCACCCCTGGGGCAGCCGATTCCAGGTGTATTGGATGCCCCTCCAAGTGAAAGCAAACTGCAGCCTGCATGCTGCTGCCAAAGGGATGGAGAAAAATGCATTAGCAGTATTGATTGTGGCGTACCACTTGGCTGCCTTTGACTCTAGTTCGTACTGAAGTTCTAGCATGTCCGGCACTGCAGCACTCAGTGGTGGCGTGACTTCATTCAGGCCTCGATAGTCCACTGTTAGCCTCCACTCGCCATTAGACTTTCGTACTGGCCATATAGGACTATTAAAGGGTGAGCGAGTCTTGCTGATTACTCCCTGACTCTCCAGTCGGTGAACCAACTCATGGATGGGAATCAGGGAGTCTCGGTTGGTGCGATATTGCCGTCGGTGCACCTTTGTAGTAGCAATTGGTACCTGTTGTTCTTCAACCTTCAGCAATCCTACAACAGAAGGGTCTTCTGAAAGGCCAGGCAGGGTAGACAGCTGCCTAATCTTCTCTGTGCTCAAAGCAGCTATGCCAAAAGCCCACCGATATCCTTTTGGATCCTTGAAGTACCCTCTCTTGAGATAGTCTATGCCAAGGATACACGGAGCCTCTGGGCCAGTCACAATGGGATGCTTTTGCCACTCATTCCCAGTTAGACTCACTTCAGCTTCCAGTACAGATAGTTGTTGGGATCCCCCTGTCACTCCAGAGATACAGGTGAGTTCTGTCCCTTGGTAGCCTGATGGCATTAAGGTGCATTGTGCGCCAGTGTCCACTAAAGCTTTGTATTCTTGTGGTTCTGATGTGCCAGGCCATCGGATCCACACAGTCCAATAAATCCGGTTATCCCTCTCCTCTACCTGGCCAGAGGCAGGGCCCCTCTAGTCCTGGCTGGAGCGTCTGCCACTTAATTCTTGCAAATGAGAGGTAGAGGTCCCTTCATCAGGGTCAAGAATAACATCAGCTCTTCTACTGCCTCTGGGGTACTGCCCAATAGAAACTGGAGCAGCATTTCTCTTAGGAGCCCCTCTTCTTGCTGCTGTATTTCCTTTCAGTTCACGTACCCGAGCAGCTAGGTTTGAAGTAGGTACACCATCCCATTTCCTCATATCTTCCCCATGGTCACGCAGATAAAACCACAAGGTGCCACTTGGTGTACGTCTTGGGTACTCTCTCTCTTGAGCAGGCGAATGCTGATTCTTAGTGGCTGAAGTATCACTCTGTCTAAATGAGGGGGAATATACTTGTTCCACGAGCTTGTCAAGTCCTTTAGACAGTTTCTCCACAGCTGAGACACAGGACTGTAGCGGAGCAGAGAGATTGTCTTCATATTGTTGAAGCTGGCAGGAGACATCATACATTGTTGGTCCCATCCCCTCCTCCCAGTTAATTACTGCCAGCGTACTGGCACGTGCTGATGGTGCACTCCGCACAAATTTACGCCACATGGATGTTGTGCACTGGACTTCATCGGGGTCTTGAGGTGTCTGGGCATTGTCCAAATCACTATAAATCATCTCCTGCACAGCTAATTCCTGCAGATGCTGGAGACCTTTATCCATAGTGGTCCACTTGCCTACTTGATATACATATCTTCCTTATGGGGATATCTTTCTTTCACAGCTGCCAGGAGTCGCCTCCAGAGGCTGAGAACTTGTGCCTCCTTCCCAGTTACTTTGTCAATTACCATTTCTCTAGAGAGGCATCCCAGCTGCTTGGCTTCATTGCCTTCTAATTGTTGGCTACTGGCCCCTGCATCCCAGCATCGGAGCAGCCAAGTGAGGATGCGTTCACCTGGGCGTCGACCATAATCCTTTCGTATTTCTCGCATCTCACTCAGGGATAAGGATCGAGTGATTTCTGATTCCTTTATGATTTCCGTCTCGTCTTCCTGCTGTTTTTGTGATGGCTCTGCTTTAGAGGTGCCTGCCAATTCCCCTTCTCCCTCCTTCTTAGGAGAGCCTTCTTCCCTTACTAAACGAGCTGACCTCCGTTTCCATTGTTTTGACTTGACTATGGGGGCGACTGATACCATAGTTGGTTGGTCCTCTGGGTCAGCCACAGCATGTGTTACTTGGTCATCAGATTCAGAGACTTCCTCCCTCTCTTCAAGTTGCTGGATGATGTTAAACAGTGTTTGATAGGAATAAACCAGGACCCAGCACAATGCTGCAAGCTGTTGTTCTCCAGCATTATCAGGATCAGGACATACAACTCTCAAACATTCTACCAAGTTTTTAGGATTTAGCACTTGCTCAGGGGTGAAGTTCAAAACTATTGGAGGAGACACTCGTGACAGGTATCTGCTAACATCATCCCACACACCGTGCCACTCACCACGAGACTGTTTCGGGACAGATTCCCAAATAAGTTTTCTAAACAATCGACTAATCTTAGAGAGAAAATGAAACCTGTTATTCAGAATTAGAAATAGCAATACATGGGTTACAGATGGATCTTCAAAATACTCCCAAACTGTTGTAATTATCCCACTGTGAAAGAAGGGAAAGGTACCATTCCTGATATTATTAATAAACTGGTGTCCAGATGAGAAAAGGAAGGCAGTGTAGTTCTGAATATTCTCTGAAAGATAGTTTCCATGGGACCCAAATGATAACAGCGCAGAGCCTGAATTCCAGAGTAAAACCAAGGTCAGTGCTTGGCAGCACAACGAATTAAAAAAAGTGAACACAGATTGTAGCACTTTGTCGGATCGGATATATAGGAGAAAGGAGAATATGACACGAATTGCATGACATATGAACAAAGCCATTATTATTAACAGGGCAAGGAACATGGTTACTAGCAAGCAAGTGTGTTAGTTGTATGCGTTTAATCAATTCTATTGTTATCTCAACCCTTCGAGCCCCACGTTGGGCGCCAAAATGGACTGTGGTGGTTTTACTGTGCTGGGCAGCTAAACCCCACAACCGCTCTCTCACTCCCCCTCCTTTAGATGAGGAGGGGGAGAAGTAAAGCAAAGAACAACTCACGGGTTGAGATAAGGATAATTTAATTAAAGGGAAATAATTATAATAATTAAATAAAGACTACCATGAACTAAACAATTTAACTAAGGGGAAGTAAAAGGGAAAAGGGGAAAAAGGGAGAAAAACAAACAAACAAAATAAATGAAAGCTATATGGAAGTGCAGAGGAAAGAAATTACTCTCTACTTCCCACAAATGAGCGATGATTGACCACGTCCTTGAAGCAAGGCCTCAACGCACGCAGACGGTGTTCGAGAGGAGGACCGACGTCTTCTCAACGAGAGCCCACCCCTCCCCTCTTCTTCCTGTTTCCACCTTTTATTGCTGAGTGTGACACCACATGGTATGGAATATCCCTTTGATTGGTTTAGGTCAGCTGCCCTAGCGATGTTTCTCTCCTCACTTTTTGCCCACCCCCTAGGAGGGTTAGAAAAAGGCCCAATGCTGTGCCACTGCTGCTCAGCAGTAGACACAACACTGGTGTGATAACACTGCTGTTCCAGCTACAAGTACAGAGTACGGCACTGTATGGGCTGCTGCCGGGAAAGTTAACATTCCAGCCAGACCCAGTACAACCTATTGGCCTTGAAAAGGAGGTGTATATGCTTTTCTTCGATCCGGGAAGAACGGGATACATAAGGCCTGAAGACCGAGTTGCTTGACAACTTAAAGCGAGACATATTGTTCAAAAGGAATGGAAAATGGAGACTTGTTAGTAATCAAGAAAAGGAATGGAAAATGGAGACTGTTGAGTCGTAGAACTGTAGTGGGTTTACGTGGCAAGGTTTTGGTAGCAGGGAGCCATAGGGGTGGTTTCTGTGAGAAAGATCTAGAAGCTGCCCCATGTTTGGGAAGGGCCCCATTGTTTTCCAGATCTGAGCCAATAAGCGATGTTGTTTGCGCCTCTGTGAGAGCATATTTAAGACAGGGAAAAAACGCTGCGCCACACAGCAGCCGGGAGAGTCAAGGGAGTGAGAGAACAGCCTTGCACCAAGGTCAGTGTAGAAGGAGGGGGAGAGGAGCAGAAGTCCCCTGCGGCCTGTGGTGAGGACCATGGTGAAGCAGGATGTCCCCCTGCAGCCCATGGAGTACCACGGTGGAGCAGGGTTCCACGCTGCAGCCCGTGGAGGAGACCACGGTGGAGCAGGTGGCCCTGCACCGATGGAGGCTGCCGCCTGTGGAAGACCCCTGCCGGAGCAGATTCCGGGCCGGACCTGTAGCCCGTGGAGAGGAGCCCACGCAGGAGCAGGTGACCTGGCAGGAGCTGCTGCCCGTAGGGGAGCCAGGTTGGAGCAGTTTTCTCCTGAGGGATGGACCCCGTGGTACGGACCCATATCTGGAGCAGTTCTGAAAGAGCTGCTGCCTGTGGGAAGCCCACGCCGGATCAGTTCATCAAGGACTGCATCCCGTGGGTGGGACCCCACAGCACAGGGGACGAGAGTGACCGAGAAGGAGCGGCAGAGAAGAAGTGCTGTAGACTGACCATAACCCCCATTCCCCGTTCCCCTGCGCCGCTCGGGGGGAGGAGGTGGAAGAGGGTGGATGGGGGGGGAAGGTGCTTTTGGTTTTTTTTTCCTTTGTTTTCTCACTTCTCTCGCTTGTTAGTTGTAGGCAATAAATCTTACTATCTCCTTATGCCGAGTCTGTTTTGCCCGTTACAATAATTATTGCATGATTTTCTCGTCCTTATCTCAATCCTTGAGCCCTTTTCACATATTTTCTCCCCATTCCTCTTTGAGGAGGGGGAGTGAGAGAGCGGCTGTGGTGGAGCTCGGCTGCCCACTCGAGCGGAACCACGACAGGAACTTAAAGGATTGTTTGTTAACTTTTCTGATTGTATAGGCATACTCGGGTTTAGTATGTAAAACCAATGTTCTGTATATTTAGAAACTTTGATGTTTGTGTGTGCTTGTTGGTGGAGCGTACACTCCCCATACACCCAGCGCTGTTTACTTGCCTTTTACACCTTTTATACCTTTTATAGCTTTTATATGTTTTATAACTATAAATATTACAAAATTCAGATTGAGTTGAGACTTCATTTATAACAACACTATCTGTCCTGGTTTCAGTTAGAACAGAATTAAATTTCTTCCTAGTAGCTGGTGGAATGCTGTGTTTGGCTTAGGATGAGAAGAGTGCTGATAACACCCCGATGTTTTAATTGTTGCAGAGCAGTGCTTATACCAAGCCAAGGACATCTCAGCCTTTTGCTCTGTCCTGCCAACAGGCAGGCTGGGGGTAGAGGAAGAGCTGGGAGGGGACAGACCCAGGACAGGTGACCCAAACTAGCCAAAGGGGTATTCCATACCATCTGACGTCATGCTAAACAATATATAGGGGTGGCTAGCCGGGAGAGTGGGGCTGGGACTGCTCGGGGTTAGGCTGGGCATCGGTCAGTGGGTGGTGAGCAATTGCATTGTGCACCACTTGTTTGTACATATTATTATTACTTTCCTATAATCACCATTGTATTATTATTATTATTATTATTATTATTATTATTATTATTATTGTTATTATTTTCCTGTCTTATTAAACTGTCTTTATCTCAACTCACGGGCTTCACTTTCCATTTCTCTCCCCCGTCCCAGAGAGGGAGGGGGGAGGGTGAGCGAACGGCTGTGTGGTGTTTAGCTGCCGGCCGGGTTAAACCACGACAGTCCTTTTGGCGCCCAATGTGGGGCTCGAAAGGTTGAGATAACGGCAGATCTGACCAGAGTGTGTTAAACTAAAATTGGTGTAAGTATTAGACCTGCTTAATAGTTACTTGTCATAATGCTGATTGCTTTAATCTCAACTCTGCTGCGCCTGTTTTCCAAATTGAGTATTATAGTACATTATTTTCCTTATGTGCTCTCTGTCATGTTGTTTATCCTCTCCGGGCCCTGGTTTCAGATCATTATGGTACTGAGTGCTGTAGCAATGGCTTATGAGACGATGAAATATCTGGTCATGACTCTAACTTGGTATTTGTACTCAGTAACTTCGTCGACTCTGTACTTTGGAAACTGTATCTTGGAAACTATTAGCAATTATACCTATTGTTTTTTTCCATTAGGGAGTCAATCTGTGGAGGGGAAAGGGGAAGATAATTTTTCTTACTTGATTACTCTCCCTTTCTCCTTCACCAGCCCTGTATCCTCCTGGATCACTCTCCCTTCCTCCTTCACCACCCTCTTATCCTCCGAGTTTGTTACAATAGCTCTCCAAGATATTGAATATCCTTGGGATACTCAGACCAACATAGTCTTGTTGTTCTGCCTCCTGGATGCACTTCAGGTTCTGCTTAAAGTTAAACAACTACTTAGGAAGCTCATCCGGAGATCTGCCCGGAGGCAGTATAGTTGTGGGTGGCAGGGAGTATGGGAGGATATGGGCAGGCATCTAGAGCAGTTGGCACCCCCAGTGTTTTGGAAATTCACCCCTGAACAACTGCAAAATCCTCAAAAACTGGCAGAATGCTTGAGAAAAAGGTGTCATGATTCTGGCAGTTCCAAAGTAACACAAATCATTGTAACATGCTGTGGCCTGGCTCATGCCTATCGAGCTGCCATTGATACTGCTATCAACTTAGTGACAGACCCTGCGGCCACTCCAAGTCCCGTGACAGATCCAACGGCCACTGTGACCCCTACAGTGGACTCTGCAGCCGCTCCAGTCCAAGCTTCTGCAGCCGCTTCAGTCCCAGCTCCTGCAGCCGCTCCAGTCCCAGCTTCTGCAGCCACTCCTGTTCCAGCTCCTTCAGCTGCTCCAGTTCCAGCTCCTGCAACTACTCCAACTCCAGTTCCCGCAGCCACTCCAGCTTCTGCAGCCGCTCCAGCTCCTGTGGCTGGGTCAGAGAAAAGAGCTGTAGCAGTGCAAGTTGACCCTGCAGAGGGTATTCCAACCTCTGTGGCAGACCCTGTAACAAGGTCAGAGAAACGAGCTGTAGCAGTGCAAGTTGACCCTGCAGAGGGTATTCCAACCTCTGTGGCAGACCCTGTAACAAGGTCAGAGAAACGAGCAGTAGCAGTGCAAGCTGCCCCTGTAGAGAAGGTGAAAAAATGGTATAGAGATTCAGGTCGTTTAGAACGCAGAGAGTCTTCTGCCAAATCTAGGTATAGAGACGACGGAGACGACGACGACGCTGGGCCATCAAGGATTCAGGAAGAGGAAGATGAGGATGCTGAAAAATGAACAGTAACTACCCGAAGCCTATACGAGCACGAGCTACGAGATGTGTGAAAAGATTTTGGTCGTTGTATAGGTGAGCAGCCTGTCACCTGGCTGCTCCGGTGCTGGGACTCTGGAGCCAATTGTGTGGAATTAGACGGCAGGGAAGCCAGACAGCTGGGATCCCTTGCTAGAGACGCTGGCATAGACAAAGCAATTGCAGATGGAGCACAATCTCACAGCCTCTGGAGGCGTCTCCTCTCAGCTGTGAGGGAAAGGTATCCCTTCAAGGAAGAACTTGTATGTCTACCAGGCAAGTGGACTGCTATGGAGAAGGGAATCCAGTACCTGAGGGAATTAGCCGTACGGGAAGTGATTTATGAGGATCCAGACCTCAGACAAACATCCAAAGATCCAGATGAAGTCAGGTGTACACGACCCATGTGGCGGAAGTTTGTACAGAGTGCACCATCATCATATGCCAGCTCATTGGCAATAATGGCCTGGAAAGAGGATGAGGAACCCACAGTGGATGAAGTGGCTAAACAACTCCGGCAGTACGAAGAAAGTCTCTCCTCTTCGGCTTGCAAATGTGATGCCCATCTACAAGAAGGGCCGGAGGGCAGACCCGGGAAACTACAGGCCTGTCAGTTTGACCTCAGTGCCAGGAAAGCTCATGGAGCAGATCCTCCTGAGAGTCATCATGCAGCACTTGCAGGGGAAGCAGGCGATCAGGCCCAGTCAGCATGGCTTTATGAAAGGCAGGTCATGCCTGACGAACCTGATCTCCTTCTATGACAGAGTGACGCGCTGGGTGGATGAGGCAAAGGCTGTGGATGTGGTCTACCTTGACTTCAGCAAGGCTTTTGACACCGTCTCCCACAGCATTCTCCTCAAGAAACTGGCTGCTCTTGGCTTGGACTGGCGCACGCTTCGTTGGGTTAGAAACTGGCTGGATAGCCGGGCCCAAAGAGTCGTGGTGAATGGAGCCAAGTCCAGTTGGAGGCCAGTCACTAGTGGCGTCCCCCAGGGCTCGGTGCTGGGGCCAGTCCTCTTTAATATCTTCATCGATGATCTGGACGAGGGCATCGAGTGCACCCTCAGTAAGTTCGCAGATGACACCAAGTTAGGTGCGTGTGTCGATCTGCTTGAGGGTAGGAAAGCTCTGCAGGAGGATCTGGATAGGCTGCACCGATGGGCTGAGGTCAACTGCATGAAGTTCAACAAGGCCAAGTGCCGGGTCCTGCACCTGGGGCGCAATAACCCCAAGCAGAGCTACAGGCTGGGAGAGGAATGGTTGGAGAGCTGCCAGGCAGAGAAGGACCTGGGAGTGATGGTGGATAGTCGGCTGAATATGAGCCAGCAGTGTGCTCAGGTGGCCAAGAAGGCCAACGGCATCCTGGCTTGTATCAGGAACAGCGTGACCAGCAGGGCTAGGGAGGTGATCGTCCCCCTGTACTCAGCTCTGGTGAGGCCGCACCTCGAGTACTGTGTTCAGTTTTGGGCCCCTCGCTACAAGAAGGACATCGAGGTGCTTGAGCGGGTCCAGAGAAGGGCGACGAAGCTGGTGAGGGGCCTGGAGAACAAGTCCTACGAGGAGCGGCTGAGGGAGCTGGGCTTGTTCAGCCTGGAGAAGAGGAGGCTCAGGGGTGACCTTATCGCTCTTTTTAGGTACCTCAAGGGAGGCTGTAGCGAGGTGGGGGTTGGCCTGTTCTCCCACGTGCCTGGTGACAGGACGAGGGGGAATGGGCTTAAGTTGAGCCAGGGGAGTTTTAGGTTAGATGTTAGGAAGAACTTCTTCACTGAAAGGGTTGTGAGGCACTGGAACAGGCTGCCCAGGGAAGTGGTGGAGTCACCATCCCTGGAAGTCTTCAAAAGACGTTTAGATGTAGAGCTCAGGGATATGGTTTAGTGGAGGGCTGTTAGCGTTAGGTTGGAGGTTGGACTCGATGACCTTGAGGTCTCTTCCAACCTAGAAAATTCTGTGATTCCTTACAGGCCTGCGTCTCAGCTGTGGAGAAACTTTCTGAAGAGTTCCACCAACTTAAAGAGAATCCATCTTCCTCCCCACCTGAACCAACCAGTGTCCACCGACCAAAAGAGAACACTTGGGAGAAACTTTCTGAAAAGTTTCACCAAGTTGAAGAGAGATTATTCTTGAAGAGAGATTATTCTCGTTCAACTTTCCCGGAGGCTGGTGCATGATAGGGGATGTGATACACACACTCAATACCATGTTCTTTGGCCCAGGTGTCTATTAAGCAGGTCTAATACTTACACCAATTTTAGTTTAACACACTCTGGTCAGATCTGCCGTTATCTCAACCTTTCGAGCCCCACGTTGGGCGCCAAAAATACAGACGGTCTCGTGATCGAGGGGTGGACATGACCATGGGCGCTATAGCACAGGTTATTCATGACTGTGAAAGATGTGCTGCAATCAAGCAAGCCAAATGGTCAAAGCCTCTTTGGTATGGAGGACGATGGCTGAAATATAAATATGGAGAGGCCTGGCAGATTGATTACATCACACTCCCTCAAACTCGCAATGGCAAGCGCCATGTACTTACAATGGTGGAAGCAACCACCGGATGGCTGGAAACATATCCTGTGCCTCATGCCACCGCCCGGAACACTATCCTGGGCCTTGAAAAGCAAGTCCTGTGGCGACATGGTACCCCAGAAAGAATAGAGTCAGACAATGGAACTCATTTCCGAAACAACCTTATAGACACTTGGGCCAAAGAACATGGTATTGAGTGGGTGTATCACATCCCCTATCATGCACCAGCCTCCGGGAAAGTTGAACGATACAGTGGACTGTTAAAGACTACATTGAAAGCAATGGGTGCTGGGACATTCAAGCATTGGGATACGCATTTGGCAAAGGCCACCTGGTTAGTCAATACTAGGGGATCTGCCAACCGAGCTGGACCTGCCCAATCCAACCTGTTACGTACTGTAGAAGGGAATAAAGTTCCTGTAGTGCATGTAAAAAATATGCTGGGTAAAACAGTCTGGGCTACTCCTGCCTCAGGAAAAGGCAAACCTATTCGTGGAATTGTTTTCGCTCAGGGACCTGGATACACTTGGTGGGTGATGCAAAAGAACGGAGAGGTCCAGTGTGTACCTCAAGGAGATTTAATACTGGGTGAGAATAGCCCATGCACTGAATTGTACCATGTTAATTACTATACAATACTGTATGTTATCACTACCATGACTACTATAGGTGACTAATTAGAATGTATGGAAAAGAGTGTAACCTGAGCATGACATAAATGGTACGGAATAAGGGGTGGATAGATGTCCTGGTTTCAGTTAGAACAGAATTAAATTTCTTCCTAGTAGCTGGTGGAATGCTGTGTTTTGGCTTAGGATGAGAAGAGTGCTGATAACACCCCGATGTTTTAATTGTTGCAGAGCAGTGCTTATACCAAGCCAAGGACATCTCAGCCTTTTGCTCTGTCCTGCCAACAGGCAGGCTGGGGGTGCAGGAAGAGCTGGGAGGGGACAGACCCAGGACAGGTGACCCAAACTAGCCAAAGGGGTATTCCATACCATCTGACGTCATGCTAAACAATATATAGGGGTGGCTAGCTGGGGGAGGGGGGCAGACTGCTCGGGGTTAGGCTGGGCATCGGTCAGCGGGTGGTGAGCAATTGCATTGTGCATCACTTGTTTGTACATATTATTAGTAGTAGTACTATTATCACCATTGTATTATAATTATTATTATTATTATTATTATTATTATTATTTTATTGTTTTATTGTTTTATTGTTTTATTGTTTTATTATTTTATTATTTTATTATTATTGTTATTATTATTTTCCTGTCTTATTAAACTGTCTTTATCTCAACTCACGGGCTTCACTTTCCATTTCTCTCCCCCGTCCCAGAGAGGGAGGGGGAGGGTGAGCGAACGGCTGCGTGGTGTTTAGCTGCCGGCCGGGTTAAACCACGACACTATCTTGCAATTAATTTTGATTTTGTGGAGAGAAGGAAAATAGGATTAAATGCAGTATACTGATATGTTGTTTCAGCATCTTAGTGAGAAAAGGAGTGGAATTAATTTGCCCTTGACTGAGCCTTTGGTGTTGGCATGAGAAAAGTACAGGCTGGAGAAAGATAAAGGAAGGGTTAAAAGGGTTGTTGAAGGTGTTTAAAGTTGTGTGGCATGTAGTATTTGACAGAGCTGTTTGAAGTTGAATGAGCAGGGAAACATGTTGTAGGAATGTTAATAGTTCTGCCTCAACAGGAGGCTGTGTTCTCAAAATCACCCGTGTGAGCCCTTTGCTTGGTGTGAGCCCTTTGCTTGCGGCACAGGGACCATGATGTGTCCGAAAGAGTTGTCATGGAAACAGAAAAGCAGCTAACTCTTAAAACAACCTGAGTTTATGAGTGAACTCAGATTGCCAATGGGACCGCTCAGGGAACTGTTGACAATTGCTTTCCCCTGACCGACCCCACACTGAGATTATAGTCACCCCGGAAATAATGAATGGTAAATACCAAAATCTGGTTAAATTGGGAATGGAGAATCTGTTCCAACAAGGTCCAAAAGAAACCCCTATGGAATTTTTGGACCAACTTTGAAATGCAATGCTTTTCCAAAAGTGGTGATGAATATTAGCCTAGGAGCATAAAAACCAGTCGCCTGATGTAGCTGGTGTGTGTATTGGTGGAGCAGAGACTCCCGGCGCACCCAGCGCTGTTTGCTTACCTCTATTCCTTTAATAAATTGTAAACTTGGATTGTAACCCTATTTGGGACTCAGTCATTTATAACATTTGTGTCACTCTCAGATCCCACATACTTTAGCGTATATGTATTCTCATCAGCATTATTCCTTGTCCTTTAACAGGACAAGGATTTAACAGGACAGGATTAATAGGCAGGTATATCTTTTCATTCTATAGGTCTTTCTCAGAAAATGTTCATAAGAACTGTTGACGATTTGGTCTTCATCAGCCCAAATGGTCACTCAGGGCAGGCAAAGTTGGATGTCTGGATGCCAGCACCAGCTTAGCTCAAGTCCTTGTTGCACTTCCCGGTTCCTTGCAAAGTTGACCTGTAGTTGATCCTGCAGCATCTTCCTACAACATATAACTTAGATTACAGATTAGTTTTCTCTCAAGGTTAAATCTCTTTGAGGCACGCACCTGATATCCCCATTCTTTTGCATGACCCACCAGGTATACCCTGGTCCTTGGGCGAAGACAATCCCACAAGTGGTTTTGCCTTTTCCCATGGCAGGGGCAACCCACACAGCCTTCCCCATCCACTTTCCTACATGCACTTGTTATAAATGGCTCAGGATTCAAATTAGGATTAAATAAAAAAAATAGGATTTATTGAAAGAATATAAAGGAATAGAGGTAAGCAAACAGCGCTGGGTGCACCGGGAGTCTCCGCTCCACCAGGACGCACACCAGTTACATCAAGCAGCTGATTTTTATGCTCCTAGACTAATACATATTCATTACTACTTCTAAAAAAATAGATTATTATAATTAGCTTCCAGGGTCCAGTCCCTCCTACTGGAGCATGCGCAGTCTCCTCTGGGGTCTCTTCTGGGGGTCTCTAGGGGTCTTTCATGCTGAAGGCTCGCAGTCTTCCTCTCCCCCTTTGTACTTACTGGGCACCATCCCAAGTTTACGGAACATCTTCTTCAAGTCTTGTCTCCCAGCCGTCCTTCAGCTTCTTTCTCCTTCCTCTTTATCTCTCGGCCCCCCCTAACCAGATACCAAAGATCCACATAGTATCCCATAACAGTCACTAGTTGTTATCAGTTGTTCTGAAACTCCCAGACACACGAGTAATTAAAATATTCTTCCCCAGCCATTCACAGACACATCAATAGCAGTGTTAGAAATAGAAGTCCGGAATAACAAAAGCAGGTTCATAAATTTAAGAAGTGATAAATTGACTAGAATGAGGGGGAGACTGGGACACACTGCATCTGTGGTTCAAGAATTAAATTGCCAGTGCAGGGCCCAGAGGCAGACAGGATTCAAACAGAATTGTTCTTTATGGACACGAATTGTTAAAACATTCCTCACAATCCCTTATCTTCTTTTTAATATCAACAATTCGTGTCACTTCTGTTAATAACTGGATTTCATCAGTCCATTCTTGGAGGGTCCAATTCTTAAACATCATAATTGACATATCCCCTTCCTTTTTTAATGAAGTTATTACAAATGTACTATTTATCACCCGGTGTATTAATAACGTAAGGCAAGGTATCATACAAGGTATATACAATAACATAATTACACCACATGACAATAAAAATAACACTCTTTTAACCCATGGTCCACCAGGCAGCCATGAAAATAAGTCCCATTCCATATCCTTCCAGGTTTGTGTTTGCTCGCTCACATCCCCCTTCCTTCTCTGGGATGGGAGAGAGAAATGGGAAAGCGAAGCCTGTGAGTTGAGATAAAAACAAGAAAATAATAACAATAATAATAACAATAATGATGATAATAGTACTACTAGTAATAATGTGTACGAAACAAGTGATGCACAATGCAATTGCTCACCACCTGCTGTCCGATGCCCAACCTAACCCCGAGCAGTCCGGCCCTCCTCCCAGCCTGCCTGCTGGCAGGACAGTGAGAAGCTGAATTTGGCTTGGTCCTTGGCTTGGTGTAAGCACTGCTCTGTAACAATTAAAAACAATTAAAACATCAGCATATTATTAGCATTCTTCTCATCCTAAACCAGAACATAACATTCTATCAGCTACTAGGAAGAAACACCCTTTTTATCAATCTTTAAACAGCAATTTCTAAAGCTAAATTTTCCACAGACTTCTCCTTCTTGTGCTAGTAAATAATCCAAAGCTAGGCAATTTTGATACAAAGCAGTTCTAATCTTTATAATTATTTCTATTACAGCTAATAACCTAATTATTATATTAAGTATATATACTGGGGTCCTATAGCCCCAGGATCTGTCTTCTGCCCACGTAGCTGGATCATAATAGGCAAAAGCCTTCAGTCAAGGAGTTAGGCCCGCTTTCAGGGTCAATTCAGGCTTGTGTTACCGTTCGGCCTGTCAGGGTGATCCAGCTCCTGGAAAACGAATCACAATTTTATATAGGTTTAAAAAAAGAGGGTTTTTTTATGTTATTTTCTCGGGACAACCTGATCTTAGTGTGGGAGAAGTCCGGTCGAGGCCCTCTCACTCGGCAGTCAATACCCATAGGGGTTGCCTCCCTCGGTAGACCATACATACCGCAGTGGAGGGTCCTGCCCCGGTCTTGCCTTCTCCCTTTTCTCCCTTTAGGCTTGTCCCCTTTATTTGGCATCCTTAATTCATGCAGAGCCTCGTTGCCAGAATATTAGTTCTCCCTTAGCTTGAGTTTCAGTTTCCCAGGAGCAGACTCAACCCTCCAAGTTTCAGTAGTTACTGGTCCTTTTATTCTGGATGCGTGGGTCCCTTTCTGCAGTTCTCACAGCTGTTTCAGTAGTCAGTAAAACAAGGTGCAGTCCCTCACATCGGGGGTTCAGTGATTCTTCCCTCCCATGGCTGCTTGTTGAAACACTTTCTTTTTTATCTTCTGACAAGTTAAATAACAGTTATCTAATTTGCTTTGCCATATGGCCCTTTCCAGGTTCCTGTAGCAGGATTCATCTGATAGCCTTTCAGGTTGATACAGATTTGACTACAGATACCAGGGTTTTGGCATTCATCACTATCTCCACAGTTTCCCAGCTGGACAGTCACATTCATTTATGTTGCATTCCTTCAGGGGCTCATCACCCCAGTCCTTGCAGTCTCTCTGCTGGTTACACACTTTATTGATATCTATGCATTCTCCACTTCTGCAGTTGAATTTGCCAGGCCCAGAGCACTGAATAACATTGTTACAGTTTGCTTCATCAGTGCCATCCAGACAGTCTCTCACACCACTGCACTGCCTACTCCTATGGACACAGTTCCCATCTTCACATCTGAACTGGTCTGGCCTGCAGGTCCAGGAAGGGCAGTTAATTTCATCACTTCCATCCTTACAATAAGGATCTCTGTCACATTGCCACAATTCTCTTCATCTTCTCCACTGTCACAGTCTTTTTCACCATCACATTTCCATGACACTGTTCTCATATGACACAGCTCAGCACTTTCATCAGACCCATCTTCACAATCCGGATCCCCATCACACTGCCATCTGTTTGGCACACACTGAACACTGTTGCACACAAAGTCAGATTCAGCACACATCTTCTTCACACAAGCACTCTCGTCACTGCCATCTGAGCAGTCTTCACATTTTGCTCTAGCACCGTCGGCAGCAGTGCACAGTCAGGTGAAGGCGAGCAGCAGGCATAGCGCCCCGCACCGTCACCTGTGTCACTTTTACTACTCCTATTACCCATGCTGTTAGTGTCAGTGGCATCCTCCTTTTCTTTTTGCCACTGACCATTCACCACAACTGGATGAGACACATGATTACTAGTTAGGAAAGAGAGTGTTACCGTCTGCTATACGGCTGCAGGCAGTGCCAGCTGCAACCTTAGGTTTGTGAAAGAGCCTGCCGGTGGTCATTTGGCAGTGTAATCTGCGTCTCTGCACTCCTGCCCTGCAATAGAGCTAAGTCGTCATTAGTAATAGTTATAACACCGATCTGGGGACTAACAGTCTTTTTTGCATTGCAAGATAAACCTTTTATAAAAAGAATGCTAGAGTGAAGCAGCACAGCCGCTGCTGCCGCTGCCTCCATGGTTACGTCAGACAGGCTGCAGGGTCCTGATGTCCGCCCCTCTGCTCTGTGCCAACTCTCCACACGGTGAGAGTCGACTGAGTCGACTGCCGGTCTCCACTGACGCCTCTGGTCTCCCGTAGCAACTCGATCTCGGATGTCCCGAAATTACTTCAATTTCCCCGCGTTTTGCAGCTTCTGTCAGGTCTATTCTGTGTCTCTCAGAGCCGTCCATGGCTCTGCAGCGTCTCTCAGGGCTCTCTCCGTCCAGCGGTAGTCCCTCCGTAGTTTCTCTGGTCTCCCAGCGCCACTCCAGTCTCTCGGCGCCGCTCCGGTCTCTCGGCCTGTTCAGGTCTCAGCGAGTCCAGGTCTCGGCCTGTGCGGGCCTCATATGTTGCAGGAAGCATGTCATATCATGCTCCTACCTTTTTCTTGTCACAGTCAAAACATTTAAGAGCAAAAAATAGGATACACAAGATACACAAGATACACCGGGCACCACCACTCAAAACTTGGATAAAACAGCACTTCTTTTCAGTCTGTCAAGCACTTCATTCGTCTCTGCCCACTCCCCTTGCAGAGAGTACGGAACCATGGATCGGAACTCTGCACTCGCTTTGCAGCAACGCTGCGTCTCACTCACACAGCACAATCGCACACGGAGGCCTCCAGCACATCTCATTCATACCACAGGAATATAATTTAGAACGATAACCAACCAAATAAGTATTGTCTCTGACTGTGTTCTTCGTGAAGTGACTTGTAACACTTTGTTTCAAACCCTTACACTTACACAAATACTTTCAACACAAAATACGTACAATATGCAAAAATTACAATATACAAAATTTCAACACAAAATACAACACAAAATACATACATAAAAACACTTACAATTCATACAATTATTAACACTCCAGTTAGTATCCCTCCAGCAGCCGAAAACATACCGTTTGTCTGCAGTTTCAGGAGATCTTTGCTCCTGCGGTGAGCAGCTGAGAGTGGAGTCCCCTCCGAGCAAAACACTCAGGGTGCACCTAGGGGTGTCCACGCTGCAGCAGATCCCACAGCTGAGCAGTGTCTCCTGCCTGGCTCTCCAAAATGACTCACAGAAAGCTGACTCCACAATCAGTAAGATTGTAAAGTAGGTATGTTTACTCAGTTCCATGCAGCACGGGGCAGGTAGTCCCACCAAAGTCATGCACTCCTAATGTGGCAAATTGCTTTAGTAAAGAGTTACATATACATGAACATTCCTATACATATTCCTAACCTGTCCCTTTGTGAACAGTCCTCCTTATCTCAGACCCCTTGATTAAAGTCCGAACCATGAGGTTGTTTTTGATCTGGTTCTCGGGGTCCGAGAGGCTCCTGTTATCTGGAGGTATAAGTGCAGCACAGCACAGTAGCACATATTCATTCTTAATCAATTGCTCTCTAATTTCTAATTCCAATGTTTCAGCTTGCTCTTTTCCGGATCCACAGGTATTCTACTATTAATGTTCAAAGCCTGACAGACCCCGTCCTCCGTGGATCAAAATACATGGGGTCTTAAGGGTTCTTTTGGTCATTCTATCATAAAATACTGGATCATTTTCAATTTACTCTTTAATTTTCTGGGGCCCCTATTGTTCCAATTTCTAATCATTATTCATAATGGACTTTTTGGTCATATATCTGGTAATTTGCTCCCTTTCTGGTCCTTGGTCTTTGATTTTATCTGACCCATCCGGGAATTTTACTAGTGGCAATTCCCACAGCCCTTGGTTGCCCCCAGTGAGAGTGTCTTGCAGGGGGTTTAGGACCTATCACCCACCCACGTATCACTCCATTCACCAGCCCCCCCCGACAGGAGATTAGAACCAGTGAGAAAACAAAAAGACTTCTACGCAGACTTTACAAGTCTCAGTTACACTCTCACACACAAACACGGGCAACTGTACCTTTACCCATCCGGACGGTATCTTACGAATCAGTCGTCTTCGTCCAGAGTCCAACTGGACGGTATCCACAAGCGTCTTCATCTGGGATCGAACCAGACGGTATCCAAACGACTGTCGTCTTCGTCCAGTTCGATTCCGGACACCGGAATCCAACCGAACGGTATCCAAACGACCCTGTCGTCTTCATCCGGATCTTCGCACCCAGAATTACGGGCAAAAAACAGCCGGCAAGGGAGCTCAAAAAAAATCAAATTCTTTGCTTACCTTTATTCAGGTTCAGGATGGCATTAGTCCCGATCCAACTCAAACAGGAGCCACCAAATGGTGGGGCACCTCTCCTAGATTAAATCAGAATTCAGGAACTATAGCCATCCCGGACGAGCCCCCAAATTGTTATAAATGGCTCAGGATTCAAATTAGGATTAAATAAAAAAATAGGATTTATTGAAAGAATATAAAGGAATAGAGGTAAGCAAACAGCGCTGGGTGCACCGGGAGTCTCCGCTCCACCAGGACGCACACCAGTTACATCAAGCAGCTGATTTTTATGCTCCTAGACTAATACATATTCATTACTACTTCTAAAAAAATAGATTATTATAATTAGCTTCCGGGGTCCAGTCCCTCCTACTGGAACATGCGCAGTCTCCTCTGGGGGTCTCTTCTGGGGGTCTCTAGGGGTCTTTCATGCTGAAGGCTCGTAGTCTTCCTCTCCCCCTTTGTACTTACTGGGCACCATCCCAAGTTTACGGAACATCTTCTTCAAGTCTTGTCTCCCAGCCGTCCTTCAGCTTCTTTCTCCTTCCTCTTTATCTCTCGCCCCCCCCTAACCAGATACCAAAGATCCACATAGTATCCCATAACAGTCACTAGTTGTTATCAGTTGTTCTGAAACTCCCAGACACACGAGTAATTAAAACATTCTTCCCCAGCCATTCACAGACACATCTATAGCAGTGTTAGAAATAGAAGTCCCGAATAACAAAAGCAAACAGGTTCATAAATTTAAGAAGTGATAAATTGACTAGAATGAGGGGGAGACTGGGACACACTGCAGCTGTGGTTCAAGAATTGAATTGCCAGTGCAGGGCCCAGAGGCAGACAGGATTCAAACAGAATTGTTCTTTATGGACACGAATTGTTAAAACATTCCTCACACACTAATGGGGACTTTAGCTCCTTTCACTATGTGTAGGGGTTTTGTTTCAGCAGGACTAGCACGGCTGTCAAGCCCCCTGTTGTTAACTAGCCAAGTGGCTTCTGGTAGATTTATGTCCCAATGTTTCCACGTCCCAGCACCCAATGCTCCTAACATGTTCTTTAATAATCCATTGCACCTCTCAGACTTCCCAGAGGCTCGTTTATGATAAGGGAGGTGATACACCCACTCAATACCATGCCTCTTGGCCCAGGAGGTGACAAGATTATTTCAGAAATGACTCCCATTGTCAGACTCAATTCTCTCTGGTGTAGCACGTCACCTTTCCAGCACTTGCCTTTCCAGGCCCAAGATAGTGTTTCGGGCCGTGGCATGGTTTACTGGATATGTTTCCAGCCACCCAGTAGTTGCTTCTACCATGGTGAGTATGTACCGTTTGCCTTGGCGAGTTTTTGGGAGTGGTCCGATATAGTCAATTTGCCAGGCCTCACCATATTGAAACCCTAGCCATCTCCTCCTGTTCCAGGGAGATTTTACCCTCATGGCTCATTTGATTGCAGCACAGGTCTCACACTCATGGGTAACCTGTGTGATGGCCTCAATGGTCAAGTCCACCCCTCGATCACGAGCCCATCTGTAAGTGGCATCCCTCCCCAGATATCCTGATGTTTCATGGGCCCATCGAGCTACAAACAGCTCACCCTTACGTTCCCAGTCTAGGTCCACCTGAGCCACTTCAATTTTCGAAGCTCGATCCACTTCTTTGTTGTTCTGATGTTCTTCAGTAGCGAGACTCTTGGGCATGTGGGCATCTACATGACGTACTTTTACATCCAGGTTTTCTACCCGGGCAGCAATATCTTGCCACAGGGTAGCAGCCCAGATAGGTTTACCTCTGCGCTGCCAGTTGCTCTGTTTCTATTGCTGCAGACACCCCCACCGAGCATTTGCCACCATCCATGAGTCAGTGTAGAGATACAGTACTGGCCATTTTTCTCTTTCGGCAATCTCTAGGGCTAGTTGTATGGCTTTTACTTCTGCATACTGACTCGACTCACCTTCCCCTTCCATGGCCTCCACAACTTGTCATGTGGGACTCCACACAGCAGCTTTCCATTTCCAATGTCTCCCTACTGCACGGCAGGATCTGTCAGTAAACAACGCATACTGCTTTCTGTCTTCTGGCAACTCATTGTATGGTGGTGCCTCTTCAGCATGGGTTACCTCCTCTGATGGCACTCCAAAATCTCTTCCTTTCAGCCAGTCCATAACCTCTTCCAGGATTCTTGGGCAATTAGGTTTTCCCATTTGAGCCCGCTGTGTAATTAACGCTATCCACTTACTCCATGTAGCGTCGGTTGCATGATGTGTAGTGGAAATTTTCCTTTTGAACATCCAGTGTAACACAGGTAGCCGCGGTGCCAGGAGGAGCTGTGCCTCTGTACCCACAACTTCTGAGGCAGCTCAAACACCCTCTTATGCTGTATCTATTTTTCAATTGGGGTGTAATTGGCTTCTGATCCTCGATAGCCCCAGCTCCAGAACCCCAGGGGTCGACCTCGAGTTTCTTCTGGGGTTTTCTGCCAGAGGCTCCAGGTGAGCTCATGCTCCCCAGCTGCAGTGTAAAGTATGTTTTGCACAGCTGGTCCAGTCCGGACAGGCCCAAGGGCTACTGCACGAGCTATTTCTTGTTTGATTTGTTCAAAGGCCTGTTGTTGCTCGGGGCCCCACTCAAAATAGTTTCTCTTTCGATTCACTCGATATAGAGGACTCACAAGCTGACTATAGCCTGGAACATGCCTTCTCCAGAATCCCACGAGGCCTGGGAAAGCTTGTGTTTCTTTTTTCTAGTTGGCAGAGACATTGCTGTTATTTTATTGATCACATCCATCAGAATATGGCGATGTCCATCCTGCCTTTTTACCCCCAAGAACTGGACTTCCTGTGCAGGTCCCTTGACCTTATTCTCTTTAATAGCAAAGCCAGCTTTCAGAAGAATTTGGATTACTTTCTTCCCTTTCTCAAAAACTTCTTCTGCTGTGTTGTCCCACACGAATATATCATCAACAGACTGCAGTTGTTCAGGAGCTCCCCCTTGTTCCAGTGCAGACTGGATCAGTCCGTGGCAAATAGTAGGGCTTTTTTTCCACCCCTGGGGCAGTCGATTCCAGGTGTATTGGATGCCCCTCCAAGTGAAAGCAAAATGCTGATTCTTAGTGGCTGAAATATCACTCCGTCTAGATGAGGATGGATATGCTCGTTCTACAAGTTGGTCAAGTCTTTCGGACAGTTTCTCCACAGCTGAGACACAGGACTGTAGCGGAGCAGAGAGATTGTCTTCATATTTTTGAAGCTGGCAGGACAGATTATACACTGTTGGTCCCATCCTCTCCTCCCAGTTAATTACTGCCAGCGTACTGGCACGTGCTGATGGTGCACTCCGCACAAATTTATGTCACATGGATGTTGTGCACTGGACTTCATCGGGGTCTTGAGGTGTCTGGGCATTGTCCAAATCACTATAAATCATCTCCTGCACAGCTAATTCCTGCAGATGCTGGAGACCTTTATCCATAGTGGTCCACTTGCCTACTTGATATACATATCTTCCTTATGGGGATATCTTTCTTTCACAGCTGCCAGGAGTCGCCTCCAGAGGCTGAGAACTTGTGCCTCCTTCCCAGTTACTTTGTCAATTACCATTTCTCTAGAGAGGCATCCCAGCTGCTTGGCTTCATTGCCTTCTAATTGTTGGCTATTGGCCCCTGCATCCCAGCATCGAAGCAGCCAGGTGAGGATGTGCTCACCTGGATGATGACCATAATCCTTTCGTATTTCTCACAACTCACTCAAGGATAGAGATCGAGTAGTTTCTGATTGATTTATGATTTCAGTCTCTTCTCCCTGATGTTGCCATGATGACGCTGCTTTAGAGCTGCCTGCCTTTTCCTCTTCTCCCTCATCCTTAGGAGGAGCTTCTTTCCTCACTAAATGAGCTGACTTCCGTTTCCATTGTTTTAACTTGACTATGGGAGCAACTGATACCATAGTCGGTTGGTCCTCTGGGTCAGCCACAGCATGTGTTATCTGGTCATCAGACTCAGAGACTTCCTCCCTCTCTTCAAGGTGCTGGATGATGTTAAATAGTGTTTGATAGGAGTAAGCCAGGACCCATATAGGAGTATTCAAAGAATTTGCATCTCATCTAAGAAAAGGCAGTATATAGAAACCCTTCTTCTAAGGATCTTGGTATTGCAAGAAATCTATTAAGTATTCAGAACAGAAGAGGTCTATGCTTTTAAAATCATTTTCTAGTATTATAAGGTTGTCTTTCATTTGTAAGATTACTTTAGTGGGCCTGGAAACTGTTTTTTATACATCATTAATGTAGACTGCTTATATTCCTAGAGGCTGTTATAGGTAAAGCAAATATCTTTTAAATTGGATATTAGGAAGAACTTCTTTGCTGAGGGGGTTGTTAGGCATTGGAATGGGCTGCCCAGGGAAGTAGTTGAGTCACCATCTCTGGAGGTCTTTGGTCTTTAAAAGATATTTAGATGTAGAGCTTAGTGATATGATTTAGTGGAGGGCTGGTTAGTGTTAGGTCAGAGGTTGGACTAGGTGATCTTGGAGGTCTCTTCCAACCTAGATGATTCTTTGATTCTGTGATTCTGTGATCTTTTTTTTTGTTGATGTTGTTGATATAGAAAGAGCACAAAAATTCAAAATACACACAGGCCTAAAAAAAGCAGACAAGAACAACACTCCTATTTCTTTCTATGAGGCCATGATTTCATCTCAAATGTATGCAAAGAGCTTCCTTCATTTTATGTTTTTCCTCATGTTTGACGTATTTTGATAAAAAAAAAAACCTTTAATTAATACTGTAGCAAATTGATAAGTAACTAATTGCATTAAAGTGGTATAAGCATTAATTCTGAGTTACATGCAAGCACTGCTATGCTTCTGGTATCAGCTCAGTGATTTTACAATTACTGTTAGCCATGGATGATAAGAAAGAGTACTAGGCATGATTCTTATTTGTTAAAATAGTAAAAGGGCTTGTTTAAAGAGACAAGTAGTTCAGTAAATTTGAGAGACATTCTGAACCTAATTCTGATGCTCTAACCAATCTTTTGTCACTGTTTCAATTTCTTTCACTTACCTGCCAGAAATTCTGGCAATAATTAAAGCCAATAAGTGTAATAAATATGAAAAAAAAATTAATATTTGGTTATATTGATACTTTGGTATTAAGCTTAATACCATAGAGAACATTTAGAAGGTAGCAACTAAAAGTTTGATGGATACAAAGTCACATTCCCCAGTATCACTTACCAGGTATAGCTGTAAAAAGAATACAGAGTTTCCTAAAGACAGAAAGAAAAGTAGTGAAGCATAGATGCTACTCAGCCTCCCTTGCAAAGAAAAAAAGAAAAAAAAAAAATAAGAGGAACACTTAGTGACTTGAATTTTATACTTCTGTAAAGCAATTGGTTTGAATGAATTCTTATTTATTAATTATTCATTAAAACATTTGCACTTCTTCAGACATATTAACAAAGTTAATTAATGATTCATGGCTAGAAATGGACCCCTGTAAAAGGGATATATGCTGGAAATCTGCCCTCATTTTGAAGCTATTTTTTTTGTTGTTGTTAATTTTGTCTGTAACTACAGCCAGCATGATCAGCTGGTATATGTATTAGTCTTGTGAGGAATGTTTTGACAATTCGTGTCCATAAAGAACAATTCTGTTTGAATCCTGTCTGCCTCTGGGCCCTGCACTGGCAATTTAATTCTTGAACCACAGATGCAGTGTGTCCCAGTCTCCCCCTCATTCTAGTCAATTTATCACGTCTTCAGAAAACACTCCTTAAATTTATGAACCTGTTTGCTTTTGTTATTCCGGACTTCTATTTCTAACAGTTACAGCCTTTTTTTTCCTGTCTTCTTTGAGATTAACTTGACACTGCTATAGATGTGTCTGTGAATGGCTGGGGAAGAATGTTTTAATTACTCGTGAAGCGTCAAATAAGAAAGCTGTTTGTGTTTGATGTCTGGGAGTTTCAGAACAACTGATAACAACTAGTGACTGTTATGGGATACTATGCGGATCTTTGGTATCTGGTTAGGGGGGGCGAGAGGTTAAGAGGAAGGAAAAAGAAGCTGAAGGACGGCTGGGAGACAAGACTTGCAGAGCATGTTCTATAAACTTGGCATGGTGCCCAGTAAGTACAAAGGGGGAGAGGAAGACTATGAGCCTTCAGCATGAAAGACCCCTAGAGACCCCCAGAAGAGACCCCCAGAGGAGACTGCGCATGTTCCAGTAGGAGGGACTGGACCCCGGAAGCTAATTATAATAATCTATTTTTTTAGAAGTAGTAATGAATATGTATTAGTCTAGGAGCATAAAAATCAGCTGCTTGATGTAACTGGTGTGCGTCCTGGTGGAGCGGAGACTCCCGGTGCACCCAGCGCTGTTTGCTTACCTCTATTCCTTTATATTCTTTCAATAAATCCTATTTTTTTATTTAATCCTAATTTGAATCCTGAGCCATTTATAACAATTTGGGGGCTCGTCCGGGATGGCTATAGTTCCTGAATTCTGATTTAATCTAGGAGAGGCGCCCCACCATTTGGTGGCTCCTGTTTGAGTCGGATCGGGACTAATGCCATCCTGAACCTGAATAAAGGTAAGCAAAGAATTTGATTTTTTTTGAGCTCACTTGCCGGCTGTTTTTTGCCTGTAATTCTGGGTGCGAAGATCCGGACGAAGACGACAGGGTCGTTTGGATACCGTTCGGTTGGATTCCGGTGTCCGGAATCGAACCGGATGAAGACGACAGTCGTTTGTGGATACCGTCTGGTTCGATCCCAGACGAAGACAGCAGAGATGCTTGTGGATACCGTCCAGTTGGACTCTGGATGAAGACGACTGATTCGTAAGATACCGTCCGGTTTGGTAAAGGTGCGGTTGCCAGTGTTTGTGTGTGAGAGTGTAACTGAGACTTGTAAAGTCAGCGTGGAGGTCTTTTTTGTTTTCTCACTGGTTCTAATCTCCTGTCGGGGGGGGCTGGTGAATGGAGTGATACGTGGGTGGGTGATAGGTCCTAAACCCCCTGCAAGACACTCTCACTGGGGGCAACCAAGGGCTGTGGGAATTGCCACTAGTAAAATTCCCGGATGGGTCAGATAAAATCAAAGACCAAGGACCAGAAAGGGAGCAAATTACCAGATATATGACCAAAAAGTCCATTATGAATAATGATTAGAAATTGGAACAATAGGGGCCCCAGAAAATTAAAGAGTAAATTAAAAATGATCCAGTATTTTATGACAGAATAACCAAAAGAACCCTTAAGACCCCATGTATTTTGATCCACGGAGGACGGGGTCTGTCAGGCTTTGAACATTAATAGTAGAATACCCGTGGATCCGGAAAAGAGCAAGCTGAAACATTGGAATTAGAAATTAGAGAGCAATTGATTAAGAATGAATATGTGCTACATTTGTGCCTGTGCTGCACTTATACCTCCAGATAACAGGAGCCTCTCAGACCCCGAGAACCAGATCAAAAACAACCTCATGGTTCAGACTTTAATCAAGGGGTCTGAGATAAGGAGGACTGTTCACAAAGGGACAGGTTAGGAATATGTATAGGAATGTTCATGTATATGTAACTCTTTACTAAAGCAATTTGCCACATTAGGCGTGTACGACTTTGGCGGGACTACCCGCCCTGTGCTGCATAGAATTGAGTAAACATACCTACTTTACAATCTTACGGATTGTGGAGTCAGCTTTCTGTGAGTCATTTTGGAGAGCCAGGCAGAAGACACTCTGCTCAGCTGTGGGATCTGCTGCAGCGTGGACACCCCTAGGTGCACCCTGAGTGTTTTGCTCGGAGGGGACTCCACTCTCAGCTGCTCACCGCAGGAGCAAAGATCTCCTGAAACTGCAGACAAACGGTATGTTTTCGGCTGCTGGAGGGATATTAACTGGAGTGTTAATAATTGTATGTGTTTTTATGTATGTATTTTTTGTTGACATTTTGTATATTGTAATATTTGCATATTGTATGTATTTTGTGTTGAAAGTATTTGTGTAAATGTAAGGGTTTGAAACAAAGTGTTACAAGTCACTTCACAAAGAACACAGTCAGAGACAATACTTGTTTGGTTGGTTATCGTTCTAAATTATATTCCTGTGGTATGAATGAGATGTGCTGGAGGCCTCCGTGTGCGATTGTGCTGTGTGAGTGAGACGCAGCGTTGCTGCAAAGCGAGTGCAGAGTTCCGATCCATGGTTCCGTACTCTCCGCAAGGGGAGTGGGCAGAGACGAATGAAGTGCTTGACAGACTGAAAAGAAGTGTTATTTTATCCAAGTTTTGAGTGGTGGTGCCTAATATATGGGCCCGGTGTATCTTGTGTATCCTGTGTATCCTATTTTTGCTCTTAAATGTTTTGACTGTGACAAGAAAAAGGCAGGAGCATGATCTGACTCTACTGGTGCTTTCGGCTGTGCTTCCTGCAACATATGAGGCCCGCACAGGCCGAGACCTGGACTCGCTGAGACCTGAACAGGCCGAGAGACCGGAGCGGCGCCGAGAGACTGGAGCGGCGCTGGGAGACCAGAGAAACTACGGAGGGACTACCGCTGGACGGAGAGAGCCCTGAGAGACGCTGCAGAGCCACGGACGGCTCTGAGAGAAAAAGAATAGACCTGACAGAAGCTGCAAAACGCGGGGAAATTGAAGTAATTTCAGGACATCCGAGATCGAGTTGCTACGGGAGATCAGAGGCGTCAGTGGAGACCGGCAGTCGACTCTCACCGTGTGGAGAGTTGGCACAGAGCAGAGGGGCGGACATCAGGACCCTGCAGCCTGTCTGACGTAACCATGGAGGCAGCGGCAGCAGCGGCTTCACTCTAGCATTCTTTTTATAAAAGGTTTATCTTGCAATGCAAAAAAGACTATTCGTCCCCAGATCGGTGTTATAACCATTACTAATGACGACTTAGCTCTATTGCAGGGCAGGAGTGCAGAGACGCAGATTACACTGCCAAATGACCACCGGCAGGCTCTTTCACAAACCTAAGGTTGCAGCTGGCACTGCCTGCAGCCGTATAGCAGACGGTAACACTCTCTTTCCTAACTAGTAATCATGTGTCTCATCCAGTTGTGGTGAATGGTCAGTGGCAAAAAGAAAAGGAGGATGCCACTGACACTAACAGCATGGGTAATAGGAGTAGTATAAGTGACACAGGTGACGGTGCGGGGCGCTATGCCTGCTGCTCGCCTTCGCCTGACTGTGCACTGCTGCCGACGGTGCTAGAGCAAAATGTGAAGACTGCTCACATGGCAGTGACGAGAGTGCTTGTGTGAAGAAGATGTGTGCTGAATCTGACTTTGTGTGCAACAGTGTTCAGTGTGTGCCAAACAGATGGCAGTGTGATGGGGATCCGGATTGTGAAGATGGGTCTGACGAAAGTGCTGAGCTGTGTCATATGAGAACAGTGTCATGGAAATGTGATGGTGAAAAAGACTGTGACAGTGGAGAAGATGAAGAGAATTGTGGCAATGTGACAGAGATCCTTATTGTAAGGATGGAAGTGATGAAATTAACTGCCCTTCCTGGACCTGCAGGCCAGACCAGTTCAGATGTGAAGATGGGAACTGTGTCCATAGGAGTAGGCAGTGCAGTGGTGTGAGAGACTGTCTGGATGGCACTGATGAAGCAAACTGTAACAATGTTATTCAGTGCTCTGGGCCTGGCAAATTCAACTGCAGAAGTGGAGAATGCATAGATATCAATAAAGTGTGTAACCAGCAGAGAGACTGCAAGGACTGGGGTGATGAGCCCCTGAAGGAATGCAACATAAATGAATGTGACTGTCCAGCTGGGAAACTGTGGAGATAGTGATGAATGCCAAAACCCTGGTATCTGTAGTCAAATCTGTATCAACCTGAAAGGTGGCTACAAATGTGAATGTAGCCATGGCTATCAGATGAATCCTGCTACGGCAAAGCAAATTACATAACCGTTGCTTAACTTGTCAGAAGATAAAAAAGAAAGTGTTTCAACAAGCAGCCATGGGAGGGAAGAATCACTGAACCCCTGATGTGAGGGATTGTACCTTGTTTTACTGACTACTGAAACAGCTGTGAGAACTGCAGAAAGGGACCCATGCATCCAGAATAAAAGGACCAGTAACTACTGAAACTTGGAGGGTTGAGTCCGCTCCTGGGAAACTGAAACTCAAGCTAAGGGAGAACTAATATTCTGGCAACGAGGCTCTGCATGAATTAAGGATGCCAAATAAAGGGGACAAGCCTAAAGGGAGAAAAGGGAGAAGGCAAGACCGGGGCAGGACCCTCCACTGCGGTGTGTATGGTCTACCGAGGGAGGCAACCCCTATGGGTATTGACTGCCGAGTGAGAGGGCCTCGACCGGACTTCTCCCACACTAAGATCAGGTTGTCCCGAGAAAATAACATAAAAAACCTCTTTTTTAAACCTATATAAAATTGTGATCATTTTCCAGGAGCTGGATCACCCTGACAGGCCGAACGGTAACACAAGCCTGAATTGACCCTGAAAGCGGGCCTAACTCCTTGACTGAAGGCTTTTGCCTATTATGATCCAGCTACGTGGGCAGAAGACAGATCCTGGGACTATAGGACCCCAGTATATATACTTAATAGAATAATTAGGTTATTAGCTGTAATAGAAATAGTTATAAATGATGAGAACTGCTTTGTATCAAAATTGCCTAGCTTTGGATTATTTACTAGCACAAGAAAGAGAAGTCTGTGGAAAATTTATCTTTAGTAATTGCTGTTTAAAGATTGATAAAAAGGGTGTTTCTTCCTAGTAGCTGATAGAATGTTATGTTCTGGTTTAGGATGAGAAGAATGTTAATAATATGATGATGTTTTAATTGTTTTAATTTTTACAGAGCAGTGCTTACACCAAGCCAAGGACCAAACCAAATTCAGCTTCTCACTGTCCTGCCAGCAGGCAGGCTGGGAGGAGGGCCGGACTGCTCGGGGTTAGGTTGGGCATCGGACAGCAGGTGGTGAGCAATTGCATTGTGCATCACTTGTTTCGTACACATTATTACTAGTAGTACTATTATCATCATTATTGTTATTATTGTTATTATCTTCTTGTTTTTATCTCAACTCACAGGCTTCACTTTCCCATTTCTCTCTCCCATCCCAGAGAAGGAGGGGGGGCAGGTGAGCAAGGAAAGACAAACCTGGAAGGATATGGAGTGGGATTTATTTTCATGGCTGCCTGCTGGACCATGGGTTAAAAGAGTGTTATTTTTATTGTTATGTGGTGTAATGATGTTATTGTTTATACCTTGTATGATACCTTGTCTAACATTATTAATACACCAGGTGATAAATAGTACATTTGTAATAACTTCATTAAAAAAGGAAGGGGATATGTCAATTATGATGTTTAAGAATTGGACCCTCCAAGAACGGACTGATGAAATCCAGTTATTAACAACAGAAGTGACACGAATTGTTGATATTAAAAAGAAGATAAGGGATTGTGAGGAATGTTTTAACAATTCGTGTCCATAAAGAACAATTCTGTTTGAATCCTGTCTGCCTCTGGGCCCTGCACTGGCAATTTAATTCTTGAACCACAGATGCAGTGTGTCCCAGTCTCCCCCTCATTCTAGTCAATTTATCACGTCTTCAGAAAACACTCCTTAAATTTATGAACCTGTTTGCTTTTGTTATTCCGGACTTCTATTTCTAACAGTTACAGCCTTTTTTTTCCTGTCTTCTTCGAGATTAACTTAACACTGCTATAGATGTGTCTGTGAATGGCTGGGGAAGAATGTTTTAATTACTCGTGAAGCGTCAAATAAGAAAGCTGTTTGTGTTTGATGTCTGGGAGTTTCAGAACAACTGATAACAACTAGTGACTGTTATGGGATACTATGCGGATCTTTGGTATCTGGTTAGGGGGGCCGAGAGATAAAGAGGAAGGAAAAAGAAGCTGAGGACGGCTGGGAGACAAGACTTGCAGAGCATGTTCTATAAACTTGGCATGGTGCCCAGTAAGTACAAAGGGGGAGAGGAAGACTACGAGCCTTCAGCATGAAAGACCCCTAGAGACCCCCAGAAGAGACCCCCAGAGGAGACTGCGCATGTTCCAGTAGGAGGGACTGGACCCCAGAAGCTAATTATAATAATCTATTTTTTTAGAAGTAGTAATGAATATGTATTAGTCTAGGAGCATAAAAATCAGCTGCTTGATGTAACTGGTGTGCGTCCTGGTGGAGCGGAGACTCCCGGTGCACCCAGCGCTGTTTGCTTACCTCTATTCCTTTATATTCTTTCAATAAATCCTATTTTTTTATTTAATCCTAATTTGAATCCTGAGCCATTTATAACAGTCTTAAGGACGCTAGTTATTATTTTAACAGAGAGGATTTCTACCCTCAGTCAGTAAAGAAGTTAATCTCATTCAATGCTGTTTGATATCTCAAGTGAGGCCTTTCCAGCGAAAGAGGAAAGGGTTATTTCCTCTGCATAAAGTACTGCTAAGTTCTGCTTCTGTATATCCCTGTTCAGGAAAGACAGGAGCAGAAGTATCAGAGAGAAAAGTCCATCTAGACAAAACAAAATAATGTGGCTTGTTTGGCTAACAAAGAAGCTGAATATGGATAACAAGGGTAAAGCTCAGGTGAGAGCTCAGCTTTGTAACTGAAGATCAGCGTGACTACAAAAGCAAGTAGTTCAGTAGTAAATGAACTTAGGTTGGCAGTGGAAAAATATATTTTTTGATTACTTCAGAAACTTGAAAACAAAATGGACTAAGATATATTAGTTTTTTAATTTTTCTGCTTATAGCTGCAGGAATCTAGACCTGACTCCAGAGAGCCATTCGAGTCTGTGTCATTTGTTTCTCTGTGTTTAGGTTTAGTCCTACTGACAATCACAAATGATCTTGTAAAGGGAGTATTGAATTGAAGCAAATGCATTTTTACATAATTTGGCAGGGTATGTTGACTGTAATACTGCTACAAAGTTACCCTATTCTTCCCCTTTCCAGTAGCTGTTATTGGATCCTGTCGGACGTTTGGCTAGGTATGTATTCAGTCTAACATGTACATCTACCTTCATTTTAATTCTTTTACAGTCTGATGGCAACAAGACTGCTATCAATTTGTGTCACTTTTCATGTCTGTCGTGGTTTAACCCGGCTGGCAGCTAAACACCACACAGCCGTTTGCTCACCCTCCCCCCTCCCTCTCTGGGATGGGGGAGAGAAACGGGAAAGTAAAGCCTGTGAGTTGAGATAAAGACAGTTTATTAAGACAGAAAAACAATAATAACAATAATAATAATAACAACAATGATGATAATACTACTACTAATGTGTACAAACAAGTGATGCACAATGCAATTGCTCACCACCCGCTGGCCGATGCCCAGCCTAACCCTGAGCAGTCCCGGCCCCACTCCCCCGGCTAGCCACCCCTATATATTGTTTAGCATGATGCCATATCGTTTCTGTGTTTGAAAGACTGTCTGCTGGAAGTTGGAGCAGCAAACTTTTCAGAGAATCCCTTTTTCCCGATTGTTTTCTTTTGCAACTCACATTCCCGTGCCTCTAGGGTCACGGTAGATTTTCCATCCCATTTTCTCACGTCCTGTCCATGGTCTCGTAAATAAAACCACAGGGTGGCACGGGGTGTGTGCCCACCATATCGTCTTCCTTGTGCGGATGAATGCTTACCCCTGATAGCTGAGACGCTGCTTTGTACAGGTGGGGAGGAAAATAATCTCTCTTCAACTTGGTGAACCTTTTCAGAAAGTTTCTCCCAAGTGTTCTCTTTTAGTTGGTGGACACTGGTTGGTTCAGGTGGGGAGGAAGATAGATTCTCTTTAAGTTGGTGGAACTCTTCAGAAAGTTTCTCCACAGCTGAGATGCAGGCCTGTAAGGAAGAGGAGAGACTTTCTTCATACTGCCGAAGTTGTTTAGCCACTTCATCCACTGTGGGTTCCTCATCCTCTTTCCAGGCCATTATTGCCAATGAGCTGTCATATGATGATGGTGCACTCCGTACAAACTTCCGCCACATGGGTCGTGTACACCTGACTTCATTTGGATCTATGGATGTTTCTCTGAGGTCTGGGTCCTCATAAATCACCTCCCGTATGGTAATTCCCTCAGGTACTGGATTCCCTTCTCCATAGCGGTCCACTTGCCTGGTAGACATACAAGTTCTTCCTTGAAGGGATACCTTTCCCTCACAGCTGAGAGGAGACGCCTCCAGAGGCTGTGAGATTGTGCTCCATCTGCAATTGCTTTTTCAATGCCTGCATCTCTAGCAAGGGATCCCAGCTGTCTGGCTTCCCTGCCCTCTAATTCCACACAATTGGCTCCGGTGTCCCAGCAACGGAGGAGCCAGGTGACAATCTGCTCACCTATGCAACAACCAAAATCTTTTCGCACATCTCGTAGCTCACACTGGTATAGGTTTCGGGTAGTTACTGTTGATTGTTCAGCATCCTCATCTTCCTCCTGCTGAATCCATGATGGCCCAGCATCGTTGTCTCTATACCTAGACTTGGCAGAAGACTTTGCATTCTGAACGACCTGAATCCCTATACCATTTTTTCATCTTGTCTGTGCAAGTGCGACTTGCACTGCTACAGCTCGTTTCTCTGATCCAGCCACAGGAGCTGGAGTGGCTGCAGGAGCTGGAGCGGCTGCAGGGTCCATCGTAGGGGTCGGAGTTGGATCTGTCATAGGACTTGGAGTGGCCTCAGGGTCTGTCACTAAGTTGATAGTATCAATTGCAGCTTGATAGGCATGAGCCAGGCCCCAGCATCTGTGTCACTCTGGAACTGCCAGAATAATGACACCTTTTTCTCAAGCATTCTGCCAGTTTTTTAAGATTTTACAGTTGTTCAGGGGTGAATTTCCAAAACACTGGGGGTGCCCACTGCTCTAGATGCCTGCCCATATCCTCCCATACTCCCTGCCACTCACAACTATCCTGCCTCCAGATCTCCGGATGAGATTCCTAAGTAGTTGTTTAACTTTAAGCAAAACCTGAAGTGCATTCAGGAGGCATAACAACAAGACCATGCTGGTCTCAGTATCCCAAGGATATTCAATATCTTGGAGAGCTATTGTAACAAGCTTGGAGGATAAGAGGGTGGTGAAGGAGAAAGGGAGAGTGATCGAGTAAGAAAAAATATCTTCCCCTTTCCCCTCCTCAGATTTGCTCCCTGATGAAAAATGCAACAGGTATAATTGCTAATAGTTTCTGAGATACGGTTTCCAAAGTATAGAATCAACGACGTTATTGAGTACAAATACCAAGTTAGAGTCATGACCAGATATCTCTCCGCCTCATAAGCCACTGTTATAACACACAGTACCATAATGATCTTAAACCAGGGCCCGGAGAGGATAAACAACATGACAGAGAGCACATAAGGAAAATAATGTGCTATAATACTCAATTTTGAAAACAGGCGCAGCAGAGTTGAGATTAAAGCAATCAGCATTATGACAAGTAACTATTAAGAAGGTCTAATACTTATACCAATTTTAGTTTAACACACTCTGGTCAGATCTGCCGTTATCTCAACCTTTCGAGCCCCACGTTGGGCGCCAAAAGGACTGTAGTGGTTTAACCCGGCCGGCAGCTAAACACCACACAGCCGTTCGCTCACCCTCCCCCCTCCCTCTCTGGGATCACGGGAAAGTGAAGCCCGTGAGTTGAGATAAAGACAGTTTAATAAGACAGAAAAATAATAATAATAATAACAATAATAATAATAACAATAACAGTACTACTACTAATAATGTGTACAAACAAGTGATGCACAATGCAATTGCATACCACCACCCGCTGACCGATGCCCAGCCTAACCCTGAGCAGTCCCAGCCCCACTCTCCCGGCTAGCCACCCCTATATATTGTTTAGCATGACGTCAGATGGTATGGAATACCCCTTTGGCTAGTTTGGGTCACCTGTCCTGGGTCTGTCCCCTCCCAGCTCTTGCTGCACCCCCAGTCTGGCCGTTGGCAGGACAGAGCGAGAAGCTGAGATGTCCTTGGCTTAGTATAAGCACTGCTCTGCAACAATTAAAACATCGGGGTGTTATCAGCACTCTTCTCATCCTAAGCCAAAACATAGCATTCTACCAGCTACTAGGAAGAAAATTAACTCTGTCCTAATTGAAACCAGGACACATTGTTTAGAAGGAAGGAATGTGGTATTGAGATATGCTTGCAGTGATAAGAAAGCTTAGCAGGTGACCTTTTAAAATGCAGACAACCGGACTCCTTAGAGCAATTAGGAGAAAATCACGGTGTTAAGTCAAGTCAGATAAGTGAAGAAATATTACCACTTTAAACAGTAAAAGTGTCAAAAGAAACTTGAAATTTAACAGGCTGGCAACTGAAGGCCGTGCATTGTCTGTGAAGCATCAGATAGATTGTGTACCTGGATTACCCACTCAGTGGGGAAACAGGGGAGGGTCCTGTCATCAAAAAGTATATAAACTGTGTTTTGGAACCAGTAGATGCGCTCTTTCCTGCTTGTGGGGCGCCCGCCATTGCAATCACGAATAAATTACAACTTCCCTGAGATCCTCGCTTGAGCCTAAGTTATTGGCTATGGAGTGTTTCTCACATTTCCCATTCTTGCATAGCTGCCTGGCAAATCATTCCCCTCCTGAACATTCTTCTCCAGTGAGTAACATAATTAAGATTGACATTTCCCCCCCAGGAATACAAATTAGGCCTTAGAAATGGATTTGACTGTTCTGCTAGGCACTCACGTAAAGATTTCCATTTCCTTCTTAAAACTCCTAATCTCTCTGCTGGTAAGGGTGGAGTGGCAGCGGCCCCACGTCAGCCTTGCACAGCCCTGAGGCCCTGCCGGGACCCCTCTGCCTCCGTTCTTGCTGCTCCACGCTCCCCTGTGCAACTTCTCCATGGACAGCGTCATTTGCAGTCCCTGTCTCCCCTCCTGGAGCAGCTGCCACTGCCTCCGGTGCAATATTAGGATTATAGGGAACATAACTTGATTCCTCCTCTGAAAATGGAACCTTATTGTTTACATATAAATTTAAAGCCTGAATTTTCGTCAGACCCGTATTTTGGCCAAAATACTGAAGTTCCTTTTATTAGCTTTTTAGGCCAGACAATTACACAATATCAAACCATTTTTTAATCTTTTTTCTTAGTTTTTGAGTTGTTTTTCCAAATCCTTATCATTCTCTCCAAAGGGCTACCTTTAGGCACAATCCCAGGGTCTCCAACCCCACCCTGCTGACTCTTGGAACCCTTAATACCCAGCTCTTCCTGATGTGCTGCTGTGGACAGAGGCATCTACTTAGCATTTCTCCTTGTTATTACTTGTGGTGGTTTTACTCAGGTGGGCAGCCGAGCTCTACCACAACTGCTTTCTCACTCCCCCTCTCCTCAAAGAAGAAGGGGGAGAAAATACAACACAGAGAACTCGAGGTTTGAGATGAGAAAGGTTTAATTAAAGGGAAAGGGAATGGGGAGAAAAAGAAACAAAAGAAACAATCAGTCCGCGCGGAAGCACAGAGAGAAGGGAAAAAAATATTCTCTACTTCCCATCAACGAGCGATGTTCGGCCACATCCTGGGAAGCAGGGCCTCAAACGCGTAGTGGTTGTTCAGGAGGAACAGCCCCCTCCTCCACGAGAGCCCCTCTTTTTATTGCTGAGTGTGACATCAGGTGTTATGGAATATCCCTTTGACTGGTTTAGGTCAGCTGCCCTGGCAATGTCCCCTCCCCATCACTTGCCCACCCCCCTCCCCGCTGGCTCCTGGGGGCTTGGAAGGAGTCCTGATGCTGTGCCAGCACTATGCAGCAATAGACACAACACTGGAGTGATATCAGTGCTGTTCCAGCTACGAGTGCAGAGCACAGCACTATGTGGGCTGCTGCAGGGAAAGGTGACTCCAGCCCAGACAGACCCAACACATGACTACACAACTACCTTTTAATATAGAAAATTAGTTCTCTACTGCAAAAACACAACTTACTTTCTCACACAGGAACTACTTGCATTAAGCAGTCTAAGTTTGATATTGTTACCTAGCTCACTGGAGCAAGAATATATCCATTACAATCACATTTTCTGTTCATTTTGGAGAATAATGTGTGGAGTGGTGAAACCATCCAGTTATTACCAGCAATTGCAATGTGCGTAATTTTCACTGCTCAGTTTACTATGGTCAATGTCTGGAAAACAAGCAACCATCTTCTGCTCTTTGAGGCTTTATTTTATTGTTTGTTTGGTTTTTTGTTTGTCATACAGGTAAAAAAGATATCTTATTGTTGGAGGAAAGAAGAAACCTGATTAATTGTTATTATAATGAAAATGTGTATTCTTGAAGTAGTCCATTTCTTATACTAGAGTAAAAAATATCTCAAAGCAGTAAATCCATCAGTGAAAACATATAAGGAATAGTCCCCATCAGTAAGATCATGACTTAGCCCTAGCATAACTTTTTCCTTTTACTAATTTGTGTTTTGAATTACTTCATAGCACCAGGTATGTCTCAGGTGATTTTTGTACTAAAAAAAAATATTGTTGTACAAGGCAGCCTGCAATACAAAGGTCTCATATACATCCCTGATCTTGAATTATACCTGCAAGCAGTTCCTACCCACATGTGACCTTCTGCTGGTATCTGCATAGGTACAGCAGTCTGTCCAGATAAATTAATCAACAAGATCATGAACAGGAAATGGAAAGTCAAAAGCGTAAATGATAAGTGGGAACCATGAGCTGTACTCCCGTTTCCTTCTTTTGTAACACTCCTCGTAGGAGAGACCAGATCCTGATCCTGATCAGCTGACATCTGTTTTATGATGGAAACGCACAAGACATGACTGGGCAAGTGACCTCTGGGGCAAGCAGCCAGTCACTGCATGAATGCCAGAAATGCTAGCTATGGTTGCAGCCTCTCTGAAAATAGAACTCTCACCAAAGAAGCAAAGTGATTTAGACATAATGGAGTCACCTCATGTTGCTACCCATAAGCAGGTTCATGGAACATGGTAAAAACTAATAATTTACGCAAGACCTTTATTAAAGTGAGCAGTGTGATGATGAGCGAAAAAAAAAGAAAAGGCTGTACATAGAAACAAAGACATACCACATTAAGATAATAGGTAAAATGATATTTCTAAAGTAAACTAAGCACAAATAAACAGAAGCAAGAATGTAATTTATATTTAGAGCTGACCTAAATTTACTTTTAGGAGAAGCAGAAAAGAATGAGACCTTTATCAGTCCTCACTGGGGAACCTCAGATGAGTTTCAGATAGACTCTTTTGTTAGAGGTAATGCACTGGACTATTGAGAAAGGAGTCTGGGTCCTGTTAACGAGATGAGAATTTCAGGACACTGTGAATGATGATCTGCATCTGTAATTTGAAAACATTGAAACTCCTATATGAAAGGTGAAATAACTCATGAAGGGGTCTTTCCCTAAGTTTATTTTATGAGAGAAGCCAGTAAGGAAATTAATCAGACCCATTAAAAATAGGTCCAAATCCTAAAGGAAGCTGAATTGTCCTGGGAAGGGAAGAAAGAAGAGAAACATTTTATGCAGGATTTGTGGAGAGATGCTGTGGTGGTTTTACCGTGCTGGGCAGCTAAACCCCACAACCGCTCTCTCACTCCCCCTCCTTTAGATAAGGAGGGGGAGAAGTAAAGCAAAGAACAACTCACGGGTTGAGATAAGGATAATTTAATTAAAGGGAAATAATTATAATAATTAAATAAAGACTACCATGAACTAAACAATTTAACTAAGGGGAAATAAAAGGGAAAGGGGAAAAAGGGAGGAAAACAAACAAAATAAATGAAAGCGATATGGAAGTGCAGAGGAAAGAAATTACTCTCTACTTCCCACAAATGAGCGATGATTGACCACGTCCTTGAAGCAAGGCCTCAACGCACGCAGCCGGTGTTCGAGAGGAGGACCGACGTCTTCTCAACGAGAGCCCACCCCTCCCCTCTTCTTCCTGTTTCCACCTTTTATTGCTGAGTGTGACACCACATGGTATGGAATATCCCTTTGATTGGTTTAGGTCAGCTGCCCTAGTGATGTTTCTCTCCTCACTTTTTTGCCCACCCCCTAGGAGGGTTAGAGAAAGGCCCAATGCTGTGCCACTGCTGCTCAGCAGTAGACACAACACTGGTGTGATAACACTGCTGTTCCAGCTACAAGTACAGAGTACGGCACTGAATGGGCTGCTGCCGGGAAAGTTAACATTCCAGCCAGACCCAGTACAACCTCCACCCCTTATTCCATAACATTTGTGTCACACTCAGATCCCCATACTTTAGCATACAAGCATTCTCATCATTATCCCTTGTCCTTTAACAGGACAAGGATTTAACAGGACAGGATTAATAGGCAGATGTATCTTTTCATTCCATAGGTCTTTCTTGGAAAATGTTCATAAGAACTGTTGATGATTAGGTCTTCATCTGCCAAAGTGGCCACTCAAGGCAGGCGGAGTTGGATGTCTGGACACCAGCACCAGCTTAGCTCAAGTCCTTGTTGCACTGCCCGGCTCCTTGCAAAGTTGACCTGTCGTTGATCCTACAGCATCTTCCTACAACATATAACTTAGATTATAGATTAGTTTTCTCTCAATGTCAAATCTCCTTGAGGCACACACTTGATATCCCCATTCTTTTGCATGACCCACCAGGTATACCCTGGTCCTTGGGCGAAGACAATCCCACGAGTGGGTTTGCCTTTTCCCGAGGCAGGAGCAACCCACACTGCCTTCCCCATCCACCTTCCTATATGCACTACGGGAACCTTAGCTCCTTTCACAGTGTGTAGGGGTTTTGTTTCGGCAGGACCAGCACGGCTGTCAGACCCCCTATTGTTAACTAGCCAAGTGGCTTCTGGTAGATTTGTGTCCCATTGTTTCCACGTCCCAGCACCTAATGCTCGTAACATAGTCTTTAACAGTCCATTGTACCTCTCAACCTTCCCAGAGGCTTGTGGGTGGTAAGGGATGTGGTACACCCACTCAATACCATGCCTCTTTGCCCAGGAGGTAACAAGATTGTTTCGGAAATGACTCCCATTGTCAGACTCAATTCTCTCTGGTGTACCATGACGCCACAATACTTGTCTTTCCAGGCCCAAGATAGTGTTTCGGGCTGTGGCATGGTTTACAGGGTATGTTTCCAGCCACCCAGTAGTTGCTTCTACCATGGTGAGTATGTACCGTTTGCCTTGGCGAGTTTTTGGGAGTGGTCCGATATAGTCAATTTGCCAGGCCTCACCATATTGAAACCCTAACCATCTCCCCCTGTTCCAGGGAGATTTTACCTTCATGGCTTTCTTGATTGCAGCACAGGTCTCACACTCATGGGTAACCTGTGTGATGGCCTCAATGGTCAAGTCCACCCCTCGATCACGAGCCCATCTGTAAGTGGCATCTCTCCCCAGATGTCCTGATGTTTCATGGGCCCATCGAGCTACAAACAGCTCACCCTTACGTTCCCAGTCTAGGTCCACCTGAGCCACTTCAATTTTCGAAGCTCGATCCACTTCTTTGTTGTTCTGATGTTCTTCAGTAATGCGACTCTTGGGCATGTGGGCATCTACATGATGTACTTTAACATCCAGGTTTTCTACCCGGGCAGCAATATCTTGCCACAGGGTAGCAGCCCAGATAGGCTTACCTCTGCGCTGCCAGTTGCTCTCTTTCCATTGCTGCAGCCACCCCCACAGAGCATTTGCCACCATCCATGAGTCAGTATAAAGATACAATACTGGCCAATTTTCTCTTTCGGCAATATCTAGGGCTAGTTGTATGGCTTTTACTTCTGCATACTGACTCGACTCACCTTCCCCTTCCATGGCTTCCACAACTCGTCGTATGGGATTCCACACAGCAGCTTTCCATTTCCGATGGCTCCCTATCACACGGCAGGATCCGTCAGTAAACAACGCATACTGCTTTCTGTCTTCTGGCAACTCATTGTATGGTGGTGCCTCTTCAGCACGGGTTACCTCTTCTGTTGGCACTCCGAAATCTCTGCCTTCCGGCCAGTCCATAATCTCTTCCAGGATTCCTGGGCGATTGGGTTTTCCCATTCGAGCCCGCTGTGTAATTAACGCTATCCACTTACTCCATGTAGCATCAGTTGCATGGTGTGTAGTGGGAATTTTCTCTTTGAACATCCAATGTAACACAGGTAGCCGCGGTGCCAAGAGGAGCTGTGCCTCTGTACCCACAACTTCTGAAGCAGCTCGAACACCCTCATATGCTGTGAGTATTTCCTTTTCAGTTGGGGTGTAATTGGCTTCTGATCCTCGATAGCCCCGACTCCAGAAGCCCAGAGGTCGACCTCGAGTTTCTTCTGGGGTTTTCTGCCAAAGGCTCCAGGTGAGCCCATGCTCCCCAGCTGCAGTGTACAGTATATTTTGCACAGCTGGTCCAGTACGGACAGGCCCAAGGGCTACTGCACGAGCTATTTCTTGTTTGATTTGTTCAAATGCCTGTTGTTGCTCAGGGCCCCAATCAAAATAGTTTCTCTTTCGAGTCACTCGATATAGAGGACTCACAAGCTGACTATAGCCTGGCACATGCATTCTCCAGAATCCCACGAGGCCTAGGAAAGCTTGCGTTTCCTTTTTGCTAGTTGGCGTAGACATTGCTGTTATTTTATTGATCACATCCATTGGAATATGGCGACGTCCATCCTGCCATTTTACCCCCAAGAACTGGATTTCCTGTGTAGGCCCCTTGACCTTGCTCTTTTTAATGGCAAAACCAGCTTTCAGGAGAATTTGGATTATTTTCTTCCCTTTCTCAAAAACTTCTTCTGCTGTGTTGCCCCACACGAGGATGTCGTCAATGTACTGAAGATGCTCAGGAGCTCCCCCTTGCTCCAGTGCAGACTGGATCAGTCCATGGCAAATGGTAGGGCTGTGTTTCCACCCCTGGGGCAGCCGATTCCAGGTGTATTGGATGCCCCTCCAAGTGAAAGCAAACTGCGGCCTGCATGCTGCTGCTAAAGGGATGGAGAAAAATGCATTAGCAATATCAATTGTGGCATACCACTTGGCTGCCTTTGACTCTAGTTCGTACTGAAGTTCTAGCATGTCTGGCACTGCAGCACTCAGTGGTGGCGTGACTTCATTCAGGCCTCGATAGTCCACTGTTAGCCTCCACTCGCCATTAGACTTTCGTACTGGCCATATAGGACTATTAAAGGGTGAGCGAGTCTTGCTGATTACTCCCTGACTCTCCAGTCGGTGAACCAACTCATGGATGGGAATCAGGGAGTCTCGGTTGGTGCGATATTGCCGTCGGTGCACCCTTGTGGTAGCAATTGGTACCTGTTGTTCTTCAACCTTCAGCAATCCTACAACAGAAGGGTCTTCTGAAAGGCCAGGCAGGGTAGACAGCTGCCTAATCTTCTCTGTGCTCAAAGCAGCTATGCCAAAAGCCCACCGGTATCCTTTTGGATCCTTGAAGTACCCTCTCTTGAGATAGTCTATGCCAAGGATGCACGGAGCCTCTGGGCCAGTCACAATGGGATGCTTTTGCCACTCATTCCCAGTTAGACTCACTTCAGCTTCCAGTACAGATAGTTGTTGGGATCCCTCTGTCACTCCAGAGATACAGGTGAGTTCTGTCCCTTGGTAGCCTGATGGCATTATGGTACATTGTGCGCCAGTGTCCACTAAAGCTTTGTATTCCTGTGGTTCTGATGTTCCAGGCCATCGGATCCACACAGTCCAATAAATCCGGTTATCCCTCTCCTCTACCTGGCCAGAGGCAGGGCCCCTCTAGTCCTGGCTGGAGCGTCTGCCACTTAATTCTTGCAAATGCACAAATTCTTGCAAATGAGAGGTAGAGGTCCCTTCATCAGGGTCAAGAATAACATCAGCTCTTCTACTGCCTCTGGGGTACTGCCCAATAGAAACTGGAGCAGCATTTCTCTTAGGAGCCCCTCTTCTTGCTGCTGTATTTCCTTTCAGTTCACGTACCCGAGCAGCTAGGGTTGAAGTAGGTACACCATCCCATTTCCTCATATCTTCCCCATGGTCACGCAGATAAAACCACAAGGTGCCACTTGGTGTACGTCTTGGGTACTCTCTCTCTTGAGCAGGCGAATGCTGATTCTTAGTGGCTGAAGTATCACTCTGTCTAAATGAGGGGGAATATACTTGTTCCACGAGCTTGTCAAGTCCTTTAGACAGTTTCTCCACAGCTGAGACACAGGACTGTAGCGGAGCAGAGAGATTGTCTTCATATTGTTGAAGCTGGCAGGAGACATCATACATTGTTGGTCCCATCCCCTCATCCCAGTTAATTACTGCCAGCGTACTGGCACGTGCTGATGGTGCACTCCGCACAAATTTACGCCACATGGATGTTGTGCACTGGACTTCATCGGGGTCTTGAGGTGTCTGGGCATTGTCCAAATCACTATAAATCATCTCCCGCACAGCTAATTCCCGCAGATGTTGGAGACCTTTATCCACAGTGGTCCACTTGCCTATGTGATATACAATATCTTCCTTATGGGGATATCTTTCTTTGATAGCTGCCAGGAGTCGTCTCCAGAGGCTGAGGGCCTGTGCTCCTCTCCCGATTACTTTGTCGATTACCCTTTCTCTAGAGAGGGATCCCAGCTGCTTGGCTTCATTGCCTTCTAATTGTAGGCTACTGGCCCCAGCATCCCAGCATCGGAGCAGCCAAGTGAGGATGTGTTCACCTGGGCGTCGACCATAATCCTTTCGTATTTCTCGCATCTCACTCAGGGATAAGGATCGAGTGATTTCTGATTCCTTTATGATTTCCGTCTCGTCTTCCTGCTGTTTTTGTGATGGCTCTGCTTTAGAGGTGCCTGCCAATTCCCCTTCTCCCTCCTTCTTAGGAGAGCCTTCTTCCCTTACTAAACGAGCTGACCTCCGTTTCCATTGTTTTGACTTGACTATGGGGGCGACTGATACCATAGTTGGTTGGTCCTCTGGGTCAGCCACAGCATGTGTTACTTGGTCATCAGATTCAGAGACTTCCTCCCTCTCTTCAAGTTGCTGGATGATGTTAAACAGTGTTTGATAGGAATAAACCAGGACCCAGCACAATGCTGCAAGCTGTTGTTCTCCAGCATTATCAGGATCAGGACATACAACTCTCAAACATTCTACCAAGTTTTTAGGATTTAGCACTTGCTCAGGGGTGAAGTTCAAAACTATTGGAGGAGACACTCGTGACAGGTATCTGCTAACATCATCCCACACACCGTGCCACTCACCACGAGACTGTTTCGGGACAGATTCCCAAATAAGTTTTCTAAACAATCGACTAATCTTAGAGAGAAAATGAAACCTGTTATTCAGAATTAGAAATAGCAATACATGGGTTACAGATGGATCTTCAAAATACTCCCAAACTGTTGTAATTATCCCACTGTGAAAGAAGGGAAAGGTACCATTCCTGATATTATTAATAAACTGGTGTCCAGATGAGAAAAGGAAGGCAGTGTAGTTCTGAATATTCTCTGAAAGATAGTTTCCATGGGACCCAAATGATAACAGCGCAGAGCCTGAATTCCAGAGTAAAACCAAGGTCAGTGCTTGGCAGCACAACGAATTAAAAAAAGTGAACACAGATTGTAGCACTTTGTCGGATCGGATATATAGGAGAAAGGAGAATATGACACGAATTGCATGACATATGAACAAAGCCATTATTATTAACAGGGCAAGGAACATGGTTACTAGCAAGCAAGTGTATTAGTTGTATGCGTTTAATCAATTCTATTGTTATCTCAACCCTTCGAGCCCCACGTTGGGCGCCAAAAAGGACTGTGGTGGTTTTACCGTGCTGGGCAGCTAAACCCCACAACCGCTCTCTCACTCCCCCTCCTTTAGATAAGGAGGGGGAGAAGTAAAGCAAAGAACAACTCACGGGTTGAGATAAGGATAATTTAATTAAAGGGAAATAATTATAATAATTAAATAAAGACTACCATGAACTAAACAATTTAACTAAGGGGAAATAAAAGGGAAAGGGGAAAAAGGGAGGAAAACAAACAAAATAAATGAAAGCGATATGGAAGTGCAGAGGAAAGAAATTACTCTCTACTTCCCACAAATGAGCGATGATTGACCACGTCCTTGAAGCAAGGCCTCAACGCACGCAGCCGGTGTTCGAGAGGAGGACCGACGTCTTCTCAACGAGAGCCCACCCCTCCCCTCTTCTTCCTGTTTCCACCTTTTATTGCTGAGTGTGACACCACATGGTATGGAATATCCCTTTGATTGGTTTAGGTCAGCTGCCCTAGTGATGTTTCTCTCCTCACTTTTTTGCCCACCCCCTAGGAGGGTTAGAGAAAGGCCCAATGCTGTGCCACTGCTGCTCAGCAGTAGACACAACACTGGTGTGATAACACTGCTGTTCCAGCTACAAGTACAGAGTACGGCACTGAATGGGCTGCTGCCGGGAAAGTTAACATTCCAGCCAGACCCAGTACAGATGCAAGCTATAGGAGCAACATAGCACAAGAATAACAGAAATCCCACCAAAATCACATTTTAGTCTGCAAGTAACAGTACAGGCAGTAAGAAAAGCATGTGGTCCCTAAGAATAATGTGGGGTTATGTGGGGAAACACAACCCTGCTTAGGTATCCCTGCACCACTCTCAATTACATAGTGTTATATATGGAGTGGTAATTCGTGTCGAGAAAATGGTTGATATTAATAAAGAAGGGGGAGATTTGGGAATGTGGCCATGGGGGTTGGAAAGCCCCATGGTTGAGATAACATTAGACTCTTAACGAAGAGGCCATCAGGAATATAAAAGAGTTTAGAGGGAACAAAGACGGCTGATTCAGGAGACTCCATGCAGTCTCTGGTTTCTTGTTCTCCAGCTGGTTCTCTTGTTCTCCAGCCATTAAGGCATGGATGTTTCTGGGTGTTTGTTGTTGTTGTTACACTCAAAGTTGTCTGACCAATGAAAAGTTGTTTTGAAAAGAACTGCTGTGGAGAGAAAGGTATAAGAGGGGAACCTGCCCTCAAGAAGAAAGAGAAAAAAGAAAAAAAAGGCACAACAATGAAGTTATATCAATAAAGAAGCAGGAAAAAGAAGTGAAGAGGAACAGGCTGGCAGAATGGAGACCAGGACGGGAACAGGCATTCTGATTGCCTCACGAAGACAGGTTCGGCCAAACTCAGCAAACGGCTCAGAGAAGCTCGTACAGAAAGTCGCTGGAAATAGGCGCACTGGAGCTGAAGAGAAGCTCGATCTGAGAGAAGCGGACCTGTGCACACAACTGCCTCTCGCTGGTAAGCAGTTGCGCATTATGGGGAATCATACGTCCTTAGGAACAAAGGCTGTCCTGGTAACCTTACAGCTTATTCTCCTTATTAATAATTGGACAGTTTATGAGCCTGAAACATGGGACCAAACTGAGGTCAAGGTGTGGGACTCTGCAACTAAAAACGACAAGGTTGCAGTGGGATTGCTCGGCACCTGGCGAGCAGTCTCTGAGGCCTTAAAGAGTCACGTGGAGCCACAGTCACAAACGTGTGGCTTGCCAGATAGTGAGGGAGCTACGGGCTCCTTTACTGATCCGACTGCTACGCCATGGGCCCCTCTGCTGCCACAGCCATCGAAGGCTTTTGCTGTTACACCCCCTGTTGACCTGAACGTGCCTTTTGACGCAGGGCTATTGGCCTTGAAAAGGAGATGGATGTGCTTTTCTTCGATCTGGGAAGAACGGGATACATAAGGCCTGAAGACTGAGTTGCTTGACAACTTAAAGCGAGACATATTGTTCAAAAGGAATGGAAAATGGAGACTTGTTAGTAATCAAGAAAAGGAATGGAAAATGGAGACTGTTAAGTCATGGAACTTAAGGGATTGTTTGTTACCTTTTCTGATCGTGAATATGTATAGACGTACTCAATTTTACTAAGTTATGGAACTTAAAGGATTGTTTGTTACCTTTCCTGATTGTACATATGTGTAGGCATACTTGGGTTTAGTATGTAAAGCAACGTTCTATATATTTAGAATGTTTGATGTTTGTGTGTGCATGTTGGTGGAGCGTAGACTCCCCGCACACCCAGCGCTGTTTACTTGAATATATAAATATATAAATATATATATATACATATAAAAATATATAAAAATATATATAATTTATATATAATGTATATAATATATAATATATATAAATATATATTATATATAAATATATAATATATATAATATATGAATATTCTTTTATAAATATTACAAAATTCAGATTGAGTTGAGACTTCATTTATAACAACAGTGTAAGCATTGCCCATGTATTATGGCTATACAATAAATTATTCTGAGCTTAGTAGGCAAATTAGAACTATTGATAAGAAAGTTGTGATGATACACTCTGCTGGGGAGTGAGGAGAGAGAGAAAATGGTATGGGTCCTATCAAGAACTGTAATAGAATAGAATATTTCATATGACATATTTCAAGGACAAGCTGAAGTTCAGAGGAGAACTCCCATGCATAGGCTACTGGACTATATTGTGCCAATTTCTATTACTCCTGATGAGGCCGTGGAAGAAGCAATTAATAAATCCTGCACAGAAGAGAGATCCTTGTATTCACTGCAAATGTCTCTGAAGATATCAGTGGTGAAAAGATGGCAGAAAACTAGTTCAAGAATATAATTTGGTAACTTGCATGAGGTAAAGGCACTGAAGGGAAACAACAGCCCAAACTGTTTGCCCCTTGTTTGGTTTCTGCCTAGGAGGGGATGCTAGAGGAACAGTCCATTCAGATGCACAAAAAAAATTTTGAATGCACCTCCTCTGCTCCATACTACACTCCAACTGAAAAGGAGATATTGGCAGCATATGAAGGAGTTCGATCTGCTTCGGAGGTGGTTGGTACTGAAGCGCAGCTCCTCCTGGCACCCCGACTGCCAGTACTAGGCTGGATGTTCAAAGGAAGGGTATCCTCTACACATCATCTACACAGGGTCCTGCACCTGGGGCGCAACAACCCCAAGCAGAGCTACAGGCTGGGAGAGGAATGGTTGGAAAGCTGCATGGAAGAGAAAGACCTGGGAGTGATGGTTGATAGTCAAATGAATATGAGCCAACAGTGTGCTCAGGTTTCCAAGAAGGCCAACAGCATCCTGGCTTGTATAAGAAGCAGTGTGGCCAGCAGGGCTAGGGAAGTGATTGTCCCCGTGTACTCGGCTCTGGTGAGGCCGCACCTCGAGTACTGTGTTCAGTTTTGGGACCCTTGCTACAAGAAGGACATGGAGGTGCTCGAGCGAGTCCAGAGAAGGGCGATGAAGCTGGTGAGGGGTCTGGAGAACAAGTCCTACAAGGAGCGGCTGAGGGAGCTGGGCTTGTTCAGCCTGGAGAAAAGGAGGCTCAGGGGCGACCATATCGCTCTTTAGAAGTACATTAAGGGAGGCTGTAGCGAGGTGGGGGTTGGTCTGTTCTCCCATGTGCCTGGTGACAGGACGAGGGGGAATGGGATAAAGTTGCTCCAGAGGAGTTTTAGGTTGGATGTTAGGAAGAACTTCTTTACCGAAAGGGTTATTAGGCATTGGAAAGGGCTGCCCAGGGAAGTGGTGGAGTCACCATCCCTGGAGGTCTTTAAAAGACGTTTAGATGTAGAGCTTAGCGATATAGTTTAGTGGAGGACTTGTTAGTTTTAGGTCAGAGGTTGGACTCGATGATCTTCAGGTCTCTTCCAACCTAGAAATTCTGTGATTCTGTGATCATGCAACTGATGCTACATGGAGCAAGTGGGTTGCACTGATTACTCAGAGGGCTCGAATAGGAAACCCCATTCGCCCAGGAATATTGGAAGTGATTATGGACTGGCCAGAAGGCAAATACTTTGGGATATCATCAGAGGAGGAGGTGGGTCGTGCTGAAGAACCCCACTGTACAACCAGTTACCAGAGAATGAAAAGAAATATTCCCTGTTCACTGATGGGTCCTGTCGTATTGTGGGGAAGCATCAGAGATGGAAGGCTGCTGTATGGAGTCCTACACGACGAGTTGCAGAAGCTGCTGAGGGAGAAGGTGAATCGAGTCAGTTTGCAGAAGTGAAGGACATTCAGCAGGCTTTAGATATTGCTGAACGAGAAAAATGGCCATTTCTCTATCTCTACACTGATTCATGGATGGTAGCAAATGCCCTGTGGGGATGGTTACAGCAATGGAAGCAAAACAACTGGCAGCGCAGGGGCAAACCCATCTGGGCTGCTACATTGTGGCAAGATATTGCTGCTCGGGTGGAGAACCTGGCTGTAAAGGTACGCCACGTAGATGCTCATGTGCCCAAGAATCGGGCTACTGAAGAACATCAAAACAACCAGGATCAGGTTGGTGGATCAGGCTGCTAAGATTGAAGTGGCTCAGGTGGACCTGGATTGGCAGCATAAAGGTGAATTATTTATAGCCCGATGGGCCCATGACACCTCAGGCCATCAAGGCAGAGATGCAACATACAGATGGTCTCGTGATCGAGGGGTGGACATGACCATGGGCGCTATAGCACAGGTTATTCATGACTGTGAAAGATGTGATGCAATCAAGCAAGCCAAACGGTCAAAGACTCTTTGGTATGGAGGACAATGGCTGAAATATAAATATGGAGAGGCCTGGCAGATTGATTACATCACACTCCCTCAAACTCGCAATGGCAAGCACCATGTACTTACAATGGTGGAAGCAACCACCGGATGGCTGGAAACATATCCTGTGCCTCATGCCACCGCCCGGAACACTATCCTGGGCCTTGAAAAGCAAGTCCTGTGGCGACATGGCACCCCAGAAAGAAGAGAGTCAGACAATGGAACTCATTTCCGAAACAACCTTATAGACACTTGGGCCAAAGATCATGGTATTGAGTGGGTGTATCACGTCCCCTATCATGCACCAGCCTCCGGGAAAGTTGAACTATATAATGGACTGTTAAAGACTACCTTGAAAACAATGGGCGCTGGGACATTCAAAAATTGGGATATGCATTTGGCAAAGGCCACCTGGTTAGTCAATACTAGGGGATCTGCCAACCGAGCTGGACCTGCCCAATCCAACCTGTTACGTACTGTAGATGGGGATAAAGTTCCTGTAGTGCATGTAAGAAATATGCTGGGTAAAACAGCCTGGGCTACTCCTGCCTCAGGAAAAGGCAAACCCATTCGTGGAATTGTTTTCGCTCAGGGACCTGGATACACTTGGTGGGTGATGCAAAAGAACGGAGAGGTCCGGTGTGTACCTCAAGGAGATTTAATACTGGGTGAGAATAGCCCGGGAGTTGAATTGTATCATGTTAATTACTATACAATACTGTATGTCATCACTACCATGATTGCTATATACCCTAGATGAAAATGGTGATTAATTAGAATGTATGGAAAAGAGTGTAACCTGAGCATGACATAAATGGAATGGAATAAGGGGTGGATAGATGTCCTGGTTTCAGTTAGGACAGAGTTAATTTTCTTCCTAGTAGCTGGTAGAGTGCTATGTTTTGGCTTAGGATGAGAAGAGTGCTGATAACACCCCGATGTTTTAATTGTTGCAGAGCAGTGCTTATACTAAGCCAAGGACATCTCAGCTTCTCGCTCTGTCCTGCCAACGGCCAGACTGGGGGTGCAGCAAGAGCTGGGAGGGGACAGACCCAGGACAGGTGACCCAAACTAGCCAAAGGGGTATTCCATACCATCTGACGTCATGCTAAACTATATATAGGGGTGGCTAGCCAGGGGGAGTGGGGCTTGGACTGCTTGGGGTTAGGCTGGGCATTGGCCAGCGGGTGGTGAATAATTGCATTGTGCATCACTTGTTTGTACACATTATTATTAGTAGTACTATTATCATAACTGTTGTTATTATTATTATTATTGTTATTATTATTGTTGTTATTAATATTTTTCTGTCTTAATAAACTGTCTTTATCTCAACTCACATGCTTTACTTTCCCATTTCTCTCCCCCTTCCCAGAGATGGAGGGGGGAGGGTGAGCGAACGGCTGTGTGGTGTTTAGCTGCCGGCTAGGTTAAAGCACTACACAATGTAACTCTTCAAAAACAACATTTATATTCCCATAGTTCCCCACTTTTCCTTTTTTTTATAAACTGTTGATTTATGCAAAAAATCTTTTTAAACTTTTTTTTTTTAAGTGTAATTTGGTAAATATCTTCTTCTTCTTCACTTTCTTTGCTCTCCATTTCCTCTAATATCATCATTGTATTTGCGTAGGGTGTTGATCCGTAGTCTTTTGTTTCAATAATGCGGTTTCAATTTACCGCTGGACAAGTCCCCTTACACAGGGGATAATGCAACAGCCAATGGCTGTCAAAACTCCTGCTACTTCGATCAAGGATGTAAATATGGACATTACCATCCCTTTCCATTTACCGAACCAAGATTCCAACCATCCTGTGATGGAAGTGTCTGCTCCCGAATTTTCTGCCAATTCATTGGCGAGGGTGGTAAGCCCTTGCAATGCTCTTGTTACCATGCCATTTGGGGCAGTATTGTTAGGGATGAAAGTAAAACAATGGTTTCCCAGCATCACGCATACACCACCCTTCTCCGCGAGCATCATATCTAATGCTATCCTGTTTTCCCAAGCCTTTTTGCTGGTGGCATCTAGTTATTCAGCGATTCCTGTTATCGCATCCCAGGTATAATTAATGAATCTCTGCTGATTATAATAGATATAATTAATCCAATCCACATTTTTATTGATTGTTACCCACCAGAACAGTGACTCAAACCCTGCAGCAATTTGATTCCTGGCTTTATGTTCATCCGGAACTCCTCTAGGTACCCCAATAGAATCTATGTATACTCTATCATCAAATGATATTCCTAAGCCTCTTTTACGTCTTCTGGGTATTTGTGATGTTTCTCTTTCAAATGCCAGGGTGAAGGGTATAGCTAATTGAACAAGCGCACAAGTGCCTCCCCAATTAGATGGTAGGGTGGACCGTAAGGTCTTCCCTCCACGTTACCACCAGAGATCTGCCCTGGGGATCTCAAGTCTTGAGCAGTTTCCCATCAAGTCCTTGGTAGCACAAGGGAAATTCTCCCAGATGCTGGGTAGCACTCACACCCTGCTGTGAGAGGCAAGCTGTATGGTTACCTATAGCTGTAGAGAATGCAGGGGGAACCCTGATATTGCTATCATGCAAGGAACAGCAAAGAGAGACTTACAGGCCTCATTTCCCCAGGCAGTCTTTTTTTGGTACAATGCAATCATACATCACATGCCCTGGGAATCCTTGGTCCACCCCCATGGGAAGGGCACTATCTGGGCAATCGGTCATCCCGAGGCACAAGCATAGCAGTAGCTATGGTTGAGACTCTGGACGGTATATTTGACCCATTCTATCCAGGCATTCACATCCCCATACCCTGTTTGAATCTCTAATGTTTGAACTGCCACATTTCAGAGGGCCTCCTGTTTTCTCTCCTGTTTTCTCCTTGAGTTTCTCCCTTTCTCTGATGGCAATAGAGGATTGTTTCCATACAGCTATTCTCAATCTGGCTGTTGGGTTTCTCCCAGTTATTTGTTCTCTCTGCTCAGTTGTCCCTGGGCATTTAAATCTCCACAAGCTAACACCTCACAAGCATCAAACGTGATGGATTGTGGTACATAATCCTCTGTCACAGTCACCCATATTTTGATGGGGTATCCCGTCTTACTATTATCTGGTCATGCCTTTTCCAAGTTGCCAATTGACCGAGGCCTTCTCTGAGGCCTAGAATCACTAAAAACAAAATTAGTAATCAATTTTTCCCTGTCATTATTTTTAAACCTTAGGTTTCCAAATAATTATCAATACAAAGAATAAGATGTACACTACTACTATAATAACCCCCCCCCCCTTGGGAGCACTGCAAATCGCTATAGGTCTGTCCTTTCTCTCAATCACAAGTCACACTTGTTAGTTACCTGTGAAAATAAAAGGTTAGTTTACAATTGTAAGCTTTTATCCTGCTCAGAGTCCACTATAAGATTTTTCTCTTCGATTTCTGTGGAAGAATGGTTAACTGAAATAGGACACGAGGATGTTGGGCAGTTAAGAGGCAATGGGCTAGTAAAGTACCGTACTCAACTCACAAGAGTCTGGGCACGTACGCAGCTGGCTGAGAGCCAATCAGGCTCAAGGACACGATGCCCTTGAGCGATGGGGAAAGTCCCTAAGGCGGGAAGGTAGCTAAAAGAAGGAGAAACTACCTGAAAAGAGCGGGAAAATGTTAGCCAATCCTGAGCTTAGTTTTTGCAATATGTATTGGTTGATTATGTTCAAACTAGATAAAAGGCGACTGAGCTATCCATTAAAGTTAAAGTTCACTGTTCACTCATACTGAGCGTCTGTGTCTTCCTTCCGTCGACAACAGATTTCAACTTCCAACAAGTCTTCTGTAGGAACAGCTTCCCAGGTACTAGGGTCGACGTATGCCTTCACTCGAGTATAGTGAGTCCAACCTTTTTCCACAGTTCTTACAGCTGTTTCAGTGGTTAGTAATTGTCCTTCCCATTCAGGCCACGGTTGACTCTTTCCAGGTCTTGATCAGGACCCAATTTCCTGGTTGATGGTGATGAATGGGGAATTCCAAAGGTGACAACCGACAACCCAGAGGTCCTGAGAGATGACAAAGAAGAGGACAACCCCAGAATACAGTTCTTAAGAAAACTCTCTTGTTTTGAATTGTGGTATCTCATCCCTTCTGCCCAGATAGGGCAATCATCTCATATGCAGCATCTCATATGGTGAAATTCCTATATCCTTTCTTGGTGCTGTTTGAACCTGTAGGAGTAAGCATTTTACCCAAGGAAGTTGGGTTTCTAACACTAATGTAGTTAATTGCTTCTTTAATGTCTGGTTCATTCGCTCCACCTTCCCAGAAGAGGAGGGGTGCCAGGGGGTGTAAAAATCCCACTCAATCTCTAAGGCCTGCTTTGACCCTTGCAGTAAAGCTTTACACCCATCCAGTCATGTGGTCAATTAGGACAAACAAGTAACTCAGTAAAGTCTACCTGTATACTTTGGAAAGGTCAAATCCCTGGCTCCTGTCCCCCTCTAGATGGGTTACAGAAGACCTTTTTATTTACCTTTTGACATATGGTACATCCTCTGCATATGTGCTTTGCTAAAGTGTATATTCCTACACAGACATACTTTCTTAGCACAACATCACACATTGCTTGCACCTCCCAATGACTCTCTTGATGTAAAACAGTTAATATTTGCCTCATTATCACTTTATTCAGCATTTCTCTCCCATCAGGGAATATCCATTTTCCTTCAGACTTCATGGCTCCTGATTCCTTAAAAAATCTTTCTTTTAAAACTTTTTAGTTCTTTCTTAATTTTCAACAATTCCCTGAATCCTCTTTGCATTTATTCTTTGTTTTCCTTCACACATTAGATGCCTTAAATACCTGACTTCTCTTTCTACATATTGTAATTTATTTTTCAATACTCCCAAGCCCTGCTTTCCCAGAAAGTTGGACAGCTTGTTAGTAGCTTCCTTCACAACTGTTTTCTCCTGTCCTGACAATAAAAGATCATCCACATATTTGTAACAGTAACACCTCCTCGGGAGGTTGGAATTGCTCCAAAATCTGTTCTAGAACTTGCCCAAATAAATAGGTGGCCCTGTAAACCCCTGAGGTAAAACCGTCCATCTGTATTGTTGCTTCCGCCCCCATTTAAGGGTCTTTCCAGTCATAGGTGAGTATATCTTTGCTCTCAGGGCCTGAGAGCACTCCATTAATAATTACTCCATTAACTGTTATTCCACCGTAACAATTTACTAGTTGAATGCCCAATTTCATCATCAAATCCCTTCCCAACAAGTTAGTCCCTGCCTTGGGTACATGCAATAATTGCCCAGTGATCATTTTATCCCCTAGTCTCAGCTTGGTATCCCCCAAAAGCGGCACTGTTATCCCAGCCCCTTCTACCCCCATCACTTTTTAGGGTTTCATTAGTTAATTTAATCCCTGATACTTTACAAGCCAGTAATGACCTAGCTGCCCCAGTGTATTGGGTTCAACAGCAAGGTTTGCGGGGGGTGGGGGTGGGGAAGAGAATATTCTTCTTCATGAGAAGAATCCAGAAGCCTCCCCGTGGCAGACAAGGGACAATTTCATCTGGCCCCAAAGGGGCCCACCGCTGCCCAGAGCCAAGCCATGAGCAACACAGTCGGTGCCTCTGTGAGAGCACATCCACAAAGACAAACAAACAAATAAACAAACAAAAACCTGCTGCTCAATAGCAGCTGGGGGAGCAAGGAGCAAGAAATCTCCCCGCAGACATCAAAGTCAGCGCAGAAGGAGAGGGAGGAGGCGCTCCAGGCGCTGGAGCCGAAGCTCCCCTGCGGCCTGTGGCTCCTGGTGGAGCAGGCTGTCCCCCCCCCATCCCCCTCTCCGATACTTGGGAAACTGACCAAACACCACAGCAAATATACCAAAACTTCTAGACTGTTACTTAGATAATGCCTACATCCCCTTTCCCCGCTCATTCAACTTCAAACAGCTCTGTCAAATGCTACATACCACACCTTTAACACCTTCAGTAACCTTTTTTTTTTTTTTAAACACTTCTTTCTATTTTTCTTTCTACAGCCTTTACTTTCACCAAAGTCTCAGTCAAGGGCCAACTTAATTCCATACCTTTCTCCCTCCAGGATGCTGAAGCAACATATCAATATACCATATTTCATCCCATTTTCCTTCTTTCCTCCTTCTTCCACTCCAGATATTCCTATTCGAAGTGGCCAGCCTGGCCACACTTAAAACATCTTATCAAAGCCTGTCCCTGCTAGGATTCAGGCCACAACACAGGCAGCCTTCTTTGCCTGCCATTCCTTCATCTCTCTTCCTCTCCTTTCCATCCTGGCCCTGACTCCCCCTGAAGATTTTCTTCCTCTTTCTCCAACCCTCTTCCTCACTATCCACTGCACTGTCAATACCATTAGTTTCGCTCTCTGCTTTTCCTTCTCATCTCCCCTCCGGACACACACCTCCAGGGCCTCCCGCAGGAGGGTCCCCCAGTGACTGTTCACTACATCCACCCACCTTCTGGAGCATTTTCTGTGTATCTTGCCAGGCCTTAATCACACAATGAACTTTCAAGAGCCCTTGGGATACCGGGTCCTCGGGACTCATCCCCGAGTACTTTCTCATTCTGACCCCAAGTCTCTCATATGATTTCTGTGTTGCACACTATTATTATTCCAGCCAGGATTGGCAAGTGGGTATTTCTGCCCTGCCGGTATTACCCCTGGTCCTGGAGGATGAGCTCTTTCCGATTCTTGTATAGCAGCTCTCCTCCTGATCATTCCCATTTCTTTCCCTGTAAACAACATACTTATAGACATAATTCCCTCCCCCAAGAGTATAAGTCAGGTCATAGGAACTGGTCTAATTGTTCAGCTAGGCTGTTGGGGTCCTCAAATAAAGACTTCCTCTCCTTCTTAAAAGTCCTAACCTCTCTGCTGGTAAGGAGGGGGGGTAGTTCACCTAAGAGGATACACAGTTAGTGTTAGTACTGTTAGTATCAGGGAAGGCAAAATTCTCAATATATCTTCTACCTTGTTCTAATTCTTGCCAGAGCCTAGAGTACGATCCTTCTTTAGGGACAGTGTTAATTACAGTCCCTGTCTCCCTTCCTGGAGTGACTGCTGCTGCCACGGGAACAATATTAGGATTATAGGGAGCATAACTTGGCTCCTTCTCCGAAAAAGGAATCTTATTGTTTACACATAAATTTAAAGCCTGAATTTTCATCAGAGCCGTATTTTGGCCAAAATACTGCTGTTTCCTTAATTGGTTCTTTTGTCCAGACTGATGTAGAGTATTTAACTTTTTTTTTTTTTCTTTTTTTCTTTTAAAATCTCCTCTAATTTTGGGATTAAATTTCCAATTTCTTATCATTCTTCAGGAAGAACTATTGGTAGGCACTCCACACCCGCAGGGATATCTCCCTGTCCCCTGGAACTCATATTTCCCATTTTTCCTAGCCCTCGTCAGTATGTTGCTACACAAATTTCCCTTCTGATGTGTACCACACACTAACGTTCTGATTCTGGAAAATGGGGGTGTACTGCCAAGCACTTCCCCGTGCAAGGATTACCGTACACCAAATTTCCCTCGTGTACTACCCATCACTTTCCTGTGCGAGGGCTTACCATACACCAAATTTCCCAAGACTCTTCCTTTCTTTCCTTTATCTCACACTTCGTCTGTCTCCGGCCGCACCCCTCGTGGAGCTATGGAACCGCGGATCAGGACTCCACACTCGCTTCGTACAGAAGTACGTCTCACTCACACATCACACAGAGTCTCACCCGACCCCCAAGGCAATACTTAATATTTCTTACCTTGGTCTGTGCACAGAGTTACCGGATCAATTCTTAAAAACCCGGGGTTCCTACCTTCTTCCTTTCCCCACTACTTCACGGATCCTGCCTCTTTAACCAGTCTCGGGCCCTCTGTCAGCTTTCCGCAGAACCACCACCGCCGATGCACAGGACCACTGAAATCAGAGGGGCATGCCTTCCAGCTGCTGCGGCGCTGGGGCTCCCCAGTAGGTGACTGGATCCCAGACGAGTCCCCAAATTGTGATAAACACTCCATAGCCAATAACTTAGGCTCAAGCGAGGATCTCAGTGAAGTAGTTATTTATTCATGATTGCAATGGCGGGCGCCCCACAAGCAGGAAAGAGCGCATCTACTGGTTCCAAAACACAGTTTATATACTTTTTGATGACAGGACCCTTCCCTGTTTCCCCACTGAGTGGGTAATCCAGGTTCACAATCTATCTGATGCTTCACAAACAATGCATGGCCTTCAGTTGCCAGCCTGTTAAATTTCAAGTTTCTTTTGACACTTTTACTGCTTGAAGGGGTAATATTTCTTCACTTATCTGACTTAACACCATGATTTTCACCTAATTGTCCTAAGGAGTCTGGTTGTCTGCATTTTACAAGTTCGCCTGCTAAGCTTTCTTATCACTGTAAGCATATCTCAGTACCACATTCCCTCCTTCTAAACAATGTAACTCTGCAAAAACATTTATATTCCCACACTGTCAATATGCTGCTATACTTCTGTAGCTGAGGAAAGGTCAGGGAGAGAGAGAGGGTCCTGTACATATATTATGCTTTCAGAAGTAAGTGCCTTGAACTGCAGGGTAGATCAGGGTAGAGAGAGCTAATCCACACCCATTGTTGTGGTTTAACCCAGCCAGCAGCTAAACACCACACAGCCATTCGCTCATCCTTCCCCCTCCCTCTCTGGGACAGGGAGAGAAACGGGAAAGTGAAGCCTGTGAGTTGAGATAAAGACAGTTTATTAAGACAGAAAAATAATAATAACAATAATAATAATAACAATAATGATGATAATAGTACTAATAATAATAACGTGTACGAAACAAGTGATGCAAAATGCAATTGCTCACCACCCGCTGACTGATGCCCAGCCTAACCCGGTAGTAGTCCGGCCCTCCTCCTTGTGGTAGTGATTGGCATTTGCTGTTCTTTGACCCTCAGCAACCCCACAACAGAAGGGTCCTCTGAGAGACTGGGCAAGGTAGACAATTGTTTAATGTCCTCTGTCTCTAAGGCAGCTATGCCAAAAGCCCACCGGAACCCTTTTGGGTCCTTGAAATATCCTCTTCTAAGAGTACAAATGTATAAAACAAGTGAAACAAGTGATGCACAATACAACTGCTCACCACCCTCTGACAGATGCCCAGCCTATCCCCGAGCAGCCCCCCCCCCATCCAGGCACCCCTATATATTGTTTAGCATGATGTCAGATGGTATGGAATACCCCTTTGGCCACTTTGGGTCAGCTGTCCTGGGTCTGTCCCTTCCCAGCTCCTGCTGAACCCCCAGCCTGACCGCTGGCAGGAGAGAGCAAGAAGCTGAAAAGTCCTTGGCTTGGTGTAAGCACTGCTCTACAACAATTAAAACATCAGCATGTTATCAGCACTTTTCTCATCCTCATCCAAAACACAGCACCCTACCAGCTACCAGGAGAAAAATTAACTCTATTCTCACTGCAACCAGGACACCTATGTAGCAGATAAAAACAAGTGTGGGGCAGCTCCGGATTTGTGGTTCTGGTGAGAGGTGCCTTAGGTGCCCTAACTACTGTAATGCTAAGGACCTTCTATCAGCAGTTCTGCAACTTCTTTCAACTTGCAAACTGTCAATCTTTCATCTATACACCCTGAAGTTGCCTTTAGTATGGTATTCCAAATGCCATAATCATCCCTGTCTTGCAGTGAAGCACTGTTATGAAAGTGGCTTCCACTCAGTTGTGTCACCCTTTCCTTCTCATGCTCTGCCTTCTCTGCCTTGTCGCTTTTTACAACACAATATTATGGTCTCTTTTCCTTATAGTTTCTAGTTTATAATGTTAGAGCCCATAGCAGATGTCATTTACATTCCCATTAAATATTAATAAATAATATGCACGCCCAAAACTTAATAACCAATCATTACACAACATCCAGACTTGGTTGACTGTACTCCAATTAGTGTTAGTGGCACCATAAACAGGAACTGCTAATGAACAGGTCCTGATGGAAACTACACGAGTATAGTGCGAAAAAAAGTTTGGGCTGACCAGCTACCACCCTGGAGAGGACATGTGAGGATGATGCTCACCTGGGAACTCTATCACTCCTCTTCCACATGAGCACTGAGGAAAAGTTTTCCTGTTGCTTTTCCAGTCCTCTCCATGGTAATTTTGAAATCAAGGTGTGCCATCAGCTATGGAGCCCACAGACCTGTCTCAGCTTTCTCTGTGCAACACAACACATTTATTAAAGTGTGCCTGGTAAAGCATAAGGAACAAAATAAATTAATAGCTGGAATAAACCTAGGAAATAATGTTTCTGCACTGTGGCAATAATGTAGCAAAGATCAATGAAACACTATAGGAATGAAATGTGATATTATTTTTAAATTAAACCAATTCCACTTGAGAGAGGGAGTTAGGAGAATCTTATCAAGTAGAGATAGAGCGCTGATGGCATTAAACTAGGATGCTACTTAGTGTCTTAGCTAACTATGGTGCATTGTGCAAATTAACTAAAGCAAGAAGCCTTGGGCCCCTTACCAAGGTCAGTCTTGTAATAAGAGTGTGAGCCTATCTTAAGAAACTGGTAGAAACTGGTCCTGCGGATGGACAAGAGCCAAGGAGCAACTGAGTCTGCGCAAAGACAAGAGGTCAACTAGCGGTGACAAGGAAGAGTCATCAATCTTCATCCCCACAACCCCCGACAACCACCACCAGGAGACACTGCGCAAGTGCAGATGGGGGGAGTTTATGAAAATGACTCCTTGGAACTAATTTTAATATGAAGCGGGGACAGGTTATGAATTTGTATAGGCGTATTGTGAAACTTCATGCATATGTAACTCTTTACTGCATAAAACCAAGGCAAGTTGCCATGTCAGGTGCGCACGACTTTGGTGGGACTACCCCCCATGCTGCCCAGCGCTGAATAAACATACCTACTTTACAATCTTACTGATTGTGAAGTCTGTTTTCCGCAAGTCACACTCTCATATTCTTGTAGATGCATACTTCAAAGCACATACTCCAAAGCACCACATTTCATCTATTCAGGTGTTCTGGTGGTCTGAATTACTCGCAATGACAGAAAACAAACAGACACAGTATATCTCATTACATCTCCTATGTTCTTCTTTGCTTGGCATCCTCCTGCCTGTTTTAGATATCTTTTATACACTTAAGAAGCTGACAGAGAGTGTAACGTTTTGTTACTCCATCTTGTCACACTACTGCAGGTTGTTAGGGTTATCCTACTGTGTTTTATCTCTTTATCTGGATGTCTTCTGGCTCTGTTATTTATCTTCCCACCGTCATTTCTTAAAGACTTAAGTCTTTCTTTAGACTGTGTCATGTTTCAGTCTGGGTGAAGGTAGTCCCTTGCTATTAAACTCTAGTCCCTTTTGTCTCAATGTTTGCCAGTGAGTGAACAGTGTAAATAAGGATTTGAGAATTTGGCCTTAGCAGGAACCTCTCAGTAAAGGGTGTAAGACGATGTAAAGACATGAGCTTATCATGTTCAGGTGAGCACCTGTTGCTCACACTCCAAAAAAAAAAAAAAAAAAAAAAAAAGTAACATCAGGAAACAGTAAAATTTTCCTCAAAAAAAAATATGTGTCTCACAAGGCAGCCATTAACTAGGCATAGCAGTAGTGGAAGGGCAAATGGAGACTATAGCAGAGAAATAGCACACCCAGACATATAGAGATAACACCAAATGGTAAAGACATGGGAAGTGCTTCTGTCATAAGTTGGCATGGCAAAGAAAACTCAGAAGAAGGTGGGTCTTGAGCTGCAAAAAAGATTAGTTAGACGCTGAACAATTTACGTCTTAAAAAATGCATAAATATCAAAACATTTGCTTCACCTCCAAATAGTTATGTTTTTATTTTTGTTTTTGTTTTATAATTATGATGTTTCCATCCCAAATTGTTTCACCTCTTTTTCCTGTACATCTAAAAACTCTTGTCTTTTATCTTGCCTCCCCCCCTCCCCTCCTTCTCCTGCATCCAACAACTCCTTCTCACATTTGGAACTTTTTCTTCTGTAGATTCTCTTATTCATGGTCCCTTGAATCTATTTGGTCCTTCAGGCATTCTCCTCACCACCTCCCTCACCTGGGCTTGAACCATTTCCTTCTCCAATGAAACATTAGTTGGATAGAATCTCATTGATCACAATAAAACAACAAATAAGAATTTAAACTCATATTTTAAACAGAATTCTGACCACATGAATTGTATTTGATGATCCTTGTGTGTCACATCCAACTTAGGATTTTCTATGATTCTGAGATTCAATAAAGTATTTGAAGTATTAGGTATATTTAATTATAAGTATTGTTTAAAGGTCAAAAGGCAGATACATTTTTTCTGTATTAGCTATCTTCATTAATCTGCATGGTGCTTGCATTTGGTATCTTAATATTAATAGTGTTATTCTCAGACAGGTTAAAACAGGGAGTGTAGAAGATATACCTTCATAATTGCCATTAAACTTGATGAGGCTGATTCTTGTACATCTCTAAGCACAAACGAGCATATATCCTCCACTCTATACTAATAAGTCATATGAATGACCATTTGCAAGGATTAATGAACTGCATAGCTTCTTTGTTTAAAGCACTGTTGTAGTGGGTTTACATGGCAAGGTTTTGGTAGCAGGAGGACATAGGAGTGTCTTCTGTGAGAAGAATCTAGAAGCTGCCCCATTTTAGATAAGGACCCCGCTGCTGACCAGAGCCAAGCCAATAAGCGATGTTGTTTGTGCCTCTGTGAGAGCATATTTAAGAAAGGGGGAAAAAGGAAAAAAGAAAAAAAAAAAAAAAAAAAAACTGTTAGACAGCAGCTGGGAGAGTGAGAGGAGTGAGAAACAACCTTGCAGGTACCAAGGTCAGTGAAGAAGGAGGTGGAGAGGTGCTCCAGGCGCTGGAGCAGAAGTCCCCTGAGGCCTGTGGTGAGGACCATGGTGAAGCAGGCTGTCACCCTGCAGCCCATGGTGTACCACGGTGGAGCAGGGTTCCATGCTGCAGCCCGTGGAGGAGACCACGGTGGAGCAGGTGGACCTACACTGATGGAGGCTGTGGCCTGTGGAAGACACCCGTTGGAGTAGATTCCAGGCCAAACCTGTAGCCCATGGAGAGGAGCCCACACAGGAGCAGGTGACCTGGCAGGAGCTGCTGCCTGTGGGGGACCCAGGTTGGAGCAGTTTGCTCCTGAGGGATGGACTCCATGGTACGGACCCATATCTGGAGCAGTTCTTGAAGAGCTGCTGCCTGTGGGAAGCCCATGCAGGATCAGTTCAGGAAGGACTTTATCCCGTGGGTGGGACCCCACAGCGCAGGGGATGAGAGTGACTGTGAAAGAGCAGCGGAGACAAAGCGCTATAGACTGACCACATCCCCCATTGCCCTGTTCCCCTGCGCTGCTCCGGGGGAGGAGGTGGAAGAGGGTGGATGGGGGGGGAAGGTGCTTTTGGTTTCTTTCCCTTGTTTCTCACTTCTCTATCTTGTTAGTAATAGGCAATAAATCTTACTGTCTCCCTACTCTGTTTTGCCCGTCACATTAATTGCTGAGCTATCTCCCCATCCTTATCTCAACTCTTGAGCCATTTGCATTGTATTTTTATCCTCCTTTCCCTTTGAGGAGGGGGAGTGAGAGAGCTGTTGTGGTGGAGCTCGGCCGCCCACCTGAGTAAAACCACCACAACTGCCAAGTTAAAACTATACGCTAGGATCAGAAAAAAAAAAAAAAAAAAAAAAGTGTCCTTGTTATATTTCTGTGATTTATCTATTCAATTTTTTGTTCTTGAAAAAATAGAACACCCCCCCCCCAGAAAAAAAACAAAAAAAACAAAAAAACACACTAATAACAATAAAGACTGAGTTCATATTCCAATGGGGAAAAAATACCACCAATATCACAAAAAAAAAAAAAAGCTTAGGTAAAAAGTCATTATAAATGTTGCAGTATGCTGTCCCAGAATTTTCTTGGACAACTTTTTTTTTTTTAACCTTATTTTAGTCTTCATGACTGAACATAAATGATGTAATTTAAAGAGTTCAGGTAAGATAGAATTGAATAATTACTGTGATTATGTAGGAAATATATGTTGGCAGAATTTCTGAGTCCTCCTTGACTTGCTTCATCACAGTATTCAAGATTTTCTTCCTCTATCTTGTGTTCATCTTTAGTTCATAATATATAGTTCCATTAACTCTTACTCACTTTGAAATTTTGCTGGTCGATGACAATGAGAAAACCTCTTAACAGACTCCTTCCTAACAGAAGCGATGTGTATTCGTAGGGATAGTCAATGAGCATATTCCCTGTGAGAAAAGCTTCACATTTAACTTTCAGATAGGTGGCATGTAATTTGACAGGTTCATTTGGCAGTTTGGAAAGGATTTTTGATGTTGTCCAAGTTTTACATGATGTTCCCAGAATATATTTTCAGGAAAGCTCTTTTTATGTTAATTCTTCAAATCTTTGTAACATTGTGTTGAATTATTTCTTCATGTTGAAGCACTTAATGCACAACAGCTATTCTACCAAAGTGCTAGATCAATATAGCTGATTAGGTACATCACAGTAATGAAAAATTTTCACTATAAAAAAGACCACTCTTTTGTTGAGGCAACTACTATATGCTGGGTGCAATCTAGGCACTGAAATTTTCTCAACTAATTAAAGAGTGAATAGCTTGAAAGTCCTAAATAAAACTCAGACAGTTTCTGAACTCTGGATTATCTTCTTTGAGATATATGCAGTCTTTGTCCAAAGTGCTTGAACTATACATGTTGGGTTAGGGTTATGGCCCAGACATGACTGAGTCTGGGCCATACCGCATGACACCTGAAGAGACTAACAGATTGCTGGTCTGATCTATGGGTCCAGAAATAATTAAACTCCAAAATCAAGAACCTCTACAAGGCCTGCAGTAGTTTTAAAATATAGTGCAAATTGAAAGAAGGGCATCTGTAGACTGAAACTGTTTGTTCTGGAGACCTGATGCCCAAGCTACACACAGTTCAGGGAATTTTTAGTTTGGAATAATAACTCTGGTCCAGTCCAAGGGACTTAATGTCCATTTGCAGCTGAAATAAATTAGGCAGATATGTTTTGCTTGTTGTTTTTTGTTTTTTGTTTGTTTTATAGATTATGTTGCTTGTTATCAAATACTCAAACTAAAGGAGTTCAAAATAAATCAAACACCTAATTAATCTCTAAATGCAGTCTTGTCCCAGAGTCTTTACGCTCACAACTATTCTTTAAAGTCCTTGTACTAATCATCAGGCAGGACACAACCATTTATTTCCTATTCTACTGTCTTATTTTACAGGCACTTTCAAAATCTGCTGTCTTCTCCCACGTCTGATAAGCAACTATACTGTCTGTAGTCCATATGGATGGAGTCCCTCAGTACAGGGGTTGTTTGACTGTTTTTATACATATGAAATGAAAATGCATGCACATGATCATAGTCTTTTACCTGGAAAATCTGCATGCCAAGCCTGAGGAATCTGATGTCATGCATCCGTGTCACACTGTAGACACACCTAACGCATGAAATATCACTGCTACAAGAATCTTATCTTTAAAGTCATCAAAATCTAAACTCTGAGACAAATGAAATGCAGAATGATATCATGTCGCTTGAAACTGTGAGAAAAATCTCAATGATTTTCTTCAGACAGGACCTTCTGTGAAGCTATTTTATTCGTGATTGCAATGGCAGGTGTCCTGCAAGCAGGAGCGCACAGTAAAAGTTTATCATAACCTTATATTCCCTATTTCCCGACACCTGATTTCTCCCTCATTTCCTCATTGGCTGAGTACTACAGATTCACAACCTACTCGACGCACTTCTATACCATATATGTACAATTTTATTTGACAAACTGTTAAGTTCTCCTTTTCCTTTTTTTCCTTTTTTTTTTTTTTTTTTTTTGGGGTGCAAGCAGGTGGATGACCTGGTCACTAGCCAAAAGGCTAGCCAACTTACAGATTTCCTGGGCTTCCTCCAAGGAGCAATATACCACTTGCCGAGGTGATCGGCTCAGGGGCAGAAGCATTCTGCAGCAGAGCAGGGATCAGGACAGTCAGGGCTTTTTTTTTTTGGCATCGACACCACTCATGGCAGCCAAGGGAGCTGCCAGGGCCCAGCAGCCCTCATGAGGGAGGCTGATGAGGCATAGGCGGAGCCAGCAGCGCTCCCTCTACCCTGAAGTTCAAAACCAGCCCCTAGGGAGCGCGAGCGACCAGGAGCGCAGTGACCAGGATGGGGCGCATCAGTTTGCGTGAGCAGGGAGGGCCCCCCACCCATAAGAACAGATCCTCTAATGGCTGTCTTCCCCTAGTGAGGCCGCAATGGTCTACACCAGGCAGAGAGCTCTCCCTAGGAAGTCTGCATCCACCGAGGCTGACTGCCCGCTCAAAAATGCGGCAGTTCAGGTCTCCGGATGCAGGGAATGCCTGAGCCTGTTGCTGCCTTCTGATGGAAGCAGAGACACCGTGTCTCTGGCTGGCAGTGATAATACTGAAGAGAGAAGCCTGAAGGTTATCAAAAGGGACTTTAGGGGACTGGGACGGGTAGTGGATGGAGCGGGAGTACAGGTGGTATTTTTGTCCATCCCTACGGTGGCAGGGAGGGGTACAGAGAGGACACGGAAAGCCCAACTGATAAACACATGGCTCAGAGGCTGGTGCCAACACAGAAATTTTGTTTCTTTTGACCATGGGGCACTTTACTCGGCACCCGGCCTGATGGCCGAAGACGGGTCCCTATCTCTAAGGGGAAAAAGGATCCTGGGCCAGGAGATAGCTTCCTGACACAGCTGGTTAGTGAGCCTACCATGGGACGTGCCCCGCTAGACCTTCTCTTCACAAACAGAGCAGGACAGGTGGGAGATGTGGTAGTCGGAAGCTGTCTTGGGCAGAGTGACCACAAAATGTTAGATTGCTCCATTCTTGGCGAAGTCAGGAGGGGGATAAGTAAAACCGCAGTATTGGACTTCCGGAGGACAGACTTTGAACTGTTCAAGACACTGGTTGGCAGAGTCCCTTGGGAGGCGGTTCTGAAGGGCAGAGGAGTCCAGGAAGGCTGGGCATTCTTCAAGAAGGAAATCTTAATGGCGCAGGAGCGGTCTATCCTCATGTGCCCAAAGACAAGCCGGTGCGGAAGAAGACCAAGCCGGCTGAACAGAGAATTGTGGCTTGAGCTTAGGAGAAAAAAGAGGGTTTATAATCTTTGGAAAAGAGGGCGGGCCACTCAGGAGGACTATAAGGATGTTGCGAGGCTGTGCAGGGACAAAAGTAGAAAGGCCAAAGCTCATCTGGAGCTCAATCTGGCTACTGCCGTTAAAGATAACAAAAAATGTTTTTATAAAGACATCAACACACAAAAGGAGGACTAAGGAGAATCTCCATCCTTTACTGGATACGGGGGGGAACTTAGTTACAAGAGATGAGGAAAAGGCTGAGGTGCTTAATGCCTTCTTTGCCTCAGTCTTTAGCCGCAAGAGCAGTTGTTCTCTGGATACCCAGCATCCTGAGCTGGTGGAAGGGGATGGGGAGCAGGATGTGGCCCTCACTATCCACGAGGAAATGTTTGGCAACCTGCTACAGCACTTGGATGTGCACAAGTCGATGGGGCTGTATGGGATCCACCTGAGAGTACGGAGAGAACTGGCGGAGGAGCTCGCCAAACCACTTTCTATCATTTATTAACAGTCCTGGCTATTGGGGAGGTCCCAGTCAACTGGCAGCTAGCAACCGTGGCACATCATCTACAAGAAGGGCCGGAGGGTAGACCCAGGGAGCTATAGGCCTGTCAGTTTGACTTCAGTGTGTCGTGGTTTAACCCGGCCGGCAGCTAAACACCACGCAGCCGTTCGCTCACCCTCCCCCCTCCCTCTCTGGGACGGGGGAGAGAAATGGAAAGTGAAGCCCGTGAGTTGAGATAAAGACAGTTTAATAAGACAGGAAAATAGTAATAATAATAATAATAATAATAATAATAATAATAATAATAATACAATGATGATAATAGTACTACTACTAATAATATGTACAAACAAGTGATGCACAATGCAATTGCTCACCACCCGCTGACCGATGCCCAGCCTAACCCTGAGCAGTCCGGCCCCCTCCCCCAGCTAGCCACCCCTATATATTGTTTAGCATGACGTCAGATGGTATGGAATACCCCTTTGGCTAGTTTGGGTCACCTGTCCTGGGTCTGTCCCCTCCCAGCTCTTCCTGCACCCCCAGCCTGCCCGCTGGCAGGACAGAGCAAAAGGCTGAGATGTCCTTGGCTTGGTATAAGCACTGCTCTGCAACAATTAAAACATCGGGGTGTTATCAGCACTCTTCTCATCCTAAGCCAAAACACAGCATTCCACCAGCTACTAGGAAGAAAATTAATTCTGTTCTAACTGAAACCAGGACATCTATCCACCCCTTATTCCGTACCATTTATGTCATGCTCAGGTTACACTCTTTTCCATACATTCTAATTAGTCACCTACAGTAGTCATGGTAGTGATAACATACAGTATTATATAGTAATTAACATGGTACAATTCAGTTCATGGGCTATTCTCACCCAGTATTAAATCTCCTTGAGGTACACACCGGACCTCTCCGTTCTTTTGCATCACCCACCAAGTGTATCCAGGTCCCTGAGCGAAAACAATTCCACGAATGGGTTTGCCTTTTCCTGAGGCAGGAGTAGCCCAGACTGTTTTACCCAGCATATTTCTTACATGCACTACAGGAACTTTATTCCCTTCTACAGTACGTAACAGGTTTGATTGGGCAGGTCCAGCTCGGTTGGCAGATCCCCTAGTATTGACTAACCAGGTGGCCTTTGCCAAATGCGTATCCCAGTTTTTGAATGTCCCAGCGCCCATTGTTTTCAAGGTAGTCTTTAACAGTCCATTGTATCGTTCAACTTTCCCGGAGGCTGGTGCATGATAGGGGATGTGATACACCCACTCAATACCATGTTCTTTGGCCCAAGTGTCTATAAGGTTGTTTCGGAAATGAGTTCCATTGTCTGACTCTATTCTTTCTGGGGTACCATGTCGCCATAGGACTTGCTTTTCAAGGCCCAGGATAGTGTTCCGGGCGGTGGCATGAGGCACAGGATATGTTTCCAGCCATCCGGTGGTTGCTTCCACCATTGTAAGTACATGGCGCTTGCCATTGCGAGTTTGAGGGAGTGTGATGTAATCAATCTGCCAGGCCTCTCCATATTTATATTTCAGCCATCGTCCTCCATACCAAAGAGGCTTTGACCGTTTGGCTTGCTTGATTGCAGCACGTTTCACAGTCATGAATAACCTGTGCTATAGCGTCCATGGTCAGGTCCACCCCTTGATCACGAGCCCATCTGTATGTTGCATCTCTACCTTGATGGCCTGAGGTGTCATGGGCCCATCGGGCTATAAATAATTCACCTTTATGCTGCCAATCCAGGTCCACCTGAGCTACTTCAATCTTAGCAACCTGATCTACCTGCTGGTTGTTCTGATGTTCTTCAGTAGCCCGATTCTTGGGCACATGAGCATCTACGTGACGTACTTTCACAGCCAGGTTCTCTACCCGAGCAGCAATATCTTGCCACAATGCAGCAGCCCAGATGGGTTTGCCCCTGCGCTGCCAGTTGTTTTGCTTCCATTGCTGTAACCATCCCCACAGGGCATTTGCTACCATCCATGAATCGGTGTAGAGATAGAGAACTGGCCATTTTTCTCATTCAGCAATGTCTAAAGCCAGCTGAATGGCCTTCACTTCTGCAAACTGACTCGATTCACCTTCTCCCTCAGCAGCTTCTGCAACTCGCCGTGTAGGACTCCATACAGCAGCCTTCCATCTCCGATGCTTCCCCACAATACGACAGGACCCATCAGTGAACAGGGCATATTTCTTTTCATTCTCTGGTAACTGGTTGTACAGTGGGGTTCTTCAGCACGACCCACCTCCTCCTCTGATGATATCCCAAAGTATTTGCCTTCTGGCCAGTCCATAATCACTTCCAAGATTCCTGGGCGAATGGGGTTTCCTATTCGAGCCCTCTGAGTAATCAGTGCAACCCACTTGCTCCATGTAGCAGCAGTTGCATGATGCGTAGAAGAGACCCTTCCCTTGAACATCCAGCCTAGTACCGGCAATCGGGGTGCTAGGAGGAGCTGCGCTTCAGTACCGACCACCTCCGAAGCAGATCGAACTCCTTCATATGCTGCCAATATCTCCTTTTCAGTTGGAGTATAGCGGGCCTCAGATCCTCTGTATCCCCGACTCCATTTCCTGCTTGATTTGTTCAAAGGCTTGTCGTTGCTCAGGGCCCCATTCAAACTCATTCTTCTTACGGGTTACTTGGTAGAGCGGGTTTACAACCAGACTGTAATTTGGGATGTGCATTCTCCAAAACCCCACAACACCTAGGAAAGTCTGTGTTTCTTTTTTGTTAGTTGGTGGAGACATAGCTGTTATTTTGTTGATCACATCCATTGGGATTTGACGACGTCCATCTTGTCATTTTATTCCTAAAAACTGGATCTCTCGTGCAGGTCCTTTGACTGTATTTTGTTTTATGGCAAAACCGGCTTTCAGAAGGATTTGGACTATTTTCTTCCCTTTCTCGAAAACTTCCTCTGCTGTGTCACCCCACACAATAATGTCATCGATGTACTGCAGGTGTTCAGGAGCTTCCCCCTGCTCCAGTGCAGACTGGATCAGTCCATGGCAAATGGTAGGGCTGTGTTTCCACCCCTGGGGCAGTCGATTCCAAGTATATTGGACTCCCCTCCAAGTGAAAGCAAACTGTGGCCTGCACTCTGCTGCTAGAGGGATGGAGAAAAATGCATTAGCAATATCAATTGTGGCGTACCACTTGGCTGCCTTCGATTCAAGTTCGTACTGAAGTTCCAGCATGTCTGGCACTGCAGCACTCAGTGGTGGCGTCACTTCGTTCAGGCCACGATAGTCCACTGTTAGTCTCCACTCGCCATTAGACTTTCGCACTGGCCATATGGGACTATTGAAAGGTGAACGAGTCTTGCTGATCACTCCTTGGCTCTCCAATTGACGAATTAGCTTATGGATGGGAATCAGGGAGTCTCGGTTGGTGCGATATTGCCGCCGGTGCACAGTTGTGGTAGCGATTGGCACTTGCTGTTCTTCGACCCTCAGCAACCCCACAACAGAGGGGTCCTCTGAGAGACCAGGCAAGGTAGATAATTGTTTAATGCCCTCTGTCTCTAAGGCAGCTATACCAAAAGCCCACCGGAACCCTTTTGGGTCCTTGCAATATCCTCTTCTAAGATAGTCTATGCCAAGGATACATGGAGCATCCGGGCCAGTCACAATACGGTGCTTTTCCCACTCATTCCCAGTCAGACCCACTTCAGCCTCCAATACAGTCAACTGCTGAGATCCCCCTGTCACTCCACAAATACAGATGGGCTCTGGTCCTTTATAGCTCGATGGCATTATAGTGCATTGTGCACCGGTGTCTACTAAAGCCTTATACTTCTGTGCGTCTGACGTGCCAGGCCATCGAATCCACACAGTCCAATAAACTCGATTATCCCTTTCCTCCCCCTGGGTGGAGGCAGGCCCCCCCTAATCCTGGTCAGAATCTTCTTCGTTTCTGTGTTTGAAGGACTGTCTGCTGGAAGTTGGAGCAGCAAACTTTTCAGAGAATCCCTTTTTCTTGATTGTTTTCTTTTGCAACTCACGTACCCGTGCCTCTAGGGTCGCGGTAGATTTTCCATCCCATTTTCTCATGTCCTCTCCATGGTCTCGTAAGTAAAACCACAGGGTGGCACGGGGTGAGTACCCACCATATCGTCTTCCTTGTGTGGATGAACGACTACCCCTGATAGCTGAGACACTGCTCTGTACAGGTACGGAGGAGAATAATCTCTGTTCAAGTTGGTGAACCTTTTCAGAAAGTTTCTCCACAGTGTTCTCTTTTGGTCGGTGGACACTGATTGGTTCAGGTGGGGATGAAGATAGATTCTCTTTAAGTTGGTGGAACTCTTCAGAAAGTTTCTCCACAGCTGAGACGCAGGCCTGTAAGGAAGAGGAGAGACTTTCTTCGTACTGCCGGAGTTGTTTAGCCACTTCATCCACTGTGGGTTCCTCATCCTCTTTCCAGGCCATTATTGCCAATGAGCTGGCATATGATGATGGTGCACTCCGTACAAACTTCCGCCACATGGGTCGTGTACACCTGACTTCATCTGGATCTTTGGATGTTTGTCTGAGGTCTGGATCCTCATAAATCACTTCCCGTACGGCTAATTCCCTCAGGTACTGGATTCCCTTCTCCATAGTGGTCCACTTGCCTGGTAGACATAAAAGTTCTTCCTTGAAGGGATACCTTTCCCTCACAGCTGAGAGGAGACGCCTCCAGAGGCTGTTAGATTGTGCTCCATCTGCAATTGCTTTGTCAATGCCTGCGTCTCTAGCAAGGGATCCCAGTCGCTTGGCTTCCCTGCCGTCTAATTCCACACAATTGGCTCCAGTGTCCCAGTACCGGAGCAGCCAGGTGACAAGCTGCTCACCTATACAGCGACCAAAATCTTTTCGCACATCTCGTAACTCATGCTCTTTTAGGCTTCGGGTAGTTACTGTTGATTTTTCGGCATCCTCATCTTCCTCCTCCTGAACCCTTGATGGCCCAGCGTCGTCGTCGTCTCCGTCGTCTCTATACCTAGATTTGGCAGAAGATTCTCTGCGTTCTAAACGACCTGAATCTCTATACCATTTTTTCACCTTCTCTACAGGGGCAGCTTGCACTGCTACTGCTCGTTTCTCTGACCTTGTTACAGGGTCTGCCACAGAGGTTGGAATACCCTCTGCAGGGTCAACTTGCACTGCTACAGCTCGTTTCTCTGACCCAGCCACAGGAGCTGGAGCGGCTGCAGGAGCCGGAGCTGGAGCAGCTGCAGGATCTGGAACTGGTGCAGCTGCAGGAGCTTTAACTGGAGCAGCTGCAGGAGCTGGGACTGGAGCAGCTGCAGGAACCGGAGCTGGAGCGGCTGCAGGAGCTGGGACTGGAGCAGCTGCAGTGTCTGTTACTAAGTTGATAGCAGTATCAATGGCAGCTCGATAGGCATGAGCCAGGCCCCAGCATGTTACAATGATTTATGTTACTTTGGAACTTCCCGAATCGCGACACCTTTTTTTCAAGCATTCTGCCAGTTTTTTAGGATTTTGCAGTTGTTCAGGGGTGAATTTCCAAAACACTGGGGGTGCCAACTGCTCTAGATGCCTGCCCATATCCTCCCATACTCCCTGCCACCCACAACTATACTGCCTCCGGGCAGCTCTCCGGATGAGCTTCCTAAGTAGTTGTTTAACTTTAAGCAGAACCTGAAGTCCATTCAGGAGGCAGAACAACAAGACTATGCTGGTCTGAGTATCCCAAGGACATTCAATATCTTGGAGAGCTATTGTAACAAGCTCGGAGGATAAGAGGGTGGTAAAGGAGGAAGGGAGAGTGATCCAGGAGGATACAGGGGTGGTGAAGGAGAAAGGGAGAGTGATCAAGTAAGAAAAAATATCTTCCCCTTTCCCCTCCACAGATTGACTCCCTAATGAAAAAAGGCAACAGATACAATTGCTAATAGTTTCCAAAATACAGTTTCCAAAGTATAGAATCGAAGATGTTACTGAGTACAAATACCAGGTTAGAGTCAGGGCCAGATATTTCATCATCTCATAAGCCACTGATACAACACACAGTACCATAATGGTCTGAAACCAGGGCCCGGAGAGGATAAACAACATGACAGAGAGCACATACGGAAAATAACGTGCTATAATACTCAATTTGGAAAACAGGCGCAGCACAGTTGAGATTAAAGCAATCAGCATTATGACAAGTGACTATTAAGCAGGTCTAATACTTATACCAATTTTAGTTTAACACACTCTGGTCAGATCTGCCGTTATCTCAACCTTTCGAGCCCCACGTTGGGCGCCAAAAAGACTGTTGTGGTTTAACCCGGCCGGCAGCTAAACACCACGCAGCCGTTCGCTCGCCCTCCCCCCTCCCTCTCTGGGACGGGGGAGAGAAATGGAAAGTGAAGCCCGTGAGTTGAGATAAAGACAGTTTAATAAGACAGGAAAATAGTAATAATAATAATAATAATAATAATAATAATAATAATAATAATAATAATACAATGTTGATAATAGTACTAATAATAATAATATGTACAAACAAGTGATGCACAATGCAATTGCTCACCACCCGCTGACTGATGCCCAGCCTAACCCCGAGCAGTCCGGCCCCCTCCCCTGGCTAACCACCCCTATATATTGTTTAGCATGACGTCAGATGGTATGGAATACCCCTTTGGCTAGTTTGGGTCACCTGTCCTGTGTCTGTCCCCTCCCAGCTCTTACTGCACCCCCAGCCTGCCCACTGGCAGGGCAGAGCAAAAAGCTGAGATGTCCTTGGCTTGGTATAAGCACTGCTCTGCAACAATTAAAACATCGGGGTGTTATCAGCACTCTTCTCATCCTAAGCCAAAACACAGCATTCCACCAACTACCAGGAAGAAAATTAATTCTGTTCTAACTGAAACCAGGACACAGTGCCAGGGAAGCTCATGGAGCAGATTATCTTGAGTGTCATCACGTGGCACTTGCAGGGTAACCAGGTGATCGGGCCCACTCAGCATGGATTTATGAAAGGCAGGTCCTGCTTGACAAACCTGATCTCCTTCTATGACAAAGTGACGTGCTTGGTGGATGAGGGAAAGGCTGTGGATGTGGTCTACCTTGACTTCAGCAAGGCTTTTGACACCGTTTCCCACAGCATTCTCCTCAAGAAACTGGCTGCTCTTGGCTTGGACTGGCGCATGCTTCGTTGGGTTAAAAACTGGCTGGATAGCTGGGCCCAAAGAGTTGTGGTGAATGGAGTCAAATCCAGTTGGAGGTCGGTCACTGGTGGAGTTTCCCAGGGCTTGGTGCTGGGGCCAGTCCTCTTTAATATCTTCATCGACGATCTGGATGAGGGCATTGAGTGCACCCTGAGTAAGTTTGCAGATGACACCAAGTTAGGTGCCTGTGTCGATCTGCTTGAGGGTAGGAAGGCTCTGCTGGAGGATCTGGATAGACTGGACCGATGGGCTGAGGCCAACTGTATGAAGTTTAACAAGGCCAAGTGCCGGGTCCTGCACCTGCGGTGCAATAACCCCAAGCAGAGCTATAGGCTGGGAGAGGAATGGTTGGAAAGCTGCCTGGCGGAGAAGGACCTGGGAGTATTGGTGGATAGTCGGCTGAATATGAGCCAGCAGTGTGCTCAGGTGGCCAAGAAGGCCAACAGCATCCTGGCTTGCATAAGAAGCAGTGTGGCCAGCAGGGCTAGGGAAGTGATTGTCCCCCTGTACTGGGCTCTGGTGAGGCCGCACCTCGAGTACTGTGTTCAGTTTTGGGCCCCTCACTACAAGAAGGACATGGAGGTGCTCAAGCGAGTCCAGAGAAGGGCGACGAAGCTGGTGAGGGGTCTGGAGAAAAAGTCTCTACAGGTACCTTAGAGGCTGTAGCGAGGTGGGAGTTGGTCTATTCTCCCATGTGCCTGGTGACAGGACGAGGGGGAATGGGCTAAAGTTGCACCAGGGGAGGTTTAGGTTGGATATTAGGAAGAACTTCTTTACTGAGAGGTTTGTTTGGCATTGGAATGGGCTGCCCAGGGAAGTGGTGGAGTCACCATCCCTGGAGGTTTTTAAAAGATATTTAGATGTAGAGCTTAGTGATATGGTTTAGCGGAGGACTGGTTAGTTTTAGGTCAGAGGTTGGACTAGGTGATCTTGGAGGTCTCTTCCAACCTGATGGTCCCACAAGACTTGTTTGCCTAAAAAAAATACATAAATTCGAAATAAATGACTTAGCTATGTTCTTGACATAACTGCTCCTCAGAGAGAACCCACCCATTTCTTAGCCTACTTACTCTGTCTTAGAGGGAGAAATTACTAACTTTAACTTTTCCTCTTTCCTTTTCCACAAGTGTAAAAGAACAGCTGCTGCCTGATATAATTATTTTAATTGTTTGCATGCTGTTGTAGTGGGTTTACCTGGCAAGGTTTTGGTAGCAGGGGGGCCATAGGGGTGGTTTCTGTGAGAAGGATCTAGAAGCTGCCCCATGTTTGGTAAGGGCCCCACTGCTGACCAGAGCCGAGCCAATAAGCGATGTTGTTTTGCGCCTCTCTGAGAGCATATTTAAGACAGGGAAAAAAAATGTTGTGCCTCACACCAGCTGGGAGAGTGAGAGGAGTGAAGAACAGCCTTTCAGGCGCCAAGGTCAGTAAAGAAGGAGGGGGAGAGGTGCTCCAGACGCCGGAGCAGAAGTCCCCTGCGGCCTGTGGTGAGGACCATGGTGAAGCAGGATGTCCCCCTGCAGCCCATGGTGTACCACGGTGGAGCAGGGTTCCACGCTGCAGCCCGTGGAGGAGACCACGGTGGAGCAGGTGACCTGGCAGGAGCTGCTGCCTGTGGGGGACCCAGGTTGGAGCAGTTTGCTCCTGAGGGATGGACCCCGTGGTACGGACCCATATCTGGAGCAGTTCTGGAAGAGCTGCTGCCTGTGGGAAGCCCACGCTGGATCAGTTCATCAAAGACTGCATCCCGTGGGTGGGACCCCACAGCACAGGGGACGAGAGTGACTGAGAAGGAGCGGCAGAGAAGAAGTGCTGTAGACTGACCACATCCCCCATTCCCCGTTCCCCTGCGCCGCTCGGGGGGAGGAGGTGGAAGAGGGTGGATGGGGGGGAAGGTGCTTTTGGTTTCTTTCCTTTGTTTCTCACTTCTCTAGCTTGTTAGTAATAAGCAATAAATCTTACTATCTCCCTATGCTGAGTCTGTTTTGCCCGTTACAATAATTACTGCATGATCTTCTCATCCTTATCTCAACCTTTGAGCCCTTTTCACATATTTTCTCCCCATTCCTCTTTGAGGAGGGGGAGTGAGAGCGGCTGTGGTGGAGCTCAGCTGCCCACTCGAGCGAAACCTGTGTTTAGTTTTTGTCCCTCACTACAAGAAGGACATGGAGGTGCTCAAGCGAGTCCAGCGAAGGATGACAAAGCTGGTGAGGGGTCTGGAGAACAAGTCTTATGAGGAGCGGCTGAGGGAGATAGGTTTGTTCAGCCTGGAGAAAAGGAGGCCCAGGGGCAACCTTATCGCTCTTTAGAAGTACATTAAGGGAGGCTGTAGCGAGGTGGGGGTTGGTCTATTCTACCACGTGCCTGGCGACAGGACGAGGGGGTATGGGCTGAAGTTGCGCCAGGGCTGTTTTAGGTTGGATATTAGGAAGAACTTCTTTACTGAGAGGGTTATTAGGCATTGGAACGGTCTGCCCAGGGAAGTGGTGGAGTCACCATCCCTGGAGGTCTTTAAAAGACGTTTGCATGTAGTGCTTAGTGATATAGTTTAGTGGAGGACTTGTTAATATTAGGTCATAGGTTGGACTAGGTGATCTTGGAGGTCTCTTCCAACCTAGATGATTCTGTGATTCTGTGATTCCTTCTTCTCTCAGGACCTGAGGGCCCATGATTTTTGTTTTTACTGATTTCATAGTGCTCATCCTGTTTTTCTTAGCTATCCTCCTTATTTTGGGACAGTAGGAGCTTCCCCTTATCTGCTTAACTTACTCTCCACTGCTATGCTACACAATCACTTTTGAATATGCAAGGTTAGTGGAATTTTCCACTGCAAAAACACCTTCTATTGCAAAGACATTACTTTGTTTCTCACAGAACTATACCAAGTTTCAGTGCACACATTTCTGTTTCAAAGTACAATGAAATAACTTGAAAATTAGTTTGTTATATTGCAGGAGAGAGCCGTCTTTCCAGTGTTTCCACCTGCAATAGGAATAATAAGCAATTAATATTTTATAAAACCTTGTGGAGCATGTAAAGCAGCTGTATATGTATCTGTAATATAGCTGTATCTGTAACTGTACCTGTAGTAACTGGTCTATGAGTATGTATGACTTAAATCTTTCAAAACAGCTGTATACATCAAAGACGTGATCAAGATATATTAGGACAGGAGTGAAATGGTATATGAAGCTTTCAAAAACTGAATTTCATGGCATTTTGGTAGGAAATATTCATTCAGCTGTATAAAGTAGGATAATAGAATTTTCATGATCATGTCATCTGGAAAATAAAACACTTGGGAATTTACTGTAAGACTTAATATTCAGTACATTAGGGTTTTTAACATAAATTAATCAGAACATTTGGACATTTCTGAAAAACACTGAATTGATCGTTCTATCCTGTTTATTTCATGTTATGCTGACAGATGGTAATTACTTCTGTCAGGTAATTATTAGATCCCATGGCATTCACTAAAACTACAGTATAATTAAAGAGAAGAAATATGAAAGGATTCCTCCCTTAAGATCAACAAAAGGGAGTAACCGAGTCCCATTAGGCGGGGAGCAGGTAAGCTTCCATCCAAAGTCATTAAGGCTGTGCTCATGGGCAATTCGTACTTTGGTTCATTCCCACAAACATTTTAAGCATAGGTAAATATTACCTATGCTTAACCTATGTATTACCCTCTATGCTATGTATTACCCTCTTGTGCTAAGCACAAACAGTGCACATCCCAACACACAATGAACGACAAGCAGAAGATTATGCTGGAGCTGTACCCTGCATTCATCTCTGAAATCCCAAACCTAGTTCCAACAAAACTGCTCGCACTGTCTCTACCTCCACCATATCTCACAATCCACTTTGAACTATTCAATTGTGCTGCTTTTTATCTAGCATTTTTGGTATTAAGCTGTATCTCAGATTTCCCTGAATATGAATCGGACTACCTATGAAGCAGTCTGTGATACACTGGGATACATCACAAGCTTGTGTCTGTCTAGCAACAGAGGAGGGGAAAGGAGCAGTGGAAACACTGGGTGTCAGGTTTAAATGAAGATAAATGGTTGTTGGATGATTTTCTTAGATTTAAACCTGAATATATAGGTATTATCTGGTGGATTCTTAGGAACTTTAGGGCTATCAGAAAGCAGTCAAGGTAGGATCCAGCAGCAGAACTAACCTAAGTGCAGTTTAGTATCCAACAAATTTAACCCACTGCACTGTGAAATGGCATTTATGTTTGATCCCCACAGCATGACTGAATACAAGAGGCTGCAGCACAACCTTAACCAGCAAAGCCATCAGGAAGAAAATAATTCCACACTTAATCTAACGTGTGGTGGTTTTACTCGAATGGGCGGCCGAGTTCCAACTCAACAGCTCTCTCACTCCCCCTCCTAAAAAGGGAAAGGAGGAGAAAATACGATGCAAAGGGCTCAAGGGCTGAGATAAGGATGGGGACATCACTCAGTAATTATCGTAATGGACAAAACAGACTAAGAGTAGGGAGATAGCAAGATTTATTGCCTATTACTAACAAGCTAGAGAAATAAGAAACAAAGGAAGGAAACAAAAAAATGCCTCTTCCTCTTCCAACTCCTCCCCCTGATCAGGGCAGGGAAATGGGGCAATGAGGGTTGCGGTCAGTCTATAGAGCTTTGTCTCCGCTGATCCTTCATGGTCACTCTCATCCCCTGTGCTGTGGGGTCCCTCCCACGGGATAAAGTCCTTGATGAACTGCTCCAACCTGGGTCCCCCACAGGCAGCAGCTCCTGCCAGGTCACCTGCTCCTGTGTGAGCTCCTCTCCAAGGGCTACAGGTCTGGCCTGGAATCTGCTCTGGCAGGGGTCCTCCACAGGCCACAGCCTCCATCAGTGTAGGTCCACCTGCTCCACCGTGGTCTCCTCCACGGGCTGCAGCGTGGAACCCTGCTTCACTGTGGTACTCCATGGGCTGCAGGGGGACAGCCTGCTTCACCATGGTCCTCACTACAAGGTGTAGGGGACTCCTGTTTGGACACCTGGAGCACCTCTCCCCCTCCTTCTTCACTGGCCTTGGCACCTGCAAGGCTGTTTCTCACACCTCTCACTCTCCCAGCTGCTGTGTAGCAGCATGTTTGTTTGTTTGTTTGTTTTTTCCCTGTCTAAATATGCTCTCACAGAGGCACAAACAACATCGCTTATTGGCTCGGCTCCGGACAGCGGCAGGGCCCTTAACTAACATGAGACAGTTTCTAGATTCTTCCCACAGAAGCCATCGCTATGGTCCACTGCTTCCAAAGCCTTGCCACGTGTGAAATGTGTTTATCTGATTCATGTCAATATGGAACAATGCTAGGGCCACATGGTATGATGAATGTGACCTTCTGTCTCACATACCCTTGTATAAACACAGGTCTAAGAAAAACAGTGTGGTTAATGTATATAGTTCTTGTATCTTGCAAAGGAATGTTTTAGCAATTCATGTCATTAGAGAGCTTGAAGGGACATGTATTTGTAGGCTTTTCCTTGAAGTCTCTGATATCTGGTCAGAAGCTTAAGGAGAAGGGGAGAGCTGAAGAACGACTAAAAGACAAAGCTTGCAGGGGACGCTGCACAAGTCTCTGACATACAGCCAAGTTGGACAAAGGAGAAGGACAAGAGGGAGGAAGGCTATGAGCCTTCAGCACGAGAGACCCTCAGAGGGACCACCGGAGACTGACACGCATGCGCCAGTGGGAGGGTTTGGATTCCAGAAACTAATTATAATAACCCTGTTTTTTTTAGAAGTAGTAATGAATATGTATCAGCCTAGGAGCATAAAAATCAGCTGCTTGATGTAACTGGTGTGCGTCTTGGTAGAGCAGAGACTCCCGGCACACCCAGCGCTGTTTGCTTACCTCTATTCCTTTAATAAACTGTAAACTTTGATTATAGTCCTATTTTGAAGACTGAGCCATTTATTACACACGTAAACCCCCTACACCATGCTGCAGTGAAATTTGGCTTTATTTTACAAAAAGATTTACCAGGGCTTTATCTGAAATCACCAAATAAAAGAAATCACTGGTATTGGGTTAAGGATTAGAATCATATGATTGCTAATGAAAAATACATACTGAGGTAACAAGCATGTGCAAATTAGGTTCTTTTTTTCCCTCCTTCTTAACACAAGCTATAATATTCTATTTCGCTAAGTGATCCTATCAGAATATTAAATTTTTCCATTAGCAAAATTAGATTAGGTCTTAATATTAAACCATGTACATTAGTCCTATTAAACAAAATATGTTCCCCAGCCCTGCCACCAACTCGGTTTTATTCCAGCTAAATACCTTTTTCTTACATTCACCTGGGATTTGAGTAGGACACAGCTTTAAATATTAGGAGCTGTCCTGGGTAAATGTTCATAAAGAAGAATAACAACTAGGAGGCAAATCCCTGCAGTCAAATAGGCTTAAACAAAAATAACATTTTTATTTTTGATGGAGTAATTTACATGAAATGCCAAGCACATTAATTTAATGGATATGACTTTCTAAAGCCATAAACAATATTGGGTTTACATATATATTTTTTTTTAACAGCACAGCAGAAACAAATTAAATTTGCTCTGAGAAGTACTTCTCGTAACTATCATCTGTGTTGTAAACATCCATAATCAGAAATTCAGTGTTACAGAAAACAAAGCTGAAAGGTAGGTGTTCTGGTTTAACCTGGCTCGCAGCTAAACACCACACAGCCATTCACTCACGTTCCCCTTCCCTCTCTGGGATGGGGGAGAGAATCAGGAAAATTAAGCCTGTGGGTTGAGATAGAGACAGTTTATTAGGACAGAAAATATAATACTAATACTAATACTAATACTAATACTAATACTAATACTAATACTAATACTAATACTAATACTAATACTAATAATAATATATACAAAACAAGTGATGCACAATACAATTGCTCGCCACCCACTGACTGATATCCCCGAGCAGCCCGGCCCCCCCACCCCCGGCTAGCCACCCCAATATATTGTTTAGCATGTCAGAAGGTATGGAGTACCCTTTGGCCACTTTGGGTCAGCTGTCCTGGGTCTGTCCCCTCCCAGCCCCTGCTGCACCCCTAGCCTGCCTGCTGGCAGGACAGAGCGAGAAGCTGAAAAGTCCTTGGCTTAGTGTAAGCACTGCTCTGCAGGTGGTCTTGCTGGAATTGGAGGTTAGTTTTGCCACTGGTGAAATAAAGATACAGGAAGAACACCTCAATCTAGTAATAATACATATTTACAAAAAAAAATGAAGTGGTTATAGAAAGATAAAACAGCAAGATGGAGCATTTAACTTACACTTGATAGCAGAGTCACTGCTGTTAATTATAGGGTAGTCACTGCTAGTCACTGGAAGGTGGACATTCACTCACTCCATTAACTTATGAGCCTGGTCACCTGGACTGGTGTTCTTGGGAGCTCCAGAGCCATATTTAATAGCTTCCTTCTTTTCTTTGTTGTTTACCTCTTGAAATAATTCCTACTGTCACCAGTGACCGGATGCTGGAGCCAAAGATCATCAACTATATGAGACATGAGGCCCCTTTCTCTCTCTTTCCAAACATTTGATGCGTCACACACCCAACATATGCCTCCTTTACACATTTCTTCCATCTTCAGTAACTGATACGAGTTCCAGCAATATCTACCTTCTAATAGATTTTACTAGTCATGTACTTTAAAGCACAGTTTTATACAAACATTTTATTAGAATCAAAGAAGTCAGTATGATGAGAGCTCCATATAGGGTGTGTCTGCATGTTAGCATTTGCAAAGACACATAACCACAAAGTGATTATATGAAGGTGCTTTTATTTGGCGTCAGAAGTTAGGGGCATGTCTGCCCAAATCTATATTCATTCTTTACTGATACTTTACTGATTACATTGGATTTCAATGGTATTTACCTTATTTATCCTAACTATCTCTTGTTTAGATCAAATTAAGCATTTATGGTACGCATTGCTAGTAGCAATACTGGTTTCACTACCAAGACACCTGTTGTTATATTAGCATTTACCAACATTTCCCCCCTTTGAAAGTATTTCACTCCTTCAAGGAGGGCAAATGCTTTCACTAACTAATTAAAATGTCTTACACTTAGCATACATCAATAACATAATCAAGAAAATTACAAAGATTAGGATTGTCACAACATTCTGTAAATCCTAAATCCACTGCTTTTGCTTTATGTTGTATTCACTTTTCTGGCCGGGTTCATTTAATCCGGAATGGATGCCATCTTTAACCTCTGGGTTCCTCAGGTTCTCTCTGAAATCCAGAATTGTCATATGCCGGTGTAGGGTATTGCGGATGTGGCTCCATATGCCGAGCAATGGTCTGCATCACTTTCCAGTTCCAGGCTGTTTTCTTTAGACTTTTCAGCATTACAAATGTTAACCAAATTAATACCCCTTCAATTACCAATATAATTAATGTCTCCAGTAAGGATTTAACCCATTTACTAATATTCCATCCACTAAAAATTTTATCCAACCAGCTTGTTGTCATATCTTTCTCTTCCTGTTCTGCATCTCATTCTACTCGAGTCAACTGTTCTATGTCATGTTCTATATCAATAGTCACATTTGGAATGTGGATACAGCAGTGATCAATCCGATCTTTTAAAAATCCGCACACTCCATGTTCCTTTAATAACAGTGTATCTAATGCCAATCGATTTTGTAGAACCATTTTAGTTGTAGCTTGTAGTTGGATATTAAAATCTCTAAAGCCTTCTTTCGTGGCTTTCGTGAGCCTACTTACTTGTCCTGTAAGTTTATAAATCATTTCCCTATTTCGGTAAGTAGCTACCTGTGCAAACAGAGACTCTAATGCCCAATTGAATTTTACTCCACTCGAGGGTTCATGCCATATATCTTCATCTGCCCCTTCTTCCAAACTTCTTTTTGCTCTACTAATTTGTAGGGTTTCCAATTTTCCTTTAAAAGGAGATTTTTTCCATATTGGACACAATGTAGGGAGTCCTAAAGTTACTTCTTTTACTTCGCCATTTATTGGCAGGTGTGTAGTCCAAGTTCCATCACTGGCTGCCCATACAAATTGTCCTGGACTTTGTACTGTAGTATAGCTACAATCTACTGCGATTTGACTTGCCTAGCTACTTCTTTCCGAATTATACTTAATTCCTCGGCAAGCACATCCTGCCCTAGGGACTATCAGTACTGGGGGTAAGTGCTTGATATCTTCATTATTACTGTCACAAGTATATCTCTTCTCACAGGTTCACCAAGCTAACTTTGTTGGTTCTTGTTTACCACTACTGTCAACCCGGCTTACTGTATAAAGTTCATCAGTTCCATTCTGCTTTCCCTGCCATTTAATACACCATGATGTATTCCCTCCATACTGGAATTTCTGCAGTAAACTTACTGTCCAAGCACTATCCTATTCTTTCATCCCTTTTGGCTCATTTTCCTCTTGGCATTCACAAGTAATCTTTTCTCTAGGTCTTTCTATTATACGGGGTTCATTGTATTCACACCATCCCACACCCTTAAATCTGCCTATCGTTATGAATTGGTAGTTCTTCCTCTTTTCACATTCAGACCTTGATACTGGGGCGCTCAGCTTTTTCCTATAGTATCCCGTGACATTTATCTTCTCTGTAATTTTCACTTCTTTAAATTGAATTATTTCCTTCTACTTGGGGTAGTGGGGAGGTTATTATACCCCACTCAAGCGGGTCCCCTGCTGCTTTTGGAATGGGCATACAAGCAGTAATTTTCTCAATTCCTTTAATTATGGCAAAATCTTTAATTAATCCTACAGGGTGGCTGCCTGTATGGGATCTGTACCACTTGTGTCCGTGGTACTTGGTCCTCCCTTTTTCTTCTAGATCCTTTTTGTTGGGCTACCAGTATTCCTTTATCCAGTTTTGGATATACCAATATTTCTCTTATCCCATAATCTGTGCTATTTTCATGTATTACTATGCACCAGTAGTTTCCTTCACTGACATTAGTAACATTAAACAGGGTTAGGGTGGTAGTTCCTCTCAGTTGTTGGCCCGACTATAGGGTATTACTTAAGTACGCTTTTCCCTTCCATCCAGCTTTCAATCCTGTATTGTCCCTGGTTGTGTTTACATATATTTCCTGGCTCTGTATGAAGACATTTATTTTCTCCCAGACCACCTGTAGAGAGCTAATTGCTATTGGTTTATCATCTTGCATTCCACATTCCAAGGTAACATTTCCTCCCTTAAATATTTCCTCTTTCTTATACTTTTCTGGTATTTCTAGGAACCCAATTACAAGGTATTTACACAAAACAATTACTGTTACCATTACCTTTGTTAAGAACCTCGACATTGTATGATTATACATACATCATCTGTAGCTTTGTATCTCCGGTTGTTCGCACCGACCAAAGTTCAGGAACCTTTTTCACCCGAGTATAATGAATCCAAGCATCCACCCCTTCTACCTTTACAGCTGTAAAAGTAGTCAATAATACTTGATAAGGTTTGGCACACCGTTCTTTCAGGGGTTCTTTGTTCCAATTTTTAATGTACACTCGGTCTCCTGGCTGAATATCATGAACAGGGTTCTCCAGTGATAACGGTCAGTTCCACACCAAAACACTTAGAAGTCGAGCTTTCAAGGGGTACATCCTTCAAATCTTCGCGACTAGCATGAATATGTTCGATTATTTACACACAATTCTGTTCCAATGGTCCTTCTTCTGGAACAGTTCCTAGAAATACTGTATTTGTCCTTGCGTTGTCCAGATTTCCAGTTCCTTGGCCAGCTGACTTCCGAAGAGGGTTGGGCTATTTTTGAAGCCTTGAGGAAGTCTTGTCCAAGTTAATCGTGTCTTTCATCCATTCTGCGGGTTTTCCCATTCAAAGGCAAATAATTTTCTACTGTCTCCAAAACACAAATCAAGAGGTTGTAAAAATGGCCGTTCCTCTTCCTTCCCTGTGGCTCCAATTATTGTAGTTGCCTTAGTTCCTAATTGTCCTTTTAAACTATTTAACACTGAATATGTTGCTCCGGTATCTATCAAGAACCTTACTTCCTTATCCCTTAATTGAATCTTTGTTAAAGGTTCTTTGGCTGCTTTATGTTCTGTATCTAGTCAGCTTCTAAAATCTCCTAGCACCATTGCCTTAACGGCCTCCTGATTCTGAAATGAATTTCCCGAGATTTGGTCTCTTCTAAATGGACACTCATTTTTCCAATGCCCTTCCTTTTTACAATAAGCACACTGATTAAATCCTAATCTTCCTCCTGGATTTCCACTAAAGTCTCCACGACCCCTTCCTATACTAACTCCCCGTCCTCTAGCAAATCCTCTTGCTCTCCCTCTGAATCCTTGGTTTCCTTTGCCTTGAATTACTGCTAACAGATTCTGTTGCTGCCCCCTAGTGGATTCCTTTTCTCTATTGTTGTATACCTTCCAGGCTATTTCTAACTGCCTATCCATATTTCTCAGGTCTCCTCCTTCCAGTTTCTGTAATTTCTTCCCTGACATCCTGCCCTTGTTCTAATGGGGCTGATGGTACTACTTCCAAATCTATATTTCCATTGTCCTGTCTATAATACATACCATTCTCTAGCGCTATACATACCATTCTCTAACCTAAACAGCGCTTTTCTCCTGTACATGCTTTGCATTGCTCATTAGCAGTTATTTTAGCCATCATTATCCTGCAAGCGCGTTGTCACTCAGGCTTATCTCACAAATAGAAAAATAGTTCTACACATGGAATCTCATCCCACTTGCCTTCTTGCTTACAAAATAATATTAATTGTAAGATAGTATTGTATTGCAAGGTTCCATTTTCTGGCCAACTCTCTTGATCTTCTAGTTCATACTGTGGCCACCAAACATTACAGTAATCAACTAGTTTACCCTTTCGTAACTCCTGTCCAAAGCCCCCCTCCTTCCAGTGTGCTAGTAAACAGCCCAAAGGGGAAGATCATGTGTCCTGGTTTCAGTTAGCACAGAATTAATTTTCTTCCTAGTAGCTGGTGGAATGCTGTGTTTTGGCTTAGAATGAGAAGAGTGCTGATAACACCCCGATGCTTTAATTGTTGCAGAGCAGTGCTTATACTAAGCCAAGGACATCTCAGCCTTTGCTCTGTCCTGCCAACGGGCAGGCTGGGGGGTGCAGTAAGAGCTGGGAGGGGACAGACCCAGGACAGGTGACCCAAACTAGCCAAAGGGGTATTCCATACCATCTGACGTCATGCTAAACAATATATAGGGGTGGCTAGCCGGGGGGAGGGGGCCGGACTGCTCGGGATTAGGCTGGGCATCGGTCAGCGGGTGGTGAGCAATTGCATTGTGCATCACTTGTTTGTACATACTATTATTACTTTCGTATTATCCCCATTGTATCATCATTATTATTATTGTTATTATTATTTTTGTTATTTTTTTTTTTTTTTTTCCTGTCTTATTAAACTGTCTTTATCTCAACTCACGGGCTTCACTTTCCATTTCTCTCCCCCGTCCCAGAGAGGGAGGGGGGAGGGTGAGCGAACGGCTGCGTGGTGTTTAGCTGCCAGCCGGGTTAAACCACGACAGTCTTTTTGGCGCCCAACGTGGGGCCCGAAAGGTTGAGATAACGGCAGATCTGATCAGAGTGTGTTAAACTAAAATTGGTGTAAGGATTAGACCTGCTTAATAGTCACTTGTCATGATGCTGATTGCTTTAATCACAACTCTGCTGCGCCTGTTTTCCAAATTGAGTATTATAGTACATTATTTTCCGTATTTGCTCTCTGTAGTGTTGTTTCTCCTCTCCGGGCCCTGGTTTCAGACCATTATGGTACTAAGTGTTATAGCAATGGCTTATGAGACGATAAGATATCTGGTCATGACTCTAACTTGGTATTTATACTCAGTAACATCGTGGACTCTGTACTTTGGAAACAGCATCTTGGGAACTATTAGCAATTATACCTATTGTTTTTCTCCATTAGAGAGTCAATCTGTGGAGGGGAAAGGGGAGGATATTTTTCCTTACTTGCTTACTCTCCCTTTCTCCTTCACCACCCCTGTATCCTCCTGGGTCACTCTGCCTTCCTCCTTCACCACCCTCTTATCCCCTGAGCTTGTCACAATAGCTCTCCAAGATATTGAATATTTCTGGAATACTCAGAATACCATAGTCTTGTTGTTCTGCCTCATGAATGCACTTCAGATTCTGCTTAAAGTTAAACAACTACTTATGAAGCTCATCCGGAGATCTGCCCGGAGGCAGTATAGTTGTGGGTGGCAGGGAGTATGGGTGGATATGGGCAGGCATCTAGAGCAGTTGGCACCCCCAGTGTGTTGGAAATTCACCCCTGAACAATGGCAAAATCCTCAAAAACTGGCAGAATGCTTGAAAAAAAGGTGTAATGATTCTGGCAGTTCCAAAGTAACACAAATCATTGTAACGTGCTGGGGCCTGGCTCATGCCTATCGAGCTGCCATTGATACTGCTGTCAACTTAGTGACAGACCCTGCGGCCACTCCAAACCCTGTGACAGATCCAACGGCCACTGTGACCCCTACGGTGGATTCTGCAGCCGCTCCAGTCCCAGCTCCTGCAGCCGCTCCAGTCCCAGCTCCTGCAGCCGCTCCAGTCCCAGCTCCTGCAGCCACTCCAGCTCCAGCTCCTGCAGCCGCTCCAGTCCCAGCTCCTGCAGCCGCTCCAGTCCCAGCTCCTGCAGCTGCTCCAGTCCCAGTTCCTGCAGTCGCTCCAGTTCCAGCTCCGGCCGCTACTCCAGTCCCAGTTCCTGCAACTGCTCCAGCTCCAGCTCCTGAAGCCGCTCCAGCTCCAGCTCCTGCAGCTGCTCCAGTCCCAGTTCCTGCAGTCGCTCCAGTTCCAGCTCCGGCCGCTACTCCAGTCCCAGTTCCTGCAACTGCTCCAGTCCCAGCTCCTGAAGCCGCTCCAGCTCCAGCTCCTGAAGCCGCTCCAGCTCCAGCTCCTACTGCTGCTCCAGTCCCAGCTCCTGCAACTGCTCCAGCTCCAGCTCCAGCTCCTGTAGCCGCTACAGCTCCGGTTCCTGCAACTGCTCCAGCTCCTGTAGCCGCTCCAGCTCCTGTGGCCGTGTCAGAGAAACGAGCTGTAGCAGTGCAAGTTGACCCTGCAGAGGGCATTCCAACCCCTGTGGCAGACCCTGTAACAAAGTCAGAGAAACGAGCAGTAGCAGTGCAAGCTGCCCCTGTAGAGAAGGTGAAAATATGGTACAGAAATTCAAGTCGTTTAGAACGCAGAGAGTCTTCTGCCAATCCAGGTAAGGCTTCTGCCAAAACTAAGTATAGAGATGACGAAGATGATGACGACGCTGGGCCGTCAAGGATTCAGGAGGAGGAAGATGAGGATGCCGAAAGAGCAACAGTAACTACCCGAAGCCTAAACGAGCGCGAGCTACGAGATGTGCGAAAAGATTTTGGTCGCTGTATAGGTGAGCAGCTTGTCACCTGGCTGCTCCGGTGCTGGGACTCTGGAGCCAATTGTGTGGAATTAGACGGCAGGGAAGCCAAGCGGCTGGGATCCCTTGCTCGAGACGCCGGCATTGACAAAGCAATTGCAGATGGAGCACGACCCACCAGCCTCTGGAGGCGTCTCCTCTCAGCTGTGAGGGAAAGGTATCCCTTCAAGGAAGAACTTTTATGTCTACCAGGCAAGTGGACCACTATGGAGAAGGGAATCCAGTACCTGAGGGAATTAGCCGTACGGGAAGTGATTTATGAGGATCCAGACCTCAAACAAACATCCACAGATCCAGATGAAGTCAAGTGTACACGACCCATGTGGCGGAGGTTTGTACGGAGTGCACCATCATCATATGCCAGCTCATTGGCAATAATGGCCTGGAAAGAGGATGAGGAACCCACAGTGGGTGAAGCGGCTAAACAACTCCGGCAGTACGAAGAAAGTCTCTCCTCTTCCTTACAGGCCTGTGTCTCAGCTGTGGAGAAACTTTCTGAAAAGGTTCACCAACTTGAAGAGAATCTATTGTCCTCCCCACCTGAACCAACCAGTGCCCACCGACCAAAGGAGAACACTTGGGAGAAACTTTCTGAAAAGGTTCACCAACTTGAAGAGAGATTATTCTCCTTCGCACCTGTACAAAGCAGTGTCTCAGCTGTCAGGGGTAGGCGTTCACCCACACAAGGAAGACGATATGGTGGGTACTCACCCCGTGCCACCCTGTGGTTTTACTTACGAGACCATGGAGAGGACATGAGAAAGTGGGATGGAAAATCTACCGCGACCCTAGAGGCACGGGTACGTGAGTTGCAAAAGAAAACAATCAGGAAAAAGGGATTCTCCGAAAAGTTTGCTGCTCCAACTTCCAGCAGACAGTCCTTCAAACACAGAAACGAGGAAGATTCTGACCAGGATTAGGGGGGCCCTGCCTCCAGCCAGGGGGAGGAAAGGGACAATCGAGTTTATTGGACTGTGTGGATTCGATGGCCTGGCACATCACGCGCACAGAAGTATAAGGCTTTAGTAGACACCGGTGCACAATGTACTATAATGCCATCAAGCTATAAAGGACCAGAGCCCATCTATATTTGTGGAGTGACAGGGGGATCTCAGCAGTTGACTGTATTGGAGGCTGAAGTGAGTCTGACTGGGAATGAGTGGGAAAAGCACCGCATTGTGACTGGTCCGGATGCTCCATGTATCCTTGGCATAGACTATCTTAGAAGAGGATACTGCAAGGACCCAAAAGGGTTCCGGTGGGCTTTTGGTATTGCTGCCTTAGAGACAGAGGGCATTAAACAATTATCTACCTTGCCTGGTCTCTCAGAGGACCCCTCTGTTGTGGGGTTGCTGAGGGTCGAAGAACAGCAAGTGCCAATTGCTACCACAACTGTGCACCGGCGGCAATATCGCACCAACCGAGACTCCCTGATTCCCATCCATAAGCTAATTCGTCAATTGGAGAGCCAAGGAGTGATCAGCAAGACTCATTCACCTTTCAATAGTCCCATATGGCCAGTGCGAAAGTCTAATGGCGAGTGGAGACTAACAGTGGACTATCGCGGCCTGAACGAAGTCACGCCACCACTGAGTGCTGCAGTGCCGGACATGCTGGAACTTCAGTATGAACTTGAATCGAAGGCAGCCAAGTGGTACGCCACAATTGATATCGCTAATGCATTTTTCTCCATCCCTCTAGCAGCAGAGTGCAGGCCACAATTTGCCTTCACTTGGAGGGGAGTCCAATATACTTGGAATAGGCTGCCCCAGGGGTGGAAACACAGCCCTACCATTTGCCATGGGCTGATCCAGTCTGCACTAGAGCAGGGGGAAGCTCCTGAACACCTGCAGTACATCGATGACATTATTGTGTGGGGTGACACAGCAGAGGAAGTTTTCGAGAAAGGGAAGAAAATAGTCCAAATCCTTCTGAAAGCCGGTTTTGCCATAAAACAAAATAAAGTCAAAGGACCTGCACGGGAGATCCAGTTTTTAGGAATAAAATGGCAAGATGGACGTCGTCAAATCCCAATGGATGTGATCAACAAAATAACAGCTATGTCTCCACCAACTAACAAAAAAGAAACACAGACTTTCCTAGGTGTTGTGGGGTTTTGGAGAATGCACATCCCAAATTACAGTCTGATTGTAAACCCACTCTACCAAGTAACTCGCAAGAAGAATGAGTTTGAATGGGGCCCTGAACAACGACAAGCCTTTGAACAAATCAAGCAGGAAATAGTCCATGCAGTAGCCCTTGGGCCAGTTCGAACAGGACCAGATGTAAAGAATGTGCTCTACACTGCAGCCGGGGAGAACGGCCCCACCTGGAGCCTCTGGCAGAAAGAACCTGGGGAAACTCGAGGTCGGCCTCTGGGGTTTTGGAGTCGGGGATACAGAGGATCTGAGGCCCGCTATACTCCAACTGAAAAGGAGATATTGGCAGCATATGAAGGAGTTCGATCTGCTTCGGAGGTGGTCGGTACTGAAGCGCAGCTCCTCCTAGCACCCCGATTACCGGTACTAGGCTGGATGTTCAAGGGAAGGGTCCCCTCTACGCATCATGCAACTGATGCTACATGGAGCAAGTGGGTTGCACTGATTACTCAGCGGGCTCGAATAGGAAACCCCAGTCGCCCAGGAATATTGGAAGTGATCATGGACTGGCCAGAAGGCAAATACTTTGGGATATCATCAGAGGAGGAGGTGGGTCGTGCTGAAGAAGCCCCACTGTACAACCAGTTGCCAGAGAATGAAAAGAAATATGCCCTGTTCACTGATGGGTCCTGTCGTATTGTGGGGAAGCATCGGAGATGGAAGGCTGCTGTATGGAGTCCTACGCGACGAGTTGCAGAAGCTGCTGAGGGAGAAGGTGAATCGAGTCAGTTTGCAGAAGTGAAAGCCATTCAGCTGGCTTTAGACATTGCTGAACGAGAAAAATGGCCAGTTCTCTATCTCTACACCGATTCATGGATGGTAGCAAATGCCCTGTGGGGATGGTTACAGCAATGGAAGCAAAACAACTGGCAGCGTAGGGGCAAACCTATCTGGGCTGCTGCATTGTGGCAAGATATTGCTGCTCGGGTAGAGAACCTGGCTGTGAAAGTACGCCACGTAGATGCTCATGTGCCCAAGAATCGGGCTACTGAAGAACATCAAAACAACCAGCAGGTGGATCAGGCTGCTAAGATTGAAGTAGCTCAGGTGGACCTGGATTGGCAGCATAAAGGTGAATTATTTATAGCCCGATGGGCCCATGACACCTCAGGCCATCAAGGTAGAGATGCAACATACAGATGGGCTCGTGATCGAGGGGTGGACTTGACCATGGACGCTATAGCACAGGTTATTCATGACTGTGAAACATGTGCTGCAATCAAGCAAGCCAAACGGTCAAAGCCTCTTTGGTATGGAGGACGATGGCTGAAATATAAATATGGAGAGGCCTGGCAGATTGATTACATCACACTCCCTCAAACTCGCAATGGCAAGCGCCACGTACTTACAATGGTGGAAGCAACCACCGGATGGCTGGAAACATATCCTGTGCCTCATGCTACCGCCCGGAACACCATCCTGGGCCTTGAAAAGCAAGTCCTATGGCGACATGGCACCCCAGAAAGAATAGAATCAGACAATGGGACTCACTTCCGAAACAACCTTATAGACACTTGGGCCAAAGAACATGGTATTGAATGGGTGTATCACATCCCCTATCATGCACCAGCCTCCGGGAAAGTTGAACGATACAATGGCCTGTTAAAGACTACCTTGAAAGCAATGGGCGCTGGGACGTTCAAAAACTGGGATACGCATTTGGCAAAGGCCACCTGGTTAGTCAATACTAGGGGATCTACCAACCGAGCTGGACCTGCCCAATCAAACCTGTTACGTACTGTAGATGGGGATAAAGTTCCTGTAGTGCATGTAAAAAATATGCTGGGTAAAACAGTCTGGGCTACTCCTGCCTCAGGAAAAGGCAAACCTATTCGTGGAATTGTTTTCGCTCAGGGACCTGGATATACTTGGTGGGTGATGCAAAAGAACGGAGAGGTCCGGTGTGTACCTCAAGGAGATTTAATACTGGGTGAGAATAGCCCATGAACTGAATTGCACCATGTTAAATAGTATATTATACTGTATGTTATCACTACCATGATTACTATAGGTGACTAATTAGAATGTATGGAAAAGAGGGTAACCTGAGCATGACATAAATGGTATGGAATAAGGGGTGGATAGATGTCCTGGTTTCAGTTAGCACAGAATTAATTTTCTTCCTAGTAGCTGGTGGAATGCTGTGTTTTGGCTTAGAATGAGAAGAGTGCTGATAACACCCCGATGCTTTAATTGTTGCAGAGCAGTGCTTATACTAAGCCAAGGACATCTCAGCCTTTGCTCTGTCCTGCCAACGGGCAGGCTGGGGGGTGCAGTAAGAGCTGGGAGGGGACAGACCCAGGACAGGTGACCCAAACTAGCCAAAGGGGTATTCCATACCATCTGACGTCATGCTAAACAATATATAGGGGTGGCTAGCCGGGGGGAGGGGGCCGGACTGCTCGGGGTTAGGCTGGGCATCGGTCAGCGGGTGGTGAGCAATTGCATTGTGCATCACTTGTTTGTACATACTATTATTACTTTCGTATTATCCCCATTGTATCATCATTATTATTATTGTTATTATTATTTTTGTTATTTTTTTTTTTTTTTTCCTGTCTTATTAAACTGTCTTTATCTCAACTCACGGGCTTCACTTTCCATTTCTCTTCCCCGTCCCAGAGAGGGAGGGGGGAGGGTGAGCGAACGGCTGCGTGGTGTTTAGCTGCCGGTCGGGTTAAACCACGACATCATGGTACGGGAGTATTGCCGCACAGAATACCTTTAAGCTTTTCCATTTGTTATAGCTATAAACTTTTACCAAACCAGACCACTGATGACGAACCTGCAGAGCTTTCGTGACTGTCTTACGGATGACACCTAGGCTTACCCCGGGAATTCCCTAGCCCAACCATGTGTGGCTTTCGCCGCATCTGACCAGCAGGCTCCCAGACCAGATCGGTACCAATTACCAGAAAGCACCTTTTCTCTTACCCTTCCAGAGGTATGTTGTGAGCAGCGGGATCAGTCACGGCCGATGGCTGCCCGAGAAACTCCTCGGTGCCGACTGGAGCGTGATCAGGTCGCAAGCCTCCTCAGCAATGCCCACGAGGTCCCACCTGGGTCACCAAAATGTTAGCGTTCGCAAAGACACATAACCACAAAGTGACTATACGAAGGTGCTTTTATTTGGCGCCAGAAGTTAGGGGCATGTCTGCCCAAATCTAACTTCGTTCGATTCATTTACACAACAAACATTTATACTATTCAGAAACATACATTTGCATAATATATTCATAATCATCAGTTGTCTTCATATTCATTGGATAAATATACGTTCCATCTTCTATAATCACAGCCCCTTTATTAATCTGATTGGTCCCTTTCTTATCTCTATTTACCCTTTTTCAGTTACTTAGATACTTTACTGATTACATTGGATTTCAATGGTATTTACCTTAGTTTTCAAACTATTTATTCACATAGCAATAATCTCCCAGATACCCATAATATTTATCCTAACTATCTCTTGTTTAGATCAAATTAAGCATTTATGGTATGCATTGCTAGTTGCAATACTGGTTTCACTACCAAGACACCTGTTGCTATGTTAGCATTTACCAACATGCATATGCCTGTGGGACAGCATAATGAAGGAAGGACTGTGAAGGAATTTAGTATGAACCTTGTTGGTCTAAGGACCAGATGTTTCATGTATTTGTTCTTGCAGTACAGTGTATGACAGCAATAGCCTAACAGAAAGGCCAGCTGCCCTTGAATTAGGTCACTCTATAGAGGGCTTTTTTGGCATTTTATTTGTATACATACAGAATCACAGAATCACAGAATTGTCTAGGTGTTTAGATGTTGAACTTAGCGATATGGTTTAGCAGAGGACTTGTTAGTGTTAGGTCAGAGGTTGGACTCGATGATCTTCAGGTCTCTTCCAACCTAGACAATTCTGTGATTCTGTAAACAGTCCTCAAATAAAAAATAAACACAACTGACAGAAACACTAGCACCCAGATCTCTCTCTACATACCTTGGGGTTCTCACTATTCTGGAGAAGATTCATGCACTAACACCTCATCCCTCTTGCTGAGACAGACCTAGATCCCTTAAATCCCTGAATATAGAGGTGAGATGCACAGCAATAAAATTCCCAATGCAGGAGCAGATGAACAAAGAGAGTTTTATGTTAGTCAGAAGGAAGTGTCAAATTTAGACCTGGCAGCTGGGACCAGGATAGGTACCTCAGTCAGACTGGGTCAGATCTTGAGAAACAACACCCACATTCGGGCATTTAAACTATTTGACCGCGGACAACTGGAGCAATCCTTTTATTGATGTTGTTGTTGTTATTATTATTATTAAAAAGAAAACTACTGGTTTTAGGAGTATCTTTTGTTATGTACAATTATTATATATCTTTAAGTATCTGAGCCCCCACATAGATCCATTTGCTGTGGCAGCTGACTGTGTTTTTTAATCGTGTTTGGCTGACTTTCAGATCCACGTCCTGCAGTTTTAGTTGAGAGCCATACCTTCTGAGGAATAAATGAATGCTTTAGACTACTAGGATAGAGAAAATACACACTATAGGTTAGTTACAGAAGCTCAGTAACTGCTGTCAGAACTTTTACACCAAGCCTGTTGAGGTGGTTCAGCTTTTTTGAAACACTAATAGAAATAAATAAATTGTTGAGGGATTTTTGAAACAGAAAAGATCCCATGGCTTGCTGCAGCTGAGCAAACCAAGCTACCAGGGCAACTATGAGAAGTTCCCATGACAGTGTTCCCACATAGCCCAATTGAGGAATTAAGAAAAATATTGTTGCCAGCTGCTGGCTTCAAGGACAAGGTCTATGTGACTGCTAATCACAAGGGGGGTGTTTTCTTGCAGGTGGGGTTGTTTTCATGCTGTTGTTTGTCTGAGTGCTTTTAACCAGTAATCTTGTGTGAGACACGATCTGCCCCTGTTAAGTTCACTGTAAAAGTCAGGCTATTCGGGTAATAAATGGAGCATAATCTGACCATACTAGTGTCTGTTGTGTTTTCGGCCGTTCTTCCTGCAACACTGATGTTATCAACAATCATGGGGCTTGTCAATCCCCATGGCCACACTCACATCTCCCTCTTCTTTATTAACATAAAAAGTCTAATAAACACGTAATAAATGGCTCAGTCTTCAAAATAGGACTATAATCAAAGTTTACAATTTATTAAAGGAATAGAGGTAAGCAAACAGCGCTGGGTGCGCCGGGAGTCTCTGCTCCACCAAGACGCACACCAGTTACATCAAGCAGCTGATTTTTATGCTCCTAGGCTGATACATATTCATTACTACTTCTAAAAAAAAACAGGGTTATTATAATTAGTTTCCAGAATCCAAACCCTCCTACTGGAGCATGCGTATCAGTCTCTGGTGGTCCCTCTGGGGGTCTCTCATGCTGAAGGCTCATAGTCTTCCTCCCTCTTGTCCTTCTCCTTTGTCCAACTTGGCTGTATGTCAGAGACTTGTGCAACGTCCCCTGCAAGCTTTGTCTTTTAGTTGTTCTTCAGCTCTCCCCTTCTCAGTCAGGGGCCAACTTAATTCCACTCCTTTTCCCTCTAAGATGCTGAAACAACATATCAGTATAATACATTTAATCCTGTTTTCCTTCTCTCCTCAAAAACAACATTAATTGCAAGATAATGTTATAGTTGATTGATCCATAAAGTGGCCATTTAGTTTATATAGTGGCCACCACTGATTGCAATACTTAGTGAAAGTCCTCTTGCTTTCCATGCCCCCAGTTCTAACAATATCCTTCGAATGTGCCAATATGCACCCAAGGAGGCTTTCTTTAAAACGTCTTTGTTTTGGATATTACCCATTTCCTTGATTTCCTATTTCCATTTATTTGTTTGTTTGTTTATTTATTTATTTATTACTATTCCTTACTACTTACTGTCCTTTGTTTCAATTTCCACGCAAAACTTTTTACTGCGGGTTTTTACTATGTTTTTCCTAATCTTCTTCCCAAATGTCCCAATTCTCTGGGATTAAACTCTTCTTCCCACATACAAACTTTACTATTTCAGATTTTTAATGAGCCCCGTTCCAATCATAAATCCACGGAACTTCAGGAAAACATCTGAAGCACACAGTCTTCAGTCTAGACAAACATTACTACCTTTTCCACAAAAATTTACATTTCAACAGGACCGAATTTCAAGCCAAATGCCATTTTTCTCATGCACTTTGTTAGTAAGCTCATAGAAAACAAGGAATCACTCCTGTGTATCCGTCAATAGGGGGGTTTAAAAGGTACTGACACCTAAATAAACTCACTCTCCCCCTTCTTACCAAATTCCCAGGGCTCAAGCCCGAACCACCAAAGAAATGACTCTCTGTGTTCTGCTTTGATAATCAGTCAGCCCCCTCCCCCTCCCGCCAGTACTTAGGAAACTGACCAAACACCACAGCAAATACACCAAAACTTCTCAACTGTTAGTTACTTAGATAATGTTCCCACCTTTTTCTTGTTGTTATAAATGAGATCTCAACTCAATCTGAACTCTGCAATATTTATAAAATAAATATTTCTAAAAGGTATAAAAGCTATAAAAGTTACAAAAGGCAAGTAAACAGTGGTGGGTGTAAGGGGAGTCTACGCTCCACCAACATGCACACACAAACATCAAACATTCTAAATATATAGAACATTGCTTTACATACTAAACCCAAGTATACCTATACATATGTACAACCAGGAAAGAACAAACAATCCTTTAAGTTCCATAACTTCGTAAAATTGAGTACGTCTATACATATTCACGATCAGAAAAGGTAACAAACACTCCTTTAAGTTCCACGACTCAACAGTCTCCATTTTCCATTCCTTTTCTTGATTACTAACAAGTCTCCATTTTCCATTCCTTTTGAACAATATGTCTCACTTCAAGTTGTCAAGCAACTTGGTCTTCAGGCCTTATGTATCCCGTTCTTCCCGGATCAAAGAAAAGCATATCCATCTCCTTTTCAAGGAAAATAGGCCTGGGTCAAAAGGCATGTTCAGGTCAACAGGGGGTGTAACAGCAAAAGCCTTCGATGGCTGTGGCAGCAGAGGGGCCCATGGCATAGCAGTTGGATCAGTAAACGAGCCCGCAGCTCCCTCACTGTCTGGCAAGCCACATGTTTGTGATTGTGGCCCCACATGGCTCTTTAAAACCTCAGAGACTGCTCGCCAGGTGCCGAGCAATCCCACTGCAACCGTGTCATTTTTAGTTGCAGAGTCCCACACCTTGACCTCAATTTGGTCCCATATTTCAGGCTCATAAACTGTCCGATTGTTAATGAGGAGAATAAGCTGCAAGGTTACCAGGACAGTCTTTGTTCCTAAAAACGTATGATTCCCCATAATGCGCAACTGCTTACCAGCGAGAGGCAGATGTGTGCACAGGTCCGCTTCTCTCAGCTCAAGCTTCTCTCCAGCTCCAGTGCGCCTGTTTCCAGCGACTTTCTGTATGAGCTTCTCTGAGCAGTTTGCTCAGACTCAGTCTGGCCGAACCTGTCTTCGTGAGGCAATCAAAATGCCTGTTCCCATCCTGGTCTCCATTCTGCCAGACTGTTCTCTTCGCTTCCTTTTCCTGCTTCTTTATTGATATAACTTCATTGTTGTGCCTTTTTTTTCTTTTTTCTATTTCTTCTTGAGGGCAGGCTCCCCTCTTATACACGGGTCATGGTTTAACCCGGCCGGCAGCTAAACACCACGCAGCCGTTCGCTCACCCTCCCCCCTCCCTCTCTGGGACGGGGGAGAGAAATGGAAAGTGAAGCCCGTGAGTTGAGATAAAGACAGCTTAATAAGACAGGAAAATAATAATAACAAAAATAATAATAATAATAATAATAATACAATGGTGATAATAGGAAAGTAATAATAATATGTACAAACAAGTGATGCACAATGCAATTGCTCACCACCCGCTGACCGATGCCCAGCCTAACCCCGAGCAGTCCAGCGCCCTCCCCCCAGCTAGCCACCCCTATATATTGTTTAGCATGACGTCAGATGGTATGGAATACCCCTTTGGCTAGTTTGGGTCACCTGTCCTGGGTCTGTCCCCTCCCAGCTCTTCCTGCACCCCCAGCCTGCCTGTTGGCAGGACAGAGCGAAAGGCTGAGATGTCCTTGGCTTGGTATAAGCACTGCTCTGCAACAATTAAAACATCGGGGTGTTATCAGCACTCTTCTCATCCTAAGCCAAAACACAGCATTCCACCAGCTACTAGGAAGAAAATTAATTCTGTGCTAACTGAAACCAGGACATCTATCCACCCCTTATTCCGTACCATTTATGTCATGCTCAGGTTACACTCTTTTCCATACATTCTAATTAGTCACCTACAGTAGTCATGGTAGTGATAACATACAGTATTATATAGTAATTAACATGGTACAATTCAGTTCATGGGCTATTCTCACCCAGTATTAAATCTCCTTGAGGTACACACCGGACCTCTCCGTTCTTTTGCATCACCCACCAAGTGTATCCAGGTCCCTGAGCGAAAACAATTCCACGAATAGGTTTGCCTTTTCCTGAGGCAGGAGTAGCCCAGACTGTTTTACCCAGCATATTTCTTACATGCACTACAGGAAATTTATCCCCATCTACAGTACGTAACAGGTTGGATTGGGCAGGTCCAGCTCGGTTGGCAGATCCCCTAGTATTGACTAGCCAGGTGGCCTTTGCCAAGTGCGTATCCCAATTTTTGAATGTCCCAGCGCCCATTGCTTTCAGTGTAGTCTTTAACAGTCCATTATATCGTTCCACTTTCCCGGAGGCTGGTGCATGATAGGGGATGTGATACACCCACTCAATACCATGTTCTTTGGCCCAAGTGTCTATAAGGTTGTTTCGGAAATGAGTTCCATTGTCTGACTCTATTCTTTCTGGGGTACCATGTCGCCATAGGACTTGCTTTTCAAGGCCCAGGATAGTGTTCCGGGCGGTGGCATGAGGCACAGGGTATGTTTCCAGCCATCCGGTGGTTGCTTCCACCATTGTAAGTACGTGGCGCTTGCCATTGCGAATTTGAGGGAGTGTGATGTAATCAATCTGCCTAGGCCTCTCCATATTTATATTTCAGCCATAGTCCTCCATACCAAAGAGGCTTTGACCGTTTGGCTTGCTTGATTGCAGCACGTTTCACAGTCATGAATAACCTGTGTTATAGCGTCCATGGTCAGGTCCACCCCTTGATCACGAGCCCATCTGTATGTTGCATCTCTACCTTGATGGCCTGAGGTGTCATGGGCCCATCGGGCTATAAATAATTCACCTTTATGCTGCCAATCCAGGTCCACCTGAGCTACTTCAATCTTAGCAGCCTGATCTACCTGCTGGTTGTTCTGATGTTCTTCAGTAGCCCGATTCTTGGGCACATGAGCATCTACGTGACGTACTTTCACAGCCAGGTTCTCTACCCGAGCAGCAATATCTTGCCACAATGCAGCAGCCCAGATGGGTTTGCCCCTGCGCTGCCAGTTGTTTTGCTTCCATTGCTGTAACCATCCCCACAGGGCATTTGCTACCATCCATGAATCGGTGTAGAGATAGAGAACTGGCCATTTTTCTCATTCAGCAATGTCTAAAGCCAGCTGAATGGCCTTCACTTCTGCAAACTGACTCGATTCACCTTCTCCCTCAGCAGCTTCTGCAACTCGCCGTGTAGGACTCCATACAGCAGCCTTCCATCTCCGATGCTTCCCCACAATACGACAGGACCCATCAGTGAACAGGGCATATTTCTTTTCATTCTCTGGTAACTGGTTGTACAGTGGGGTTCTTCAGCACGACCCACCTCCTCCTCTGATGATATCCCAAAGTATTTGCCTTCTGGCCAGTCCATAATCACTTCCAAGATTCCTGGGCGAATGGGGTTTCCTATTCGAGCCCTCTGAGTAATCAGTGCAACCCACTTGCTCCATGTAGCAGCAGTTGCATGATGCGTAGAAGAGACCCTTCCCTTGAACATCCAGCCTAGTACCGGCAATCGGGGTGCTAGGAGGAGCTGCGCTTCAGTACCGACCACCTCCGAAGCAGATCGAACTCCTTCATATGCTGCCAATATCTCCTTTTCAGTTGGAGTATAGCGGGCCTCAGATCCTCTGTATCCCCGACTCCAAAACCCCAGGGGCCGACCTCGAGTTTCCCCAGGTTCTTTCTGCCAGAGGCTCCAGGTGGGGCCGTTCTCCCCGGCTGCAGTGTAGAGCACATTCTTTACATCTGGTCCTGTTCGAACTGGCCCAAGGGCTACTGCATGGACTATTTCCTGCTTGATTTGTTCAAAGGCTTGTCGTTGCTCAGGGCCCCATTCAAACTCATTCTTCTTACGGGTTACTTGGTAGAGCGGGTTTACAATCAGACTGTAATTTGGGATGTGCATTCTCCAAAACCCCACAACACCTAGGAAAGTCTGTGTTTCTTTTTTGTTAGTTGGTGGAGACATAGCTGTTATTTTGTTGATCACATCCATTGGGATTTGACGACGTCCATCTTGCCATTTTATTCCTAAAAACTGGATCTCTCGTGCAGGTCCTTTGACTTTATTTTGTTTTATGGCAAAACCGGCTTTCAGAAGGATTTGGACTATTTTCTTCCCTTTCTCGAAAACTTCCTCTGCTGTGTCACCCCACACAATAATGTCATCGATGTACTGCAGGTGTTCAGGAGCTTCCCCCTGCTCCAGCGCAGACTGGATCAGCCCATGGCAAATGGTAGGGCTGTGTTTCCACCCCTGGGGCAGCCGATTCCAAGTATATTGGACTCCCCTCCAAGTGAAGGCAAATTGTGGCCTGCACTCTGCTGCTAGAGGGATGGAGAAAAATGCATTAGCGATATCAATTGTGGCGTACCACTTGGCTGCCTTCGATTCAAGTTCGTACTGAAGTTCCAGCATGTCCGGCACTGCAGCACTCAGTGGTGGCGTCACTTCGTTCAGGCCACGATAGTCCACTGTTAGTCTCCACTCGCCATTAGACTTTCGCACTGGCCATATGGGACTATTGAAAGGTGAATGAGTCTTGCTGATCACTCCTTGGCTCTCCAATTGACGAATTAGCTTATGGATGGGAATCAGGGAGTCTCGGTTGGTGCGATATTGCCGCCGGTGCACAGTTGTGGTAGCGATTGGCACTTGCTGTTCTTCGACCCTCAGCAACCCCACAACAGAGGGGTCCTCTGAGAGACCAGGCAAGGTAGATAATTGTTTAATGCCCTCTGTCTCTAAGGCAGCTATACCAAAAGCCCACCGGAACCCTTTTGGGTCCTTGCAATATCCTCTTCTAAGATAGTCTATGCCAAGGATACATGGAGCATCCGGGCCAGTCACAATGTGGTGCTTTTCCCACTCATTCCCAGTCAGACTCACTTCAGCCTCCAATACAGTCAACTGCTGAGATCCCCCTGTCACTCCACAAATACAGATGGGCTCTGGTCCTTTATAGCTCAATGGCATTAGAGTACACTGTGCACCGGTGTCTACTAAAGCCTTATACTTCTGTGCGTCTGACGTGCCAGGCCATCAAATCCACACAGTCCAATAAACTCGATTATCCCTTTCCTCCCCCTGGGTGGAGGCAGGCCCCCCCTAATCCTGGTCAGAATCTTGTTCGTTTCTGTGTTTGAAGGACTGTCTGCTGGAAGTTGGAGCAGCAAACTTTTCAGAGAATCCCTTTTTCCTGATTGTTTTCTTTTGCAACTCACGTACCCGTGCCTCTAGGATCGCGGTAGATTTTCCATCCCATTTTCTCATGTCCTCTCCATGGTCTCGTAAGTAAAACCACAGGGTGGCACGGGGTGAGTACCCACCATATCGTCTTCCTTGTGTGGATGAACGCCTACCCCTGATAGCTGAGACACTGCTTTGCACAGGTGCGGAGGAGAATAATCTCTCTTTAAGTTGGTGGAACTCTTCAGAAAGTTTCTCCACAGCTGAGACGCAGGCCTGTAAGGAAGAGGAGAGACTTTCTTCGTACTGCCGGAGTTGTTTAGCCACTTCATCCACTGTGGGTTCCTCATCCTCTTTCCAGGCCATTATTGCCAATGAGCTGGCATATGATGATGGTGCACTCCGTACAAACTTCCGCCACATGGGTCGTGTACACCTGACTTCATCTGGATCTTTGGATGTTTGTCTGAGGTCTGGATCCTCATAAATCACTTCCCATACGCCTAATTCCCTCAGGTATTGGTTCCCTTCTCCATAGTGGTCCACTTGCCTGGTAGACATAAATGTTCTTCCTTGAAGGGATACCTTTCCCTCACAGCTGAGAGGAGACGCCTCCAGAGGCTGTTAGATTGTGCTCCATCTGCAATTGCTTTGTCAATGCCTGCGTCTCTAGCAAGGGATCCCAGTCGCTTGGCTTCCCTGCCGTCTAATTCCACACAATTGTCTCCGGAGTCCCAGCACCGGAGCAGCCAGGTGACAAGCTGCTCACCTATACAGCGACCAAAATCTTTTCGCACATCTCGTAACTCATGCTCGTTTAGGCCTAGGGTAGTTACTGTTGATTTTTTGGCATCCTCATCTTCCTCCTGAATCCTTGATGGCCCAGCGTCGTCATTGTCTCCGTCGTCTCTATACCTAGATTTGGCAGAAGACTCTCTGCGTTCTAAACGACCTGAATCTCTATACCATTTTTTCACCTTCTCTACAGGGGCAGCTTGCACTGCTACTGCTTGTTTCTCTGACCTTGTTACAGGGTCTGCCACAGAGGTTGGAATACCCTCTGCAGGGTCAACTTGCACTGCTAGAGCTCGTTTCTCTGACCCTGTTACAGGGTCTGCCACAGAGGTTGGAATACCCTCTGCAGGGTCAACTTGCACTGCTACAGCTCGTTTCTCTGACCCCGTTACAGGGTCTGCCACAGGGGTTGGAATACCCTTGCAAGGTCAACTTGCACTGCTACAGCTCGTTTCTCTGACCACGTTACAGGGTCTGCCACAGGGGTTGGAATACCCTCTGCTAGGTCAACTTGTACTGCTACAGCTCTTTTCTCTGACCCAGCCACAGGAGCTGGAGCGGCTGTAGGAGCTGGAGCAGCTGCAGGACCGGGAGCTGGAGCGGCTGCAGGAACTGGAGTTGGAGCAGTTGCAGGAGCTGGGACTGGAGTAGCGGCAGGAGCTGGAACTGGAGCAGTTGCAGGAGCTGGAACTGGAGCAGCTGAAGGAGCTGGAACAGGAGTGGCTGCAGAAGCTGGGACTGGAGCGGCTGCAGGAGCTGGGACTGAAGCGGCTGCAGAAGCTTGGACTGGAGCGGCTGCAGAGTCCACCGTAGGGGTCACAGTGGCCGTTGGATCTGTCACGGGACTTGGAGTGGCCACAGGGTCTGTCACTAAGTTGATAGCAGTATCAATGGCAGCTCGATAGACATGAGCCAGGCCCCAGCATGTTACAATGATTTGTGTTACTTTGGAACTGCCAGAATCATGACACCTTTTTCTCAAGCATTCTTCCAGTTTTTTGAGGATTTTGCAGTTGTTCAGGGGTGAATTTCCAAAACACTGGGGGTGCCAACTGCTCTAGATGCCTGCCCATATCCTCCCATACTCCCTGCCACCCACAACTATACTGCCTCCGGGCAGATCTCCGGATGAGCTTCCTAAGTAGTTGTTTAACTTTAAGCAGAACCTGAAGTCCATTCAGGAGGCAGAACAACAAGACTATGCTGGTCTGAGTATCCCAAGGACATTCAATATCTTGGAGAGCTATTGTAACAAGCTCGGAGGATAAGAGGGTGGTAAAGGAGGAAGGGAGAGTGATCCAGGAGGATACAGGGGTGGTGAAGGAGAAAGGGAGAGTAATCAAGTAAGAAAAAATATCTTCCCCTTTCCCCTCCACAGATTGACTCCCTAATGGAAAAAAACAATAGGTATAATTGCTAATAGTTTCCAAGATACAGTTTCCAAAATACAGAGTCGACGATGTTACTGAGTACAAATACCAAGTTAGAGTCATGACCAGATATCTCATCGTCTCATAAGCCATTGCTACAACACTCAGTACCATAATGATCTGAAACCAGGGCCCGGAGAGGATAAACAACATGACAGAGAGCAAATACGGAAAATAATGTACTATAATACTCAATTTGGAAAACAGGCGCAGCAGAGTTGAGATTAAAGCAATCAGCATTATGACAAGTAACTATTAAGCAGGTCTAATACTTACACCAATTTTAGTTTAACACACTCTGGTCAGATCTGCCGTTATCTCAACCTTTCGAGCCCCACGTTGGGCGCCAAATAGACTGTCGTGGTTTAACCCGGCCGGCAGCTAAACACCACGCAGCCGTTCGCTCATCCTCCCCCCTCCCTCTCTGGGACGGGGGAGAGAAATGGAAAGTGAAGCCCGTGAGTTGAGATAAAGACAGCTTAATAAGACAGGAAAATAATAATAACAAAAATAATAATAACAATAATAATAATAATACAATGGTGATAATAGGAAAGTAATAATAATATGTACAAACAAGTGATGCACAATGCAATTGCTCACCACCTGCTGACCGATGCCCAGCCTAACCCCGAGCAGTCCGGCCCCCTCCCCCCGGCTAGCCACCCCTATATATTGTTTAGCATGACGTCAGATGGTATGGAATACCCCTTTGGCTAGTTTGGGTCACCTGTCCTGGGTCTGTCCCCTCCCAGCTCTTCCTCTACCCCCAGCCTGCCTGTTGGCAGGACAGAGCAAAAGGCTGAGATGTCCTTGGCTTGGTATAAGCACTGCTCTGCAACAATTAAAACATCGGGGTGTTATCAGCACTCTTCTCATCCTAAGCCAAAACACAGCATTCCACCAGCTAGTAGGAAGAAAATTAATTCTGTTCTAACTGAAACCAGGACATCAGTTCTTTTCAAAACAACTTTTCATTGGTCAAACAACTTTGAATGTAACAACAACAGCAAACACCCAGAAACATCCATGCCTTAATGGCTGGAGAACAAGAGAACCATCTGGAGAACAAGAAACCAGAGACTGCATGGAGTCTCCTGAATCACCCTTCTTTGTTCCCTCTAAACTCTTTTATATTCCTGATGGCCTTGTCGTTAAGAGTTCAATGTTATCTCAGTCATGGGGCTTTCCAACGCCTGTGGCCACACTCCTAAATCTCCCCCTTCTTTATTAATATCAACCACTGTCTTGACTCGAATTACCACTCCATATATAACACACTTACACGAATACTTTCAACACAAAATACCTGGACATTTAATAATAACACATACAATTATTAACACTCCAGTTAGCATCCCTCCAGCAGCTGAAAACATACCATTTGTCCGCAGCTTCAGGAGGTTTTTGTCTGCTCCTGCGGTGAGCAGCTGAGAGTGGAGTCCCCTCTGAGCAAAACACTCAGGGTGCACCTAGGGGCGTCCGCTCCGCAGCTGATCCCGCAGCCGAGCAGAGTGTCTCCTGCCTGGCTCACCAAAATGACTCACAGAAAGCTGACTCCACAATCAGTAAGATTGTAATGTAGGTATGTTTACTCAGCGCTGGGTGGTATGGGGTGGGGGGTTGGGGGGGAGGGGCGGGGGTAGTCCCACCAAAATCATAAAGAGTTACATATACATGAAGTTTCCCAACCCTCCTATACGTATGCATAACCTGTCCCTTTGTGAACAGTCCTCCTTATCTCAGACCCCTTGGTTAAAGTCCGAACCATGAAGTTGTTTTGATCTGGTTCTCGGGGTCCAAGGGGCTCCTGTTATCTGGAGGTCTAAGCACACCACAGGCACAGTACATCACAAATGTAGCACATATTCATTCTTAATCAATCGCTCTCTAATTTCTAATTCCATGTTTCAGCTGCAGCATACTTGCTCTCTTCCGGATCCACAGGTATTCTACTATTAACATTAATGTTCAAAGCCTGACAGACCCCGTCCTCTGTGGACCCAAATATCAGTCAAAATACATGAAGTCTTAAGGGTTCTTTTGGTCATTCTATCATATAATACTGGACCATTTTTAATTTACTCTTTCATTTTCTGCGGCCCCCATTGTTCCAATTTCTAATCATTATTCCTAATGGACTTTCTGGTAATTTGCTCCCTTTCTTCTGGTCTCTGGTCCTCGATTTTGTCTGACCCATCTAGGAATTTTACTATGGCAATTCCCACAGTCCTTGGTTACCTTAGTAAGAGTGTCTTGCAGGGGGTTTAGGACCTATCACCCACCCACGAATCCTATAGGAATCGCTTCAGTCCTTCACCAGCCAAGTCCCTTGTGGGAGATTGGAACCGCGATTAGAAGACCTCCACACTTGCTTCGGAACTGAGTTCCATCTCAGTCACACTCTTACACACACAGGCAACTGAATCCCACCCCACCGAACGGTATACGCCTTAAATACTTATGACTCTGTTGTCTTCGTTCGGATCTTCGCACGCAGAATTACAGGCAAAATACAGTGCTGCAGCCGGCAAGGGAGCTCATAAAAAATCAAAATCTTTGCTTACCTTTATTCAGGTTCAAGAAGGCATTAGTCCTGACCTGACTCAAACAGGAGCCACCAAATGGTGGGGAGCCTCTCCTAGATCAAATCAGAATTCAGGAACCAAAGCCTTCTTGGACGAGCCCCCATTTGTAATAAATGGCTCAGTCTTCAAAATAGGACTATAATCAAAGTTTACAATTTATTAAAGGAATAGAGGTAAGCAAACAGTGCTGGGTGCGCCGGGAGTCTCTGCTCCACCAAGACGCACACCAGTTACATCAAGCAGCTGATTTTTATGCTCCTAGGCTGATACATATTCATTACTACTTCTAAAAAAAACCAGGGTTATTATAATTAGTTTCCGGAATCCAAACTGGAGCATGTGTATCAGTCTCCGGTGGTCCCTCTGGGGGTCTTTCGTGCTGAAGGCTCATAGCCTTCCTCCCTCTTGTCCTTCTCCTTTGTCCAACTTGGCTGTATGTCAGAGACTTGTGCAACGTCCCCTGTAAGCTTTGTCTTTTAGTTGTTCTTCAGCTCTCCCCGTCTCCTTAGTCTCCTGGCCAGATATCAGAGACTTGCATAGTGTCCCATGCAATTGTCATAATAGTTAGCAGTTGTTCCGACCCCCCCCCCCAGATATCAGAGACTTCAAGGAAAAGCCTACAAATACATTTCCCTTCAAGCTCTCTATTGACACGAATTGCTAAAACATTCCTTTGCAAGATACAAGAACTATACACATTAACCTCTCTGTTTTTCTTAGACTTGTGATTATACAAGGGTATGTATGATAGAAGGTCACACTCTTCATACCATGCAGCCCTAGCATTGTTCCATACTGACACGAATCAGATGAACATATCTCACATAAGGGAATGACATCTCCTTTATTTATTTATATGTATAATTGTTATAAAAGGCTCAGGATTCAAATTAGGATTAAATAAAAAAATAGGATTTATTGAAAAAATATAAAGGAATAGAGGTAAGCAAACAGCGCTGGGTGCACCGGGAGTCTCCGCTCCACCAGGACGCACACCAGTTACATCAAGCAGCTGATTTTTATGCTCCTAGACTAATACATATTCATTACTACTTCTAAAAAAATAGATTATTAAAATTAGCTTCCGGGGTCCAGTCCCTCCTACTGGAGCATGCGCAGTCTCCTCTGGGGTCTCTTCTGGGGGTCTCTAGGGGTCTTTCATGTTGAAGGCTCGTAGTCTTCCTCTCCCCCTTTGTACTTACTGGGCACCATGCCAAGTTTATAGAACATCCTCTTCAAGTCTTGTCTCCCAGCCGTCCTTCAGCTTCTTTTTCCTTCCTCTTAATCTCTCGGCCCCCCCTAACCAGATACCAAAGATCCACATAGTATCCCATAACAGTCACTAGTTGTTATCAGTTGTTCTGAAACTCCCAGACACACGAGTAATTAAAACATTCTTCCCCAGCCATTCACAGACACATCTATAGCAGTGTTAGAAATAGAAGTCTGGAATAACAAAAGCAAACAGGTTCATAAATTTAAGAAGTGATAAATTGACTAGAATGAGGGGGAGACTGAATATGCTCTAAAAACACCAGCTCCCTATATTACACCTGCAAAACAGGCTGAAAACAATCAAAATGTGAGGGGTCCGGGCTAAAGACAGATTCATGTGTCATGAGATGATCAGTAGATAAAATGCAGAAATGTGGGAGTCAGTCGACAAGCCCCATGGTTGGTGGTAACACTGGACTCTTAATGATGAGTTCATCAGGAATGTAAACAAGTTAGAAGAAACAAAGAAGGGTGATTCAGGAGACACCTTGCTGCCTCGGACTGCTTGTTCTCCAACCTTTAAGACATGGAAGTTGCAAAATCTTTGCTGTTGCTGGGCAAAGTTGTTGACCAATGAATAGTTAGTAGAAAAGTACCATTGGTAGAACAAATGGTGTAAGAAGGGAGCCTGTCCTCAAAAGAGTTGAAGTTATTGATCCTTAAAGAACCTTGGTCTCCTTGTAGTCTTTACGCCACACAGAAGTGTAATTTTCTTTCACAAGTAGGCCGGCCTCCAGGTTTGGCCTTTAGTTTATAGCACTAGGTCACATTTTTTGTTTAGACTTTAGTTTCATTTCCCTCACAAACCACCCATACTCATCCACACAACTACAACCAATGTAGGCTGTTAATTATGAGAGAAAAACTTAATTGGAACCAAATTATGTCAAGAAGAAAATTAGAACTAATTTTGTACTGGATGAGTCCACATATTTTTAAAAAAACAAACAACACACATTCATTTACTGTATTTGCTTGGTCATGTGAATAAGTATTTTGGAGTTTCATTTATGCAAAATATTCAATGAGATAATTTCAATTTCCCAAAACAAAACAAAAAAAACACTCACAAACAAACAAAAAATAAACTGTTTTCTTATGTCCTTTTCCCACATTTTTGAAGCAAAACATCTTATTCTGCTCCTTAGAGCTTTTCAGCTAGTCTGCTCACAGCAATACCTGGCTTCCTTCCAGTAGTGCATTAAGCAACATGACTGCACTGTCACATATTGTTTCTCTTTTATTGTCTCCCTGGGTGGAAAGTAGCATATGCAGTGGAAACTCTCATTTTGCTCCGCTATTCTATACTAATTGTTTTTTCCTAAGTGAAGGCATCATGGCCAGGAATATCATGTTACCGTAGACCAACTGAGAAGTGTCATGCAATACCTGAGGCCAGATCATTGTTCATCAGGAGGGGACAGTCTCCAGGCATTTTCAGGTTTCTGCCTTTACCTCGTGATGAAATTTTGTATTGTTAAAGTCACAAATAAGCACAATATTTTAATTACCTTGAAATTGTTCTTTTTCCTGTATGGATTTTTTTTGAATACTCAAAGCCAGATTCAAAGTCCTTTCTGAAATATAATTTCTGTGCAATTGAATTTGTTACACATCACTTCAGTTCTATTATACATGGCAGATGATCTCTTGCTCATATCTGTAAATTCCTCAGGAGTTTTATAGACTGTACTTGAAATGGTAATTCAGACACTCTGAAATGAAGCTGGTAGGCAAAGGTAAAGAGCCAGAATGTTGTATCACAGTATACAGAGCATTTCAACAACAATTTGTGAGAACAAAAAGAAATCTGTCAACAAAGTGCTTTTGACAAACAGCAAGTATCACAGTATCACAGAATCACAGAATCACAGAATTTCTAGGTTGGAAGAGACCTCAAGATCATCGAGTCCAACCTCTGACCTAACACTAACAAGTCCTCCACTAAACCATATCACTAAGTTCAACATCTAAACGCCTTTTAAAGACCTCCAGAGATGGTGACTCCACCACTTCCATGGGCAGCCCATTCCAATGCCTCACAACCCTCTCAGTAAAGTTCTTCCTAACATCCAACCTAAAACACCCCTGGCGCAACTTTAGCCCATTCCACTTCGTCCTGTCACCAGGCACGTGGTAGAATAGACCAACCCCCACCTCTCTACAGTCTCCCTTAATGTACTTCTAAAGAGCGATAAGGTTGCCCCTGGGCCTCCTCTGCTCCAGGCTGAACAAACCCAGATCCCTCAGCCGCTCCTCGTAGGACTTGTTCTCCAGACCCCTCACCAGCTTCGTCGTCCTTCTCTGGACTCGCTCGAGCACCTCAATGTCCTTCTTGTAGCGAGGAGCCCAAAACTGAACACATTACTCGAGGTGAAAATCAATAACTGATGGTTTAGTACTCGAGGTTTAATCAATAACTGAATACATAAGCTGGGGATTTATTTTGTTTGTCAGTCAGTGAAATTCAGGGTTTTACTCCCTCGTGCTCACTCTCTGACCATAAGGTGTATTTGAACTTAAATAGAAGATGATGGAGATTTTCGCTAATCTGTGAAAATGTTTTACTGGTTAGTAGACAAGACATAATCTTAAGAAGGGAAATCTCCTTCATTTGAGTTTTTAAAAAAATGCTTTTTGTTATACCCATCCTCCACCCCCTAGTGAGCATACTTTGATGATGATTATAGGCAAGGTGGAGGATGTGTTTTGCTGCTCCACTTGCCTTGGACACTGTAGCAGTATCCCTTTGTGCATGCAGTAATGAGAGAGGGAGTTAGGAGAATACAATAAATCACTAACCTTTTAGAAAAGAATTTACTAACTTTTAGGAAAGGGGGAACTGAGAGAGGAAGTTAGGGGAATCTTATCAAGTAGAGATAGAGTGATAGACGGCATGAAACTAGGATGCTCAAATTAATTAAAGCAAGAAGCCTTGGGCCCCTTTACCAAGGTCAGTCTCGTAATAAGAGTGTGAGCCTATCTTAAGAAACTGGTAGAAACTGATCCTGCAGATGGACAAGAGCCAAGGAGCAACTGAGTCTGCACAAAGACAAGAGGTCAACTAGCAGTGACGAGGAAGAGTCGTTGTCGTGGTTCCGCTCGAGTGGGCAGCCGAGCTCCACCACAGCCGCTCTCTCACTCCCCCTCCTCAAAGAGGAATGGGGAGAAAATATGTGAAAAGGGCTCAAGGATTGAGATAAGGACGAGAAAATCACGCAATAATTATTGTAACGGGCAAAACAGACTCGGCATAAGGAGATAGTAAGATTTATTGCCTACAACTAACAAGCGAGAGAAGTGAGAAAACAAAGGAAAAAAAAAAAAAACAAAAGCACCTTCCCCCCATCCACCCTCTTCCACCTCCTCCCCCCGAGCGGCGCAGGGGAACGGGGGAATGGGGGTTATGGTCAGTCTACAGCACTTCTTCTCTGCCGCTCCTTCTCGGTCACTCTCGTCCCCTGTGCTGTGGGGTCCCACCCACGGGATGCAGTCCTTGATGAACTGATCCGGCGTGGGCTTCCCACAGGCAGCAGCTCTTTCAGAACTGCTCCAGATATGGGTCCGTACCACGGGGTCCATCCCTCAGGAGAAAACTGCTCCAACCTGGCTCCCCTACGGGCAGCAGCTCCTGCCAGATCACCTGCTCCTGCGTGGGCTCCTCTCCACGGGCTACAGGTCCGGCCCAGAATCTGCTCCGGCAGGGGTCTTCCACAGGCGGCAGCCTCCGTCGGTGCAGGGCCACCTGCTCCACCGTGGTCTCCTCCACGGGCTGCAGCGTGGAACCCTGCTCCACCGTGGTACTCCATGGGCTGCAGGGGGACATCCTGCTTCACCATGGTCCTCACCACAGGCCGCAGGGGACTTCTGCTCCGGCGCCTGGAGCACCTCTCCCCCTCCTTCTACACTGACCTTGGTGCAAGGCTGTTCTTTCACTCCACTGACTCTCCCGGCTGCTGTGTGGCGCAGCGTTTTTTTCCCTGTCTTAAATATGCTCTCACAGAGGCGCAAAACAACATCGCTTATTGGCTCGGATCTGGAAAACAATGGGGCCCTTCCCAAACATGGGGCAGCTTCTAGATCTTTCTCACAGAAACCACCCCTATGGCTCCCTGCTACCAAAACCTTGCCACGTAAACCCACTACAGTCATCAATCTTCATCCCCACAACTGCTGAAGACCACCACCAGAATAAACCGCGCAAGTGCAGATGGGGGGAGTTTATGGAAATGACTCCTTGGAACTAATTTTAATATGAAGCGGGGACATGTTATGAATATGTATAGGCATATTGTGAAACTTCATGCATATGTAACTCTTTACTGCATAAAACCAAGGCAAGTTGCCATGTCAGGTGCACACGACTTTGGCGGGACTACCCCCCATGCCGCCCAGCACTGAATAAACATACCTACTTTACAATCTTACTGATTGTGGAGTCTGTTTTCCGCAAGTCAGTAGCAAAGCCTAAGGAACTTGTGTAGGTTGTAAGGTGAAAATAAAAAGTGTCTAAAGACACTCATGGGGAGGTGGGAAGGAGGAAAGAGTCAAAGAACTGAGTAATCCAAAGTGTGGAATGTCAGCTCAGCCTCTGGAAAACCTGTGAATGTCATTACAAAGCTGGGCTGTCACATTATAATAATGAATTATAATAATGAATTATAATTATAATAATGATCATTAAAAGGCTCAGGGTCTACAAGATACATGAAAATGACAACAAGTTTCCAAAATACAGACCAATACATCTGTTTTTAGATATCTCCCCCTCAGCATCCTGGAGGTGGGATGGATTCAAAAAGATTTTTTAATATATTATATAAGAACACTGTCTAAGACCGAAATGGTGAACATGGATGAAAAATCTAAAAGTCTCTGAGTGAAGGACATTCAGAAATTTTACAGACTTCTACAACTTTTGGAAGGCTTGTTCTGAGGTCATGCAAGGTCAAGTAGGGTCATTCAGATCGTGAAAGCTGTTCTATCTGTACTTTAGAAAGACTTCCATTATTTCAATAGGAAAAAAATCATATTAAGCAGCAATTAAGTGTTGCGGTAACTATGTCAGGTCCTCTAAGAGGTAGAAAACACATACACACATACACACACAAAATCTCCTGTCGGATAACCCGACCGAAAGCCCCGGGACAAACAGACACAACCACCAGCGTTCTGTGCCGTAAGCCAATTTATTGCTGCGTGACAGTATCTTATATAGTGTCAAAGCGTCCCACCCAGGAACCCAGGACCCCACCCACTGTGCTCGCAGGCACCCCCAAACCCCTCCCTTCATGCGCGCAGGCACAACCCAGAATAATCCCACATCTCCCCCCTCTTTATGCAGTAATGTACCCCCTTTAACCCGTTACGCTAAGCGTGATTTAATCATAACTACTTAGGGACGAGTATCCGTCCCAGGAACAGGTGGTGACAATGGGAACTCCTCATGATTTTTGGTGAGAATGGTCAGCATGCTGCGATTCATTATACTGCTTTTAGCTATTTTTGCTTTTATACATGCATATACTAGCCCTATTACAATGAATACTATTACTAGTAGCAATATTGTTTGCAAAAGAGATTTAAGCCATCCTTCTAGATGAAAGCCTAGCCATTTGAGAGTTGCCCCCAGCCAATCCTATTCTGCGTCACACTGCTCTTCTTTTATTTTGTCTTCCGCACAATTGCGTCCCCGGCAGAACGGCTTCTTTTCCGTCCTCCGTCGCATGCGTGGTGCCGTCCGATGACAAGTGTGTTTCATGTGTCACATTGATACCTGCCTGCACGGTGGCATTGATATGGATGGTAGTCAGCTTTCTTCCCTGGCAAGTAACAGGCGGGAACAGCCCACAAAGTATCCCGTTGGGTACTGGCTCAGCAGACTGTAGGTTGTAAGCGTATGGCGTTGGAAACAGCGGAGCGGTCCGGTAGCCCACAGCATACTCCTGCCAGTAGCCCCCGTACACTGCAGGGCACAAGGCGAGGACAAGCAGGAGTCGCTTCGTTCGAGCCCACTCTATAGCGAGGGCAAGGAGTTCATCCCATTTTGGAAATGCAACGTGGGACACAGACACGTAGCCAAAAAGCAGTAGGCGCTGCAGCTGGCCCTGATGTAGAATAATAATAGCTCCCCGTACCAATCTTTTTCCCGCCCGAGACTGGATGGCAGACTTGTCCACCCCTGCTCGATGGGGGTTGGGACCCACACTTGCGGCCGAGACGGCGGGTCCCTTTTCGTCCTGGCGTTGGCGTTTCCCGACTGCCCATCCCTTTTTCCCTCTTTCACTTCCCCTTTGCATTGTGAGCACTCCTGAGCACAGTGGCCAGACCGCCCACACACCCAACAACAAACACGGCTGTCTTCGACCACAGGTTCCCTTTTCTTGGGACATTCACGAGCTACATGACCACGCTGTCTGCAGAGAAAACAACCACCAGGATGCATCTGGAGACCAAACGCCTGGAGGGCAGACGTGACTCCCATCATCTGCTCACTGAGGGCAGCAGCAAGAGGTTGCATTTCCTGAGCCTTGCCAAATGCACAGCCACAAGCGATCAGCTTGCCCACGGTTGCTGAAGCCGGAAGCGCTGCAAGAGAGGCTTTGAATTCAGGCAGAGCTCCCGTTCTTAAGCATTCCCTCAAAACAACATCTTGTGCTTCTGGTGGTAAATTACTGCTTTCCACAGCTGTCTGCACCCTGTCTGCAAAGTGTCCAAAATGTTCCTCAGGTTTTTGCCGAATACGGAGATAACTGGGAGTTGGGCTGACTACAGCATTCATCCGCTCTAATGCTCTGCGGCCCAAATCGGCAGCGGCAATCAGCACGGGTTGCGGCAGCAACAGTTGTTCCTGCGGAGTATTCCACCCCCCCCGTCCCAACAACGCTTCCCCAGGCATACCATGTAAAGGATCCTGGGGATTCGCCCATGCACGCGCCATTAAGATTTCGCCTTCCTCTTCCAGCAAAGACTCAAATATGGGTACCTGCGCTGCCGTCAGGCAGGCTCAGGCAACCTGCTGCCAGTCAAACATCAGGGGCCCTTGCAAAGCCACCGCATCCAACAAAACCTGTGTCTGTGGGCTACAGAATCCACTCTCCTGTACAGCCTTTTTTAACTGTAGCAGCATCTTATAGTCTACTGGCTGCCACTGATGTCCCTGAGACCCCGTGAAAACAGGATAGCACCCTATCCGCACAGGACTTGGTGTTATTTCACAACCCGAGAGAAGACATTCTTGCACACTGATAATCCATTTTTCCCTTGCCTTCTGCACCTCCTCGCGGATATGCATCGGCTGTCGCGAAGTAGCCTGTCTAGGATCCCGAGACTCCTCATCTGTTGAACTCTCACTATCCACTCGTTCTCTCTCTCGGGGCACAGCACCCGACGGAACGGGAACGTGACACACGGACGATGGTAGGGGCTTCTCCGAAAAAGACTCCACCCGCGCTTGCCCCCCCTCCCGCTCTCCAGGGTCAAACACTGGAGGGGCATACAGCGGCGGCCGCAGGGAGCCCGAAAACGCCGGCGCCTGCCCGGATGCCACCCCTACCCCTTCAGGACCCCTGGCAGGGAATAGAATAAGGGAGCCCTTCTTATTTACCGCCCAAAAGGACCCGTTCCCATTAAAAAGGGAAGGAAAAAATCTTCCATGCATATCAGCTCTGTCTGCAGGTCATTGAATCTCTCATTCACGTCTGCAGGTGTTTCCCTCAGAACTCCAACACCTGCAGACTTTCCTAAGGGGCTCTGCCCTAATCAGAGCAAGAGGAAAAAAATCTGAGATGAATACTGTCACTTATTTGACACTTGAGAGAGGAAAACTAAAGCCAATTAATTTAAGAGAAGTATAGAATAGAGCACGCGTGAAAGCTGCCATCTGTCCACAGAATAGGAAGACAAAAGTTTTATTGCTGAAAACAGGCATTTTTTGGTTTATCCAAAATATTATTATCAAAAAATAAAAGTATAAAAATGCATATTTTATTTGATAAGAATGTTTAGGAAATAAACTTCTGTTCTGATGATTTATTTCCATCAAAATGACTTTTTTAATAAAAAATAACATTAATTTTGCTTTGATATGCTTATTTCAGTGAAATATTCTAATTATCTGTTCAAATTATGCTGCCTTGGAAGCTGTATTTCTATTTTCTTAGTGTTTTTAATTAATTTCCATAAAGTTTGAAAATGAATTATTTTTTTTAAATAAGTCCTAGATGAAATTAAACATTTTATTCAGACCAAAACATGAAATAAATGAATGAATGAATGAATGAATGAATGAATAAATAAATAAATTCAGGTCACCTAGTGACTTAAAGCTTTCTAACAAAAAAAAAAAAAAAAAAAGAGAATTATTCAAAATTCCACTCTTCCCTTATTATCATCCCTTACTGAGTTTGTAACTTACTGTGGCTCATTTTAATGCACCGGCTTTCTCTTTTAGAAAAAAATAAAATCACAATTCACTTTCAAATTTGACTGAGATGCATAATAAATCCTAAAGATTTAAGTGCAAAGACCTCGTATAAAAATCTGACTTCTCATGTAATTTGGGCTATATACTTTCACCTAGTGATTCCTACAATAAAGAGAATAAATTTTCTACCTGTAGACATATAGCTGTGTGCTCATTCGCTTTATTGTACATGGCACACAGACATCCTTATTCACATAACAGCAGACCCAACAAACCTGTAGATAACAGTAAAATTTTGCATACAACAGATTAAGATGATGAGTTTGTTATACATGTAGTGGTAATTCGTGTCAAGAAAATGGTTGATAATAATAAAGAAGGGGGAGATTTGAGTGTGTGGCCATGGGGGTTGGAAAGCCCCGTGGCTGAGATAACATTAGACTCTTAAATACAAGGCCATCAGGAATATAAAAGAGTTTAGAGGGAACAAAGAAGGGTGATTCAGGAGATGCCTTGCCATCTCCGGTTGCTTTTTCTCCAGATATTAAGGCATGGAAGTTGCTGGGTGTTTGCCCTTGCTGTTATTTGCAAAGTTGTTTGACCAATGAAAAGTTGTTTTGAAAAGAACTGCTGTGGAGAGAAGGGTATAAGAGGGGAGCCTGCCCTCAAGATAAAAAAAGGCAACGTGATGTGACGAAGTTATGTCATCAATAAAGAAGCAGAAAAAAGGAATGAAAAGGAACAGGCTAGCAGAACGGAGACCAGGACAGGAACAGGCAATTTGATTGCCTCATGAAGACGGGTTCGGCCAAACTCAGCAAACCGCTCAGAGAAGCTCGTACAGAAAGTTGCTGGAAATGGGCACACCGGAGCTGGAGAGAAGCTCGAGCTGAGAGAAGCAGACCCAGCATACAACTGCCCCTCGCTGGTAAGCAGTTGCGCATCATAGGGAATCATACGTCCTTAGAAACAAAGACTGTCCTGGTAACCTTACAGCTTATTCTCCCTATTAATAATTGGACAGTTTATGAGCCTGAAATATGGGACGAAATTGAGGTCAAGGTGTGGGACTCTGCAACTAAAAACAACAAGGTTGTGGCAGGATTGCTCGGCCCCTGGCGAGCAATCTCTGAGGCCTTAAAGAGCTATGTGGGGCCACGGTCAGAAATGTGTGGTTTGCCAGACAGTGAGGGAGCTGCAGGCTCCTTTACTGATCCGACTGCTACGCCATGGGCCCCTCTGCTGCCACAGCTATCGAAGGCTTTTGCTGTTGCACCCCCTGGTGACTTGAACGTGCCTTTTGACCCAGGCTAATTGGCCTTGGAAAAGGAGATGGATATGCTTTTCTTCGATCCGGGAAGAACGGGATACTTAAGGCCTGAAGACCGAGTTGCTTGACAACTTAAAGCGAGACATATTGCTCAAAAGGAATGGAAAATGGAGACTGTGAAGTCATGGAACTTAAAGGATTGTTTGTTACCTTTTCTGATTGTATAGGCATACTTGCGTTTGGTATGTAAAGCAATGTTCTATATATTTAGAAAGTTTGATGCTTGTGTGTGCTTGTTGGTGGAGCATAGACTCCCCGCACACCCAGCGCTGTTTACTTGCCTTTTATACCTTTTATAGCTTTTATAGCTTTTATACTTTTTATAAATATTTGTTTTATAAATATTACAAAATTCAGATTGAGTTGAGACTTCATTTATAACAGTATCAAAATGACATTTAGGTATCTGGGTGTTAAGAGCTACATTTTGCTGTCATACTGCATGAGCTAATTCCCACCCCAATTTATGTTTCTGTCATCACTCAGTAATATTATCAGAATTGTTTGTCTTCCTCGTACCCAGGGTTTACTTTCCTATGTTTAGAAGCTTTTAGCTCAAGGTCACTTCCTTTCTGGTCATTGCTAGAGGAAGTCAGTTTTCAGTTGGAGACATAGACTTTTAAGTTTTCTTCCTCCTTGCCACTGGTCTATAAGATGATTAGGGAATGGGGGACATGGTTCCCGAGGCTTAGATATAAAAAAAAAAAAAAAATCTGACCATGTCAAAGGTATGTATAGGGTATTGTTTTGCTAATGTGTTTTAATAATGTTCCCTCTGTCTGAGACCTATCTTCACTCATCAGAAGGCTAAAACACTTTTCCTTCCTTCCTTCTTCTTCATGCTTGTTTAGATTTTATTGGTTTTAGAAACAAGGCTGCTTTTTCCTATACAAAATTCAGTAAGGTCCTTAGGTGGTACTAAAAACAACACACACATATATAAAATAAATAAATAAATAAATACTTCACAGTATGTACCTATTTTATTTATACACAAGCTATTAAAAGTTTGGTAAGTGTTAGGAATGTTTTAACAATTCGTGTCAATAAAGAACAGTCCTGTCTGCCTCTGGGTCCTGCACTGGCAATGTAATTCTTGAACCACAGGTGCAGTGTGTCCCAGTCTCCCCCTCATTCTAGTCAATTTATCAAGTCTTCAGAAAATACTCCTCAAATTTATGAACCTGTTTGCTTTTGTTATTCCGGACTTCTATTTCTAACAGTTACAGCCTTTTTTTTTTTGTCTTCTTTGAGATTAACTTAACACTGCTATAGGTGTGACTGTCCCTGTGAATGGCTGGTGAGGAATGTTTTAATTACTCGTGAAGTGTCAATAAGAAAGCTATTTGTATTTGTATGAAGTCTTTGATGTCTGGGGATTTCAGAACAACTGATAACAACTAGTGACTGTTATGGGATGCTATGCAGGCCTCTGATATCTGGCCAGGTGGCCAAGAGATTAAGAAGAAGAAAAAAAAGAATCTGAAGGACGGCTAGGAGACAAGACCTGCAGGGGATGCTGTATACACTTGACACGGTGACAAGGAGTACAAAGGGGAAGGACGAGAAAAAAACTTGGAGAGGAAGACTACGAGCCTTCAGCATGAAAGACCCCTAGAGACCCCCAGAGGGACCACCGGAGACTGATGCGCATGCTCCAGTAGGAGGGACTGGACCCCGGAAGCTAATTATAATAACCTGTTTTTTTTAGTAGTAGTAATGAATATGTATTAGTCGAGGAGTATAAAAATCAGCTACTTGATGTGGCTGGGGTGCGTCCTGGTGGAGTGGAGACTCCCGGTGCACCCAGCGCTGTTTGCTTACCTCTACTCTTCTAATAAATCCTATTTTTTTATTTAATCCTATTTTGAAGACTGAGCCATTTCTAACAATAAGGAAATATCTCCTTCACATCCTGAAGATATTTTATTATCTTTTTGGAATTCTGCGAAGTATGTCTCAGTGTTCTGGAAGCTGTGCTAACATCAGCAGTCCATAATTTCTTTGAGTCTACTTCCACCTGCTGGCAAAAGTGTAGATAGCACTTAGGAAAATAATACAAATATTATAATAAAAATACTTGGTTTGGGTTTCCTGAGGAAAGAGTAGAAATCCTGAACACCTGTCATGTTTTAGATTTTTCTCATAACATGATAAATGTCTTTAATGTATACTCTTAAAGATTTTAACATTCTTTATTTAGCTACTAAAACAAAATAAGCAAACATTCATACAGATTCCCCATGCATAAAGGATGTTTTGTACAATTAAAAGATGTTTTCTGTGGCATAATGACCACATGGAGGTCAGGGTTCTTTAAGGATCCATAACTTCTGCTTCTTTATTGATGATAATATCTCCCTCTATTGAGGACAGGCTCCCTTCTTACACCATTCGCTCTATCAATGGTACTTTTCCACTAACTATTCATTGGTCAACAACTTTGCCCAACAACAGCAAACACCCAACAACTTCCATGCCTCAACAGGTGGAGAAAAAGCAACCCGAGATGGCAAGGCATCTCCTGAATCACCCTTCTTTGTTCCCTCTAAACTCTTTACATTCCTGATGGCCTCATCCTTAAGAGTCTGATGTTATCACCAACCATGGGGCTTGTCGACCCCCATGGCGATACTCCCACATTTTTCTTTTCCCTAAATGCATCAGCTGTTCTAATAAAAAGCTATTATCCCGTTCCAAAAGCCTTGTACCCCTTATTTATTGAAAACACCACAGCTATACAGCAATCCCGCTGTAAGCTATTATACAGCTGTTATACAGCATTCCTGTCTGCTGCCTCAGTTTCAGGCAAGCAAATTTAATTTCTAAAAGCAAACATACCTTATGTGTAAGTTTCTAGTCATTACTATATCAAAGTATTCTGTATATTTTTCATATTTTGGTGACAGTTGAAAAAAAAAAAACCTGAAACATTTCACTGCACATTAAACAGCCTGAAAATAGTTAACATGATCTGATGAATCAAACTAAATACGACTTGATAATCCAACTGTTTGCATCAGAAAGGTCTGAGTTTGGTTCAGTATAAGTTTGCCTTATAATTGTAACTTCGACTTCTTTAGGAAGTAATCTTGTAATTGCTGTGGTTTAACCCGGCCAGCAGCTAACACCACACATCCCTCTGCTCGCCCTCCCCCCTCCCTCTCTGGGATGGGGGAGAGAAAAGGAAAGTGAAGCCTGTGTGTTGAGATAAAGACAGTTTATTAAGACAGAAAAACAGTAATAACAATAATTAAATAACAATAATGATGAAAATAGTACTTCTACTAATAATGTGTACGAAACAAGTGATGCACAATGCTCACCACACTGACTGATGCCCAGCCTAACCCCGAGGAGTCCAGCCCTCCTCCCCCCAGCTAACCATCCCTATATATTCTTTAGCATGATGTCAGATGGTATGGAATACCCCTTTGGCCAGTTTGGGTCAGCTGTCCTGGGTCTGTCCCCTCCCAGAACCTGTTGCATCACCAGCCTGCCCATTGGCAGGACAGTGAGAACCTGAAACGTCCTTGCCTTGGTGTAAGCATTGCTCTGAAACAATTAAAACATCAGCATTTTATCAGCACTCTTCTCATACTAAGCCAAAAAACAGCATTCTAGCAGCTACGAGGAAGAAACACCTCCATCATCAATCTCTAAACAGCAATTACTAAGTTTAAATTTTCCACAGACCCCTCCTTCTTGTGCTAGTAAATAATCCAAAGCTTAGCGATTTTCACAGAATCACAGAATCACAGAATTTCTAGGTTGGAAGAGACCTCAAGATCATCGAGTCCAACCTCTGACCTAACGCTAGCAGTCCCCACTAAACCATATCCCTAAGCTCTACATCTAAACGTCTTTTAAAGACTTCCAGGGATGGTGACTCCACCACTTCCCTGGACAGCCCGTTCCAATGCCTCACAACCCTTTTGTTAAAGAAGTTCTTCCTAACATCCAACCTAAAACTTCCCTGGCGCAACTTTAGCCCATTCCCCCACGTCCTGTCACCAGGCACATGGGAGAATAGACCAACCCCCACCTTGCTACAGCCTCCTATAAGGTACCTGCAGAGACTTTTTCTCCAGACCCCTCACCAGCTTCGTCGCCCTTCTCTGGACTCGCTCGAGCACCTCCATGTCCTTCTTGTAGCGAGGGGCCCAAAACTGAACACAGTACTCGAGGTGCGGCCTCACCAGAGCCCAGTACAGGGGGACAATCACTTCCCTAGCCCTGCTGGCCACACTGCTTCTTATGCAAGCCAGGATGCCGTTGGCCTTCTTCGCCACCTGAGCACACTGCTGTCTCATCTTCAGCTGACTATCCACCAATACTCCCAGGTCCTTCTCCGCCAGGTAGTTTTCCAACCATTCCTCTCCCAGCCTATAGCTCTGCTTGGGGTTATTGCGCCCCAGGTGCAGGACCCGGCACTTGGCCTTGTTGAACTTCATGCAGTTGACCTCAGCCCATCGGTGCAGCCTATCCAGATCCTCCTGCAGAGCCTTCCTACCCTCAAGCAGATCGACACAGGCACCTAACTTGGTGTCATCTGCAAACTTACTCAGGGTGCACTCAATGCCCTCATCCAGATCGTCGATGAAGATATTAAAGAGGACTGGCCCCAGCACCAAGCCCTGGGAAACTCCACCAGTGACCGACCTCCAACTGGATTTGACTCCATTCACCACGAGTATGTGACTTGGCTATCCAGCCAGTTTTTAACCCAACGAAGCGTGCGCCAGTCCAAGCCAAGAGCAGCCAGTTTCTTGAGGAGAATTCTGTGGGAAACGGTGTCAAAAGCCTTGCTGAAGTCAAGGTAGACCACATCCACAGCCTTTCCCTCATCCACCAAGCGCGTCACTTTGTCATAGAAGGAGATCAGGTTCGTCAAGCAGGACCTGCCTTTCATAAACCCATGCTGACTGGGCATGATTGCCTGTTGCCCTGCAAGTGCCACGTGATGACAATCAAGATAATCTGCTCCATGAGCTTCCCTGGCACTGAGGTAAAACTGACAGGCCTGTAGTTCTGACAGCACCTCCGCCTTTTCCTCATCTCTTGTAACTAAGTTTCCCCCCGCATCCAGTAAAGGATGGAGATTCTCCTTAGTCCTCTGTTTTGCATTGATGTATTTATAAAAATGTTTTTTGTTATCTTTAACGGCAGTAGCCCGATTGAGCTCCAGATTGAGCTTTGGCCTTCCTAATTTTGTCCCTGCACAGCCTCGCAACATCCTTATAGTCCTCCTCAGTGGCCTGCCCTCTTTTCCAAAGATTATAAACCCTCTTTTTTCTCTTAAGCTCAAGCTGCAACTCTCTGTTGAGCCAGGCCGGTCTTCTTCCACGTCGGCTCGTCTTTGGGCACGTGGGGACAGACAGCTCCTGAGCCATTTAGATTTCCTTCTTGAAGAGTGCCCAGCCTTCCTGGACTCCTCTGCCCTTCAGAACCGCCTCCCAAGGGACTCTACCAACCAGTGTCCTGAGCAGCTCAAAGTCAGCCCTCTGTAAGTCCAATACAGCGGTTTTACTGGTCCCCTTCCTGGCCTTGCCAAGAAAAGAGAACTCTACCATTTCATGGTCACTTTGCCCAAGACAGCTTCCTACCACCACATCTCCCACCAGTCCTTCTCTGTTTGTGAAGAGAAGGTCTAGCAGGGTGCCACCCCTGGTAGGCTCACTAACCATCTGCGTCAGGAAGCTATCTTCCACGCTCTCCAGAAACCTCCTAGACTGCTTTCTCTGGGCTGTGTTGTGCTTCCAGGATATGTCAGGGAAGTTGAAGTCCCCCACGAGAACAAGCGCTGACGATTTCGCAACTTCTGTCAGTTGCCTGTAGAACTCCTCATCCGTCTCCTCATCCTGGTTCGGCGGTCTATAACAGACCCCGACCAGGACGCTAGCCTTGTTGTCCCTGACGATCCTAATCCAAAGGGACTCAACCTTGTCATTCCCAGCCTCGAGTTCCACAACATCGAAAGATTCTCTAATATAGAGAGCCACACCACCACCCTTTCTGTGCTGCCTGTCCCTTCTGAAGAGCTTATAGCCAGTCATTGCAGCACTCCAGTCATGAGAGTAGTCCCACCACGTTTCCGTGATGGCAACCTGTCTCCATTCCTCCTCAACTCCCAGGTCCCCTCCCTCTGCCCGACGGCGACAGGGCAGGGGGTCCACCCCCATTTGGGGTGTCTCACCCCGGTACCTCTCCTTGAGGCCCTGCAGGGAGTTTCTCCACCAGTCTATCTCCCGCTCACACTCCCTGATATCCCTCAACCTCTCCACATCCTCCTTGAGCTCCGCCACCATGCGGACCAGGTCATCCACGTGCTCACACCTCACACACGCAGTTTCTCCGCCTCCCGCTGATGGCATCAACCGGCTCAGACACTCCCCGCATCCGGTGACCTGAACTGCTGCATTTTTGAACGGGTAGTCGATCTGGGTGTGTACCGTCTTTCTGGAGAGCACACCCTGCCTGGTGGAGACCACTGCAGCCTAGCTAACGGCTGTCGTTACAGGAGGTGTTCGTATGTGTGGGGGAGAGCGCTCTGCCCTTCCTGCACGCCCTGCCTCCACAAACTGCCGTGCCACTCCCTTCTGATGCACCACGCCCTGTTTGCCCACCCTGTTCGCCACACTCCTGGTCGCTCGCGCTCCCTAGGGGCAGCTTTTGAACAGCTGGGGAGGGGGCTCTGCTGGCTCCACCTATGCCTCGTCAGCCTCCCTCACCAGGGCTGCTGGGTCCTGGCGGCTCCCTCAAGTAGGCTCGATGACGGAAAAATTAACCCTGCCTGGCCCGATCCCCCGCTCCGCTGCAGAACGCGTCTGCCCCGGCAAGTGGTGAATATTTTAATATTTTAATACAAAGCAGTTCTTATCTTGTGTCCTGGTTTCAGTTAGAACAGAATTAATTTTCTTCCTAGTAGCTGGTGGAATGCTGTGTTTTGGCTTAGGATGAGAAGAGTGCTGATAACATCCCGATGTTTTAATTGTTGCAGAGCAGTGCTTATACCAAGCCAAGGACACCTCAGACTTTTGCTCTGTCCTGCCAACAGGCAGGCTGGGGGTGCAGTAAGAGCTGGGAGGGGACAGACCCAGGACAGGTGACCCGAACTAGCCAAAGGGGTATTCCATACCATCTGACGTCATGCTAAACAATATATAGGGGTGGCTAGCCGGGGGGAGGGGGCCGAACTGCTCGGGGTTAGGCTGGGCATCGGTCAGCGGGTGGTGAGCAATTGCATTGTGCATCACTTGTTTGTACATATTATTAGTAGTAGTACTATTATCATCATTGTATTATTATTATTATTATTATTATTATTATTATTATTATTTTCCTGTCTTATTAAACTGTCTTTATCTCAACTCACGGGCTTCACTTTCCATTTCTCTCCCCCGTCCCAGAGAGGGAGGGGGGAGGGTGAGCGAATGGCTGCGTGGTGTTTAGCTGCCAGCCGGGTTAAACCACGACATCTTGGTATTTTGCTTTGCAATTAATCCAAGTGCATCTCCGGTTTTATTTACAACTATTTCTATTACAGCTTGTAACCTAATTATTCTATTAAGCATATATATTGGGGTCCTTTAGCCGCAGGATCCGTCTTCTGCCCATGTAGCTGGATCATAATAGGCAAACGCCTTCAATCAAGGGGTTGGGCCCGCTTTCAGGGTTGATTCAGGCTTGTGTTACTGTTCAGCCTGTCAGGGTGATCCAGCTCCTGGAAAAAGAATCACAATTTTATATGGCTTTAAAAGAGGTTCATATGTTATTTTCTTGGGACAATCTGACCTTAGTGTGGGAGAAGTCCGGTCGAGGCCCTCTCGCTCGGCAGTCAATACCCATAGGGGTTGCCTCCCTCGATAGACCATACACACCGCAGTGGAGGGTCCTGCCCTGGTCTTGCCTTCTCCCTTTCCTCCCTTCAGGCTTGTCCCCTTTATTTGGCATCCTTAATTCATGCAGAGCATCGTTGCCAGAATATGAGTTCTTCCTTAGCTTGAGTTTCAGTTTCCCAGGAGCGGACTCAACCCTCCAAGTTTCGGTAGTTACTGGTCCTTTTATTCTGGATGCGTGGGTCCAACCCCTTTCTGCTGTTCTCACAGCTCTTTCAGTAGTAAGTAAAACAAGGTACGGTCCCTCCCATCGGGGGTTCAATGATTCTTCCCTCCAGGTTTTTATTAAGACCTTGTCTCCTGGTTGTATCTTATGATTTAGCAAATCCTAAAGGTGGTGTTTGAGCCATCATTCCAATTTCTCTTAGCTCTTGTAATCTCCTTCCAATAGTAATTATATATTTCTGGATGCTACGATCCTCAACTACATTGTTCCCTGTAGGCATCCCTTGAGAATAAGGCATACCATATAACATTTCATATGGTGATAATCCAGTCTCACTGTGTGCTTTAGTTCTTATGTTTAAAAGTGCCAATGGTAAGCATTTCGTCCAGGGCATTTGTGTCTCGATCATTAATTCAGCCAATTCTTGTTATATTGTTTGATTCAGTCTTTCGACTTTCCCTGAGCTTTGTGGGTGCCACGGAGTATGGTATTTGCACTGAATACCTAATGATTGACATAATCATTTTATTATTTTAGAAGTAAAGTGTGTGCCCTGGTCAGAATCAATGTACTGGATTATCCCATATCTAGGTATCAGGTGTTCTAATAGAATTTTTACCACCATTTGTGCCGTAGCTCATGCTATGGGATAAGCTTCTACCCACTGTGTTAAAAGATCTACTACTACCAATAGATATTTTATCCTCTCTACTCTGGGCAATTCAACTTGTACTTTCTCAAATGGCCTATAAGCTGTTTCTCTCCCTCTGGTGGCTGCTTGTCGAAACACTTTCTTATTTATCTTCTGACAAGTTAAGCAACCTTGTATAATTGGCTTTGCTATTTCAAAAAACCCAATGCAACTAAATAGTTTTAGTAAATGATCACTTAACACCTTTGTACCCCAATGTGTTTGTGCATGCAAATGTCCCAATATTTGCCTCCCATAAGCTTTTGGCAATATCTCTCGCCCGTCCGGCAGTATCCATTTTCCTTGTTCTAACTTAGCCCCTATTTTCTCCAGTTTCATTTGTTTCTTTTGTTTTGTTTTCCATTCCATGTCAGAGTCGGTCCAAAAATTCCATAGGGGTTTCTTTTGGATCTTGTTGGAACAGATTCTCAATTCCCAATTTAACCAGATTTTGGTTTTTATCATTCATTATTTCCGGGGTGCCTATAGTCTCAGTGTGGGGTCGGTCAGGGGAATGCAATCGTCAAAAGTTCCCTGAGCGGTCCCTTTGGCAATCTGAGCTCACTCATAAACTCAGGTTGTTTTAAGAGTTAGCTGCTTTTCTGTTTCCATGACAACTCTCTCGGACCCATCATGGTCCCTCTGCCCCAAAGGGCTCTGTGGTGGTTTTACCGTGCTGGGCAGCTAAACCCCACAACCGCTCTCTCACTCCCCCTCTTTTAGATGAGGAGGGGGAGAAGTAAAGCAAAGAACAACTCACGGGTTGAGATAAGGATAATTTAATTAAAGGGAAAAAATAATAATAATTAAATAAAGATTATTATGAACTAAACAATTTAACTAAAGGGAAATAAAAAGGGAAAGGGGAAAAGGGAGGGGGGAAAGGGAAAAATAAAAAGAAAGGAGGAAAACAAACAAATAAAATAAATGAAGGCTATATGGAAATGCAGAGGAAAGAAATTACTCTCTACTTCCCACAAATGAGCAATGATTGACCACGTCCTTGAAGCAGGGCCTCAACGCACGCAGCCGGTGTTCGGGAGGAGGACTGACGTTTTCCCAACAAGAGCCCACCCCTCCCCTCTTCTTCCTGTTTCCACCTTTTATTGCTGAGTGTGACATCACATGGTATGGAATATGCCTTTGATTGATTTAGGTCAGCTGCCCTAATGATGTTTCTCTCCTCACTTTTTGCCCACCCCCTAGGAGGGTTAGAGAAAGGCCCGATGCTGTGCCACTGCTGCTCAGCAGTAGACACAACACTGGTGTGATAACACTGCTGTTCCAGCTACAAGTGCAGAGTACAGCACTGTATGGGCTGCTGCCGGGAAAGTTAACATTCCAGCCAGACCCAGTACAGGCTCACACCAGTGATTTTGATATCTCAGCCTCCTGTTGAGGCAGAAGTATTAACATTCCTGCATCCTCTTTCCCTGCTCATTCAACTTCAAACAGCTCTGTCAAATACTACATGCCACACAACTTTAAACACCTTCAACAACTCTTTTAACCCTTCCTTTATCTTTCTCCAGCCTGTACTTTTCTCATGCCAACACCAAAGGCTCAGTCAGGGGCCAACTTAATTCCATTCCTTTTCCCTCTAAGATGCTGAAACAACATATCAGTATACTACATTTCATCCTATTTTCCTTCTCTCCTTAAAAAACATTAATTGCAAGATAGCGTTATAGTCGATTGATCCATAAAGTGGCCATTTAGTTTATATAGTGGCCACCACTGATTGCAATACTTAATTAAATTAAATATACAAGTGGCGGGCGATTCCGTTAGTCCTAACCAGGCTGCAGCATACTTGCTCTCTTCCGGATCCATGGGTATTCTACTATTTACATTAATGTTCAAAGCCTGACAGACCCAGTCCTCCATGGACCCAAATATCGGTCAAAATACATGGGGTCTTAAGGGTTCTTTTGGTCATTCTATCATATAATACTGGAACATTTTTTAATTTACTCTTTCATTTTCTGGGGCCCCTATTGTTCCAATTTCTAATCATTATTCCTAATGGACTTTCTGGTGGTATATCTGGTAATTTGCTCCCTTTCTTCTGGTCTCTGGTCCTCGATTTTGTCTGACCCATCTAGGAATTTTACTATGGCAATTCCCACAGTCCTTGGTTACCTTAGTAAGAGTGTCTTGCAGGGGGTTTAGGACCTATCACCCACCCACGAATCCTATAGGAATCGCTTCGGTCCTTCACCAGCCAAGTACCTCGCGGGAGATTGGAACCGCGGTTAGAAGACCTCCACACTCGCTTTGGAACTGAGTTCCGTCTCAGTCACACTCTTACACAGGCAACCGAATCCCACCCCACCGAACGGTATACGCCTTAAATACTTACGACTCCATCGTCTTCGTTCGAATCTTTGCGCGCAGAATTACGGGCAAAATACAGTGCTGCAGCCGGCAAGGGAGCTCATAAAAAAATCAAAATCTTTGCTTACCTTTATTCAGGTTCAAGATGACATTAGTCCTGACCTGACTCGAACAGGAGCCACCAAATGGTGGGGCGCCTCTCCTAGATCAAATCAGAATTCAGGAACCAAAGCCTTCTTGGACGAGCCCCCATTTCTAATAAATGGCTATGTCCCAAATAGGATTACAATCAAAGTTTACAATGTATTAAACGAATAGAGGTAAGCAAACAGCGCTGGGTGTGCCAGGAGTCTCTGCTCCACCAAGACGCACACCAGTTACATCAAGCAGATGGTTTTTATGTTTCTAGGCTAATACGTATTCATTACTACTTCAAAAACAAACAGGGTTATTATAATTAGTTCCCGGAATCTGAACCCTTCCACTGGGGCATGCATATCAGTCTCCGGTGGTCCCTCTGGGGGTCTCTCGTGCTGAAGGCTCGTAGTCTTCCTCCCAGGCTTTTTCCTTGTCCTTATCCTTTGTCCATCTCAGCCGGATGTCAGAGACTTGTGCAGCGTCCCCTGCAAGCTTTGTCTTTTAGTCGTCCTTCAGCTTTTTCCTTCTCCTTAATCTCTTGGCCAGATATCAGAGACTTGCATAGTGTCCCATGCAATAGTCATAATAGTTAGCAGTTATTCTGAAACCCCTTTGTTCTTTTATCCCCTATTGACACGAATTGCTGGACCATTCTTTTGCAAGATACAAGAACTATATACATTAACCACTCTGTTTTTCTTAGACTTGTGTTTATACAAGGGTATGTGAGACAGAAGGTCACATTTCATCATATCATGCGGACCTAGCATTTTTCCATATTGACACGAATCAGATGAACACATTTCACACACCCAACCATCGAACTTTCTAAATATATATAGAACATTGGTTTTACATATTCATTAGAAAGCCGAGTATGCCTATACATATGTATGACCTATCCCCGCTTCATACTATAATTTATATTTTCACAAACTCCTTTTGGCGCCTGCACAGTGTCTCTTGGTATTGGTCGTTGAGGGTCATGGGGATGAAGGCTCACGGTTCCCCCCCATCAGGTTCCCACCTGCTAGCAACCTTTTGTTCCTGGATCTGGTCCAGACTGCAGGTGTGACTTTGACCGACTCCCTCTTCTTCTGCACATGCTCTGCCCTCCACAAGGTTCCCGAAAGCAACAAAACGTGATCGACACCAAACCATGCAAGGCCATCTTTTCCCACGTTTCGTTAACCCTTGAAACCACTCTAATAATATGATTATCATATAACATTAAACAACAAATTTTAACAGTTTCAACCAGAACCCCCCCCAGCAACTTCCATGCCATGTGCAGAGAGTCTACGCTCTACCAACATGCACACACTAACATCGAACTTTCTAAATATACAGAACATTGCTTTTACATGTCAAACCCAAGTATGCCTATACATACGTACAATCAGAAAAGGTATCAATTGAAAAATAAACATGGCAAAGTTTTAAAAGGCAAACGTTTAACAAACAATCCTTTAAGTCTATTACTATTAACATCCATGACTGGGGGAGCATAGTTGGAGTTGGCAATCCTGTTTGAAGTGCTCCCATATCTTCCATGACTTCATTAATTTTTGCCTGCGATGGCAGTAGGGGCGGGGGGGGGGGGGGGGGGGGCAATGGTATAGCAGTCGGATCGGTGGATGAACCTGCAGCTCCCTCACTATCTGGCAAACCACAGGTTTCTGATTGTGGTCGCACATGGCTCTTTAAGGCCTCAGAGATTGCTCGCCAGGTGCCGAGCAATCCCACTGCAACCTTGTCATTTTTAGTTGCAGAGTCCCACACCTTGACCTCAATTTGGTCCCATATTTCAGGATCATAAACTGTCTGATTGTTAATAAGGAGAATGAGCTGTTAGGTTACCAGGGCAGTCTTTGTTTCTAAGGACGTATGATTCCCCATAATGCGCAACTGCTTACCAGTGAGGGGCAGTTGTGTGCGGGTCCGCTTCTCTCAGCTTGAGCTTCTTTCCAGCTCCAGTGCACCTATTTGCAGTGACTTTCTATGTGAGCTTCTTTGAACGGTTTGCTGAGTTTGGCCGAACCCAGCTTTTCCACAAGTTATCGGGGGCTCGATTCAAAGCAGATAACCAATTTTTACCTTTACAATTTTTACCAAAGGTAAATTTTCTCACCTATTATTTTAAATTTTCGGGACCAGTTTAATTCAAGATGTTTTGGGTATAACATACATACAATTATCATCCAAAGGGTCGCTATGCCCCGATATACTTCAAGTTCTTTTAAGATTAACTTTCAGATGGAAGTCAGGAGTAGACTTCAGTCCAGGAGTAGACTCAACCTTCCAGGTTCCTGTTACGGGTCCCTTTACTCGCGATGCATGCGTCCACCCCTTTTCTGACGTTCTTATAGCTGTTTCTTTGGTAGTTCAGTAAAGTCCACCTGTATTCTCTCAAATATATATGCAATCCTTCTTCCTCCAGCAGGTGCTTGCCTAATCGCCTTCTTATTTACCTTTTGACACATTAAGCATCCTTGGACGGTTTGTTTGGCTATCTCATATATTCCTACACACCCATAACATTTTAGAAATTCATCACTCAATGCTTTTGTTCCCCAATGGGTTTGTAGGTGTAACCATAAAAGTACACGCCTAGTTTGTTCCTTTGGCAGTATTTCTCTTCCATCAGGCAGAATCCATTTTCCTTCTTTCAGTTCTGCTCCTATGGTCTTTATGATTTTTATTTCTGCTTCTGTATACTTTTTCTCTTGTGTTCCTTTTCCGTTATCCGTTTCTTGTAGGGTTAGGACTACATCATGCTTCCTAAGAGCTGCTTCCCTAGATTCTCTATCCGCTAGGTTATTCCCTCTTATGTGGAAGCCAGTTCCCTTTTGATGTCCTCTGACATGTACCACAGCAATCTCCCTAGGTCCTCTCAATGCCTGCAATATTTGAGTAACTAAAGTTTGGTGAATCAGCCCTTTTCCCTGGGTGCCTTTCTTCCCAAATTTTCCCAAATGTGTGGACTATTCCATAGGCATATTTAGAGTCTGTATAAATAGTGCCTCTTTTTCCTTTCAATAGTTCTAGGGCTCGTAATAATGCATAAGGTTCACATGCTTGAGCGGACCAGGCAGCGCTGAGTGGTCCCGATTCTATTAGGACCATATCCCCATTTACGATGGCATACCCTGATCTTCTTTTTCCATCTACTACTTTGGATGATCCATCAATAAAAAATTTTTCCCCTGTTTCTAATTCTGTCTCCTCGAGATCGGGTCGGATTTTGGTTTGCAATTCAATCACTTCCACGCAGTTATGTTGTAGTTCTGTTAGGGGTTCCTGTTAGAAGCTTTGGTGGCAGTTTTCCTTCTGTCGCCATAAATTCTAAACTCAACCACTTCATGGTCACTATGACCGAGACAGCCGCCAATTGCCATGTCCCCCACAAGACCCTCTCTGTTTTCCAGCAACAGATCAAGGAGGGCACCTTTCCTAGTTGGCTCCCTTAGCACCTGCACCAAGAAGTTATCATCTAGGTGCTTTGTGAACCTCCTGGATTTGCTTGTGTCGGCCGTGTGGTGATCCCAGTTGACATCTGGAAAGTTGAAGTCCCCCATAAGGACAAGGGGAGTTGATCTCGAGGCATCTCTTAGTTCTGCAAAAAATAATTCATCGGCATTGTCATCCTGGCCAGGTGGTCTGTGATAGACTCCCACAATGACATCCCCTTTATTTGTTCGTCCCTTAATCCTTACCTGGAGGCTCTCAACTTTGCCATCCCCAACTTGAAGTTCCACACAGTCCAGCCCATGCTTCACATACATCGCCACCCTGCCACCTCGCCTACCCTACCTGTCCCTCCTGAAGAGCCTGTAACCATCTATTGCAACATACCGGCCACAGGACTCATCCCACCAGGCTTCGCTTATGCCTATGATGTCGTAGCTGTGGGACTGGGCCAAGACTTCTAGCTCGTCCATTTTATTCCTCATACTGTGTGTGTTTGTGTAGAAGCACTTCAAATGCACCTCCCTACACGCAGCACCTTGTGGAGCCGATTGAAGGACCTCTCTGGCACACAGTTCCTCTCATTCTAGGGCACCATCCCTTAGCTCATCACCGGCATGCCTGGTTTTATTCCCTTCCCCCTTCAACTCTAGTTTAAAGCCCTATCTATCAGGCCTGCCAACTCCTGAGCCAAAATCCTTACCCCTCTCTGAGAGAGGCGCATATACCTTCAGAGATGCCCTAAAAGTGACTTTTCTAGCTCCCTCAATCAGTAAGGCAGTAGCCACAATTGCCTGTAAGCACACTGGCCACCGCCTACTCACAGGGTCTAATAGTTTGGAACCATATCCCACAGGTTTGATTCCTGCCCATTCTTGAGTTAGTACTCCATATGTGCTTTGCTTAGAAACATTTACAAATAAATAAAAGGGTCTTTCTAAATCTGGGAGGCTCAGCACTGGAGCTTCTATTAACGTTTTCTTGATCAACCTCAACTTTTCCTCATCTTCCTCGTTCCACTTAATTTTTTTTCTCCAGTCAATTTTTCATATAAAAATTTTGCCTTTTCACTAAACCCTTCAATCCAGGGTCTACTATATCCCAAGAGGCCAAGCAGTTGCCTCACTTCCTTCTTCATTTTTGGTGATGATAGGGCTAAAATCCCAGATACCCTGTCAGGATCCAATTTTTTCTTTCTTTGGCTAAGACAAGGAAATGTCCTAAGTACCTTACTTCCTTTTCCATGAATTGTAATTTAATTTTTGAGACCTTCAACCCTTTTTTCCCTAAGAAATTAGGTAATTCAATAGTGGTTCTCCGTGTCTCTTTTTCAGTCTCCCCCGCTATTAATATGTCTTCCACATATGGCAACAATTTCACTTCCCCCTTTACCTCAAAAAGTTGTAATAATTTTTCTAAGGTTTGGCCAAATAAATTTGGGGATTCAGTAAATCCCTGAGGAAGTACAGTCCATCTAAGCTGTTGTCACCTTCCTGTTTCGGGGTCTTCCCATTCAAAGGCGAAGTAATTCCGCGACCCTTCACTTAATGGGCAGGCAAATCTATTCCAGATAGATTTGAATCTGTACTTCAAATCTATTACACTATACCATTTATGCTGAGGTGTTAGGTGGTTTAATAAAGTATATGGGTTTGCCACCACTGGGAAATTGGTTATGGTTCGCTGATTCACAGCCCTAAGATCCTGAACCAACCTATATGATCCATCAGCCATTTTTACTGGCAAAATGGGGATACTATGTGGGGACATACATGGTCCAGCATCCCCTTTTGGAGCAACCTGTCTATAACTGTTTTGAGTCCTCTTCTCCCCTCCAATGGGATTGGATATTGCCTAATCCTTATTGGCTGTTGCAGATCCACTATTTCTACTACCAAGGGTTCCATATCTAATTTAATAACCTGAATCTCCCTCTTGATACCATACCTGTGAGTCTATTTCTCCCTCATCTTCTTGGGTTAGGGTATATCGCTGAATTTTTAATTCTCCCCCCTGGCTCTTGATTTCCAACCCTAATCTTACTATTAAGTCCCTTCCTAATAGATTGTGCTCAGCTTCAGGCACCAGCAATAGGTCATTGAGACACAGTTTCTTTTCTGATTCTATTTCTATATTTTCCAATATAGGAATCTTAAAGAGCTCCCCTTCCGCTCCTACAACCGTGGTATTCCTCTTTCCTTCCTTAACCCCTTTTGGTAATTTTCTAATAGTTGATTTCTCTGCCCCAGTATCTACCAAAAAATAAACCTCTTCCTTCTGTGGACCTATTAATAATTTTATCAAAGGCTCATTTGATGTTTGGGTCCCCAAAAGATATAGCCCCTGGCATCCCTAGTCTTCCTTAAACATTTCTTCATCCTGTTTTTTTTTTCTACAGTTCCTCTGATGATGCCCCTTTTTGTCACAATAGTAACAGATAGGGATTCTATCTTGTTGTCCTTTGCATTTATCCATGGGTTCTCTTTCACCCTGCTTTTTCCCTGATCCTTCCCTGCTTTCCAATCCACTTGGTTTTTGATTTTCCCTTATCGCTGCCACAAAAATCTTTGCTTTTGCCTTCTGTTTTTCCCCATCTCTCCTCACATAGACCTTCTGCGCTTCCCTCAATAATTCTTCTAATCCTTTTTCATGCCAATCATCAAGTTTCTCCAATTTCTTTCGGATGTCTTCCCAGGATTTTGCTATAAACTGGGTTCTCAACAGTGCCCCTCCTGCAGGGGAATCAGGATCTATACCCGAGTACATCTTAAGGCTTTTTCTCAGCCTGTCTAACCATTCACTTGGAGATTCGTCTCTACACTGACACTCGTTAAAAGCTTTATTTATATTTTGTCCCCTTGGAACTGATTCCTTTATCCCTTGTATCATTATGGTTCTAAGATCCCTCATATTTTGCCTCCCCTGAGCAGCCTGATGATCCCAGTTAGGGTTGGTATTTGGCCATTTCACATCCCCTGGAGGACCTCCCTGATTTTGTCTTTCCCACAGTCTCATTCCTGCTTGCCTGATCATTCCTTTTTTCGCCTTTGTGAAGAGGATTCCTAATATGGACTGCATTTCTTCCCAGGTATACATGTTCAGACCTAAGAACTGGTCTAATTTTTTCGGCAACTCCTAAAGGGTCATCTAAAAGGCTTCCCATTTCCTTCTTAAAATTTCTTACATCTGACGTGTTCAAAGGAACCGCTACAAACCCTATTCCCCCCTTGTTCCCCCCAAGGGGTACCTCCCTCAAAGGGTAAAGACCTCCTAAATCATCAGTCCGGCCTCGTGTTCCACTTTCCTCCCTTTCTGTGGCTCTTATCTTATTTCTAGTCCTTTGTGCTTGGAGGAGAGGGAACACTGGCCATGGGCAATCGACTTCCAATGTTCCAAATAGTTTGGAACATACGGTATTAGATAATAAACGTAAAACAATTCAACTCATGGGCTATTCTCACCCAATATTAAATCCCCCTGAAGTACACATCGGACCTTCCCATTCTTTTGCATTACCCCCCAAGTGCATCCTGGTCTCTGTGCAAAAGCAATCCCACAAATTGGTTTGCCTTTTCCTGAGGCAGGAGTAGCCCAGACTGTCTTCCCCAGCATGTTTCTTACATACACTACAGGGACTTTGTCTCTTTCTACAGTACGTAACAGATTTGATTGGGCAGGTCCAGCTCAGTTGGCAGATTCCCTAATGTGTTGACTAACCAGGTGGCTTTTGCCAAATGCGTATCCCAGTTTCTGAATGTCCCAGCACCCATTGCTTTCAGTGTAGTCCATGGTATCACTCGATTTTCCTGGAGGCTGATGCATGATAGGGGATGTGATACACCCACTTGTTCGCTCTCCCTTTCTCCTCTACCCCTTTCTTCTCCTCCAGGTGAGTTAAGGTAGCTTTCCAAAACTTCAGATATCCTTGGGATGTTCAGACTAGCATGTCCTTATTGTTATGTCTCCTGAATGCACTTCAGGTTTTGTTTAAGGTTAAACAAATACTTAAGAGTGCCATCCAGAGATCTGTCCTGAGGCAGGATAGTTATGAGTGGCAGGGAGAGTGGGAGGATATGGGCAGGCATCTAGAGCAGTGGGCACCTCCAGTGCTTTGGAAATTCACTCCTGAACCAAAATCCTAAAAAACTGGTAGAATGCCTGAAAAAGGTGTGTCATCATCCTGGCAATACCAGAGATACGCAAATCACTGCAACATGCTGGGCCTTGGCCTATGCTTACCAAGCTGCATTCGATGCCAATATAACCCCAGTGACAGACCCTGCAGCCACTTCAGCCCATGAGACAGGCCGAGTGACCATTCTAAGCCCTACAACGGTCCACTGCGTAGAGCCAGGGAAACAAACTGTACCAGTGTCAGTTGCACCCGTAACCAAGATGAAAAAATGGTTTAGAGAGTCAGATTGTTTAGAACGCAGAGAAACTCCTGCTAAGACTAGGTATGGAGAAGATGAGGCCAGACCATCAGAGGAACAAGAGGATGAAGATGAAGATGTCAAAAAAAATAATAACTACCTGAAACCTATACCAGCATGAGCTATGAGATGTGCTGTGGCATAAAGACCACACGGATCCATCGTGCTGACACCCATCTAGGACCGTCTCCTGTTGAAACACCACTCACCAAGGCAATCGGCTCCGGGGCAGACGCATTCTGCAGCGGAGCGGGGGATAGAGGGCTTTTTTTCCGGCATCGAAGCCACTCGAGGCAGATGAGGGAGCCACCAGAACCTGTCAGCCCTCACGAGGGAGGCTGACGAGTTGTAGGCGGTGCTAGCATTGCCCCCTCCCCTGACGTTCAAAAGCAGCCTCTAGGGAGCGTGAGCAACCAGGAGCATGGCAAACAGGATGGGCAAGCAAGGTGTGGCACGTGACTCAGGGCGTGGCGCAGCAGTTCCCACAGGCAGGGCGAGCAGGGAGGGCACCCTCACCACTCTTTTGCAGCAGTTTTTCCCAACAGTGCTTGTAACCTGCTCGTGAAGAGCCCAGCCATGGTATCCACCAGCTTTGGGAAGAGGTGAGCAGGATCAGGAGCATCAGGAAGTCAGAGAGGGAAATTGGTGGAAGCGTACTCTACTCTCTCTGAGACAGACTCACGAGCCTGCCACAGCACAAGTGTCTCCTGCTACACAGAAGACAAAAGTTCCCCCATCCCACCAGGCAGTAGGAGGGGACCTAGGCCAAGGGGGGGAATGGAGGCAGGTTTCTGGGGTGGTAGGCGAGCTCTGTCCCTGCCCACCTCACCTTCCCATCTACCCTTATATAATAGGTATGAAGCTCTAGAACATGACAGTCAAAACAACGATGTAGACAAACGCCCATCCCAGTTGGAGAGGGTACCTAAGGCAAAGCAACCTACTCCCCGCATTGCTATATCTTCTAGCGAGAAAGAAAGAAAGAAGGGTTCCAGTCACTAGTCCTCCAGGTCTCGGTACTGGGGCCAGTCCTCTTTAATATCTGTATCGATGATCTGGATGAGGGCATTGAGTGCACCCTCAGTAAGTTTGCAGATGACACCAAGTTAGGTGCCTGTGTCGATCTGCTCGAGGCCAGGAAGGCTCTGCAGGAGGATCTGGATAGGCTGGACCGATGGGCTGAGGTCAACTGCATGAAGTTCAACAAGGCCAAGTGCCGGGTCCTGCACCTGGGGCGCAACAATCCCAAGCAGAGCTACAGGCTGGGAGAGGAATGGTTGGAAAGCTGCCTGGCGGAGAAGGACCTGGGAGTATTGGTTGATAGTCAGCTGAAGATGAGACAGCAGTGTGCTCAGGTGGCCAAGAAGCCCAATAGCATCCTGGCTTGTATAAGAAGCAGTGTGGCCAGCAGGGCTAGGGAAGTGATTGTCCCCCTGTACTGGGCTCTGGTGAGGCCGCACCTCAAGTACTGTGTTCAGTTTTGGGCCCCTCGCTACAAGAAGGACATGGAGGTGCTCGAGCGAGTCCAGAGAAGGGCGACGAAGCTGGTGAGGGGCCTGGAGAACAAGTCTTACGAGGAGCGGCTAAGGGAGCTGGGCTTGTTCAGCCTGGAGAAAAGGAGGCTCAGGGGCAACCTTATCACTCTTTAGAAGTACATTAAGGGAGGCTGTAGCAAGGTGGGGGTTGGTCTATTCTCCCACGTGCCTAGTGACAGGACGAGGGGGAATGGGCTAAAGTTGCGCCAGGGGTGTTTTAGGTTGGATGTTAGGAAGAACTTCTTTACTGAGAGGGTTGTGAGGCATTGGAATGGGCTGCCCAGGGAAGTGGTGGAGTCACCATCCCTGGAGGTCTTTAAAAGACGTTTAGATGTAGAGCTTAGTGATATAGTTTAGTGGAGGACTTGTTGGTGTTAGGTCAGAGGATGGACTCGATGATCTTGAGGTATCATCAACCTAGAAATTCTGTGATTCTGTGATTCTGTTACTGTCATGGGGGACTCCCTTTTGAAAGAAACAGAGGGCCCAAAATGCCGACGGCACTGTCCTGGTTTCAGTTAGAACAGAATTAATTTTCTTCCTAATAGCTGGTGGAATGCTGTGTTTTGGCTTAGGATGAGAAGAGTGCTGATAACACCCCGATGTTTTAATTGTTGCAGAGCAGTGCTTATACCAAGCCAAGGACACCTCAGCCTTTTGCTCTGTCCTGCCAACAGGCAGGCTGGGGGTGCAGTAAGAGCTGGGAGGGGACAGACCCAGGACAGGTGACCCAAACTAGCCAAAGGGGTATTCCATCCCATTTGACGTCATGCTAAACAATATATAGGGGTGGCTAGCCGGGGGAGGGGGCCGGACTGCTCGGGGTTAAGCTGGGCATCGGTCAGCGGGTGGTGAGCAATTGCATTGTGCATCACTTGTTTGTACATATTATTAGTAGTAGTACTATTATCATCATTGTATTATTATTATTATTATTGTTATTATTATTTTCCTGTCTTATTAAACTGTCTTTATCTCAACTCACGGGCTTCACTTTCCATTTCTTTCCCCCGTCCCAGAGAGGGAGGGGGGAGGGTGAGCGAACGGCTGCGTGGTGTTTAGCTGCCGGCCGGGTTAAACCACGACAGTCTTTTTGGCGCCCAACGTGGGGCTCGAAAGGTTGAGATAACGGCAGATCTGACCAGAGTGTGTTAAACTAAAATTGGTGTAAGGATTAGACCTGCTTAATAGTCACTTGTCATAATGCTGATTGCTTTAATCTCAACTGTGCTGCGCCTGTTTTCCAAATTGAGTATTATAGCACGTTATTTTCCTTATGTGCTCTCTGTCATGTTGTTTATCCTCTCCGGGCCCTGGTTTCAGACCATTATGGTACTGTGTGTTGTATCAGTGGCTTATGAGATGATGAAATATCTGGCCATGACTCTAACCTGGTATTTGTACTCAGTAACATCTTCGATTCTTTACTTTGGAAATTGTATTTTGGAAACTATTAGCAATTATATCTGTTGCCTTTTTTCATTAGGGAGTCAGTCTGTGGAGGGGAAAGGGGAAGATAATTTTTCTTACTTGATCACTCTCCCTTTCTCCTTCACCACCCTCTTATCCTGCGAGTTTATTACAATAGCTCTCCAAGATATTGAATATCCTTGGGATACTCAGACCAGCATAGTCTTGTTGTTCTGCCTCCTGAATGCGCTTCAGGTTCTGCTTAAAGTTAAACAACTACTTAGGAAGCTCATCCGGAGAGCTGCCCGGAGGCAGTATAGTTGTGGGTGGCAGGGAGTATGGGAGGATATGGGCAGGCATCTAGAGCAGTTGGCACCCCCAGTGTTTTGGAAATTCACCCCTGAACAACTGCAAAATCCTAAAAAACTGGCAGAATGCTTGAAAAAAAGGTGTCGCGATTCGGGAAGTTCCAAAGTAACACAAATCATTGTAACATGCTGGGGCCTGGCTCATGCCTATCGAGCTGCCATGGATACTGCTATCAACTTAGTGACAGACCCTGCGGCCACTCCAAGTCCCATGACAGATCCAACGGCCACTGTGACCCCTACGGTGGACTCTGCAGCCGCTCCAGTCCAAGCTTCTGCAGCCGCTTCAGTCCCAGCTCCTGCAGCCGCTCCAGTCCCAGCTTCTGCAGCCACTCCTGTTCCAGCTCCTTCAGCTGCTCCAGTTCCAGCTCCTGCAACTGCTCCAGTTCCAGCTCCTGCCGCTACTCCAGTCCCAGCTCCTGCAACTGCTCCAACTCCAGTTCCTGCAGCCGCTCCAGCTCCCGGTCCTGCAGCTGCTCCAGCTCCTACAGCCGCTCCAGCTCCTGTGGCTGGGTCAGAGAAAAGAGCTGTAGCAGTACAAGTTGACCTAGCAGAGGGTATTCCAACCCCTGTGGCAGACCCTGTAACGTGGTCAGAGAAACGAGCTGTAGCAGTGCAAGTTGACCCTGCAGAGGGTATTCCAACCCCTGTGGCAGACCCTGTAACAGGGTCAGAGAAACGAGCTGTAGCAGTGCAAGTTGACCCTGCAGAGGGTATTCCAACCTCTGTGGCAGACCCTGTAACAGTGTCAGAGAAACGAGCTGTAGCAGTGCAAGTTGACCCTGCAGAGGGTATTCCAGCCTCTGCGGCAGACCCCGTAACAAGGTCAGAGAAACGAGCAGTAGCAGTGCAAGCTGCCCCTGTAGAGAAGGTGAAAAAATGGTATAGAGATTCAGGTCGTTTAGAACGCAGAGAGTCTTCTGCCAAATCTAGGTATAGAGACGACGGAGACGACGACGACGCTGGGCCATCAAGGATTCAGGAGGAAGATGAGGATGCCAAAAAATCAACAGTAACTACCCTAGGCCTAAACGAGCATGAGTTACGAGATGTGTGAAAAGATTTTGGTCGCTGTATAGGTGAGCAGCTTGTCACCTGGCTGCTCCGGTGCTGGGACACTGGAGACAATTGTGTGGAATTAGACGGCAGGGAAGCCAAGCGACTGGGATCCCTTGCTAGAGACGCAGGCATTGACAAAGCAATTGCAGATGGAGCACAATCTCACAGCCTCTGGAGGTGTCTCCTCTCAGCTGTGAGGGAAAGGTATCCCTTCAAGGAAGAACTTTTATGTCTACCAGGCAAGTGGACCACTATGGAGAAGGGAATCCAGTACCCGAGGGAATTAGCCGTACGGGAAGTGATTTATGAGGATCCAGACCTCAGACAAACATCCAAAGATCCAGATGAAGTCAGGTGTACACGACCCATGTGGCGGAAGTTTGTACGGAGTGCACCATCATCATATGCCAGCTCATTGGCAATAATGGCCTGGAAAGAGGATGAGGAACCCACAGTGGATGAAGCGGCTAAACAACTCCGGCAGTACGAAGAAAGTCTCTCCTCTTCCTTACAGGCCTGCGTCTCAGCTGTGGAGAAACTTTCTGAAGAGTTCCACCAACTTAAAGAGAATCTATCTTCATCCCCACCTGAACCAACCAGTGTCCACCGACCAAAAGAGAACACTGTGGAGAAACTTTCTGAAAAGGTTCACCAACTTGAAGAGAGATTATTCTCCTCCGTACCTGTACAGAGCAGTGTCTCAGCTATCAGGGGTAGTCGTTCATCCACACAAGGAAGACGATATGGTGGGTACTCACCCCGTGCCACCCTGTGGTTTTACTTACGAGACCATGGAGAGGACATGAGAAAATGGGATGGAAAATCTACCGCGACCCTAGAGGCACGGGTACGTGAGTTGCAAAAGAAAACAATCAGGAAAAAGGGATTCTCTGAAAAGTTTGCTGCTCCAACTTCCAGCAGACAGTCCTTCAAACACAGAAACGAAGAAGATTCTGACCAGGATTAGGGGGGGCCTGCCTCCACCCAGGGGGAGGAAAGGGATAATCGAGTTTATTGGACTGTGTGGATTCGATGGCCTGGCACGTCAGACGCACAGAAGTATAAGGCTTTAGTAGACACCGGTGCACAATGCACTATAATGCCATCGAGCTATAAAGGGCCAGAGCCCATCTATATTTGTGGAGTGACAGGGGGATCTCAGCAGTTGACTGTATTGGAGGCTGAAGTGAGTCTGACTAGGAATGAGTGGGAAAAGCACCGTATTGTGACTGGCCCGGATGCTCCATGTATCCTTGGCATAGACTATCTCAGAAGAGGATATTGCAAGGACCCAAAAGGGTTCCGGTGGGCTTTTGGTATAGCTGCCTTAGAGACAGAGGGCATTAAACAATTATCTACCTTGCCTGGTCTCTCAGAGGACCCCTCTGTTGTGGGGTTGCTGAGGGTCGAAGAACAGCAAGTGCCAATCGTTACCACAACTGTGCACCGGCGGCAATATCGCACTAACCGGGACTCCCTGATTCCCATCCATAAGCTAATTCGTCAATTGGAGAGCCAAGGAGTGATCAGCAAGACTCATTCACCTTTCAATAGTCCCATATGGCCAGTGCGAAAGTCTAATGGCGAGTGGAGACTAACAGTGGACTATCGTGGCCTGAACGAAGTGACGCCACCACTGAGTGCTGCAGTGCCGGACATGCTGGAACTTCAGTACGAACTTGAATCGAAGGCAGCCAAGTGGTACGCCACAATTGATATCGCTAATGCATTTTTCTCCATCCCTTTAGCAGCAGAGTGCAGGCCACAATTTGCCTTCACTTGGAGGGGAGTCCAATATACTTGGAATCGGCTGCCCCAGGGGTGGAAACACAGCCCTACCATTTGCCATGGGCTGATCCAGTCTGCGCTGGAGCAGGGGGAAGCTCCTGAACACCTGCAGTACATCGATGACATTATTGTGTGGGGTGACACAGCAGAGGAAGTTTTCGAGAAAGGGAAGAAAATAGTCCAAATCCTTCTGAAAGCCGGTTTTGCCATAAAACAAAATAAAGTCAAAGGACCTGCACGAGAGATCCAGTTTTTAGGAATAAAATGGCAAGATGGACGTCGTCAAATCCCAATGGATGTGATCAACAAAATAACAGCTATGTCTCCACCAACTAACAAAAAAGAAACACAGACCTTCCTAGGCGTTGTGGGGTTTTGGAGAATGCACATCCCAAATTACAGTCTGATTGTAAACCCGCTCTACCAAGTAACCCGTAAGAAGAATGAGTTTGAATGGGGCCCTGAACAACAACAAGCCTTTGAACAAATCAAGCAGGAAATAGTCCATGCAGTAGCCCTTGGGCCAGTTCGAACAGGACCAGATGTAAAGAATGTGCTCTACACTGCAGCCGGGGAGAACGGCCCCACCTGGAGCCTCTGGCAGAAAGAACCTGGGGAAACTCGAGGTCGGCCCCTGGGGTTTTGGAGTCGGGGATACAGACGATCTGAGGCCCGCTATACTCCAACTGAAAAGGAGATATTGGCAGTATATGGAGGAGTTCAATCTGCTTCGGAGGTGGTCGGTACTGAAGCGCAGCTCCTCCTAGCACCCCGATTGCCGGTACTAGGCTGAATGTTCAAGGGAAGGGTCTCTTCTACGCATCATGCAACTGATGCTACATGGAGCAAGTGGGTTGCACTGATTACTCAGTGGGCTCGAATAGGAAACCCCAGTCGCCCAGGAATATTGGAAGTGATTATGGACTGGCCAGAAGGTAAATACTTTGGGATATCATCAGAGGAGGAGGTGGGTCGTGCTGAAGAAGCCCCACTGTACAACCAGTTACCAGAGAATGAAAAGAAATATGCCCTGTTCACTGATGGGTCCTGTCGTATTGTGGGGAAGCATCGGAGATGGAAGGCTGCTGTATGGAGTCCTACACGACGAGTTGCAGAAGCTGCTGAGGGAGAAGGTGAATCGAGTCAGTTTGCAGAAGTGAAGGACATTCAGCAGGCTTTAGATATTGCTGAACGAGAAAAATGGCCATTTCTCTATCTCTACACTGATTCATGGATGGTAGCAAATGCCCTGTGGGGATGGTTACAGCAATGGAAGCAAAACAACTGGCAGCGTAGGGGCAAACCCATCTGGGCTGCTGCATTGTGGCAAGATATTGCTGCTCGGGTAGAGAACCTGGCTGTGAAAGTACGTCACGTAGATGCTCATGTGCCCAAGAATCGGGCTACTGAAGAACATCAGAACAACCAGCAGGTGGATCAGGCTGCTAAGATTGAAGTAGCTCAGGTGGACCTGGATTGGCAGCATAAAGGTGAATTATTTATAGCCCGATGGGCCCATGACACCTCAGGCCATCAAGGTAGAGATGCAACATACAGATTGGCTCGTGATCAAGGGGTGGACCTGACCATGGACGCTATAGCACAGGTTATTCATGACTGTGAAACATGTGCTGCAATCAAGCAAGCCAAACGGTCAAAGCCTCTTTGGTATGGAGGACGATGGCTGAAATATAAATATGGAGAGGCCTAGGCAGATTGATTACATCACACTCCCTCAAACTCGCAATGGCAAGCGCCATGTACTTACAATGGTGGAAGCAACCACCGGATGGCTGGAAACATATCCTGTGCCTCATACCACCGCCCGGAACACTATCCTGGGCCTTGAAAAGCAAGTCCTGTGGCGACATGGTACCCCAGAAAGAATAGAGTCAGACAATGGAACTCATTTCCGAAACAACCTTATAGACACTTGGGCCAAAGAGCATGGTATTGAGTGGGTGTATCACATCCCCTATCATGCACCAGCCTCCGGGAAAGTTGAACGATACAATGGACTGTTAAAGACTACATTGAAAGCAATGGGCCCTGGGACATTCAAAAACTGGGATACGCATTTGGCAAAGCCACCTGGCTAGTCAATACTAGGGGATCTGCCAACCGAGCTGGACCTGCCCAATCAAACCTGTTACGTACTGTAGATGGGGATAAAGTTCCTGTAGTGCATGTAAGAAATATGCTGGGTAAAACAGTCTGGGCTACTCCTGCCTCAGGAAAAGGCAAACCCATTCGTGGAATTGTTTTCGCTCAGGGACCTGGATACACTTGGTGGGTGATGCAAAAGTATGGGGAGGTCCGGTGTGTACCTCAAGGAGATTTAATACTGGGTGAGAATAGCCCATGAACTGAATTGTACCATGTTAATTACTATATAATACTGTATGTTATCACTACCATGACTACTATAGGTGACTAATTAGAATGTATGGAAAAGAGTGTAACCTGAGCATGACATAAATGGTATGGAATAAGGGGTGGATAGATGTCCTGGTTTCAGTTAGAACAGAATTAATTTTCTTCCTGGTAGTTGGTGGAATGCTGTGTTTTGGCTTAGGATGAGAAGAATGCTGATAACACCCCGATGTTTTAATTGTTGCAGAGCAGTGCTTATACCAAGCCAAGGACACCTCAGCCTTTTGCTCTGTCCTGCCAACAGGCAGGCTGGGGGTGCAGTAAGAGCTGGGAGGGGACAGACCCAGGACAGGTGACCCAAACTAGCCAAAGGGGTATTCCATACCATCTGACGTCATGCTAAACAATATATAGGGGTGGCTAGCTGGGGGAGGGGGCTGGACTGCTCGGGGTTAGGCTGGGCATCGGTCAGCGGGTGGTGAGCAATTGCATTGTGCATCACTTGTTTGTACATATTATTAGTAGTAGTACTATTATCATCATTGTATTATTATTATTATTATTATTATTATTTTCCTGTCTTATTAAACTGTCTTTATCTCAACTCACGGGCTTCACTTTCCATTTCTCTCCCCCGTCCCAGAGAGGGAGGAGGGAGGGTGAGCGAACGGCTGTGTGGTGTTTAGCTGCCGGCCGGGTTAAACCATGACAGGGACCCAACCCACAGGGAAGTCTGTTGCCTCCCTGGGGCTTGGGTGAGAGACATTGCTAGGAAAGTCACTCGCCTGGTACGGCCCACCGACTACTACCTGATACTGGTCTTTCAGGCTGGTAATGACGAAGTAGCAAGGAGAAGTCCAAGAGTGATCTAAAGGGACTCAGGGCTTTGGGATGACTACTTAAAGGTTCAGGGGCACAGGTTGTGTTTGCCTCTGTCCTTCTGATAGGGGGGATCGATGTTGACAAGCAGGCTCTTCACATTAATACGTGGCTTCGGGACTGGTGCAACCAGCAGAACTTTGGGTTTGTTGATCATGGGAAGGTCTACGTGACACTGGGCCTGCTGGCACCAGATGGGATGCGCCTCTCTCAGAGGGGTAAAAGGATTTTTGCCCAGGAGTTATCAGGGCTGATAGATAGGGCTTTAAACTAGAGTCGAAGGGGAATGGGATAAAACCAGGCCCGCCGATGAAGAGCTAACGGATGGTGCCCTAGAATCAGAGGGACTGTGTGCTAGTGAGGTCCTTCTGTTGGCTCCACGAGGTGCTGCGTGTAGGGAGGTGCATTTGAAGTGCTTCTACACAAACACACACAGTATGAGGAATAAAATGGATGATGCTTGGCCCAGTCCCACTGCTGCAACATCATTGGCATAAGCGAAGCCTGGTGGGATGAGTCCTGTGGCCGGTATGTTGCAATAGATGGTTACAGGCTCTTCAGGAGGGACAGGTAGGGTAGGCGAGGTGGCAGGGTGGCGATGTATGTGAAGCATGGGCTGGACTGTGTGGAACTTCAAGTTGGGGATGGCAAAGTTGAGAGCCTCCAGGTAAGGATTAAGGGACGAACAAATAAAGGGGATGTCATTGTGGGAGTCTATTACAGACCACCTGGCCAGGATGACAACGCCGATGAAATATTCTTTGCAGAACTAAGAGATGCCTCGAGATCCACTCCCCTTGTCCTTATGGGGGACTTCAATTTGCCAGATGTCAACTGGGATTACCACACGGCCAACACGAGCAAGTCCAGGAGATTCCTAAATCACCTAGATGATAACTTCTTGGTGCAGGTGCTAAGGGAGTGTTGTGGTTTAACCCCGCCGGCAGCTAAACACCACATACCCGTTCACTCACCCTCCCCCCTCCCTCTGTGGGATGGGGGAGAGAAACGGGAAAGTGAAGCCTGTGAGTTGAGATAAAAACAGTTTATTAAGACAGGAAAATAATAATAACAATAATGATTATAATAGTACTACTAATAATAATGTGTACAAAACAAGTGTTGCACAATGCAATTGCTCACCACCCACTGACCGATGCCCAGCCTAACCCCGAGCAGCCCGGCTCCTCCACCCTGGCTAGCCACCCCTATATATTGTTTAGCATGACATCAAATGGGATGGAATACCCCTTTGGCCAGTTTGGGTCACCTGTCCTGGGTCTGTCCCCTCCCAGCTCTTGCTGCACCCCCAGCCTGTCCATTGGCAGGACAGAGTGAGAAGCTGAAAAGTCCTTGGCTTGGTGTAAGCACTGCTCTGTGACAATTAAAACATCAGCATGTTAACAACACTCTTCTCATCCTAATCCAAAACATAGCACCCTACCAGCTACTAGGAGGAAAATTAACTCTGTCCTAACTGAAAGCAGGACAGGGAGTCACTGTGATCTGAAACTTGGGGATGTTGATTTTTTTTTCAAATAATTCCTTACTATCAAATGGTTAAATGCTGGGACCAGTTTTCTTACCTCTGTTTCCCACACAGCCAAAATACTAAGACAGGACTTGTAGGTTTTCCTTCTGCCTGCTTTTTTCTTATGAATACTTATTAAGTATTAATAATAAGTATATATATATACTTATATATATGTGTGTGTATGTATATATATGTATGTATAAAATAAGTATTAATAATGGCAGTACCTGCCATTTCCTATGAATACTTATTAAGAGCTGACCATGTAGGAAACTGAGTTTCTCTCTCTGAAACTGTACACAGTGCTAACCTGGCAGCTGGCCCAGCTCCTGTGACATGAATGGTGAAATCACCAGCTGCCATGGATTTGGAAGGGGTAAAACAAATCAAGGCTTCCTCCTGTGTATTCTGCAATTAAATTCTGATCATAGACTAAGGGAAAGAAAAATAAATAAATAAATAAATAAATAAAGCCAGATAAAGATGTTTAGCAAATGCATAAACATAATAACCAATGTTATTTATGTTATGTTACCAATGTATAACCATAATAACCTCTTGTCATCCTTCACTCTCCTGGTCTTATTTGTGCTGATTCTGTTTAGCAAGGCCCTAATATGATTGTACAGACAGTTAGTCAAATGGAAAAATTCTCTTTAGAATTATTTCAAGTCCTTTATTTTAAGCAAAATTCAAGGGGTGATGGTGGAGGGACTTCCTGAGAACTGGTAGAAAAAGGTCTGGATTCAGCAGGTACATCAATCAAGTTCTTTCCAACTAATCCTTTAAAATTATGACCCTCAGGTTAGCTGATTCTCTCTTGTCCAGCTGGGACACAGTCAGTTGTGAGGAGATATCACAAACAGTGGCTTCAAAATCTTCTGTTTTTTTCCTTTAAAAGAGTAGGATATTGCTAAATTATTTCTCTGCAGTTCATGTCCTGCTTACCTATCCCAGCATCTACACACGTTAGGCTCCCTATTGCTTTTATTTAGCAAGGACAGTATTACAGAAATTCATGTTGGCAAGCACCATTTCATTTCTGATGTAACTATATTTTTGCTATTGCTTTTTGGTGTCCTGTAATAATAATTGTGCAGTCATCCACACCTACCTTCTGCATTCATTTAACAACATGCTGTGTGATCTTTCAGGGAACCACACTGAAAAAGCAATTGCGTATGGACATTTATAAATTTTCTGGACAAAAATCTTCTATGGTTTCACTTAATTCACTTAATTAAATACCCACCACACAAAAGATGGAAAGGGATTTACTGACAGAGGTGAGGAACCCTTGGCAACATGTTGAATATCTTCCAAGATAGCAGGCTAAGAAAAGTAATCCCCCCAAAATGTTCCATAAGTGCTAAAAATTCCAAATGAAGTCCTCTCTCCTAAAGCCATAGGATTGCATTACAGGGAAAGCTTGCTTTTTTCCGAAGATGGCACATTTTCAGCTCTTATGAGATAAATGTAAAGTAAAGTAAATACAGTAAAACTAACTTATGAGAGTAAACCAGCAAAAAGCTTAAAACTGTGGCCCTCTCTGTGAGGAAAGAATGATTCTTTCACTCACTTAGACACATGCACATGAAGCTTTCCTGTAGGAGAAAGGCAATTCCTTGATCTTCTCTTGTGACTGCTGCATAAACAGGATCTTTATGTATGTACATTTGTAAGAAAAGACAGTCATTACCTAGAGACCTGCACAGACAAGCTATGCAAAGACTGAACAGAATAAAACAAAACCAAACATATATATACATGCATATATATGTATATGTATCATTGTACTTTTTGTTTGTTTGTTCATTTCTTAGGGTGGGTAACTGGGGGAGTTTGGAATAAGAAGGGACTTATTTTCCCAAGTGAGACAGGAACCCAATAGGAAACCTGGGAACTCATCCTAAATTCAGTGAATGCCTTTATCCCATTTCCTTATCCGCTGTCTCAAGTTAGACTAACCACATGAATGACATTTATCCAGATACCTGTGCAGAGAGAGGACTCACATGAACAGAAAAGAGTAGTATCTTAGAGGGGAAAAAAAAATGGGCAGAGAACAGGATCTCACCTGAAAGGAGGTCATACTGTAAAGAACAACAATAAATTCCTTAGAACAAACTGAAAAACTAAATCAGACATTGATTTCCAGGCCAGATTGCTCTGCTATGATGCACAGGAATTAAATCCTCCCAGGACTCACTCCCTTCACAATACCCTTGAGATTACAACTAATTAGTGAGGGTATTCATGGAAAATTTTTGGCCAAGCTTTTCATGAGAATTTTTACTCTGCAAAATTTTACTAGACTGCAAAAATATGATCTAAAATGGATGAATGCATACTTTCCAAGTTTTTGCTGTGCTTGTGTCAGACAGGTCTTCATCCTAATCCAAAACATAGCATTCTACCAGGAAGAAAATTAACTCTGTTCTAACTGAAACCAGGACACTGGCCGCATCCCTGGAAGCTTCAAATAAGTTCCGAATCCCTGGAACCCTTAAAAAGCTTCTGAATGAAGCCCTGGATGTGCCTGTGTCTAGATGTGTCTTGCAAGTGGTTAACCCACGCACGAATTCTTAGCTTCGGAACTAAATTCTGTCTCAGTTACACCCCTACACACAGTCACGCAACTGAATTCCCCCCAACCGAAAGGTATCTTCGTTTGGGTTTTCGCGCGCAGAGTTACGTGTCACAAAATAAGAGCTCTTGGTTCTTTATTTGCCTCTTATGTTCAAAATCTTGGTGGACTCTAGTGCTACTATCGGCAAGGGCCACTAGGTGGGGCGCCTCCCTTTACCGGTCGCAGATCCAAAGTCCAAGAAGATCACGTCGGGGTCACCAATTTGTTGTAAATGAGGTCTCAACTCAATCTGAATTTAATAATATTTATAAAACAAATATTTCTAAAATGTATAAAAGGCAAGTAAACAGCGCTGGGTGTGCGGGGAGTCTACGCTCCACCAACACACACACATGAACATCAAACATTCTAAATATACAGAACATTGCTTTTACATACTAAAACTGAGTATGCCTATACAATCAGAAAAGTTAACAAACAATCCTTTAAGTTCCACGACTCAACAGTCTCCATTTTCCATTCCTTTTCTTGATTACTAACAAGTCTCCATTTTCCATTCCTTTTGAACAATATGTCTCGCTTTAAGTTGTCAAGCAACTCGGTCTTCAGGCCTTATGTATCCCGTTCTTCCCGGATAGAAGAAAAGCATATCCATGGCTTGTTCAGCCTGGAGAAGAGGAGGCTCAGGGGTGACCTTATCGCTCTTTATAGGTACCTCAAGGGAGGCTGTAGCGAGGTAGGGGTTGACCTGTTCTCCCACGTGCCTGGTGACAGGACGAGGGGGAATGGGCTTAAGTTGAGCCAGGGGAGTTTTAGGTTAGATGTTTGGAAGAACTTCTTCACTGAAAGAGTTGTTAGGCACTGGAACAGGCTGCCCAGGGAAGTGGTGGAGTCACCATCCCTGGAAGTCTTCAAAAGACGTTTAGATGTAGAGCTTAGGGATATGGTTTAGTGGGGACTGTTAGCGTTAGGTTGGAGGTTGGACTCGATGACCTTGAGGTCTCTTCCAACCTAGAAATTCTGTGATTCTGTGTGATTCTGTGATCTCCTTTTCAAGGCCAATTAGCCTGGGTCAAAAGGCACGTCCAGGTCAACAGGGGGCGTAACAGCAAAAGCCTTTGATGGCTGTAGCAGCAGAGGGGCCCATGGCGTAGCAGTCAGATCAGTAAAGGAGCCCACAGCTCCCTCACTGTCTGGCAAACCACACGTTTCTGACTGTGGTCCCACATGGCTCTTTAAGGCCTCAGAGATTGCTCGCCAGGTGCCGAGCAATCCCACTGCAACCTTGTCATTTTTAGTTGCAGAGTCCCACACCTTGACCTCAGTTTGGTCCCATATTTCAGTCTCATAATCTGTCCGATTGTTAATAAGGAGAATAAGCTGTAAGGTTACCAGGACAGTCTTTGTTCCTAAGGATGTATGATTCCCTATAATGCGCAACTGCTTACCAGTGAGAGGCAGTTGTGTGCACAGGTCCGCTTCTCTCAGCTCGAGCTTCTCTCCAGCTCCAGTGCGCCTGTTTCCAGCAACTTTCTGTACGAGCTTCTCTGAGCAGTTTGCTGAGTTTGGCCGAACCTATCTTCAGGAGGCGATCAATGTGCCTGTTCCCGTCCTGGTCTCCGTTCTGTTAGCCTGTTCCTTTTCATTCCTACTTTCTGCTTCTTAATTGATGATAACTTCATCACTTCGTGTTGCCTTCTTTTTTTTTTTTTTCTCTTGAGGGCAGGCTCCCCTCTTATACCCTTCTCTCCACAGCAGTTCTTTTCAAAACAACTTTTCATTGGTCAAACAACTTTGAATGTAACAACAACAGCAAACACCCAGCAACTTCCATGCCTTAATGGCTGGAGAACAAGAAACCGGAGACTGCATGGAGTCTCCTGAATCACCCTTCTTTGTTCCCTCTAAACTCTTTTATATTCCTGATGGCCTCGTCGTTAAGAGTCTAATGTTATCTCAACCACGGGGCTTTCCAAACCCTATGGCCACACTCTCAAATCTCCCCCTTCTTTATTAATATCAACCATTTTCTCGACACGAATTACCACTCCATATATAACAATCATTATTGTAAGTATTATTATTATTTTCTTGTCTTTATCTCAACTCACAGCCTTCCCTTTCCCATTTCTCTCTCCCATCCCAGAGAAGGAGGGGGGGAGGTGAGCGAGCGGCCCTGTGTTGTTTAGCTGCCCGCAGGGTTAAACCACAACAGAAAGAAAAGCTGTAAATGAACTTGTAAAGAAAATGAAGAAAATTACATATGTCCCAGTTCAAATTTGGAATGGAATCGATCTAAGAGGATTATGGGAGAAGGCTTTATGGGTGGTAATTGGTTTGCTAAAATAAGGGTGGTTGTATTGGGGATATGTGGAGGATTGTTAATAATTCCATGTTTAATACCCTGTATTACCAGACTAATACACTCGGTTATACAAGGAATGCAAATATCTGCGGTACCTGTTGACCCAGCACCAGGGAAAGTGAAAACCCATTCCCTGATGATAATAAAAACAAACAAAGATACAAAATTGTTATCAATTGGTATCAATTCGGCAAGTATTGACTTGATTAGAAAGGAAAACACGAATCAGTGCCATGAAAAAGGAGATGGGGGATTGTGAGATGTGTTCATCTGATTCATGTCAGTATGGAACAATGCTAGGGCTGCATGGTATGATGAATGTGACCTTCTGTCTCACATACACTTGTATAACCACAAGTCTAAGAAAAAGAGTGGTTAATGTATATAGTTCTTGTATCTTGCAAAGGAATGTTTTAGTAATTTGTGTCAATAGAGAGCTTGAAGGGAAATGTATTTGTAGGCTTTTCCTTGAAGTCTCTGATATCTGGGGGGGGGGTTCAGAACAACTGCTAACTATTATGACTATTGCATGGGATACTATGCAAGTCTCTGATATCTGGCCAGGAGATTAAGGAGAAGGGGAGAACTGAAGAACAACTAAAAGACCAAGCTTGCAGGGGATGATGCACAAGTCTCTGACATACAGCCAAGTTGGACAAAGGAGAAGGACAAGAGGGAGGAAGACTATGAGCCTTCAGCACGAGAGACCCGCAGAGACCCCCAGAGGGACCACCGGAGACTGATATGCATGCTCCAGTAGGAGGGTTTGGATTCCGGAAACTAATTATAATAACCCTGGTTTTTTTTAGAAGTAGTAATGAATATGTATTAGCCTAGGAGCATAAAAATCAGCTGCTTGATGTTACTGGTGTGCGTCTTGGTGGAGCAGACTCCCAGCGCACCCTGCGCTGTTTGCTTACCTCTATTCCTTTAATAAATTGTAAACTTTGATTATAGTCCTATTTTGAGGGACTGAGTGCGCCAGGGGTCTCTGCTCCACCAAGGCGGACACCAGTTACATCAAGCAGCTGATTTTTATGCTCCTAGGCTAATACATATTCTTTATTACTTCTAAAAAAAAAATGTTATTACAATTAGTTTCCGGAATTCAAACCCTCCTACTGGAGTATGTGTATCAGTCTCCAGAGAACAAGTAGAAAAGTCCTACAAGGAGCGGCTGGGGGAGCTGGAGAAAAGCCTGGAGAAAAGGTGGCTCAGGGGCGACCTTATCGTTCTTTATAAATACATTAAAGGAGGCTGTAGTGAGGTGGGGATTGGTCTATTCTCCCACGTGCCTGGTGACAGGACGAGGGGGAATGTGCTAAAGTTGCGCCAGGGGTGTTTTAGGTTGGATATTAGGAAGAACTTCTTTACTGAGAGGGTTGTGAGGCATTGGAATGGGCTGCCCAGGGAAGTGGTGGAGTCACCATCCCTGGAGGTCTTTAAAAGGCATTTATATGTTGAACTTAGTGATATGGTTTTGTGGAGGACTTGTTAGTGTTAGGTCAGAGGATGGACTTGATGATCTTGAGGTCTCTTCCAACCTAGACAATTCTGTGATTCTGTGAATGGCTTTCACTTCTGCAAACTGCTCAATTTACCTTCTCCCTCAGCAGCTTCTTCATCTCGTCGTGTAGGACTCCATACAGCAGCCTTCCATCTCTGATGCTTTCCCACAGTATGACAGGACACATCAGTGAACAGGGCATATTTCTTCTCATTCTCTGGTAACTGGTTGTACAGTGGGGCTTCTTCAGCACAGACCACCTCCTCCTCTGATGATATCCCAAAGTATTTGCCTTCTGGCCAGTCCATAATCACTTCCAAGATTCCTGGGTGTAGTGGGTTTACGCGGCAAGGTTTTGGTAGCAGGGAGCCATAGGGGTGGTTTCTGTGAGAAAGATCTAGAAGCTGCCCCATGTTTGGGAAGGGCCCCATTGTTTTCCAGAGCTTAGCCAATAAGCGATGTTGTTTTGCACCTCTGTGAGAGCATATTTAAGACGGGGAAAAAAACACTGCGGCACACAGCAGCTGGGAGAGTGAAGGGAGTGAGGAACGGCACCAAGGTCAGTGTAGAAGGAGGGGGAGAGGTGCTCCAGGCGCCGGAGCAGAAGTCCCCTGCGGCCTGTGGTGAGGACCATGGTGAAGCAGGATGTCCCCCTGCAGCCCATGGAGTACCACAGTGGAGCAGGTGGCCCTGCACCAATGGAGGCTGCCGCCTGTGGAAGACCCCTGCTGGAGCAGATTCCGGGCCGGACCTGTAGCCCGTGGAGAGGAGACCACGCAGGAGCAGGTGACCTGGCAGGAGCTGCTGCCCGTGGGGGAGCCAGGTTGGAGCAGTTTGCTCCTGAGGGATGGACCCCGTGGTACGGACCCATATCTGGAGCAGTTCTGGAAGAGCTGCTGCCTGTGGGAAGCCCACGCCGGATCAGTTCATCAAGGACTGCATCCCGTGGGTGGGACCCCACAGCACAGGGGACGAGAGTGACCGAGAAGGAGCGGCAGAGAAGCGCTGTAGACTGACCATAACCCCCATTCCCCCGTTCCCCTGCGCCGCTCGGGGGGAGGAGGTGGAAGAGGGTGGATGGGGGGGAAGGTGCTTTTGGTTTCTTTCCTTTGTTTCTCACTTCTCTAGCTTGTTAGTAATGAGCAATAAATCTTGTGATTCTGTGATTCTGTGTTACTATCTTCTTATGCTCAGTCTGTTTTGCCCATTACAATACTTATTGCGTGATTTTCTCGTCCTTATCTCAGCCCTTGAGCCCTTTTCACATATTTTCTCCCCGTTTGTCTTTGAGGAGGGGGAGTGAGAGAGCGGCTGTGGTGGAGCTCGGCTGCCCACTCAAGCGGAACCACGACACTGGGCGACTGGGGTTTCCTATTCGAGCCTGCTGAGTAATCAGTGCAACCCACTTGCTCCATGTAGCATCAGTTGCATGATGTGTAGAGGGGACCCTTCGTTTGAACATCCAGCCCAGTACCAGCAGTTGGGGTGCCAGGAGGAGCTGCGCTTAAGTACCGACCACTTCCGAAGCAGATCGAACTCCTTCATATGCTGCCAGTATCTCCTTTTCAGTTGGAGTATAGCGGGCCTCAGATCCTCTGTATCCCCGACTCCAAAACCCCAGGGGCCGACCTCGAGTTTCCCCAGGTTCTTTCTGCCAGAGGCTCCAGGTGGGGCTGTTTTCCCCGGCTGCGGTGTAGAGCACATTGTTTACATCTGGTCCTGTTTGGACTGGCCCAAGGGTTACTGCATGAACTATTTCCTGCTTGATTTGTTCAAAGGCTTGTCGTTGCTCAGGGCCCCATTCAAACTCATTCTTCTTACGGGTTACTTGGTAGAGCCGGTTTACAATCAGACTGCCATTTGGAATGTGCATTCTCCAAAACCCCACAACACCTAGGAAAGTTTGTGTTTCTCTTTTGCTAGTTGGTGGAGACATAGCTGTTATTTAGTTGATCACATCCATTGGGATTTGACGACGTCCATCTTGCCATTTTATTCCTAAAAACTGGATCTCTTGTGCAGGTCCTTCAACTCTATTTTTTTTTTTTTTTTGGTGGAAAAATCATCCTTCAGAAGGATTTGGACTATTTTCTTCCCTTTCTCGAAAACTTCCTCTGCTATGTCACCCCACACAATAATGTCATCGATGTACTGCAGGTGTTCAGGAGCTTCCCCCTGCTCCAGCGCAGACTGGATCAGCCCATGGCAAATGGTAGGGCTGTGTTTCCACCCCTGGGGCAGTAGATTCCAAGTATATTGGACTCCCCTCCAAGTGAAAGCAAACTGTGGCCTGCACTCTGCTGCTAGAGGGATGGAGAAAAATGCATTAGCGATATCAATTGTGGCATACCACTTGGCTGCCTTCGATTCGAGTTCGTACTGGAGTTCTAGCATATCCGGCACAGCAGCACTCAGTGGTGGCGTCACTTCGTTCAGGCCACGATAGTCCACTGTTAGTCTCCACTCACCGTTAGACTTTCGCACTGGCCATATGGGACTATTAAAAGGTGAATGAGTCTTGCTGATCACTCCTTGGCTCTCCAATTGACGAATTAGCTTATGGATGGGAATCAGGGAGTCTCGGTTGGTGCAATATTGCCACCAGTGCACAGTTGTGGTAGCAATTGACACTTGCTGTTCTTCGACCCTCAGCAACCCCACAACAGAGGGGTCCTCTGAGAGACCAGGCAAGGTAGATAATTGTTTAATGCCCTCTGTCTCTAAAGCAGCTATACCAAAAGCCCACCGGAACCCTTTTGGGTCCTTGCAATATCCTCTTCTAAGATAGTCTATGCCAAGGATACATGGAGCATCCAGGCCAGTCACAATGCGGTGCTTTTCCCACTCATTCCCAGTCAGACTCACTTCAGCCTCCAATACAGTCAACTGCTGAGATCCCCCTGTCACTCCACAAATACAGATGGGCTCTGGCCCTTTATAGCTCGATGGCATTATAGTGCATTGTGCACCGGTGTCTACTAAAGCCTTATACTTCTGAGCGTCTGACGTGCCAGGCCATTGAATCCACACAGTCCAATAAACTCGATTGTCCCTTTTCTTCCCCTGGCTGGAGGCAGGGCCCCCCTAATCCTGGTCAGAATCTTCTTCGTTTCTGTGTTTGAAGGACTGTCTGCTGGAAGTTGGAGCAGCAAGCTTTTCAGAGAACCCCTTTTTCCCGATTGTTTTCTTTTGCAACTCACATACCGATGCCTCTAGGGTCGCGGTAGATTTTCTGTCCCATTTTCTCATGTCCTCTTCATGTCACGTAAGTAAAACCACAGGGTGGCACGGGGTGTGTACCCACTGTACCCACTATATCATCTTCCTTGCACAGAAGGATGCTTACTCCTGATAGCTGAGACACCGGTTTGTGCAGGAGGGGAGGAAGATAGATTCTCTTTAAGTTGGTAGAAGTCTCCAGAAAGTTTCTCCACAGCTGAGATGCAGGCCTGTATCGAAGAGGAGAGACTTTCTTCGTACTGCCGGAGTTGTTTAGCCACTTCATCCACTGTGGGTTCCTCATGGTCTTTCCAGGCCACTACTGCCAATGAGCTGGCATATGATGATGGTGCACTCCGTACAAACTCCCTCTATATGGGTTATGTACATTTGACTTCATCTGGATCTGTGGATATTTGTTCCTTCTCTGTGGATATTTGGTCCCTATAAATCACCTCCCATACGGCTAGTTCCCTCAGGTACTGGATTCCCTTCTCCATAGTGGTCCACTTGCCTGGTAGACATAAAAGTTCTTCCTTGAAGGGATACCTTTCCCTCACAGCTGAGAGGAGACGCCTCCAGAGGCTGTGAGATTGTGCTCCATCTGCAATTGCTTTGTTAATGCTTGCGTCTCTAGGAAGGGATCCCAGCCGTCTGGCTTCCCTGCCCTCTAATTCCACACAATTGGCTCCGGTGCCCCAGCACCGGAGCAGCCAGGTGACAAGCTGCTCACCTATGCAGTGACCAAAATATTTTCGCACATATTGTAGCTCTCGCTGGTACAGGTTTCGGGTAGTTACTGTTGTTTTTTCGACATCTTCATCTTCATCCTCCTGCTCCTCTGATGGCCCAGTGTCATGGTTTAACCCGGCTGGCAGCTAAACACCACGCAGCCGTTCGCTCACCCTCCCCCCTCCCTCTCTGGGACGGGGGAGAGAAATGGAAAGTGAAGCCCGTGAGTTGAGATAAAGACAGTTTAATAAGACAGGAAAATAATGATAATAATAATAATAATAATAATAATAATAATAATAATAATAATAATAATAATAATAATAATACAATGATGATAATAGTACTACTAATAATAATATGTACAAACAAGTGATGCACAATGCAATTGCTCACCACCCGCTGACCGATGCCCAGCTTAACCCCGAGCAGTCCGGCCCCCTCCCCCCGGCTAGCCACCCCTATATATTGTTTAGCATGACGTCAGATGGTATGGAATACCCCTTTGGCTAGTTCGGGTCACCTGTCCTGGGTCTGTCCCCTCCCAGCTCTTACTGCACCCCCAGCCTGCCTGTTGGCAGGACAGAGCAAAAGGCTGAGGTGTCCTTGGCTTGGTATAAGCACTGCTCTGCAACAATTAAAACATCGGGGTGTTATCAGCACTCTTCTCATCCTAAGCCAAAACACAGCATTCCACCAGCTACTAGGAAGAAAATTAATTCTGTTCTAACTGAAACCAGGACATCTATCCACCCCTTATTCCATACCACTTATGTCATGCTCAGGTTACACTCTTTTCCATACATTCTAATTAGTCACCTATAGTAGTCATGGTAGTGCTAACATACAGTATTATATAGCAATTAACATGGTACAATTCAGTTCATGGGCTATTCTCACCCAGTATTAAATCTCCTTGAGGTACACACCGGACCTCTCCGTTCTTTTGCATCACCCACCAAGTGTATCCAGGTCCCTGAGCGAAAACAATTCCACAAATAGGTTTGCCTTTTCCTGAGGCAGGAGTAGCCCAGACTGTTTCACCCAGCATATTTCTTACATGCACTACAGGAACTTTATCCCCATCTACAGTACGTAACAGGTTTGATTGGGCAGGTCCAGCTCGGTTGGCAGATCCCCTAGTATTGACTAGCCAGGTGGCCTTTGCCAAGTGCGTATCCCAGTTTTTGAATGTCCCAGCGCCCATTGCTTTCAATGTAGTCTTTAACAGTCCTTTGTATCGTTCAACTTTCCCGGAGGCTGGTGCATGATAGGGGATGTGATACACCCACTCAATACCATGTTCTTTGGCCCAAGTGTCTATAAGGTTGTTTCGGAAATGAGTTCCATTGTCTGACTCTCTTCTTTCTGGGGTACCATGTCGCCATAGGACTTGCTTTTCAAGGCCCAGGATAGTGTTCCGGGCGGTGGCATGAGGCACAGGGTATGTTTCCAGCCATCCGGTGGTTGCTTCCACCATTGTAAGTACGTGGCGCTTGCCATTGCGAGTTTGAGGGAGTGTGATGTAATCAATCTGCCTAGGCCTCTCCATATTTATATTTCAGCCATCGTCCTCCATACCAAAGAGGCTTTGACCGTTTGGCTTGCTTGATTGCAGCGCATGTTTCACAGTCATGAATAACCTGTGCTATAGCGTCCATGGTCAGGTCCACCCCTCGATCACGAGCCCATCTGTATGTTGCATCTCTACCTTGATGGCCTGAGGTGTCATGGGCCCATCGGGCTATAAATAATTCACCTTTCATGCTGCCAATCCAGATCCACCTGAGCTACTTCAATCTTAGCAGCCTGATCCACCTGCTGGTTGTTCTGATGTTCTTCAGTAGCCCGATTCTAGGGCACATGAGCATCTACGTGACGTACTTTCACAGCCAGGTTCTCTACCCGAGCAGCAATATCTTGCCACAATGCAGCAGCCCAGATGGGTTTGCCCCTACGCTGCCAGTTGTTTTGCTTCCATTGCTGTAACCATCCCCACAGGGCATTTGCTACCATCCATGAATCGGTGTAGAGATAGAGAACTGGCCATTTTTCTCGTTCAGCAATGTCTAAAGCCAGCTGAATGGCCTTCACTTCTGCAAACTGACTCGATTTACCTTCTCCCTCAGCAGCTTCTGCAACTCGTCGTGTAGGACTCCATACAGCAGCCTTCCATCTCCGATGCTTCCCCACAGTATGACAGGACCCATCAGTGAACAGGGCATATTTCTTTTCATTCTCTGGTAACTGGTTGTACAGTGGGGCTTCTTCAGCACGACCCACCTCCTCCTCTGATGATATCCCAAAGTATTTACCTTCTGGCCAGTCCATAATCACTTCCAATATTCCTGGGCGACTGGGGTTTCCTATTCGAGCCCGCTGAGTAATTAGTGCAATCCACTTGCTCCATGTAGCATCAGTTGCATGATGCGTAGAAGAGACCCTTCCCTTGAACATCCAGCCTAGTACCGGCAATCGGGGTGCTAGGAGGAGCTGCGCTTCAGTACCGACCACCTCCGAAGCAGATCGAACTCCTTCATATGCTGCCAGTATCTCCTTTTCAGTTGGAGTATAGCGGGCCTCAGACCCTCTGTATCCCCGGCTCCAAAACCCCAGGGGCCGACCTCGAGTTTCCCCAGGTTCTTTCTGCCAGAGGCTCCAGGTGGGGCCGTTCTCCCCGGCTGCAGTGTAGAGCACATTCTTTACATCTGGTCCTGTTCGAACTGGCCCAAGGGCTACTGCATGGACTATTTCCTGCTTAATTTGTTCAAAGGCTTGTCGTTGCTCAGGGCCCCATTCAAATTCATTCTTCTTACGGGTTACTTGGTAGAGCGGGTTTACAATCAGACTGTAATTTGGGATGTGCATTCTCCAAAACCCCACAACGCGTAGGAAGGTCTGTGTTTCTTTTTTGTTAGTTGGTGGAGACATAGCTGTTATTTTGTTGATCACATCCATTGGGATTTGACGACGTCCATCTTGCCATTTTATTCCTAAAAACTGGATCTCTCGTGCAGGTCCTTTGACTTTATTTTGTTTTATGGCAAAACCGGCTTTCAGAAGGATTTGGACTATTTTCTTCCCTTTCTCGAAAACTTCCTCTGCTGTGTCACCCCACACAATAATGTCATCGATGTACTGCAGGTGTTCAGGAGCTTCCCCCTGCTCCAGTGCAGACTGGATCAGTCCATGGCAAATGGTAGGGCTGTGTTTCCACCCCTGGGGCAGCCGATTCCAAGTATATTGGACTCCCCTCCAAGTGAAGGCAAACTGTGGCCTGCACTCTGCTGCTAGAGGGATGGAGAAAAATGCATTAGCGATATCAATTGTGGCGTACCACTTGGCTGCCTTCGATTCAAGTTCGTACTGAAGTTCCAGCATGTCCGGCACTGCAGCACTCAGTGGTGGCGTCACTTCGTTCAGGCCACGATAGTCCACTGTTAGTCTCCACTCGCCATTAGACTTTCGCACTGGCCATATGGGACTATTGAAAGGTGAATGAGTCTTGCTGATCACTCCTTGGCTCTCCAATTGACGAATTAGCTTATGGATGGGAATCAGGGAGTCCCGGTTAGTGCGATATTGCCGCCGGTGCACAGTTGTGGTAGCGATTGGCACTTGCTGTTCTTCGACCCTCAGCAACCCCACAACAGAGGGGTCCTCTGAGAGACCAGGCAAGGTAGATAATTGTTTAATGCCCTCTGTCTCTAAGGCAGCTATACCAAAAGCCCACCGGAACCCTTTTGGGTCCTTGCAATATCCTCTTCTGAGATAGTCTATGCCAAGGATACATGGAGCATCCGGGCCAGTCACAATACGGTGCTTTTCCCACTCATTCCTAGTCAGACTCACTTCAGCCTCCAATACAGTCAACTGCTGAGATCCCCCTGTCACTCCACAAATATAGATGGGCTCTGGTCCTTTATAGCTCAATGGCATTATAGTGCATTGTGCACCGGTGTCTACTAAAGCCTTATACTTCTGTGCGTCTGATGTGCCAGGCCATCGAATCCACACAGTCCAATAAACTCGATTATCCCTTTCCTCCCCCTGGCTGGAGGCAGGGCCTCCCTAATCCTGGTCGGAATCTTCATCGTTTCTGTGTTTGAAGGACTGTTTGCTGGAAGTTGGAGCAGCAAACTTTTCAGAGAATCCCTTCTTCCTGATTGTTTTCTTTTGCAACTCACGTACCCGTGCCTCTAGGGTCGTGGTAGATTTTCCATCCCATTTTCTCATGTCCTCTCCATGGTCTCATAAGTAAAACCACAGGGTGGCACGGGGTGAGTACCCACCATATCGTCTTCCTTGTGTGGATGAACGACTACCCCTGATAGCTGAGACACTGCTCTGTACAGGTACGGAGGAGAATAATCTCTCTTCAAGTTGGTGAACCTTTTCAGAAAGTTTCTTCACAGCTGAGACGCAGGCCTGTAAGGAAGAGGAGAGACTTTCTTCGTACTGCCGGAGTTGTTTAGCCACTTCATCCACTGTGGGTTCCTCATCCTCTTTCCAGGCCATTATTGCCAATGAGCTGGCATATGATGATGGTGCACTCCGTACAAACTTCCGCCACATGGGTCGTGTACACCTGACTTCATCTGGATCTTTGGATGTTTGTCTGAGGTCTGGATCCTCATAAATCACTTCCCGTACGGCTAATTCCCTCAGATACTGGATTCCCTTCTCCATAGTGGTCCACTTGCCTGGTAGACATAAAAGTTCTTCCTTGAAGGGATACCTTTCCCTCACAGCTGAGAGGAGACGCCTCCAGAGGCTGTGAGATTGTGCTCCATCTGCAATTGCTTTGTTAATGCTTGCGTCTCTAGGAAGGGATCCCAGCCGTCTGGCTTCCCTGCCCTCTAATTCCACACAATTGTCTCCAGTGTCCCAGCACCGGAGCAGCCAGATGACAAGCTGCTCACCTATACAGCGACCAAAATCTTTTCGCACATCTCGTAACTCACGCTCGTTTAGGCTTCGGGTAGTTACTGTTGATTTTTCGGCATCCTCATCTTCCTCCTCCTGAACCCTTGATGGCCCAGCGTCGTCGTCGTCTCCGTCGTCTCTATACCTAGATTTGGCAGAAGACTCTCTGCGTTCTAAACGACCTGAATCTCTATACCATTTTTTCACCTTCTCTACAGGGGCAGCTTGCAGTGCTACTGCTCGTTTCTCTGACCTTGTTACGGGGTCTGCCACAGAGGTTGGAATACCCTCTGCAGGGTCAACTTGCACTGCTACAGCTCGTTTCTCTAACCTTGTTATAGGGTCTGCCACAGAGGTTGGAATACCCTCTGCAGGGTCAACTTGCACTGCTACAGCTCGTTTCTCTGACCCAGCTACAGGAGCTGGAGCGGCTGCAGGAGCTGAAGCAGCTGCAGGAACCGGAGCTGGAGCAGCTGCAGGAACCGGAGCTGGAGCGGCTGCAGGAGCTGGAACTGGAGCGGCTGCAGGAACCGGAGCTGGAGCGGCTGCAGGAGCTGGGACTGGAGCAGCTGCAGGAACCAGAGCTGGAGCGGCTGCAGGAACCAGAGCTGGAGCGGCTGCAGGAGCCGGAACTGGAGCGGCTGCAGGAGCTGGGACTGGAGTGGCTGCAGGAGCTGGGATTGGAGCATCTGCAGAAGCTGGGACTGGAGCATCTGCAGAAGCTGGGACTGGAGCGGCTGCAGAGTCCACCGTAGGGGTCACAGTGGCCGTTGGATCTGTCACGGGACTTGGAGTGGCCGCAGGGTCTGTCACTAAGTTGATAGCAGTATCCATGGCAGCTCGATAGGCATGAGCCAGGCCCCAGCATGTTACAATGATTTGTGTTACTTTGGAACTTCCCGAATCGCGACACCTTTTATTCAAGCATTCTGCCAGTTTTTGAGGATTTTGCAGTTGTTCAGGGGTGAATTTCCAAAACACTGGGGGTGCCAACTGGTCTAGATGCCTGCCCATATCCTCCCATACTCCCTGCCACCCACAACTATACTGCCTCCGGGCAGCTCTCCGGATGAGCTTCCTAAGTAGTTGTTTAACTTTAAGCAGAACCTGAAGTGCATTCAGGAGGCAGAACAACAGGACTATGCTGGTCTGAGTACCCCAAGGATATTCAATATCTTGGAGAGCTATTGTAATAAACTCAGAGGATAAGAGGGTGGTGAAGGAGGAAGGGAGAGTGATCAAGGAGGGTACAGGGGTGGTGAAGGAGAAAGGGAGAGTGATCAAGTAAGAAAAATTATCTTCCCCTTTCCCCTCCACAGATTGACTCCCTAATGAAAAAAGGCAACAGATATAATTGCTAATAGTTTCCAAAATACAGTTTCCAAAGTATAGAATCGAAGATGTTACTGAGTACAAATACCAGGTTAGAGTCATGGCCAGATATTTCATCATCTCATAAGCCACTGATACAACACACAGTACCATAATGGTCTGAAACCAGGGCCCGGAGAGGATAAACAACATGACAGAGAGCACATAAGGAAAATAACGTGCTATAATACTCAATTTGGAAAACAGGCGCAGCACAGTTGAGATTAAAGCAATCAGCATTATGACAAGTGACTATTAAGCAGGTCTAATCCTTACACCAATTTTAGTTTAACACACTCTGGTCAGATCTGCCGTTATCTCAACCTTTCGTGCCCCACGTTGGGCGCCAAAAAGACTGTCGTGGTTTAACCCGGCTGGCAGCTAAACACCACGCAGCCGTTCGCTCACCCTCCCCCCTCCCTCTCTGGGACGGGGGAGAGAAATGGAAAGTGAAGCCCGTGAGTTGAGATAAAGACAGTTTAATAAGACAGGAAAATAATAATAATAATAATAATAATAATAATACAATGATGATAATAGTACTACTACTAATAATATGTACAAACAAGTGATGCACAATGCAATTGCTCACCACCCGCTGACCGATGCCCAGCTTAACCCCGAGCAGTCCGGCCCCCTCCCCCCGGCTAGCCACCCCTATATATTGTTTAGCATGACGTCAGATGGTATGGAATACCCCTTTGGCTAGTTCGGGTCACCTGTCCTGGGTCTGTCCCCTCCCAGCTCTTACTGCACCCCCAGCCTGCCTGTTGGCAGGACAGAGCAAAAGTCTGAGGTGTCCTTGGCTTGGTATAAGCACTGCTCTGCAACAATTAAAACATCGGGGTGTTATCAGCACTCTTCTCATCCTAAGCCAAAACACAGCATTCCACCAGCTACTAGGAAGAAAATTAATTCTGTTCTAACTGAAACCAGGACACCCAGCCTCATCTTCTCTATACCTAGACCTAGCAGAAGACTCTCTGCGTTCTAAATGACCTGAATCTCTATACCATTTTTTCACCTTGTCTACAGGGGCAACTTGCACTGCCAAAGCTCGTTTCTCTGACCCAGCCACAGGGCCTGCCATAGGGGTTGAAACAACCACCGGGACCATCACGGGAGCTGGTAGGACTGCTGGCCCTGTCACAGGAGCTGAAACAACTGCTATATATATATATACTATACTATACTATACTATACTATACTATACTATACTATACTATACTATACTATACTATACTATACTATATATATTGCATAAAATGTAATATCTTCTTGTCAGTTCTTCTCTAAAATGTTGCCCCTTAGGTATATATCAGAATTTTAGAATTATAGGTATATATCAGCTTTGCAGCTACTGCTTGTCAGTTATGTCTGAATCTGTCTGCTGTTTTCACATTGGTGTACCCACATATATTATTATTGGTGTACCCACATATATTATTATTGTATAATTCTATGTGTGTGTATATATATGTGTGTGTATATATAATTCTCTCTATATATAATTATATATAATATGATATATATATTTCATATATATATATTATATTATATATATTATATATATATAATTCTATGTATATATATTTCTGTAGGGCTGTATTCCTGTATTTATGTGTGTACTCTTTTTTCTAAACATTACCTTACTATGGGATAAGAATAAAGATATACATTAGTAGATTATAAGGCCTTCTTGACTATTAACTTCTCATGTGCTTTCTAAAAGATGAATGTAAATTTCTCTTTCTCTTACAGACATTAAAAATACTTCTCTGTTAATAGTTCCCCAGAATAGAGTATAAATATTCATAATGTAGAGCATTGCTGCCTTTTTGATCCCGTAAATAGAGCTCACTAAGAACTTTACATGAAAATTGTTGAAATTTGAAGCTTTTATATTTTTTTTCCCTAAAAATAATAAAAAAATGATTTCTTCAAAAAAAATCATTATTAGCAAGATCCTATTGTTTTCTATAAATGGAGATTATAAAACTCGTTTGTCATTAGGTTATGTCCTTCTGGTAAAGTATTTTCAAGACTGTAACAATTATAGTATAAATATAATTTAACTAACATCATCAGTTAAAATTAATATTAAAAATATTTGTCATTTGTAAACAACTTTAAAAAGTTGTATCTATATTTTAAATTTACATTGACAAGTTTTTGTTGGTATGACTAAACTCGCTTTTAGCGAATTGCTAGTTTAGGTATTGTAAAAAATAATAGTCAGTGTATGTCCCCATGGGCTAATTGCCAAATGGCTATTCACCTTCCTCAATATGTTAGGCAAAATTATTATTACACAGAAATAATCTTTGTTGATTTGTTTGGCTTTTGAATGGCAGATATTTATAAATCATATGTGCCAGGACTGGCCTGACCTTTTGTATTTCACCTTTGATTTTTGTTTTGTTTTATTTTGTTTTCTTAGTTGTATTTTTCAAAAGGAATACAAAGTTGCAACCCAATCAGAATTCACTCAGAATTTACTACCTGCTGCAACTGTTAAGATAACAGGCAGAAAAGAATTTACAAGGGAAAAGGAAAAAAAAAATGAAGAAAAGGAAAGAAAAGTCACCTGGCCCTAATCATCTCTTGAGCCACTGAACAAACAAGCCAGTTTTTCTGCACAGGCAACTATAAATCTTTCCTTCCTTATCACTTTTTACATTCTCAATTAATGTTAGTCCATCCCATATTTTTATGTTGAGACTTTTACAGCCTTTGTTTCATAAACCAAATAGTTACTTTTGAATTTTAACAATATTTAGTGTACACATATGGATGTGTATGCGTTGTTCCACTCTAAAGGAAGAAGACTGATTATTTTGCATTCAATTTACTCTTTTTTTTTTCTGCCTAATCTATTGGTGCCTACAGAAGAAAACAGTAATAAATCATTTATAAAATCAGCACAATCCCTTCTACAGGGAAATATAGTGAGGCAGACTGTCTCATAAATTGTTTAGAATAACACAGCTCTCCAGTGATTTAGCCTGATTTGTCTGTTAAAACAAACAAACAAACAAACAAACAAAAAACAGAAACCCACAAACCCACAGATGGTGATTCCTGCTATTATAAAAGGGGTAGGGAATGTGTGCACTTAAGGCAAAAACAATGAGTCCAAGTACCTTTTTATTTTCTTGCAGACAATGCAGACAACATCACATTTACAAACAGACCATGGACTACAGAAATTATAAGGAATGAAGCATTGTGGAATGAAAGTAACAAGAATGAATTTTCTGTATTTATTGCAGAGTTTTCATGTTCACACAGCCTGCACTTTTGCTTAATCATAGAATCATAGAATATCCTGAGTTGGAAGGGACCCATAAGGATCATCAAGTCCAACTCCTGGCACCACATAGGTCTACCCAAAAATTCAGACCATATGACTAAGTGCACAGTCCAAATGCTTCTTAAACTCCGACAGGCTTGGTGCCATGACTACGGCCCTGGGGAGCCTATAGGGGAAAGAAGCAAAAGAAGCCCCATTAAATTGACTCAGCATCCCAAATCTTTCCACTGTCTTAGTATGTGGATCAGTGACAGTGACAAAATAGTACTGTGTGCTGGCAGCTTGATTTCTGACATTTTCTGGGCCGTATGAAAGATCACATCCACAAACACTTCTGTCATATTCTCTTCCAGATTGTGGTATATTAAACTGAGGAAATAAGTATGTTTTGCTTGGGATCATAGATTCATCAAAATTAAAAAAGGAAAAGACCTGTTAGTTGTGGAGGAATGGTTAAGCGAAATAGGACACGTGGATGTTGGGCAGTTAAGAGGCAATGGGCTAGTAAAGTACCGTACTCAACTCACATGAGTCTGGCACGTACACAGCTGGCTGAGAGCCAATCAGGCTCAAGGACACGATGCCCTTGAGCGATGGGGAAAGTCCCTAAGGCGGGATGGTGGCTAAAAGAAGGAGGAACTACCTGAAAAGAGCGGGAAATGTTAGCCAATCCTGAGCTTAGTTTTTGCAATATGTATGAGTTGATTATGTTCGAACTAGATAAAAGGCGACTGAGCTATCCATTAAAGTTGAAGTTCATTGTTCACTCATATTGAGCGTCTCTGTCTTCCTTCCGTCGACAACAAATTGGCGCCCGAACAGGGACCAGTCTGAACGGGATTTGGACACTGCTGGCAGTGATCCTGGGCCACGTGTTCGACGGAATAAGGGAGGAACTGGTCCTGCAACGCAGCCCAGGAGGTGGAAGGGACAAGAATCCCCGCACCCGCGTCGGGAAGGTGAAAGGGACGTGGAGTCCCCGCACCCGGGAGAGGATCCCGCCGGTCACGCGTCGCCGAGGTCTGAAAGGTGAAAGGGACAGGAGTCCCCGCACCCGCAGCTCAGAAGGTGGAAGGGAGTCCCCGCACTCGGGATGAGCCTATAAAGGGTCCCGCCGGAAAAGCGCCGCCGAGGTCTTTGGAAAGGCTGTAACTGTATATATAAAGGTATGAAAGACAAGCGGCGTATAATTTGCTCAGATGCTTTTTAGAAAAGCGGAGTATTTTAGATATAGATTGTAGAAAAAGATTTGCCAGGGTTATTAGCATATGCAGTAGCGCAGGGTTGTTTTACAAATCCTGATACAGTTTTTTGAACAAACAGAGTGGCGTAAATTTGGAGATAAATTGTTTGGTGATGTTATTAATGATATTAAGTCTGCTAAAAAATTTATTGAAGCCTTGGAGAACAGTCACTAGCGCTTTAGCTACACATCAGGCTGAGCAGAGAGTCGCTGTTGCCGCTACAGAGCGACTGGGATTGCCGGGAAGTGCTGGAGGTGGGCATTGCCCACTGCCGCCTTCAGAGAGAATGATAACGCTGCCTTGGGGCTACGGGGCAATGGGAGCCTCCCCACCCCCCTCAGTCACAGCCACGAGCAGCGCTGCACTTGGAGTTCACCGTGTGGCGAGTCGGCACAGAGCAGAGGGACGGACATCAGGACCCTGCAGCCTGTCTGACGTAACCATGGAAGCAGCGGCGGCTGTGCTGCTTCTCTCTGGCATGTTTTTGATCTGTGGAGACCGTGCATGGCAAGGAGTACCAGCCAATGCTTTTGGAGGACCGTGTTACCTAGGGCGACTCACACTTTTCACTCCAGATTTACACTCGTGGCAGAACTCGACAAGGAGCAGAAGAATTAAACGAGAACTAAAAACTTTGGGTTCTGACTGTAATGATGATGTAGAATTGTGGGGTCCAGCAGAAAGATTCTTTGCTTCTTTGGTGCCTGGTGTGGGAACTGCACACGCTTTGACTAACATTAATAAGCTTGCTTGTTGGGCTGTTAAACAATCAAATGTAACAACACAAGTTCTTTCTGAAATGTCACAAGATACGGAGAGTCTAAGACATGCTGTATTGCAAAATAGGGCCGCTATTGATTTCTTATTGCTGGCTCAGGGACATGGGTGTGAAGATGTAGAAGGAATGTGTTGCTTTTATCTTTCTGACCATGGTTAGTCAATTCACGACCAGTTGAAATGGTTAAGGGATCATACACAAAAAATTGTAGTACAAGATAGTTGGTTTGAAGGTTGGCTTAAATCTGTTTTTGGGAACATGGGTGGATGGGTTTTGTTAGTTAAAGAGGGACTTCGCTTTCTACTTATAATTATATTGATTATAGTTGCTGCACGTATAATCTTTAACTGCCTAACTAAGAAACTAGAGCAACTCACAGAGAAGGTATTTGTAGCGCAAAATAAAAACGGGGGAATTGTGGAGGAATGGTTAAGTGAAATAGGACACATGGATGTTGGGCAGTTAAGAGGCAATGGGCTAGTAAAGTACCGTACTCAACTCACATGAGTCTGGCACGTACACAGCTGGCTGAGAGCCAATCAGGCTCAAGGACACGATGCCCTTGAGCGATGGGGAAAGTCCCTAAGGCGGGATGGTGGCTAAAAGAAGGAGGAACTACCTGAAAAGAGCGGGAAATGTTAGCCAATCCTGAGCTTAGTTTTTGCAATATGTATGAGTTGATTATGTTCGAACTAGATAAAAGGCGACTGAGCTATCCATTAAAGTTGAAGTTCATTGTTCACTCATATTGAGCGTCTCTGTCTTCCTTCCGTCGACAACAGTTAGTGTATATCACTTATATTATTCCTCATCCAATGCAAGATTACCCCCTGAGGTACATTTTCCAGTACTTTTTCCAGTCCACTTTGAAATGACTCATGCAAAAGTTTCCACCATTTCTTTCTAGAGATTAGTCTACAGTCTCATAGATCTCACTTACCCTTGGTTTCAGCCTAAATTTTCCATTACTCACTTAAAGATTTTTTTTCATGGCCATCTGGTAAGGCAATTTGAGGTGTTTCTCTGAAGCCAACCATCAAGCCTTTAGAGTCAAGCCAAGGGCTTTCAGGAAGGCAGGAGGTAGCCACAGATTAAAAAGGATTTTAGCAGGTTATGCAGTCTCAAAGTCAGGATTGTACTCAAGTTCATTAAAAATTTCTTGGGATTCACTATTCCTTATCTATTGATTTGCCAGTATGGTTCAGAGATGTATTCAAATCTGAACACATCCTGGCCTGACGGTCTCTAAAGTTATAAAGCCTTAATAGAAATTTATGTTACTTTCTAGTTCACAAACATGAAAGGATTAAATAAGGATTAAATACTATAATAGTTGAGGGGTATCACCACAGTAATGTAGTTGAGCAACGCAGATGTCACAATTTTTCTTCCTCTTAGAAAGTTGAGTGTTTCCTTCTATAATTTATATATAGCATACTTCTTTTTATGGTAAGATCTTCTACTGCTGTCATGGTATCTGAGTACACTTCACTTGAAATTGCTATAAATCTCCCAGTGGAATTTGTGCAGTTTGTGTCATTTCTTCCATTCAAGAATCAAATTTTTGCTTGGCAGCCTACATAAAACTTCCCACAAGGCTTTGTCTGTCCCTTGTGGTTTTCCCCTAGGTTTGCATAAAACCTGCATTAAACTTGAAATTTAGTTCAAAGTATAAGTGGAAATTAACCTTAAGGTTCTAATTGAGTCAGGAAAGTGCTTCTTTAACAAAATCGAAAACACATCTTGATTGTAATCAAGAAACAGGGAGGGGGGGGAAATAGATTATGCCATTTGGTATTTAATAAAAAGTAACACGTACAGCTTTAGGTAGGTAATTTCCTTGGGTAGCATTAAAATGAAATGCAAAGCATATAAAAACAAAAATTCTATTCAAGTGCATTATGGAATCAGAAATTGCAATGACATTACAACGAGAACATGATTTACCTAGTCAAAAGCAATTATGTTAGGGTAAAAGGGAAAAATAGGAAAGCTATGGTCATCATAAACATTGTCAGCCCAAATAAAATAAAAGTCTGGTTAACATTGTCTAAGAAAAAAATCAACAACTCACATTCATAATATAATGCACCCTGCGTGTTAAAAACATGCAAATAAACAATAATAAAACACAAAAACAAACAAACAGGGGAATAACACCTCATATGTTTAAATGTGTTAAATATAACAATTTTGGAGGGACATGATTATGAATTTTGAATACCTGAATTTGGCAGTAAGATAAAACTCCCCTGTCCCCACCCCCCACAATGTTCACATGTCTAAAATGAATAATGATACAATTTTTCAATGACATAGGCAAAGCAGAGATGTTTAATGCCTTCTTCACCTCTGTCTTCAATGCTGATGATGGGCTTCGGGACCCTGGGTGCCCTGACCTGGAGGACCATGACGGTGGGAAAGACAAATTCCCAACTGACACTGAATGTGTGCAGGATTTGCTGCTCCACCTGGATCCATACAAGTCCATGGCTCCAGATGGGATTCATCCCAGGGTGCTTAAAGAGCTGGCTGATGTCATCGCGGGACCTCTCTCAATTATTTTTCAAAGGTCTTGGGAATCTGTAGAGGTCCCAGTAGACTGGAAGCTGGCAAATGTTGTGCCAATTTTCAAGAAGGGTAAGAAGGAAGACCCTAGCAATTACAGGCCTGTCAGTCTCACGTCAGTGCCTGGTAAAATTGTGGAGAAGATTATCCTTGAAGTTATTGAAGAGCACCTGGGGGACAATGCAGTCATTGGTCCCAGCCGACATGGGTTCATGAGGGGTAGGTTCTGCCTAACAAATTTGATTTCCTTTTATGATAAGATCACCCATCTAGTTGACCAAGGGAAACCAGCTGATGTGATCTTTTTGGACTTCAGCAAGGCTTTTGACATGGTTTCCCATAGGATCCTACTGGACAAAATGTCCAGCATACAACTTAAAAAAAAAAATCATACGGTGGGTGAGCAATTGGCTGATGGGCAGGGCTCAAAGGGTTGTGGTAAATGGGGCCACATCTGGCTGGCGGATGGTCACTTGAGGGGTCCCCCAAGGCTCCATTTTAGGGCCAGTCCTCTTCAATGTCTTTATAAATGGTTTGGATGTAGGACTAGAAGGTGTTCTGAGCAAATTTGCCAACAACACCAAACTTGGAGGAGCTGTGGACTCTGATGAGGGTGGAAAGGCCTTGCAGAAAGATCTGGACAGATTGGAGAGCTGGGCAACCACCATGAAGTTTAACAAGAGCAAGTGCCGGGTCCTGCACCTGGGACGGGGCACCCCTGGCAATATGTACAGACCAGGCAACAAGATTCTGGAGACCAGCCCTGCAGAGAAGGATCTGGGGGTTGTGGCTGACAGCAAGTTGAATATGAGCCAGCAGTGTGCCCTGGCAGCCAGAAGGGCCAACTGTATCCTGGGATGCATTAAGTACAGCATGGCTAGTCGGTAGAGGGAGGTGATTGTCCCGCTCTACTCTGCGCTGGTGCAGCCTCACCTCGAGTACTGTGTGCAATTCTGGGCACCACAGTACAAGACGGTCATTAAATTGTTGGAGAGTGTCCAGAGGAGGGCCTAGAGGGGAAGACGTATGAGGAGCGGCTGAGGGCACTGGGCCTGTTCAGCCTGGAGAAGAGGAGGCTGAGGGGGGACCTCATCGCGGTCTACAACTTCCTCACGAGGGGGAGTGAGGAGGCAGGTGACCTATTCTCTGTAAACACCAGTGATAGGACCCATGGGAATGGTGTTAAGCTGAGGCAGAGGAAGTTTAGGCTGGACATCAGGAAGAGGTTCTTCACCAGGAGTGTGGTTGCACACTGGAACAGGCTCCCCAGGGACGTAGTCACTGCACCAAGCCTGTCTGAATTTAAGAAGCGATTGGACTGTGTACTTAGTCACATGGTCTAAACTTTTGGGCAGACCTGTGCGGTGCCAGGAGTTGGACTTGATGATCCTTATGGGTCCCTTCCAGCTCGGGATATTCTATGATTTTATGATTCTATCCCCACCCCACACAATGTTCACGTCTAAAATGAATAATGATACAACTTTTCTCCATAAAGTCATATTATTTGACAGCATATTGCTGTATGCAAGATTTTACTTCTTCATATATTAACTATATTTGTCCCTGTCCTACAGGTACCAATTTCTGGGCATATCCCTGAGGCTGCACAGAGCAGCTGAGAAATCAGTGTGTGCATCTAGATGGACACAGCTGACAAGTTTGAAATTATAAAAATCTTTCAGGTAGAGACCAACTTTTTCTACTTGTATTTAGTTTAAATGCACTCTTGCACTCTTTGGTCAGTGACCAAGCACTGGCAAAACTCCTGATTTGCAAGAACTAGTTGAAACTCAGAGGTTCACTGGGAGAAGAGAAGTTTACTCCTATAGCACCTTGGTAGTCTGAGGCACATGCAAGTTTTGGAAGGAGGCAGATTTTATGGAGCTGTTGCTATAGACTGTCTGCTAAGGTGAACACATCAAATAGTCTTGCTTCCTCAAGTGCAGGAAACAGTTGGAGCCAGCCTTCTGCAAATTCTTCCAGACTTTATGACATCTTTATGGGTTCTCCCAACCAGTTAACAAGTATGACACCCTTTCCCTGCTCACAGAAGACAAACTATCGCTATAAGTAATGGAGCTATTCAGTGAGTCAATTCTACTTAAATTTTCTCTCCCAGGGGCAACTTTAAGCTATGTTAACCAATTTCTCAGTGGATGGGGTTGATGGTGACCATCACCAAAGTTCTGCAAGTAGACGTGTCCTGGCTTTGCCTTGAAAGCCAGTTACCACACATTGCTGTATTTCTGAGCTGTTTTTGCTAATCGTAGGAGTCAATCAGCATGTTTCAAATGTTTCTTGGTAGTTACCAGAGGGAAACTGTGAAAGTACACAGTTGGCCTTGAAAACAATATTTTAGGGGCCAGAAGGCATTTAATTCACATCATATTGCAAGGGCACCACATGTTTTGACAGGCCCTGAGAGACGTAATTCAATGAGCATCGCTTTAATGATAGATGGTTTAGACAGCTATTTTTTTTCTTTTGTCCTCTCTGTGACCCTGCTCCTTCCCCCTTTCTTTTCAGTGCTGCCACAGACTCACTGTCACAAAGATGTCAAATATGTTGCCAGTTCTGTCCTTGCTCAGAAAATAAAATGCAAAGGATAGAATTAAATGTGCAGATAACTGTGCAGTTTGCAAATCAAGGCAAAGACAATTAATTCAATTCCATTTGCTTGTCCAAGACATAGGTTAGATATGCAGGGCCGGGTTCATCCCTCATGAAAGGCCATTGAAACAAATGTAGTTTAACAGGAATAAGTTTTACTAAGTACAAGTAACATCTTATGAAGGCGGAGTAACTTGGTTCATTACTTAAACATTGGTGCAAACAAACAGGTGAACAGATAAAGCAAGTATTTAATTGTAGAAATAAATCATATTGTCACTTATTATTCTTGCCTTACCTCACTGTTGAAAATGAGAATGGCATTGTGCAAGGTGCTCTGCAAACACAGAATAATAAAGCACCTTCTTTTCCTAGAAAACCTAAAAGATGACAACTAATAAAAAAGAGAGACATTCGCTCTGGCATACCTGAAATTTAAGCCATATAGGCTGAAATTATTTTTTTATTTATATGTTCATTTTACCTCACCACCAGTTGATTTATATATGGTTGGTTTATATATGTAGATATCAGTGAAACTGTGGGAGTTAAATGTACAAATCTGTATAAAGAGCTTGCTGAGAGATTAAAAAAAAAAAAAAAAAAAAAAGAAAAAGAAAAAGTTTTGCAGTCAGTTCTGTTCCATGGCTGAGTTTCTCCTCCTTAGTCTTCTGATCTAGCTCTTATGCAGCTTCCCTCTGTGTGGCCAATGCTAGCCCTGCAAAATTAACTCTGTCCTAACTGAAACCAGGACAATCAAGGGTGACAGATGAAATAAAACGAGATTATGACAGACAGGAGTAAACCCCCAGAAGACCACTAACCACTGAGGTTTATAATTTCTAGCACTAGATGATGTGACATAATTATCATTCTTATATTTTCAGAAATAATTGTGCTGGGACACACATGCTGTGTGTATGTTCAAGGGTATGAAGATCAAAATTACAGCAAATCGGGACAGAAACAGGGATTACTCTTACATATCCTCCTTGGAAAAGGGCCATATTTTCTCTGTAACTATACTGCCTACAGAAGTGTAGGATCATGGTCCACAAAATCCAAAACAATCTAAATGCAGACTACAAGACATCAGTCAAGCAATGATTTTAAAAACTGCAGATAGATTTGTCTGACTATTGTGGATGAAAGACATTCATAATAAAATCATTTTCAATCATAATCTTTTTGTTGTATAAATTCAGCTTCCCTTCTATATGGTAACAGGTATAAAGTCATAACTCTGTCTAAGGGTTAAAACAGTGTAGTATAGAGCACAGATCAAATATGGAACATTGCTAGGGCCGCATGGTATGATGAATGTGATCTTCTGTCTCACATACTCTTGTATAACCACAAGTCTAAGAAAACAAGAGTGGTTAATGTATATAGTTCTTTATCTTGCAAAGGAATGTTTTACCAATTTGTGTCAATAGAGAGCTTGAAGGGAAATGTATTTGTAGTCTTTTCCTTGAAGTCTCTGATATCTGGGGGGTTTCAGAACAACTGCTAACTATTATGACTATTGCATGGGACACTATGCAAGTCTCTGATATCTGGCCAGGAGATTAAGGAGAAGGGGAGAGCTGAAGAACGACTAAAAGACAAAGCTTGCAGGGGGCGCTGCACAAGTCTCTGACATACAGCCAAGTTGGACAAAGGAGAAGGACAAGAGGGAGGAAGACTATGAGCCTTCAGCACGAGACACCCCCAGAGGGACCACCGGAGACTGATATACATGCTCCAGTAGGAGGGTTTGGATTCCGGAAATAATAACCCTGTTTTTTTTAGAAGTAGTAATGAATATGTATCAGCCTAGGAGCATAAAAATCAGCTGCTTGATGTAAATGGTGTGCATCTTGGTGGAGCAGAGACTCCCGGCGCACCCAGCGCTGTTTGCTTACCTCTATTCCTTTAATAAATTGTAAACTTTGATTATAGTCCTATTTTGAAGACTGAGCCATTTATTACAAATGGGGGCTCGTCCGGGATGGCTTTGGTTCCTGAATTCTGATTTGATCTAGGAGAGGCACCCACCATTTGGTGGCTCCTGTTCGAGTCGGGTCAGGACTAATGTCATCTTGAACCTGAATAAAGGTAAGCAAAGATTTTGATTTTTTTTTATGAGCTCCCTTGCCAGCTGCAGCACTGTATTTTGCCTGTAATTCTGCGCGCGAAGATCCGAACGAAGACAATGGAGTCGTAAGTGTTTAAGGAGTATACCGTTCGGTTGGGTGGAATTCGGTTGCCTGTGTGTGTAAGAGTGTGACTGAGACGGAACTTAGTTCCAAAGCGAGTGTAGAGGTCTTCTAACCGCGGTTCCAATCTCCCGCGAGGTACTTGGCCGGTGAAGGACCGAAGCGATTCCTATAGGATTCGTGGGTGGGTGATAGGTCCTAAACCCCCTGCAAGACACTCTTACTAAGGTAACCAAGGGCTGTGGCAATTGCCATAGTAAAATTCCTAGATGGGTCAGACAGAATTGAAGACCAAGGACCAGAATAAAGGGAGCAAATTACCAGTTATACCACCAGAAAGTCCATTAGGAATAATGATTGGAAATTGGAACAATAGGGGCCCCAGAAAATGAAAGAGTAAATTAAAAATGTTCCAGTATTATATGATAGAATGACCAAAAGAACCCTTAAGACCCCATGTATTTTGACCGATATTTGGGTCCACGGAGGACGGGGTCTGTCAGGCTTTGAACATTAATGTTAATTGCAGAATACCTGTGGATCTGGAAGAGAGCAAGTATGCTGCAGCTGAAACATGGAATTAGAAATTAGAGAGCGATTGATTAAGAATGAATATGTGCTACATTTGTGATGTACTGTGCCTGTGGTGTGCTTAGACCTCCAGATAACAGGAGCCCCTTGGACCCTGTTCAGTTTCAGCTTCCCTTCTATATGGTAACAGGTATAAAATCATAACTCTGTCTAAGGGTTAAAACAGTGTAGTATAGACCACAGATCAAATGCAAAGAAAAATTCTCTAGATGGTTTCAACCGAAATGTGTCACTTGTCCTCAAGTTCAGAGAAAGATTGCTGATCTTGCTTTATTCAATGACTAGTAACTAATAACTCTAATACTCAAAAACTAATAACTCTAGCTTTTTGCTGTTGAGGGTAATGCATGAAAGAATAAAATCCTACGTGACATCTCTGGTTATTTCCAAAAAGTATTTCCTCTACTAATTAAAATTATGGAATCTCCTCAGAAACTTATGAGCAAACTTAAAATTTATCTCACTCAAGATAAGCCACCTAAGAGGTATCTGCTGTTTCTAAGTTAGTTAGATTTTCTCTCTATTCAGCAAAAAACCTCCAGAGAGTGATTCATCGTAGACATTTATCTTTAGATACAATGAATCATTTTTGGAGGTGCCAGTCTCTCTGTAGCTACTAATGAGGTAGTCTACATAAGTAACTTCTTCGATGGAGTCCCTAACTTTTAGATCCTTCAAATCAAGTGATCTTAAATAATGTCTTAAATAATTCAATTTCTGTAACTTCTAAAGCAAGTAACTAGTTGATGAGAGAGCAATATAAGTCACATATAAGTGACTATATCTGTATTATATTTTATATATCCTATGGCATTCTGAACATCTACCTGGAGGTGTCAGATATGACAAGGGACTAACAGGAGTTTCTTGCTCTTCTTGCAAGGTACCTGAAGGCCAGGTGGCCAAATGATGGACGTGATTTTTTGGCATATATAAGTAGAATAATTGAATCAATCAGTACTGCTTGAAAAAACATTGCTCATTCCTTTTTATTCAGATGATTTATGAACAATGTTTTTTCACCTGTTGTATGGGTGTCCTGGTTTCAGTTAGCACAGAATTAATTTTCTTCCTAGTAGCTGGTGGAATGCTGTGTTTTGGCTTAGAATGAGAAGAGTGCTGATAACACCCCGATGCTTTAATTGTTGCAGAGCAGTGCTTATACTAAGCCAAGGACATCTCAGCCTTTGCTCTGTCCTGCCAACGGGCAGGCTGGGGGGTGCAGTAAGAGCTGGGAGGGGACAGACCCAGGACAGGTGACCCAAACTAGCCAAAGGGGTATTCCATACCATCTGACGTCATGCTAAACAATATATAGGGGTGGCTAGCCGGGGGGAGGGGGCCGGACTGCTCGGGGTTAGGCTGGGCATCGGTCAGCGGGTGGTGAGCAATTGCATTGTGCATCACTTGTTTGTACATACTATTATTACTTTCGTATTATCCCCATTGTATCATCATTATTATTATTGTTATTATTATTTTTGTTATTTTTTTTTTTTCCTGTCTTATTAAACTGTCTTTATCTCAACTCACGGGCTTCACTTTCCATTTCTCTTCCCCGTCCCAGAGAGGGAGGGGGGAGGGTGAGCGAACGGCTGCGTGGTGTTTAGCTGCCGGTCGGGTTAAACCACGACAGTCTTTTTTGGCGCCCAACGTGGGGCCCGAAAGGTTGAGATAACGGCAGATCTGATCAGAGTGTGTTAAACTAAAATTGGTGTAAGGATTAGACCTGCTTAATAGTCACTTGTCATGATGCTGATTGCTTTAATCACAACTCTGCTGCGCCTGTTTTCCAAATTGAGTATTATAGTACATTATTTTCCGTATTTGCTCTCTGTAGTGTTGTTTCTCCTCTCCGGGCCCTGGTTTCAGACCATTATGGTACTAAGTGTTATAGCAATGGCTTATGAGACGATAAGATATCTGGTCATGACTCTAACTTGGTATTTATACTCAGTAACATCGTGGACTCTGTACTTTGGAAACAGCATCTTGGGAACTATTAGCAATTATACCTATTGTTTTTCTCCATTAGAGAGTCAATCTGTGGAGGGGAAAGGGGAGGATATTTTTCCTTACTTGCTTACTCTCCCTTTCTCCTTCACCACCCCTGTATCCTCCTGGGTCACTCTGCCTTCCTCCTTCACCACCCTCTTATCCCCTGAGCTTGTTACAATAGCTCTCCAAGATATTGAATATTTCTGGAATACTCAGAATACCATAGTCTTGTTGTTCTGCCTCATGAATGCACTTCAGATTCTGCTTAAAGTTAAACAACTACTTATGAAGCTCATCCGGAGATCTGCCCGGAGGCAGTATAGTTGTGGGTGGCAGGGAGTATGGGTGGATATGGGCAGGCATCTAGAGCAGTTGGCACCCCCAGTGTGTTGGAAATTCACCCCTGAACAATGGCAAAATCCTCAAAAACTGACAGAATGCTTGAAAAAAAGGTGTAATGATTCTGGCAGTTCCAAAGTAACACAAATCATTGTAACGTGCTGGGGCCTGGCTCATGCCTATCGAGCTGCCATTGATACTGCTGTCAACTTAGTGACAGACCCTGCGGCCACTCCAAACCCTGTGACAGATCCAACGGCCACTGTGACCCCTACGGTGGATTCTGCAGCCGCTCCAGTCCCAGCTCCTGCAGCCGCTCCAGTCCCAGCTCCTGCAGCCGCTCCAGTCCCAGCTCCTGCAGCCGCTCCAGTCCCAGCTCCTGCAGCTGCTCCAGTCCCAGTTCCTGCAGTCGCTCCAGTTCCAGCTCCGGCCGCTACTCCAGTCCCAGTTCCTGCAACTGCTCCAGCTCCAGCTCCTGAAGCCGCTCCAGCTCCAGCTCCTGCAGCTGCTCCAGTCCCAGTTCCTGCAGTCGCTCCAGTTCCAGCTCCGGCCGCTACTCCAGTCCCAGTTCCTGCAACTGCTCCAGTCCCAGCTTCTGAAGCCGCTCCAGCTCCAGCTCCTGAAGCCGCTCCAGCTCCAGCTCCTACTGCTGCTCCAGTCCCAGCTCCTGCAACTGCTCCAGCTCCAGCTCCAGCTCCTGTAGCCGCTACAGCTCCGGTTCCTGCAACTGCTCCAGCTCCTGTAGCCGCTCCAGCTCCTGTGGCCGTGTCAGAGAAACGAGCTGTAGCAGTGCAAGTTGACCCTGCAGAGGGCATTCCAACCCCTGTGGCAGACCCTGTAACAAAGTCAGAGAAACGAGCAGTAGCAGTGCAAGCTGCCCCTGTAGAGAAGGTGAAAATATGGTACAGAAATTCAAGTCGTTTAGAACGCAGAGAGTCTTCTGCCAATCCAGGTAAGGCTTCTGCCAAAACTAAGTATAGAGATGACGAAGATGATGACGACGCTGGGCCGTCAAGGATTCAGGAGGAGGAAGATGAGGATGCCGAAAGAGCAACAGTAACTACCCGAAGCCTAAACGAGCGCGAGCTACGAGATGTGCGAAAAGATTTTGGTCGCTGTATAGGTGAGCAGCTTGTCACCTGGCTGCTCCGGTGCTGGGACTCTGGAGCCAATTGTGTGGAATTAGACGGCAGGGAAGCCAAGCGGCTGGGATCCCTTGCTCGAGACGCCGGCATTGACAAAGCAATTGCAGATGGAGCACGACCCACCAGCCTCTGGAGGCGTCTCCTCTCAGCTGTGAGGGAAAGGTATCCCTTCAAGGAAGATATTTTATGTCTACCAGGCAAGTGGACCACTATGGAGAAGGGAATCCAGTACCTGAGGGAATTAGCCGTACGGGAAGTGATTTATGAGGATCCAGACCTCAATCAAACATCCACAGATCCAGATGAAGTCAAGTGTACACGACCCATGTGGCGGAAGTTTGTACGGAGTGCACCATCATCATATGCCAGCTCATTGGCAATAATGGCCTGGAAAGAGGATGAGGAACCCACAGTGGGTGAAGCGGCTAAACAACTCCGGCAGTACGAAGAAAGTCTCTCCTCTTCCTTACAGGCCTGCGTCTCAGCTGTGGAGAAACTTTCTGAAAAGGTTCACCAACTTGAAGAGAATCTATTGTCCTCCCCACCTGAACCAACCAGTGCCCACCGACCAAAGGAGAACACTTGGGAGAAACTTTCTGAAAAGGTTCACCAACTTGAAGAGAGATTATTCTCCTTCGCACCTGTACAAAGCAGTGTCTCAGCTGTCAGGGGTAGGCGTTCACCCACACAAGGAAGACGATATGGTGGGTACTCACCCCGTGCCACCCTGTGGTTTTACTTACGAGACCATGGAGAGGACATGAGAAAGTGGGATGGAAAATCTACCGCGACCCTAGAGGCACGGGTACGTGAGTTGCAAAAGAAAACAATCAGGAAAAAGGGATTCTCCGAAAAGTTTGCTGCTCCAACTTCCAGCAGACAGTCCTTCAAACACAGAAACGAGGAAGATTCTGACCAGGATTAGGGGGGCCCTGCCTCCAGCCAGGGGGAGGAAAGGGACAATCGAGTTTATTGGACTGTGTGGATTCGATGGCCTGGCACATCACGCGCACAGAAGTATAAGGCTTTAGTAGACACCGGTGCACAATGTACTATAATGCCATCGAGCTATAAAGGACCAGAGCCCATCTATATTTGTGGAGTGACAGGGGGATCTCAGCAGTTGACTGTATTGGAGGCTGAAGTGAGTCTGACTGGGAATGAGTGGGAAAAGCACCGCATTGTGACTGGTCCGGATGCTCCATGTATCCTTGGCATAGACTATCTTAGAAGAGGATACTGCAAGGACCCAAAAGGGTTCCGGTGGGCTTTTGGTATTGCTGCCTTAGAGACAGAGGGCATTAAACAATTATCTACCTTGCCTGGTCTCTCAGAGGACCCCTCTGTTGTGGGGTTGCTGAGGGTCGAAGAACAGCAAGTGCCAATTGCTACCACAACTGTGCACCGGCGGCAATATCGCACCAACCGAGACTCCCTGATTCCCATCCATAAGCTAATTCGTCAATTGGAGAGCCAAGGAGTGATCAGCAAGACTCATTCACCTTTCAATAGTCCCATATGGCCAGTGCGAAAGTCTAATGGCGAGTGGAGACTAACAGTGGACTATCGCGGCTTGAACGAAGTCACGCCACCACTGAGTGCTGCAGTGCCAGACATGCTGGAACTTCAGTATGAACTTGAATCGAAGGCAGCCAAGTGGTACGCCACAATTGATATCGCTAATGCATTTTTCTCCATCCCTCTAGCAGCAGAGTGCAGGCCACAATTTGCCTTCACTTGGAGGGGAGTCCAATATACTTGGAATAGGCTGCCCCAGGGGTGGAAACACAGCCCTACCATTTGCCATGGGCTGATCCAGTCTGCACTAGAGCAGGGGGAAGCTCCTGAACACCTGCAGTACATCGATGACATTATTGTGTGGGGTGACACAGCAGAGGAAGTTTTCGAGAAAGGGAAGAAAATAGTCCAAATCCTTCTGAAAGCCGGTTTTGCCATAAAACAAAATAAAGTCAAAGGACCTGCACGGGAGATCCAGTTTTTAGGAATAAAATGGCAAGATGGACGTCGTCAAATCCCAATGGACGTGATCAACAAAATAACAGCTATGTCTCCACCAACTAACAAAAAAGAAACACAGACTTTCCTAGGTGTTGTGGGGTTTTGGAGAATGCACATCCCAAATTACAGTCTGATTGTAAACCCACTCTACCAAGTAACTCGCAAGAAGAATGAGTTTGAATGGGGCCCTGAACAACGACAAGCCTTTGAACAAATCAAGCAGGAAATAGTCCATGCAGTAGCCCTTGGGCCAGTTCGAACAGGACCAGATGTAAAGAATGTGCTCTACACTGCAGCCGGGGAGAACGGCCCCACCTGGAGCCTCTGGAAGAAAGAACCTGGGGAAACTCGAGGTCGGCCTCTGGGGTTTTGGAGTCGGGGATACAGAGGATCTGAGGCCCGCTATACTCCAACTGAAAAGGAGATATTGGCAGCATATGAAGGAGTTCGATCTGCTTCGGAGGTGGTCGGTACTGAAGCGCAGCTCCTCCTAGCACCCCGATTACCGGTACTAGGCTGGATGTTCAAGGGAAGGGTCCCCTCTACGCATCATGCAACTGATGCTACATGGAGCAAGTGGGTTGCACTGATTACTCAGCGGGCTCGAATAGGAAACCCCAGTCGCCCAGGAATATTGGAAGTGATCATGGACTGGCCAGAAGGCAAATACTTTGGGATATCATCAGAGGAGGAGGTGGGTCGTGCTGAAGAAGCCCCACTGTACAACCAGTTGCCAGAGAATGAAAAGAAATATGCCCTGTTCACTGATGGGTCCTGTCGTATTGTGGGGAAGCATCGGAGATGGAAGGCTGCTGTATGGAGTCCTACGCGACGAGTTGCAGAAGCTGCTGAGGGAGAAGGTGAATCGAGTCAGTTTGCAGAAGTGAAAGCCATTCAGCTGGCTTTAGACATTGCTGAACGAGAAAAATGGCCAGTTCTCTATCTCTACACCGATTCATGGATGGTAGCAAATGCCCTGTGGGGATGGTTACAGCAATGGAAGCAAAACAACTGGCAGCGTAGGGGCAAACCTATCTGGGCTGCTGCATTGTGGCAAGATATTGCTGCTCGGGTAGAGAACCTGGCTGTGAAAGTACGCCACGTAGATGCTCATGTGCCCAAGAATCGGGCTACTGAAGAACATCAAAACAACCAGCAGGTGGATCAGGCTGCTAAGATTGAAGTAGCTCAGGTGGACCTGGATTGGCAGCATAAAGGTGAATTATTTATAGCCCGATGGGCCCATGACACCTCAGGCCATCAAGGTAGAGATGCAACATACAGATGGGCTCGTGATCGAGGGGTGGACTTGACCATGGACGCTATAGCACAGGTTATTCATGACTGTGAAACATGTGCTGCAATCAAGCAAGCCAAACGGTCAAAGCCTCTTTGGTATGGAGGACGATGGCTGAAATATAAATATGGAGAGGCCTGGCAGATTGATTACATCACACTCCCTCAAACTCGCAATGGCAAGCGCCACGTACTTACAATGGTGGAAGCAACCACCGGATGGCTGGAAACATATCCTGTGCCTCATGCTACCGCCCGGAACACCATCCTGGGCCTTGAAAAGCAAGTCCTATGGCGACATGGCACCCCAGAAAGAATAGAATCAGACAATGGGACTCACTTCCGAAACAACCTTATAGACACTTGGGCCAAAGAACATGGTATTGAATGGGTGTATCACATCCCCTATCATGCACCAGCCTCCGGGAAAGTTGAACGATACAATGGCCTGTTAAAGACTACCTTGAAGGCAATGGGTGCTGGGACGTTCAAAAACTGGGATACGCATTTGGCAAAGGCCACCTGGTTAGTCAATACTAGGGGATCTACCAACCGAGCTGGACCTGCCCAATCAAACCTGTTACGTACTGTAGATGGGGATAAAGTTCCTGTAGTGCATGTAAAAAATATGCTGGGTAAAACAGTCTGGGCTACTCCTGCCTCAGGAAAAGGCAAACCTATTCGTGGAATTGTTTTCGCTCAGGGACCTGGATATACTTGGTGGGTGATGCAAAAGAACGGAGAGGTCCGGTGTGTACCTCAAGGAGATTTAATACTGGGTGAGAATAGCCCATGAACTGAATTGCACCATGTTAAATAGTATATTATACTGTATGTTATCACTACCATGATTACTATAGGTGACTAATTAGAATGTATGGAAAAGAGGGTAACCTGAGCATGACATAAATGGTATGGAATAAGGGGTGGATAGATGTCCTGGTTTCAGTTAGCACAGAATTAATTTTCTTCCTAGTAGCTGGTGGAATGCTGTGTTTTGGCTTAGAATGAGAAGAGTGCTGATAACACCCCGATGCTTTAATTGTTGCAGAGCAGTGCTTATACTAAGCCAAGGACATCTCAGCCTTTGCTCTGTCCTGCCAACGGGCAGGCTGGGGGGTGCAGTAAGAGCTGGGAGGGGACAGACCCAGGACAGGTGACCCAAACTAGCCAAAGGGGTATTCCATACCATCTGACGTCATGCTAAACAATATATAGGGGTGGCTAGCCGGGGGGAGGGGGCCGGACTGCTCGGGGTTAGGCTGGGCATCGGTCAGCGGGTGGTGAGCAATTGCATTGTGCATCACTTGTTTGTACATACTATTATTACTTTCGTATTATCCCCATTGTATCATCATTATTATTATTGTTATTATTATTTTTGTTATTTTTTTTTTTTTTCCTGTCTTATTAAACTGTCTTTATCTCAACTCACGGGCTTCACTTTCCATTTCTCTTCCCCGTCCCAGAGAGGGAGGGGGGAGGGTGAGCGAACGGCTGCGTGGTGTTTAGCTGCCGGTCGGGTTAAACCACGACAATGGGTTAACAAATGTCCTGATACAAGATACCCTGCTACAATTTAGCTTTACAGTCATTCCTTGTGAGTCCTTTTCTCACATTTGAAAGGGACCATCAAGGTGCCAAATGTGATTTACCTGGAGCAGAGACTTCCTAGGCCATCCATCAGTGTGCATCTTTCCATTTCACTCTATTTCTACATGTATTTCTGGATCACACCTTCAGCATGTCTCTAGCTATGTAGTGTGGGGGTGGGGGGGGAACATGAAGACTGCTGCTGTTCAGTCTCTTGTTCTGAAGACAGGAAGATTTCATCCCTAGCAATCTGAATCACAAATGACCTCTTCACAAATGACCACATGGACATTTTGTTTGAATAGCAAAGAATATAAGGTAGAGGAACACAGTGAACAGATAAGCAGATAAAACCCAGTTGCATTTGGCATATATCCCAAGTGGTACAAATGCTGTTTCTTTTTAAAATATCATTTCTTCTACTTGAATATATTGTACTTGTGAACTTCTTTTTTTTTTTCTTTGTTGAGGGATTTTTGAAACAGTGAGGAGGCCATGACTTGCTGCAGCTGAGCAAACCAAGCTGACAGGACGACTATGAGAAGTTCCCATGACAGTGTTCCCATATCGCCCGAGTGAGGAATTAAAAAATATTGTTGCCAGCAGCTGGCTTCAAGGACAAGATCTACGTGACTGCTAATCACAAGGGGGGTGTTTTCTTGCAGGCGGGGTTGTTTTCTTGCAGTTGTTTGTCTGAGTGCTTTTGGCCAATATTCTTGTGTGAGACACTATCCGCCCCTGTTAAGTTTGCTATAAAAGTCAGGCTATTCGGGTAATAAAGGGAGAGCATGATCTGACCATACTGGTGTCTGTTGTGTTTTTGGCTGTCCTTCCTGCAACAAATGGTGCCCGAACAGGCTGAGAGCTGATGAGATGCAGAGAGACGCAGAGAGACGCTGAAAGACCTGAGACGCAGAGAGACACACAGAGAAGCGGGACGCGGAGAGACTTGGAGCACAGACCCGGAATAGTGTCGTGGTGAGACGCGGAATAGTGTTGTGGTGAGACGTGGAATAGTGATGTGGTGAGACACGGGACATCCGGGGCCGAGTTTCTACGGGAGATCGGAGGCGTCAGTGACGACAGCAGACGAGTGCCGCTGTGAGGCGAGTTGGCACACAGCAGAGGGGTGGAGATCACGACCCTGCAGCTCGTCTGACATAACCATGGAGGAGGAAGCAGCTATCCAGCTTCTCTCTAGTATTCTCTCTAAGACAGGTGTATCTTGCAATGTAAAAAAGATCAAATCCTTGGTGCACTGGGCTCAGAAAGAGGGTTTTCTGAAGGAAATCCCTCTAATGTTTAGCCCAGATGAGTGGCAGCATGTAAGAGATTGCTTATGGGATAAAGCCATCTCAAGTGGAAAGCTAGATACTGATGTAAGTGGGATGTGGCGCACAGTGATTAATGCGCTGTACGGTATGAAAGCCGAACAGCAGCTGGCAATGGCGGTGGCACAAGCTTTGTCAGTACTGTCTGGGAATAACAGAATGCCGAGTGCAAAATCTGACACCTCAGGAACGCAGCTGGCATGATTCTTTTTGTCGGTTCCTGCACCCATCCTGGTTTGGGGTATGACCTTTTCAATAAAGGAATCATCAGAAGAAATAACTAAGGGACTATTGTAACAGAGTGCTGATGGGGAGTGGGGGTTGCCCTCCCCACCCCCCGCGCCAGAAAATCTTGATGAAGCTGCGCTGCCAGCGTCCGTGCCGCTGCCAGGCAGCAATAAATCCAATCGGGATGCTTCACCAATGAGAGCTCCAGCAGCAGCTTCTGAAAATCGACCTTCAGTGGAGGAGCTGTTCCATGAACTGATAGAGAAATTGGAGAACTTAAAAATTATGGATTCGGAGGAGCTTCCTCTCTCGTCTGCCCCACCGGAGCCGACTCCCTCATTGTCCGTCGGTACACCACTGTCGGCACCAAGGAGGGACAGGTGCTTCGACGTCATACGTCATGCCATCATAGAAGGGCATTGCCATGCTACATCTTTGTCTTGTCCTCTTATTATCGACCCTGTGCAAGGCACCAGGTCATGGCAGCCGCATGATTGGAAGCTTTTACAACAAGCTCGAAAAATAGTTACGGACTACGGTTTACAGTCCCAGGCGGCTCAACGGATAATTCAATGGATTTTCCGGGCAGAACTAATGTGTCCACTTGACTGTCAAAACTTGGTGCGCTTATTGTTAACTCCTTCCCAATTGTTATTGTTTGAAAGGGAATGGTTGTGGTTTGCACAGGGGGAAGCAGGTCGACTGTGTCAACCGAGGGACCCTCTGTATGGGATTACTGCAGAGATGTTAACGGGGACGGGTCCTTATCTCAATACCCAGGTTCAGCTGCAGTTCCCTGCTATTATTCACCAAGCAGCTGCACAGCTCGCACTAAGGGCTCTTCTTAGTCTTCCAGGGGAAAAGAAAGCACCTCCATTCACATCAGTACAACAGGCCCCTGAGGAACCATATGCTAAATTTATCAATTGTTTGTGGGCAGCAATTCCTGATCATCCTGATCTAACAGCAGAGTCTAAAAGCAGTGTGTTTAAAATGCTTGCGTTTGATAATGCAAACCCAAAAACTCAAAACATCTTAGATCCACTGCCAAGAACTGCACTGGTAGAGGATATGTTGGAAAGGGTACAGAGAGCTGATCAGTCCAGGCAACCAGATGTGGTGGCACAGGCTGTAAAGGACTGTCAGAGATTTGCTTTTACGGTACCCTCCATTAACAAACAGGCCCTGGCAAAGAGCTATGAATGGCTAGTGCTTCCGCAGGGGATGAGGAATTCCCCTACATTATGTCAATTATATGTGGCCTGGGCATTAGAACCAATTCAGACAGCATGGTGTTACGTAAGTATTTACCATTATATGGATAACATTCGGTTTGGTAGGCCAGAATGCTTCCAGGATTCAGATTTAAAGTTTATTCAGGATACTTTGGAAGCAAAAGGGTTGAAGGTAGCCCCAGAGAAGGTTCAATGGAAACAGCCATGGCTATACTTGGGATGGAAAATATCAGACCCTACTATTCGTCCACAGAAAGTTGATATAACTATGGTGTTACACAATTTGGCAGATGTACAAATGTTCCTGAGTAATATTCAGTGGGGTTGCCACATTGTATGGATTACTAATGACGACTTAGCTATATTACTACCTTTATTGTGAGGCAGGAGTGCAGAGCAGCAGATTACACTAACAATTGACCACCGGCAGGCTCTTTCACAAATAGCTTCTAAGGTTGCAGCTGGCGCTGCTTGCATATGTATAGCAGAAGTTGCACTCTCCTTGCTAGTTAGCAATCATGTGTCTCATCCCTTTGCGGTGATTGGTCAGTGGCAAAAAGAAAAGGGAGAGAGTAAGGGACGCCAAAGACAGAAACAGTATCAGGAGGATGCCACTGACACTAACAGCACTGGTAATAGGAATAGCATAAGTGAAACAGGTGATGGCAAGGGTGGAATGATAGGGCAGCATTTTCGAGTTCTGGAATGGATTTTCCTACCGATTCAGCCAAAAACGAGTATTCAAACACGGGCGGAAGCTATCACAGAGTTAGTACATAAGGGTCTCTCTTGGAGTATTGAGATCAGAGGGCAGGAACCAGGAGATATTAGTCTGCCGATGACTCAGGATCATTTGGAATGGTGTTTACAGCAATCCATACCACTACAAGAAGCTGTGTTAGGTTTCCCAGGATTGGTGCAGTCCCGAACTCCAAAGGGGCCTCTCTGGCAAGTTATAAGATCATATAAATGGCAGGTAGTACCACGGCTTTCGTCCTGACCAGTGGTGGGTCGCACTGTATACACTGATGAAGGTGCAGTAAGTAAGAAGGCTATGTGTGTGTGGTACGAGAACGGAAGTTGGGAGAAATACATAATTCTGGGGGAGACAGGGGATTCATTACAAACATTGGCATTGTCTGCAGTTGTTTAGGCTTGTCAGTGCTGGATGCATGAGCCGATTAATATCATCTCAGACTCTCTGTATATTGTCAACATGGTAAAACGGATAGAGGATGCCTTGATACGGCAAACTAAGAGGGACAGGTTGTTGTCATTATTTCTGCAGCTGCGAGATGCCATTCAGGGGAGAACTGCACCCTACTGTGTTATCCATATACGTAGCCATCAGTTCTCGATTGGGTTAGCAGAAGGTAATTTACAAGCAGACAAGTTGGTAAGTATAGTCACAGTGGGGCCTGAGAGTGATTTTACATGTGCACGAGTGTCGCACGAAATGTTCCATCAGAATGCAAAGGGTCTTCGGAGAATGTTTGGACTTACTTGGACAGAGGCGAGAAGAATAGTCAGAGCGTGCCCTTCCTGTAGTCATCATGGACCAGGGTTAGGTTTGGGTATTAATCCACGGGGTGTTAAGGCACTTGAGGTATGGCAAATGGATGTAACACATGTGCAGGAATTTGGTACTGAAAGATATTTGCATGTGAGTCTTGGTACTTTTCAAGTTTCATATGGGCAACGGCGCAGGGGGGAGAAAAAGCACTCCTTGTGTGTAGACATCTGACAGTGTGTTTTGCCGTTATGGGAGTGCCACAGCAGATCAAGACGGACAATGGTCCAGCATATGTTAGCAAAAAGGTTAGAAAATTTATGAAAATGTGGGGAGTAAAGCATGTTACAGGTGTACCATATTCTCCCACGAGCCAAGCGATTGTTGAACGATCACATCAGGTTTTAAAGGAACAATTAGCGAGATTAAAAGAAATCAGGGACATCTATGAGCAATTGTCCGAGGCATTGTTTGTCTTGAATCACTTATGTTTGACTAGTGACCGAGAAGACCCTCCTGCGAGTACTCATTTTCAAACAATAAATATAGCAGCACCAAATGTGTTACCAGAAATAAGAATGAATTACCGAGATCCTGCTACAGGAACTTGGAAAGGGCCATATGGATACAGAAATGCAAGTAACACCTGTGGTTACAATGACACTGCTAGGCAGGGTTTAGGGGCTTATGGCACGGAGGCAAAGGGTAACAGCTATAGCACTTGGAACAATCATTCAGCTACGGCCTTCCCTCCTGATGTTTTTCTGATTTGCGGGGATAGGGCCTGGCAAGGTATCCCTGCAAATGCTGTCAAAGGTCCATGTTACTTAGGTAAACTTACTATATTTGCTCCTAGCTTGTCACAGTTGCGTAAGATCACCAGACATAAATGGGCATTGCTCACACCAGATTGCAATGATAATGTTGAGTTTCTTGGTGTTGCGGCTAGAGCGGCATCAGCAATTTTAGTGCCAGGAGTGGCATCTGTGGCCGCACTTAACTTAGAAAAATTGGTATGCTGGGCTGAGAAGCAAGCCAATGCCACGACAGAAATACTTGAGGAGATGTTACTAGATCAAGATAGTCTGCAACATGCGCTTTTACAGGATCGAGCTGCTATTGACTTCTTGCTTTTGGCTCAAGGGCATGGGTGTGAGGACTTTGAGGGAATGTGATGTTTGAACCTTTCTGATCATAGTGAGTCAATTCACAAACCCATTACTTTCCTGAAAGAGCACATGAGAAAGATTCAACACGATATTAATCCTTTCGATCAATGGCTTTGTTTGGAACAATGCCTAGATGGTTACTGGGATTGATCAAAGAGGGATTAAGGATTCTGCTTGTTGTGGTGTTAATCATCATTGTGTGTGCTATTGTAATAAGTGTGTGTGGTGGTTTTACCGTGCTGGGCAGCTAAACCCCACAACCGCTCTCTCACTCCCCCTCCTTTAGATAAGGAGGGGGAGAAGTAAAGCAAAGAACAACTCACGGGTTGAGATAAGGATAATTTAATTAAAGGGAAATAATTATAATAATTAAATAAAGACTACCATGAACTAAACAATTTAACTAAGGGGAAATAAAAGGGAAAGGGGAAAAAGGGAGGAAAACAAACAAAATAAATGAAAGCGATATGGAAGTGCAGAGGAAAGAAATTACTCTCTACTTCCCACAAATGAGCGATGATTGACCACGTCCTTGAAGCAAGGCCTCAACGCACGCAGCCGGTGTTCGAGAGGAGGACCGACGTCTTCTCAACGAGAGCCCACCCCTCCCCTCTTCTTCCTGTTTCCACCTTTTATTGCTGAGTGTGACACCACATGGTATGGAATATCCCTTTGATTGGTTTAGGTCAGCTGCCCTAGTGATGTTTCTCTCCTCACTTTTTTGCCCACCCCCTAGGAGGGTTAGAGAAAGGCCCAATGCTGTGCCACTGCTGCTCAGCAGTAGACACAACACTGGTGTGATAACACTGCTGTTCCAGCTACAAGTACAGAGTACGGCACTGAATGGGCTGCTGCCGGGAAAGTTAACATTCCAGCCAGACCCAGTACAACCTCCACCCCTTATTCCATAACATTTGTGTCACACTCAGATCCCCATACTTTAGCATACAAGCATTCTCATCATTATCCCTTGTCCTTTAACAGGACAAGGATTTAACAGGACAGGATTAATAGGCAGATGTATCTTTTCATTCCATAGGTCTTTCTTGGAAAATGTTCATAAGAACTGTTGATGATTAGGTCTTCATCTGCCAAAGTGGCCACTCAAGGCAGGCGGAGTTGGATGTCTGGACACCAGCACCAGCTTAGCTCAAGTCCTTGTTGCACTGCCCGGCTCCTTGCAAAGTTGACCTGTCGTTGATCCTACAGCATCTTCCTACAGCATATAACTTAGATTATAGATTAGTTTTCTCTCAATGTCAAATCTCCTTGAGGCACACACTTGATATCCCCATTCTTTTGCATGACCCACCAGGTATACCCTGGTCCTTGGGCGAAGACAATCCCACGAGTGGGTTTGCCTTTTCCCGAGGCAGGAGCAACCCACACTGCCTTCCCCATCCACCTTCCTATATGCACTACGGGAACCTTAGCTCCTTTCACAGTGTGTAGGGGTTTTGTTTCGGCAGGACCAGCACGGCTGTCAGACCCCCTATTGTTAACTAGCCAAGTGGCTTCTGGTAGATTTGTGTCCCATTGTTTCCACGTCCCAGCACCTAATGCTCGTAACATAGTCTTTAACAGTCCATTGTACCTCTCAACCTTCCCAGAGGCTTGTGGGTGGTAAGGGATGTGGTACACCCACTCAATACCATGCCTCTTTGCCCAGGAGGTAACAAGATTGTTTCGGAAATGACTCCCATTGTCAGACTCAATTCTCTCTGGTGTACCATGATGCCACAATACTTGTCTTTCCAGGCCCAAGATAGTGTTTCGGGCTGTGGCATGGTTTACAGGGTATGTTTCCAGCCACCCAGTAGTTGCTTCTACCATGGTGAGTATGTACCGTTTGCCTTGGCGAGTTTTTGGGAGTGGTCCGATATAGTCAATTTGCCAGGCCTCACCATATTGAAACCCTAACCATCTCCCCCTGTTCCAGGGAGATTTTACCTTCATGGCTTTCTTGATTGCAGCACAGGTCTCACACTCATGGGTAACCTGTGTGATGGCCTCAATGGTCAAGTCCACCCCTCGATCACGAGCCCATCTGTAAGTGGCATCTCTCCCCAGATGTCCTGATGTTTCATGGGCCCATCGAGCTACAAACAGCTCACCCTTACGTTCCCAGTCTAGGTCCACCTGAGCCACTTCAATTTTCGAAGCTCGATCCACTTCTTTGTTGTTCTTATGTTCTTCAGTAGTGCGACTCTTGGGCATGTGGGCATCTACATGACGTACTTTAACATCCAGGTTTTCTACCCGGGCAGCAATATCTTGCCACAGGGTAGCAGCCCAGATAGGCTTACCTCTGCGCTGCCAGTTGCTCTCTTTCCATTGCTGCAGCCACCCCCACAGAGCATTTGCCACCATCCATGAGTCAGTATAAAGATACAATACTGGCCAATTTTCTCTTTCGGCGATATCTAGGGCTAGTTGTATGGCTTTTACTTCTGCATACTGACTCGACTCACCTTCCCCTTCCATGGCTTCCACAACTCGTCGTATGGGATTCCACACAGCAGCTTTCCATTTCCGATGGCTCCCTATCACACGGCAGGATCCGTCAGTAAACAACGCATACTGCTTTCTGTCTTCTGGCAACTCATTGTATGGTGGTGCCTCTTCAGCACGGGTTACCTCTTCTGTTGGCACTCCGAAATCTCTGCCTTCCGGCCAGTCCATAATCTCTTCCAGGATTCCTGGGCGATTGGGTTTTCCCATTCGAGCCCGCTGTGTAATTAACGCTATCCACTTACTCCATGTAGCATCAGTTGCATGGTGTGTAGTGGGAATTTTCTCTTTGAACATCCAATGTAACACAGGTAGCCGCGGTGCCAAGAGGAGCTGTGCCTCTGTACCCACAACTTCTGAAGCAGCTCGAACACCCTCATATGCTGTGAGTATTTCCTTTTCAGTTGGGGTGTAATTGGCTTCTGATCCTCGATAGCCCCGACTCCAGAAGCCCAGAGGTCGACCTCGAGTTTCTTCTGGGGTTTTCTGCCAAAGGCTCCAGGTGAGCCCATGCTCCCCAGCTGCAGTGTACAGTATATTTTGCACAGCTGGTCCAGTACGGACAGGCCCAAGGGCTACTGCACGAGCTATTTCTTGTTTGATTTGTTCAAATGCCTGTTGTTGCTCAGGGCCCCACTCAAAATAGTTTCTCTTTCGATTCACTCGATATAGAGGACTCACAAGCTGACTATAGCCTGGCACATGCATTCTCCAGAATCCCACGAGGCCTAGGAAAGCTTGCGTTTCCTTTTTGCTAGTTGGCGGAGACATTGCTGTTATTTTATTGATCACATCCATTGGAATATGGCGACGTCCATCCTGCCATTTTACCCCCAAGAACTGGATTTCCTGTGTAGGCCCCTTGACCTTGCTCTTTTTAATGGCAAAACCAGCTTTCAGGAGAATTTGGATTATTTTCTTCCCTTTCTCAAAAACTTCTTCTGCTGTGTTGCCCCACACGAGGATGTCGTCAATGTACTGAAGATGCTCAGGAGCTCCCCCTTGCTCCAGTGCAGACTGGATCAGTCCATGGCAAATGGTAGGGCTGTGTTTCCACCCCTGGGGCAGCCGATTCCAGGTATATTGGATGCCCCTCCAAGTGAAAGCAAACTGCGGCCTGCATGCTGCTGCTAAAGGGATGGAGAAAAATGCATTAGCAATATCAATTGTGGCATACCACTTGGCTGCCTTTGACTCTAGTTCGTACTGAAGTTCTAGCATGTCTGGCACTGCAGCACTCAGTGGTGGCGTGACTTCATTCAGGCCTCGATAGTCCACTGTTAGCCTCCACTCGCCATTAGACTTTCGTACTGGCCATATAGGACTATTAAAGGATGAGCGAGTCTTGCTGATTACTCCCTGACTCTCCAGTCGGTGAACCAACTCATGGATGGGAATCAGGGAGTCTCGGTTGGTGCGATATTGCCGTCGGTGCACCGTTGTGGTAGCAATTGGTACCTGTTGTTCTTCAACCTTCAGCAATCCTACAACAGAAGGGTCTTCTGAAAGGCCAGGCAGGGTAGACAGCTGCCTAATCTTCTCTGTGCTCAAAGCAGCTATGCCAAAAGCCCACCGGTATCCTTTTGGATCCTTGAAGTACCCTCTCTTGAGATAGTCTATGCCAAGGATGCACGGAGCCTCTGGGCCAGTCACAATGGGATGCTTTTGCCACTCATTCCCAGTTAGACTCACTTCAGCTTCCAGTACAGATAGTTGTTGGGATCCCCCTGTCACTCCAGAGATACAAGTGAGTTCTGTCCCTTGGTAGCCTGATGGCATTATGGTACATTGTGCGCCAGTGTCCACTAAAGCTTTGTATTCTTGTGGTTCTGATGTTCCAGGCCATCGGATCCACACAGTCCAATAAATCCGGTTATCCCTCTCCTCTACCTGGCCAGAGGCAGGGCCCCTCTAGTCCTGGCTGGAGCGTCTGCCACTTAATTCTTGCAAATGCACAAATTCTGGCAAATGAGAGGTAGAGGTCCCTTCATCATGGTCAAGAATAACATCAGCTCTTCTACTGCCTCTGGGGTACTGCCCAATAGAAACTGGAGCAGCATTTCTCTTAGGAGCCCCTCTTCTTGCTGCTGTATTTCCTTTCAGTTCACGTACCCGAGCAGCTAGGGTTGAAGTAGGTACACCATCCCATTTCCTCATATCTTCCCCATGGTCACGCAGATAAAACCACAAGGTGCCACGTGGTGTACGTCTTGGGTACTCTCTCTCTTGAGCAGGCGAATGCTGATTCTTAGTGGCTGAAGTATCACTCTGTCTAGATGAGGGGGAATATACTTTCTCCACAAGCTTGTCAAGTCCTTTAGACAATTTCTCCACAGCTGAGACACAGGACTGTAGCGGAGCAGAGAGATTGTCTTCATATTTTTGAAGTTGGCAGGAGACATCATACATTGTTGGTCCCATCCCCTCATCCCAGTGAATTGCTGCCAGGGTACTGGCATGTGCTGCTGGTGCACTCCGCACAAATTTACGCCACATGGATGTTGTGCACTGGACTTCATCGGGGTCTTGAGGTGTCTGGGCATTGTCCAAATCACTATAAATCATCTCCCGCACAGCTAATTCCCGCAGATGTTGGAGACCTTTATCCACAGTGGTCCACTTGCCTATGTGATATACAATATCTTCCTTATGGGGATATCTTTCTTTGATAGCTGCCAGGAGTCGTCTCCAGAGGCTGAGGGCCTGTGCTCCTCTCCCGATTACTTTGTCGATTACCCTTTCTCTAGAGAGGGATCCCAGCTGCTTGGCTTCATTGCCTTCTAATTGTAGGCTACTGGCCCCAGCATCCCAGCATCGGAGCAGCCAAGTGAGGATGTGTTCACCTGGGCATCGACCATAATCCTTTCGTATTTCTCGCATCTCACTCAGGGATAAGGATCGAGTGATTTCTGATTCCTTTATGATTTCCGTCTCGTCTTCCTGCTGTTTTTGTGATGGCTCTGCTTTAGAGGTGCCTGCCAATTCCCCTTCTCCCTCCTTCTTAGGAGAGCCTTCTTCCCTTACTAAACGAGCTGACCTCCGTTTCCATTGTTTTGACTTGACTATGGGGGCGACTGATACCATAGTTGGTTGGTCCTCTGGGTCAGCCACAGCATGTGTTACTTGGTCATCAGATTCAGAGACTTCCTCCCTCTCTTCAAGTTGCTGGATGATGTTAAACAGTGTTTGATAGGAATAAACCAGGACCCAGCACAATGCTGCAAGCTGTTGTTCTCCGGCATTATCAGGATCAGGACATACAACTCTCAAACATTCTACCAAGTTTTTAGGATTTAGCACTTGCTCAGGGGTGAAGTTCAAAACTATTGGAGGAGACACTCGTGACAGGTATCTGCTAACATCATCCCACACACCGTGCCACTCACCACGAGACTGTTTCGGGACAGATTCCCAAATAAGTTTTCTAAACAATCGACTAATCTTAGAGAGAAAATGAAACCTGTTATTCAGAATTAGAAATAGCAATACATGGGTTACAGATGGATCTTCAAAATACTCCCAAACTGTTGTAATTATCCCACTGTGAAAGAAGGGAAAGGTACCATTCCTGATATTATTAATAAACTGGTGTCTAGATGAGAAAAGGAAGGCAGTGTAGTTCTGAATATTCTCTGAAAGATAGTTTCCATGGGACCCAAATGATAACAGCGCAGAGCCTGAATTCCAGAGTAAAACCAAGGTCAGTGCTTGGCAGCACAACGAATTAAAAAAAGTGAACACAGATTGTAGCACTTTGTCGGATCTGATATATAGGAGAAAGGAGAATATGACACGAATTGCATGACATATGAACAAAGCCATTATTATTAACAGGGCAAGGAACATGGTTACTAGCAAGCAAGTGTGTTAGTTGTATGCGTTTAATCAATTCTATTGTTATCTCAACCCTTCGAGCCCCACGTTGGGCGCCAAAAAGGACTGTGGTGGTTTTACCGTGCTGGGCAGCTAAACCCCACAACCGCTCTCTCACTCCCCCTCCTTTAGATAAGGAGGGGGAGAAGTAAAGCAAAGAACAACTCACGGGTTGAGATAAGGATAATTTAATTAAAGGGAAATAATTATAATAATTAAATAAAGACTACCATGAACTAAACAATTTAACTAAGGGGAAATAAAAGGGAAAGGGGAAAAAGGGAGGAAAACAAACAAACAAAATAAATGAAAGCGATATGGAAGTGCAGAGGAAAGAAATTACTCTCTACTTCCCACAAATGAGCGATGATTGACCACGTCCTTGAAGCAAGGCCTCAACGCACGCAGCCGGTGTTCGAGAGGAGGACCGACGTCTTCTCAACGAGAGCCCACCCCTCCCCTCTTCTTCCTGTTTCCACCTTTTATTGCTGAGTGTGACACCACATGGTATGGAATATCCCTTTGATTGGTTTAGGTCAGCTGCCCTAGTGATGTTTCTCTCCTCACTTTTTTGCCCACCCCCTAGGAGGGTTAGAGAAAGGCCCAATGCTGTGCCACTGCTGCTCAGCAGTAGACACAACACTGGTGTGATAACACTGCTGTTCCAGCTACAAGTACAGAGTACGGCACTGAATGGGCTGCTGCCGGGAAAGTTAACATTCCAGCCAGACCCAGTACAGTGTGGTTAAAAGGTTACTTGCTAAGCTGTTACATCAGGCTTGGTTTGCTCAAAAAGTAAAAGGGGGAATTGTTGAGGGATTTTTGAAACAGCAAGGAGGCCATGACTTGCTTTAGCTGAGAAAACCAAGCTACCAGGATGTAGTGCGTTTACGTGGCAAGGTTTTGGAAGCAGGGGCCCATAGGGGTGGCTTCTGTGAGAAGTTGCCCCATGTTTGGTAAGGGCCCCATTGTTGACCCGAGCTGAGCCAATAAGCGATGTTGTTTTGCGCCTCTGTGAGAGCATATTTAAGACAGGAAAAAGAAAACGCTGCTGTCGTGGTTTAACCCGGCCGACAGCTAAACACCACGCAGCTGTTCGCTCACCCTCCCCCCTCCCTCTCTGGGACGGGGGAGAGAAATAGAAAGTGAAGCCTGTGAGTTGAGATAAAGACAGTTTAATAAGACAGGAAAATAATAATAACAAAATAATAATAACAATAATAATAATAATGATACAATGGTGATAATAGGAAAGTAATAATAATATGTACAAACAAGTGATGCACAATGCAATTGCTCACCACCCGCTGACCGATGCCCAGCCTAACCCCGAGCAGTCCGGCCCCCTTCCCCCGGCTAGCCACCCCTACATATTGTTTAGCATGACGTCAGATGGTATGGAATACCCCTTTGGCTAGTTTGGGTCACCTGTCCTGGGTCTGTCCCCTCCCAGCTCTTACTGCACCCCCAGCCTGCCTGTTGGCAGGACAGAGCAAAAGGCTGAGGTGTCCTTGGCTTGGTATAAGCACTGCTCTGCAACAATTAAAACATCGGGGTGTTATCAGCACTCTTCTCATCCTAAGCCAAAACACAGCATTCCACCAGCTACTAGGAAGAAAATTAATTCTGTTCTAACTGAAACCAGGACATCTATCCACCCCTTATTCCATACCATTTATGTCATGCTCAGGTTACACTCTTTTCCATACATTTTAATTAGTCACCTACAGTAGTCATGGTAGTGATAACATACAGTATTATATAGTAATTAACATGGTACAATTCAGTTCATTGGCTATTCTCACCCAGTATTAAATCTCCTTGAGGTACACACCGGACCTCTCCGTTCTTTTGCATCACCCACCAAGTGTATCCAGGTCCCTGAGCGAAAACAATTCCACAAATAGGTTTGCCTTTTCCTGAGGCAGGAGTAGCCCAGACTGTTTCACCCAGCATATTTCTTACATGCACTACAGGAACTTTATCCCCATCTACAGTACGTAACAGGTTTGATTGGGCAGGTCCAGCTCGGTTGGCAGATCCCCTAGTATTGACTAACCAGGTGGCCTTTGCCAAATGCGTATCCCAATGCTTGAATGTCCCAGCGCCCATTGCTTTCAATGTAGTCTTTAACAGTCCGTTGTATCGTTCAACTTTCCCGGAGGCTGGTGCATGATAGGGGATGTGATACACCCACTCAATACCATGTTCTTTGGCCCAAGTGTCTATAAGGTTGTTTCGGAAATGAGTTCCATTGTCTGACTCTCTTCTTTCTGGGGTACCATGTCGCCATAGGACTTGCTTTTCAAGGCCCAGGATAGTGTTCCGGGCGGTGGCATGAGGCACAGGATATGTTTCCAGCCATCTGGTGGTTGCTTCCACCATTGTAAGTACGTGGTGCTTGCCATTGCGAGTTTGAGGGAGTGTGATGTAATCGATCTGCCAAGCCTCTCCATATTTATATTTCAGCCATCGTCCTCCATACCAAAGAGGCTTTGACCGTTTGGCTTGCTTGATTGCAGCACATGTTTCACAGTCATGAATAACCTGTGCTACAGCGTCCATGGTCAGGTCCACCCCTCGATCACGAGCCCATCTGTATGTTGCATCTCTACCTTGATGGCCTGAGGTGTCATGGGCCCATCGGGCTATAAATAATTCACCTTTATGCTGCCAATCCAGGTCCACCTGAGCTACTTCAATCTTAGCAGCCTGATCCACCTGCTGGTTGTTTTGATGTTCTTCAGTAGCCCGATTCTTGGGCACATGAGCATCTACGTGGCGTACTTTCACAGCCAGGTTCTCTACCCGAGCAGCAATGTCTTGCCACAAAGCAGCAGCCCAGATGGGTTTGCCCCTACGCTGCCAGTTGTTTTGCTTCCATTGCTGTAACCATCCCCACAGAGCATTTGCTACTATCCATGAATCGGTGTAGAGATAGAGAACTGGCCATTTTTCTCGTTCAGCAATGTCTAAAGCCAGCTGAATGGCCTTCACTTCTGCAAACTGACTCGATTCACCTTCTCCCTCAGCAGCTTCTGCAACTCGTCGCGTAGGACTCCATACAGCAGCCTTCCATCTCCGATGCTTCCCCACAATACGACAGGACCCATCAGTGAACAGGGCATATTTCTTCTCCTTCTCTGGTAACTGGTTGTACAGTGGAGCTTCTTCAGCACGACCCACCTCCTCCTCGGATGATATCCCAAAGTATTTGCCTTCTGGCCAGTCCATAATCACTTCCAAGATTCCTGGGCGACTGGGGTTTCCTATTCGAGCCCTCTGAGTAATCAGTGCAACCCACTTGCTCCATGTAGCATCAGTTGCATGATGCGTAGAAGAGACCCTTCCCTTGAACATCCAGCATAGTACCGGCAATCGGGGTGTGTTGAGGGATTTCTTGAAACAGCAAAAATCCCATGGCTTGCTGTAGCTGAGCAAACCAAGCTACCAGGGCAACTATGAGAAGTTCCCATGACAGTGTTCCCACATCGCCCAATTGAGGAATTCAGGAAAATATTGTTACCAGTAGCTGGCCTCAAGGACAAGGTCTATGTGACTGCTAATCACAAGGGGGTTGTTTTCTTGAAGGTGGGGTTGTTTTCTTGTAGCTGTTTGTCTGGGTGCTTTTGACCAATAATCTTGTGTTAAACACTGTCCACCCCTGTTAAGTTCTCTATAAAAGTTAGGCTATTCGGGCAATAAAATGGAGCATGATCTGACTCTACTGGTGTCTGTCGTGCTTTCGGCCGTGCTTCCTGCAACATATGGCACCCGAACAGGCTGAGGCCGGGACATCGGAGCGGCGCCGGGACATCGGAGCGGCGCCGGGACAGAGATCCGAGGCACACGGCAAGCCGACCACCGCACAGAGAGAAGCATTGAAACACCCTACTAACCGACCTGGGCAACGGCCTCGGGGTGAGACGCGGAATCGCGGAGAGACGCGGAAAAGGGAATCGCGGAGAGACGCGGAATCGCGGTGAGACGCGGAATCGCGGAGAGACACGGAAAAGGGAATCGCGGAGAGACGCGGAATCGCGGAGAGATGCGGAATCGCGGTGAGACGCGGAATCGCGGAGAGACGCGGAAAAGGGAATCGCGGAGAGACGTGGAATCGCGGAGAGACGCGGAAAAAGGAATCGCGGAGAGACGCGGAATCGCAGAGAGACGCGGAAAAGGGAATCGCGGAGAGACGCGGAATCGCGGAGAGACGCGGAATCGCGGGGGGACGCGGGAAATTTGAAGTAATCGCATGAAATTGAAGTAATCGCGGTGCGTTATGGGCCATCCGAGATCGAGTTGCTACGGGAGACCAGAGGCGTCAGTGGACAATGGCGGCCGACCCTCACCGTGTGGCGAGTCGGCACAGAGCAGAGGGGCGGAGATCAGGACCCTGCAGCCTGTCTGACGGAACCATGGAGACAGCGGCAGCAGCGGCTGTGCTGCTTCTCTCTGGCATTCTTTTTATAAGAAGTTATCTTGCAATGCAAAAAAAAGACTATTCGTCCCCAGATCGGTGTTATAACTATGTTTCTGGATAACATTCCGTGGGGTTGCCACATTCTACAGACTATTAATGACGATTTAGCTCTATTGCAGGGCAGGAGTGCAGAGACGCAGATTACACCGCCAAATGACCACCGTCAGGCTCGTTCACAAACAGCTTCTAGGGTTGCAGCTGGCACGGCCTGCAGCCGTATAGCAGACGTTACACTCTCTTTCCTAACTAGTAATCATGTGTCTCATCCATTTGTGGTGAATGGTCAGTGGCAAAAAGAAAAGGGGGAGAGTAAGGGGCGACAAAGACAGAAACGGTACCAGGAGGATGCCACTGACACTAACAGCATGGGTAATAGGAGCAGTATAAGTGACACAGGTGCAGGGCGGCGGTGGGTGCTGCCGCGCTGCGGGGCACTCTGCCTGCTGCTCGCCCTCGCCGGCCTGTGCACTGCTGCTGACGGTGCTAGAGCAAAATGTGAAGACTGCTTAGATGGCAGTGATGAGAGTGCTTGTGTGAAGAAGACGTGTGCTGAATCTGACTTTGTGTGCAACAGTGGTCAGTGTGTGCCAAATAGATGGCAGTGTGATGGGGATCCGGACTGTGAAAATGAGTCTGATGAGAGTGCTGAGCTGTGTCATACGAGAACATGCCGGGTAAATGAAATCAGCTGTGGTCCTCAGTCAACCCAGTGTATCTCAGTGTCCTGGAAATGTGATGGTGAAAAGGACTGCGACAGTGGAGAAGATGAAGAGAATTGTGGCATTGTGACTTGTAGTGCAGCAGAATTCACATGCAGTAGTGGGCAATGTATTTCCAAAAGCTTTGTCTGCAATGTTCAAGATGACTGCAGTGATGGTAGCGATGAGCTGGAGTGTGCACCTCCTACCTGTGGTGTTCATGAGTTTCAGTGCAAGAGTTCTACCTGCATCCCTATCAGCTGGGTGTGTGTTGATGATGCTGACTGCTCCGACCACTCGGATGAATCTTTGGAGCAGTGTGTCCGCCAGCCTGCACCTCCAGTGAAGTGTTCTACGAGTGAGGTGCAGTGCGGCTCAGGTGAATGTATCCACAAGAAGTGGCGATGTGATGGAGATCCTGATTGCAAGGATGGAAGTGATGAAATTAACTGCCCTTCCTGGACCTGCAGGCCAGACCAGTTCAGATGTGAAGATGGGAACTGTGTCCATGGGAGTAGGCAGTGCAGTGGTGTGAGAGACTGTCTGGATGGCACTGATGAAGCAAACTGTAACAATGTTATTCAGTGCTCTGGACCTGGCAAATTCAACTGCAGAAGTGGAGAATGCATAGATATCAATAAAGTGTGTAACCAGCAGAGAGACTGCAAGGACTGGGGTGATGAGCCCCTGGAGGAATGCATCATAAATGAATGTGACTGTCCAGCTGGGTTTGAGTTTATAGACAAGAGAAACTGTGGAGACATTGATGAATGTCAAAACCTTGGTATCTGTAGTCAAATGTGTATCAACCTGAAAGGTGGCTACAAAAGTGAACGTAGCCGTGGATATCAGATGATTCCTGCTACAGGAACCTGGAAAAGGCCATACTGGTACAAAGACACAAATAACACCTGTGATTGCAATGACGCTGCTAAGCAGGGTTTAGGGGTTTATAGCATGGAGACAAGGGGTAACAACTACAGTGTTTGGAACAATTGTACAGCTTTGGCCTTACCTCCTGATGTGCTTCTGATTTGTGGGGATGGGGCCTGGCAAGGTATCCCTGCAAATGCTATCAGATGTCCATGTTACATAGATAAACTCATTGTATTTGCTCCTAGCTTGTTACAGTTGCGTGAGATCACCAGACATAAATGGACATTGCTTGCATTGGATTGTAATGATAATGTTGAATTGTGTGGGGTTGCAGCTAGAGCGGCATTAGCAATTTCAGTGCCTGGAGTGGCATCTGCGGCCGCACGTAACAACTTAGAAAAATTGGTATGCTGGGCCGAGAGGCAAGCCTATGCCACGACAGAGATACTTGAGGAGATGTTACCAGATCAAAATAGTCTGCGACATCTGCTTTTACAGGATCAAGCTGCTATTGACATCTTGCTTTTGGCTCAAAGGAATGGGTGTGAGGACTTTAAGGGAATGTACTGTTTAAACCTTTCTGATCATAATGAGTCAATTCACAAGTCCATTAGTTTCCTGAAAGAGCACATGAGAAAGATTCAATATGGTATCAATCCTTTCAATCAATGGTTCACTGACTTGTTTGAAACAAAGTGTAGATGGTTGCTGGGTTTAATCACAAGGGGATTAAGGATTTGGTTTATGGTGGTGGTAATCATCGTTGTGTGTTGTAAGTATAGCTAAAGAGTTACTTGTAAAACTGTTGTGTCGGGCTTGGTTTGCTCAAAAGAAGAAGGGGGAATTGTTGAGGGATTTCTTGAAACAGCAAAAATCCCATGGCTTGCTGTAGCTGAGCAAACCAAGCTACCAGGGCAACTATGAGAAGTTCCCATGACAGTGTTCCCACATCGCCCAATTGAGGAATTCAGGAAAATATTGTTACCAGTAGCTGGCCTCAAGGACAAGGTCTATGTGACTGCTAATCACAAGGGGGTTGTTTTCTTGCAGGTGGGGTTGTTTTCTTGTAGCTGTTTGTCTGAGTGCTTTTGACCAATAATCTTGTGTGAAACACTGTCCACCCCTGTTAAGTTCTCTATAAAAGTTAGGCTATTCGGGCAATAAAATGGAGCATGATCTGACTCTGCTGGTGTCTGTCGTGCTTTCGGCCGTGCTTCCTGCAACAGGGGTGCTAGGAGGAGCTGCGCTTCAGTACCGACCACCTCCGAAGCAGATCGAACTCCTTCATATGCTGCCAATATCTCCTTTTCAGTTGGAGTATAGCGGGCCTCAGATCCTCTGTATCCCCGACTCCAAAACCCCAGGGGCCGACCTCGAGTTTCCCCAGGTTCTTTCTGCCAGAGGCTCCAGGTGGGGCCGTTCTCCCCGGCTGCAGTGTAGAGCACATTCTTTACATCTGGTCCTGTTCGAACTGGCCCAAGGGCTACTGCATGGACTATTTCCTGCTTGATTTGTTCAAAGGCTTGTCGTTGTTCAGGGCCCCATTCAAACTCATTCTTCTTACGGGTTACTTGGTAGAGCGGGTTTACAATCAGACTGTAATTTGGGATGTGCATTCTCCAAAACCCCACAACACCCACAAAACCAGGACAGCTGCGACACACAGCAGCTGGGAGAGTGAGAGGAGTGAGGAACAGCCTTGCAGGCGCCAAGGTCAGTGAAGAAGGAGGGGGAGAGGTGCTCCAGGCGCCGGAGCAGAAGTCCCCTGTGGCCTGTGGTGAGAACCATGGTGAAGCAGGATGTCCCCCTGCAGCCCATGGAGTACCACGGTGGAGCAGGGTTCCACGCTGCAGCCTGTGGAGGAGACCACGGTGGAGCAGGTGGCCCTGCACCGACGGAGGCTGCCGCCTGTGGAAGACCCCTGCCCGAGCAGATTCCCAGCCGGACCGGTGGCCCATGGAGAGGAGACCACGCAGGAGCAGGTGACCTGGCAAGAGCTGCTGCCTGTGGGGGAGCCAGGTTGGAGCAGTTTGCTCCTGAGGTACGGTTTGGCCCTGTGGTATGGACCCATATCTGGAGCAGTTCTGGAAGAGCTGCTGCCTGTGGGAAGCCCACGCCGGATCAGTTCATCAAGGACTGTATCCCGTGGGTGGGACCCCACAGCACAGGGGACGAGAGTGACCGAGAAGGAGCGGCAGAGAAGAAGCGCTGTAGACTGACCATAACCCCCATTCCCCCATTCCCCTGTGCCACTCAGGGGAAGGAGGTGGAAGAGGGTGGATGGGGGGGGAAGGTGCTTTTGGTTTCTTTCCTTTGTTTCTCACTTCTCTAGCTTGTTAGTAATAGGCAATAAATCTTACTATCTCCCTATTCAGAGTTTGTTTTGCCCATCACAATAATTACTGCGTGATCTCCTTGTCCTCATCTCAACCCTTGAGCCCTTTTCATCGTATTTTCTCCCCATTCCTCTTTGAGGAGGGGGAGTGAGAGAGTGGTTGTGATGGAACTTGGCTGCCCACTCGAGTGGAACCACCACACAGGACGACTACGAGAATTTCCCATGACAGTGTTCCCACATCGCCCGAGTGAGGAATTAAAAAATATTGTTGCCAGCAGCTGGCTTCAAGGACAAGATCTATGTGACTGCTAATCACAAGGGGGTTGTTTTCTTGCAGGTGGGGTTGTTTTCTTGCAGTTGTTTGTCTGAGTGCTTTCGACCAATATTCTTGTGTGAGACACTATCCGCCCCTGTTAATTTTGCTATAAATTCAGGCTATTTGGCTAATAAAGGGAGAGCATGATCTGACCATACTGGTGTCTGTCATGTTTTCGATACATTCTGCAATATTTCTTTAATGCTCTCTGACAACCTCAGATGTCACTGTTGCACCCAAGCCGTGATGCCTTATATATTGAATAAATAAGTGGCCAAGCAGTGTAGTATTTAGGCACTGTGTAATATTTAAAAAGGGTGGGAATATTTTCAATGCCTTTCATCCACCTATTAGAGAAACAGTGACACTAGTGTCACAAGTTTATATAATTTCTCTTGCTGCAGAAGAGATGTCACATACATTGGGGGCACAGGCTATTTGTTTTGCAGTCCTCTGTATCCTGGTGTATAATTATCATGGCTCATCTTTTTTAAACACCAGCCATATCTTTGTTTTGCTCTCTTTGTTGATAGATGTAATCAATACTGTTGCCATGGCTACAGTAACAGTAGCTGAGAAGATGTTGTTTGTTGTAAACAAACTGAGCTATACAGGCGCAAATCCTAGTGGAGCATTTCTAGTCCCCTGCCTTATGCTGATTAACACCACCATCTTCCTCCTGCAACCAATTCCTTATTTTAATTAGCATTAATTTAAGCTGTATCAAGGAGTGTTTCCCCTTTTGTGCAGTTGCACGCCCTTTATGACAGCTTTTTTTCCCTATAGCAACAGCCTTAGGTTAGGACTGCAGCCCTGCTGAGAGCATCATCACAGCAAAGCCCTGCTGGTACCAACAGTTAATCTAGATGTATACACTAGCATAATGACAAAAGATTGTTTTAATTTGCTTCCTACATTCTCACCTCCAGGGGCAACTGACCTTGTTTTGATGTAGGAGCCATGGTTATCTGAAAATGTGTTACTAATTCTGAAGCTTGTTTAGCTTCAAGCCAATTTTTCAAAATTAAGGGCCAAATTCAGCTCCTCACATAATGAGATGCAACTCCTCTGTAACCAACTGCATTGCAAATTCTTACATTACTGTTGATTTAACCCATGAACTCCCATGTTCAACACTGACTGCTCGTCCACCACTCTTTAGTATAGAGCAAAGCTGCTATTTGCAGGATATCAGCAGGAATCTGCAGACCTCGGATGAGGAATGAGGTAGTGCTGAGAACAGAATTTCTCATAAGGTACTGGACACAATGAGAATACTTCCAGTGTTGCTATATGATACCTTTACAATGTGAATGCCAGGTCCACTGTTAGGCATACTTGGTCCACTGTGTGAAACCTATAAGACCATAAAGTGAAAGGGTTCCAGAAGTCTTCTGGAAGGACAGAACATCACCAACATTCAGAGCTTCAGCTAATTGCCTGTCATGAAAGAATAAGATTATTTGGGAGACTGAAGTAGGACAAAATATTTGTGAAGTTAGGTATCAGTGATCTCTTCCATGATCAGTCCTTTTCTTGCGACTTTAACATCCCTATCCCAACCTATGTAGTCTGAGAAGCCTGATAGTATTATAGTGCTCATTATCTTTCAACTGTAGCCGTAATCTCTTCCCTTAACACCTGTTTTCATATCACAAAATGCACCGTAGGTAAAGATGTGTCTTCCTTGCAGCCTTCTGACAAAATTTCATAACCTGAAGGAATATCAGATTGTGAGGTTAAGCCAAGGAAGAAACTGCAGCACTAGTGAATTTCCTGGATTGCACAGCTTTACATTCAACTCTTCAGGTTACTTTAATATAATTTTACTGATAAATGATAAACAAGGTGACACACTGACACTCTCAAACTTGATGAATAGGAAGAAAAAAATTACCTGTGAACTTTTAGAATGGTTCACACTTATTTTCAGCTTAGAAAGCTGTTACCTATTCATATAGCAGCTTTTTAAAGTGCAAATGGGAGCAAACCAGAATGCAGAGATCTTTAGTAATTAGCAAATGTCTCCACAGTGTCGAGAAATCAACCTGAAATATTGGAATAGACCAAATGCTCTATGGATCCAAACTTCCTTTTCCCTTTTTTAATGATGTTTTACTAGACTGACAGTACAATCAAAGGGTGCAATTTGGCAGCCCACCTAGGAGTATTTTCACAGCAGAACCTTCCTTGCAACTTCTTGTTATGTTCTTCCAGCAACATAACCTAACTTAATATGCTTCGCCAGTACATTGAGTCAAAAGACTGCTCTGAAGTTTGTTTTTTTCCTTCTTTTTTCTTTTTTTTTTTTCTTTTTCCCAGCAGACTAAAAGGAAACTTTATCTTCAACATAGAAATGAAACCCAAACTAGAGAGAAGCTGCACAACAGGATATATTCTCTATCCCTCAGACAGCATGTGTGACACATGAAAGAAGGGAAGAATGAAGCTGTAGCTGGCAATTCAGCTACCTGAAAAAAGTCAGAATTTTGCTATACGTGCTTCATTCTTCAGTTTCAACCTGGAATTTCCAGATGATTTTTGTAACTAGGTGTTTAGCAACACTAGAAGAAATGGTTTCTGCTTAGCAGAAATGCTAATCTAAATGTATATGACAAGTGAAGGAGAAAGGAAGAAGTATATATTGATAAAATGGACATTTAAATGATGAATAATTCAAATTTTTCCCATGTCATACAAGAAACTTGTGGCAGAACAGGTAACATGAAACAGGTCACTTAAGTCCTATTCTGATGTTTTGTCCATGTGCCAGTCCTATAGTGCAAGTGTTCCTATCTCCTTTAATTAACCTTTCGTTTGTATTTATTCTTATCAAACCTTTTTTTTTTTTTCTTCCCCTATTTACTACTTCAAACAGTAAAAAAATCAAAAGAAATTTAAAATTCAACAGGCCAGCAACTGAAGGCCATGTATTGTCTGTGAAACATTGGGTAGGTTGTAAACCTGGATGTTATAAATGTGAAATTGTTTACAGGACAGTAATGGCTTTGCATGCTGGTTATATATCCTTAGAGAGGCAAATAAATACCCATAAGATCAGCAAGTTTTAAATACCCATAAGATCAGCAAGTTTAAGAATTGACTGCGTGTTAAGTGAACTGGAGTAAATGTCTGATTGCTTAATCTTAGTTTCTAACTAATATGAAGTAATTTCACATAGCTTAATGCATCACCAAAAATGATTAAGACAAATCACTGCCTCATACTTGCTAAGTTCATGCAGAGACAGTTACAGAAACTTAGTTGCTGCGGGTATCCAATTAAGTCTTGATTAGATATCTCATCCCTAAGGACCTTTGAGGATCTCTAACTACTAACCATGGTTATGAAAATATTTGTGCATTTGGAGATACAGATAAACTATTTAAAAGCACTTTCCCTAAGGCCAAAATCATCTTCCAAAGTTCGTTGTCCAGATGACAGCTGGTGAGTAAATTCACGGACACAAACCAACATACCAGAGTACTAGTCAATGTGACTATCTTGTGTTTCTTCTGAGAAGACAACATGGAGATATCCAATGGATAACAAAGTAATAGTACTTTTGTTCTTGTGGAACTGGATGAGCAATCTAATTGAGGGAAAAACAGCATAACTTGAATAACTAGACCTTGATAAACTCAAACTGCATACATTTCCATAAGCAAAATGTTCATACTAAATCATAAGTTCTTTGAAATTCCAGGAAAAAAAAAAAAAGATAATTCAGAAAGCATATATTTCATGGATTCATAAAGTTTTAATAAGAAACCTTTTGAGACTTACTTAGAAAACTAACCATGTTAAGAAGCAGCACATGATTGTAGATTAAAATTCAGCAAATATTAATTAGAATAAATGCAGTTTCTGACTGACATCTCTTGCCCAACTAACACAAAGTAATGGATGTTTTTATGTGTGAAAAAAAGGAATTAAGTATGTTCTATGTCTTCTGCTGGTAGCAGTGTCTTTTTCTGATGCTAAGATTCTCCCACAGATGAGCAACAGCATATATTTAGGATATTAAAAATTAGTCTTCTGGAGGAGAAGCATATACAGATATTTTCCTGGATATTTTTGTGGCGTAAAGACCACAAGGACACCAGGGTTCTTTTAGGATCAGTAACTGCTAGTTCTTTATTGATGACATAACTTCATCTCTCTCTTACAGATGTGAGAAACACTCACATCATATTGGCCTGAGCCAATAACATAGGCTCAGGCAACGATCTCAGTGAAGTAGCAATTTTATTTGCGATTGCAGTGGTGGGCATACCACAAGCAGAAGCACACTTACTAGTCACACAGTACAGTTTATATACTTTACTTCTCGAGGACTGGGACCCTCCCCTGTTTCCCCATTGACTGGGTAATCCATGTGAAATGTGTTCATCTGATTCGTGTCAATATGGAACAATGCTAGGGCTGCATGGTGTGATGAATGTGATCTTCTGTCTCACATACTCTTGTATAACCACAAGTCTAAGAAAACAAGAGTGGTTAATGTATATAGTTCTTTATCTTGCAAAGGAATGTTTTACCAATTTGTGTCAATAGAGAGCTTGAAGGGAAATGTATTTGTAGTCTTTTCCTTGAAGTCTCTGATATCTGGGGGGTTTCAGAACAACTGCTAACTATTATGACTATTGCATGGGACACTATGCAAGTCTCTGATATATGGCCAGGAGATTAAGGAGACGGGGAGAGCTGAAGAACAACTAAAAGACAAAGCTTGCAGGGGATGCTGCACAAGTCTTTGACATACAGCCAAGGAGAAGGACAAGAAGGAGGAAGACTATGAGCCTTCAGCACGAGAGACCCGCAGAGACCCCCAGAGGGACCACCGGAGACTGATGTGCATGCGTCAGTGGGAGGGTTTGGATTCCAGAAGCTAATTATAATAACCCTGTTTTTTTTAGAAGTAGTAATGAATATGTATCAGCCTAGGAGCATAAAAATCAGCTGCTTGATGTAACTGGTGTGCGTCTTAGTGGAGCAGAGACTCCCGGCGCACCCTGCGCTGTTTGCTTACCTCTATTCCTTTAATAAATTGTAAACTTTGATTATAGTCCTATTTTGAAGACTGAGCCATTTATTACAATGGGCTAATTTGTTGTGGAAATTAAGATAAAAACTACAATAATTTTACAATAACAGTTTAATGTGTATGCCTACACTGATGTGTATGCATACATATAAATATATATGTATATGTACACACTCACACATCACATCCATATTGCTAAGATGTAAAATATGATACAGAAAAATCATCAGATACATAAATCTCTTATGAGCATTTAGAGCCATTGGGCAGAAGATTCATTCAGGTCTAGTTAATCAGCATCTTGCAATCCGGCTACTGAGATAAGAGAAGTCTGTCTCATCTGTTGGTTTTCAATAACTGGAAGGTTTTGATTCATCTATCACACAATTCCTCCCATTTCTATTTGGAGAAATATGCAATCTGTTATATATGGAGTGGTAAATCTTGTTGAGAAGTTGGTTGATATTAATCAAGAAGGGGGAGATGTGGGAGTGTGGCCATGGGGGTCGGAAAGCCCCGTGGTTGATGATAACATCAGACTCTTAACGATGAGGCTATCAGGAATGTAAAGAGTTTAGAGAGAACAAAGAAGGGTGATTCAGGAGATGCCTTGCTGTCTGGGGTTGCTTGTTCTTCCTCTGTTAAGGAATGGAAGTTGTGTGGGGGGGTTGCTGGTTAGAACTGTTAAGATTTATTGTTTAGTGTGCTTTCAAGTGTTAACGAAATGCCGGAAAAGCAATCACGTTTTGTTGCTTTCGGGAACCTTGTGGTGGGCAGAGCATGTGCAGAAGAAGAGGGGGACAGTCGAAGCCACTCCTGCAGTCTGGAACAAAAGGTTGCTAATGGTGATGGGAAACTGTGAGCCTTTCACCCGCAAGGACCGCCACAAAGAGAATTATAATATGAAGCGGGGATAGGATATCCATATGTATAAGTGTACTTGGTTTTCTTGTAAATATGTAACAGCAATGTCCTATATATATTTGGAAAGTTCGACGGGTGCGTGTGCGTATTGGTAGAGCATAGACTCCCCGCACACCCAGCGCTGTTTACTTGCCTTTTATAAATATTCTTTTATGTTACTAAATTCAGAGTTGAGACTTCATTTATAACAAATCTGTTCCATTAATAAAATGTTGCAAGTAGATTCCTCCTTCCATGCAATTCTAAACCCACTTGACAGGTGGATATTTTGACCTGTTCATGGTGCAAAGCATTGAGTCATTTTAGTAAGTGTATGTCTCCACAAAGAAAAGAAAGATAGACACTAATTAAAACCTGGGTAAGTCATCTGGAAGACTGGTAGCACACTGTTATAAATGACGATACAACTCAATCTGAATTTAGTAATATTTATAAAAGGCAAGTAAACAGGCCCCTGGTGGAGCAGGCTGTTCCCCCCTCCCGTCCCCCTCCCCGATGCTTGGGAAACTGACCAAACACCACAGCAAATATACCAAAACTTCTAGACTGTTACTTAGATAATGCCTACATCCCCTTTCCCTGCTCATTCAACTTCAAACAGCTCTGTCAAACGCTACATACCACACCTTTAACACCTTCAGTAACCTTTTTTTTTTTTTTTTTTTTTTTTAACACTTCTTTCTATCTTTGTTTCTACAGCCTGTACTTTCACCAAAGTCTCAGTCAAGGGCCAACTTAATTTCATACCTTTCTCCCTCCAGGATGCTAAAACAACATATCAGTATACCACATTTCATCCCATTTTCCTTCTTTCCTCCTTCTTCCACTCCGGATATTCCTATTCGAAGTGGCCAGCCTAGCCACACTTAAAACATCTTATCAAAGCCTGTCCCTGCTAGGACTCAGGCCACAACACAGGCAGCCTTCTTTGCCTGCCATTCCTTCATCTCTCTTCCTCTCCTTTCCATCCTGGCCCTGACTCCTCCTGAAGATTTTCTTCCTCTTTCTCCAACCCTCTGCCTCACTACCTGCTGCAGTGTCAATACCATTAGTTTTGCTCTCTGCTTTTCCTTCTCATCTCCCCTCCGGACACACACCTCCAGGGCCTCCCGCAGGAGGGTCCCCCAGTGACTGTTCACTACATCCCCCCACCTTCTGGAGCATTTTATGCATATCTTGCCAGGCTTTAATCACACAATGAACTTTCAAGAGCCCTTGGGAAGAGCCTTGAGTCCTTGGGACTCATCCCCGAGTACTTTCTCATTCTGACCCCAAGTCTCTCATATGATTTCTGTGTTGCACACTATTATTATTCCAGCCAGGATTGGCAAGTGGGTATTTCTGCCCTGCCGGTATTACCCCTGGTCCTGGAGGATGAGCTCTTTCCGATTCTTGTATAGCAGCTCTCCTCCTGATCATTCCCATTTCTTTCCCTGTAAACAACATACTTATAGACATAATTCCCTCCCCCAAGAGTATAAATCAGGTCGTAGGAACTGGTCTAATTGTTCAGCTAGGCTGTTGGGGTCCTCAAATAAAGACTTCCTCTCCTTCTTAAAAGTCTTAACCTCTCTGCTGGTAAGGAGGGGGGGTAGTTCACCTAAGAGGATACACAGTTAGTGTTAGTACTGTTAGTATCAGGGAAGGCAAAATTCTCAATATATCTTCTACCTTGTTCTAATTCTTGCCAGAGCCTAGAGTACGATCCTTCTTTAGGGACAGTGTTAATTGCAGTCCCTGTCTCCCTTCCTGGAGTGACTGCTGCTGCCACGGGTACAATATTAGGATTATAGGGAGCATAACTTGGCTCCTTCTCCGAAAAAGGAATCTTATTGTTTACACATAAATTTAAAGCCTGAATTTTCATCAGAGCCGTATTTTGGCCAAAATACTGCTGTTTCCTTAATTGGTTCTTTTGTCCAGACTGATACAGAGTATTTAACTTTTTTTTTTTTTCTTTTTTTCTTTTAAAATCTCCTCTAATTTTGGGATTAAGTTTCCAATTTCTTATCATTCTTCAGGAAGAACTATTGGTAGGCACTCCACTCCCACAGGGATATCTCCCTGTCCCCTGGAACTCATATTTCCCATTTTTCCTAGCCCTCGTCAGTATGTTGCTAAAGAAATTTCCCTTCTGCAGTGTACCACACACTAACATTCTGAAAAATGGGGGTGTACTACCCATCACTTTCCTGTGCGAGGGCTTACCATACACCAGATTTCCCGAGACTCTTCACACAGAGTCTCATCCGATCCCCAAGGCAATACTTAATATTTCTTACCTTGGTCTATGCACAGAGTTACCGGATCGATTCTTAAAAACCCAGAGTGCCTACCTTCTTCCTTTCCCCACTACTTCACGGATCCTGCCTCTTTAACCAGCCCTCTGTCAGCTTTCTGCAGAACCACCACCGCCAATGCACAGGACCGCTGAAATCAGAGGGGCATGCCTTCCTGCTGCTGCGGCGGTGGGGCTCCCCAGTAGGTGACTGGATCCCGGACGAGCCCCCAAATTGTGAGAAACACTCCGTAGCCAATAATTTAGGCTCAGGCGAGGATCTCAGTGAAGTAGTAATTTACTCGTGATTGTAATGGCGGGCACCCTACAAGCAGGAGAGAGGGCATCTACTAGTTCCAAAACACAGTTTACATACTTTTTTATGACAGGACCCTCCCCTGTTTCCCCACTGAGTGGGTAATCCAGGTTCACAATCTATTTGATGCTTCACAAACAATGCATGGCCTTCAGTTGCCGGCCTGTTAAATTTCAAATTTCTTTTGACATTTTTACTGTTTGAAGTGGTAATGTTTCTTCACTTATCTGACTTGACTTGACACCGCGATTTTCACCTAATTGTACTAAGGAGTATGGTTGTCTGCATTTTACAAGTTCGCCTGCTAAGCTTTCTTATCACTGTAAGCATATCTCAGTACCACATTCCCTCCTTCTAAACAATGTAACTCTGCAAAAACAACATTTCTATTCCCACACTAATAATATGATTATCATAAAACATTAAACAACAAATTTTAACAGTTCCAACCAGCAACCCCCCAGCAACTTCCATTCCTTAACAGAGGAAGAACAAGCAACCCCAGACAGCAAGGCATCTCCTGAATCACCCTTCTTTGTTCCCTCTAAACTCTTTACATTCCTGATAGCCTCATCGTTAAGAGTCTGATGTTATCATCAACCACGGGGCTTTCCGACCCCCATGGCCACACTCCCACATCTCCCCCTTCTTGATTAATATCAACCAACTTCTCAACAAGATTTACCACTCCATATATAACAGTGGTAGCTGCTTTCAGTGTTTTACAGGAAATCAATTATTACTGTATTTCACTAAAGTGGGCCAATTCAACAACAGCTGGCAAAATTAAACAACCCAACCCTTAATTTCTCATAGTAAGTTAGTTCATAGAGTTAATGAAAAAAAAAAACACACAACTGTTTACATATTATACTTATATCTACATTAGAATGATTAAATCCCATAAATTATGCAGGACACCATTAGTAAGTTTCATTATGCATCAGAATACAATGTCCTCATTCCAGCATCAGTCTTGGATTAATTACATAGCAATCACAGCAGAGCTGACACTGCTGTAGATGGGGGATTACCCTCGCTGTCCCTTGGTGCAAACAGTCATTAATATGATGGCACGAGGATTTGGGATAACAAATCACCCCTGGTTAGTACAGACAAAAAAATCAGCTACTTGATGTAACTGGTGTGCGTCTAGGTGGAGCGGAGACTCCCGATGCGCCCAGCGCTGTTTGCTTACCTCTATTCTTTTAATAAATTGTAAACTTTGATTATAATCCTATTTTGGGACTGAGCCATTTATAACAGGTGGTACAAGAGAAGATGTTACACCCTAAGCCTTATACAATATACTGTAAAGATGCAACCAAAACTATGTGAAGGATAAGACTTGTAGCACATAGCTGCTGTGAACAGAGATACAGATAGTGATATCACCACACTGAATTTACGCTCATGAACACAGTTTCAGTTCAGTTCTTACCTAGAGTCCCCTGATCAATTTAATCCAAAGTGCTTCTAGAGATGCACTGCACAAGAAAGGGCTCTCCTCCCATCTCCAGTCCACAGAATCCTACCCTGAGTCCCTCAAGCATTTTCACAGTGAACTGATCCAAGTGAAAGAGAACCCAGGGAACTTGTTTGTATATATTAAATAAAAATATTATTTTTATATATATAAGACTTTTTTTTTTACTTATTTCAGTAAAAAGAAAACAAAACAAATATTTATTTTACAAACACGTGTGAAGTAATTGCCTAAAGTGACTAGGAAAATTAAAGTAATATTCACATTTTAAAGAAAATTATGGACTGTTAGTCTTGTATGTTTAAATAGTCTCTTACGGTGAGGTAGCCAATAGGTAATATTAAGGCCTTTCCATTCTGCTTCTGTGGAAAAAAAGGTCTTAGAGATACCTCCTACCTTATTGCAACAATTAGACTTCATGGAAGATAATAATCTTACCTGTATTTGACTATACATATAGTCTCACTTCTCTGTTATGATTTCTGGGACCCTGCCCTGTGATATTTGAAAACACAGAGCCTGTAGATGGCACACCCAGGCAGTGATCCTGCATTAGAAAAAAGTATTGGTATTGTCCTTATCCTGTGTGAAGTCCTAGCATCCCCAATAAGACATGAGAGATGGCCAGCGTTCTCACTTAATTCTTCAGGAAACAAAAATGCCACATCAAACTTAATCTAGACACTAAGGTTGAAATTGCCAGGGAAACAGACATATTTCAGAACACTGAAATACTGCCAGGACATTTACTCCAATATATTTATTGCTCAAGAGATATTTACATAATTTTTTAGTGGCCAGAAGCTGTCTCCATACATCTCAAATTACTGTGTTCCCACATTGTGGAGGGGTAGTGAGCTAATAGAAACCAAACAAGCAGAAGAACATTTGGGCAGTAATCATGTGTTCTTCAGGATGGGATTTATGCAATGCAACCAACTGAATGAGGAAACATAATTTAAATGTGTTGCTAAGATGATCATAAAAAAAGGAAATGGAAGATATATCTGCCACTGCTAGAATACTGTCTGTCTTAAATCAGACATTGCTCTCTACAACTACCTGAAATTAAGGTGTGGGGAGCTGGGGTCAGCCTCTTCTCACAGGTACCTAGCAATAGTACTAGAGGGAATGACCTGAAGTTGCACCAGGGGAGGTTTAGGTTGGAAATTAAGAGACATTTCTTCTCAAAAAGAGTAGCCAGGCATTGGAATGGGGTGCCCAGAGAGGTGGTGGAGTCACCGTCCCTGGGGTTAAGAAAAGGTTGGACCTGGTGCTTAGGGACATGGTATAGTGGGTAATATTGGTGGTAGGGGGATGGGTGGACCAGATGATCTTAGAGATCTTTTCCAATCTTTATGATTTATGACTCTATGATTTCATATTTGTTCTCCAGTGTTTTGTTATTTATTTTAACAGAAGTCCTTGTCAAACTTAGTGTTCCTAGTGTTGTTCTGGGTCTAGGCCTGTTTTTTTATTTTTTTTTATTTATTTATTTTTTCTTTGGACACTCATACTGTGGTGCAATTGCCTGAAGTGACTAGGAAAATTAAAGTAATATTCACATTTTAAAGGAAATGTACAGCATTGAAGAGGCTTTCAGGGTAGGGCATAGCTGCATTACCTGAGCGTTCCCTAGGCTTCCAACCTTAGATGTTACCGCACTAGGGGAACCTGGTGTGCTAACTCTAAGGAACAGTACAGAGTGTAGAGCAGAGTGGAGACATCACGGCTAGGCTCTGTGAACAGGTGGGGACTCGATTGGTCTTGTGCATACCGAGACAGATAAGCTGCACCTATTGTTACCCTGAGTCAAGGACCTGTCATGTTTTTGACAAATGTTGTACCCTGGTGTACTTTTGCTCATTATAACATCATTATAATACCAAAACACACCTCCATCCCAAAAGCCAACCGCCTCCAAGGTGCGACCACCCCTCACTGAGCATGCGCTCTGAATTTCTCGGAGCCTATTACTTTAAACGGTGACGGGAGAACTTTTCACCAATCATAACTAAGATATGCTTGACTAGAGTCACTCAAGCTCCACCTAAAGGATAGAAAATAATATAAATTGGCGTAAGAGACAGGGGATGTTAGGGAAGATACCATCATCAGGGAAGATACCATCCTGACTTCTGGGATCAGTTGATGGGTTGAGCCTCTCCTCCCCTGCCCCCCAGCACTCCCTCCCCCCCCTCCCCGCCCCGGGTAAGACTTGAACACTTGGTTATACTGGGTGTCTCCATGGAAACTTAGAAATCTCTATAGAACCTTTAACGCGTTAATAGCCAGGCTGCGTACCTGTGTATTTCATGCATGCTAGCTTGCTTTTGCAGACAGTAGATTATTGCCGGCAATCCAAAGAACCTGTGTTCCTGTTGCTGTAATAAATTGCACTTAACTGCATTGTTACTAGCCATGATATTTCTCATTGAATGCAACTGGAGTGAAGGTGTGTGTCCTGGTTTCAGTTAGGATAGAGTTAATTTTCTTCCTAGTAGCTGGTAGAATTCTATGTTTTGGATTAGGATGAGAAGAGTGCTGATAACACCCCGATATCACCAGAGGAGGAGGTGGTCTGTGCTGAAGAAGCCCCACTATACCAGAAAATGAGAAGAAATATACCCTGTTCTCTGATGGGTCCTGTCGTATTGTGCGGAAGCATCGGAGATGGAAGGCTGCTGTATGGAGTCCTACACGATGAGTTGCAGAAGCTGCTGAGGGAGAAGGTGAATCGAGTCAGTTTGCAGAAGTGAAGGCCATTCAGCTGGCTTTAGATATTGCTGAACGAGAAAAATGGCCAGTTCTCTATCTCTACACTGATTCAAGGATGGTAGCAAATGCCCTGTGGGGATGGTTACAGCAATGGAAGCAAAACAACTGGCAGCGTAGGGGCAAACCCATCTGGGCTGCTGCTTTGTGGCAAGATACTGCTGCTCAGGTGGAGAACCTGGTTGTAAGGGTACGCCACGTAGATGCTCATGTGCCCAAGAATCGGGCTACTGAAGAACATCAAAACAACCAGCAGGTGGATCGGGCTGCTAAGATTGAAGTAGCTCAGGTGGACCTGGATTGGCAGCATAAAGGTGAATTATTTATAGCCCGATGGACCCATGACACCTCAGGCCATCAAGGTAGAGATGCAACATACAGATTGGCTCGTGATCGAGGGATGGACCTGACCATGGACGCTGTAGCACAGGTTATTCATGACTGTGAAACATGTGCTGCAATCAAGCAAGCCAAACGGTCAAAGCCTCTTTGGTATGGAGGACGATGGCTGAAATATAAATATGGAGAGGCCTGGCAGATTGATTACATCACACTCCCTCAAACTCGCAATGGCAAGCGCCATGTACTGACAGTGGTGGAAGCAACCACCGGATGGCTGGAAACATATCCTGTGCCTCATGCCACCGCCTGGAACACTATCCTGGATCCTATGGTGATATGGCACCCCAGAAAGAATAGAGTCAGACAATGGGACTCATTTCCGAAACAACCTTATAGACACTTGGTCCAAAGAACATGGTATTGAGTGGGTGTATCACATCCCCTATCATGCACCAGCCTCCGGGAAAGTTGAACGATATAATGGACTGTTAAAGACTACACTGAAAGCAATGGGCGCTGGGACATTCAAGCATTGGGATACGCGTTTGGCAAAGACTACCTGGTTAGTCAATACTAGGGGATCTGCCAACCGAGCTGGACCTGCCCAATCAAACCTGTTACGTACTGTAGAAGGGGATAAAGTTCCTGTAGTGCATGTAAGAAATATGCTGGGTAAAACAGTCTGGGCTACTCCTGCCTCAGGAAAAGGCAAACCCATTCATGGAATTGCTTTTGCTCAGGGACCTGGATGCACTTGGTGGGTAATGCAAAAGAATGGGGAGGTCCGGTGTGTATCTCAAGGGATTTTAATACTGGGTGAGAGTAGCCCACGAGTTGAATTGTATCATGTTAATTACTATATAATACTGTATGTCATCACTACCATGATTAATATATACCCTAGATGAAAATGGTGATTAATTAGAATGTATGTGAAAGAGTGTAACCTGAGCATGACATAAATGGTATGGAATAAGGGGTGGATAGATGTCCTGGTTTCAGTTAGGACAGAGTTAATTTTCTTCCTAGTAGCTGGCAGAATGCTATGTTTTGGCTTAGGATGAGAAGAGTGGTGATAACATGCTGATGTTTTGATTGTTGCAGAGCAGTGCTTACACCAAGCCAAGGACTTTTCAGCTTCTCACTCTGTCCTGCCAACAGGCAGGCTGGGGGTGCAGCAAGAGCTGAGAGGGGACAGACCCAGAGCATCTGACCCAAACTAGCCAAAGGGGTATTCCATCCCATCTGACGTCATGCTAAACAATATATAGGGGTGGCTAGCCGGGGGGAGGAGAGCCGGACTGCTCGGGGATAAGCTGGGCATCGGTCGGGGGGTGAGCAATTGCACTGTGCATCACTTGTTTCTTACACATTATTATTAGTAGCACTATTATCATCATCATTGTTATTATTATTATTGTTATTATTATTTTCCTGTCTTAATAAACTGTCTGTATCTCAAATCACAGGCTTCACTTTCCCATTTCTCTCCCCATCCCAGAAGGGGAGGGGGGAGGGTAAGCGAATGGCTGTGTGGTGTTTAGCTGCTGGCCAGGTTAAACCACAACAGCATGTTATGTTGTTGGTTAATCCCTGATTGTGATAGTTCAGTGCTCTGAATCTGACCGGACCTATATTGGTTAATGCATTATTGGTGAATCTGTGACTGTGATAGTTCAGTACCCTGAATCCAGCCAGACCCATAACGGTTAATCGGCCACACCCCTTAGCATGACAACATGCACCGTCTACTACGTGTAGTCTTAAATTTTTGTTTAGACTCATTTCTTAGAAAATATCAGAAATCTGATATTCTCTTGCAGTACGGGAAAATAGTTTTCTACCAGATCTGAGAAGACAGTAGAGTAAAATGCATTTTTTTTAGCCAGTATTTAAGATACAAGATGATGAACATCATGTGTTTTGAGTGCTGGTGGGGAAGGAAATCCCACTAAAAAGAACCAAAGCATAGGTCGAATCCTTTATAAGGAAGAGGATGGTGCTGCTTAAAGCAGCTGAGAAAAGAGGGAGGTTTTTATGAAGTAAAAGTTTAAAGACCAAGTTAAAAAGATCTTTGTTCTTAAGCAAGAGAGATACCAGTGGGAGAGTGAGTAGTAGGAAAGAATTCAGGACAAATGTCTCAAAGGAGCTACAGAAAAAGCTCTTAAAAATAAATAATAACAATAATAATAAAAGAAACACTAAACAAAACACAGAAAATATTTTGAAAAGCTGAAGGGACAAGGAAGATGCCACCAAAGTTGCCTAGAAGTCAAGAGCTGCCAAATCAAGGCTGGCTTTAAAATATTAAAAAATCGGGAAATGGCATTATTCCTAAACATCTACTGAGGCCCAGGGGCACAACAAAAGAAACCCACTACAGCTGCATGGAAATTGGTAAATTCTTGTTCTCATGCTATGTGTCAAACTCCTTTCTCTCTGCTTCCCTAATTCATATTTCTGCACATGAGGTAATCCAGACACTGAAAAGACTTTAATGCTAAAATATTGGTTAGGAGGCAACACTCAGATCTTTATGGGAAGATGAATATATATAAAAAAAGCTCAAAATCCGGAGTAAAGAATGAGGGAACTAGGGTCTGAGATGAGATGAGTTCTGCCTGATCTCCAGAAACCAGATGAGAATATCTATGGGTTTTCTGAGCTAGTTTAACAGGGCACTGAGGAAATATGGGAGAAAGCAAGGAAAGGTGTCACCTTGCATAGCTGGTGACAGCAAGAACTCCCTCTGTTTACTTACCTGCATGTCTTTCTGCTCCTAGCACTCACCATACCTCTGGAATAAGATGTAGCACTTTTCAAGACATTGTGGTTTATTATTTGCTGCTGAAAAACCTCCCAGTGGTTCAGGTATGCCAGGATTTCTTTTCTTCTCAGAAAGAGTAATCAGGCATTGAAATAGGTTGCCCAGGGAGGTGGTGGAATTGCTGTCCCTGGGGGTGTTTAAGGAAAGGTTGGAAGTGGTGTTTAGGGACATGGTTTAGTGGGTGACATTGGTAGTAGGGGGTTGGTTGGACCAGATGATTCTATGAATCATGATTCTATGATTTAAGACAACCCACACTTTGAACAGGAGCTGTGTTGTGCTGTGGATGGAGGAGTTGGGAGCAGCTGTCACAGAAACAGCTGCAAGGGAGTGATGCTACTCAGGGATCCTCCTTTGCAGGAGAAGTCCTCCAGGGGCTGAATTCTGCAGTTTTACAAACGCTTTGTGTCTCTGAAGTGTCTTTCTTGTGCTTTCATGTAAAGCATACCTGTTTTCAGGGAGTAAGTCTTCCTTAAAAAGGATATTTGGTGTTCCTATTCATTCATTATCTTTGTTTTACCCCTGCTAATTACTCCTTTGGTACTAAACTAAGCAGAACATTAAACCTTTTGTCCTTACAGGAGAGAGAATTCAAGTGGATTAACCTGCCAGAAAGATATTCTGGAGATCCATTCCCTTACAGGGAACATCTTCTCTGCTCCTTTGAATGAAGGCAAATACACAAGAGCACCAAAGTAAATGCTTTCTATATTTCAGTTTTGATTTGTAACATTTGAAGAGATTGGGACAGGTTAATTCAGGTCTTAAATTCAAGTGTTCAAAAAATAACATTTTCAGAGCTTGACATTAGTCCCAATCTCTCTTTCTCATTTCCATTCTCTGATCTTTAAAGGCAAAAAATTAGATGCAGTACTTATTACTCCAAGTGGCAATAAAATATGCTTCATAACAGTCTGTGAAAACAGGGAAAAGAAGTGAAAGCATACAAATGGTTTACATGAAGAATGGGTGTAGGATAGAGGACTTCAGGATTTCCATTCTGCTGAGCCTTTCTTCTCTTATTTGTCTTTCCTTCATAAGCTCACCAGAGTGTCACTAAGTATATACTTAAATGTGCTCACAGCCTCCAGGCATTACTCTACACCTAATAATCCCAAAGTAAATGCATTGCATGATTGGTACAAAACAAGAAAGATAGCCTGCCTTCATTTAAGGCAATAAAAGAGCTCATGCAGATTTAAGAGAATACAGAATTTCACTCCATATGTTCACAGTTCTTTCAGTTACAGTAATGTTATTAGTAGCAGGTGTAACACTCGTATATTAAAATCTCTCCTTTAATAAGAAAATTTTCATGATTGGCATCAGATAGCAAGAACAAAATAAAGACAATAAAAATGGTTATAGCTCTTTCATCAATAGTTCTCAGTTTCCTAAAAAAGAAGTGATAATCGTTATGTCTGCTTTGCACATGAGGAGTCTGAGGTTAGTTTCACTGGTTTACCCAGCCAGCTCCACTCTTTAAAACAAAGAACATTACCAAAATAAACATCAAAGATTACTTTTGTTTTTCAGACAATAAGATTTTTTGACTTACTTAGGATGCCAGCAGGCTAACATTAAAACTCTTGCTTGTCCAGACCAATGTTTTATTTTCAACAGAAAATAAACCAATAGAATAATAAAACAAATTCATCGTGGTCTCTACTGCCTTGAAGGAATCAGAGATAGTACTCAGTGTTTATAGTGCAACTCAGTAGAGCACAGTGCCAAATGGTCACAGACATTTTCCCATTGCACATCAGAAATGAGCTAACATCCAAAGCAGATGAATGAAAAGGTGTGACTTTTTTTTTTTTTTTTTCCTAAATTGAAGGATCAGAGCAGGCAGGAAGAGACACACACTGCAGCAAGCTGGACTCTTCCATTTGTCCAAGAAATAGTGCAGTGTCTCACTGCATTATTGCATTACACATGAACAGTTCAATCTCCAATATTTCCATTTTTTTTTTGCTTGTTCATTTTCTATCTGAAATTAGATAATTTGTGATGAAAAAGTGATGAATCATTAACATTTTTACCAAAAAATGCAGCTGTTTGCTGGAAAAAAATAAAAACAAAAGGCCTGCTATCTGCTAGTCATAGAAGCTTTCTTGATTTCTGACCAATGTACTAAACCTTGAGGAGCAGAATAATGTGCATGTGTGTATGAGTGAGAAAGAGGGCTGTTTTGCTTATTTTTAGTTTTCTAACTTGGGTGCTATGAATTGCATCATTCATACATACTGTGATCCTGAATTGCTTGAAGTAAACCATATGAACACCTGTGAATACCTTCGTGAGGTTACTAACCAACTATTTGGTTGTTGTATTTTATTAGGATTTCTTTGTTCTTGCTCATTAGGATCAAGAATTCCAGATTTGATCTCTCATACTGAAAGTTTCATTAAAAACACTTTACTACCAGGAAAAAAAAAAGTTGGACTTTGGCCAATAGACAGTTTCACAAAACATCCCTATTATTTTGCAGTAAACAGCTAGCTGGCCATGCTGTTCAGTATGTACAGAGAAACCTAGTTCCGTCAGCAGTAAGACAATATATTCCTTTTCCCCAGATTTTCATAAGATTAGCCAGACCTATGAAAGAATAATTACATTACCATAAAACATTTCAAATTTTGATCCTATAAATGTATTTGATGGATTCATAAATGATCATTATTTCTCTCTCTCTCTCTTTTTTTTTTTTTTTTTCCTTGGGGATTTTTTTGTTAGTTTGTTTTGTTTGGTTTGGTTTTGGTCTTTTTTGAGAGCAGTGCAACCTTGGATGATGAGGCTGATCTGTACTAAGTTTTAGTACATGTACCAAAAAAATGAAAAAAGAAAAAAAAAAGTACATCTTTTCTTTTCTTTTCTTTTCTTTTCTTTTCTTTTCTTTTCTTTTCTTTTCTTTTCTTTTCTTTTCTTTTCTTTTCTTTTCTTTTCTTTTCTTTTCTTTTCTTTTGTTTCCTTTCTTTTTTTCTTTTCTTTTCTTTTCTTTTCTTTTCTTTTCTTTTCTTTTCTTTTCTTTTCTTTTCTTTTCTTTTCTTTTCTTTTCTTTTCTTTTTTTTTTTTTCCTGAAAATAGATTAGTAAAACTGAAGTAAAACCTTGTGCTTTAGTTACCCTGCCCTTGGAACTGTTATTTAGGCTGATTAAATACCATTGATTCAATTCATTTTCTTCACCTGGAAAGCAAAGAACCCATCATATATGGCAATGCACTTGCACGCATGTTTAGGCATGAACACATGGTCTCTCCAGAGTCAGAAGGTCAGTTCAGAAGACTCAAATACAAAAAAGTGCAAAACAGTTCAATGAGATTAAAAAAAAAAAAAGAAAAAGAAAAATACTGATTTCCAATATATATATTATTCTTGTGTGTTATAAAAGCATTAAGGCTTCGTGTTGGACATGCAGTGTTGGGAAATACAGCCAAGGGAAGTAGACCCTGGTCCTGTTTTGCTGATGCAGGCTGCGGGAATGACTTGTAGGGCCTGGTTTGAGGTCTCTGCTCTATCCTTGTTTCACAAGTCAGTGTCAATGTTTCTGTAATGCTAATTGCTACAGGAAACGTTCCTGACCAGGTTATTGCTGTTGGTGGTTGATTTGTTTGTTTATTTACAAGAATCATACAATCACATCGGTCTGACCTATGCAAAATGCAAAGTGGGTTTTTTGTCTGTCTGGTTATCTTGTAAAAAATTTTTATTTTCAAATCATACTACATATAGTGTTTACCTGCAGATTACAGGTAAAAACTACATTAGACATCTAGGTTAGTTGGGAAATATTTTATAAACTATGCTAATAACCAGGCCAAAAACCCTGGTCTTCCACTTTCCTCCCCTGGAAACCACAGCCCTTAGCATTCTTGAAAATTGCTCTGAGTGTTTTGGAGAGTGGAATATGATTTGTGAACATTTCCATTTCAATTCAATAAGAAGCAACCTGCTTCTACAAACTGCCTGGTTTATTTCATATTATAAAGGATGTATTCTTAACCTCAAATGGAAACATCTCTATTATCATGTTTAGTCATCCATGTACAATACTGGTTAATTATTTATACCAATTAAAGACAGAAGCCTTGAGCTATTAGCAACCTGCCAAAGGATTTTGTTGTTGTTGTTGTTGTTGTTTTCGTCATCCCTGAATGAAGTCATCTTAAGGATTTGAGGGACTGCTCTCTGAAAAGCATTTCCCGATGCTATATGGACAGGCTGCATATGGAAATACTGCTAGATGCATTCAGTGTGCATTCAGTTTGGTGTTACCATATTTGGTTATTTCACCAGACTAAACTTTGGAGTCTTCTCTAGATTTCCAATTGGAACAAAGGCTTTGTTTATGATTGCAGTTTTTGTACTTCTGTTCTGTAAGAGAATACTGTTATATGAGGTTTTACTTTTAATGCTGAAAGAATAGACAGGAAACGTTTCCTAAGGGGGAAAAAATGTCTTTGCTTGGCTAGTAACAGAGACAGATAGTGCATTATATTCCACTAGGAATAAACAGAAAGCTCTTCCTGCCACTGCTGCTCTTTTTTTCACCTTGAATTGCTGATGCTTGCCCAAATGCCAGCTGACACTGAGCAGGATCATTTCTGACTAGGATGCTGAAATATGCTTTGATGTCTTTACATGTTTTATATAGGCTCCAAGTCCTTTGTGCCTCACAGCAAAATCACAGCCATGCCCTATGCAGTATGCAAATGTGTGTCCTTTCCTTCTTGATGTTTTCCTAACACATCATTCTGGGAACATGGCTTTTTTTTTTTTTTACTGCTCATTTTATCCATTTTAATTTAGGTTATGTTTTGGTTTGGGCTGGGGGTAGTGTGATTTTTTTTTGTTTGTTTTTTGTTTGTTTGTTTGCTTCTTTTTCAGGAAGGAATTGCTTGATTTATTCCATGTTCCTTTGACCACAACATTTAAAAATAAAGACTTATAAAATATGTTATTTTCCCTTTCTCTTCTTTCCTAAACAGTAACCAATAAAATTGAAACTGAACTGCTTTTAGGATCACAATGTTCAACAACAGAAGGCCTATTAGATAGGAATCTGGAAATATTATTGGTCTTTGATATGCAATTTTAAACATTGAATGAATACAGCCTATATAGCCCAAGTTCCTGAGATTGAAAATCTTCCTTTGAACACACTGAGAGCTAAATATTTTCTTATTGCTGCCTGAAGTTATGCCAGGATTACACAGGTCATCTGTAATGCCTTTGTCTAACATTTCTAGGGCAAAGCACCAGCATTACACCACCACTAAACTGACCTCTCCATTTTTTCATATTTAAAAGTTTCAGATAGCAGAAAGCCTGAAAGGTCTCAGTGAACTGATCTTGGGAAATCCATAGCAAAGAGACTGAACTGTTACACTAATTTCTAAATGAGAAACTAAGTCCCTGGAAGGTTACAGAACTTCTTCCAGGCCCACAAAGGAAGTCCTTGGAAAGACAGCTTTCTGCATCCCAAACCAGACCCCTCAAAGCCACAGGACACTTTGACTTTGACTGGTTTTACAGCTACTGTGGGGGGAAAAATCCAACCCCTTTTCCCATTAAGAAAACATTTTTAGCAAATTCTAATATCCATCCACCAGACAAAACTTATTTATGTAGCCACCACACACAGTAATTTCCCACTGAAGTTAATCTGTACATGTCAAAAAGACATTCTGGAAGAAGACCGATTATAAATATGTTGTTTGGGAAAGAGGTTTGGACTTTTTAATTTTTCCCAGTGTTCTAGCATACTGCATACATGTTTTCCTTGCTCCCACTAATGCAAAGTGGAATTTGTAGCACCATTATGTAGTGTTTAACCATTACAAGTTTTTGCTTTTCTTTACCTACAGCTGTCCTGACTGAAGCTTGAGTCAAGTGGAAATGGCAAAGGGCTGCTTAGCTTGTAGTTGTACTTTAAATGTACAAGAAAATTGAGTTTGGGTTACTTGTACTGTCTTCAAAAAGTATTTCTTGATGGCTCAGAGATTGATTTTGAAATTTTACCATTGCCTGGATGTAGTTTCCTGTGAGTGAGCTACATTTGCTCTTTGGAAAGTGTTTTACACCTCAAAAGATAAAAAGTAAGTTTATTTGTCATATTTGCTGGCTTGGCTATAAATAAATGCTCATGAGTGGCAGCATTGTAATGGGAGAAGGGGTCAAGATAAAGACCTTTGGTCATCTGTATCATATTTAAAAACATCATATGTAGAAATTATTGGCGTACATTTTCACTCATTTTGTGTGTAATGAATATTTTAGTTGTTTTATGCATACAGCTATATCAGTTCTCTGGAGGAATCTGTTAGCAATTTCTTGGAGTCCAAGTAAGAAGCAGTGACAAGCCCTTTTCTCCTGGGCATGCTTTCTTTATCATCACTTTTGCTTCACTATTGTATCATACATTGCTATGGACACTGAGAGTTTGATCCTTGAATCTCAGGGGGACATTTGCACATCAGTGTAAATGAGTACACAATCCAACAGTGTTTTTCACCTGCTTTGTTTGAACAGGGGCAAATGTTAAGACAATATACAGCAGGAAGCATCGCGCCCAGTAATTTTACAGAGCTTTAGAAAGCAAACATTTGGGAATTCAGCAGGAACTGCCTAAAATACTTATCTGGAAGTTGAGCACCTCTTAGTCTTTAATGTATTTATCTACAAAACACCCCTGAGAGACAGGAGAGTGCTGTTATCCCTGGTTTATGCTTGAAGAGCAAAAAGGCTAAGACCTAGTCTAGAAACAGATTTTGTTCCACTCTATCTATCTGTCAGGGGAAATATATATATATATTGAGCAAACTTTTTGCTTTTTTATTTTTTTTCCTTTTAGGGGAAAAATATATATATTGGTATAAACACGGTAATGGATTGATTTGCTTAACATTATCAGTGTTATTTGAATAGTGAAAGGGTGCAAAAGCAGATCTAATGTCCTAACTGCTGAGCCTTTTTGGTTCTTCCTTTGGACTTTCCTATCCAAAAACATAAAGACTATCATCATGTTCCCATGTCACCGTTGCCTTGAATTTTTTGTCCTTATAGGGACCATGTTTAACTACTGAAGTACAAAATTCAATCTATGAATGAGTTCAAAGTCCTACCTCAGTGGTTTATATATTTTTTCTGTATGTTCATGGGCACAACCACATTCATGTCTGCTAGGACCATGGCCTTGCTCATTATTTTGGAGAGACCAATTTATAGGAGACATAATAAAATGATCAGAAACCAGGAACTGTCAAAAATGAATTTACAAAAAGGCTCTGAAAACATGTTTGATATAGGCTTGTGAGCTGGAGTAAGAAGAGAATGCAGCAGGGGAAAACTTATTCAAGAAATAAAGCTGAAATCTTAACAGACACAATAAGAATCACAGAATCACAGAATCACAGAATTTTCTAGGTTGGAAGAGACCTCAAGATCATCGAGTCCAACCTCTGACCTAACGCTAACAGTCCCCACTAAACCATTTCCCTAAGCTCTACATCTAAACGTCTTTTGAAGACTTCCAGGGATGGTGACCACCACTTCCCTGGGCAGCCTGTTCCAGTGCCTCACAACCCTTTCAGTGAAGAAGTTCTTCCTAACATCTAACCTAAAACTCCCCTGGCTCAACAAGAGACATGTAGTGAAATCAGCAATTACATCTGCCCAGTGGAGATATGAAAATTCAGGTATCAAACTTTCTTTGAGAGCCTTTCCAGTGTGGGGATTGAGAAATAGAGTCAGTGAGGCTGTTTGTCTTAGAAACATAATTGCCACTAAACTACAAGTACTGTAGCAATCCACGAGGCTGGCAACATCAGCTAGTAGTAGTAACAGGATAATTTTTAACCTTCACTCAGTGTTGATATATGACAGGATGGAAGGAATCCTGCTTCTCTCACATTACCATGGAGAAAACAGCCAGAAACATGAAACGTATATGGATGGGCAAAAGCAGGGACTTTGCAGAGCACGACACTTCTCACCAGCACCCCAGGCACCCAGAGGTGCTCTCTGCTGGGAAATGCTGCTCAGCAGCTTTGCCCATTCCCTAAAAAAAGGAACAGGTACTACAGGTTGTCTAGCTCTGCTCTGGCAAAAGAAAGAATTATCCCATAGACAATCTGGGATTTTAATGTTACAGTGAGAATGGCGCACAGTTCTAACAAAATCAGGGTGGTATCAAAGCAGGGCATGGTGCAAAATTAATATTTAAATCTATAATGGAACAGAATGGAACAGAACAGAACAGAACAGAATAAATAGTTCAGTTAGAAGGGACCTTCACAGACCATCTAGTCCAACCAAACTGTACAGATTGCCTGGAACTGAAAAAAAAAAAAATCAGATATGGGATACTATTATGTTTTATTGGGCAGAAAAATGTTTTTGATTTAGCTGTGATAAAGAATCAGGAGGACAGATTCAGCAGGAGCAAGCTGGTGGTTTATACTGGGACACAAGGAGTGTGTTGGGCCAGGAGTTTTTGTGTAGGGCAGATCCTTGTTTTTCAACAACTCTGGTATCCTTAACAAACATTACTGGTAATGTAGGATGTTTTTGTCCTGAGGCTTTTCAGGTCGGTTTGTTGACCCACATGTTTGTGTCTGGATTTGTTTTCTATTAAAGCTGTGGAGGAAAGAATGTCCATGCCACTGGCTACATCTCTGTAACCTCAAAAAGGAAGTACGAATGCTCTTTTGTGCAATTACTTATGTTTTGTGGAATAAAGAGTTTGAAAATTAGTATTGTTTGAACCTGAGTTTATGAAATATGTGGTGTTCTAGCACACTGGGGAACACCCTTGTTTCCTGCACCCAGTGGATGGAAAGCCAGGCTCCAGCTCCTCCCTTTGCCACAGCTTTCTTGGGGGACTGTGGGCCAGACCCTGCCTCAGATTGTCTCTGTGTCCACACTTTTAAAAGTAAAGGGATTTTTTTTTTGAGATGGAGCTATATGGATTTCAATAACTTCTTGTTCAGAAACTTCTCTGCCTGATTCAGTCCCACTCCAAACATTCTGAAGCAGCAGAGCCTTTAAAACATTTGAGGGATGTTTAAAGTTCACATGTATGTGTCGCGTTAAGGGATGTAGCCGATTAACCATTATAGGTCCGGTTGGATTCAGGGTACTGAACTATCACAATCACAGATTCACCAATAACGCCTTAACCATTAAGGGTCTGGTCAGATTCAGAGCACTGAACTACCACAGTCACAGATTCACCAATAACATATAACCACCCTTACTCTAGTCATGTTTAATGAGAGCGATCATGGCTAGGAACAATGCAATCAAGTGCAATTTATTACAGCAACAGGTACACAGGTTCTTTGGACTGCCGGCAATAATCTACTTTCTGCAAAAGCAAGCTAGCATGCATGAAATACACAGGTGCGCAGCCTGGAAATTAACGCGTTAAAAGGCACAAAGACTCTATAGAGATTTCTAAGTTTCTGCAGAGACACCCAGTATAACCAAGTGTTCAAATCTCACCCAAAGGCATCCCAATGGGGGGGGGGAAGAAAGGCTCAGCCCGTCGACTGATCCCTGGGGTCAGGAGGTCCTCGGGATGGTGTACTCCCTCAGGATGGTATCTCCCCTGACGGTGGTATCTTTCCTAACAATGGTATCCTTCCCTGACATCCCCTCTCTCTTAGGTCAATTTATATTATTTTCTATCCTTTAGCTGGAGCTTGAGTGACTCTAGTCAAGCATATCTTAGTTATGATACTCTCAGTCTCCGGTGGTCCCCCTGGGGGTCTCTGCGGGTCTTTCATGCTGAAGGCTCGTAGTCTTCCTCTCAGGTTTTTTTTCTTGTCCTTCCCCTTTGTACTCCTTGGCAGCATGTCAAAAGCTTACACAGCATCCCCTGCAAGTTTTGTCTTCTAGCTGTCCTTCAGCTTCTTTCTTTCTTCTCCTTAATCTCCTGGCCACCTGGCCAGATATCAGAGGCTTGCATAGTGTCCCATTCAGAAGCCATAACAGTTACTAGTTGTTAGCAGTTGTTCTGAAACCCCCAGACATCAGAGACTTCAAAGAAAGAACATACAAATACAAATAGCTCTCTATTGGCACTTCACGAGTTGTTAAAACATTCCTCACAGGCCATTCACAGGGACACTCCAGTATAGCAGTGCTAAATCAACCACAAAGAAGGCAAAAAGGCTGTAACTGTTAGGAATAAGAGTTCGGAAAAACAAAAACAAATAGGCTCATGGATTTGAGGAATATTTCTGAAAATTTGATAAATTGACTATAATGAGGGGGAGACTGGGACACTGGGAGGAAAGGGAAGAAACCACATCTGTGGAAGAATTAAATTGCCAGTGCAGGACCCAGAGACAGACAGAACTGCTCTCTATTGACACGAAATGTTAAAATATTCCTTTGCAAGGTACAAGAACTATATACATTAACCATTCTGTTTTTCTTAGACTTGTGGTTATACAAGGGTATGTAAGACAGAAGGTCACATTCATCGTACCATGCAGCCCTAGCACTGTTCCATACTGACACGAATCAGATGAACATATATCACAACCTTTCATTTGTTTTTCCTCAGGTCTGGGTAACTAAGGTGCCAAGACAGCACAACAGAGATCACACCTGCCCTGAGGTGGGAATGGTGGGTCTCCAAGATCTAGATCTTCAGGTATGCTGAGGAATGCACACACTACAGACACCTTTAGCCTGGGCTAAACTGAAATAAAAAATATTGGCATAACCTTAAGAAGGAGAAATGTAATATAAATAGTAAATGTAATATAAAATATAAAAGTAAATATAAAAAATATAAAATAAAAGTAAATGTAATATAAAAATGTAATAGTTTAATGAGAATCTAGTTACTGAAATACAAGGGAGAACCAAACAAAACCGACTAACTAACCAAAAAAAAATTAATGTACCACAGCTTACCTGAAGTTTGGATTTTGAAGTTAACCATCTTAATTTTTAAAAAATCATGGAATAATTTTTAAATGGCAGGATGGAAAATTCCTAAAGTCATTTTAATCTATCCACAATTTGCAATAAAGTGTTAGACTGAGAGTAATCAGCAGAAGAGAGATAAAACAATATTATACATTGCTTCTTCATCAGCTCTTAACCCTAAAATTGATGAAATGCAGAACCAAGCAGAACACATTTTTCTGTTCTATATAATGTTTTATTTTTTTGGAAGCCACTATTGAGTGAAGGAAGTTTGCAGGACAAAGGGATTTTTAGTCAATAAGTAAGATGGTAAATATGGGTCAGCCAAAGAATCAGACTGTAATGGAAGGATGTAAAATAAATGTTTCTGAATTATAACTTCGATGAACAACAGTGGAGAGAAATCTGTTGGGCTTTGGATTCAGTATTTTATTTCCAGGCCAGAATATTCTTGTTTTCAACTAAAGACTGGAAGACTTACATTTCCATGGGTTCATAAAGTTTATTTTTGCTTTATTGCTTTAATATTAAACTTTTCTGCAAAGCAGACTCTCATTAAAAAGAAAAAAAAAGCCTTTATGAACACCTCCATATGTTCTACTGTCTTTAGCCATGGATAATTCTTTTTTACACTCCCATCCTGTAGTTTTGTTGTTGTTGATGTTCTTGTGGTTGTTCATTTGTTCAATTGACTGCTCCCTTTCCTTGCCTTGCCTTGCCTTGCCTTTCTTATTTTACTTTCTTTCTTCATCTTTTATTTTCTTTTTTCTCTGTCTCCACCCCCCCACACCCCCCCCCGTGTTGTTTTAAAGTTATTGTATTTGACTTGCTCGGTCTGTTTTGCATTTATCTCAAAATGAACACCAGAAATCATGTGCTCGTGGCATATACATATGTTTTTATACACACGCACATACATGTATTTATACATTTTTGGTAAATCTATGTATTTATAGGCACATATTTCAGCTAATTGTATTCAATCTATTCCAGGGACAAATATATTCAAATGCTTCTCCCAGTGATATGTCATGAAAAAAGTGGTTTTCTAAGCAGCAGAACTATTATTAATGTCTTAAAATTAAAGGACAATCTTCCAGCACAAAGATGTATGTACAGCAAAAAGCCATTTCCTACAAGACCATACCTCCCAGAAGGCAAACACTCTCATGTTCAAAGACAAAATAGAGCAGACAACATATTCCAGTTCTGAACCCTTTTAACATATCTCCCTCACACACAATAAAGATTTTTGGATCAAACTGGCTCATTTCTTTCTAGCAAAGTAATCTAGCTCTACATCATTAACCTTTCTGTTTGCTTGGCAGATAATCTGGGAAAGTAGCAAGTGACTACTCCTTCGGGCTTTGGAGGCAAGCCAACACAATTACTCTCACCCTGTTCTCTGAGATGGCAGCTGCACTGAGATCAGGATGCAGGAAACTTTCATGAAACCAAAGGGTTACAGACTTTGGAGCCAACATTTCATTCATCTGCTGATCGGGCGGAGCTCCTAGCTTGGATGACAAATCCTCACAGCTCTCTCTGTGTTGAATGGTTATGAACCATCAGTCAAGCAAATAAAGCTCTCATGAAAGTCTAATGTTAGCCCCACTATTCTTCCACCTGTCGTTATTTGCTAATGGTAGTAGTAGTATAGAATCATAGAATCATAGAATCATAGAATATCCCGAGCTGGAAGGGACCCATAAGGATCATCAAGTCCAACTCCTGGCACCAACCACACAGGTCTACCCAAAATTTTAGACCATGTGACTAAGTCCTCAGTCCAAACACTTCTTAAATTCAGACGGGTGTGGTGCAGTGACTACTTCACTGGGGAGCCTGTTCCAGTGTGCGACCACGCTCTCGGTGAAGAAGCTCTTCCTGATGTCCAGCCTAAACTTCCCCTGCCTCAGCTTAACACCATTCCCACGGGTCCTATCACTGGTGTTTACAGAGAATAGGTCACCTGCCTCCTCACTCCCCCTCGTGAGGAAGTTGTAGACCGCGATGAGGTCCCCCCTCAGCCTCCTCTTCTCCAGGCTGAACAGGCCAAGTGACCTCAGCTGCTCCTCATACGTCTTCCCCTCTAGGCCCTTCACCATCTTCATCATCCTCCTCTGGACACTCTCCAACAGTTTAACGTCCTTCTTGTACTGTGGTGCCCAGAACTGCACACAATACTCAAGGTGAGGCTGCACCAGTGCAGAGTAGAGTGGGACAATCACTTCCCTCGACCGACTAGCCATGCTGTGCTTGATGCATCCCAGGATACAGTTGGCCCTCCTGGCTGCCAGGGCACACTGCTGACTCATATTCAACTTGCTGTCAACCACAACCCCCAGATCCCTCTCTGCGGGGCTGCTCTCCAGCGTCTCGTCACCTAGTCTGTACATATTGCCAGGGTTGCCCTGTCCCAGATGCAGGACCCAGCACTTGCTTTTTTTAAACTTCATGTGGTTGGTGATCACCCAGCTCTCCAATCTGTCCAGATCTCTCTGCAAGGCCTTTCTGCCCTCACCCGAGTCCACAACTCTTCCAAGTTTGGTGTCGTCAGCAAATTTGCTCAAAGTAGTAGTAGTAGTATGAATATTTAACAGAACCAGAAGTATGCTGTCTTGCAGATTCTGTTCCGCTAATATGTCTGGTTGGATAGTGTTATTGTATAAAGTCTACTGACATTCTGCCAAATGCCAACTTAGATTTTTTTTAAATGGTTTGTATTCTGAAATTTACACACATGGAGGAAAAACACTTTCCCATTGAAATGCCTCAGTTCCTAGATTGCAAATATTGCAAATCTTTTGTTTCTGTGATGAAAGTAGTTAAGGATAAAGTAGTAAGAGACAGGTAGTGAGAGGAGATGACACCCAGTTTCCTTGACTGGGATCTGCAACCTCATTGGAGAAAAATAATTTCATTATTTAAAGGTGGTGATATCTTCAGAGAAGCTGCTGAAGCATTTGGTAAGAGACAGAATAAATAAATGTACAAAGGGAAAGAGGAATGCAGAAAGGTGATTTTCCCAAGTAATGCTAATCGTGTTGAAAAAGATCCCAAATTTTCTGTGTCCTAAGCCTGTATCCTAGTTGCTAAGCAACTGTCCTGAATATGAGGGTGCCCAAAGCACAGTATATCAGATAGTATAACATTGGCACACTAACACCTTCTGTTTTGATTTCTGTCATGTCTGATGTCTAATAAAGAAAAAGCAGACTCCTTGTCTGTCTGTGACTTCAGCTCTTCTGTGCTTAGGCTCTTAAATGAGACCCCTAAATTAGGACCAGTTGCACTATAAGGTTCCTTATCATCAGAAATAAAAGTGCAGCTCCAGTGGATGAGCTGTACAACCTAAGATATGAATGGAGGTCTCTCCTTCACAGTTCTTAAAAGGGAAAGATGCATGACTAGGATCCCAGCTCAAGATGTGTCAGCCGGAGTCAGCTTCAGTGAAACTACACTACTTTCATCAGCACATCCATGTGCTAAACATATCTTAAAGAAATAAAACACACAAGGCTAAGGGTTAGAAAAACCCTTCAAACAGAATACTAGAAGTCTGCATTTAAAATGCCTTTTTTTTTTTTTGTAGAACAAAATCAGTAAATAAACAATTATCAATAAACTTTATCACTACTGAAATTTAAAATTGTGTTATTGTGTTGTTTGCTTGTTGTTGCTTAGATTTGTTTTTAAAGGCTTGTCTTCTTTGCAGTTTGTTTTTTTCCTGTCTGTTATTTCCCTCATGATGCAGCATGTCCTGGTTTCAGTTAGAACAATATATAGGGGTGGCTAGCCGGGGGGAGGGGGCCGGACTGCTCGGGGTTAGGCTGGGCATCGGTCAGCGGGTGGTAAGCAATTGCATTGTGCACCACTTGTTTGTACATATTATTATTACTTTCCTATTATCACCATTGTATTATTATTATTATTATTATTGTTATTATTATTTTTGTTATTATTATTTTCCTGTCTTATTAAACTGTCTTTATCTCAACTCACGGGCTTCACTTTCCATTTCTCTCCCCCGTCCCAGAGAGGGAGGGGGAGGGTGAGCGAACAGCTGCGTGGTGTTTAGCTGCCGGCCAGGTTAAACCACGACAATAACAATGTTGGCTGAATGCCAGCTTGAGAATAGTCCAAGCCTTCAATGGATTTTTTGATGCCTGAGTATTTTGAGGGGGCATTTAAACGATGTTTGTGCTTCTCACAGTGTGAAAAAAACAACACTGCCAGGTTTCTTTGATCTACTGGAAACAGGCTATTATAATACAGAAATAGTTAGCTGAAATAAGTACATTCAGGTAGCTTCACACTTAGCTGTGTATTATATATATATAATATATATATAAAATATATAAAATATATAATATATATAAAATACACTTAGCTGTGTATTATTTGCTTCTATTCTCACAAAGGATGTTTTCATTCAGCTAGGGCAAAGTGCATAGTTATTGATAGTTCAAGTATTTATTCTTTAAAATGACAGTTCTGGAAACATATTTCTCTCACCACCAGAGAGTGGGAAGGCAGTGAAAAGGAGGGGATAATTGGGGAAGCTGGAAGCAAAATGACATTCATGGCTGTAAGATGCCATACAGAATCACAGAATCACAGAATTTCTAGGTTGGAAGAGACCTCAAGATCATCGAGTCCAACCTCTGACCTAATGCTAACAGTCCCCACTAAACCATATCCCTAAGCTCTACATCTAAACGTCTTTTAAAGACTTCCAGGGATGGTGACTCCACCACTTCCCTGGGCAGCCTATTCCAATGCCTAACAACCCTTTCGGTAAAGAAGTTCTTCCTAACATCTAACCTAAAACTCCCCTGGTGCAACTTTAGCCCATTCCCCCTCGTCCTGTCACCAGGCAGGTGGGAGAACAGGCCAACCCCCACCTCACTACATTTCCATTTTAATGACCATAAAGAGTAGTCTTGAGAGTGACCAGGCAGTATGTCTGGATGACCACTTGCAGTGCCAGATGTTGGAAGATTTGGTGTTCAGATTCATGATATGATGGAGGTAATATGTCTCCTTTCCTCCTCCCCTAGGTAAACAAGATACACTGATGCTGCTCAAAGTTTTTGATTTTTTGTAATTTTCTGACCAGCACAACCTAAGGCATCAACGTGGTGGAAGCTCTGTTGTGTTTGACAGCCTACAAACAAAAAGGCATTCATCATAACTCCACTCCATAAACCTGCAGTATGTAAGATAAATATTGATGATTTGGTGAGGCAAGCAATCCAGGAGAGAGGAAGGACAAGTAATAATAGGCTGTGTTGGTACAGACAGCCTTATGTACATAATTTAGTGGAACATATATGTTGTTACACTGGGTCAGACCTTTAAGCTACCTAGCCCAGTGCCTTTCCACCACCATGTCTTAAAGAATTTGGGACAGTAAACACAGGACATCACAAAGATCCTTTGTGTCCTTATGAAATGGCTATGCACATCCTGAGAAACTCTCTAGGGACAGTACTGTAGGATCAGTGTTTAGAGATGCCTAGTCTGCTGAGCATCTGGAAACAAATGTTTGGTGCATAGGTAAAGTAATATTTTGTGTGAAGAACATAAAGACGGATGCTCAACATGTAACTCTAAAACAGAAATCACAACATGTGACCTAACCCTAGTGTGAACTTCTGAGTGCTCAGAGTCTTTTCTGTCCAAAGGCTGTGGGATCTGGGCCCAGACCTAAGAGAGTTCTTCAAAGGAAAGTTCAAGAAATCTGACCTCAAAAAAGAGCTTTCAAATGCTTCCTAACAAACAGGTGACTTTTCTTTTTTCTTTTTTTTTAATTTCAACTTCTTTTAGCAATTCTTGTTATCTTTGAATTGTCCTTTAGTGTTCACCTTTAGTGTGTCTTAAGGTTCCCTGGCTTAATCACTCATTGTAGGAAAAAAGAATACTGTTGCCTTTTATCTGTTTTGAACTTCCTACCCTCCTTAATTTTACTGCACATTCTCCTGTCCTGCCACAAACTGAAGGGAAGAGAAACACCTAATCTATATTCTCTAAGACATTTATTTTTATCCTTTCATTATGTTCTTTTGTCCCTCTCTGTTGTAAGATAACTCTTCCTAAACTTTTCAATCATTTTACAATAAATCTTTTTATTTTTGATTTTTCAAAGACTTGGATCATTTTTGTCTGTCACAGGTGAACAGATTATTTTTATAATCATTTTTTTCTTATTTTTGTTATAATTTTGGTTTTATGGCAGTGTAATACTACTCCACAAAATTTTCCAGATTAGACCACATTTTGATTTATAGAATGGCAGTTGTGGGAATAGAAATGTTGTTTTTGCAGAGTTACATTGTTTAGAAAGAGGGAATGTGGTACTGAGATATGCTTACAGTGATAAGAAAGCTTAGCAGGAGACCTTGTAAAATGCAGACAACCAGACTCCTTAGGACAATTAGGTGAAAATTGTGGTGTTAAGTCAAGTCAGATAAGTGAAGAAACATTACCCCTTCAAGCAGTAAAAACATCAAAAGAAACTTGTGTCCTGGTTTCAGTTAGAACAGAATTAATTTTCTTCCTAGTAGCTGGTGGAATGCTGTGTTTTGGCTTAGGATGAGAAGAGTGCTGATAACACCCCGATGTTTTAATTGTTGCAGAGCAGTGCTTATACCAAGCCAAGGACATCTCAGCCTTTTGCTCTGTCCTGCCAACAGGCAGGCTGGGGGTGCAGTAAGAGCTGGGAGGGGACAGACCCAGGACAGGTGACCCAAACTAGCCAAAGGGGTATTCCATACCATCTGACATCATGCTAAACAATATATAGGGGTGGCTAGCCAGGGGGTAGGGGGCCGGACTGCTCGGGGTTAGGCTGGGCATCGGTCAGCGGGTGGTGAGCAATTGCATTGTGCACCACTTGTTTGTACATCTTGGAGGTATCTTCCAACCTAGATGATTCTGTGATTCTATGATTCTGTGATTGAAACCTTTAAAATGAAGCAAAACTTAAAGATGCTCTTCAAAAGCATACTTGATTCACTAGACTAGGTCCTAGTTCACAGCCCTAGACTAAACTTAACATGAAATGTATTCATTTTAAATGTAAAATGGCCCTCAGCACTAACTGTTTTATTCTTGTACCATACCCCTTGTTTATATAGAAATAATCATTATGAATTAGAATAGATACCTAGTTGTATGTGAGATGTGTTCTATTTGTGTCTTGATTTTGCTAAATATAGCAATTTTCTTCTTTCAAGAAGTGGATGAGCATGTTTTCCTGAGAGACAACCTAATTGCACACCACTCTGTTATAAAAGAAAAATGTGCTTCTTGTGCAGCCTAAAATGCAAACAAACAAACAAAAATGGAAACAACAAAACACAAAAAATCAAAAGTTCAAGCAAATGTCAGAGATGAACTATTAACTAAATAGTTAACTTGCACTAGAACCAGCACTAGTTCTCTTATATAGGTTGAGGGTCAATTAATTAAGAATGAACAGCATAAAAAAGATATGCAAAATTGGAATGATTCATACTTGACAAGCTTCAGAAATATTTTTATTTAGAGACTCTTTTTATCACAGAACTCTTCCCCAACCTACCATCTCAAAATTAAGAAGTCTAATAAAACATGTAGTCATTTCTCTTTTAGGAGGGAAACAAACCTCTATGGGGCTTTTTTTTTTCCTCTTTTGGAGAGAGAGAAATCAGACTGAACTAATCAGTATGAATTGTACGGGGATGTTATAAGTCATGTCTTGGTTTCAGTTAGGATAGAGTTAATTTCCCTCCTGGTAGCTGGTAGGGTGCTATGTTTTGGATTAGGATGACAAGAGTGCTGATAACATGCTGGTGTTTTAATTGTTGCAGAGCAGTGCTTACACCAAGCCAAGGACTTTTCAGCTTCTCACTCTGTTCCGCCAACGGACAGGCTGGGGGTGCAGCAAAAGCTGGGAGGGGACAGACCCAGGACAGCTGACCCAAACTAGCCAAAGAGGTATTCCATACCATCTGACGTCATGTTAAACAATATATAGGGGTGCCTGACTGGGGTGGGGGGCTGGCTGCTTGGGGATAGGCTGGGCATTGGTCAGCGGGTGGTGAGCAACTCCAGCACCAGCTTAGCTCAAGTCTTTGTTGCACTTGCCCGGCTCCTTGCAAAGTTGACCTGTCGTTGATCCTGCAGCATCTTCCTACAACATATAACTTAGATTACAGATTAGTTTTCTCTCAAGGTTAAATCTCCTTGAGGCACGCACCTGATATCCCCATTCTTTTGCATGACCCACCAGGTGTATCCCGGTCCTTATGGGCAAGTAGGTTTGCCTTTTCCCAAGGCAGGAGCAACCCACACTGCCTTCCCCATTTTCTTTCCTACATGCACTACAGGTAGCGCGACTCTTGGGCATGTGGGCATCTACATGACATACCTTTACAGCCAGGTTTTCTACCCGGGCAGCAGTATCTTGCCACAGGGTAGTAGCCCAGATAGGTTTACCTCTGCGCTGCCAGTTGCTCTCTTTCCATTGCTGCAGCCACCCCCACAGCGCATTTGCCACCATCCATGAGTCAGTGTAGAGATACAGTACCGGCCATTTTTCTTTTGGCAATCTCTAGGGCTAGTTGTATGGCTTTTACTTCTGCATTCTGACTCGACTCGCCTTCCCCTTCCATGGCCTCCACAACTTGTTGTGTGGGACTCCACAGAGCAGCTTTCCATTTCTGATGGCTCCCTAACACACAGCAGGATCCGTCAGTAAACAACGCATACTGCTTTCTGTCTTCTGGCAACTCATTGTATGGTGGTGCCTCTTCAGCACAGGTTACCTCTTCTGTTGGCACTCCGAAATCTCTGCCTTCCAGCCAGTCCATAATCTCTTCCAGGATTCCTGGGCAATTAGGTTTTCCCATTCGAGCCCGCTGTATAATTAACGCTATCCACTTACTCCATGTAGCATCAGTTGCATGGTGTGTAGTGGGAATTTTCTCTTTGAACATCCAATGTAACACAGGAAGCCGTGGGGCCAAGAGGAGCTGTGCCTCTGTACCCAAAACTTCTGAAGCAGCTCGAATCCCCTCATATGCTTTGAGTATCTCTTTTTCAGTTGGGGTGTAATTGGCTTCTGATCCTCGATAGCCCCAGCTCCAGAACCCCAGAGGTCGACCTCGAGTTTCTCCTGGGGTTTTCTGCCAGAGGCTCCAGGTGAGCCCATGCTCCCCAGCTGCAGTGTACAGTATATTTTGCACAGCTGGTCCGGTACGGACAGGCCCAAGAGCTACTGCACGAGCTATTTCTTGTTTGATTTGTTCAAAGGCCTGTTGTTGCTCGGGGCCCCACTCGAAATAGCTTCTCATTCGAGTCACTCGATATAGAGGACTCACAAGCTGACTATAGCCTGGAACATGCCTTCTCCAGAATCCCACAAGGCCTAGGAAAGCTTGCGTTTCTTTTTTGCTAGTTGGCGGAGACATTGCTGTTATTTTATTGATCACATCCATTGGAATATGGCGACGTCCATCCTGCCATTTTACCCCCAAGAACTGGATTTCCTGTGTAGGCCCCTTGACCTTGCTCTGTTTAATGGCAAAACCAGCTTTCAGGTGAATTTGGATTACATTCTTCCCTTTCTCAAAAACTTCTTCTGCTGTGTTGCCCCACACGAGGATGTCAATAATGTACTGCAGGTGTTCAGGAGCTCCCCCTTGTTCCAGTGCAGACTGGATCAGTCCGTGGCAAATGGTAGGGCTGTGTTTGACTATGGGGGTGACTGATACCATAGTCGGTTGGTCCTCTGGATCAGACACAGCATGTGTTATCTGGTCATCAGACTCAGAGACTTCTTCCCTCTCTTCAAGGTGCTGGATGATGTTAAACAGTGTTTGATAGGAGTAAGCCAGGACCCAGCACAATGCTGAAAGCTGTCGTTCTCCAGCATTATCAGGGTCAAGACATACAACTCTCAAACATTCTACCAGGTTTTTAGATTTTGCACTTGTTCAGGGGTGAAGTTCAAAACTATTAGAGGAGACACCCGTGACACCAGTACACTCTCCAGCTGGAAGAGCAGTGAGAGGAAACATATTCTTGTGGTCTTAAATATGTTACCATTACTTCTAATTTCTGGATGGGATTCATCTTCCGTAACTTTAGACACTTCCAGTACAGATTTCTCCATCTGAGATACTCATCACTGCTGCTCTTTACAGTCTATTAAAAGAAATAGGTGCTTTAAAGCAGGACTGTTGTGTCCTACATTAAATTGTCTAATTAAAGAAAAGATTAATTCCACCCTAAAACTGCCTATTTCTTTCTATAGAATTTAAAATAACCTAGAATAACAGCTCAGCTGGAAACAGCTACAAGTTAGATGTTTAAAATTAGGTCTAATTAATGCTACTCTACAAATCCTTTTATTTTGTTAATCCAGATAACGGAATGGATACTGAAAAAAGTTTTTGAATACAAAGATTAATGTGTCTCTCCAAAGCAATGTAAACAGACAAAAGGTGACTTTCTAACTGAGATCTGAAATAAAATCACTTACCTACTAGACTAACATCCCTTGGGAAAACATTCTACCAGAGTGAGTCATTGTGAAGAAGGTCAAAACTTTGAACAAAAAAAACACAGGACAGCCAGAAAAGAATTAGTCCTTTGATGGCATGTAGCAGTCATGGGAACTTAAATCATTCCATTGCATTAATTTTCTTATATATGATATATATGAAGGCTGTCTCATCAATACATGGCTTCAAGACTGGTGCAACCAGCAGAACTTTGGGTTTGTTGATCATGGGAAGGTCTAAGCAACACTGGGCCTGCTGGCACCAGATGGCATGTGCCTCTCTCAGAGGGGAAAAAGGATTTTTGCCCAGGAGCTAGCAGGGCTGATAGATAGGGCTTTAAACTAGAGTCGAAGGGGGAAAGGGATAAAACCAGGCCCGCCGATGAAGAGCTAATGGGCACACTAGAATCAGAGGGATTGTGTGCTAGTGAGGTCATTCAGTCTGCTCCACAATGTGCTGTGTACAACGAGGTGCATTTGAAGTGCATCTGCACAAACACACACAGTATGAGGAATAAACTGGATGAGCTAGAAGTCTTGGCCCAGTCCCACAGCTATGACATGATTGGCATAAGCGAAACCTGGTGGGATGAGTCTTGTGACTGGTGTGTCACAATAGATGGTTACAGGCTCTTCAGGGGGGACAGGCAGGGTAGGTGAGGCAGTGGAGTGGTGCTGTATGTGAAGGAGGGGCTGAACTGTGTGGAACTTGAAGTTCCCTGAAGAACCCTGGCTATACATACAGACTGGCCGACAAGATGCTGGAGAGCAGCCCCACAGAGAGGGATCTGGGGGTTGTGGTTGACAGCAAGTTGAATATGAGCCAGCTGTGTGCCCTGGCAGCCAGGAGGGCCAACCATATCCTGGGATGCATTAAGCATGGCATTGGTAGTCGGTCAAGGGAGGTGATTGTCCCGCTCCACTCTGCGCTGGTGCGGCCTCACCTCGAGTACTGTGTGCACTTCTGGGCACCACAGTACAAAAAGGATGTAAAACTGTTGGAGAGTGTCCAGAGGAAGGCAACGAAGATGGTGAAGGGCCTAGAGGGGAAGACGTATGAGGGGTGGCTGAGGTCACTTGGCCTGTTCAGCCTGGAGAAGAGGAGGCTGAGGGGAGACCTCATCACGGTCTACAGCCTCCTGACAAGGGGGAGTGGAGGGGCACGCCGATCTATGTGGCAAGTGATAGCACCTGTAGGAATGGGGTCAGGCTGTCACAGGGGAGGTTCAGGCTGGATATCAGGAAGAGGTTCTTCACTGAGAGTGTTGTCATGCACTGGAACAGGCTCCCCAGTCTGAATTGAATATGGTCTGAATTTTTGGGTAGACCAGTGTGGTGCCAGGAGTTGGACTTGATGATCCTTATGGGTCCCTTCCAACTCAGGATATTCTATGATTCTATGATTCTATGATTCTATGAAATATACGATTTTTAAGGTCTTTTCCAACCCAAGCTATTCTGTGATTCTGTAATTTCACAGAAAGAAATAAGTAATTAATTAATTGGTAAGTAATTAATTGGACCCCAGGAAATGAATAAAGCTGAATGCATTTATATGCCCTAGGATGTCCAGTTAATAATTAGTATTTGGTGTTCCAGTGCTTGATCTTGGTTTTTTATCTCATCCAAAGATCAACTGATTGTAGTGGGTTTACGTGGCAAGGTTTTGGTAGCAGGGGGCTATAGGGGTGGTTTCTGTGAGAAAGATCTAGAAGCTGCCCCATGTTTGGGAAGGGCCCCACTGTTTTCCAGATCTGAGCCAATAAACGATGTTGTTTGCGCCTCTGTGAGAGCATATCTAAGACAGGAAAAAAAAACGCTGCACCACACAGCAGCCGGGAGAGTCAAGGGAGTGAGAAACAGACTTGCACCAAGGTCAGTGTAGAGGGAGGGGGAGAGGTGCTCCAGGCGCAGGAGCAGAAGTCCCCTGCGGCCTGTGGTGAGGACCATGGTGAAGCAGGATGTCCCCCTGCAGCCCATGGAGTACCACGGTGGAGCAGGGTTCCACGCTGCAGCCCGTGGAGGAGACCACGGTGGAGCAGGTGGCCCTGCACCGACAGAGGCTGCCGCCTGTGGAAGACCCCTGCCAGAGCAGATTCCGGGCCGGACCTATAGCCCGTGGAGAGGAGACCACGCAAGAGCAGGTGACCTGGCAGGAGCTGCTGCCCGTAGGGGAGCCAGGTTGGAGCAGTTTTCTCCTGAGGGATGGACCCCGTGGTACGGACCCATATCTGGAGCAGTTCTGGAAGAGCTGCTGCCTGTGGGAAGCCCACGCCGGATCAGTTCATCAGGGACTGCATCCCGTGGGTGGGACCCCACAGCACAGGGGACGAGAGTGACCGAGAAGGAGCGGCAGAGAAGAAGTGCTGTAGACTGACCATAACCCCCATTCCCCCGTTCCCCTGCGCCGCTCGGGGGGAGGAGGTGGAAGAGGGTGGATGGGGGGGAAGGTGCTTTTGGTTTGCTTTTTTTCTTTGTTTTCTCACTTCTCTCGCTTGTTAGTAATAGGCAATAAATCTTACTATCTCCTTATGCCGAGTCTGTTTTGCCTGTTACAATAATTATTGCGTGATTTTCTCGTCCTTATCTCAATCCTTGAGCCCTTTTCACATATTTTCTCCCCATTCCTCTTTGAGGAGGGGGAGTGAGAGAGTGGCTGTGGTGGAGCTCGGCTGCCCACTCGAGCGGAACCACGACACTGATACAAAATTTAACTTTATGCTGTCTATTAGAAGGCTCTTGCAGAAAGATAGAGATTACACTTGAACTATTTCAGGAAAAAGGGTAGATTATAATTGGGCCACTCACTTTTTATGTTTTGATTTAATCACCGGATTCTCACATGAATATCAAGAAAACACTGCATTGCTTTGGGAAAAAAATGGTAATAAATATGTTTCAGAGAGTTTAGGATTGTAATCCTGATGCATGATAACGTCCTAGAGTTTGAGAAGATTTGGAAAAGGACGAGATCAGGAATATATATCTGTATTCCATGCTTCCTGCAGGCTAGTTCTCAACTGACCATGTTGGATGCTTTTCTTGTGATGATGGTCTAAATGTACTGTGCAGGGACACCAGGTACCCGTCAAATGATTCTTTTACTGCTGTTTTAGAATCTACCTATGAGATCCCCAGATGTTTTGATATTTCTTGCCTTTGCAGTTCTGTAGCCATGCTGCCAATGCTTTTTCCCCATTCCAGTATAGAGGTTTTTTACCACACACTGAGAGAAAATTGATACAATCTGTATTTGCAAATATGAATTTGAGGTACAGAAAGATACCATCTAACTGTGATATATGGAGTAATAATTCGTGTCAAGAAGATGGTTGATGTTAATAAAGAAGGGGGAGATGTGGGAGTGTGACCATGGGGGTCGACAAGCCCCATGGTTGGTGATAACATCAGACTCTTAACAATGAGGCCATCAGGAATGTAAAGAGTTTAGAGGGAACAAAGAAGGGTGATTCAGGATAAGATCTGAGAAAAATTAATGAAGTCATGGAAGATATGGGAGCACTTCAACCAGGGTTACCAACTCCAACTATGCTCCCCAGTCATGGACATTAATAGTAATAGACTTAAAGGATTGTTTGTTAAACACTTGCCAGAATTCGGAAAACTTTGCCATGTTTATGTTTCAATTGATACCTTTTCTGATTGTACATATGTATAGGTGTACTCGCTTTTAATATGTAAAAGCAATGTTCTATATATTTAGAAAGTTCGACGGTTGTGTGTGCATGTTGGTAGAGCATAGACTCCCCGCACACCCAGCACTGTTTACTTGCTTTTTATAAATACTACTAAATTCAGATTGAGTTGTATCTTCATTTATAACATAACTTTCACATCACAAAAGGAGATGTATTGGAAACTTCTGCCTTGGTTTCAGCACTGTTGCTGCCTTTTTCCTGTGATATGGCATCTCTTTTTGATGTATTCGTATCATTAACTATTATTCTCAGCATCTCTAGCTAAAACACTAACTTGGTACCACTGTATATTGCACACAAGACGAATAACAGTATTTCCTTCTCTTGGCAAAGCTTTGGACATACTATTTGTCTAATACAATATATGCAGCATTAATTATTAGTACTTTCATGTCACTGTTCATTTCCATATTAGCGGGTGAAATACTTAAGTGCATGTAGCTATATTAGTTTTCATTACTGATGCCAATTAGGAAGTGGCTATAAACTTTTAATAATATTGTAACTATATAAATCCTTACTGGGATATTTTCAATAATTTTTATCAGCCACATAATCAGTTAAATAACTGAATTCTTCTGCTATAAATTAGTCACTTTTGCCACAAGTTTATTAAAGAGTGTTTAGGGTGTCAAGTAATTCTCTCCCAAACCTAAGCAGAAGGTACTTTCCCACTAGCTATTCATTGGTTAACAACTTTGCCCAGCAACAGCAAACATTTAGCAACTTCTATGTCTTAACGATTGGAAAACAAGCAGTTTGGACAGCAAGGCCTTTCTCGTGAATTGCCCATTCTTTGTCCCTTCTAACTTGTTTACATTCCTCATGGCTTCATGATCACCACTCCAATGTTATCACTAACCATAGGGCTTCTGGACCCCAATGGCGATACTCCCACATACATATATATATGTATAAAGAAATAACATTCTGAATTGAAAAACTGAGAATTCTATGAATTGGATTATGCTGCCTAGCCTCAGATATCTTCTTTTACATGCTCTGGGTGTCCTGGTTTCAGCTAGGATAGATTTAATTTTCCTCCTAGCATCTGGCATGGTGCTGTGTTTGGGATTTAGGATGAAAATAATGTTGATATCACACTGATGTTTTAATTGTTGCAGAGCAGTGCTTACACTAAGCCAAGGACTTTTCAGCTTCTCACTCTGTTCCGCCAACGGACAGGCTGGGGGATGCAGCAAGAGCTGGGAGGGGACAGACCCAGGACAGCTGACCCAAACTGGCCAAAGGGGTATTATATACCATCTGATGTCATGCTAAACAACATATAGGGGTGGCTGGCTTGGGGGGGGGGGTCGGCTGCTCAGGGATTGCTTGTACACATTATTATTAGTAGTACTATTATTATTGTGATATATGGAGTAATAATTCGTGTCAAGAAGATGGTTGATGTTAATAAAGAAGGGGGAGATGTGGGAGTGTGGCCATGAGGGTCAGCAAGCCCCATGGTTGATGATAACATCACACTCTTAATGATGGCCTCTCGGGTTGCTTGTTCTCCAGCCATTAAGGCATGGAAGTTTCTGGGTGTTTGCTGTTGCTGGGCAAAGTTGTTTGACCAATGAAAAGTTGTTTTAGAAAAGGACTGCTGTGAAGAGAAGAGTATAAGAGGAGAGCCTAGCATAACAGAGACCAGGATGGGAACAGGGACATTGATCGCCTCATGAAGATAGGTTCGGCCAAACTCAGCAAACTGCTCAAAGAAGCTCGTACTGAAAGTCGCTGGAAATAGGAGCACCGGAGCTGGAAAGAAGCTCAAACTGAGAGAAGCAGACCCACGCACACAACTGCCCCTCGCTGGTAAGCAGTTGCACATTATGGGGAATCATACGTCCTTAGGAACAAAGACTGTCCTGGTAACCTTACGGCTTATTCTCCTTATTAACAATCAGTTTATGATCCTGAAATACGCGACCAAATTGAGGTCAAGGTGTGAGACTCTGCAACTAAAAATGACAAGGTTGCAGTGGGATTGCTCGGCACCTGGCAAGCAATCTCTGAGGCCTTAAAGAGCCATGTGGGGCCACAGTCAGAAATGTGTAGTTTGCCAGACAGTGAGGGAGCTGCGAGCTCGTTTACTAATCCGACTGCTACACCATTGGCCCCTCTGCTGCTACGGCTATTGAAGGCTTTTGCTGTTACGCCCCCTGTTGACCTGGACGTGCCTTTTGACCCAGGCCCTATTGGCCTTGAAAAGGAGCTGGATATGTTTCCCTTCGATCTGGGAAGATTAGGATACATAAGGCCCGAAGGCTGAGTTGCTTAACAACTTAAAGCGAGACATATTGTTCCCACGACTAGCCCTGGAATTCTCCGGTGTTTGTAATCAAGAAAAGGAATGGAAGATGGAGACTGTTGTTTGTAATCAAGAAGAGGATTGGAAAATGGAGACTGTTATGTGATCTGAGAAAAATTAATGAAGTCATGGAAGATATGAGAGCACTTCAATCAGGATTACCAACTCCAACTACACTCCCCCAGTCATGGACATTAATAGTAATAGACTTAAAGGATTGTTTGTTAAACACTTGCCTTTTAAAACTTTGACCTTTTCTGATTGTACATATGTATAGGCGTACTCGCTTTTAATATGTAAAAACAATGTTCTGTATATTTAGAAAGTTTGATATTAGTGTGTGCATGTTGGTAGAGCATAGACTCCATGCACACCCAGCGGTGTTTACTTGCCTTTTATAAATACTACTAAATTCAGATTGAGTTGTATCTTTATTTATAATATTATCCTTTCTTTTCTGTCCTAATAAACTGTCTCTGTCTCAAGGCAAAGACTTCATTTTCCTGATTCTCTCTACCATCCTGTCAGTTTGACCTCAGTGCCAGGAAAGCTCATGGAGCAGATCCTCCTGAGAGTCATCATGCAGCACTTGCAGGGCAAGCAGGCGATCAGGCCCAGTCAGCATGGCTTTACGAAAGGCAGGTCATGCCTGACGAACCTGATCTCCTTCTATGACAAAGTGACGCGCTGGGTGGACGAGGGAAAGGCTGTGGATGTGGTCTACCTTGACTTCAGCAAGGCTTTTGACACCGTCTCCCACAGCATTCTCCTCAAGAAACTGGCTGCTCTTGGCTTGGACTGGCGCACGCTTTGTTGGGTTAGAAACTGGCTGGATAGCCGGGCCCAAAGAGTCGTGGTGAATGGAGCCAAGTCCAGTTGGAGGCCAGTCACTAGTGGCGTCCCCCAGGGCTCGGTGCTGGGGCTGGTCCTCTTTAATATCTTCATCGATGATCTGGACGAGGGCATCGAGTGCACCCTCAGTAAGTTCGCAGATGACACCAAGTTAGGTGCGTGTGTCGATCTGCTTGAGGGTAGGAAAGCTCTGCAGGAGGATCTGGATAGGCTGCACCGATGGGCTGAGGTCAACTGCATGAAGTTCAACAAGGCCAAGTGCCGGGTCCTGCACCTGGGGCGCAATAACCCCAAGCAGAGCTACAGGCTGGGAGAGGAATGGTTGGAGAGCTGCCAGGCAGAGAAGGACCTGGGAGTGATGGTGGATAGTCGGCTGAATATGAGCCAGCAGTGTGCTCAGGTGGCCAAGAAGGCCAACGGCATCCTGGCTTGTATCAGGAACAGTGTGACCAGCAGGGCTAGGGAGGTGATCGTCCCCCTGTACTCAGCTCTGGTGAGGCCGCACCTCGAGTACTGTGTTCAGTTTTGGGCCCCTCGCTACAAGAAGGACATGGAGGTGCTCGAGCGGGTGCAGAGAAGGGCGACGAAGCTGGTGAGGGGCCTGGAGAACAAGTGCTACGAGGAGCGGCTGATGGAGCTGGGCTTGTTCAGCCTGGAGAAGAGGAGGCTCAGGGGCAACCTTATCGCTCTCTATAGGTACCTCAAGGGAGGCTGTAGCGAGGTGGGGGTTGGTCTGTTCTCCCACGTGCCTGGTGACAGGACGAGGGGGAATGGGCTTAAGTTGAGCCAGGGGAGTTTTAGGTTAGATGTTAGGAAGAACTTCTTCACTGAAAGGGTTGTGAGGCACTGGAACAGGCTGCCCAGGGAAGTGGTGGAGTCACCATCCCTGGAAGTCTTCAAAAGACGTTTAGATGTAGAGCTTAGGGAAATGGTTTAGTGGGGACTGTTAGCGTTAGGTCAGAGGTTGGACTCGATGACCTTGAGGTCTCTTCCAACCTAGAAAATTCTGTGATTCTGTGATCCCAGAGATGGAGGGGGGAGGGTGAGTGAACAGCTCTTGGCTGCCGACCGGGTTAAATCACAGCAGTCCTTTTTGATGCCCAGTGTGGGGCACAGAAGGTTAAGATAATGACAGATTTGACCAGAGCGTGATAAAACAAGATTCTTGCATTACATTAGTTTAATAGTTGCTAATCAAAATGCCTATTTTTGTGATCTCAAGTTTTTTATGCCTGTTTTCCAAAATGTGTCAAAAAGCACGTTACTTAGTGTATGTGTTCCCTGTTGCATTGCTTCTCACTTCAGGGAGTTGGTATATGGCTATTATTTTGCTGTATTGTGTAACAATGCCTTATGATATGATGAAATTACCATTCATGAGACTATCCTGGTATTTGTACTTAGCATTGCCATCAACTTCATACGTTGGGAACCCTACCTCAGAAACTATTAATAATTGGACCTTTTACACTTTTTCTTCAGGGAGCCAATCTATGGAGGGGTCAGGGGAAGATGTTTTTTTCCCACTAGTTCGCTCTCCCTTACTCCCCTACCCATTTCTTCTCCTCCAGGTGAGTTATGGTAGCTTTCCAAATCTTTGAATATCCTTGGGATGTTCAGATCAGCATGTCCTTATTGTTATGTCTCCTGAATGCACTTCAGGTTTTGTCTCAGGTTAAACAAATACTTAAGAGTGCCATCCAGAGATCTGTCCTGAGTCAGGATAGCTATGAGTGGCAGGGAGAGTGGGAGGATATGGGCAGGCATCTAGAGCAATGGGCACCTCCAGTGCTTTGGAAATTTACCCCTGAACACCTGAAAAATCCTAAAAAACTGGTAGAGTGCTTGAAAGAGGTGTGTCATAATCCTGGCAGTACCAGACATACAGAAATCACTGCAACATGCTGGGCCTTGGCCTATGCTTACCAAGCTGCACTGAATGCCAATATAGCCCCAGTGACAGACCCTGCGGCCTCTTCAGCCCCTGAGACAGGCCTAGTGACCACTCCAAGCCCTACAATGGGCCACAGCGCTGAGCCATGGAAACAAACCGTACCAGTGTCAGTTGCATCCGTAACCAAGGTGAAAAAATGGTTTAGAGAGTCAAATTGTTTAGAACGCAGAGAAACTCCTGCTAAGACAAGGTATAGAGAAGATGACTCCGGGCCATCAGAGGAACAGGAGGATGAAGATGAAGATGTCGAAAAAAACAACAATAACTACCCGAAACCTATACCAGCGTGAGCTACAAGATGTGCAAAAAGATTTTGGTCATTGTATAGGTGAGCAGCTTGTCACCTGACTGCTCCGGTGCTGGGACACCGGAGACAATTGTGTGGAATTAGAGGAAAAAGAAGCCAGGCGGCTGGGATCCCTTGCTAGAGATGCAGGCACTGACAAAGCAATTGGAGATGGAGCACGATCTTACAACCTCTGGAGGCGTCTCCTCTCAGCTGTGAAGGAAAGGTGTCCCTTCAAGGAAGAACTTGTATGTCTACCAGGCAAGTGGACCACTATGGAGAAGGGAATCCAGTACCTGAGGGAATTAGCTGAACAGGAGGTGATTTATAGAGACCTAGGCAACGGACAAATATCCACAGATCCAGATGAAGTCAGGTGTACACGACCCATGTGGCGGAAGTTTGTACGGAGTGCACCATCATCATATGCCAGCTCATTGGCAGTAGTGGCCTGGAAAGACCATGAGGAACCCACAGTGGATGAAGTGGCTAAACAACTCCAGCAGTACGAAGAAAATCTCTCCTCTTCCTTACAGGCCTGCATCTCAGCTGTGGGGAAACTTTCTGAAGAGGTCCACCAACTTAAAGAGAATTTATCTTCCTCCCCACCTGTACAAACCACTGTCTCAGCTATCAGGGGTAAGTGTCCTTCTGTGCAAGGAAGACAATATAATGGGTACATACCCAGCGCCACCCTGTGGTTTTACCTACGTGACCATGGAGATGACATGAGAAAATGGGATGGAAAATCTACTTCAACCCTAGAGGCACGGGTACGTGAGTTGCAATGAAAAACAATCGGGAAAAAATGAGTTCTCTGACAAACTAGCTGCTCCAACTTATAGTGGGAAGTCCTCCAGACACAGAAATTAAGATTCTGACCAGGATTAGAGGGGCCCTGCCTCCAGCCAGGGGGAGGAAAGGAACAATCAGTTTTATTGGGCCATGTGTGTTCACTGGCCTGGCACGCCAGACACACAGAAGTATAAGACTTTAGTAGACACTGGTGCACAGTATACTGTAATGCCATCAAGCTATAAAGAGCCAGAACTGTAGTGGTTTTACTCGGGTGGGCGGCTGAGCTCCACCTCAGATGCTCTCTCACTCCCCCTCCTCAAAGGGAAGGGGGAGAAAATATGACAGAAAGAGCTCAAGGTTTGAGATAAGGATGGGGAGATGACAGGCAAAACAGACTCAGCATAGGGAGATATGCACCCTCTTCCACCTCCTCCCCACGAGTAGCGCAGGGGAATGGGGGTTGTGGTCAGTCTATAGCACTTAATCTCTGCCACTCTTTCTCAGTCACTCTCATTCCCTGCGCTGTGGGGTCCCTCCCACAGGATGCAGTCCTTCCCGAACTGATCTGGCATGGGCTTCCCACAGGCAGCAGATCTTCAAGAACTGCTCCAGATATGGGTCCATACCACGGGGTCCATCATCTGGTTTGTGTCAATATGGAACAATGCTAGGGCCACATGGTATGATGAATGTGACCTTCTGTCTCACATACCCTTGTATAACCACAAGTCTAAGAAAAACAGATTGGTAACGTATATAGTGCTTGTTCTTGTATCTTGCAAAGGAATGGTCCAGCAATTCGTGTCAGTAGGGGATAAGAAAACAAAGGGGTTTCAGAATAACTGCTACCTATTACGACTATTGCATGGGACACTATGCAAGTCTCTGATATCTGGCCAAGAGATTAAGGAGAAGGGGAAAGCTGAAGGACGACTAAAAGACAAAGCTTGCAGGGGATGCTGCACAAGTCTCTGACATCCGGCCAAGATGGACAAAGGAGAAGGACAAGAAAAAAAGCCTGGGAGGAAGACTACGAGCCTTCAGCACGAGAGACCCCCAGAGGGACCACGGGAGACTGATACGCATGTGCCAGTGGGAGGGTTCGGATTCCGGGAACTAATTATAATAACCCTGCCTTTTCTAGAAGTAGTGATGAATATGTATTAGCCTAGGAGCATAAAAACCAGCCGCCTGACGTAACTGGTGTGCATCTTGGTGGAGCAGAGACTCCCGGCACACCCTGAGCTGTTTGCTTACCTCTATTCATTTAATAAATTGTAAACTTTGATTGTAATCCTATTTGGGACTTAGCCATTTATTACACTCAGGAGCAAACTGCTTGTCCTGGTTTCAGTTAGAACAGAATTAATTTTCTTCCTAGTAGCTGGTGGAATGCTATGTTTTGGCTTAGGATGAGAAGAGTGCTGATAACACCCCGATGTTTTAATTGTTGCAGAGCAGTGCTTATACCAAGCCAAGGACATCTCAGCCTTTTGCTCTGTCCTGCCAACAGGCAGGCTGGGGGTGCAGTAAGAGCTGGGAGGGGACAGACCCAGGACAGGTGACCCGAACTAGCCAAAGGGGTATTCCATACCATCTGACGTCATGCTAAACAATATATAGGGGTGGCTAGCCGGGGGGAGGGGGCCGGAGTGCTCGGGGTTAGGCTGGGCATCGGTCAGCGGGTGGTGAGCAATTGCATTGTGCATCACTTGTTTGTACATATTATTATTAGTAGTACTATTATCATCATTGTATTATTATTATTATTATTATTATTATTATTATTATTATATTTTTGTTATTATTATTTTCCTGTCTTATTAAACTGTCTTTATCTCAACTCACGGGCTTCACTTTCCATTTCTCTCCCTCGTCCCAGAGAGGGAGGGGGAGGGTGAGCGAACGGCTGCGTGGCGTTCTGCTACCGGCCGGGTTAAACCACGACAGTCTTTTTGGCGCCCAACGTGGGGCCCGAAAGGTTGAGATAACGGCAGATCTGACCAGAGTGTGTTAAACTAAAATTGGTGTAAGTATTAGACCTGCTTAATAGTCACTTGTCATAATGCTGATTGCTTTAATCTCAACTGTGCTGCGCCTGTTTTCCAAATTGAGTATTATAGTACATTATTTTCCGTATTTGCTCTCTGTCATGTTGTTTATCCTCTCTGGGCCCTGGTTTCAGATCATTATGGTACTGTGTGTTGTAACAGTGGCTTACGAGACGATGAGATATCTGGTCATGACTCTAACTTGGTATTTGTACTCAGTAACATCGTCGACTCTGTACTTTGGAAACTGTATCTTGGAAACTATTAGCAATTATACCTATTGTTTTTTTCCATTAGGGAGTCAATCTGTGGAGGGGAAAGGGGAAGATATTTTTTCTTACTTGATCATTCTCCCTTCCTCCTTCACCACCCTCTTATCCTCCGAGCTTGTTACAATAGCTCTCCAAGATATTGAATGTCCTTGGGATACTCAGACCAGCATAGTCTTGTTGTTCTGCCTCCTGAATGCACTTCAGATTCTGCTTAAAGGTCGATGAGGCCTTCTGCAAGCAGCTGGTAGTAGCCTCATGATCACGGGCGCTGGTTCTCATGGGGGACTTCAGTTTTCCAGACATCTGTTGGGTAAGCAACTCGGCTAGGCACGCGCAGTCCAAACGGTTCCTACATTGAGTTGAAGACAATTTTCTGACGCAGGTGGTGGAGCCGATGAGGAAGGGAGTGCTCCTGGACCTTGTTCTTACCAACAGGGATGGCCTTGTTAGGGATGTGAAGGTCAAGGTCAGCTTGGGATGCAGCGACCATGAGATGGTGGAGTTCAAGATGGAACTTGGTGGAAGAAGTAAGGCTAAAAGCAGGATTGCAACCCTGGACTTTCAGAGAGCCAACTTCGACCTCTTCCGGGACCTGCTTGGGAGTATCTCATGGGCTAGGTTGCTAGAAGGCAAGGGTGCTTGTGAGAGCTGGGCTACATTTAAACAGCACTTCTTCCAAGCTTAGGATCGGTGCATCCCTAAGAGTAGGGATGTTGGGGAAGGGGGGGCAGGAAACCTGCGTGGATGAGCAAGGAGCTCATTGATAAGATCAAAAGGGAGAGGAAGGTTTATGAAATGTGGAAAAAGGGCCTGTCCTCTTGGGAGGAGTATAGAAATGTTGTCAGGGCCTGCAGGGACATGACAAGGAAGGCTAAAGCCCACCTGGAGGTGAAACTTGCAAAAGAGATAAAGGATAATAAGAAGGTTTTTTTCAAGTATGTAAACAGTAAAAGGAAGACTGGGGATAATGCAGGTCCCTTGCTGAACAAGGGGGGTGTCCTGGTAATGGGAGACACGGAGAAGGCAGTGATACTGAATGCCTTCTTTGCTTCAGTCTTTGCTTCAAGGACTCCCCCCCGGGACTCCTCGACCCTGGAGGGAGGAGAAAGAGCCTGGGAAGTGGAGATCAACCCCCTTGTTGACAAGGGAGCGGTTCAGGAGCATTTGAGTGGGGTCAACACACACAAATCCATGGGTCCTGATGGGATGCATCCACGTGTGCTAAGGGACTTGGCAGAGGTGATTGCCGAACCGCTCTCTATCATCTTTGAAAGGTCCTGGAGAACAGGAGAGGTGCCTGAAGATTGTAGGATAGCCAGTGTCACTCCGATCTTCAAGAAGGGCAAGAAGGAGGATCCGGGAAACTACAGGCCAGTCAGGCTCACCTCTGTCCCTGGAAAGGTGTTGGAATAGCTTGTTCTGGATGCCATTTCCAAGCAATTGGAAGAGAAGAAGGTTATGAGGAGTAGTCAGCATGGATTCACTGAGGGGAAGTTGTGCTCGACCAGCCTCATTGCCTTCTATGATAGCATCACCAGCTGGGTAGATGGGGGGGAGAGCAGTGGATGTCATCTACCTTGACTTTAGCAAGGCTTTTGATACTGTCTCCCACAACATCCTGCCAGCAAAGCTGAGAAAGCATGGGATAGAGGAGTGGACAGTAAGGTGGGTTGAGAACTGGCTGACTGGCTGAGCTCAGAGGGTAGTGATTGGCGGCGCAGAGTCCTTCTGGAGACCTGTGACTAGCGGTGTTCCCCAGGGATTGGTGCTGGGTCCGGTCTTGTTCAACATCTTCATCGACAACCTTGATGAGGGAATAGTGTCTGCCCTCAGCAAGTATGCCGATGACACAAAGCTGGGACGAGTGGCCAACACGTCAGAAGGCTGTGCTGCCATTCAGTGAGACCTGGACAGGCTGGAGAGATGGGCAGGAAGAAACCAAATGAGGTTTAACAAGAGCAAGTGTAGAGTCCTGCACCTGGGAAGGAACAACCGCATGTATCAGTACAGGCTGGGGGATGACCTGCTGGAGGGGAGCTCTGAGGAGAAGGACCTGGGGGTCCTGGTGGACGACAGGTTGACCACGAGCCAGGAGTGTGCCCTGGTGGCCAAGAGGGTCAATGGGATCCTGGCGTGCATTAAAAGGAGCGTGGCCAGCAGGTCAAGGGAGGTGATCCTCCCCCTCTACTCTGCCCTGGTCAGGCCTCACCTGGAGTACTGTGTCCAGTTCTGGGCTCTCGAGTCCCAAAAAGACAAGGATCTCCTGGAAAGAGTCCAGCGGAGGGCCACAAAGATGATACGGGGCCTGGAGCACCTTCTCTATGAAGAAAGGCTGAGAGACCTGGGTCTGTTCAGACTGGAGAAGAGAAGACTGAGAGGGGATCTCCTCAGTGTATATAAATATCTTAAATGTGAGAGACAGAGGGATTTGGCCAACCTCTTTTCAGTCGTTTGTGGGGACAGGACAAGGGGCAATGGCCACAAAATGGAGCACAGGAAGTTCCGCACCAACAATACTCCTGGGAGTATTGGTTGATAGTCGGCTGAATATGAGCCAGCAGTGTGCTCAGGTGGCCAAGAAGGCCAACAGCATCCTGGCTTGCATAAGAAGCAGTGTGGCCAGCAGGGCTAGGGAAGTGATCGTCCCCCTGTACTCGGCTCTGGTGAGGCCGCACCTTGAGTACTGTGTTCAGTTTTGGGCCCCTCGCTACAAGAAGGACATGGAGGTGCTCGAGCGAGTCCAGAGAAGGGCAAGGAAGCTGGTGAGGGGCCTGGAGAACAAGTGCTACGAGGAGCGGCTGATGGAGCTGGGTTTGTTCAGCCTGGAGAAAAGGAGGCTTAGGGGTGACCTTATTGCTCTCTACAGGTATGTTAAAGGAGGCTGTAGTGAGGTGGAGATTTTTCTATTCTCCCACGTGCCTGGTGACAGGACGAGGGGGAATGGGCTAAAGTTGCGCCAGGGGTGTTTTAGGTTGGATATTAGGAAGAACTTCTTTACTGAGAGGGTTGTGAGGCATTGGAATGGGCTGCCCAGGGAAGTGGTGGAGTCACCATCCCTGGAGGTCTTTAAAAGATGTTTAGATGTAGAGCTTAGTGATATGGTTTAGTGGAGGACTTGTTAGTGTTAGGTCAGAGGTTGGACTCGATGATCTTGAGGTCTCTTCCAAGCTAGACAGTTCTGTGATTCTGTGATAAGAAAGAACTTCTTCACGGTGAGGGTGATGGAGTACTGCAACAGGCTGCCCAGGGAGGTTGTGGAGTCTCCTTCTCTGGAGATATTCAAGGCCCGTCTGGATGCTTACCTGGGCAACCTGCTCTAGGAAACCTGCTTTGGCGGGGGGGTTAGACCCGATGATCTCTTGAGGTCCCTTCCAACGCCTACAATTCTGTGATTCTGTGAGATCAGGAGCCTGTTTCCTCCACACTCCTATATGCAGAGCAAGTAGTGTTTCCAGAGGCTGAATGAGATCTTGAATGGAGCTCATCATCGTGGTGATGCAGAAGACATCTCTGTCCATCTTCATGGCATCAAAGGAAACCAGGGAAGACCAGAAGCATAAACTGAGGGCCTAAATGTGGGTAAATGAGTCCAGGCAAAAATGACTGAAAGAGCTGCTGACTCTCACACTGCTCTTGGTTTCTTTAAGTGACTGGGATCTTTTTAATTTATTTGTATTTGCTTGTGGGTCACTTGTCACTACTCCAAGTTTAGTAGTTTAATATGCAATAAAAGAACATGTAAGATGCCTTTTCCTGTACCCTCAGATTCTGCAACAGGGCAGTTTGTTTACTTCATTAGGAAGCTAGATGCATATTTTTTTAAGCACCGTCAGTTACAAATCAGAAATGACTAGCACATAATTGTGCATATTTTCAGATCGAGTCATAAGTGTGTATGCCAGTACCTGTTAGATTTGATTGGACAAGGTCACTGAGAAGAATATTAAGAAAATTGAGAGAGAGATGTCAAAGCATTTCCAACGGCAACAACAACCACCCCACTCATATCAACAGGGGGGAAATGGAAGCATAAACCAAATTGCATCCAAATGATCGCAATTGAAGCATGTGTTATGGGAAAGGTTTGAAGTTAGCACATGTACTGAGATAGCAATATGATGATGAGGGGGGAAAAATTCCAGCATTCAGTGTCTTTGCAGCACAGATGGTCGGGTTTGCTTTCCTGGCCTAGTTGTTCATTAAAATTAATCAGATGAATCTGTCTGTCCCAAACTGTTAGTTTATGTCTCTGTCTTCTTATTCTGTGCTTTGCAACAGTGATGATACTATATTGCCCATGGGCCAAATAGTGAATTGGTATGGATCACATGATTAACTGGTGGTGGGCTGTCAGTGCTTTAACTAAACAATCCATTCAGCAGAGAAATCTAGGAAAGGGTACAAAGGGTACAACTGGATTACATCTGTGGTCTAACCATGTTTTACAAAATCACTTAGTAGGTACTACACAGTCTCTAAGCAATTATGTGTGATTAATTACAGCATCACAAATGACACCCACTTTTGGGCACTTCTTTGCCTTTCACATTTTGATAGTACTGAGTGGTAAATGCTACCAGAAGCATTTTTTATTTTTACGTGTTTTTTTTTTGTTGTTGTTGTTGTTTTGTTTTTTAATGTAGTAAAGGATCTGTATAATGCAAAGAACACCAGATTTTTTTTGTGTGTGTGTTTTCCTTCCAGAGAATGAATAACAGTTATGAAGAGTATGGTGATATATTGTTCTACTAGACAGCCATGAAGTATAAATTTCCAACATGAGATGCCTGTGGGGAGGGTAGATTTTCCTTTAGCCTCACAAGTCCCACTGACGTTAATGAAGGAGGCATGCCGGCATGCCTACAACATCCCTCATTGAATAATTTACATCTGCACAAACAAAGTCAGAAGGCAAAGCTGGAGACACATCAGAGAGCTGGCTTTAAATCAAGTCAAAAAATTGCCTGTGTTTGCGGGTGGTTTATTATTATAAAAGCGAAGCAATGCAAAGTGAAATTAAAGCTATTCTTTCAGCTTTGAGGTCTTTGGTATAGCAGGATGGTGCAGATTTCACTGGGAGGGGTAGGAAACTAAAAAGTATGAGACATGGCTGAAAGATAAAGAGATGTTTAAGGAGGCAAATTAATTATAAAGGTTGAAAGAACAGTAAAGTGTGTACTGAATTGAAAAGAGAAGTCAGAGTGGTTGTTTTGGGACTTCTTTTACAAATACATTAGACAACACAGGGGGAAAAAAATCCAGGAAGGTAGATGGAAACAGCGGGGATTTGAGACTCAGGTATTTATTTTCAGTTAGTAGCCATGATATAGACAAGAAATTAGGACCAAACTTTCAAAAGAATGTAGATGGTAAGAGATAAATATAGACAGCCAGAAGCATCTTCAGGAATGCATCTTAGCAGATCAGGCTCCTAGAGGCACAAAATGAAACACGAGCTCATATGATTGTACCTATACCAGCCCTGGGTGGGCTAGCTGAGGTGTGGAAGGGATATTACTCTGTTAGTGTAGCTAATTCTTACTAATTTTAATTAAGTTGCACTTCAGTTGCACCCTGTCCAAACCTTACATAATTTCTCATGGGTGACTTAAAGTGGGTATGAAGCACTCTGGATATGAGTTTACATTCTGCAAGTGTGTGAGATCCAGATCTCCACAAGATGGCAAATTCGAAAGGATTAGATCACCACTGATTTTCTGAATAGAGAATAACTAATTCCATCTTGGGTAGGTTTTGGTGATCAAATCATTCAAGTCAGTTTGACTTTTTAAGCAGCAAATGATCTTTGACCTGCAGTGAAAGAGACAAGCCCCTTACAAAACAGTTACCTCTCAGAGGTAAATCCAGACCAAAAGCATTCATGAAAATGGTCATGCAGGCCCAGGAGAAACCAAAATTTTGGACACTATGGATTAATTTGTTGGGTATTCACATGACAGTTTTGATTAGACCTAGTTTCTGGGCTGGACCCATTTTTTCTGACTGAGGAGACTCAAAGTAATGTGCCAGAGGCATACTTGATCCATCTTTGTGTCTGGGATTCTCTGGAGTTATTTTTCTCCACGAATTATAGGAGGAGGTAACTAGCTTAATTTTGAACACTAATCTTTCAAATACTTTTGCTAGAGAGAGAGATCCCAAATTCCAGATACAAACTGGGGGATCAGGAGTTTATTTGTAGTTCTGGGACTTATTACTGTTGTCCCTTGCTCGGATTTCCTGTAATTTCCTGGGTGTTACCTTGTAGCCAAACTAAGCAACAAGTTATCCAGTAAATCATGCAGCCCTCCCAGCTGAGTTCCTGGCAAGATCCTCCCGTGTTTGCTGGTGCATCAATACTCTTACACACCTGAATTGCCCACATTATCCTATATGAAGTTGTCTGCTCTGCACCTCTGATTCCAGGACTGGCTCTAGTGTAGGTGGTAGAAAGAAATCTGTGTCAATGATGTACACTGAGAATTTGTTTCCACTATTCACCCTACACTGGTAAATCCATGTAATAGTTGCCATGGTCTTTTATTTTATCATGAGGAGGGATGAGTTCTATATCTTCTGATCTTGTTCTACATTGAGAAGCAAGAAGAAATGCATTAATCTAAACCAAACAAGTGACCACTATATTGCTAAACTGACATATCCCACATAGCTCCTATCTTGTGTTAAGTAGAGTCATCTGTTCCCCAGCTACGTAAGTCACAAGATGATACTGATTTTTTTTAATGCATTTTTTTTTTCTGAAGCTACCAAGCTTGGTGATAATTTAGTTGGAAAATGCTCCATCTGAGGAGATGGAGGAAAAATCTTTCACTGAAAATATATGCCTATCACTTTAACTAATGCGTAAGATATTTTTTGCTAGGTAAGAACCTGCTGAATATATAAAAATGTTATTGTTCTGTAATTATCATTATAACATTATTGTTAGGAATGTTTTAACAATTCGTGTCAATAAAGAACAGTCCTGTCTGCCTCTGGGTCCTGCACTGGCAATTTAATTCTTGAACCACAGATGCAGTGTGTCCCAGTCTCCCCCTCATTCTAGTCGATTTATCAAGTCTTCAGAAAATACTCCTCAAATTTATGAACCTGTTTGCTTTTGTTATTCCAAACTTCTATTTCTAACAGTTACAGCCTTTTTTTTGTCTTCTTTGAGATTAACTTAACACTGCTATAGGTGTGACTGTCCCTGTGAATGGCTGGTGAGGAATGTTTTAATTACTCGTGAAGTGTCAATAAGAAAGCTATTTGTGTTTGTATGAAGTCTTTGATGTCTGGGGGTTTCAGAACAACTGATAACAACTAGTGACTGTTATGGGATGCTATGCAGGCCTCTGATATCTGGCCAGGTGGCCAAGAGATTAAGAAGAAGAAAGAAAAGAAGCTGAAGGACGGCTAGGAGACAAGACCTGCAGGGGATGCTGTATACACTTGACACGGTGACAAGGAGTACAAAGGGGAAGGACGAGAAAAAAACTTGGAGAGGAAGACTACGAGCCTTCAGCATGAAAGACCCCTAGAGACCCCCAGAGGGACCACCGGAGACTGATGCGCATGCTCCAGTAGGAGGGACTGGACCCCGGAAGCTAATTATAATAACCTGTTTTTTTTAGTAGTAGTAATGAATATGTATTAGTTGAGGAGCATAAAAATCAGCTACTTGATGTAACTGGCATGCATCCTGGTGGAGTGGAGACTCCCGGTGCACCCAGCGCTGTTTGCTTACCTCTATTCTTTTAATAAATCCTATTTTGTTATTTAATCCTATTTTGAAGACTGAGCCATTTCTAACATTATGAAATTATAGAGTAATTTTGAATGAAAAAAAAATAAACCCCACAAAAGGGTAGGGTTGATGTTTATGATGACAAATTGTCTGACAGCCCTTAAAACAGGTGCTTTCAATAGGAAGTGGGCTGTCTTTCCTCAATGTACTCCTCTTTGGTTATGAGCCAGAAGCTTGGGGGAAAAAATAGAAAAAAAAAAAAAAAAGTTTGCAATAGATTGAGGAAAATAAGGAGGGGGAATTGAAGTTAAAATAAAATTAAAATATTGTTTCACTCTTTGACCCTAATTTATTATCTATTTTTGATATCAGCATCACATAAGAAAGTTTGTCTCCTTAGGGGTAAAATAGCATTTAAAATCAGTGATAAGAAACTTGTTTGTATTCTAAGTGTAATTTGTTTTATTTGCAAGCAACACAGGAAAGAGTTAAAAAGCAGGCAAGATAATCTATTCTTTTTAGAATCTTAACTCTAAGTTCCTAGGAAGCACTTTAATGTCCAGAGGTAAGTCTAATTAAAATCCCAAGAAGGAGTGCAATCTTTTCTGATGCTTTCTATATCTTGCTCTTCTACATCCCTCTACGGCATCTCTCCATATTTCTAAGATAACAACATTAGCATGTCTTTCAGAGTATCTAACCTTCTGTCAACCAAGTTCAGGAATTTGGAAGACTCTATAGACATATTGTTCATGCCTCTTACCTAAGTTTAACATCTTCAGTGTACATAGCTACACTTGAGCTAGTCACTCTAGATTCCCTCTACAGTTTATGGAGAAAAATAGCTGCTTGTAGGAGCAATCTTGAAACAGAGCTTCAGCCTTTGAAAACTGATAATTTCAAATTCAGACAACAATAAGAGATATTACTTGAAAAGTTTTATCAATGTTCTTTTTTATTTTCTGCCTGTTACGGTTTATTTGCATTTAATAAAACTATTATAGTGAACAACTGTATTGGGAAATTAACATTAATAGCAAAAAATGTTTACAGATCACTGTTTAAACAACTGTTAACACAAATGGTAAGAAAAAAAAGGATTTTATTCTGTTGGTTGTGGAAACAAAGTCAATTCTATATCAGCATTGTGCTGATATTTTAAAACAAAAATGAAAACAAAACCAATCAAACAAACAAAAAAACAGAATGAAACAAAAGACATCCCTAAAATTAAATTTGTAAATCCATATTTAGAAGCCTATATGTATACCTTTAAAGTTGTCAGCACCACAGAGATTTCCTGAGGAGCTGGCAATGGCATTCCAGAAACTGTTATAGTACCGGTTTAAGTAGGATCTTTCTTTTCTAAGCAGACTGCACCATTTCCAGATTCAGTCTAGTGGAAGGGTCTTCTACAATAGCTGTTCTGAAGCTTATTCCCATCTTTAAATCAGATAGATTTTTAGGAGCATTATTTTAAGGAAAACTCATAAATAATGTATTCTAGACATGGCATTTTTCTTTTCTATTTCTTTCTTATTATCATTATCATATATTTCTCATAAAAATAGTCCAGTGGAGGGCCACAAAGATGATATGGGGCCTGGAGCACCTTCCCTATGAAGAAAGGCTGAGAGAGCTGGGTCTGTTCAGCCTGGAGAAGAGAAGACTGAGAGGGGATCTCCTCAGTGTATATAAATATCTTAAATGTGAGAGACAGAGGGATTTGGCCAACCTCTTTTCAGTCGTTTGTGGGGACAGGACAAGGGGCAATGGCCACAAAATGGAGCACAGGAAATTCTGTACCAACATGCGAAAGAACTTCTTCACGGTGAGGGTGACAGAGCACTGGAACAGGCTGCCCAGGGAGGTTGAGGAGTCTCCTACTCTGGAGATATTCAAGGTCCGTCTGGATGCCTACCTGGGTAGCCTGCTCTAAGGAGCCTGCTTTGGCAGGGGGGTTGGACCCGATGATCTTTCGAGGTCCCTTCCGATCCCTTCAGTTCTGTGATTCTGTGATTTATTTATTTATTCCTTCCTTTTTAGGGTTAGATTCAGCTTTTATCCATTTTTTATATCATTCTAAAATATATTTCTTTTTTCCATCTTCCCATAAGTACTTACTTATGGTTATCATGAGAAACTCAAGGGATATAGGGATATGAAACGTTTCTTCTTTTTTTTTTTTCCCTGTTATTTAGCTGATTTAAAAAAAAAAAAAAAAAAGATTACACTCCAGACCTATATGGTTGTATTAGTCAGCTTAGTCTGATTTGGGAACAGACAGGCCAGGCTGCAGTTTATCTCATCCTTTCTGGACATTGAAAATAGATCAAATGAATCACAGGGTACGTTCAATCCCTTGCCACCTTGTTCAGAAGGAAACAGTTTCAATTTGAAAATTCAATATTTATTTATGCCATGTATTTTTTTTTTATATGGCATTGCTACTGGAAGAATGAATATAAAACATTCAGCATAAAAAAAAATCCTAAATTACAATTATTATCCCTCAGCATTTTACCCTATTTCAATAGTAAAATAATGCCCTTTTCTCCTCACACACACGAGTAGTTCAGAATTGGAAATGACCTCAGAAGAAGGCGGTTGCAGCACAGAAGGTCTCTAAGAGCAGATCCAAGTTAGAAGTAATATAAATAAGGTTTCCAATTTTTCATTCAGCTGAAAAGCAATTCCTTTGCCAGAAAATATTCTTTAACCCTTGCCATCTGTTGGTTTTAATTTTTATTGATTTTGAATGAAAATCACACTGACTGTAAAGGATTGATGCTTGAATTTAGCAATACATAAGAGCCCAAACTTCTAACTGGTTCTTTGAAAGGCACCTTTTTTTTTTTTTTTTTTTTTTTTTTCTCCAGTCAGTGGACACAAATATTGTAATGGACTTATTAAAACAAAGGCAAACATTTCTAAGTAACATTTTCATGAGTCAGAGGTGTTAAGTTTATGAACATGATTTTTACTTTAGCCAGAGCAGTAAGTGACCTCCACTTCTGAAAGTCAAGCTCTCAAGCCTGGATTTAATTTAGCCTTTATGAAATAAATAGATGAATTGTTTTGGCATTTCATAAGCATCAAAACAAACAAACAGATTTTTTTTGAATAACAATTAAATAATAAAAAAGATTCTAAAGGAAACATTTTTGTGGGAATCACAACTTTTATTTATTTGTTTATTTTCAGTTCAAGAACTCTGAAAGGCCATTTACTTCCAATTTGAGGTGAGATGGCAAAGGTTTCCTGAAAAGAAAAATAATAATAATAAAAACAACCCCAAACTGGCATTTTCACTGAACAATTAACAACACTTAGAACGGGGAAATAAAACTGAATGATACCAATTCTATTTCCTTCGGCATTCTTGCTCATCTGCTGACCACACAGGACTCCATGTCAGCTGTGAAAGCCATAATGCTCAAAGTACAAGCCAGAATCAAAATAATATAATTTCATTATGTCTCACTCAGGAACAGATGTTTTTTACACAGCATCTCTGAGGTAAGCACACACCGTTATCTCTGTGCCACAGCTGAATAAAATATAGTGGACTGAATGACCTGCCTATAGTCACAAAGGTCACACTTTAAAAAATATGTAAAATGTCCATAGTAGATCACCCTGCCAGTAGCCAGCCAAATAAGAAATGAAGATTTACATGGGTAGTTCTTTAGAAATGTTTTGTAAGTAATCCCCCCAAAACACTTCTGATTTGAAGCCTTACACTCATATTGCTCAGTCAAAGGCAAAATACCATGGAGAATGGGGGTTGTATAAAATACATCTATCAGCACTAAATAGAACAGTTTTCATCAGTGCTGTGTGGTGTGTCTACAACGAGGTTCTTACAAAAATAATGAGTGACATCATTGCAATGAAACATATTTCCTCAGATTAGATAACACAGGCAACCATACAAATATCATCCATATATTGTGGAGAAATTTTCAAAATGAGGAGTCAGCTGTGCATCTGTGTTCACACAGATTTATATTTGAAAACTGATGATATATTTTGAGACCGTCTTTTCTAGACACAAATCTAATTTCCTTGGATATCTTTGGATGTTTGTACAGATGCACTAGACACGTGAAAGTCTTTTTTGCCCAGGTTGAAAGTCCACCTTCCTAATCTGAGCTATTTAAAAATCAAGTGTCTGGTCTAAATTAACTCATACAGCTCCTTCTTTAGTGCCCTCTTGAGAGCAATTCATGTCATGTTCACAGACAGGATGAAGTGACCTGTCTTTTCCATAGTGGGAAAATACATGTATATTCACAAAACTATTTGTAAAGTAACTTTAGATGTATAAACATCAGGATGACTGCCATCTTAAGAGACACTCTAAAGGCACTCTCTGGAAATTTAGTCTTAAAATTCACCTTGGAACTTGCAATCAGCCTACACAGTGAAAGTAATCCTTTCTGATAAACACAGGCTTTTCAACAAGACCCACTATGCAGCTCTTTATCCTTAGCAAGTAGCATTCACAGGTAAGCTCTTAGTTAACATTTTCATAAAGTGTATTAAAAAGATTTTGTCAAGAATTTTGACCAAAATTAAATCCAAAGTTAAGAAGCAAGCAAAACTGTTTAGGCAAATCTGCTTGAGCATTTGCATTCTGGCATGAGAGGGATTTAAGAGAATGTAACTTCAGGCTCACCTTCTCTGTACAGAGGTTAAAATGGATTTGCTGTGAGGGGGAGGAGAAGGGAAACGGGTATTATTTGTTTGCTTATTCATTATTTTTAAGCCAGTTTTATTGTAACTGAAAACTATTTAATCATTTTGCATATTCCAAAGGTCTTCTTTTAATATTTAGTCCTAAAAGTTACCTTGGAAGCTGAAATCAATTTACAGAGTGGATAGCACACAAAAATAACCTCTTTCTGATACATGCAGCCTTTTAAATAACATCCTTTATGAGGCACTAAAGATTTAATATCAACAATATCTCTAAAATGAGGGAAGTGAAAACAACAAAACACAAAGTGCAGAAACTGCTATCAATTCTATTCACAGTGGCAGAATGACTCTAATAGCAGAGACGTTTATGAGTCATAAATTACCATTTATAAATGCAGTGTTAGAAATGGCTCAATCTTCAAAATAGGATTAAATAACAAAATAGGATTTATTAAAAGAATAGAGGTAAGCAAACAGCGCTGGGTGCACCGGGAGTCTCCGCTCCACCAGGACGCACACCAGTTACATCAAGTAGCTGATTTTTATGCTCCTAGACTAATACATATTCATTACTACTTCTAAAAAAAACAGTTATTATAATTAGCTTCTGGGATCCAGTCCCTCCTACTGGAGCATGCGCATCAGTCTCCGGTGGTCCCTCTGGGGGTCTCTAGGGGTCTTTCATGCTGAAGGCTCGTAGTCTTCCTCTCCAAGTTTTTTTCTCGTCCTTTGTACTCCTTGGCACCGTGTCAAGTGTATACAGCATCCCCTGCAGGTCTTGTCTCCTAGCCGTCCTTCAGCTTCTTTTCTTTCTTCTTCTTAATCTCTTGGCCACCTGGCCAGATATCAGAGGCCTGCATAGCATCCCATAACAGTCACTAGTTGTTATCAGTTGTTCTGAAACAGACCAAGCTCTTCTGAAACTCCCAGACATCAAAGACTTCATACAAATACAAATAGCTTTCTTATTGACACTTCACGAGTAATTAAAACATTCTTCACCAGCTATTCACAGGGACAGTCACACCTATAGCAGTGTTAAGTTAATCTCAAAGAAGACAAAAAAAAAGGCTGTAACTGTTAGAAATAGAAGTTCAGAATAACAAAAGCAAACAGGTTCATAAATTTGAGGAGTATTTTCTGAAGACTTGATAAATCGACTAGAATGAGGGGGAGACTGGGACATACTGCATCTGTGGTTCAAGAATTAATTTGCCAGTGCAGGACCCAGAGGCAGACAGGACTGTTCTTTATTGACACGAATTGTTAAAACATTCCTAACAATCCTTTATCTTCTTTTTAATATCCTCAATTCGTGTCTCTTCTGTTGTTAATAACTGGATTTCATCAGTCTGTTCTTGGAGGGTCCAATTCTTAAGCATCATAATTGACATATCCCCTTATTTTTTATAATGAAATTACTACAAATGTACTATGTATCACCCGGTGTATTAATAATGTAAGGCAAGGTATCATACAAGGTATAAACAATAACATCATTACACCACATAATAATAAATAACAATAAAAATAACATTCTTTTAACCCATGGTCCACCAGGTAGCCATGAAAATAAATTCCATTCCATATACTTCCAGGTTTGTGCCAATTTTCTAATTTCCTTTAGAAGTTCATTTACAGCTTTTCTTTCTGTTGTGATTTAACCCAGTGGGCAGCTAAACAACACACAGCCGCTCGCTCACCTCCCCCTCTCCTTCTCTGGGATGGGAGAGAGAAATGGGAAAGTGAAGCCTGTGAGTTGAGATAAAAACAAGAAAATAATAACAATAATAACAATAACAAAAATGATGATAATAGTACTACTAGTAATAATGTGTACGAAACAAGTGATGCACAATGCAATTGCTCACCACCTGCTGTCCGATGCCCAACCTAACCCCGAGCAGTCCGGCCCTCCTCCCAGCCTGCCTGCTGGCAGGACAGTGAGAAGCTGAAACTTCCTTGGCTTGGTGTAAGCACTGCTCTGCAACAATTAAAACATCAGCATATTATTAGCATTCTTCTCATCCTAAACCAGAACATAACATTCTATCAGCTACTAGGAAGAAACACCCTTATCATCAATCTTTAAACAGCAATTACTAAAGTTAAATTTTCCACAGACTTCTCCTTCTTGTGCTAGTAAATAATCCAAAGCTAGGCAATTTTGATACAAAGCAGTTCTCATCTTGGTATTTTGCTTTGCAATTAATCCAAGTGCATCTCCAGTTTTATTTATAACTATTTCTATTACAGTTAATAACCTAATTATTCTATTAAGTATATATATTGGGGTCCTATAGCCCCAGGATCTGTCTTCTGCCCATGTAGCTGGATCATAATAGGCAAACGCCTTCAATCAAGGGGTTGGGCCCGCTTTCAGGGTCGGTCAATTCAGGCTTGTGTTACCGTTTGGCCTGTCAGGGTGATCCAGCTCCTGGAAAACGAATCACAATTTTATATAGGTTAAAAAAAGGTTCTTATGTTATTTTCTCAGGACAACCTGACCTTAGTGTGGGAGAAGTCCGGTCGAGGCCCTCTCACTCGGCAGTCAATACCCATAGGGGTTGCCTCCCTCGGTAGACCATACACACCGCAGTGGAGGGTCCTGCCCCGGTCTTGCCTTCTCCCTTTCCTCCCTTCAGGGTTGTCCCCTTTATTTGGCATCCTTAATTCATGCAGAGCCTCGTTGCCAGAATATTAGTTCTTCCTTAGCTTGAGTTTCAGTTTCCCAGGAGCAGACTCAACCCTCCAAGTTTAAGTAGTTACTGGTCTTTTTATTCTGGATGCGTGGGTCCCTTTCTGCAGTTCTCACAGCTGTTTCAGTAGTCAGTAAAACAAGGTACAGTCCCTCACATCGGGGGTTCAGTGATTCTTCCCTCCCATGGCTGCTTGTTGAAACACTTTCTTTTTTATCTTCTGACAAGTTAAACAACAGTTATGTAATTTGCTTTGCCATATGGCCCTTTCCAGGTTCCTGTAGTAGGATTCATCTGATAGCCACGGCTACATTCACATTTGTAGCCACCTTTCAGGTTGATACACATTTGACTACAGATACCAGGGTTTTGGCATTCATCAATATCTCCACAGTTTCTCTTGTCTACAAACTCAAACCCAGCTGGACAGTCACATTGATTTTTGTTGCCTTCCTTCAGGGGCTCATCACTCCAGTCCTTGCAGTCTCTCTGCTGGTTACACACTTTGTTGATATCTATGCATTCTCCATTTCTGCACTTGAATTTGCCAGGTCCAGAGCACTGAATAACATTGTTACAGTTTGCTTCATCAGTGCCATCCAGACAGTCTCTCACACCACTGCACTGCCTACTCCTATGGACACAGTTCCCATCTTCACATCTGAACTGGTCTGGCCTGCAGGTCCGAGAAGGGCAGTTAATTTCATCACTTCCATCCTTGCAATCAGGATCTCTGTCACAGTCTTTTTCACCATCACATTTCCATGACACTTGGATACACTGGGTTGACTGAGGACCACAGCTGATTTCATTTACCCGGCATGCTCTCATATGACACAGCGCAGCACTCTTGTCAGACCCATCTTCACAGTCTGGATCCCCATCACACTGCCATCTGTTTGGCACACACTGACCACTGTTGCACACACAGTCAGATTCAGCACACGTCTTCTTCACACAAGCACTCTCATCACTGCCATCTGAGCAGTCTTCACATTTTGCTCTAGCACTGTCGGCAGCAGTGCACAGTCAGGCGAAGGTGAGCAGCAGGCAGAGTGCCCTGCAGCGCGGCAGCGCCTGCCGCCACCCCGCACCGTCACCTGTATCACTTATACTACTCCTATTACCCATGCTGTTAGTGTCAGTGGCATCCTCCTTTTCTTTTTGCCACTGACCATTCACCACAAATGGATGAGACACATGATTACTAGTTAGGAAAGAGAGTGTAACATCTGCTATACGGCTGCAGGCAGTGCCAGTTGCAACCTTAGAAGCTGTGACAGAGCCTGCCGGTGGTCATTTGGCAGTGTAATCTGCGTCTCTGCACTCCTGCCCCGCAATAGAGCTAAGTCGTCATTAGTAATAGTTATAACACCGATCTGGGGACGAATAGTCTTTTTTGCATTGCAAGATAAACCTCTTATGAAAAGAATGCTAGAGTGAAGCAGCACAGCCGCCGCTGCCTCCATGGTTACGTCAGACAGGCTGCAGGGTCCTGATGTCCGCCCCTCTGCTATGTGCCAACTCGCCACACGGTGAGGGTCGGCTGCCGTTGTCCACTGACGCCTCTGGTCTCCCGTAGCAACTCGATCTCGGGTCTCCCGGCGCCGCTCCAGGCTCTCGGCGCCGCTCCGGTCTCTCTGCCTGTTCAGGTCTCATATGTTTCAGGAAGCACGGCCGAAAGCATGACAGTAGAGTCAGATCATGCTCCTGCCTTTTTCTTGTCACAGTCAAAACATTTAAGAGCAAAAATAGGATCACAAGATACACCACCAGGCCCATAAATTAGGCACCACCACTCAAAACTTGGATAAAACAGCACTTCTTTTCAGTCTGTCAAGCACTTCGTTTGTCTCCGCCCACTCCCCTTGCGGAGAGTACAGAACCACGGATCGGAACTCTGCACTCGCTTTGCATCTCACTCACACAGCACAATCGCACACAGAGGCCTCTAGCACATCTCATTCATACCACAGGAATATAATTTAGAATGATAACCAACCAAATAAGTATTGTCTCTGACTGTGTTCTTTGTGAGGTGATTTGTAACACTTTGTTTTAAACCCTTACACTTACACATGATTCAAAGATCGAAGCCGAAATTCCTTTAAGTGGTATATTTTTTATTGCAGCGCTGGATGCACGGGGAATCTCTCCATCTATCGTGCATACCCAAAGCGGAAAGCAGTCTTGAATTTATACAATCAATCTATCAATATTCTACAAGCGCCTATACATATTCATTACCTATCCCCGCCTTCCCTCGCTTCTCATGCTAATTAGCCTTTTGGCACCTTGCGCCTGTGTAGAGCCTCCCAAGAATTGTGGGCAGGGGTCTTTGGGACGTGGGCAGGGGTCTTTGGGAGGAAGACCCCGAGTCTTCCTCACAGTGTACTTTTCACCTTTGGTCAGGAATCTGCTGAATTGGCAGGTTTCTTAATTGCAAGAGCTGGTTGTTGCTAATTCTTCCATTTGTTGTATCTTTATAATGAATTCCAATGTCCAGTTTTGAGATTTATAGTCCTTACATTTGTTTCTCTGTCCGTCTGCCGCTTCCTTATCATGAGTTCCAGTGTCTTGTTTCAAGATATACAGTCCATGTCTGGGGATTGTCCTTGCCTCCCCAATACCTCCCCAATACCTCCTTAATCACACAAATACTTTCAACACAAAATACCTGGACATTTAAGAATAACACATACAATTATTAACACTGCAGTTAGTATCTCTCCAGCAGCTGAAAACATACCATTTGTCTGCAGTTTCAGGAGATCTTTGCTCCTGCAGTGAGCAGCTGAGAGTGGAGTCCCCTCCGAGCAAAACACTCAGGGTCCACCTAGGGGCGTCCGCTCCGCAGCCGATCCCGCAGCCGAGCAGAGTGTCTCCTGCCTGGCTCACCAAAATGACTCACAGAAAGCTGACTCCACAATCCGTAAGATTGTAAAGTAGGTATGTTTACTCAGTTCTGGGCAGCACGGGGCGGGTAGTCCCACCAAAGTTGTGCATGCAAACGTGGCAACTTGCTTTATTGAAGAGTTACATATACATGAACATTCCTATACATATACATATGCATAGCCTGTCCCTTTGTGAACAGTCCTCCTTATCTCAGACCCCTTGATTAAAGTCTGAACCATGAGGTTGTTTTTGATCTGGTTCTCGGGGTCCGAGAGGCTCCTGTTATCTGGAGGTATAAGCGCAGCACAGCACAGTAGCACATATTCATTCTTAATCAATTGCTCTCTAATTTCTAATTCCAATGTTTCAGTTTCTCTTTTCCGGATCCACAGGTATTCTACTATTAATGTTCAAAGCCTTACAGACCCCGTCCTCCATGGATCAAAATACATGGGGTCTTAAGGGTTCTTTTGGTCATTCTATCATATAATACTGGATCATTTTTAATTTACTCTTTAATTTTCTGGGGCCCCTATTGTTCCAATTTCTAATCATTATTCATAATGGACTTTTTGCTCCCTTCTTCCTGGTCCTTGGTCTTCGATTTTATCTGACCCATCTGGGAATTTTACTTGTGGCAATTCCCACAGCCCTTGGTTGCCCCCAGTGAGAGTGTCTTGCAGAGGGTTTAGGACCTATCACCCACCCACGTATCCCTGAATTCTATAGGAACCACTTCTATAGAATCACTCCCTTCACAGGCCAAGCCCCCCCACAGGAGATTAGAACCAGTGAGAAAACAAAAAGACCTCCACGCTGACTTTAGAAGTCTCAGTTACACTCTCACACACACAAACAATGGCAACCGCACCTTTACCCAACCGGACGGTATCCACTTACGACTCCGTTGTCTTCGTCCAGATCTTCGCACGCAGAATTACGGGCAAAAAAAACAGCCAGCAAGGGAGATCAAAAAAATAAAAAAAATCAAATTCTTTGCTTACCTTTATTCAGGTTCAGGATGGCATTAGTCCCGATCCGACTCAAACAGGAGCCACCAAATGGTGGGGCGCCTCTCCTAGATCAAATCAGAATTCAGGAACCATAGCCATCCCGGACGAGCCCCCAAATTGTTAGAAATAGCTCAGTCTTCGAAATAGGATTAAATAAAAAAAATAGGATTTATTAAAAGAATAGAAGTAAGCAAACAGCGCTGGGTGCACCGGGAGTCTCCGCTCCACCAGGACGCACACCAGTTACATCAAGTAGCTGATTTTTATGCTCCTAGACTAATACATATTCATTACTACTTCTAAAAAAAACAGTTATTATAATTAGCTTCTGGGATCCAGTCCCTCCTACTGGAGCATGCGCATCAGTCTCCGGTGGTCCCTCTGGGGGTCTCTAGGGGTCTTTCATGCTGAAGGCTCGTAGTCTTCCTCTCCAAGTTTTTTTCTCGTCCTTTGTACTCCTTGTCACCGTGTCAAGTGTATACAGCATCCCCTGCAGGTCTTGTCTCCTAGCCGTCCTTCAGCTTCTTTTCTTTCTTCTTCTTAATCTCTTGGCCACCTGGCCAGATATCAGAGGCCTGCATAGCATCCCATAACAGTCACTAGTTGTTATCAGTTGTTCTGAAACCCCCAGACATCAAAGACTTCATACAAACACAAATAGCTTTCTTATTGACACTTCACGAGTAATTAAAACATTCCTCACCAGCCATTCACAGGGACAGTCACACCTATAGCAGTGTTAAGTTAATCTCAAAGAAGACAAAAAAAAGGCTGTAACTGTTAGAAATAGAAGTTCAGAATAACAAAAGCAAACAGGTTCATAAATTTGAGGAGTATTTTCTGAAGACTTGATAAATCGACTAGAATGAGGGGGAGACTGGGACATACTGCATCTGTGGTTCAAGAATTAATTTGCCAGTGCAGGACCCAGAGGCAGACAGGACTGTTCTTTATTGACACGAATTGTTAAAACATTCCTAACAGCAGTGTTTAGCATTAATTTCAATGGAAAACATATGGTAGCAACATTTCTAAATAGCTTGAACTGATAAATAGTCCTGTGAAGTGGCTCAATTTGTTAAAATGCTAGCACGTTAACTACTGCATGTGGTGGTGGCATGTTTGCATCTCTAACACTGTCTGCTTGGGTCTTATGGAAATAGACACTTGCCTTGAATTTATGAACTGATACAGTCAGTATATTTTTCATAATGATTTATGAGGAATCACCGTTTGCAGACTGAGTGATCCATCTATGACTGCGTTTACCTCAGTCCCACCAAGCTGCATACCATGACCACATTCCACATGTTTTAGCCTCTGGTACCTTGTAATGAGAAACTGGCTGATTTCCTGTGTTGGGTCTGTCTGAGCTGGAGTCACCTTTTCCCTGCAGCAGCCCACACAGTGCTGTACTCTGCACTCGTAGCATGCCAGACATGCTAGAACTCCAGTATGAACTAGAGTCAAAGGCAGCCAAGTGGTATGCTACAATTGATATTGCTAATGCATTTTTCTCCTTCCCTCTAGCAGCAGCATGCAGGCCACAATTTGCTTTCACTTGGAGGGGCATTCAGTATACTTGGAATCGACTGCCCCGGGGGTGGAAGCACAGCCCTACCATTTGCCATGGACTGATCCAGACGACACTGGAACAGGGGAACGTTCCTGAACACCTGCAGTACATCGATGATATCATCATAAGGGGAAACACAGCAGAAGTTTTTGGGAAAGGGAAGAAAATAATTCAAATTCTCCTGAAAGCTGGCTTTGCCATTAAACAGAATAAGGTCAAGGGACCTGCACAGGAAATCCAGTTCTTGGGGGTAAAATGGCAGGATGGACGTCGCCACATTCTGACGGATGTGATCAACAAAATAACAGTTATGTCTCCGCCAACTAGCAAAAAAGAAACACAAACTTTCCTAGGCCTTGTGGGATTTTGGAGAATGCATGTGCCAGGCTATAGTCAGCTTGTGAGTCCTCTATATCGAGTGACTCGAAATAGAAACTCTTTCGAGTGGGGCCCCAAGCAACAACAGGCCTTTGAACAAATCAAACAAGAAATAGCTCATGCAGTAGCCCTTGAGCCTGTCCGTACTGGACCAGCTGTGCAAAACATACTTTACACTGCAGCTGGGGAGCATGGGCTCACCTGGAGCCTCTGGCAGAAAACCCCAGGAGAAACTCGAGGCCGACCTTTGGGGTTCTGGAGCCGGGGCTATCGAGGATCAGAAGCCAATTACACCCCAACTGAAAAAGAAATACTCACGGCATATGAGGGGATTTGAGCCGCTTCAGAAGTTTTGGGTACAGAAGCACAACTCCTCTTGGCCCCACGGCTACCTGTGTTACATTGGATGTTCAAAGAGAAAATTCCCACTACACATCATGCAACCAATGCTACGTGGAGTAAATGGGTAGCGTTAATTACACAGCGGGCTCGAATGGGGAAACCCAACTGCCCAGGAATCCTGGAAGAGATTATGGACTGGCCAGAGGGCAGGGATTTCAGAGCACCGACAGAAGAAGTAACTCGTGCTGAAGAGGCACCACCATACAATGAGTTGCCAGAAGACAGAAAGCAGTATGTGTTGTTTACTGATGGATCCTGCCGTGTGGTAGGGAGCCATCGGAAGTGGAAAGCTTCTGTGTGGAGTCCCACACGACAAGTTGTGGAGGCCATGGAAGGGGAAGGTGAGTCGAGTCAGTATGCAGAAGTGAAAGCTATACAAATGGCCCTAGAAATTGCTGAAAGAGAAAAGTGGCCGGTACTGTATCTCTACACTGACTCATGGATGGTGGCAAATGCGCTGTGGGGGTGGCTGCAGAAATGGAAAGAGAGCAACTGGCAGCGCAGAGGTAAACCTATCTGGGCTGCTACCCTGTGGCAAGATACTGCTGCCCGGGTAGAAAACCTGGATGTTAAAGTACGTCATGTAGATGCCCACATGCCCAAGAGTCGCACTACTGAAGAACATCAGAACAACAAAGAAGTGGATCGAGCTTCGAAAATTGAAATAGCTCAGGTGGACCTGGACTGGGGACGTAAGTGTGAGCTGTTTGTAGCTCGATGGGCCCATGAAACATCAGGACATCTGGGGAGGGATGCCACATACAGATGGGCTCGTGATCGAGGGGTGGATCTGACCATTGAGGCCATCACACAGGTTACCCATCAGTGTGAGACCTGTGCTGCAATCAAACGAGCCATGAAGGTAAAATCTCCCTGGAATAAGGGGGAGATGGCTTGGATTTCGATATGGTGAGGCCTGGCAGATTGACTACATCAGACCACTTCCACAAACCCGCCAAGGCAAACGGTACATACTCACCATGGTAGAAGCAACTACTGGGTGGCTGGAAACATATCCAGTAAACCATGCCACAGCCCGAAACACTATCTTGGGACTGGAAAGACAGGTGCTGTGGCGACATGGTACACCAGAAAGAATTGAGTCTGACAATGGGAGTCACTTCCGAAACAATTTGGTCACTTCCTGGGCCAAGAGACATGGCACTGAATGGGTATATCACATCCCTTATCACCCACAAGCCTCTGGGAAGGTTGAGAGGTACAATGGACTGTTAAAAACTATGCTGCGAGCATTGGGTGCTGGGACAAAAGGGGGTCTGAAAGCCGTCCTGGTCCTGATGAAACAAAACCCCTACACACTGTGGGAGAAGATAAAGTCCCTGTAGTGCATGTGGGGAAGTGGATGGGGAAGGCAGTGTGGGTTGCCCCTGCCATGGGAAAAGGCAAACCCACTCGTGGGATTGTCTTTGCCCAAGGACCAGGGTATACCTGGTGGGTAATGCAGAAAGATGGGGATATCAAGTGTGTGCCTCAAGGAGATTTAACACTGGGAGAAAATTAATCTGTTATCCAAGTTATGTGTTGTAGGAGGACACTGCAGAACCAATGACAGGTCAACTTTGCAAGGAACCGGGCAAGTGCAACAGTGATGTGAGCTAAGCTGGTGCTGGAGTCCAGACATCCAAATCCACCTGACCTGAGTGACCACTTTGACAGATGAAGCTGAAACCATCAAAAGTTTTTATGAGCATTTTGGGAAAAGACCTATAGAATAAAGAGAAGTACAGACATAAAAATGCTTCAATGGACAGAAAACAATGGTGATGAGAACATCTATATACTAAACTGTAACTGATTGTGACACAAATGTTATGGAATAAGGGGTGGAAGTTGTGTTGGGTCTGTCTGAGCTGGAGTCACCTTTTCCCTGCAGCAGCCCACACAGTGCTGTGCTCTGCACTCATAGCTGGAACAGCACTGATATCACTCCAGTGTTGTGTCTATTGCTGCGTAGTGCTGACACAGCATCAGGACTCCTTCCAAGCCCCCAAGAGCCATGAGGCTGGGGGTGGGCAAGTGATGGGAAGGGGACATTGCCGGGGCAGCTGACCTAAACCAACCAAAGGGATATTCCATAACACCTGATGTCACACTCAGCAATAAAAGGGGGGGCTCTCGTGGGGGAGGGGGCTGTTCCTCCTGAACAACTACTACACATTTGAGGCTCTGCTTCCCAGGACGTGGCCGAACACTGCTCGCTGATGGGAAGTAGAGAATAATTTTTTTTCTCTCTCTCTGTGCTTCCACGCGGACTGATTGTTTCTTTTGTTTCTTTTTTCCTCCCCATTCCCTTTCCCTTTAATTAAACCTTTCTCATCTCAAACCTCGAGTTCTCTGTGTTGTATTTTCTCCCCCTTCCTCTTTGAGGAGAGGGGGAGTGAGAGAGCAGTTGTGGTGGAGGTCAGCTGCCCACCTGAGTAAAACCACCACATTTCCTAAGGGTGTTTGAACCTTATATTTTGTCATTTTAAAGGAGTTATGTAATGAACCTGGTCATTCTTACAGTGAGACCATTATTACAGCCACACAGAGTTCAGCTGAAGACTTATCTGAGACCATCTTTACTCCCACCATGAAAACTTTAGCGTTGCATTCATGTCATATACAGATGCTCTTTTTTTCACTTTATGTAATGATAAATCCAATTTTCAGTGAAAATAAATAAATAAATATTATAACTGAAGAAAATACAAATCTGCTAACAACTACAATAATCTACTGATGCAGACTTTGAATAATATTTATGGAAACTTTGTGTTGGTCTGTTTGTACTCTATTTGTATCTAATTAGCTTTCCTTTGTCCTATCAATAATTTTTGGAAACTGTCTTGACACTTGTATTTAGCTGAAACACCCCCTCAGGCCTCAAAAATATAGTGCAGATTTATGAGTACAGTGTCTCTGGACTAGCTGAATAAAAACTATCTGGGAGTATCAACGTTTTAGTTTCTTTTCTTCTTCTTCTTCTTTCTCCTCTCTATCTTTTTCTTTTCAGGTGAATTTCTCTTCATCGGCTTTAGAAGGATTCTAAAAAATTAAGTCTGGCAACAAATTTGCACCTATTTATTATTTCCATAATTAGATTTTTATACTGGTAACTCTTCTATTTAGAGATGAGGGTGCTTTAATGACAATGACAACTGCAATAATAATAATAATAATAATGATGATGATGATGATGATGATAAAGATGCAGTGGTACCTGAAAATCATAAGCAGACTGGATCCCATTATATTAAGTGTCATGGAAATTTGGGGAATTAATTAAACATGCTGGATGCAAAACTAAACTAAACAAGATATGCAAAAGAAAAAGGAAAAAAAAGAACAAAAGACACTAAAATATGGATTTATTCTACATATTAAGAGATGTGAATGGAAGTGGAGTACATCTTTGCAATCACTTGTTAAAGCATCTGGTTCCATTTATATTTCTAATGGTGAAACTCTTGGTATCTAATCTCAAGATGAGTAAATCAAAAGACCTCTATCCATCTCTACTGAACATCCTTCAAGAAGGGCCACTCTGGTAAACTTGTCTTTTCAACTTTTTCCCAGAAGGATCTGGAAGGTTAAGGTTTATTGAGTGCTTATAGTTTCAAAAATCTAAGAAAATGTAAAGATTTGATGAGCTCTTGATTTTGAAGTTGTAACCATTTGAGAAACATTGCAGTGCAATAGTTTAAGGAAATAGCTCAGATACCTTATCAATCTCAACTGCTACAGAGAGTAAAATGAACAGAATTCAACCACTCACACTGGAAGTAGTAAAGAAAGTAATGACGACTTGAGTCTTCAAGTATGTGTAAGACTGGTCTTTGTGTGGAAAACTTTAAATTTCATGAGTCCTAAAACAAGTGAATCAGCTGATATATGAGGAGGAAAATTTCTAAGTGAAGGTGAATAATTTTTGTCTGACCATGTCCAATTTCATACATGATGAAAATGACCAGTATATGCCCGGGTACTCCAAAGGAAGTGTTATGTTTGAAGACAAGCTTCTCTACAAGCCAAATACCCTTATTGGCTTATTCCCAGAGAGGCTGAGCAGCTCTACCTTTAAACAAAGCCTCAGAGAGCAGAATCTAAAAAATCAGGCACCGAAAAATCATAAGCTGAATTTCTTGAATTTCAGAAATCATAGAATCATAGAATATCCCGAGTTGGAAGGGACCCATAAGGATCATCAAGTCCAACTCCTGGCACCACACAGGTCTACCCAAAATTTTAGACCATGTGACTAAGTCCTCAGTCCAAACACTTCTTAAATTCAGACGGGTGTGGTGCAGTGACTACTTCACTGGGGAGCCTGTTCCAGTGTGCGACCACACTCTCGGTGAAGAAGCTCTTCCTGATGTCCAGCCTAAACCTCCCCTGACTCAGCTTGACACCATTCCCATGGGTCCTATCACTGGTGACTAAGGAGAATAGGTCAGCACCTTCCCCTCCACTCCCCCTTGTCAGGAAGCTGTAGACTGCAATGAGGTCCCCCCTCAGCCTCCTCTTCTCCAGGCTGAACAGGCCCAGTGACCTCAGCCGCTCCTCATACGTCTTCCCCTCTAGGCCCTTCACCGTCTTCATCGCCCTCCTCTGGACACTCTCCAACAGTTTTACATCCTTTTTGTACTATGGTGCCCAGAACTGCACACAGTACTAGAAGTGAGTCTGCACCAGCGCAGAGTAGAGCGGGACAATCACCTCCCTCGACCGACTAGCCATGCTGTGCTTAATGCATCCCAGGATACGGTTGGCCCTCCTGGTTGCCAGGGCACACTGCTGGCTCATATTCAACTTGCTGTCAGCCACAACCTCCAGATCCCTCTCTGCAGGGCTCCTCTCCAGCATCTCTAGTACCCTGAGCTGGTGGAAGGGGATGGGGAGCAGGATGTGGCCCTCACTATCCACGAAGAAATGGTTGGTGACCTGGTACGGCACTTGGATGTGCACAAGTCGATGGGGCCAGATGGGATTCATATAAGGGTACTGAGAGAACTGGCAGAGGAGCTGGCCAAGCCGCTTTCCATCATTTATCAACAGTCCTGGCTATCGGGGGAGGTCCCAGTTGACTGGCGGCTAGCAAACATGACGCCCATCTACAAGAAGGGCCGGAGGACTGACCCGAGGAACTACAGGCATGTCAATTTGACCTCAGTGCAAGGGAAGCTCATGGAGCAGATTCTCTTGAGTGTCATCATGCAGCACTTGCAGGGGAAGCAGGCGATCAGGCCAAGTCAGCATGGGTTTACGAAAGGCAGGCCCTGCTTGACGAACCTGATCTCCTTCTATGACAAAGTGACGCGCTGGGTGGATGAGGGAAAGGCTGTGGATGTGGTCTACCTTGACTTCAGCAAGGCTTTTGACACCGTCTCCCACAGCATTCTCTTCAAGAAACTGGCTGCTCTTGACTTGGACTGGCGCACGCTTCGTTGGGTTAGAAACTGGCTGGATAGCCGGGCCCAAAGAGTCGTGGTGAATGGAGTCAAATCCAGTTGGAGGCCGGTCACTAGTGGCGTTCCCGAGGGCTCGGTGCTGGGGCTGGTCCTCTTTAATATCTTCATTGATGATCTGGATAAGGGGATCAAGGGAATTCTCAATAAGTTCACAGATGACACCAAGTTAGGTGCATGTGTCGATCTGCTTGAGGGTAGGAAAGCTCTGCAGGAGGATCTGGATAGGCTGGACCGATGGGCTGAGGTCAACTGCATGAAGTTCAACAAGGCCAAGTGCCGGGTCCTGCACCTGGGGCGCAATAACCCCAAGCAGAGCTACAGGCTGGGAGAGGAATGGTTGGAGAGCTGCCAGGCAGAGAAGGACCTGGGAGTGATGGTGGATAGTCGGCTGAATATGAGCCAGCAGTATGCTCAGGTGGCCAAGAAGGCCAACAGCATCCTGGCTTGTATCAGAAACAGTGTGACTAGCAGGGCTAGGGAGGTGATCATCCCCCTGTACTCGGCTCTGGTGAGGCCGCACCTCGAGTACTGTGTTCAGTTTTGGGCCCCTCGCTACAAGAAGGACATCGAGGTGCTTGAGCGGGTGCAGAGAAGGGCGACGAAGCTGGTGAGGGGCCTGGAGAACAAGTCCTATGAGGAGCGGCTGAGGGAGCTGGGCTTGTTCAGCCTGGAGAAAAGGAGGCTTAGGGGCGACCTTATTGCTCTTTACAGATACCTTAAAGAAGGCTGTAGAGAGGTGGGGGTTGGTCTGTTCTCCCATGTGCCTGGTGACAGGACGAGGGGGAATGGGCTTAAGTTGAGCCAGGGGAGTTTTAGGCTGGATGTTAGGAAGAACTTCTTTACCGAAAGGGTTGTTAGACATTGGAACAGGCTGCCCAGGGAAGTGGTGAAGTCACCATCCTTTGAGGTCTTTAAAAGATGTTTAGATGTAGAGCTTAGGGATATGGTTTAGTGGGGACTGTTAGTGTTAGGTCAGATGTTGGACTCTATGATCTTGAGGTCTTTTCCAACCTAGAAATTCTGTGATTCTGTGATCTCGTCGCCCACTCTGTACGTATAGCCAGGGTTACCCCGTCCCACTGAATAAATCAGGCACTGCTTAAAAACCTCTCAGAATGAAGGATTTGGAAATCAAATTTTTATTTATGGTCCCTTCACATTATAGCTATTTTTTCCTTTATGGTCACCAAACAGTTGAGGTAGGATTGTCTCCACATGTACCTCAAGGTAGTATAGAGCTGAGTTCAACCCAAATATGTGTTCAGGAGCAAGTAGCTACAGAAATGGGACTACTTTTCTCTGATTTATTTGTCATAGATTGCCCCATATAGTCCTTTCACATCGGCTTAACAGCTTTATCACTATACAGCTCATTAGTTCTTGCTATTTCTTAATTGAACAGCTGGGTAAAACATGTTTAATTTATGCCCAGCTTAGGACTGAAATATATTCTCCATAAAACTTTAAAAAGGAAAAAAATAATATGAAAAATGTTCTCTCCAGCATAACCATCACTAACAAATAATGAACTTGTTTATCATTCCTATTTTAAGTCTGATACTTCAGGCATTTCAAATTCCTTTTCAGACTATTATCTACTGTCCTTCAAACCCTTCATATTGTTATCCTCTCTTTTATATCAGTAATAGGCTTTAAGATTCATAGTAATGGATGCAAATATATTACTGTTTTAGGGCAATAAAATTGTTCTTTAGCAGTTAATTGTGCTCTTTGCAACAGTGAAAAACATTTTAAATTAGCAGTTGTAGAAAACCAGGACATGAGCACAGAGACGATATAAGACTGCAGCAATTTATTGACTGTTACCTAATGGAAAAGTTAGTTCATTAATGCCTAAGTCAGTTGTTGATTACTAAAGGTTGCAATGTAAAGTTTCACTTTAAAAATAAATAAATAAATTATTTTATAAAAAAAGTGTTGAGAATTATTCAGAAGTTTTAAAGAAAGAGGAAGATAAAATGTGTGTGTGTGACTGAGAATACCATTTCCCTGGAAATTTAGCAAGTATTTTTTCCTGTTTCCCAGGAATCCTGCTCTGTAGTAATGTTTCAGCCCCAGTTCTGGGAAGCACCTGACAAAGTGGTGTTTTCATCCATCCCTACGGTGGCAGGGAGGGGTACAGAGAGGACACGGAAAGCCCACCTGATGTGGCTCAGAGGCTGGTGCCAACACAGAAATTTTGCTTTTTTTGACCATGGGGCGCTTTACTCGGCACCCGGCCTGATGGTCGCAGATGGGTTCCTTTCTCTAAGGGGAAAACAGATCCTAGGCCAGGAGCTGGCAGGGCTCATTGAGAGGGCTTTAAACTAGGTGAGAAGAGGGACAGGGCTGAAACAAGGCTTGTTGGAGCTGTGCTGGGGGAACAATGGCAAGGCCGGGGGATAAGGCAATGGCCTGGCTGAAGTGCATCTACACTAATGCACGCAGCATGGGTAACAAACAGGAGGAGACGGAAGCCATCGTGCAGCAAGCAGGCTACGACTTGGTTGCCATCATGGAAACGTGGTGGGACCAGTCTCATGACTGGAGTGCTGCAATGACTGGCTATAAGCTCTTCAGAAGGGACAGGCAGCACAGAAGGGGTGGTGGCGTGGCTCTCTGTATCAGACAAAGTTTTGATGTCATGGAACTTGAAGCTGGGAATGATAAGGTTGAGTCCCTTTGGGTTAGGATCAGCAGGAAGGCAAACAAGGCAAGCATCCTGGTGGGGGTCTGTTATCGTCAGAAATCGTCAAAACGAAATCGTCAGCGCTTGTTCTTGTGGGGGACTTCAACTTCCCTGACATATCCTGGAAGCACAACACAGCCCTGAGAAAGCAGTCTAGGAGGTTTCTGGAGAGCGTGGAAGATAGCTTCCTGACGCAGCTGGTTAGAGAGCCTACTGGGGAGGTGGCCCGCTAGACCTTCTCTTCACAAACAGAGCAGGACTGGTGGGAGATATGGTGGTTGAAAACTGTCTTGGGCATTGTGACCATGAAATGGTAGAGTTCTCCATTCTTGGAGAAGCCAGGAAGGGGACCAGTAAAACCAATGTATTGGACTTCCGGAGGGCCAACTTTGAACTGTTCAGGACACTGGCTGGCAGAGTCCCTTGGGAGGCGGTTCTGAAGGGCAGAGGAGTCCAGGAAGGCTGGGCACTCTTCAAGAAGGAAATCTAAATGGCACAGGAGCGGTCTGTCCCCATGACCCAAAGATGAGCTGGTGCGGAAGAAGAGCGGCCTGACTGAACAGAGAATTGTGGCTTGAGCTTAGGAGGAAAAAGAGGGTTTACAATCTTCAGAAAAGAGGGTGGGCCACTTGGGAGGACTATAAGGATGTTGCGAGGCTGTGCAGGGACAAAATTAGGAAGGCCAAAGCTTATCTGGAGCTCAATCTGGCTACTGTCATTAAAGACAACAAAAAAATGTTTTTACAAATACATCAACTCAAAACAGAGGACAAAGGAGAATCTCCATCCTTTACTGGATGCGGGGGAAAACCCTGTTACAAAAGATGAGGAAAAGGCGGAGGTGCTCAATGCCTTCTTTGCCTCAGTCTTTAGCAGCAAAATCAGTTGCTCTCTGGATACCCAGTACCCTGAGCTGGTGGAAGGGGATGGGGAGCAGGATGTGGCCCTCACTATCCATGAAGAAATGGTTGGCGACCTGCTACAACACTTGGATGTACGCAACTTGATGGGGCCAAATGGGATCCACCCAAGGATACTGAGAGAACTGGCGGAGGAGCTGGCCAAGCCGCTTTCCATCATTTATCAACAGTCCTGGCAATCGGGGGAGGTCCCAGTCGACTGGCGGCTAGCAAACGTGATGCCCATTTGCAAGAAGGGCCGGAGGACTGACCCGGGGAACTACAGGCCTGTCAGTTTGACCTCAGTGCCAGGGAAGCTCATGGAGCAGATTATCTTGAGTGTCATGAAGCAGCACTTGCAGGGCAAGCAGGCGATCAGGCCAAGTCAGCATGGGTTTATGAAAGGCAGGCCCTGCTTGACGAACCTGATCTCCTTCTATGACAAAGTGACATGCTGGGTGGATGAGGGAAAGGCTGTGGATGTGGTCTACCTTGACTTCAGCAAGGCTTTTGACACCGTCTCCCACAGCATTCTCCTCAAGAAACTGTCTGCTCTTGACTTGGACTGGCACACGCTTCGTTGGGTTAGAAACTGGCTGGATAGCTGGGCCCAAAGAGTCGTGGTGAATGGAGTCAAGTCCAGTTGGAGGCCAGTCACTAGTGGCGTCCCCGAGGGCTCGGTGCTGGGGCTGGTCCTCTTTAATATCTTCATTGATGATCTGGATAAGGGGATCAAGGGCATTCTCAATAAGTTCACAGATGACACCAAGTTAGGTGTATGTGTCGATCTGCTCGAGGCCAGGAAGGCTCTGCAGGAGGATCTGGATAGGCTGGACCGATGGGCTGAGGTCAACTGCATGAAGTTCAACAAGGCCAAGTGCCGGGTCCTGCACCTGGGGCGCAATAACCCCAAGCAGAGCTACAGGCTGGGAGAGGAATGGTTGGAAAGCTGCCAGGCAGAGAAGGACCTGGGAGTGATGGTGGATAGTCGGCTGAATATGAGCCAGCAGTGTGCTCAGGTGGCCAAGAAGGCCAACGGCATCCTGGCTTGCATAAGAAGCAGTGTGGCCAGCAGGGCTAGGGAGGTGATCGTCCCCCTGTACTCGGCTCTGGTGAGGCCGCACCTCGAGTACTGTGTTCAGTTTTGGGCCCCTCGCTACAAGAAGGACATGAAGGTGCTTGAGTGGGTCCAGAGAAGGGCGATGAAGCTGGTGAGGGGCCTGGAGAACAAGTCCTACGAGGAGCGGCTGAGGGAGCTGGGCTTGTTCAGCCTGGAGAAAAGGAGGCTCAGGGGCGACCTTATTGCTCTTTACAGATACCTTAAAGGAGGCTGTAGTGAAGTCTCTTCCAACCTAGACAATTCTGTCATTCTGTGAATCTGTGAAGTGCTTATCTCCAAGTAAATATACAGATAAGCTAACAGAACTGTCCAGCTCCTGTCCTGGTTTTAGCTTGGATAGAGTTGGTTTTCCTCCTAGTAGCTGGTAGGGTGCTATGTTTTAGATTTAGGATGAGAAGAATGTTGATAACACACTGATGTTTTGGTTGTTGCAGAGCAGTGCTTATACCGAGCCAAAGACTTTTCAGTTTCTCGCTCTGTCCTGTTGACAGGCAGGCTGGGGGTTCAGCAGGAGCTGGGAGGGGACAGACCCAGGACAGCCGACCCAAACTAGCTAAAGGTGTTGGGAATTGGCATACAGGACGTGGACATGTGCTCATGGAACAATTGTTTAATTTGAGCTTGCTTTAAGCAACCAGGGGTAGGCCTTAGAAAATCTCAGGGCCTGCTGTAGCTGAGCAAACCAAGCTGCCAGAGTAACTGTGAGAAGCTCCCACGGCAATGACTCCCACATCGCCCAATTAAGGAACTCCGAAAAATACTGTTACCAGCAGCTGGCTTCAAGGACAAGGTTTACGTGACTGCTAATCACAAGGGGTTCTTTTCTTGCAGGTGGGGTTGTTTTCTTGTAACTGTTTGTCTGAGTGCTTTTGACCAATGATCTTGTGTGAGACACTGTCCGCCCCTGTTAAGTTCACTATAAAAGTTAGGCTATTCGGGCAATAAAATGGAGCTTGCTGATCGCTCATATTGAGTGCGCTTGTCTTCCTTCCGTCGACAACAAATGGCGCCCGAACAGGCTGAGACCTGAACAGGACATCGCAGTGGCGCCGGGACAGACATCGCAGCGGAGCGGGACATCGCAGCGGCGCTGGGACATCAGAGCGGCAGCGTCGGCACATCGGATCGGCGCGGGACCTGCACGTCGGATCGGCGTGGTACCGACACATCGGAGCGGCGCCAGAACATCGGAGCGGCGCCGGGACATCGGAGCGGCGCCGGGAGACCCGAGGCACACGGAGAGACTACCACCAGTCATGCGTCGCCGAGGTCTGAAAGGTGAAAGGGACGAAAACGTGGAATCCCCGCACCCGCAGCTCGGAAGGTGAAAGGGACGACAACGCGGAATCCCCGCACCCGCGAGCACCTATAGACGGTCCAGCCGGTCACGCGCCGCCGAGGTCTAGCAAAGGCTGCAACAGCATAAATAAAGGCATGGAGAGACAAGTGGCGTATGATTTGCTCAAGTGCTTTTTAGAAAAGCGGAGCACGCAGGGTATAGACTGGAAAAAGGATTTACCAGGATTATTAGCATATGGAGTAGCACGGGGTTGTTTTATCAATCTGGATACAGTTTTTGAACAAGCAGAGTGGTGTAAATTTGGGGACAAATTGTTTGATGAAGTTATTAATGAAAATAAGGCTGCTAAAAAATTATTGAAGCCTTGGAGAGCAGTCACTAATGCCTTAGCTATACATCAGGCTGAGCAGAGAGTCGCTGCTGCCGCTACAGAACGACTGGGATTGCCAGGAAGTGCTGGTAGTGTTAACCCTCAACAGGGAGGGATGGGGGGAGCTGGGGATTACCCATTGCCGCCTTCAGTGACGATGATAATGCTGCCTCAGGGGGCTACGGGGCAATGGGAGCCTCCTCCTCTCTCATCATCCTTCTCAGAGCCGGCGTTGGTGCTCCCGCCATCACCAGCAGCACCACTGGCTCCTTCTCACGAAAGTGGGGAAATGGATGAGGAAATAAGAGAGCAAAAACCAGAAAGAAAAAATACAAGCCCGTTTACAGAAGGTGTTCAAGAGAGGCAGAGGGTGTGGAAGCAAATAGCAGATGAGGCTCTACGCGAGGGTGAACACGGGATAGCTGCACAGTTGGTTCAAGAGGCCTTCCCTGTAGTATATTCACCACCGGATGCCCAGGGTAATGTTACGGTTAATCTAGTGAATTTGGACTGGAAATTGTTAACTCAGCTGCGGTCCACAGTAAACGAGTCAGGTCTGAAAGGTGAACCTACGAGACAGATATTGAACTATATTTGGGGAACAAATATTTTGCTTCCAGGAGATATATGCAGCATAATGAAGTTAATTTTGACCCAACACCAGCAGCTCTTATTTAATGCCCATTGGCAGGCTGCTTGTCAAGAAGCAGTCGCAGTGATAAGAGCACCTGGGGACCCTTTACATGGGGTCACGCTGGAAGAGTTGATGAGGGTAGGACCGTATTTTAGGACAGAAGCACAGGCATTGCTGGGACCTGATAAAGCGAAGGAATCAATGAGAATGGCCAGAAAAGCATTGGATCGGATAAAGGGGCCAGGGGGAATACCTTCCTACATGGGAATCAAACAGGGTAGAGAGGAACCATTTGGGCTTTTTATTGACTGCGTAGCAAACGCCATACAGGCGGCTGGGGTGCCTGATTACCTCAAGGGCATGATATTAAAACAGTGCGCAATTCAGAATAGCAACCCCTCTACTCGCAATATATTAGCTTCCTTACCCGGGACATGGACAATCGAGGAAGGGTTGGAAAGAATGGCTCAGGTACCAGTAGGCCCACAGGCTATGTTAGTAGAAGCAGTAAAGCAATTAGGTGACAGCATGTGAGAACAAGCACAGGCTATGAAAGAGCATGCTCAGTTTACACAGAGTCAGGTCCTTGCAGCTCTTGCTCCTTTGCAAACCGCCGGTTCACGCTCTGGTGGTCAAGTACCACCCCCTAGTGGCCAAATACCACACCGCTTGCGATGTTATCGTTGTGGTGTTTTTGGACATGTGAGACGAAACTGCAAAGCTGGGGCAGTATGGTGCTCAAATTGTCAGTCGAGCAATCACAATGAAGTGGCATGTCGATGCAACGTGTCGGGAAACGGCCAGAACAGCGGGAAGAGTCGCCCCGCGATGACACAAAACGCGGCTGCATACACAGCAACACCGAGGGGGAACCCGTTCCTCTCCGACCAGCCACAAGAGGGAGCCTCGGCTTAGACTTGGCAACAGCAGTAGATTGCACGCTGATGGACTCAAAACCTGTTTGCATTGCTACAGGTGTCAAAGGACCAATTTGTATTAATGGACAAGCTGTGGGAGCATTACTTATAGGGAGGTCATCAGCGACCATGCTGGGACTACAAGTATTAGTGGGACTTATTGATAAAGACTATCAAGGAGAAATTCAAATAATGGCCCATATGTTGTTTCCACCGTTATTTGTGCCTAAGGGCACCAAGGTAGCGCAATTGGTTCCGTTATCACATCTTGCTGAAGCTATCTCGCCCATGCAGGAGCAACCGCGAGGGCAAGGAGCATTTGGCTCTACGGGAAATGTGGCTTTGTTAACTGTGGGGTTACGGCAAAGACCACGACAGGTGGTCACGGTGCGATATAAAGAAGAAGCCATAAGAATCAATGCGTTACTTGACACGGGAGCCGATGTATCTATAATCAGCACACAAAACTGGCCGCAGCATTGGCCAACATCTGAAACCAATGCCACAGTGGCCGGGGTAGGAGGAATGACACTTGCCCGTCAGTCACCACCCCTGCAGTGGACAATAGGGGACAAAGTGGTGAAATGTTGTGTCTCTGTTATTCCATTGCCTGACGGAGTGCACGCACTAATAGGGCGGGACATCCTTGCTCAAATGGGAATGGTCCTTACCTCGGAATGCCCTTTATAGATATGGCCATTGTTTGGACTTTCCCGATCCCGCTCCGGTGGAAGAATGATGATCCCGTGTGGGTCGAGCAATGGCCGTTAAAGAGGGAAAGTCTGATAAAAGTGCATAAGCTGGTTAAAGAACAGTTTCAACAGGGGCACTTAAGGTTGTCAACAAGCCCGTGGAATACACCTATCTTTGTGATTAAAAAGAAGTCGGGAAAGTATCGACTGCTCCACGATCTGCGCGCGGTAAATAAGCAGATGTACGATATGGGAGCAGTGCAGCCAGGGTTGCCTAATCCTGCAATGATACCTGAAGGATGGCATTTACTCATAGTGGACTTAAAGGACTGTTTCTTCACAATTGCTCTCCATGAAAATGATAAACAAAGATTCGCTTTTACACTTCCTGAAATAAACCGAGAAGGGCCGGACCAGAGATTTGAGTGGATGGTCCCGCCACAGGGAATGCGAAATTCGCCAACTCTATGTCAACTCTATGTCGACGATGCTCTACAGCCGTTGCGACGAAAATGGTCAGGAACAATAATCTATCATTATATGGACGATATTCTATTGGCCCAGTCAACACCATTTTCTTCACAGCAAAAGGATGAACTAACGGAGCAATTTAAACAGAGAGGATTAGTAGTTGCCCCCGAGAAGGTACAGGAGACAAGCCCATGGAAATATCTTGGATGGCATATCACCGATGCTACGATCCAACCGCAGAAATTGACAATACAATCAGACCTTAAGACTCTTAACGACGCCCAGAAGTTGATGGGTGATTTGCAATGGATTCGACCAGTGGTTGGTATTCCCAACGAGCTGTTAAATCAACTACGACCTTTGCTATGAGGGACAGATCCAGCAGCACCAATTCAGCTTACAGACCAACAAAAACAAGCACTACAGCTAATAGCCTCAATGATTACAACACGGGCTACACATCGGCGTATAGAGGGTGCGCCTCTTGATCTAACCATTCTGTGTGGCCCCCAATATTTGATGGGTGCGATAACACAGCAAAAAATAAAAACGGGGGAGAAGCAGGGAGATACGGTGGTACTAGAATGGCTAGCTCCTCCATTGCGGCCATGACGAACAATTCAAGAAAAAATCACCACATTAGCAGAATTAATTAAAAAGGGACGAAGTAGAACCTTGCAAGTAGACGGGGTCCCTCCTAACACCATATGGTTACCCATAAAGTCAAGTGATCTGGAATGGTATATACAAAATTCTGAGGAACTGCAAACTGCTCTATTGCATGATGGAGCCACGTTAATAGCAAAACCATTACAATCTGTCCTCGCGAGGGAGGCTGACGAGGCGAGGGCGGAGCCAGCAACGTCAGTGGCGGGCTATTTAAATCAGGCGTTGCCACCGTTTTAGAGCCATTTGCTGAGGCGATCGGCTCCGGGGCAGACGTGTTCTGCAGCGGAGCAGGGGACCGAGGCGGGCAGGGCTTTTTGTCCGGCATCGAGGCCACTCGGGGGAGCCGCCGGGACCCGGCTGTCCTCGCGAGGGAGGCTGACGAGGCGAGGGCGGAGCCAGCAGCGCCCCCTCCCAGGCTGTTTAAAAGTTGCCCCTAGGGAGCGCGAGCGACCAGGAGCGCGGCGAACAGGACGGGCAAACAGGGCGTGGCACGTCGAAGGGCGTGGCAGTTTGCGCCGCAGTTCGTGCGGGCAGGGCGAGCGGGGGGCCCATCGTCGCTCTGTTGCAGCTGCCTCTCCCTTCGGTGCTTGTAACCTGCTTGCGTAGAACCTGACCATGGTATCGACCAGGCAGAAAACCGTGGCCTCCGCATCTCGTGCGGCATCTCCAGCCACGGTCGCCAGTGTGGCTACTCAGACAGAGGGCTCGGGGAAACACGCAGCCGTCCAGGTCCTGGGCTGCAGAGTGTGCCCCAGCCTTCTGTCGGTCTCCGACAGCAGTGGTGGGTATGCCTGTGGGAGGTGTGCCCAGGTTGAAGAACTGCTCAGCCAGGTAGCGGAGCTCCGGGAGGAGGTGAACAGGCTCAGGAGCATCAGGGAATCAGAGAGGGAAATTGACTGGTGGAGGTGCACTCTACCCTCTCTGAGGCAGGCTCACGAGACTGCCACGGCACAGGCATCTCCTGTTACGCAGAAGACGGAGGTTCCCTCCTCCTGCCAGGCAGCAGGAGGAGACCTAGATCAAGGGGGGGAATGGAGGCAGGTGCCTATTCGGGGTGGTAGGCGAGCCCTCTCTCTGCCCACCTCACTTTCTCATCTACCCTTAAATAATCGATATGAAGGACTAGAACAAGACAATCTAAATGACAAAGTAGATAAAAACCCGTCCCAGTTGGAGGGGGCGCCTAAGACAAGGCGACCTACACGTCGCATTGCCACATCATCCTTCAAAAAAGAAAGAAGGGCTATTGTTATGGGGGGCTCCCTTCTGAAAGGGACAGAGGGACCGATATGCCGACCGGACCCAACCCGCAGAGAAGTCTGTTGCCTCCCTGGGGCTCGGGTGAGAGACTTTGCCAAGAAAGTCAAGCGCCTGGTACGGCCCACTGACTACTACCTGCTACTGGTCTTTCAGGCTGGTAGCGATGAAGTAGCAACGAGAAGTCCGAAGGCGATCAAAAGAGACTTTAGGGATTTGGGGCGACTACTTAGAGGATCAGGGGCGCAGGTGGTGTTTGCTTCTGTCCTTCCGATAGGGGGGATCGAAGCTGAAAGGCGTGCTGTTCACATAAACTCGTGGCTTCGAGACTGGTGTGACCAGCAGAATTTCGGTTTCTTTGATCACGGGAAGGTCTACGCTACACCGGGCCTGATGGTACCGGATGGGATGCGCCTCTCTCGGAGAGGGGTAAGGATCTTTGGTCAGGAGTTGGCAGGGCTGATAGATAGGGCTTTAAACTAGAGTCGAAGGGGGAAGGGGCTAAAACCAGGCACACCGGTGAAGACCTAAGGGATGGTACGCTAGAATCAGAGGGGCTGTGTGCCAGTGAGGTCCTTAGGTCAGATCCACAAGGTGCTGAGTGTAAGGAGACACACTTGAAATGCTTTTACACAAACGCACGCAGTATGAGGAATAAAATAGATGAGCTAGAAGTCCTGGCCCAGTCCCGCAACTACGACATCATCGGCATAAGCGAAACCTGGTGGGATGAGTCCTGTGACTGGGGTGTTGCGATAGATGGTTACAGGCTCTTCAGGAGGGACAGGCAGGGTAGGCGAGGTGGTGGGGTAGCGATGTATGTGAAGCAGGGGCTGGACTGTGTGGAACTTCAGGTCGGCGATGGCAAAGTTGAGAGCCTCTGGGTAAGGATCAAGGGACGAACGAATAAAGGGGATGTCGTTGTGGGAGTCTATTACAGACCGCCTGGCCAGGACGATAGCGCCGATAAATTATTCTTTACAGAACTAAGAGAGGCCTCGAGATTAACTCCCCTTGTCCTTATGGGGGACTTCAACTTGCCGGACGTTAACTGGGAGTACCACACGGCTGACACGAGCAGGTCCAGGAGGTTCATGAAGCACCTAGATGATAACTTCTTGGTGCAGGTGCTAACGGAGCCAACTAGGAAAGGTGCCCTCCTAGACCTGTTGCTAGAAAACAGAGAGGGTCTGGTGGGAGATGTGGTGATTGGTGGCCGCCTCGGTCATAGCGACCATGAAGTGGTTGAGTTCAAAATTTATGGTGACAGAAGGAAAAGTGCCACCAAAACCTCATCCCTAGATATGGGGAAAGCGGACTTCAGGCTGCTCAGGGAACTAGTCAGCAAGGTCCCTTGGGAAACTGCTCTTGAAGGCCTCGATGTCCACCAGTGCTGGTCACTCTTTAAGCGATGCCTCCTAGAAGCACAAGATCAGGCAATTCCAAAATATCGCAAGTCAGGCAGGCGGGGCAGGAGGCCGGCGTGGCTGACCAGGAACGTTCTAATGGAGATTAGGCGGAAACAGAGAGTGTTTCGCTACTGGAAGGAGGGCCAGGCGTCATGGAAAGAATACAGGGATGCTGTTCGTGTTTGTAGGGAGAAAGTTCGTGTGGCCAAAGCACAGCTAGAGTTGAAGCTGGCTGTGTCTGTGAGAGAAAATAAAAAGGTTTTTTTTAGATATGTAAATGGAAAAAGGAGAACTAAAGAATACATAGGGCCGCTCCTTGATAGGGAAAGTCTCCTCACAGACGGTGACATAGGCAAAGCAGAGACGCTTAACGCCTTCTTTGCCTCTGTCTTCAATGCCGATGATGGGCTTCGGGACCCAGGGTACCCTGAGCTGGAGGGCCGGGACGGTGGGGATGACAAACTCCCAACCGACCCTGAACGTGTGCGGGATTTGCTACTCCACCTGGATCCCTACAAGTCCATGGGTCCGGATGGGATTCATCCCCAGGTGCTGAAAGAGCTGGCGGACGTCATCGCGGAACCTCTCTCAATTATTTTTCAACGATCCTGGGAATTTGGAGAGGTCCCGGTAGACTGGAAGCTGGCAAATGTTGTGCCAATTTTCAAGAAGGGTCAGAAAGAAGACCCTAGCAATTACAGGCCTGTCAGTCTCACGTCAGTGCCTGGTAAAATCATGGAGAAGTTGGTTCTCGGACTTATTGAGGCGCACCTGGGGGACAAAGCAGTCATTGGTCCCAGCCAGCATGAATTTGTGAAGGGTAGGTCCTGCCTAACTAACCTGATTTCCTTTTATGATAAGATCACCCGTATGGTGGACCAAGGGAAACCAGCTGATGTGATTTTTTTGGACTTCAGCAAGGCTTTTGACACGGTTTCCCATAGGATCCTACTGGACAAAATGTCCACCATACAGCTAAATAAAAACATCATACGATGGGTGAGCAATTGGCTAACGGGCAGGGCCCAAAGGGTTATGGTAAATGGGGCTGTGTCAGGCTGGCGGGCGGTCACCAGTGGGGTCCCTCAAGGCTCCATTTTAGGGCTGGTACTTTTCAATATTTTTATAAACGATCTGGATGTAGGAATAGAGGGTATTTTGAGCAAGTTTGCTGATGACACTAAACTTGGAGGAGTTGTGGACTCAAATGAGGGCGTAAAGGCCTTACAGAGGGATCTGGACAGGTTGGAGAGCTGGGCGATCACCAACCGCATGAAGTTCAATAAGAGCAAGTGCCGGGTCCTGCACCTGGGACGGGGAAACCCTGGCTGCATGTACAGACTGGGTGATGAGACGCTGGAGAGCAGCCTAGAAGAGAGGGATCTGGGGGTCGTGGTAGACAGCAAGTTGAATATGAGCCAGCAGTGTGCCCTGGCAGCCAGGAGGGCCAATCGTGTCCTGGGGTGCATCAAGCACGGCATCGCTAGTAGGTCAAGGGAGGTGATTGTCCCGCTCTACTCTGCGCTGGTGCGGCCTCACCTCGAGTACTGTGTGCAGTTCTGGGCACCACAGTATAAAAAGGACATGAAACTGTTGGAGAGTGTCCAGAGGAGGGCTACGAAGATGGTGAAAGGCCTGGAGGGGAAGACGTACGAGGAACGGCTGAGGTCACTGGGCCTGTTCAGCCTGGAGAAGAGGAGGCTGAGGGGAGACCTCATCACAGTCTACAACTTCCTCGTAAGGGGGTGTCGAGAGGCAGGAGACCTTTTCTCCATTAACACTAGTGACAGGACCCGCGGGAACGGGGTTAAGCTGAGGCAGGGGAAATTTAGGCTGGACGTCAGGAGGGGGTTCTTCACAGAGAGGGTGGTTGCACACTGGAACAGGCTCCCCAGGGAAGTGGTCACTGCACCGAGCCTGTCTGAATTTAAGAAGAGATTGGACTCTGCACTTAGGCACATGGTCTGAACTTTTGGGTAGACCTGTGCGGTGTCAAGAGTTGGACTTGATGATCCTTAAGGGTCCCTTCCAACTCAGGATATTCTATGATTCTATGATTCTATGAATCTCCTGTCTTGTCCTGGATGAAAAACCAGGGCTGGATAAGTAGACCAAAGCGATCACCCCAACCAGTTGCAGACACAATAACAGTCTTTACAGATGCCGGTAAGCACTCCAGAACTGCTGCAGTGACATGGAAGGATGAGCATGGCTGGCAACATCAGATTTTGCAAGCTCAGAAAGAGGATTCATTACAGACACTAGAACTGTTCGCAGTAGTATGGGCGTTTGTAAAATGGAAAGATGTTCCGTTGAATGTTGGATCTGACTCTCTTTATGTAGTAGGCATAGCCAATCGCATTGAGGACTCAAGTTTGCGAGAAGTGCAGAATGGACGACTGGTTCAACTATTGACAAGTTTGCAGCTTGCAATCGCACAGAGAAGTAAGCCGTATGCAGTGATTCATATTCGCAGTCATCAATGGGAACAAGGGCTCGGAGAAGGCAATGCCCGAGCCGACCGATTAGTTGCTGCTACAGTCACTGAAGCTCCACTATCACCATTTTGCCGAGTTCGAGAAGCTCATTCCATATTTCACCAGAACGCGAAGGGACTAGCTCGAGCCTACAATTTGTCTAATGCTGACGCTCAAGCAATCGTGAAGGCTTGTCCCATATGTAGTCATCATAATTTAGGAATGGGACTCGGGTGTGGAGTTAACCCAAGAGGGTTGAAAGCTAATGAAGTGTGGCAAATGGATGTCACTCGCGTTACAGCCTTGGGACGGTTAAAATACTTGCATGTAACGATAGATACCTATAGCCACATGATATGGGATACTGCACAATCCGGGGAAAAGGCTTGGGATGTGCGGCGTCACCTCACTAGTTGTTTTGCTGTGTTAGGGGTACCTAGCACTATCAAGACTGACAATGGTCCAGCTTATAATAGTGGGCCACTGAAACGATTTATGCAATTATGGAATATCAATCATGTTACTGGTATCCCACACTCCTCCACAGGACAGGCGATAGTGGAAAGGGCAAATGGAACAATGAAACGATACTTAGAAAAGTTCAGAGACATTGAAGACGTAAAAGAAAGAATAGGAAAGGCTCTCTTTGTACTTAACCATTTATGTGTGTTTGGGGACAGCACTGAGCCCCCTATAGTACGTCACCATGCCGGGGCAGAAACTTCTAAGCCACCAGGCATGAAGGTGTTATACAGAGACATGAAAACAGGGCAATGGCTAGGCCCTGCTGAAGTGATCTACCTGGGGCGCGGTTACGCTTGTGTTTCTTCCCCTACAGGTGCAATCTGGGTGCCTAGCCAATGCGTAAAACCAGCCGTTGAAGACACAGGCGGCTGTCGCCAGAAGGAGAATATTGAAGAGTAGACAGCAGATAGAGTCAGCAGCTAAATTATATTCTTGTGAATGAGATTGTGGTATGACTGAGATTGAGATGTGCCAGAGGCCTCTGGGTGTGTGATTGTGCTCTGTGTGTGCGATTGTGCTGTGTACTGTGTGAGTGAGAGCGCGCTTTTGCCATAGTGCAGGTTATTGCCATAGTGCAGGAAGGAAGGTTGCCATAGTGCAGGTTATTGCCATAGTGCAGGATATTGCCATAGTGCAGGATATTGCCATAGTGCAGGCTGAAAGCATAGGAAATTGGTGCCGGCAAAAATCATAGAAAAATGGAGGACGAAGTAGCCCTAGATTTATTACAGCGCTTTTTAGAAAAACGGGGAGTCGATTGTAAGCAACTAGCAGGACTAGTTGCGATCGGTCGAGCAAAATCATGTTTCACAAGTACGGAGTCATTGTTTGAAGTAGCCACTTGGAGAAATTTAAGGGAATGTACTGTTTAAACCTTTTTGATCATAATGAGTCAACTCACAAATTCATTACTTTCCTGAAAGAGCACATGAGAAAGATTCAATATGGTATCAATCCTTTCAATCAATGGTTCACTGATTTGGTTGAAACAATGCATAGATGGTTACTGGGATTAGTCAAAGGGGGATTAAGGATTCTGTTCGCTGTGGTGTCAATCATCATTGCATGTAGTATTGTGATAAATGTGGTTAAAGGGTTACTTGCAAAAATGTTATAGAGATTTTGAAGTGGTGCCGGAAACAGGTACCCAGTGGATCACTGCAAAGTGGACTGAAGCAGCTTTAGAATCTGCACACACCGAAGACGACCATGAAGAGGTTCCTGATAATTATTCTGACAATGACGTGGGCTGTGACACCTCAAGGACTGTCAAGAACAGCCTTCGATCACCATCAAGTGATTAGGTTTAAGTGTGTTACTATTAAGTTGTGTTACTTACTATTAAATTGTGTTACCATTAAGTGCTTATAGTAATTGTAGTGTTATTAGGGTTAAGTTGTATAGTTGTGTTATGTTATGTATTCGACATCTGATGTAAAACCAAGAACTGTTTGTACAAAAAGAAAAAGGGGGAATTGTTGGGAATTGGCATACAGGACGTGGACATGTGCCCGTGGAACAATTGTTCAATTTGAGCTTGCTTTAAGCAACCAGGGGTAGGCCTTAGAAAATCTCAGGGCCTGCTGTAGCTGAGCAAACCAAGCTGCCAGAGTAACTGTGAGAAGCTCCCACGGCAATGACTCCCACATCGCCCAATTAAGGAACTCCGAAAAATACTGTTACCAGCAGCTGGCTTCAAGGACAAGGTTTACGTGACTGCTAATCACAAGGGGTTCTTTTCTTGCAGGTGGGGTTGTTTTCTTGTAACTGTTTGTCTGAGTGCTTTTGACCAATGATCTTGTGTGAGACACTGTCCGCCCCTGTTAAGTTCACTATAAAAGTTAGGCTATTCGGGAAATAAAATGGAGCTTGCTGATCGCTCATATTGAGTGCGCTTGTCTTTCTTCCATCGACAACATAAAGGGATATTCCATATCGTCTGACGTCATGCTGGACAATATATAGGGGAGGGTAGCCGGGGTTGGGGGGGGCGGACTGCTCAAGGATAGGCTGGGCATCGGTCATCGGGTGGTGAGCAATTTTACTGTGCATCACTTCTTTTGGACATATTATTATTATTATTTTATTTTCTGTCCTAATAAACTGTCTCTATCTCAAGGCAAAGACTTCATTTTCCTGATTCTTTCTACCATCCCAGAGATGGAGGGGGGAGGGTGAGCGAACGGCTGTGGTGTTTAGCTGCCGGCTGGGTTAATCCACAACAGACCTTTGGGTGCCCAATGTGGGGCCACGAAGGGTTGAGATAGTGACGGATCTGACTAGAGTGTGTTAAAACAAGATTCTGATAAGAATTACATCAGTTTAATAGTTACTAATCAAAATGCCTATTTTTGTGATCTCAAGTCTGCTGTGCCTGTTTTCCGAATTGAGTTATATAACACATTACTTAGTGTATGTTTTCCCTGTCATATTGCTTCTCACTTCTGGGAGTTGGTATATGGCTATTATTTTGCTGTACTGTGTAACACTGGCTTATGATATGATAAAATTACCGGCCATGAGACTTATCTCGTATTTCTACTCAGCATTGTCATCAACTCCATACTTTGGGAATCCTACCTCAGAAACTATTAATAATTACAACTTTCATGCTTTTTCTTCAGGGAGACAATCTATGGACGGGTCAGGGGAAGATGTTTTTTCCCATTTGTTCACTCTCCCTTTCTTCTCCAGGTGAGTTATGATAGCTTTCCAAATCTTTGAATATCCTTGGGATGTTCAGATCAGCATGTCCTTATTGTTATGTCTCCTGAATGCACTTCAGGTTTTGTCTCAGGTTAAACAAATACTTAAGAGTGCCATCCAGAGATCTGTCCTGAGTCAGGATAGCTATGAGTGGCAGGGAGAGTGGGAGGATATGGGCAGGCATCTAGAGCAATGGGCACCTCCAGTGTGTGAGGAATGTTTTAACAATTCGTGTCCATAAAGAACAATTCTGTTTGAATCCTGTCTGCCTCTGGGTCCTGCACTGGCAATTTAATTCTTGAACCACAGATGCAGTGTGTCCCAGTCTCCCCCTCATTCTAGTCAATTTATCAAGTCTTCAGAAAATACTCCTTAAATTTATGAACCTGTTTGCTTTTGTTATTCCGGACTTCTATTTCTAACAGTTACAGCCTTTTTTCCTGTCTTCTTCGAGATTAACTTAACACTGCTATAGATGTGTCTGTGAATGGCTGGGGAAGAATGTTTTAATTACTCGTGAAGCGTCAAATAAGAAAGCTGTTTGTGTTTGATGTCTGGGAGTTTCAGAACAACTGATAACAACTAGTGACTGTTATGGGATACTATGCGGATCTTTGGTATCTGGTTAGGGGGGCCGAGAGATTAAGAGGAAGGAAAAAGGAGCTGAAGGACGGCTGGGAGACAAGACCTGCAGAGAATGTTCTATAAACTTGGCATGGTGCCAAGTAAGTACAAAGGGGGAGAGGAAGACTACGAGCCTTCAGCATGAAAGACCCCTAGAGACCCCCAGAAGAGACCCCCAGAGGAGACTGCGCATGCTCCAGTAGGAGGGACTGGACCCTGGAAGCTAATTATAATAATCTTTTTTTTTTAGAAGTAGTAATGAATATGTATTAGTCTAGGAGCATAAAAATCAGCTGCTTGATGTAACTGGTGTGCATCCTGGTGGAGCGGAGACTCCCGGTGCACCCAGCGCTGTTTGCTTACCTCTATTCCTTGATATTCTTTCAATAAATCCTATTTTTTTTATTTAATCCTAATTTGAATCCTGAGCCATTTATAACAATTTGAGGGCTCGTCCGGGATGGCTATAGTTCCTGAATTCTGATTTAATCTAGGAGAGGCGCCCCACCATTTGGTGGCTCCTGTTTGAGTCAGATCGGGACTAATGCCATCCTGAACCTGAATAAAGGTAAGCAAAGAATTTGATTTTTTTGAGCTCCCTTGCCGGCTGTTTTTTGCCCGTAATTCTGCACGCGAAGATCCGGACGAAGACGACAGGGTCGTTTGGATACCATTCGGTTGGATTCCGGTGTCCGAAATCGAACCGGATGAAGACGACAGTCGTTTGTGGATACCATCTGGTTCGATCCCAGACGAAGACAGCAGAGATGCTTGTGGATACCGTCCAGTTGGATTCTGGACGAAGACGACTGATTCGTAAGATACCGTCCAGTTGGGTAAAGGTGCGGTTGCCAGTGTTTGTGTGTGAGAGTGTAACTGAGACTTCTAAAGTCAGCGTGGAGGTCTTTTTGTTTTCTCACTGGTTCTAATCTCCTGTTGGGGGGTGAATGGAGTGATACGTGGGTGGGTGATAGGTCCTAAACCCCCTGCAAGACATTCTCACTGGGGGCAACCAAGGGCTGTGGGAATTGCCACAAGTAAAATTCCCGGATGGGTCAGATAAAATCGAAGACCAAGGACCAGAAAGGGAGCAAATTACCAGATATATGACCAAAAAGTCCATTATGAATAATGATTAGAAATTGGAACAATAGGGGCCCCAGAAAATTAAAGAGTAAATCGAAAATGATCCAGTATTATATGATAGAATGACCAAAAGAACCCTTAAGACCCCATGTATTTTGATCCACGGAGGACGGGGTCTGTCAGGCTTTGAACATTAATAGTAGAATACCCGTGGATCCGGAAAAGAGCAAGCTGAAACATTGGAATTAGAAATTAGAGAGCAATTGATTAAGAATGAATATGTGCTACATTTGTGCCTGTGCTGCACTTATACCACCAGATAACAGGAGCCTCTCGGACCCCGAGAACCAGATCAAAAACAACCTCATGGTTCAGACTTTAATCAAGGGGTCTGAGATAAGGAGGACTGTTCACAAAGGGACAGGCTATGCATATGTATATGTATAGGAATGTTCATGTATATGTAACTCTTCAATAAAGCAAGTTGCCACGTTTGCATGCACAACTTTGGTGGGACTACCCGCCCCGTGCTGCCCAGAACTGAGTAAACATACCTACTTTACAATCTTACGGATTGTGGAGTCAGCTTTCTGTGAGTCATTTTGGTGAGCCAGGCAGGAGACACTCTGCTCGGCTGCGGGATCGGCTGCGGCGTGGACGCCCCTAGGTGCACCCTGAGTGTTTTGCTCGGAGGGGACTCCACTCTCAGCTGCTCACCGCAGGAGCAGAGATCTCCTGAAACTGCAGACAAACAGTATGTTTTCAGCTGCTGGAGGGATACTAACTGGAGTGTTAATAATTGTATGTGTTTTAGGTATGTATTTTGTGTTGACATTTTGTATATTGTAATATTTGCATATTGTATGTATTTTGTGTTGAAAGTATTTGTGTAAATGTAAGGGTTTGAAACAAAGTGTTACAAGTCACTTCACGAAGAACACAGTCAGAGACAATACTTGTTTGGTTGGTTATCATTCTAAATTATGTTCCTGTGGTATGAATGAGATGTGCTGGAGGCCTCCGTGTGCGATTGTGCTGTGTGAGTGAGACGCAGCATTGCTGCAAAGCGAGTGCAGAGTTCCAATCCGTTGTTCCGTACTCTCCACAAGGGGAGTGGGCAGAGACGAACGAAGTGCTTGACAGACTGAAAAGAAGTGCTGTTTTATCCAAGTTTGAGTGGTGGTGCCTAATATATGGGCCCGGTGTATCTTGTGTATCTTGTGTATCCTATTTTTGCTCTTAAATGTTTTGACTGTGACAAGAAAAAGGCAGAAGCATGATATGACATGCTTCCTGAAACATATGAGGCCCGCACAGGCCGAGACCTGGACTCACTGAGACCTGAACAGGCCGAGAGACCGGAGCGGCACTGGGAGACCCGAGACACTACGGAGGGACTACCGCTGGACGGAGAGAGCCCTGAGAGACGCTGCAGAGCCACGGACGGCTCTGAGAGACACAGAATAGACCTGACAGAAGCTGCAAAACGCGGGGAAATTGAAGTAATTTCGGGACATCCGAGATCGAGTTGCTACGGGAGACCAGAGGCGTCAGTGGACACCGGCAGTCGACTCTCACCGTGAGGCGAGTCGGCACATAGCAGAGGGGCGGACATCAGGACCCTGCAGCCTGTCTGACATAACCATGGAGGCAGCGGCAGCAGCGGCTGTGCTGCTTCACTCTAGCATTCTTTTTATAAAAGGTTTATCTTGCAATGCAAAAAAGACTATTAGTCCCCAGATCGGTGTTATAACTATTACTAATGACGACTTAGCTCTATTGCAGGGCAGGAGTGCAGAGACGCAGATTACACTGCCAAAAGACCACTGGCAGGCTCTTTCACAAACAGCTTCTAAGGTTGCAACTGGCACTGCCTGCAGCCGTATAGCAGACGTTACACTCTCTTTCCTAACTAGTAATCATGTGTCTTATCCATTTGTGGTGAATGGCCAGTGGCAAAAAGAAAAGGGGGGAGACAAAGACAGAAACGGTACAAGGAGGATGCCACTGACACTAACAGCATGGGTAATAGGAGTAGTATAAGTGACACAGGTGACGGTGCAGGGCACTCTGCCTGCTGCTCGCCCTCGCCGGCCTGTGCACTGCTGCCGACGGTGCTAGAGCAAAATGTGAAGACTGCTCAGATGGCAGTGATGAGAGTGCTTGTGTGAAGAAGATGTGTGAAGAAGATGTGTGCTGAATCTGACTTTGTGTGCAACAGTGGTCAGTGTGTGCTAAACAGACGGCAGTGTGATGGGGATCCGGATTGTGAAGATGGGTCTGACGAAAGTGCTGAGCTGTGTCATATGAGAACAGTGTCATGGAACTGTGATGGTGAAAAAGACTGTGACAGTGGAGAAGATTAAGAGAATTGTGGCAATGTGACTTGTAGTGCAGCAGAGTTCACATGCAGTAGTGGACAATGTATTTCCAAAAGCTTTGTCTGCAATGGTCAAGGTGACTGCTCCGACCACTCGGATGAATCTTTGGAGCAGTGTGGCTGCCAGCCTGCACCTCCGGTGAAGTGTTCTGTGAGTGAGGTGCAGTGCGGCTCAGGTGAATGTATCTACAAGAAGTGGCGATGTGACAGAGATCCTTATTGCAAGGATGGAAGTGATTAAATTAACTGCCCTTCTTGGACCTGTGGACCAGACCAGTTCAGATGTGAAGATGAGAACTGTGTCCATGGGAGTAGGCAGTGCAGTGGTGTGAGAGACTGTCTGGATGGCACTGATGAAGCAAACTGTAACAATGTTATTCAGTGCTCTGGACCTGGCAAATTCAAGTGCAGAAGTGGAGAATGCATAGATATCAATAAAGTGTGTAACCAGCAGAGAGACTGCAAGGACTGGAGTGATGAGCCCCTGAAGGAATGCAACATAAATGAATGTGACTGTCCAGCTGAGTTTGAGTTTGTAAACAAGAGAAACTGTGGAGATATTGATGAATGCCAAAACCCTGGTATCTGTAGTCAAATGTGTATCAACCTGAAAGGTGGCTACAAATGTGAATGTAGCCATGGCTATCAGATGAATCCTGCTACGGCAAAGCAAACTACATAACCGTTGCTTAACTTGTCAGAAGATAAATAAGAAAGTGTTTCAACAAGCAGCCACGAGAGGAAAGAATCACTGAACCCCCGATGTGAGGGACTGTACCTTGTTTTACTGACTACTGAAACAGCTGTGAGAACTGCAGAAAGGGACCCACGCATCCAGAATAAAAGGACCAGTAACTACTGAAACTTGGAGGGTTGAGTCTGCTCCTGGGAAACTGAAACTCAAGCTAAGGAAGAACTAATATTCTGGCAACGAGGCTCTGCATGAATTAAGGATGCCAAATAAAGGGGACAAGCCTAAAGGGAGAAAAGGGAGAAGGCGGGAGAAGGCATGACCGGGGCAGGACCCTCCACTGCGGTGTGTATGGTCTACCGAGGGAGGCAACCCCTATGGGTATTGACTGCCGAGTGAGAGGGCCTCGACCGGACTTCTCCCACACTAAGGTCAGGTTGTCCTGAGAAAATAACATAAGAACCTTTTTTTAACCTATATAAAATTGTGATTCGTTTTCCAGGAGCTGGATCACCCTGACAGGCTGAACAGTAACACAAGCCTGAATCGACCCTGAAGGCGTTTGCCTATTATGATCCAGCTACATGGGCAGAAGACAGATCCTGGGGCTATAGGACTCCAGTATATATACTTAATAGAATAATTAGGTTATTAGCTGTAATAGAAATAGTTATAAATGATGAAAACTGATCTAAATGAGTTATAAAGATGAAAACTGCTTTGTATCAAAATTGCCTAGCTTTGGATTATTTACTAGCACAAGAAGGAGAAGTCTGTGGAAAATTTAGCTTTAGTAATTGCTGTTTAAAGATTGATAAAAAGGGTGTTTCTTCCTAGTAGCTGATAGAATGTTATATTCTGGTTTAGGATGAGAAGAATGTTAATAATATGCTGATGTTTTAATTGTTTTTAATTGTTACAGAGCAGTGCTTACACCAAGCCAAGGACCAAGCCAAATTCAGCTTCTCACTGTCCTGCCAGCAGGCAGGCTGGGAGGAGGGCCGGACTGCTCGGGGTTAGGCTGGGCATCGGACAGCAGGTGGTGAGCAATTGCATTGTGCATCACTTGTTTCGTACACATTATTACTAGTAGTACTATTATCATCATTATTGTTATTATTTTCTTGTTTTTATCTCAACTCACAGGCTTCACTTTCCCATTTCTCTCTCCCATCCCAGAGAAGGAGGGGGGAGGTGAGCGAGCAAACACAAACCTGGAAGGATATGGAGTGGGATTTATTTTCATGGCTGCCTGGTGGACCATGGGTTAAAAGAGTGTTATTTTTATTGTTATGTGGTGTAATGATGTTATTGTTTATACCTTATATGATACCTTGTCTTACATTATTAATACACCGGGTGATAAATAGTACATTTGTAATAACTTCATTAAAAAAGGAAGGGGATGTGTCAATTATGATGTTTAAGAATTGGACCCTCCAAGAAAGGACTGATGAAATCCAGTAATTAACAACAGAAGAGACACGAATTGTTGATATTAAAAAGAAGATAAGGGATTGTGAGGAATGTTTTAACAATTCGTGTCCATAAAGAACAATTCTGTTTGAATCCTGTCTGCCTCTGGGTCCTGCACTGGCAATTCAATTCTTGAACCACAGATGCAGTGTGTCCCAGTCTCCCCCTCATTCTAGTCAATTTATCAAGTCTTCAGAAAATACTCCTTAAATTTATGAACCTGTTTGCTTTTGTTATTCCGGACTTCTATTTCTAACAGTTACAGCCTTTTTTCCTGTCTTCTTCGAGATTAACTTAACACTGCTATAGATGTGTCTGTGAATGGCTGGGGAAGAATGTTTTAATTACTCGTGAAGCGTCAAATAAGAAAGCTGTTTGTGTTTGATGTCTGGGAGTTTCAGAACAACTGATAACAACTAGTGACTGTTACGGGATACTATGCGGATCTTTGGTATCTGGTTAGGGGGGCCGAGAGATTAAGAGGAAGGAAAAAGGAGCTGAAGGAAGGCTGGGAGACAAGACCTGCAGAGAATGTTCTATAAACTTGGCATGGTGCCAAGTAAGTACAAAGGGGGAGAGGAAGACTACGAGCCTTCAGCATGAAAGACCCCTAGAGACCCCCAGAAGAGACCCCCAGAGGAGACTGAGCATGCTCCAGTAGGAGGGACTGGACCCTGGAAGCTAATTATAATAATCTTTTTTTTTTAGAAGTAGTAATGAATATGTATTAGTCTAGGAGCATAAAAATCAGCTGCTTGATGTAACTGGTGTGCGTCCTGGTGGAGCGGAGACTCCCGGTGCACCCAGCGCTGTTTGCTTAACTCTATTCCTTTATATAGGCTTAATGGGCTTATAGGGAACGGGCTTAAGTTGAGCCAGGGGAGTTTTAGGTTAGATGTTAGAAAGAACTTCTTTACTGAAAGGGTTGTTAGGCATTGGAACAGGCTGCCCAGGGAAGTGGTGGAGTCACCATCCCTGGAAGTCTTCAAAAGACGTTTAGATGTAGAGCTTAGGGATATGGTTTAGTGGGGACTGTTAGTGTTAGGTCAGAGGTTGGACTCGATGATCTTGAGGTCTCTTCCAACCTAGAAATTCTGTGATTCTGTGATATTCTTTCAATAAATCCTATTTTTTTTATTTAATCCTAATTTGAATCCTGAGCCATTTATAACAAGTGCTTTGGAAATTTACCCCTGAACACCTGAAAAATCCTAAAAAACTGGTAGAGTGCTTGAAAGAGGTGTGTCATAATCCTGGCAGTACCAGACATACAGAAATCACTGCAACATGCTGGGCCTTGGCCTATGCTTACCAAGCTGCACTGAATGACAATATAGCCCCAGTGACAGACCCTGCGGCCACTTCAACCCCTGAGACAGGCCTAGTGACCACTCCAAGCCCTACAATGGGCCACAGCGCTGAGCCAGGGAAACAAACTGTACCAGTGTCAGTTGCACCTGTAACCAAGGTGAAAAAATGGTATAGAGAGTCAGGTCATTTAGAACGCAGAGAGTCTTCTGCTAAGTCGAAGTATAGAGAAGACAAGGCCAGGCCATCAGAGGAGCAGGAGGATGAAGATGTCGCAAAAACATCAGTATCTAACCAAAACCTATACAAGCATGAGGTATGAGATGTGCAAAAAGATTTTGGTCATTGTATAGGTGAACAGCTTGTCACCTGGCTGCTTCGGTGCTGGGACACTGGAGTCAATAGTCTGGAATTAGAGGGCAGGGAAGCCAGGAGGCTGGGATCCCTTGCTAGAGATGCAGGCACTGACAAAGCAATTGGAGATGGAGCACGATCTTACAACCTCTGGAGGCGTCTCCTCTCAGCTGTGAAAGAAAGGTGTCCCTTCAAGGAAGAACTTGTATGTCTACCAGGCAAGTGGACCACTATGGAGAAGGGAATCCAGTACCTGAGGGAATTAGCTGAACAGGAGGTGATTTATAGAGACCTAGGCAACGGACAAATATCCACAGATCCAGATGAAGTCAGGTGTACACGACCCATGTGGCGGAAGTTTGTACGGAGTGCACCATCATCATATGCCAGCTCATTGGCAATAATGGCCTGAAAAGAAGATGAGGAACCCACAGTGGATGAAGTGGCTAAACAACTCCAGCAGTATGAAGAAAGTCTCTCCTCTTCCCTACGGGCCTGCGTCTCGGCTGTGGAGAAACTTTCTGAAGAGGTCCACCAACTTAAAGAGAATTTATCTTCCTCCCCACCTGTACAAACCACTGTCTCAGCTATCAGGGGTAAGTGTCCTTCTGTGCAAGGAAGACAACATAATGGGTACATACCCAGTGCCACCCTGTGGTTTTACCTACGTGACCATGGAGATGACATGAGAAAATGGGATGGAAAATCGACCGTGACCCTAGAGGCACAGGTACGTGAGTTGCAAAAGAAAACAATCAGGAAAAAGGTGCTCTCTGAGAAACTTGCTGCTACAACTTCCATCAGACAGTTCTCCAGACATAGAAATTAAGATTCTGACCAGGATTAGGGGGGCCCTGCCTCCAGCCAGGGGGAGGAAAGGGACAATCGAGTTTATTGGACTGTGTGGATTCGATGGCCTGACACATCAGACACACAGAAGTATAAGGCTTTAGTAGGCACCGGTGCACAGTCTACTGTAATGCCATCAAGCTATAAAGGGCCAGAACCTATCTGTATTTATGAGGTGGCAGGCAGATCCCAGCAGTTAACTGTATTGGAGGCTGAATAAGTCTAACTGGGAATGAGTGGCAAAAGCACCGTATTGTGACTGGCCTGGGTGCTCCGTGTATCCTTGGCATAGAAGAGGAAATATCCTCTTAGAAGAGGATATTTCAAGGACCAACAGGGTTCCGGTGAGCTTTTGGCATAGCTGCCTTAGAGACAGAGGACATTAAACAGTTGTCTACCTTGCCCGGTCTCTTAGAGGAGCCTTCTGTTGTAGGGTTGCTGAGGGTTGATGAACAGCAGGCACCAATCGCTACCACAACTGCACACTGGTGGCAATATCTCACCAACCGAGACTTCCTGATTCCCATCCATAAGCTAATTCGTCAACTGGAGAGCCAAGGAGTGATCAGCAAGACTCATTCACCTTTTAATAGTCCAATATGGCCAGTGCGAAAGTCTAATGGCGAGTGGAGACTAACAGTGGACTATCGTGGCCTGAACGAAGTCACACCACCACTGAGTGTTGCAGTGCCGGACATGCTGGAACTCCAGTACGAACTTGAATCGAAGGCAGCCAAGTGGTATGCCACAATTGATATCGCTAATGCATTTTTCTCCATCCCTCTAGCAGCAGAGTGCAGGCCGCAGTTTGCTTTCACTTGGAGGGGAGTCCAATATACTTGGAATCGGCTGGCCCAGGGGTGGAAACACAGCCATAGACTGATCCAGTCTGCACTGGAACAGGGGGAAGCTCCTGAACACCTGCAGTACATCGATGACATTATTGTGTGGGGTGACACAGCTAGGAAGTTTTTGAGAAAGGGAAGAAAATAGTCCAAAACCATTTAAAGTCTGGTTTTGCCATAAAACAAAATAAAGTCAAAGGACCTGCACGAGAGATCCAGTTTTTAGGAATAAAATGGCAAGATGGACGTCGTCAAATCCCAATGGATGTGATCAACAAAATAACAGCTATGTCTCCACCAACTAGCTAAAAAGAAACAAACTTTCCTAGGTGTCATGGGGGTTTGGGGAATGCACATTCCAAATTACAGTCTGATTGTAAACCCGCTGTACCAAGGAACCCGTAAGAAGAATGAGCTTCAATGGGGCCCTGAGCAACGACAAGCCTTTGAACAGATTAAACGTGAGATAGTTCATGCAGTAACCCTTGGGCCAGTCCGAACAGGACCAGATGTAAACAATGTGCTCTACACCGCAGCCGGGGAGAATGGCCCCACCTGGAGCCTCTGGCAGAAAGAGCCTGGGGAAACTCAAGGTCGGCCCCTGGGGTTTTGGAGTCGGGGATACAGAGGATCTGAAGCCCGCTACACTCCAACTGAAAAGGAGATATTGGCAGCATATGAAGGAGTTCGATCTGCTTCGGAAGTGGTCGGTACTGAAGCTCCTGGCACCCCGACTGCCAGTACTAGGCTGGATGTTCAAAGGAAGGGTCCCCTCTACACATCATGCAACTGATGCTACATGGAGTAAGTGGGTTGCACTGTTTACTCAGAGGGCTCAAATAGGAAACCCCATTCGCCCAGGAATCTTGGAAGTGATTATGGACTGGCCAGAAGGCAAATATTTTGGAATATCACCAGAGGAGGAGGTGGTCCGTGCTGAAGAAGCCCCACTTTACAACAAGTTACCAGAAATTAAGAAGAAATATGCCCTGGGTCCTGTCATATTGTGGGAAAGCATTGGAGATGGAAGGCTGCTGTATGGAGTCCTACACGATGAGTTGCAGAAGCTACTGAGGGCGAAGGTGAATCGAGTCAGTTTGCAGAAGTGAAGGCCATTCAGCTGGCTTTAGATATTGCTGAATGAGAAAAGTGGCCGGTTCTCTATCTCTACACTGATTCATGGATGGTAGCAAATGCCCTGTGGGGGTGGTTACAGCAATGGAAGCAGAGCAACTGGCAGCACAGGGGCAAACCCATCTGGGCTGCTGCATTGTGGCAAGATATTGCTGCCCAGGTAGAGAACCTGGCTGTAAAGGTACGCCACGTAGATGCTCATGTGCCCAAGAATCGGGCTAGCGAAGAACATCAAAACAACCAGCAGGTGGATCAGGCTGCTAAGATTGAAGTGGCTCAGGTGGACCTGCACTGATAACATAAGGGTGAATTATTTATAGCCCGATGGCCCTGTGACACCTCAGACCATCAAGGTAGAGATGCAACATACAGATGGGATTGTGATCGAGGGGTGGACCTGACCATGGACACTATAGCACAGGTTATTCACGACTGTGAAATATGTGCTGCAGTCAAGCAAGCCAAACGGTCAAAAGCCTCTTTGGTATGGAGGACGATGGCTGAAATATAAATATGGAGAGGCCTGGCAGGTTGATTACATTACACTCCCTCAAACCCGCAATGGCAAGTGCCACGTATTTACAATGGTGGAAGCAACCACCGGATGGCTGGAAACATATCCTGTGCTCCATGCCACTGCCCGGAACACTATCCTGGGCCTTGAGAAGCAAGTCCTATGGCGGCATGGCACCCCAGAAAGAATAGAGTCAGACAATGGGACTCATTTCCCAAACAACCTTATAGACACTTGGGCCAAAGAACATGGTATTGAGTGGGTGTATCACGTCCCCTATCATGCACCAGCCTCCGGGAAAGTTGAACGATACAATGGACTGTTAAAGACTACGCTGAAAGCAATGGGTGCTGGGACATTCAAGCATTGGGATACGCATTTGGCAAAGGCCACCTGGTTAGTCAATACTAGGGGATCTGCCAACCGAGCTGGACCTGCCCAATCAAACCTGTTACATACTGTAGAAGGGGATAAAGTTCCTGTAGTGCATGTAAGAAATATGCTGGGTAAAACAGTCTGGGCTACTCCTGCCTCAGGAAAAGGCAAACCCATTCGTGGAATTGCTTTTGCTCAGGGACCTGGATGCACTTGGTGGGTAATGCAAAAGAATGGGGAGGTCCGGTGTGTATCTCAAGGGATTTGAATACTGGGTGAGAGTAGCCCATGAGTTGAATTGTATCATGTTAATTATTCTATAATACTGTATGTCATCACTATTAGAATTTCTATGTCCATGTCCTATTAATGGTATCACAGTAACAACCACGCAGATACTGATGAATGAATTTTGATAGAATTGGACAAGCAAAGCAATGTGATGGAATGAGAATGGGCTTCAGTGTGTGACAATCCAACAACACACACCGTCTCTTCTGCCCTGAAAGACTGCGATGACAGATGGAGCCTGAAGTCAGTCATGGACTATGTTGTGGTTTAACCCGGCCGGCAGCTAAACACCACAGTCATTCACTCACCCTCCCCACTCCCTGTCTTGTATGGGGGAGAGAAACAAGAAAACTGAAGCCTGTGGGTTGAGATAGAGACAGTTTATTAGGACAGAAAATAAAATAATAATAATAATAATAATAATATGTACAAAAGAAGTGATGCACAGTACAATTGCTCACCACCCAGTAACCAATGCCAAGCCTATGAGCTGACTGATAAGCAGCCCGGCCCCCTCCACCCTGGCTACCCTCCCCTGTATATCGTCCAGCATGTCGTTAGATGGTATGGAATATCCCTTTGGCCAGTTTGGGTCAGCTGTCCTGGGTCTGTCCCCTCCCAGCTCCTGCTGCACCCCCAGCCTGGCCGCTAACAGGACAGAGCAAGAAGCTGAAAAGTCCTTGGCTCGGTGTAAGCACTGCTCTGCAACAACCAAAACATCAGTGTGTTATCAACATTCTTCTCATCCTAAATCCAAAACATAGCACCCTACCAGCTACTAGGAGGAAAACCAACTCTATCCTAGCTAAAACCAGGACAGCTTCTTAGAGAAAAATAGTGTATCCATTAGGATAATAGTGCCAGTCATAAAGCTGGATTCAGACCTGCTATATGCTGGGGAATTGAGGGGTGACCTATGCAAAGATATTTAAATCTACACTGCTTAACGGAGCACAGCACCCTCCAAGCTAGCATTATTCTGAGATGATGTGCCCACGGAAAGACAATGCCATGCAGGAGTTCTATTGCAGGGCTGGAAGCAACACTGTGGCGTTAGGATGGTGCTGTGCTCAGCTTGCAAGCAGACTTGACAGTGATTCAGGTCTCTCTGTACTGTGCTTCATTGCACCATGCAAATCTACAGCCCCAGATCCTCCAAAGAACTGAAGCCAGTGGGAATTAGAAACTTGCTCTAAATGTGTTTAAGATCCCTCCTGTAAATCAGGGATAATAAATAGAACTTTTAACTGGCAAGATGGCAAGAATAAATACATTAAAACTTGGGAGCTACAAAGTTACTATCACACTGAGGTTTATTTACTTCTGTTTCTTTGATGGATGGATGAACTTAAGCATATGTTTAAATGCTTTCCTTGATCATAGTCAGTGCTATTGGAAACCCTCCTCATAACTGATCTGTCAGCGAACAATCTGTTTCCTGGATTGTAATGGTCTATAATTTTGTTAGTGGGAAGATGCATATGTAGCAGCTTTTGCTTCATTTCCTTTTGAAGACACTATGCTAATGGATGGTTTAATTCAAAAGCCAGTTTGTTCTTAAGGAAGAACTCCATATTCAGACTCTAAATCCTGTCACTTTTGCCTGTTTAATATCTCCTAAATGTGTCTTTTTTTCCTCTCTACCTCTATTGCTAGAAATAAAACTGACTTAGTCATTGATTCCATTGGTTACTATTGTGCCTCCCTTGCTGGTCTTTCAGTTCGTTCCCTCACTCTACAAAAGCAATAATTTATCTTCCTGTGTGCTCAGACTTAACTCTGCACAACACATCTATTCTGTGTATATTTTCATTTGAAATGTTGCTTTCAGTGAAGAATGTGTTTTTTATCAAGACAGACTTTTTACAGGAATAAAATATTTTATTTAAATATTATTTTTATTGAAAACACTGCCCTCTGTTTGGCTCTGTTTGGGAGAGAAGATATGTACTGGCTGACCAAATCTCTCCAAAAGCCTTTAGTGGCTAAACATCTAAGAAAATTAAGCTTTGCAGGTTTGAGCTTTTCTTTACGTCAAACACAGTGAGGTGGTCATGGAAAAGGACTATCCAACCTATTCAGACAGATTGTCATTATCCAAGTAATAGGGTTTGACATAATATAGACGATAGAAAAAAAATATACATTAAAAACATTAGTACCTCTAAACCCAGGATGGTTTCCACAAACACAGGTACAGCTTCTCTCCACAGATTCAAGAGGCAAGTGTGGCCAGCACATATGTTTTGTTTTGAAAATGCATTGGGCAGCACTGCTGCTTTAGAAACTTGGAAAGAAGAAATCCACAAGAAGTTCTGCATGGACCCAACTCATGCACAGAAAGAACAATGCTTGAGCATCAAATCATGTCAAACCTATAAAGTTACTATGGTCTTGTCTGCACCAAACTTCCCAGAAACATTTATTTAAAGTGAATCATGCAAAGATACTCTGGTTCTGCATGGGGCCAGCTTGTGTCCTCCATGCTAACTAACTTGGGCTCTGAGCATCATGAAAAGGTGATAATTTGGTCTTGAAACAACCTTAGATATACTTTCACGTAGTGCCATGCACCCAGAAACCTGATGAACTCAGCTGGCTGTCACAGTCTTTGTCAGACTTGAGGTGACTGAAAGTGGAATTCATCTCACTTAATGTTAGATGTCTATGCTACAGACATCTATGTCTTGATTAGTCACCCTTTATCTCCCTTTGTAGTAAATGGAAAGAAACAAGCATGATTCACCTCACCCTAAAACAGACATCTCAAATTTGGATGAACCATACCTCTACAGTGTCAGTTTTGCTCAGGCAGGGAGGGGAAATGATGGAAACACAGAGCTGCTATCAGGAAACAGACTAGAGCTTGAGAGCTACAGATTGGCAGCACCTCATGAGAGGGGTCACTGTCAGACATACAGGTAAACAGAGACAAAAAGCATATAAACTACTTATTTATCATCATGCAGCAACTGATTCAGAAAGCCAGGAACCAGATCATTGCCTCTCAGTCAGGAATAAAGACAGTCTCTGGTCTTGGTTTCAGCATTCATGGTAAAACTAGGGGGCTTAATCAAAGAACTGTATGCATTTGCTTTCTCTCCAAGACAATTCACTGTGTGCTACATATCTACAACATCACTTCATTAACTGAGCTAAATGAGATGCAGATGACTTTATAGGCTTTAGTGATCAACCTTAGCCCTACTTCTTATTTCTTTTCTTTTCTTTTCTTTTCTTTTCTTTTCTTTTCTTTTCTTTTCTTTTCTTTTCTTTTCTTTTCTTTTCTTTTCTTTTCTTTTCTTTTCTTTTCTTTTCAGTGATTTACCAAAAACAGTGAAGCCCAGTGTTACCAGTGTCCTATAGCTCCATTGACCCAGGCAAGTTACTTAATCTCTCCATGCACAGATTTTACAATCTCAAAAAATGAGATAACAATTCTCTACTACTTTTTGCACAGCAATATGACAATAAAAGTTTTAGAAGAGAAAGGTGCTATCTAATACTATACTGCAGCTGGTCCTTCTCCCTAGATAGTGACAAGGATTAGTTTTGTCCCATCCATGAGAAAACTTTTATGTAATTATATCTGGATGTTTACAAACTTCATGTTTTCGGGCAGCGCTTGCTTCTGACCTCTGTAGTGTCTGCAAGAAGCTTGGAGAATTCTGTGGTCTAAAATAAAGAAAACCAATGTGTAATGAAAAAGCATCTAAATGTGGCATTCTTGTAAAGCTTGAAACATGAGCAGTTAGTCAGGGATACATAATGCAATGCCCTCATTTTCTCAAACTGGAGCTCTTTTAAGCTTGAATCCCCTGCCTTTGCTGTTGACATTCAAATTGACTTTTTGCATTTCATAATGGTAGTTCCTGTCTTGCTTTCCACTTTATCTGCCAAACCTACTGCTGGGTCTTTCTGAGATGCACAAGAGTCAAGGATAAAGCTGACTGAAAAATGCATCGCTTATTTCAGTCATTTTACTAAAGTACACTCTAGTACGAGCAAAGCAAGACAGCAAATTATTAGAATTGGACTGCTGTCATCAATTGCTTTCTCATCAGTGGCTCAATTTTCTGACAAGCCCCAGTTCTTCTTAGATTACTGCCATAATAATAATAATAATAATAATAATAATAATAATGCAGTCCAGTAAGCACTCAGATAAAAACAAGGCAACCTCCCAGTTGTTTGGACAGGAAAGTGCCATGTTATTGTCAGAGAAGGCTGTAATCTACAAGCAACCTACAGAAGTGCCCCCAACCCACTGCTCCCAAGCTACAGCACTGCCAGGGGCTCTTGTCTGCATGTTTTTCAGTATCCTTGTGTCTGCAGGATTGGTATGATTTATCTGCTTTCAAAATTCATTCCTGTCTGTTGGAGAAAGAATTAGACACTAGAAAGGAACTTACATGAAATGCAAGTCATGGGGGAGGAAAGGCTGCACTTTCACTCCCTGAGCTCCAGTCCTGAAGGTACAACTTTATACTTTATGGCTTCTAGCAACTTTTATTGTTATGAAGAAACACCTGTTGGCATTCCAGACCCTGGATTTGTGCATCTGCTAGCCTGCCCTACAACAGGAGTTCTTCAGACACAAAACATTCCCTCTTGTACAGTTGGAAAGTGTCTAGCCTGCATAGCTCTGCAACAAATAAGTAGGTAGATTTGGGAACAGAAACCACACATATTTTGTTTTTACAGATGAACCAGGGCAAATTGTATTGTCAACACCACCAGTCTGTATCCTGATAATCCCATTGACCTCAGCAGAGTGTAACTGAGAAGAAAATTCAGCCGCAGTGCATATCCCTTATGGCTTACCATAGTACATAATTATTGCTGTTTGTTATTTCTGTTGCAGTAGAACCCACGGGATCAAATAAAGATCTGGATCCCCATTGTGCTAGGTGCAATGCAAACATATAAGCAGTCATGGTGCCTGCACTAAAGAGCTTACAGCCCTGTCTCTTAGGAGAACATTTCTTAGTCTAATAGACTTCTTTATTAAGAACTGTTAATTACTTAATTCAGCCTAATTTTTTTCTTTGCTCAGTTTCTTCTGTTTTTCCTGCTTAGCCCCCCTAGACCATCTGTAATAATTCTCCTTCCTCTGTAGTATTGACAGCTTTCTACACCATGCAAGCAACTATTATTCCCCCTTTTGCTTCTTGATAGTCTCATCAGACACTTCTCCCTCAGCCGCTTTCTGCTTTTCAAACATTTTTGTTAAAAACAAGCATTTCTTTTTATATTTTTCATTGCAACATCTTCTTTAGATCATTATTATTCCAGCATGGCTGAGTGGCACTACAGTTGTGCTGTAGTGCCACAACAGCACAAGTTGTGCTGTAGTGCCACATGGCCCTGGGCCATGACGTGAAGTTTCCTTGCAGAACTCCTCAAAAGCACAATCGCACTCTCTGTTGTTCCCTTTCCTTGTCTTTTAATACCAGAGAAATGGCTCATTGTCACCTCACAGGCTTCCTTCACTGTTATTGCAACCTAAATATCACGTCTTCCATTTACTGAATGTCTGTTTCAGACTACCTCTTTGAGCACCTCTCTCCAGAGACATTAGATGATGTTTTTTTTCTACTGTTCCAGACTGAACCTCATTTCACATTTTCCTGCTCATATTTCTAAAGTCTCCAGGTTCCTTTGTGTAATTTCTTCATCTTTTCTGTAATTTGCACACAGAAATCTCAGCAGACTCATAACTCATGAAGTTATGTCATCAATAAAGAAGCAGGAAAGAGGAATGAAAAGGAACAGGCTAGCGGAACGGAGACCAGGACAGGAACAGGCACATTGATCGCCTCATGAAGATAGGTTCAGCCAGACTCAGCAAACCTCTCAGAGAAGCTCATAGAGAAAGTCGCTGGAAATAGGTGCACCGGAGCTGGAGAGAAGCTCAGGCTGAGAGAAGCGGACCCGCGCACACAACTGCTTCTCGCTGGTAAGCAGTTGCGCATTATGGGTGTTATAAATGAGGTCTCAACTCAATCTGAATTTTGTAATATTTATAAAACAAATATTTCTAAAAGCTATAAAAGGCAAGTAAACAGTGCTGGGTGTGCGGGGAGTCTACGCTCCACCAACATGCACACACGAACATCAAACATTCTAAATATACAGAACATTGCTTTACATACTAAACACAAGTATGCCTATACATACATAAAATCAGGAAAGGTAACAAACAATCCTCTAAGTTCCATGACTTACTAAACTCGAGTACACCTATACATATGTACGATCAGAAAAGGTAACAAACGATCCTTTAAGTTCCATGACTTAACAGTCTCCATTTTCCATTCCTTTTCTTGATTACAAACAAGTCTCCATTTTCCATTCCTTTTGAACAATATGTCTCGCTTTAAGTTGTCAAGCAACTCGGTCTTCAGGCCTTATGTATCCCATTCTTCCCGGATCGAAGAAAAACATATCCATCTCCTTTTCAAGGCCAATAGGCCTGCGTCAAAAGGCACGTCCAGGTCAACAGGGGGCGTAACAGCAAAAGCCTTCGATGACTGTAGCAGCAGAGGGGCCCATGGCATAGCAGTCGGATCAGTAAAGGAGCCCGCAGCTCCCTCACTGTCTGGCAAGCCACATGTTTGTGATTGTGGCTCCACATGGCTCTTTAAGACCTCAGAGGCTGCTCGCCAGGTGCCGAGCAATCCCACTGCAACCTTGTCGTTTTTAGTTGCAGAGTCCCACACCTTGACCTCAGTTGGGTCCCATATTTCAGTCTCATAATCTGTCCGATTGTTAATAAGGAGAATAAGCTGTAAGGTTACCAGGACAGTCTTTGTTCCTAAGGACGTATGATTCCCCATAATGTGCAACTGCTTACCAGCGAGAGGCAGTTGTGTGCACGGGTCCGCTTCTCTCAGATCGAGCTTCTCTCCAGCTCCAGTGCGCCTGTTTCCAGTGACTTTCTGTACGAGTTTCTCTGAGCATTTTGCTGAGTTTGGCCGAACCTATCTTCATGAGGCAATCAATGTGCCTGTTCCCGTCCTGGTCTCCATTCTGCCAGCCTGTTCCTCTTCACTTCTTTTTCCTGCTTCTTTATTGATGTAACTTCATCGTGTTGCCTTTTTCTTTATCTTGAGGGCAGGCTCCCCTCTTATACCCTTCTCTCCACAGCAGTTCTTTTCAAAACAACTTTTAATTGGTAACAACAACAGCAAACACCCAGAAACATCCATGCCTTAATGGCTGGAGAACAAGAGAACCATCTGGAGAACAAGAAACCGGAGACTGCATGGAGTCTCCTGAATCACCCTTCTTTGTTCCCTCTAAACTCTTTTATATTCCTGATGGCCTGGTCGTTAAGAGTCTAATGTTATCTCAACCAGGGGGCTTTCCAACCCCCATGGCCACATTCCCAAATCTCCCCCTTCTTTATTAACATCAACCATTTTCTCGACATGAATTACTGCTCCATATATAACATGGGGAATCATACGTCCTTAGAAACAAAGACTGTCCTTTTTTTTATCTTCATATTAGTTGCATTTTCATGTAAAGCCACACACATCAGGCCTGACAATCTTTTTTGCCAAAACATTTATTCTGAGAAATTTTAACTTCCTTTCTGATCTGGAATATCCTTTGATACAGTAGATATCACTAGTTTCTGTATTAAAGGAAATGCAAAAATCTTTGTAAATACCCTCTCATCCTATCCAAAGATGCAGTCCTCCTTGTCCTGGTCCAGCACTACCACATTTCCATCAGCCTGTTTCTTTTGAAGATAAAATCTGAAAGGGATAAAGAGCGTGCTAGTAGCCGAGGAGCTTGTGAGGAATGTTTTAACAATTGGACCCTCCAAGAACGGACTGATGAAATCCAGTTATTAACAACAGAAGAGACACGAATTGAGGATATTAAAAAGAAGATAAGGGATTGTGAGGACTGTTTTAACAATTCGTGTCAATAAAGAACAGTCCTGTCTGCCTCTGGGTCCTGCACTAGCAATTTAATTCTTGAACCACAGATGCAGTGTGTCCCAGTCTCCCCCTCATTCTAGTCGATTTATCAAGTCTTCAGAAAATACTCCTCAAATTTATGAACCTGTTTGCTTTTGTTATTCCAAACTTCTATTTCTAACAGTTACAGCCTTTTTTTTTTTTGTCTTCTTGGAGATTAACTTAACACTGCTATAGGCGTGACTGTCCCTGTGAATGGCTGGTGAGGAATGTTTTAATTACTGGTGAAGTGTCAATAAGAAAGCTATTTGTGTTTGTATGAAGTCTTTGATGTCTGGGGGTTTCAGAAGAGCTTGGTCTGTTTCAGAACAACTGATAACAACTAGTGACTGTTATGGGATACTATGCAAGCCTCTGATATCTGGCCAGGTGGCCAAGAGATTAAGAAGAAAAAAAAAATTCAGCGTGAAATCTCTAGGGGTCTTTCAGCATGAAAAACCCCTAGAGACCCCCAGAGGGACCACCGGAGACTGATGCGCATGCTCCAGTAGGAGGGTTTGGATTCCGGAAACTAATTATAATAACCCTGTTTTTTTTAGAAGTAGTAATGAATATGTATTAGTCGAGGAGTATAAAAATCAGCTACTTGATGTGGCTGGGGTGCGTCCTGGTGGAGTGGAGACTCCCGGTGCACCCAGCGCTGTTTGCTTACCTCTATTCTTTTAATAAATCCTATTTTTTTATTTAATCCTATTTTGAAGACTGAGCCATTTCTAACAAGCTGACACAGAGAAATTGAAGCAACAGATTCCCTGATAAGTTGTTTCAGGTTCAAGGTCAGTCAGACATTTTCCAGTCAAATAAGATTCTTAGTCCCTGTGTACAGCCAATTAAATTGCCCAGCTTTCTTATCTTCCTTCTGCCTCAGCTTTAAACAGCATGTGTATGGATACTGCACTGGCCCTTACTACAAGAAAACTTTGGGGAAGAGTGTCCTTCATTACAATGTCTCAGGCTTGTTATATATGGAGTGGTAATTCGTGTCAGAAAAATGGTTGATATTAATAAAGAAGGGGGAGATTTGGGAATGTGGCGATGGAGGTCGGAAAGCCCCATGGTTGAGATAACATTAGACTCTTAACAACCAGGCCATCAGGAATGTAAAGAGTTTAGAGGAAACAAAGAAGGGTGATTGAGGCGACACCCTGCTGTCTGGGGTTGGTAATCCGTAGATACTGGAGCGGAGAAATAAACTATTAGAAAATTACCAAAAGGGGTTAAGGAAGGAAAGAGGATTATCATGGTAGTAGGAGCAAAAGGTGAGCCCTTTAAGGTTCCTATATTGGAAAATGTAGAAATAGAATCAGAAAAGAAACTGTGTCTCAATGACCTATTGCTGGTGCCTGAAGCTGAGCAGAATCTATTAGGAATAGTAAGATTAGGGTTGGAAATCAAGAGCCAGGGGGGAGAATTAAAAATTCAGCGATATACCCTAACCCAAGAAGATGAGGGAGAAGTAGACCCACAGGTATGGTATTAAGAGGGAGATTCAGGAAAATTAGATATGGAACCCTTGGTAGTAGAAATAGTGGATCTGCAACAGCCAATAAGGATTAGGCAATATCCTATCCCATTGGAGGGGAGAAGAGGACTCAAACCAGTTATAGACAGGTTGCTCCAAAAGGGGATGCTGGACCATGTATGTCCCCACATAGTACCCCCATTTTGCCAGTAAAAAAGGCTGATGGATCATATAGAGAATGTAAAGAATGTAGCACAAAACACAGGCATGTTGTGCCTCCTAGCATCTATCTTTTGGTATAAAATGAGTTTTTTTGAGCAGTGATGATGCTTTGTTTTTTACACTGGGTTTTACAACACAACACCTCTGTCACTTTACAGTTTTGAGTATCCAGAATAATGCTTTTTTTAATATTTACAATAATATCTGAACTTCAGCCCCAGAAACACTGCCTGAAAGAGAAGTCTGAAGACAAAAATAATCTTTACAAAGTCGCACTTTTTTTTCTTTTCATGAGTAAAACAGAGTTTTCTTGTTCTTGAATCACATCCCAGATAATGTTCTGTGAGTCCAGTACTTTTCTTTAGCTTGCACTATATAACGAAGGACAAACTATTCAATTACCAACCACACAATTTTTGATGATGCCCAAGCTAGTATAATTCTCAGTGTTGACTCTTAATTGTCAATGTTGGTGTGTCAGAGAAAAAAGGAATGAGGAGAGGATCATTCTATGGTTTTGCTTTTTTTTCTTTATATACCTTGAAAAAATAAAATCACACAGCAATGGATACTATTCAATCCAGATACTTACACAAATGCAATGCGAATCATCCTGGCTTGGAAGATGGATGCCCCAAACAGTCATGTTCACTTGTTTTCATTCGCTATTTTTACAAAGTACAACTTTACTTCTGTTATTTATAATGTTCCTTAGTCCTGAACCAAAGTAAATTTCTGCAGTGTGTTGAGTTCTCTCCATATTATTTTAGAAAATTCCAGTAAGGACAAAATTTAAAAAATTGTAGTTACTAATTCACAATTTCTTGCTTCTGGTCCCAGTTTGCATAACAACCTCTTAAAGATCAATACCCACATCAAGAGCAAAAATCTTTTTGTGTCTTAGATTTCCTCTGTTCTTAACAGTTACATAGAAATGGGTATATTTTTATAAAACAGAAATTAACAGGATTTATTTATTTGTTTTTTGTTTGTTTGTTTGTTTCTGTTTGAACTGGTGAGAAAACAACTTGGATAAATACATAGTTTTCTGACTGAGACTGCATAATGAACCAGAAGAAGACAAGACAAGACTGGACAGGACAGAATGGAAATCAGATGAGCACCAAAAAGTTTGTTGGCTTCCCAGCTGCACAGCCATTTCAATCTTGTATTAATTAAGTCTTTGTGAACCTCAGAGAGAGGAGAGGAGAGGAGAGGAGAGGAGAGGAGAGGAGAGGAGAGGAGAGGAGAGGAGAGGAGAGGAGAGGAGAGGAGAGGAGAGGAGAGGAGAGGAGAGGAGAGGAGAGGAGAGGAGAGGAGAGGAGAGGAGAGGAGAGGAGAGGAGTCTTTTAAGCCAGGTTTGTGGATTTTCAGCATGCTGCTGATTCAGTTCAGCCTTTTCACAGCTATGCAAAATGTAAATACCTTGCAATGTCTGTGTAGAAAAACTGTGTAGAAAAATTGTGAATAAATAGTATTTGCCATGCACTGGAAAACATAGAATTAATTTCACACAAATCAAAGGTTAGTGTTTTGTACTACTCAGGGTGATGGGAATGATGGACTTCTATAATTTAAAAAACATATAAAGTAATGGTCTTTAAAAGACATCTAGTCTTTTAAGTGTTAGGTCAGAGGTTGGACTCGATGATCTTGAGGTCTCTTCTAACCTAGACAATTCTGTGATTCTGTGATTCTGTAAGTTGTCAAGAACTGAGGCCAGATTTGTCATTGTTTCCATACTATGGAAACTTGGTTATTGATACAATCCTTATCAATACTAGGACACTGCAGGAGTTAGCCTTTCTTGACTTACTTATGTACTCTAAATATAACAGTCTGCTGTGGTTTAACCCGGCTGGCTAAACACCACACAGCCGTTCGCTCACCCTGGTCCCTCCCATCAGGGGTTCAATAATTCTTCCCTCCAGGTTTTTATTAAGACCTTGTCTCCCGGTTGTATCTTATGAATAGCAAACCCCAGTCAGGTGTTTTGTGCTAAAAGTCCCTTTTCCCTTAATTGTTGTAGTTGTTTCCCTGTCATGATCACATATTTCTGGCTTTCATAATTCTCTATCAAAGAATAGTCCAATGGCATTCCTTGGGAATATGGCATTCCATATAACATCTCATAAGGTGAGATACCTGTTTCACTATGGGGCATAGCCCTAATATTCAATAATGCCAATGGCAAACATTTTATCCAAGACAGTTGGGTTTTGATCATTAATTTAGCCAATTGTTGCTTAATTGTTTGATTCATTCTCTCAACTCGTCCTGAACTTTGTGGATGCCATGGAGTATGGTATTCCCATTTAATGCCTAAGGCTGTGGTTAAGTCCCGTAACACCTTAGATGTGAAATGTGTCCCCTGGTCAGAGTCAATACTCCCTACCAACCCAAAGCGTGGTATTATATTTTCAATCACAAATTTAGAAGCAGTTGCCCTCGCCACGGGGTAGGCCTCTACCCAATGGGTTAGTTGATCCACTATCACCAACAATTATTTATATCGTCCTATTTTCAGTAGCTCGGTGAAATCAACCTGTACTCTTTCGAATGGCCTATATGCGATCCTCCGTCCCCCAGTAGGTGCTTGCCTCACACTTCTCTTATTTATCTTCTGACATATTAGACACCCTTGAGTAATTTGCAGAGCAATCTCATATATCCCAATGCACCTGTAAAATTTTAACTGATCTCTCAAGTCAGTCTCTGGAGAGAGGTGCTCAAAGAGGTAGTCTGAAACAGACATTCAGTAAATGGAAGACGTGATATTTAGGTTGCAATAACAGTGAAGGAAGCCTGTGAGGTGACAATGAGCCATTTCTCTGGTATTAAAAGACAAGGAAAGGGAACAACAGAGAGTGCGATTGTGCTTTTGAGGAGTTCTGCAAGGAAACTTCACGTCATGGCCCAGGGCCATGTGGCACTACAGCACAACTTGTGCTGTTGTGGCACTACAGCACAACTGTAGTGCCACTCAGCCATACTGGAATAATAATGATCTAAAGAAGATGTTGCAATGAAAAATATAAAAAGAAATGCTTGTTTTTAACAAAAATGTTTGAAAAGCAGAAAGTGGCTGAGGGAGAAGTGTCTGATGAGACTATCAAGAAGCAAAAGGGGGAATAATAGTTGCTTGCATGGTGTAGAAAGCTGTCAATACTACAGAGGAAGGAGAATTATTACAGATGGTCTAGGGGGGCTAAGCAGGAAAAACAGAAGAAACTGAGCAAAGAAAAAAATTAGGCTGAATTAAGTAATTAACAGTTCTTAATAAAGAAGTCTATTAGACTAAGAAATGTTCTCCTAAGAGACAGGGCTGTAAGCTCTTTAGTGCAGGCACCATGACTGCTTATATGTTTGCATTGCACCTAGCACAATGGGGATCCAGATCTTTATTTGATCCCGTGGGTTCTACTGCAACAGAAATAACAAACAGCAATAATTATGTACTATGGTAAGCCATAAGGGATATGCACTGCGGCTGAATTTTCTTCTCAGTTACACTCTGCTGAGGTCAATGGGATTATCAGGATACAGACTGGTGGTGTTGACAATACAATTTGCCCTGGTTCATCTGTAAAAACAAAATATGTGTGGTTTCTGTTCCCAAATCTACCTACTTATTTGTTGCAGAGCTATGCAGGCTAGACACTTTCCAACTGTACAAGAGGGAATGTTTTGTGTCTGAAGAACTCCTGTTGTAGGGCAGGCTAGCAGATGCACAAATCCAGGGTCTGGAATGCCAACAGGTGTTTCTTCATAACAATAAAAGTTGCTAGAAGCCATAAAGTATAAAGTTGTACCTTCAGGACTGGAGCTCAGGGAGTGAAAGTGCAGCCTTTCCTCCCCCATGACTTGCATTTCATGTAAGTTCCTTTCTAGTGTCTAATTCTTTCTCCAACAGACAGGAATGAATTTTGAAAGCAGATAAATCATACCAATCCTGCAGACACAAGGATACTGAAGAACATGCAGACAAGAGCCCCTGGCAGTGCTGTAGCTTGGGAGCAGTGGGTTGGGGGCACTTCTGTAGGTTGCTTGTAGATTACAGCCTTCTCTGACAATAACATGGCACTTTCCTGTCCAAACAACTGGGAGGTTGCCTTGTTTTTATCTGAGTGCTTACTGGACTGCATTATTATTATTATTATTATTATTATTATTATTATGGCAGTAATCTAAGAAGAACTGGGGCTTGTCAGAAAATTGAGCCACTGATGAGAAAGCAATTGATGACAGCAGTCCAATTCTAATAATTTGCTGTCTTGCTTTGCTCGTACTAGAGTGTACTTTAGTAAAATGACTGAAATAAGCGATGCATTTTTCAGTCAGCTTTATCCTTGACTCTTGTGCATCTCAGAAAGACCCAGCAGTAGGTTTGGCAGATAAAGTGGAAAGCAAGACAGGAACTACCATTATGAAATGCAAAAAGTCAATTTGAATGTCAACAGCAAAGGCAGGGGATTCAAGCTTAAAAGAGCTCCAGTTTGAGAAAATGAGGGCATTGCATTATGTATCCCTGACTAACTGCTCATGTTTCAAGCTTTACAAGAATGCCACATTTAGATGCTTTTTCATTACACATTGGTTTTCTTTATTTTAGACCACAGAATTCTCCAAGCTTCTTGCAGACACTACAGAGGTCAGAAGCAAGCGCTGCCCGAAAACATGAAGTTTGTAAACATCCAGATATAATTACATAAAAGTTTTCTCATGGATGGGACAAAACTAATCCTTGTCACTATCTAGGGAGAAGGACCAGCTGCAGTATAGTATTAGATAGCACCTTTCTCTTCTAAAACTTTTATTGTCATATTGCTGTGCAAAAAGTAGTAGAGAATTGTTATCTCATTTTTTGAGATTGTAAAATCTGTGCATGGAGAGATTAAGTAACTTGCCTGGGTCAATGGAGCTATAGGACACTGGTAACACTGGGCTTCACTGTTTTTGGTAAATCACTGAAAAGAAAAGAAAAGAAAAGAAAAGAAAAGAAAAGAAAAGAAAAGAAAAGAAAAGAAAAGAAAAGAAAAGAAAAGAAAAGAAAAGAAAAGAAAAGAAATAAGAAGTAGGGCTAAGGTTGATCACTAAAGCCTATAAAGTCATCTGCATCTCATTTAGCTCAGTTAATGAAGTGATGTTGTAGATATGTAGCACACAGTGAATTGTCTTGGAGAGAAAGCAAATGCATACAGTTCTTTGATTAAGCCCCCTAGTTTTACCATGAATGCTGAAACCAAGACCAGAGACTGATAGATGCTAGGAGGCACAACATGCCTGTGTTTTGTGCTACATTCTTTACCTGATTATGCCCATTAATGAGATATAAATTGTAAAAAATAGGGAGGATCAAGAAAGAGGCCAAATATAGAAAGGCTGTGTAAAGTAGTACACCCACTTCCCCCTCACCCAAAGGTGACCAGTCTATTTCAGATATGACCTACCTGGGCTTGCGAGACAAGGGGAATATCATACTGCCTCCTCATTCTCTGCAAATAACTATCACTCTCCATTACTGTCAATATGCAGGTGCCAAAATAGATTTTGCACAAATATAAGCTTTAGAAATGCAGGCAGACAGACAGTAAGAATGTGACACTATTTGTCAGCAGTAAGCTATTTTAAAACTCATAATGTTTAAACAATTATTTTAAATCCTATCTTGGTATAACTGATGCAGATAATAATGAAAGGGAGGGAAAGAGTGTACCTGTGTGTTTTTCATGGATTATTTCCCTTTGCTCACCCTCACCATAGAAACAAGAAGCATCATGTCCCAGTGACATCCGACTTCCTCACTATCTTTAAATGCTTCTCCAGATAATACATTATTGTAGCATCTTCCCTGTGGTTCACACGGCAGCTTCAAAAACACTCCAGTTTGTTGACAAAACAAATGAGCCTGTTATAAATGAAGTCTCAACTCAATCTGAATTTAGTAACATAAAAGAATATTTATAAAAGGCAAGTAAACAGCGCTGGGTGCGCGGGGAGTCTATGCTCTACCAACACGCACACGCAACCGTCGAACTTTCCAAATATATATAGGACATTGCTGTTACATATTTACAAGAAACCCGAGTACGCCTATACATATGTATATCCTATCCCCGCTTCATATTATAATTCTCTTTGTGGTGGTCTGTCGTGGTTCCACTCGAGTGGGCAGCCGAGCTCCACCACAGCCACTCTCTCACTCCCCCTCCTCAAAGAGGAATGGGGAGAAAATATGTGAAAAGGGCTCAAAGGTTGAGATAAGGATGAGAAAATCACGCAATAATTATTGTAAGGGGCAAAACAGACTCGGCATAAGGAGATAGTAAGATTTATTGCTTATTACTAACAAGCTAGAGAAGTGAGAAACAAAGGAAAGAAACCAAAAGCACCTTCCCCCCCATCCACCCTCTTCCACCTCCTCCCCCCGAGCGGCGCAGGGGAACGGGGAATGGGGGTTATGGTCAGTCTACAGCGCTTCTCTGCCGCTCCTTCTCGGTCACTCTTGTCCCCTGTGCTGTGGGGTCCCACCCACGGGATGCAGTCCCTGATGAACTGATCCGGCGTGGGCTTCCCACAGGCAGCAGCTCTTCCAGAACTGCTCCAGATATGGGTCCGTACCACGGGGTCCATCCCTCAGGAGAAAACTGCTCCAACTTGGGTCCCCTACGGGCAGCAGCTCCTGCCAGGTCACCTGCTCCTGCGTGGGCTCCTCTCCACGGGCTACAGGTCCGGCCCAGAATCTGCTCCGGCAGGGGTCTTCCACAGGCGGCAGCCTCCGTCGGTGCAGGGCCACCTGCTCCACCGTGGTCTCCTCCACGGGCTGCAGCGTGGAACCCTGCTCCACCGTGGTACTCCATGGGCTGCAGGGGGACATCCTGCTTCACCATGGTCCTCACCACAGGTCGCAGGGGACTTCTGCTCCAGCGCCTGGAGCACCTCTCCCCCTCCTTCTTCACTGACCTTGGCGCCTGCAAGGCTGTTCCTCACTCTTTTCACTCTCCCAGCTGCTGTGTGGCACAGCGTTTTTTTCCCTGTCTTAAACATGCTCTCACAGAGGCGCAAAACAACATCGCTTATTGGCTCAGCTCTGGAAAACAGTGGGGCCCTTGCCAAACATGGGGCAGCTTCTAGATCCTTATCACAGAAGCCACCCCTATGGCCCCCTGCTACCAAAACCTTGCCACGTAAACCCACTACATGGTCGTTGTGGGTGAAAGGCTCACGGTTTCCCCATCACCATTAGCAACCTTTTGTTCCAGACTGCAGGAGCGGCTTCGACTGTCTCCCTCTTCTTCTGCACATGCTCTGCCCACCACAAGGTTCCCGAAAGCAACAAAACGTGATTGCTTTTCCCGCCTTTCGTTAACCCTTGAAATCACACTAATAATATTATTATCATATAACATTAAACAATAAATGTTAACAGTTCTAACCAGCAACCCCCCCCCGCAACTTCCATGCCTTAACAGAGGGGAAAACAAGCAACCCCAGATGGCAGGGCGTCGCCTCAATCACCCTTCTTTGTTTCCTCTAAACTCTTTACATTCCTGATGGCCTGGTCATTAAGAGTCTAATGTTATCACCAACCATGAGGCTTTCCGACCCCCATCGCTACATTCCCAAATCTCCCCCTTCTTTATTAATATCAACCATTTTTCTGACACGAATTACCACTCCATATATAACAATCCCTCCTCTTCTTTTGAATGTCATTAATTTGTGTCTTGTCTTCGAATTTGGCCACGGCCAATTGAACCATAAAAGAATGCTTTCACAATATTCTCTGTAAGATTTATAAACAAGTTTTTAGCAATGGTTGGAATCCCATATTTAGCTCATGTTTCAATTTCATGATTCCGCAGGGTGTATAATAATTGTACTTTTCCCAATTAACCCTCCTTCATTATTAGCTCTTACCTCTATCCACCATTAATGGGGGACCTCTTTCGGCTCATAACTGGTTATCTTATTGCTTTCATTACATTGAGCATATTCTGATTTCTATAGCATAGGTTTAACAGGCATAGTAGTGTTTGTTCCTGAATTCTTCCCCTCAGTGTTAACAATACATTCACTACAATTCTGAGACCAATAGCATGTAATTAGGAGAGGTCCGGTAAAGGCCATGTTACCCGGCGGTTATTACCCTAAGGGGTTGCAGCCCTTGGTAAACCTTCTTGAGCCGCAGTACTGGTCCCTTCTCCGGTCTTGCCCTCTCCCTGATGCTTCTTAGGAAATGGTCCAGACTTACACACCCGATGGTTCTTCTATTTGCGTTCAACTTTTCCACGAGTTACTGGGGGCTCGATTCAAAGCAGATAACCAATCATCTAGGTAAATTTTCCCACCTATTATTTTAAATTTTCAGGTAATTCAAAATGTTGCGGGTATCTCTACTGGAGGTGGCACTCCCCCTATGGGATTTTGGGGTCCCCAAATCCTTCTATTAGGGCCTTTATATGAGTTTCCAATGGTTGCTAATATTCTAATCAATGCAAGATTTAATATGCATACAATTAGCATCCAAAGGGTAGGTATGCCCTGATATACTTCAAGTTCTTTTAAGCTTAACTTTCAGATGTCCAGGAGTAGACTCAACCTTCCAGGTTCCTGTTACGGGTCCCTTTACTCGTGATGCATGTGTACGCCCCTTTTCCACCATTCTTATAGCTGTTTCTTTGGTAGTTCAGTAAAGTCCACCTGTATCCTCTCAAATGGTTGATATGCAATCCTTCTTCCTCCAGCAGGTGCTTGCCTAATCGCCTTCTTATTTACCTTTTGACACATTAAGCATCCTTGGACGGTTTGTTTGGCTATCTCATATATTCCTACACACCCATAACATTTTAGAAATTCATCACTCAATGCTTTTGTTCCCCAATGGGTTTGTAGGTGTAACCATAAAAGTACACGCCTAGTTTGTTCCTTTGGCAGTATTTCTCTTCCATCAGGCAGAATCCATTTTCCTTCTTTCAGTTCTGCTCCTATGGTCTTTATGATTTTTATTTCTGCTTCTGTATACTTTTTCTCTTGTGTTCCTTTTCCGTTATCCGTTTCTTGTAGGGTTAGGACTACATCATGCTTCCTAAGAGCTGCTTCCCTAGCTTCTCTATCCGCTAGGTTATTCCCTCTTATGTGGAAGCCAGTTCCCTTTTGATGTCCTCTGACATGTACCACAGCAATCTCCCTAGGTCCTCTCAATGCCTGCAATATTTGAGTAACTAAAGTTTGGTGAATCAGCCCTTTTCCCTGGGTGCCTTTCTTCCCAAATTTTCCCAAATGTGTGGACTATTCCATAAGCATATTTAGAGTCTGTATAAATAGTGCCACTTTTTCCTTTCAATAGTTCTAGGGCTCGTAATAATGCATAAGGTTCACATGCTTGAGCGGACCAGGCAGCGCTGAGTGGTCCCGATTCTATTAGGACCATATCCCCATTTACGATGGCATACCCTGATCTTCTTTTTCCATCTATTACTTTGGATGATCCATCAATAAATAATTTTTCCCCTGTCTCTAATTCTGTCTCCTCGAGATCGGGTCGGATTTTGGTTTGCAATTCAATCACTTCCACGCAGTTATGTTGTAGTTCTGTTAGGGGTTCCCCATATAGAAATTGTGCAGGGCTCTGTGCAGCAGTTACTTTTAGTTCTAAATCAGGGTAGTCGATCAGGATGGCCTCATACTTCAGCATCCTACTATCAGTTAACCATTTTTCAGCCTTTTGCTGGAGTACTCCCCTAACATTATGTGGAGTATATATCTTCAGAGGTGCCCTAAAAGGGACTTTTCTAGCTTCCTCAATCAGTAAGGCAGTAGCCACAATTGCCTGTAAGCACACTGGCCACCCCCTACTCACAGGGTCTAATAGCTTGGAACAATATCCCACAGGTTTCTTGATTCCTGCCCATTCTTGAGTTAGTACTCCATATGCAGTTTGCTTAGAAACATTTACAAATAAATAAAAGGGTCTTTCTAAATCTGGGAGGCTCAGCACTGGAGCTTCTATTAACGTTTTCTTGATCAACCTCAACTTTTCCTCATCTTCCTCATTCCACTTAATTTTTTCTCCAGTCAGTTTTTCATATAAAAATTTTGCCTTTTCGCTAAACCCTTCAATCCAGGGTCTACAATATCCCAAGAGGCCAAGCAGTTGCCTCACTTCCTTCTTCGTTTTGGGTGATGATAGGGCTAAAATCCCAGATGCCCTGTCAGGATCCAATTTTTTCTTTCCTTGGCTAAGCCAATGTCCTAAGTACCTTACTTCCTTTTCCACGAACTGTAATTTAGATTTTGAGACCTTCAACCCTTTATTCCCTAAGAAATTAAGTAATTCAATAGTGCTTCTCCGTGTCCCTTTTTCAGTCTCCCCCGCTATTAATATGTCTTCCACATATGGCAACAATTTCACTTCCCCCTTTACCTCAAAAAGTTGTAATAATTTTTCTAAGGTTTGGCCAAATAAATTTGGGGATTCAGTAAATCCCTGAGGAAGTACAGTCCATCTAAGCTGTTGTCGCCTTCCTGTTTCGGGGTCTTCCCATTCAAAGGCGAAGTAATTCCGAGACCCTTCACTTAATGGGCAGGCCCAGAAAGCATCCTTCATATCTATTACACTATACCATTTATGCTGAGGTGTTAGGTGGTTTAATAAAGTATATGGGTTTGCCACCACTGGGAAATTGGTTATGGTTCGCTGATTCACAGCCCTAAGATCCTGAACCAACCTATATGATCCATCAGCCTTTTTTACTGGCAAAATGGGGGTACTATGTGGGGACATACATGGTCCAGCATCCCCTTTTGGAGCAACCTGTCTATAACTGGTTTGAGTCCTCTTCTCCCCTCCAATGGGATAGGATATTGCCTAATCCTTATTGGCTGTTGCAGATCCACTATTTCTACTACCAAGGGTTCCATATCTAATTTTCCTGAATCTCCCTCTTAATACCATACCTGTGGGTCTACTTCTCCCTCATCTTCTTGGGTTAGGGTATATCGCTGAATTTTTAATTCTCCCCCCTGGCTCTTGATTTCCAACCCTAATCTTACTATTCCTAATAGATTCTGCTCAGCTTCAGGCACCAGCAATAGGTCATTGAGACACAGTTTCTTTTCTGATTCTATTTCTACATTTTCCAATATAGGAACCTTAAAGGGCTCACCTTTTGCTCCTACTACCATGATAATCCTCTTTCCTTCCTTAACCCCTTTTGGTAATTTTCTAATAGTTTATTTCTCCGCTCCAGTATCTACGGATTACCAACCCCAGACAGCAGGGTGTCGCCTCAATCACCCTTCTTTGTTTCCTCTAAACTCTTTACATTCCTGATGGCCTGGTTGTTAAGAGTCTAATGTTATCTCAACCATGGGGCTTTCCGACCTCCATCGCCACATTCCCAAATCTCCCCCTTCTTTATTAATATCAACCATTTTTCTGACACGAATTACCACTCCATATATAACAAGCCTGAGACATTGTAATGAAGGACACTCTTCCCCAAAGTTTTCTTGTAGTAAGGGCCAGTGCAGTATCCATACACATGCTGTTTAAAGCTGAGGCAGAAGGAAGATAAGAAAGCTGGGCAATTTAATTGGCTGTACACAGGGACTAAGAATCTTATTTGACTGGAAAATGTCTGACTGACCTTGAACCTGAAACAACTTATCAGGGAATCTGTTGCTTCAATTTCTCTGTGTCAGCTTGTTAGAAATGGCTCAGTCTTCAAAATAGGATTAAATAAAAAAATAGGATTTATTAAAAGAATAGAGGTAAGCAAACAGCGCTGGGTGCACCGGGAGTCTCCACTCCACCAGGACGCACCCCAGCCACATCAAGTAGCTGATTTTTATACTCCTCGACTAATACATATTCATTACTACTTCTAAAAAAAACAGGGTTATTATAATTAGTTTCCGGAATCCAAACCCTCCTACTGGAGCATGCGCATCAGTCTCCGGTGGTCCCTCTGGGGGTCTCTAGGGGTTTTTCATGCTGAAAGACCCCTAGAGATTTCACGCTGAATTTTTTTTTTCTTCTTAATCTCTTGGCCACCTGGCCAGATATCAGAGGCTTGCATAGTATCCCATAACAGTCACTAGTTGTTATCAGTTGTTCTGAAACAGACCAAGCTCTTCTGAAACCCCCAGACATCAAAGACTTCATACAAACACAAATAGCTTTCTTATTGACACTTCACCAGTAATTAAAACATTCCTCACCAGCCATTCACAGGGACAGTCACGCCTATAGCAGTGTTAAGTTAATCTCCAAGAAGACAAAAAAAAAAAAGGCTGTAACTGTTAGAAATAGAAGTTTGGAATAACAAAAGCAAACAGGTTCATAAATTTGAGGAGTATTTTCTGAAGACTTGATAAATCGACTAGAATGAGGGGGAGACTGGGACACACTGCATCTGTGGTTCAAGAATTAAATTGCTAGTGCAGGACCCAGAGGCAGACAGGACTGTTCTTTATTGACACGAATTGTTAAAACAGTCCTCACAATCCCTTATCTTCTTTTTAATATCCTCAATTCGTGTCTCTTCTGTTGTTAATAACTGGATTTCATCAGTCCGTTCTTGGAGGGTCCAATTGTTAAAACATTCCTCACAAGCTCCTCGGCTACTAGCACGCTCTTTATCCCTTTCAGATTTTATCTTCAAAAGAAACAGGCTGATGGAAATGTGGTAGTGCTGGACCAGGACAAGGAGGACTGCATCTTTGGATAGGATGAGAGGGTATTTACAAAGATTTTTGCATTTCCTTTAATACAGAAACTAGTGATATCTACTGTATCAAAGGATATTCCAGATCAGAAAGGAAGTTAAAATTTCTCAGAATAAATGTTTTGGCAAAAAAGATTGTCAGGCCTGATGTGTGTGGCTTTACATGAAAATGCAACTAATATGAAGATAAAAAAAAGGACAGTCTTTGTTTCTAAGGACGTATGATTCCCCATGTTATATATGGAGCAGTAATTCATGTCGAGAAAATGGTTGATGTTAATAAAGAAGGGGGAGATTTGGGAATGTGGCCATGGGGGTTGGAAAGCCCCCTGGTTGAGATAACATTAGACTCTTAACGACCAGGCCATCAGGAATATAAAAGAGTTTAGAGGGAACAAAGAAGGGTGATTCAGGAGACTCCATGCAGTCTCCGGTTTCTTGTTCTCCAGATGGTTCTCTTGTTCTCCAGCCATTAAGGCATGGATGTTTCTGGGTGTTTGCTGTTGTTGTTACCAATTAAAAGTTGTTTTGAAAAGAACTGCTGTGGAGAGAAGGGTATAAGAGGGGAGGCTGCCCTCAAGATAAAGAAAAAGGCAACACGATGAAGTTACTGTTATAAATTAGACCACACAATTTACTGGTCTATTGAAATTATTTTATTAATCAAGTAAGCAGACACAAGCAAAACAGCGCTGGGCGGCTGGGGAGTCTCTGCTCCACCACGGCACGCAACTTCCCCTTTCCAGTGTCGCTGTTTTATAGCATTGAAGTTCCGGCTTGTCGAGACTTGTCGAGACCTGTCGAGACTTGTCGACTTGTCGAGACCTGTCCTGAGATTGCGCAGTCTGTTGTTGGGGGTCGTTGTTCTTCCTCCGGTGATCATGCGTTGTGCTTGTGTTCAGGTGGGGGCAAAACAGGATGTCTTGCTTTGTCCCCATGTTACAATGCCGTGAGTTGTGAAACCTTATCTCCTCAGTAGATTCTTTAAATTCTCAAGGACAATGAACAAACCCCTACTAATTTATCACAGTTACATCAATAAAGAAGCAGGAAAAAGAAGTGAAGAGGAACAGGCTGGCAGAATGGAGACCAGGACGGGAACAGGCACATTGATTGCCTCATGAAGATAGGTTCGGCCAAACTCAGCAAATGCTCAGAGAAACTCATACAGAAAGTCGCTGGAAACAGGCGCACTGGAGCTGGAGAGAAGCTCGATCTGAGAGAAGCGGACCCGTGCACACAACTGCCTCTCGCTGGTAAGCAGTTGCACATTATGGGGAATCATACGTCCTTAGGAACAAAGACTGTCCTGGTAACCTTACAGCTTATTCTCCTTATTAACAATCGGACAGATTATGAGACTGAAATATGGGACCCAACTGAGGTCAAGGTGTGGGACTCTGCAACTAAAAACGACAAGGTTGCAGTGGGATTGCTCGGCACCTGGCGAGCAGCCTCTGAGGTCTTAAAGAGCCATGTGGAGCCACAATCACAAACATGTGGCTTGCCAGACAGTGAGGGAGCTGCGGGCTCCTTTACTGATCCGACTGCTATGCCATGGGCCCCTCTGCTGCTACAGTCATCGAAGGCTTTTGCTGTTACGCCCCCTGTTGACCTGGACGTGCCTTTTGACGCAGGCCTATTGGCCTTGAAAAGGAGATGGATATGTTTTTCTTCGATCCGGGAAGAATGGGATACATAAGGCCTGAAGACCGAGTTGCTTGACAACTTAAAGCGAGACATATTGTTCAAAAGGAATGGAAAATGGAGACTTGTTTGTAATCAAGAAAAGGAATGGAAAATGGAGACTGTTAAGTCATGGAACTTAAAGGATCGTTTGTTACCTTTTCTGATCGTACATATGTATAGGTGTACTCGAGTTTAGTAAGTCATGGAACTTAGAGGATTGTTTGTTACCTTTCCTGATTTTATGTATGTATAGGCATACTTGTGTTTAGTATGTAAAGCAATGTTCTGTATATTTAGAATGTTTGATGTTCGTGTGTGCATGTTGGTGGAGCGTAGACTCCCCGCACACCCAGCACTGTTTACTTGCCTTTTATAGCTTTTAGAAATATTTGTTTTATAAATATTACAAAATTCAGATTGAGTTGAGACCTCATTTATAACACCCATAATGCGCAACTGCTTACCAGCGAGAAGCAGTTGTGTGCGCGGGTCCGCTTCTCTCAGCCTGAGCTTCTCTCCAGCTCCGGTGCACCTATTTCCAGCGACTTTCTCTATGAGCTTCTCTGAGAGGTTTGCTGAGTCTGGCTGAACCTATCTTCATGAGGCGATCAATGTGCCTGTTCCTGTCCTGGTCTCCGTTCCGCTAGCCTGTTCCTTTTCATTCCTCTTTCCTGCTTCTTTATTGATGACATAACTTCATGAGTTATGAGTCTGCTGAGATTTCTGTGTGCAAATTACAGAAAAGATGAAGAAATTACACAAAGGAACCTGGAGACTTTAGAAATATGAGCAGGAAAATGTGAAATGAGGTTCAGTCTGGAACAGTAGAAAAAAAACATCATCTAATGTCTCTGGAGAGAGGTGCTCAAAGAGGTAGTCTGAAACAGACATTCAGTAAATGGAAGACGTGATATTTAGGTTGCAATAACAGTGAAGGAAGCCTGTGAGGTGACAATGAGCCATTTCTCTGGTATTAAAAGACAAGGAAAGGGAACAACAGAGAGTGCGATTGTGCTTTTGAGGAGTTCTGCAAGGAAACTTCACGTCATGGCCCAGGGCCATGTGGCACTACAGCACAACTTGTGCTGTTGTGGCACTACAGCACAACTGTAGTGCCACTCAGCCATGCTGGAATAATAATGATCTAAAGAAGATGTTGCAATGAAAAATATAAAAAGAAATGCTTGTTTTTAACAAAAATGTTTGAAAAGCAGAAAGCGGCTGAGGGAGAAGTGTCTGATGAGACTATCAAGAAGCAAAAGGGGGAATAATAGTTGCTTGCATGGTGTAGAAAGCTGTCAATACTACAGAGGAAGGAGAATTATTACAGATGGTCTAGGGGGGCTAAGCAGGAAAAACAGAAGAAACTGAGCAAAGAAAAAAATTAGGCTGAATTAAGTAATTAACAGTTCTTAATAAAGAAGTCTATTAGACTAAGAAATGTTCTCCTAAGAGACAGGGCTGTAAGCTCTTTAGTGCAGGCACCATGACTGCTTATATGTTTGCATTGCACCTAGCACAATGGGGATCCAGATCTTTATTTGATCCCGTGGGTTCTACTGCAACAGAAATAACAAACAGCAATAATTATGTACTATGGTAAGCCATAAGGGATATGCACTGCGGCTGAATTTTCTTCTCAGTTACACTCTGCTGAGGTCAATGGGATTATCAGGATACAGACTGGTGGTGTTGACAATACAATTTGCCCTGGTTCATCTGTAAAAACAAAATATGTGTGGTTTCTGTTCCCAAATCTACCTACTTATTTGTTGCAGAGCTATGCAGGCTAGACACTTTCCAACTGTACAAGAGGGAATGTTTTGTGTCTGAAGAACTCCTGTTGTAGGGCAGGCTAGCAGATGCACAAATCCAGGGTCTGGAATGCCAACAGGTGTTTCTTCATAACAATAAAAGTTGCTAGAAGCCATAAAGTATAAAGTTGTACCTTCAGGACTGGAGCTCAGGGAGTGAAAGTGCAGCCTTTCCTCCCCCATGACTTGCATTTCATGTAAGTTCCTTTCTAGTGTCTAATTCTTTCTCCAACAGACAGGAATGAATTTTGAAAGCAGATAAATCATACCAATCCTGCAGACACAAGGATACTGAAGAACATGCAGACAAGAGCCCCTGGCAGTGCTGTAGCTTGGGAGCAGTGGGTTGGGGGCACTTCTGTAGGTTGCTTGTAGATTACAGCCTTCTCTGACAATAACATGGCACTTTCCTGTCCAAACAACTGGGAGGTTGCCTTGTTTTTATCTGAGTGCTTACTGGACTGCATTATTATTATTATTATTATTATTATTATTATTATTATTATGGCAGTAATCTAAGAAGAACTGGGGCTTGTCAGAAAATTGAGCCACTGATGAGAAAGCAATTGATGACAGCAGTCCAATTCTAATAATTTGCTGTCTTGCTTTGCTCGTACTAGAGTGTACTTTAGTAAAATGACTGAAATAAGCGATGCATTTTTCAGTCAGCTTTATCCTTGACTCTTGTGCATCTCAGAAAGACCCAGCAGTAGGTTTGGCAGATAAAGTGGAAAGCAAGACAGGAACTACCATTATGAAATGCAAAAAGTCAATTTGAATGTCAACAGCAAAGGCAGGGGATTCAAGCTTAAAAGAGCTCCAGTTTGAGAAAATGAGGGCATTGCATTATGTATCCCTGACTAACTGCTCATGTTTCAAGCTTTACAAGAATGCCACATTTAGATGCTTTTTCATTACACATTGGTTTTCTTTATTTTAGACCACAGAATTCTCCAAGCTTCTTGCAGACACTACAGAGGTCAGAAGCAAGCGCTGCCCGAAAACATGAAGTTTGTAAACATCCAGATATAATTACATAAAAGTTTTCTCATGGATGGGACAAAACTAATCCTTGTCACTATCTAGGGAGAAGGACCAGCTGCAGTATAGTATTAGATAGCACCTTTCTCTTCTAAAACTTTTATTGTCATATTGCTGTGCAAAAAGTAGTAGAGAATTGTTATCTCATTTTTTGAGATTGTAAAATCTGTGCATGGAGAGATTAAGTAACTTGCCTGGGTCAATGGAGCTATAGGACACTGGTAACACTGGGCTTCACTGTTTTTGGTAAATCACTGAAAAGAAAAGAAAAGAAAAGAAAAGAAAAGAAAAGAAAAGAAAAGAAAAGAAAAGAAAAGAAAAGAAAAGAAAAGAAAAGAAAAGAAAAGAAAAGAAAAGAAAAGAAAACAAATAAGAAGTAGGGCTAAGGTTGATCACTAAAGCCTATAAAGTCATCTGCATCTCATTTAGCTCAGTTAATGAAGTGATGTTGTAGATATGTAGCACACAGTGAATTGTCTTGGAGAGAAAGCAAATGCATACAGTTCTTTGATTAAGCCCCCTAGTTTTACCATGAATGCTGAAACCAAGACCAGAGACTGTCTTTATTCCTGACTGAGAGGCAATGATCTGGTTCCTGGCTTTCTGAATCAGTTGCTGCATGATGATAAATAAGTAGTTTATATGCTTTTTGTCTCTGTTTACCTGTATGTCTGACAGTGACCCCTCTCATGAGGTGCTGCCAATCTGTAGCTCTCAAGCTCTAGTCTGTTTCCTGATAGCAGCTCTGTGTTTCCATCATTTCCCCTCCCTGCCTGAGCAAAACTGACACTGTAGAGGTATGGTTCATCCAAATTTGAGATGTCTGTTTTAGGGTGAGGTGAATCATGCTTGTTTCTTTCCATTTACTACAAAGGGAGATAAAGGGTGACTAATCAAGACATAGATGTCTGTAGCATAGACATCTAACATTAAGTGAGATGAATTCCACTTTCAGTCACCTCAAGTCTGACAAAGACTGTGACAGCCAGCTGAGTTCATCAGGTTTCTGGGTGCATGGCACTACGTGAAAGTATATCTAAGGTTGTTTCAAGACCAAATTATCACCTTTTCATGATGCTCAGAGCCCAAGTTAGTTAGCATGGAGGACACAAGCTGGCCCCATGCAGAACCAGAGTATCTTTGCATGATTCACTTTAAATAAATGTTTCTGGGAAGTTTGGTGCAGACAAGACCATAGTAACTTTATAGGTTTGACATGATTTGATGCTCAAGCATTGTTCTTTCTGTGCATGAGTTGGGTCCATGCAGAACTTCTTGTGGATTTCTTCTTTCCAAGTTTCTAAAGCAGCAGTGCTGCCCAATGCATTTTCAAAACAAAACATATGTGCTGGCCACACTTGCCTCTTGAATCTGTGGAGAGAAGCTGTACCTGTGTTTGTGGAAACCATCCTGGGTTTAGAGGTACTAATGTTTTTAATGTATATTTTTTTTCTATCGTCTATATTATGTCAAACCCTATTACTTGGATAATGACAATCTGTCTGAATAGGTTGGATAGTCCTTTTCCATGACCACCTCACTGTGTTTGACGTAAAGAAAAGCTCAAACCTGCAAAGCTTAATTTTCTTAGATGTTTAGCCACTAAAGGCTTTTGGAGAGATTTGGTCAGCCAGTACATATCTTCTCTCCCAAACAGAGCCAAACAGAGGGCAGTGTTTTCAATAAAAATAATATTTAAATAAAATATTTTATTCCTGTAAAAAGTCTGTCTTGATAAAAAACACATTCTTCACTGAAAGCAACATTTCAAATGAAAATATACACAGAATAGATGTGTTGTGCAGAGTTAAGTCTGAGCACACAGGAAGATAAATTATTGCTTTTGTAGAGTGAGGGAACGAACTGAAAGACCAGCAAGGGAGGCACAATAGTAACCAATGGAATCAATGACTAAGTCAGTTTTATTTCTAGCAATAGAGGTAGAGAGGAAAAAAAGACACATTTAGGAGATATTAAACAGGCAAAAGTGACAGGATTTAGAGTCTGAATATGGAGTTCTTCCTTAAGAACAAACTGGCTTTTGAATTAAACCATCCATTAGCATAGTGTCTTCAAAAGGAAATGAAGCAAAAGCTGCTACATATGCATCTTCCCACTAACAAAATTATAGACCATTACAATCCAGGAAACAGATTGTTCGCTGACAGATCAGTTATGAGGAGGGTTTCCAATAGCACTGACTATGATCAAGGAAAGCATTTAAACATATGCTTAAGTTCATCCATCCATCAAAGAAACAGAAGTAAATAAACCTCAGTGTGATAGTAACTTTGTAGCTCCCAAGTTTTAATGTATTTATTCTTGCCATCTTGCCAGTTAAAAGTTCTATTTATTATCCCTGATTTACAGGAGGGATCTTAAACACATTTAGAGCAAGTTTCTAATTCCCACTGGCTTCAGTTCTTTGGAGGATCTGGGGCTGTAGATTTGCATGGTGCAATGAAGCACAGTACAGAGAGACCTGAATCACTGTCAAGTCTGCTTGCAAGCTGAGCACAGCACCATCCTAACGCCACAGTGTTGCTTCCAGCCCTGCAATAGAACTCCTGCATGGCATTGTCTTTCCGTGGGCACATCATCTCAGAATAATGCTAGCTTGGAGGGTGCTGTGCTCCGTTAAGCAGTGTAGATTTAAATATCTTTGCATAGGTCACCCCTCAATTCCCCAGCATATAGCAGGTCTGAATCCAGCTTTATGACTGGCACTATTATCCTAATGGATACACTATTTTTCTCTAAGAAGCTGTCCTGGTTTTAGCTAGGATAGAGTTGGTTTTCCTCCTAGTAGCTGGTAGGGTGCTATGTTTTGGATTTAGGATGAGAAGAATGTTGATAACACACTGATGTTTTGGTTGTTGCAGAGCAGTGCTTACACCGAGCCAAGGACTTTTCAGCTTCTTGCTCTGTCCTGTTAGCGGCCAGGCTGGGGGTGCAGCAGGAGCTGGGAGGGGACAGACCCAGGACAGCTGACCCAAACTGGCCAAAGGGATATTCCATACCATCTAACGACATGCTGGACGATATACAGGGGAGGGTAGCCAGGGTGGAGGGGGCCGGGCTGCTTATCAGTCAGCTCATAGGCTTGGCATTGGTTACTGGGTGGTGAGCAATTGTACTGTGCATCACTTCTTTTGTACATATTATTATTATTATTATTATTATTTTATTTTCTGTCCTAATAAACTGTCTCTATCTCAACCCACAGGCTTCAGTTTTCTTGTTTCTCTCCCCCATACAAGACAGGGAGTGGGGAGGGTGAGTGAATGACTGTGGTGTTTAGCTGCCGGCCGGGTTAAACCACAACATAGTCCATGACTGACTTCAGGCTCCATCTGTCATCGCAGTCTTTCAGGGCAGAAGAGACGGTGTGTGTTGTTGGATTGTCACACACTGAAGCCCATTCTCATTCCATCACATTGCTTTGCTTGTCCAATTCTATCAAAATTCATTCATCAGTATCTGCGTGGTTGTTACTGTGATACCATTAATAGGACATGGACATAGAAATTCTAATAGTGATGACATACAGTATTATAGAATAATTAACATGATACAATTCAACTCATGGGCTACTCTCACCCAGTATTCAAATCCCTTGAGATACACACCGGACCTCCCCATTCTTTTGCATTACCCACCAAGTGCATCCAGGTCCCTGAGCAAAAGCAATTCCACGAATGGGTTTGCCTTTTCCTGAGGCAGGAGTAGCCCAGACTGTTTTACCCAGCATATTTCTTACATGCACTACAGGAACTTTATCCCCTTCTACAGTATGTAACAGGTTTGATTGGGCAGGTCCAGCTCGGTTGGCAGATCCCCTAGTATTGACTAACCAGGTGGCCTTTGCCAAATGCGTATCCCAATGCTTGAATGTCCCAGCACCCATTGCTTTCAGCGTAGTCTTTAACAGTCCATTGTATCGTTCAACTTTCCCGGAGGCTGGTGCATGATAGGGGACGTGATACACCCACTCAATACCATGTTCTTTGGCCCAAGTGTCTATAAGGTTGTTTGGGAAATGAGTCCCATTGTCTGACTCTATTCTTTCTGGGGTGCCATGCCGCCATAGGACTTGCTTCTCAAGGCCCAGGATAGTGTTCCGGGCAGTGGCATGGAGCACAGGATATGTTTCCAGCCATCCGGTGGTTGCTTCCACCATTGTAAATACGTGGCACTTGCCATTGCGGGTTTGAGGGAGTGTAATGTAATCAACCTGCCAGGCCTCTCCATATTTATATTTCAGCCATCGTCCTCCATACCAAAGAGGCTTTTGACCGTTTGGCTTGCTTGACTGCAGCACATATTTCACAGTCGTGAATAACCTGTGCTATAGTGTCCATGGTCAGGTCCACCCCTCGATCACAATCCCATCTGTATGTTGCATCTCTACCTTGATGGTCTGAGGTGTCACAGGGCCATCGGGCTATAAATAATTCACCCTTATGTTATCAGTGCAGGTCCACCTGAGCCACTTCAATCTTAGCAGCCTGATCCACCTGCTGGTTGTTTTGATGTTCTTCGCTAGCCCGATTCTTGGGCACATGAGCATCTACGTGGCGTACCTTTACAGCCAGGTTCTCTACCTGGGCAGCAATATCTTGCCACAATGCAGCAGCCCAGATGGGTTTGCCCCTGTGCTGCCAGTTGCTCTGCTTCCATTGCTGTAACCACCCCCACAGGGCATTTGCTACCATCCATGAATCAGTGTAGAGATAGAGAACCGGCCACTTTTCTCATTCAGCAATATCTAAAGCCAGCTGAATGGCCTTCACTTCTGCAAACTGACTCGATTCACCTTCGCCCTCAGTAGCTTCTGCAACTCATCGTGTAGGACTCCATACAGCAGCCTTCCATCTCCAATGCTTTCCCACAATATGACAGGACCCAGGGCATATTTCTTCTTAATTTCTGGTAACTTGTTGTAAAGTGGGGCTTCTTCAGCACAGACCACCTCCTCCTCTGGTGATATTCCAAAATATTTGCCTTCTGGCCAGTCCATAATCACTTCCAAGATTCCTGGGCGAATGGGGTTTCCTATTCGAGCGTGCTGAGTAATCAGTGCAACCCACTTGCTCCATGTAGCATCAGTTGCATGATGTGTAGAGGGGACCCTTCCTTTGAACATCCAGCCTAGTACTGGCAGTCGGGGTGCCAGGAGCTTCAGTACCGACCACTTCCGAAGCAGATCAAACTCCTTCATATGCTGCCAATATCTCCTTTTCAGTTGGAGTGTAGCGGGCTTCAGATCCTCTGTATCCCCGACTCCAAAACCCCAGGGGCCGACCTTGAGTTTCCCCAGGCTCTTTCTGCCAGAGGCTCCAGGTGGGGCCATTCTCCCCGGCTGCGGTGTAGAGCACATTGTTTACATCTGGTCCTGTTCGGACTGGCCCAAGGGTTACTGCATGAACTATCTCACGTTTAATCTGTTCAAAGGCTTGTCGTTGCTCAGGGCCCCATTGAAGCTCATTCTTCTTACGGGTTCCTTGGTACAGCGGGTTTACAATCAGACTGTAATTTGGAATGTGCATTCCCCAAACCCCCATGACACCTAGGAAAGTTTGTTTCTTTTTAGCTAGTTGGTGGAGACATAGCTGTTATTTTGTTGATCACATCCATTGGGATTTGACGACGTCCATCTTGCCATTTTATTCCTAAAAACTGGATCTCTCGTGCAGGTCCTTTGACTTTATTTTGTTTTATGGCAAAACCAGACTTTAAATGGTTTTGGACTATTTTCTTCCCTTTCTCAAAAACTTCCTAGCTGTGTCACCCCACACAATAATGTCATCGATGTACTGCAGGTGTTCAGGAGCTTCCCCCTGTTCCAGTGCAGACTGGATCAGTCTATGGCTGTGTTTCCACCCCTGGGCCAGCCGATTCCAAGTATATTGGACTCCCCTCCAAGTGAAAGCAAACTGCGGCCTGCACTCTGCTGCTAGAGGGATGGAGAAAAATGCATTAGCGATATCAATTGTGGCATACCACTTGGCTGCCTTCGATTCAAGTTCGTACTGGAGTTCCAGCATGTCCGGCACTGCAACACTCAGTGGTGGTGTGACTTCGTTCAGGCCACGATAGTCCACTGTTAGTCTCCACTCGCCATTAGACTTTCGCACTGGCCATATTGGACTATTAAAAGGTGAATGAGTCTTGCTGATCACTCCTTGGCTCTCCAGTTGACGAATTAGCTTATGGATGGGAATCAGGAAGTCTCGGTTGGTGAGATATTGCCACCAGTGTGCAGTTGTGGTAGCGATTGGTGCCTGCTGTTCATCAACCCTCAGCAACCCTACAACAGAAGGCTCCTCTAAGAGACCGGGCAAGGTAGACAACTGTTTAATGTCCTCTGTCTCTAAGGCAGCTATGCCAAAAGCTCACCGGAACCCTGTTGGTCCTTGAAATATCCTCTTCTAAGAGGATATTTCCTCTTCTATGCCAAGGATACACGGAGCACCCAGGCCAGTCACAATACGGTGCTTTTGCCACTCATTCCCAGTTAGACTTATTCAGCCTCCAATACAGTTAACTGCTGGGATCTGCCTGCCACCTCATAAATACAGATAGGTTCTGGCCCTTTATAGCTTGATGGCATTACAGTAGACTGTGCACCGGTGCCTACTAAAGCCTTATACTTCTGTGTGTCTGATGTGCCAGGCCATCGAATCCACACAGTCCAATAAACTCGATTGTCCCTTTCCTCCCCCATGGCTGGAGGCAGGGCCCCCCTAATCCTGGTCAGAATCTTAATTTCTATGTCTGGAGAACTGTCTGATGGAAGTTGTAGCAGCAAGTTTCTCAGAGAGCACCTTTTTCCTGATTGTTTTCTTTTGCAACTCACGTACCTGTGCCTCTAGGGTCACGGTCGATTTTCCATCCCATTTTCTCATGTCATCTCCATGGTCACGTAGGTAAAACCACAGGGTGGCACTGGGTATGTACCCATTATGTTGTCTTCCTTGCACAGAAGGACACTTACCCCTGATAGCTGAGACAGTGGTTTGTACAGGTGGGGAGGAAGATAAATTCTCTTTAAGTTGGTGGACCTCTTCAGAAAGTTTCTCCACAGCCGAGACGCAGGCCCGTAGGGAAGAGGAGAGACTTTCTTCATACTGCTGGAGTTGTTTAGCCACTTCATCCACTGTGGGTTCCTCATCTTCTTTTCAGGCCATTATTGCCAATGAGCTGGCATATGATGATGGTGCACTCCGTACAAACTTCCGCCACATGGGTCGTGTACACCTGACTTCATCTGGATCTGTGGATATTTGTCCGTTGCCTAGGTCTCTATAAATCACCTCCTGTTCAGCTAATTCCCTCAGGTACTGGATTCCCTTCTCCATAGTGGTCCACTTGCCTGGTAGACATACAAGTTCTTCCTTGAAGGGACACCTTTCTTTCACAGCTGAGAGGAGACGCCTCCAGAGGTTGTAAGATCGTGCTCCATCTCCAATTGCTTTGTCAGTGCCTGCATCTCTAGCAAGGGATCCCAGCCTCCTGGCTTCCCTGCCCTCTAATTCCAGACTATTGACTCCAGTGTCCCAGCACCGAAGCAGCCAGGTGACAAGCTGTTCACCTATACAATGACCAAAATCTTTTTGCACATCTCATACCTCATGCTTGTATAGGTTTTGGTTAGATACTGATGTTTTTGCGACATCTTCATCCTCCTGCTCCTCTGATGGCCTGGCCTTGTCTTCTCTATACTTCGACTTAGCAGAAGACTCTCTGCGTTCTAAATGACCTGACTCTCTATACCATTTTTTCACCTTGGTTACAGGTGCAACTGACACTGGTACAGTTTGTTTCCCTGGCTCAGCGCTGTGGCCCATTGTAGGGCTTGGAGTGGTCACTAGGCCTGTCTCAGGGGTTGAAGTGGCCGCAGGGTCTGTCACTGGGGCTATATTGTCATTCAGTGCAGCTTGGTAAGCATAGGCCAAGGCCCAGCATGTTGCAGTGATTTCTGTATGTCTGGTACTGCCAGGATTATGACACACCTCTTTCAAGCACTCTACCAGTTTTTTAGGATTTTTCAGGTGTTCAGGGGTAAATTTCCAAAGCACTTGTTATAAATGGCTCAGGATTCAAATTAGGATTAAATAAAAAAAAATAGGATTTATTGAAAGAATATCACAGAATCACAGAATTTCTAGGTTGGAAGAGACCTCAAGATCATCGAGTCCAACCTCTGACCTAACACTAACAGTCCCCACTAAACCATATCCCTAAGCTCTACATCTAAACGTCTTTTGAAGACTTCCAGGGATGGTGACTCCACCACTTCCCTGGGCAGCCTGTTCCAATGCCTAACAACCCTTTCAGTAAAGAAGTTCTTTCTAACATCTAACCTAAAACTCCCCTGGCTCAACTTAAGCCCGTTCCCTATAAGCCCATTAAGCCTATATAAAGGAATAGAGTTAAGCAAACAGCGCTGGGTGCACCGGGAGTCTCCGCTCCACCAGGACGCACACCAGTTACATCAAGCAGCTGATTTTTATGCTCCTAGACTAATACATATTCATTACTACTTCTAAAAAAAAAAGATTATTATAATTAGCTTCCAGGGTCCAGTCCCTCCTACTGGAGCATGCTCAGTCTCCTCTGGGGGTCTCTTCTGGGGGTCGCTAGGGGTCTTTCATGCTGAAGGCTCGTAGTCGGCTGAATATGAGCCAGCAGTGTGCTCAGGTGGCCAAGAAGGCCAACAGCATCCTGGCTTGTATAAGAAGCAGTGTGGCCAGCAGGGCTAGGGAAGTGATTGTCCCCCTGTACTCAGCTCTGGTGAGGCCCCACCTTGAGTACTGTGTCCAGTTTTGGGCCGCTCACTACAAGAAGGACATGGAGGTGCTTGAGCGAGTCCAGAGAAGGGTGACGAAGCTGGTGAGGGGCCTGGAGAAAAAGTCCTACGAGGAGCGGCTGAGGGAGCTGGGCTTGTTCAGCCTGGTGTAGTGTGGTTTACGTGGCAAGGTTTTGGTAGCAGGGAGCCATAGGGGTGGTTTCTGTGAGAAAGATCTAGAAGCTGCCCCATGTTTGGGAAGGGCCCCATTGTTTTCCAGATCCGAGCCAATAAGCGATGTTGTTTTGCGCCTCTGTGAGAGCATATTTAAGACAGGGAAAAAACGCTGCGCCACACAGCAGCCGGGAGAGTCAAGGGAGTGAGAGAACAGCCTTGCACCAAGGTCAGTGTAGAAGGAGGGGGAGAGGTGCTCCAGGCGCCGGAGCAGAAGTCCCCTGTGGCCTGTGGTGAGGACCATGGTGAAGCAGGATGTCCCCCTGCAGCCCATGGAGTACCACGGTGGAGCAGGGTTCCACGCTGCAGCCCGTGGAGGAGACCACGGTGGAGCAGGTGGCCCTGCACCGACGGAGGCTGCCGCCTGTGGAAGACCCCTGCCGGAGCAGATTCTGGGCCGGACCTGTAGCCCGTGGAGAGGAGCCCACGCAGGAGCAGGTGACCTGGCAGGAGCTGCTGCCCGTAGGGGAGCCAGGTTGGAGCAGTTTTCTCCTGAGGGATGGACCCCGTGGTACGGACCCATATCTGGAGCAGTTCTGAAAGAACTGCTGCCTGTGGGAAGCCCACGCCGGATCAGTTCATCAAGGACTGCATCCCGTGGGTGGGACCCCACAGCACAGGGGACGAGAGTGACTGAGAAGGAGCGGCAGAGAAGAAGTGCTGTAGACTGACCATAACCCCCATTGCCCCGTTCCCCTGCGCCGCTCGGGGGGAGGAGGTGGAAGAGGGTGGATGGGGGGAAGGTGCTTTTGTTTTTTTTTTTTTCCTTTGTTTTCTCACTTCTCTCGCTTGTTAGTTGTAGGCAATAAATCTTACTATCTCCTTATGCCGAGTCTGTTTTGCCCGTTACAATAATTACTGCGTGATTTTCTCGTCCTTATCTCAATCCTTGAGCCCTTTTCACATATTTTCTCCCCATTCCTCTTTGAGGAGGGGGAGTGAGAGAGCGGCTGTGGTGGAGCTCGGCTGCCCACTCGAGCGGAACCACGACACCTGGAGAAAAGGAGGCTCAGGGGCGACCTTATTGCTCTTTACAGATACCTTAAAGGAGGCTGTAGCAAGGTGGGGGTTGGCCTGTTCTCCCACGTGCCTGGTGACAGGACGAGGGGGAATGGGCTAAAGTTGTGCCAGGGAGTTTTAGGTTGGATCTTAGGAAGAACTTCTTTACCGAAAGGGTTGTGAGGCATTGGAATGGGCTGCCCAGGGAAGTGGTGGAGTCACCATCCCTGGAGGTCTTTAAAAGATGTTTAGATGTAGAGCTTAGTGATATGGTTTAGTGGAGGACTTGTTAGTGTTAGGTCAGAGGTTGGACTCGATGATCTTGAGGTCTCTTCCAACCTAGAAATTCTTATTCTGTGATTAGTACAAAAAATTATCTATATGTGCTCTCAGTAATGGAACAAGAGAATTGGCATTCCTCGTGGACCTTAATCCAACCCTGTTCTTGGCAAGAAGTATTAGACCCTGACAGGTTAGCTAGTAGGAAGAGGGGGCACAGAATACCCTGCTGATTAACAATCTAGTGAAATAATTAATGTTATTCTCTTCTCGTTTAATTATGGATTATTCACAAATATATTTTTATTAGATACCACAAAAGGAAGTGTCTGTGCAGTATTTTGACTTCATCTATGCTGTTCAGAAGGCCTTTTGTAAAGGGTTTAGGGAAACCTCTCCCTTCTCCCTTTATTTCTGAACATATTTTAAACAAATAAGGAGTTTTTACAATTTTATTAAGATCCGGTTCAACATGCTCAGAAATAGAAAGATTTATATTGATTTCATTAGGATTATATCAGGCTTAAATGCATAAGACTGCATTGCAATTTCCAAACTACATGTTCACTCAATATATTAGAGCAATGGGTGAACAATCAGCAATGATGAACCCTATTCAGATTCTAATATGTCTTTCTTCCTGTCTGTCATAATAGTTTATATCTATCAAAACATGTCATTTTACAGGATATTATCAGAAACAATAATAGGGAAAGGACTTTACACTACATGCGTTATTTTAAATAAAGTGAAAGTGAAGTGAATGAGAATATGTTTGTGTTATCTGGGAAATGCCAGACCCTGTAGTTCACTGACCAGCCCAATTATTTACATGTATTCATGCATCAGTACTGAGATGTGTGCTGGGGTCCCCTTGCAATACACATGCAAGAACAAAGTCATGTTCAAGAACATAGTAAGAAGGGACCTACTTCACTGACAATCCAAGTGCAGCATGGAGTTACTGTTCATACAAGTCTATGCAAATGTATGAAACGAATCCTATTTGGCTAATATCCAGCTGTATATTTTAACTACCAAACAACTCCTTTCCCATTAGAGGGTATAGTCATCACCTCTGCAAAGCTAGAGTGTCACTAGAGGCGCTAAAAAGAGACCAGATGAGCTTCCCTTCTGTTTCCTTGAGAAGTGTGATGCTGTGAAAAAACTACAGGCAGTGTGAGCTGGTGTTCAAACAGAGCTAACAGCACCATGAATTAAAACGCAGCATTCGTTTTAGCTCTTGTGCTAGAAGTCATCACATAAAGAGGAAACTCACAGTGATAAATGGACTCCTTCTGTGTAAATTACTATGGAAAGGGGAAAGAATATTAAAACCTAGTAGCAGTTTGGGATAGCATGGTCAAAATGGGACACTGTCTGGTCAGATTACAGTACCAGCCACGTGAACCATAGACTCATTTTCAGGTCATCTCCAATCTGTGCTGCTTATCTTCTGTGGGGTGTTATTAGTTTATGATAATCACACTCACTGCAGTTCTTTTACTGCTATTATAAAAAATACTTTTATGTTGGGTAGATGTATTATTTATTATGTGTTGGGAGGAAATGAAGTTGTTAGTTCTGAATGTTGTACAGCAGTTGGAGCTGAGCTGCACAGTTCCAGGTCCAAAGAACTCTGTCTCCTGTTTCATAATATTAGTGATTTATTCCCTGTGCTATTAAGCTGTTTGAATGATTCCATGCAGATCTTGGGGCCAGCATTTTATTTCTGCCATCTAAGCTAAAGCTATAACAGCAAGGGCTGACATTTTCTTTTCCTTCTTTTCTCACTATTTCTCACTAATTCTTTTTCTTTCTTTCTTTCTTTCTTTCTTTCTTTCTTTCTTTCTTTCTTTCTTTCTTTCTTTCTTTCTTTCTTTCTTTCTTTCTTTCTCTTTTCTTTCTTTCTTTCTTTCTTTCTTTCTTTCTTTCTTTCTTTCTTTCTTTCTTTCTTTCTTTCTTTCTTTCTTTTCTTTCTCACTTTTCTCACTTTCCCCACGTTAAATGAGACAAAATGTCCTATTGTTATTGTGGTGGTTTTACTCAGGTGGGCAGCCGAGCTCCACCACAACCGCTCTCTCACTCCCCCTCTCCTCAAAGAGGAAGGGGGAGAAAATACAACACAGAGAACTCGAGGTTTGAGATGAGAAAGGTTTAATTAAAGGGAAAGGGAATGGGGAGAAAAAGAAACAACAGAAACAGTAAGTCCATGCGGAAGCACAGAGAGAAGGGAAAAAATTATTCTCTACTTCCCATCAATGAGCGATGTTCGGCCACGTCCTGGGAAGCAGGGCCTCAAAATGCGTAGCAGTTGTTCAGGAGGAACAACACCCTCCCCCACGAGAGCCCCTCTTTTTATTGCTGAGTGTGACATCAGGTGTTATGGAATATCCCTTTGGTTGGTTTAGGTCAACTGCCCTGGTTATGTCCCCTCCCCATCACTTGCCCACCCCCAGCCTCATGGCTCTTGGGGGCTTGGAAGGAGTCCTGATGCTGTGCCAGCATTGTGCAGCAATAGACAGAACACTGGAGTGATACCAGTGCTGTTCCAGCTATGAGTGCAGAGCACAGCACTGTGTGGGCTGCTGCAGGGAAAAGGTGACTCCAGCTCAGACAGACCCAACACAGTTATGTGTAACAATTCTCATAGTTGTACATCATTTAAAGCAATCAAGGTGTTGTGCTGCCACTGAACGTATCACTTTGACTTCATCCCATTTAGTTTCACACCTATGAGGGACTACACTGATATGATTCTGCCTATCATTTTACCACTTTTTTTCTCTATTTGGGATGTATGTCTACCTCAAAAATACAAGAAAATGATAGGAAGCATCTTTCTGTGCAAAATTTAAGACAATTTACATAACACTGAATCTTCTAGAGAGGTCCCAGACAGAACTGCAGTGACTCTAATGGTGTTGCCTTATCTGCCCCAGCAATTTATTGCACCTAAAGAAGAATTTCACCTTACATTCCTTTCAGGAAGTGTCCTCAGTTGGGTAGGTGATAAAGTTAAGCATTCATTGACTTATGCCTTTTGAATTAATTCTTAAGGATCAACTGTGGATTTATAAGATTTTTTAATCTATTAAAGAACTATCCTAATATGAATACAATAGTCTCTTGCAAATTGTGTTGACTTCATTCATATTTCTGGAAGTACGCTGATGCAACTCAACTAAAATAGGACTCCACATCTGAATGGCATGGCCTTTTTTCAGACCAAGCTTTTTGAACAGCTATAGTCAAATTATGTTTTCTAAATATTAAAAATATTTGTTATAGTCAATAGGTTCAAATATAAAATAATTACTAGAAAACAAGATTGCAACTTTTTACTTAACAGTGAAATACCCTGAGTTTAAATTTCTAACTTTTTACTGAAAAATAAAGTTCTTTGATAATAATACTGGTAGGTTCTCCTCATATCAGGCATAATGTAGTATTTAATTTTGAAGTGTTTATAGAATATTTATGAGGATATTAGGAAAATATAAAAAGCCAAGCTAAAAATGATTAATTCTTTTCCCCAGAATCTAATTTCTTACTTTCAGCTACAGCTGTAACTAAACCTGGGTGGCATTTTCTGCCTCAGTGCTTTTTCTTTCTGTTTTTTTGTTTGTTTGTTTGTTTTGTTTTGTTTTGTTTTTCCACTGGGGGGAAAAAAAGGAAAAAAAGAAAGTGACACTGATGAATACTATAAATGCCTGATGATTTTACAGCTTTTTTTTCCTTCTAAAAGTGAAAAAATAAAGCTGTCAAGCAATAATAGGTCATTCTGTACATGTTTTCTAATGGTTGAAATGAACTTTTGGCTTCAATATTTATACATTTATAAATCTAAAAGATAAAAAAAAAAAATCTGCAAAATCAAGTCCTTGGATTTTTTTCAAAAGGTTGCTTTGTTTTGCTTTTTCCTTCATCCACAATGTACAAAAGTTGTGCTCACATTTGAGTATCAGTCAATGCTATGCTTATTTTGTAGGCTTCAGCTCATCTTAACTTAAAAGGCAAGATTCAGTTCACAAGTTAAAAGTCTAAATGAAAGTGTTTTTATGTACATAAATAAGTTTGCGTTTCAGTAAGCAAAGGTTTGAGGTTTCATTTGGTTGCCCAAACTCTGTGAGAAGGATCTCATGGTGATATCTGGAAATACAAGTGCTACAGTTTCCCCTTTTGTAACAAATGGCTTCTCCATAGCAAAGGAATACAAATTGCTTCATTCTTTCAATGTATATGCCACCAACCGTGCAATGAAATTCCTTAAATTGTGATAAAATTGCTTATTTCCTGAAGTGAACACAACAAACTAACAGACATAGTAATTTTTAGTAGATTTTGATTCAATTCAGTTTTCCAGATGTTTGCCTGTAATCAGCTTAGGAACTCAAATCTCAGAATGGTAATATTCACACAACAGCTGTTGCAAATTTTTATTTTGAATCACACCAATCTAGGATTGGATTTCTTTACAGGCAGCCTCAGTGTTACATGAGGAACTGAATGATTACATTAAAAAAAAAAAAAGTTCTGAACATTTAAACAGTTTTGGTTTTATATTATAGCCCCATTTTCAAGTTTGCTTTTTTTTTTCATGATTTGATGGACTTATTTTTCTTCACCATTCAGTGAATTTTGTTATTGAATATATTTTTTTTCAGCTAGTTTCATAATAAAAATGTATTTGAAGAAAATATTAGAGTAGCCATAACATCAGCTCTCTCTTACTGAGGACCTAACTTCATATCTCATATTGAGGACAGACTCCCTTCTTATAAAATTCGCCCCACAGCAGTACTTTTCCACTAACCATTCATTGGTCAAACAACTTTGCCTGGCAACAGCAAACACCCAGCAACTTCCATGCCTTAACGGCTGGAGAACAAGCAAACAGCTGGAGAACAAGCAAGACAGCAAGGCGTCTCCTGAATCACCCTTCTTTGTTGACATATATATACTATCAGAAAAGGTAACAAACAATCCTTTAAGTCTATTACTATCAATGTCCATGACTGGGGGAGCACAGGTGGCCTGGTTGAAGTGCTCCCATATCTTCCATGACTTATAACAGTCTCCATTTTCCATTCCTTTTCTTGATTACAAACACCGGAGAATTCCAGGGCTAGTTGTGGGAACAATATGTCTCGCTTTAAGTTGTTAAGCAACTCGGTCTTCGGGCCTTATGTATCCTAATCTTCCCGGATTGAAGAAAAATGTATCTATCTCCTTTTCAAGGCCAATAGGGCCTGGGTTAAAAGGCATGTCAACCCAGCAGATTATATGAGATTATATGAGTAATATCTCCTTAGAACACAAACTTAGAGATATAATAATCAATGAGATCTGGCATCCTTATTATAACATGAATTCATTGCTATAAACGATGTCACCAAAGTTGTTGATGTAAACTACAAAATCCACAGAACTGTAGATGGCAGGCCTGAGATCACGAAAAAAAGGAATTAAAGATTTACTAAATGTGACAGTGATGGTCTCTGGTTTTACAGTAATATATGCCATTATAGTGTATGTTTTGAAACATCCTGCTTGTTTTATGCTGAGGTTTCACAATGAAGGAGTCCGATCAGAGACCTTTAACTTGGATTTGTCTCAAGATACTCTGATTTTTTGCCTGCACTGATCCAGCCCCGTTTAAGCAGAAGTATATGCACCGCAGTGCTGCCCATCACTGTTGAGGACCATATGAATTTGCTTTAGTATGGCACCTACTGTCCTCAGAGATACAAACACGTCCTGCAGTATTTTGCCTGTAAAGTAGTTTTCAGACCTATAGCTCATTTACTGACCCACATTGCCTTTCATAAGGAGCAAAATATTAGAAGGCATTTCAGCCTTGGCTTCACAGCCTAATATTAGATAAGAATATTTAAAATGCCGAGGAAAGGCTTTTGTCCACAGTCTGAGGTCAGGTTTTGAAATCTTTGCAAACTCTCTCTCCGGGGAGGCTGTGTAGAGAGAGAGAGACATCCTTTCAACTCACCCTTGAATGCACTTTGAACAAGCAGCTGCTTTTACTGTAAGCATGTTATTAATGGTCTCTTTTCAAAAGCAGAGAGAGCACCCTGGAAAATGTTCTATTGTGGTGGTTTTACCATGCTGGGCAGCTAAACCCCACAACCGCTCTCTCACTCCCCCTCCTTTAGATGAGGAGGGGGAGAAGTAAAGCAAAGAACAACTCACGGGTTGAGATAAGGATCATTTAATTAAAGGGAAATAATAATAATAATTAAATAAAGACTACCATGAACTAAACAATTTAACTAAGGGGAAATAAAAGGGAAAGGGGAAAAGGGAGGGGAAAAGGAAAAATAAAAAGAAGGGAGGAAAACAAGCAAACAAAATAAATGAAGGCTATATGGAAGTGCAGAGGAAAGAAATTACTCTCTACTTCCCACAAATGAGCGATGATTGACTATGTCCTTGAAGCAAGGCCTCAACGCACGCAGCCGGTGTTCGAGAGGAGGACCGACGTCTTCTCAACGAGAGCCCACCCCTCCCCTCTTCTTCCTGTTTCCACCTTTTATTGCTGAGTGTGACACCACATGGTATGGAATATCCCTTTGGTTGGTTTAGGTCAGCTGCCCTGGTGATGTTTCTCTCCTCACTTTTTGCCCACCCCCTAGGAGGGTTAGAGAAAGGCCCAATGCTGTGCCACTGCTGCTCAGCAGTAGACACAACACTGGTGTGATAACACTGCTGTTCCAGCTACAAGTGCAGAGTACGGCACTGTATGGGCTGCTGCCGGGAAAGTTAACATTCCAGCCAGACCCAGTACATCTATTGATTTCAGCTTTCCTGTAGGCCCCCTTTAAGTATTGAAAGGCAGCAATGAGATCTCCCCAGAGCCTTCTCTTCTCCAGACTGAACATCCCCAGCTCTCTCAGCCTTTCTTCATAGGAGAGGTGCTCCAGCCCTCTGATCATCTTTGTGGCCCTCCTCTGGATGCATTCTAACAGGTCCACATCTTTCTTGTACTCGGGGACCCAGACCTGGACGCAGTACTCCAAGTGGGGCCTCACAAGGGCAGAGGGGGACAATCACCACCCTTGACCTGTTGGCCACGTCTCTCTTGATGCAGTCTAGGATACAGTTGGCCTTCTGGGCTGCAAGCACACACTGCTGGCTCATGTCCAGCTTCTCATCTATCAGAACCCCTAAATCCCTCTCCGTAGGGCTGCTCTCAATAGGTTCTTCTCCCAGTCTGTACTCATGCCTGGGATTGCCCCATCCCAGGTTCAGCACCCTGCACTTGGACTTGTTGAACCTTATTTGGTTCACATGGGCCCACTTCTCAAGCTTATCCAAGTCCCTTTGGATGGCATCCCTTCCTTCTGTTGTATTAACTACACCACTCAGCTTGGTGTCATCTGCAAACTTGCTCAGGGCGCACTCAATCCCATCATCTAGGTCATTGATGAAAATATTGAAAAGCACCGGTCCCAAGACAGACCCCTGAGGGACACCGGTTGTCACCGGCCTCCATCTGGACATAGAGCCATTTACCACTATTCTTTGGGTGCGACCTTCAAGCCAATTCCTTATCCACCAAATGGCCCACCCTTCAAATCCATATCTCTTCAATTTAGAAATCAGGATGTCATGTGGGACCGTGTCAAAAGCCTTACAGAAGTCCAGGTAGATTACATCAGTTGGTCTTCCTTTGTCAACTGATGATGCTGTCACTCCATCACAGAAGGCCACCAGATTGGTCAGGCATGATTTGCCCTTGGTGAAGCCATGCTAGCTGTCTCGGATCACCTCCTGGTCTTGCATGTGCCTTAACATTGCTTCCAGGAGGATCTGTTCCATGATCTTGCCAGTCACAGAGGTGAGGCTCACCGGTCTGTAGTTCTCTGGGTCTTCCTTCCTACCCTTTTTAAAAATGGGAGTGATGTATCCCTTTTTCCAGTCACTGGGGACTTCACCTGACTGCCATGACTTTTCAAATATGATGGAGAGTGGTTTGACAGCTACATCAGCCAATTCCCTCAGAACCCTGGGATGGATGTCATCAGTCCCCATAGACTTGCAGCTGTTCAGTTGTATCAGGAGGTCCCAAACCTGCTCTTCACTTACAGTGGGAGGGACTCTGCTCCCCCAGCCCCCACCTAGAGGCACCTAGAGGTTTGAAGACTTGAGAGATGTGGGAAGCCTGACTGCCAGTGAAGACTGAGGCAAAGAAGTTGTTAAGTACCTCAGCCTTCTCCATGTCTGTTGTTACCAGTCCTCCATCTACATTTTTCAGAGGTGGTACACTCTCCTTAGTCTTTCTTTCTGGCCAATGTACCTGTAGAATCCCTTCTTGTTATTTTTTGCATCCCTTGTCAAGTTTAGCTCTGTCAGTGCCTTGGCTTTCCTGATCCCATCCCTGCACATCCCGACAGTATTTCTGTACTCTTCCCAGGGCACATGGCCCTGTTTCCAATACCTATGCAGTTCCTTCTTTTGCCTAAGTTTGACCAGAAGGTCCTTGCTCAGCCATGCTGGTTTCCTGCCTTCCTTGCTTGATTTATTGCACATGGGGATGGAGAGCTCTTGAGATCTAAGAAAAATATCCTTAAAGAGTTGCCAGCTCTGATCAGATCTTCTTTCCTTAAGGACAGTGTCCCACAGGATCTCATCCACTAATTCTTTGAATAACTGGGAGTTTGCTCTTCTAAAGTTGAGGGTTCTGACTTTGCTCTTTGCCAGGCCCACATCCCTCGAGATCACAAACTCAACCAGGGTGTGGTTACTGCAACCCAGACTGCCTCCAATCTTAACCTCTTTAATGAGGTCATCCACACCGGTGAACACCAGATCCAGAAACGCTTCTCTGGTTGTTTTGTCTAATACCTGGATGAGGAAGTTGTCCTCAATGCACTCCAGGAGTCTCCTGGATTGCTTACTGACTGCTGTGTAGCTTTCCCAGCAGATATCTGGGTGATTGAAACATTCTACAACATATTTTTATATAATAATATTCTTGCAGAAGAATCCATAAGTAAGAAATTGTGAACAATTTGAAATATGATTTTTTTTTTTACTTTTTCTTTTTTTGATTTTTTTTTTGGTTATAGTTGCTACTAATTAATTATATCACACAGAGTAAAGCTTGTTTCCAAACATTTTTGCTTGTGGCCTAAAAAGAAGTCTGGGTCAAAAGGCAAGTTCAGGTCAACAGGGGGCATAACAGCAAAAGCCTTAGATGGCTGTAGCAGCAGAGGGGCCCACGGCGTAGCAGTCGGATCAGTAAAGGAGCCTGCAGCTCCCTCATTGTCTGGCAAGCCACATGTTTGTGATTGTGGATCCACATGGCTCATTAGATGATGGTTTTTTTTCTACTGTTCCAGACTGAACCTCATTTCACATTTTCCTGCTCATATTTCTAAAGTCTCCAGGTTCCTTTGTGTAATTTCTTCATCTTTTCTGTAATTTGCACACAGAAATCTCAGCAGACTCATAACTCATGAAGTTATGTCATCAATAAAGAAGCAGGAAAGAGGAATGAAAAGGAACAGGCTAGCGGAACGGAGACCAGGACAGGAACAGGCACATTGATTGCCTCATGAAGATAGGTTCAGCCAGACTCAGCAAACCTCTCAGAGAAGCTCATAGAGAAAGTCGCTGGAAATAGGTGCACCGGAGCTGGAGAGAAGCTCAGGCTGAGAGAAGCGGACCCGCGCACACAACTGCTTCTCGCTGGTAAGCAGTTGCGCATTATGGGTGTTATAAATGAGGTCTCAACTCAATCTGAATTTTGTAATATTTATAAAACAAATATTTCTAAAAGCTATAAAAGGCAAGTAAACAGTGCTGGGTGTGCGGGGAGTCTACGCTCCACCAACATGCACACACGAACATCAAACATTCTAAATATACAGAACATTGCTTTACATACTAAACACAAGTATGCCTATACATACATAAAATCAGGAAAGGTAACAAACAATCCTCTAAGTTCCATGACTTACTAAACTCGAGTACACCTATACATATGTACGATCAGAAAAGGTAACAAACGATCCTTTAAGTTCCATGACTTAACAGTCTCCATTTTCCATTCCTTTTCTTGATTACAAACAAGTCTCCATTTTCCATTCCTTTTGAACAATATGTCTCGCTTTAAGTTGTCAAGCAACTCGGTCTTCAGGCCTTATGTATCCCATTCTTCCCGGATCGAAGAAAAACATATCCATCTCCTTTTCAAGGCCAATAGGCCTGCGTCAAAAGGCACGTCCAGGTCAACAGGGGGCGTAACAGCAAAAGCCTTCGATGACTGTAGCAGCAGAGGGGCCCATGGCATAGCAGTCGGATCAGTAAAGGAGCCCGCAGCTCCCTCACTGTCTGGCAAGCCACATGTTTGTGATTGTGGCTCCACATGGCTCTTTAAGACCTCAGAGACTGCTCGCCAGGTGCCGAGCAATCCCACTGCAACCTTGTCGTTTTTAGTTGCAGAGTCCCACACCTTGACCTCAGTTGGGTCCCATATTTCAGTCTCATAATCTGTCCGATTGTTAATAAGGAGAATAAGCTGTAAGGTTACCAGGACAGTCTTTGTTCCTAAGGACGTATGATTCCCCATAATGTGCAACTGCTTACCAGCGAGAGGCAGTTGTGTGCACGGGTCCGCTTCTCTCAGATCGAGCTTCTTTCCAGCTCCAGTGCGCCTGTTTCCAGCGACTTTCTGTATGAGTTTCTCTGAGCATTTTGCTGAGTTTGGCCGAACCTATCTTCATGAGGCAATCAATGTGCCTGTTCCCGTCCTGGTCTCCATTCTGCCAGCCTGTTCCTCTTCACTTCTTTTTCCTGCTTCTTTATTGATGTAACTTCATCGTGTTGCCTTTTTCTTTATCTTGAGGGCAGGCTCCCCTCTTATACCCTTCTCTCCACAGCAGTTCTTTTCAAAACAACTTTTAATTGGTAACAACAACAGCAAACACCCAGAAACATCCATGCCTTAACGGCTGGAGAACAAGAGAACCATCTGGAGAACAAGAAACCGGAGACTGCATGGAGTCTCCTGAATCACCCTTCTTTGTTCCCTCTAAACTCTTTTATATTCCTGATGGCCTGGTCGTTAAGAGTCTAATGTTATCTCAACCATGGGGCTTTCCAACCCCCATGGCCACATTCCCAAATCTCCCCCTTCTTTATTAATATCAACCATTTTCTCGACACAAATTACCACTCCATATATAACAGGTTCTGCTTCACTTTTTTATATATGGAGTGTTAATATGGAGTGGAAATATAGAAACCCTTGAAGCAAATGGATTGGCAAAAAACAACAGCATCACTTCTGACTTAAATGACTGTCAGAATCCATACCCTAGTGGTATGGATCTTATAACTGTTATTAATATTATTTGTTCAATAACTGTTGCCTAACTATCACCATAGCTATACTCCTAACTCCAAGGACAAACATTAACATTATCACACCATTTGCCCCTGTGACACTTTCATGGATTTTATCTTTTCTTGTTGTTTAACTTACATTTTCTTCAGTCCAATATTTTTTAAATACCTGCCACAAAGTCAGATTCAATTATACCTGTTTAACTCCTAAAGTGTTTTTATAGGTTCCTAATATTATGTATCTAAATTTCTTTGCATTCACCATCCAGATTCACCGCCTGTTAAACCTCACCTCACCAGTGAACTAGGAAAGTATTGCATGTTTTGAGAAATAGGCTAGTGATGTACCTTATTTCACAGTGCAAATTAAAATGGCATGAAGAATCGGGAAATTTGACAACAGTGTCTTTGCTTACCCTGTGAGACCATTCTTTGGGAAAAGGTGCATAAAGTGAAATAGCTCCATGAAAGAAGAACACAGACTAAATTGGCTGGGGTTAACAGTTAGGAAAAAGCAGGACATAGAAAGGACAAGTCAGTATGCAAATGCTCATTAAACTTAGCAGAATCAGGTACCTAAATCTCACTTTAGCTTTTGTAAATATTCCTCCAAACTTCTGCATAGTGTAAGCAGCAGCATGTCAGATAGCTTGGACACATCAGATTCAGGATAATGCCAACTGGGCAATTACAGCATTTCAGTATCATGAACCTGGGGTAGAATATAGGTCTTCTGAGTTCAGAACTAAAGGGATGCTGTGGACAGAGAAGGCATAGGGGCTGTTGAGGACTCCTTTATGATTAACGATTACTGGACAGACCCAAAACTTGAAATGACCAGACAGACCAGTGTCCAGTAAGTGACAGACCATATAATTACCAAATTTCAGAGTATAAAACTAGCAGACTGCTTCCAATTATAATGTGAAAGGGCAACTTCACAGTTGTGCCACTTAGTAGTGCTGGGGAAAGGCAAAGGAAAATGTGTTAAAGGCCTAATGAGGTGTGTGGGTGGAAGTTACTGCCATAGTTTATGGCTGTTCAGGTTGTTAGTTCCTACAGTGTGTCACTATTTGTTATATATGGAGTGGTAATTCGTGTCAAGAAGATAGTTGATATTAATAAAGAAGGGGGAGATGTGGGAGTGTGGCCATGGGGGTTGGCAAGCCCCGTGGTTGAGATAACATTAGACTCTTAAAGATAAGGCCATCAGGAATATAAAAGAGTTTAGAGGGAACAAAGAAGGGTGATTCAGGAGACTCCATGCAGTCTGGGGTTTCTTGTTCTCCAGCTGTTAAGGCATGGAAGTTTCTGTGTGTTTGCTGTTGTTACATTCAAAGTTGTTTGACCAATGAAAAGTTGTTTTGAAAAGAACTACAAACGTGGAGAGAATTGAAACTGCAACCTGAGTGGGACGGACTGTTCCAAGTGCTCCTGACTACTGAGACAACAGTAAGAATGGCTGAGAAAGGTTGGACTCATACCTAGGTAAAAGCATCAGTTAACCCTGATACCTGAGAGACTGCATTAACAAAGACTTTTAAGGTTAAAACTGTTAAAACTATCTATTGTGAACCTTTAACTTCTCCTTATATGAATTCTTAATGAATTAATGAGTAAAAGGGATTTAATTACACAGAATTGGCGTGTTTCCAGGGAACACTCTCTGGAAGTGGGAGAAAAAGAAAGGGCATTCAGTCCCCACCAGAAGAATCCTTATTAGTTTGTGATTTTTATTGTTTATCTTAATTATTATTTCTTAGTTATTAGAGGGGTGTATATATACATAGAAACGATGTGTTTTAAGTTTATCTTAGTAATAACTATTCTCAATGGATTAATGATAGGATGGAGGGAAAAATCAGCATTTCCAATTAATCCAGAACATCTCTTGAGTTCTATCAAAATAATTGTTAGATTTGCACTTAGATGCCTAGGGAGACTGAAGAGACCTTGTCCCTGATTGCTATTTCCAGCAGCAACTGTGTCTGGATTCTCTAGGTTTCTAAAAATGACAGATCATACTCAGTCCCAGGAAGGAATAGATTTTGAAGTTGAGTTCCCTACACATAGTCCTGGCACAAATATACTGTGTTATCAAAGGTGCCTTTTAAATAACATTGATAGAAAACTCAAGGGGCAATATTACTGGGTGTGGAAATATCCAAGAAAAAGGGAAGAATCTGTACTGTACTGAATATGCACACCAGATACAACATGAGAATCCTGTAAACGGATGGCCTGTCCTGAATGGCAAGGAGTGGTACTGGCTATGTGGCAATAAAGCCAGGAAGTTTTTGCTGCTAGGATGGAAGGGAGCTTGCACCCTAGAGGCAATAATTCCAAATGTAACTATTATTGAAGACCCACAAAGCCAAAGCCCCCTTGAGACCACACACAGAATTAAGCAGACTCCAGATAATCCTCTAGTAAAATTCTCAAGCATTTCACAGTTTTGCAAGGTGTTTTTTACCTTGGTTAGGGGTGAGCGAATTAGAAAACACTATTGTAAATAGCTATAATTGAAGAACTAGAAAATAAGTTAGATAAGTTTGCAAAAATAGTACTCTAGAATCGAATGGCATTAGATTTATTAATAACCTCATAAGGATGAGCATGTACTGTAATTAATACCAGTTGCTGTATATATGCAGATCAAATGGAACGAATTTGACTGATCTAAGAAAAAGATCTGGAAAACAAAACAAAAACAAAAAAAAAAAAAAAAACACAACAAGATCCTATATAGAGTAGCTCAAGATGACAATTCCTGGGGATTTAGAAACATTTGGGAGAAACTAATTTCGTGACTATCTGAATAGAATTGGCTCAAACAACCATTTGTTGGTATTGTAATAATAATGGCATTGTGTATCTGTCATCCCCCATGACATCCGAAGAAGAATATTGCACCTTAATGTTGGAAAAACTCAAAAATGCGGTATGCGAAGAGGTGTAAAAACAACAGTAGGAGTTAGAAAAGAAGAGGGGGAAATTATGAGAAACAAAGTTGTGTTTTTGCAGTAGAGAATTACTTTTCTGTATTCCAAGGTAGTTGTGTACTCAAAATAAGGAGAAATGCTAAGTAGATAAGTGGACAGTAGAAGGCCTCACTGTTCCAAAATAAGGTAGAAGCTTGAGAAAAACAGAATGAGCAGTGTGAGAACAGTAAAACAAAGATCACAAGTTCTCAAAACATAAGAATGGAGCAACTGAAGGGTTGAAAAAAAGAAAAATTGTACATATATGGTATAGCATCGAGTAGCTTGTGAACCTGTAGCATTCAACCAATGAGGAAACAGGGGAGGTGATCAGGCGTTGGGTAATAGGGAATAAAAGGTTATGATTTGTTTACAGAAATGTGCTGCTGATTGACAGGATGCCCCCCATTGCAATCGCAAATAAAATAGCTTCACAGAAGATCCTGTCTGAAGAAAATTATTTGAGATTTTTCTCACATTATGTAACAAAAGAAAAATTAGAGTAGCAAATTCAGTCCTAACAATTCTGACATAGTATCTCCTGCTGAGCTGTCACCACCTAGCAAATTCGTTGCAATGTTCCTTGTTGTAATTCAGGTTAAAGTCATAGGTGCATAGCTGACTATCTTTAAATGATATGTACTTGGTTGAACGCATTTATTTCTTAAGCAAGGCAAATCATGGGTAATCAAAATTATTTGCTTTCATCAAATTAATGGAATCACAGTATCTTTTAGGATGGAAACAACCTCAGGAGACCTCTAGTTCCTGCTCAAAGTAGGGTCAACCTTTAAGTTAGACCAGTTCATCAGGCCTTTGTCCAGTCTGATCTTGAAAATCTCCAAGAACTGAGACTGCATAAATTTTCTGAGCAACCTTTTTCAATGTCTGACAGCTCTCCTGAGAATTATTTTATTTATAACAAGGCAGACCCTTCCTTGTTTTAGTTTGTGCTCATTGTCTGATATCCATTCATCATGCGTCTCCATAAAGAGCCTGGTTCCATCTTCATGATAAATTCTACTGTTTTAAAATTAGTAGTTCAGTTTGGAAAGTGCTAAATTTCTGCATAAAACATTTATTAATTTCAAAACATTTTTAATACTTTTGTTTCAAAATGGCATATTACTATTAAACAAATGAAAAAGAAAATAAAATTGTATAGTGTGGGTGAGGTTAAACATTTTATTTTAGTTAAAAAGAAAGTGTTGGGTTTTTTTTGTTTTTCTATTGGCCCCTAAAATGAAAAAGTGTATATTCACAAAGTTCTAGGTAAGCTTTAAGTTTATAGTGATTTAGGAACTGCTGGTGGAAAATTGGTAGAAGTTCTTTTCTGTCAACTAAAGAAAATAATACAACCTTCAATCTACAAGAAGAGCTGTGATTTGGAAAATACAACATGATAGAAATGGATTATGGTGACATTCCATTCGGATATATGACTTCACTGTTTCTGTAAGCCTTGTCCTTTTAATATGGATTTAATAAAGTCAGGAAACACAAGGAACTCATAGCACCATGTCCAGGTGCTTCTTGAACACTGCGAGGGAAGGTGACTCCACCACCTACCTGGGCAGGCCATTCCAGCACCTAACCACTCTTTTAGAGAAAAAATTTTTCCTGATATCTAATCTAAATCTCCCCAGGTGCAACTTGTGGCCATTTCCTCAAGTCCTATCATTAGTTACCTGAGAGAAGAGGCCTACCCCCTCCTCATCACAACTTCCCTTCAGGAAGTTGTAGAGTGCAATGAGGTCTCCCCTGAGACTCCTCTTGTCCATACTAAACAACCCCAGTTCCCTCAGCCGCTCCTCATAACACTTGTGCTCCAGACCCCTGTACTGGGTCTGGCTGGGATGTTAACTTTTCCTGCAGCAGCCCATACAGTGCTCAAAAGAGAGTACTTCAAGGATCCAAAAGGGTACCGGTGGGCTTTTGGCATAGCTGCTTTGAGCACAGAGAAGATTAGGCAGCTGTCTACCGTTCCTGGCCTTTCAGAAGACCCTTCCGTTGTAGGATTGCTGAAGGCTGAAGAACAGCAGGTACCAATCGCTACCACAACGGTGCACCAGCTGCTGCAACCGCACCAACCGAGACTCCCTGATTCCTATCCATGAGTTGGTTCATCATCTGGAGAGCCAAGGAGTGATCAGCGAGACTCATTCACCCTTTAATAGTCCTATATGGCCAGTGTGAAAGTCTAATGGCGAGTGGAGGCTAACAGTGGACTATCGGGGCCTGAATGAAGTCATGCCACCACTGAGTGCTGCAGTGCCAGACATGCTAGAACTTCAGTACGAACTAGACTCAAAGGCAGCCAAGTGGTATGCCATAATTGATATTGCTAATGCATTTTTCTCCATCCTTTTGGCAGCAGCATGCAGGCCGCAGTTTGCTTTCACTTGGAGGGGTGTCCAATACACCTGGAATCGACTGCCCCAGGGGTGGAAACACAGCCCTACCATTTGCCACGGACTGATCCAGTCTGCACTGAAACAAGGGTGAGGTGTTTGTAGCTCGATGGGCCCATGAAACATCAGGACATCTGGGGAGGGATGCCACATACAGATGGGCTTGTGATCGAGGGGTGGACTAGACAATTGAGGCGATCACACAGGTTACCCATGAGTGTGAGACCTGTGCTGCAATCAAGAAAGCCATAAAGGTAAAATCTCCCTGGCACAGGGGAAGGTGGCTAGGGTTTCAATATGGTGAGGCCTGGCAAATTGACTACATCGGACTGCTCCCACAAACCCACCAAAGCAAATGGTACATACTCACCATGGTAGAAGCAACTACTAGGTGGCTGGAAACATATCCAGTAAACCATGCCATGGCCCGAAACGCTGTCTTGGGCCTAGAAAGGCAAGTGCTATGGTGTCATGGTACACCAGAGAGAATTGAGTCTGACAACAGGAGTCATTTCTGAAACAATCTTGTCACCTCCTGGGCCAGGAGACATGGCATTGAGTGGGTGTACCACATCCCTTATCACCCACAAGCCTCTGGGAAGGTTGAGAGGTACAATGGACTGTTAAAGACTATGTTAGGAGCATTGGGTGCTGGGACTTGGAAACAATGGGACATAAATCTACCAGAGGCCACTTGGCTAGTTAACAACAGGGGATCTGACAGCCGTGCTGGTCCTACCGAAACAAAACCCCTACACACAGTGAAAGGAGCTAAATTCCCCATAGTGCATGTAGGAAAGAAAATGGGGAAGGCAGTGTGGGTTGCTCCTGCCTTGGGAAAAGGCAAACCCACTTGCCCACAAGGACCAGGATACACCTGGTGGGTCATGCAAAAGAATGGGGATATCAGGTGCGTGCCTCAAGGAGATTTAACCTTGAGAGAAAACTAATCTGTAATCTAAGTTATGTGTTGTAGGAAGACGCTTCAGGATCAACAACAGGTCAATTTTGCAAGGAGCTGGGCAAGTGCAACAAAGACTTGAGCTAAGCTGGTGCTGGAGTCCAGACATCCAAATCCACCTGCCCTGAGTGGCCACTTTGGCAGTTGAAGACCAAATCGTCAACAGTTCTTATGAACATTTTCTGAGAAAGACCTATAGAATGAAAAGATATACCTGCCTATTAATCTGTTAAAGGACAAGGAATAATGGTGATGAGAATACTTATATGCTAAAGTATGGGGGATCTGAGAATGACACAAATGTGTACTGGGTCTGGCTGGAATATTAACTTTCCCTGCAGAAGCCCATACAGTGTTGTACTCTGCACTTGTAGCTGGAACAGCAGTGTTATCACACCAGTGTTGTGTCTACTGCTGAGCAGTGCTGGCACAGCATCGGGTCTCCCTCTAACCCTCCTAAGGGGTAGGCAAAAAGTGAGAAAGGAACATCACCAGGGCAGCTGACCTAGACCAACCAAAGGGATATATCCATACCATGTGATGTCACACTCAGCAATAAAAGGTGGAAACAGGAAGAAGAGGGGAGGGGGGGTGGGCTCTCGTTGTGAAAACGTCGGTCCTCCTCCCAAACACCGGCTATGTGCGTTGAGGTCCTGCTTCAAGGATGTGGTCAAGCATCGCTCATTTGTGGGAAGTAGAGAGTAATTTCTTTCCTCTGCACTTCCACATAGATTTTAATTGTTTTGTTTTGTTTTGTTTTGTTTTGTTTTCCCTTTCCCCCTCCCTTTTCCCCTTTCCCTTTTTTTTCCCCTTAGTTAAATTGTTTAGTTAATAATAAACTTTCCTTAATCATTATTTTTTCCCTTTAATTAAATTATCCTTATCTCAACCCATGAGTTGTTCTTTGCTTTACTTCTTCCCTTCCTCATCTAAGGAGGGGGAGTGAAAGAGCGGTTGTAGCGTTTACCTGCCTAGCACAGTAAAACCACCACAGCCCCTCACCAGTTTTGTTGCCCTTCTCTGGACACGCTCCAGGGCCTCGATGTCCTTCTTGTAGTGAGGGTCCCAAAACTGAACACAGTACTCGAGGTGCGGCCTCATCAGAACAGAGTACAGGGGGATGATCACCTCCCTGCTCCTGCTGGCTACACTATTTCTAATACAGCCCAGAATGCCATTGGCCTTCTTGGCCACCAGAGTTCACTGCCGGATCATGGTCAGTGGATCATCGATCAACACTCCCAGGTCCCTTTCCTCTTCACAGTCTTCTAGCCACTCTGCCCCAAGCCTATAGCGCTGCATGTGGTTATCATGGCCAAAGTGCAGGACCCGGTACTTGGCCTTGTTAAACCTCATCCCATTCACCTCAGACCAGCAGTCCAGTCTATCCAGATCCCTCTGAAAGGCCATCCTACCCTCAGGCAGATCGACACTACCTCCCAATTTGGTTTCACCTGCAAACTTACTGAGGATACACTCAATCCCCTCATCTAAGGATGCCGAGGTGATCGGCTCCAGGGCGGACGTGTTCTGTAGCGGAGTGGGGGATCGGACAGGCAGGGCTAATTTTTCCAGCATCGAGCTTACTTGAGGGAGCCGCCAGGACCCGGCAGCCCTCGTGAGGGAGGCTGACGAGGCGCAGGCAGAGCCAGCAGCACCCCCTCCCCAAGCTCCCCCTAGGGAGCGCGAGCAACCAGGAGCACGGCGAACAGGGCGGGCAAACAGGGCGTGGCACGTCAGAAGGGAGTGGCGCGGCAGTTCGCACAGGCAGGGCGAGCAGGAAGGGCAGATCATTCCACCCTGCCCATACGAACACCTCCTGTAATGACAGCCTCACATTAGCTAGGCTGCAATGGTCTCCACCAGTCACGGTGTGCTCTCCAGGAAGACAGTACACACCCAGACCGACTACCCATCCAAAAATGCAGCAGTTCAGTTCACTGGATGTGGGGAGTGTCTGAGCCTGTTGCTGCCATCGGCAGGAGGAAGAGAAACTGTGTGCATGAGGTGCGAGCAGGTGGATGACCTGGTCCGCATGGTGACCGAGCTCAAGGAGGAGGTGGAGAGGTTGAGGGATATCAGGGAGTGCGAGCGGGAGATAGACTGGTGGAGCAACTCCCTCAAGGAGAGGTACCGGGGTGAGACACCCCAAATGGGGGTGGACCCCCTGCCCTGTTGCTGTCAGGCAGAGGGAGTGGACCTGGGAGTTGAGGAGGAATGGAGACAGGTCCCTGCTCAACCTCACAGGTGATGCCCTCCCCTTCCGGCCCCGCCTTCCCAGGTGCCCTTATACAACAGGTTTGAGGCCCTGGAGCTTGAGACACCTGTGGGTGAGGATGACGTAGGAAGCCTACCCAGGAGGATGCCTAGGGCGAGGAAGTCAACTCCACGCCTCAGGACTGCCTCCACCAAAACAGAAAGAAGGGTGATTGTTGTAGGTGACTCTCTTCTCAGGGGAACAGAGGGCCCTATTTGTCAGCCTGACCCTACCCGTAGGGAAGTCTGCTGCCTCCCTGGGGCCAGGGTCAGGGACGTTGCCAGGAAGCTTCCCAACCTGGTTCGCCCCTCTGACTATTATCCTCTTTTGATAGTCCAGGCTGGCAGTGACCACGTTGAAGAGAGAAGCCTCAAGGCTATCAAACGGGACTTTAGGGGGCTGGGACGATTAGTGGAGGGAGGGGGAGTACAGGTGGTGTTTTCGTCTATCCCTACTGTGGCAGGGAAGGGTACAGACAGGACATGGAAAGCCCACCTGATAAACACATGGCTCAGAGGCTGGTGCCAGCACAGAAATTTGGGGTTTTTTGACCATGGGGCGCTTTACTCGGCACCCGGCCTGATGGCTGAAGACAGGTCCCTATCTCTAAGGGGAAAACGGATCCTGGGATCCGGAGCTGGCGAGGCTCATTGAGAGGGCTTTAAACTAGGTAAGATGGGGGATGGGGCTGAAACAAGGCTTGTTGGAGCTGTGCCAGGGGGAACAATGGCAAGTCCGGGAGATAAGGCAATGGCCTGGCTGAAGTGCATCTACACTAATGCACGCAGCATGGGTAACAAACTGGAGGAGCTGGAAGCCATCGTGCAGCAGGCAGGCTACAACTTGGTTGCCATCACGGAGACGTGGTGGGACCACTCTCATGACTGGAGTGTTGCAATGACTGCCTATAAGCTCTTCAGAAGGGACAGGCAGCACAGAAGGGGTGGTGGTGTGGCTCTCTATATTAGAGAGTCTTTCGATGTTGTGGAACTCGAGGCTGGGAATGACAAGGTTGAGTCCCTTTGGGTTAGGATCGGCGGGAAGGCCAACAAGGCTAGCATCCTGGTCGGGCTCTTTTATAGACCACCAAACCAGGATGAGGAGACGGACGAGGAGTTCTACAGGCAGCTGACAGAAGTTGCGAAATCATCGGCGCTTGTACTCGTGGGGGACTTCAACTTCCCTGACATATCCTGGAAGCACAACACAGCCCAGAGAAAGCAGTCTAGGAGGTTTCTGGAGAGCGTGGAAGATAGCTTCCTGACGCAGCTGGTTAGTAAGCCTACCAGGGGTGGCGCCCCGCTAGACCTTCTCTTCACAAACAGAGAAGGACTGGTGGAGGATGTGGTGGTCGGGAGCTGTCTTGGGCAGAGTGACCACGAAATGAAAGAGTTCTCTATTCTTGGCGAGGCCAGGAAGGGGACCAGTAAAACCGCTGTAGTCCAGGAAAGCTGGGCACTCTTCAAGAAGGAAATCTTAATGGCGCAGGAGTGGTCTGCCCCCACGTGCCCAAACCTGAGCCGTCGTGGAAGAAGACCGGCCTGGCTCAACACAGAGTTGCGGCTTGAGCTTAGGAGAAAAAAGAGGGTTTATAATCTTTGGAAAAAAGGGCGGGCCACTGAGGAGGACTATAAGGATGTTGCGAGGCTGTGCAGGGACAAAATTAGAAAGGCCAAAGCTCATCTGGAGCTCAATCTGGCTACTGCCGTTAAAGACAACAAAAAATCTTTTTACAAATACATCAACGCTAAACGGAGGACTAAGGAGAATCTCCATCCTTTACTGGATGCGGGGGGAAACCCTGTTACAAAAGATGAGGAACAGGCGGAGGTGCTTAATGCCTTCTTTGCCTCAGTCTTTAGCGACAATACCGGTTGTTCTCTGGATACCCAGTACCCTGAGCTGGTGGAAGGGGATGGGGAGCAGAATGTGGCCCTCACTATCCATGAGGAAATGGTTGGCGACCTGCTACAGCACTTGGATGTGCGCAAGTCGATGGGGCCAAATGGGATCCACCCGAGGATACTGAGAGAACTGGCGAAGGAGCTGGCCAAGCCGCTTTCCATCATTTCCATCAGTACTGGCTATTGGGGGAGGTCCCAGTTGACTGGCGGTGTCATGGTTTAACCCGTCTGGCAGCTAAATACCACGCAGCCGTTCGCTCACCCTCCCCCCTCCCTCTCTGGGACGGGGGAGAGAAATGGAAAGTGAAGCCCGTGAGTTGAGATAAAGACAGTTTAATAAGACAGGAAAATAATAATAACAAAATAATAATAACAATAATAACAATAATGTTACAATGGTGATAATAGGAAAGTAATAATAATATGTACAAACAAGTGATGCACAATGCAATTGCTCACCACCCGCTGACCGATGCCCAGCTTAACCCCGAGCAGTCCGGCCCCCTCCCCCCGGCTAGCCACCCCTATATATTGTTTAGCATGACATCAGATGGGATGGAATACCCCTTTGGCTAGTTTGGGTCACCTGTCCTGGGTCTGTCCCCTCCCAGCTCTTCCTGCACCCCCAGCCTGCCTGTTGGCAGGACAGAGCAAAAGGCTGAGATGTCCTTGGCTTGGTATAAGCACTGCTCTGCAACAATTAAAACATCGGGGTGTTATCAGCACTCTTCTCATCCTAAGCCAAAACACAGCATTCCACCAGCTACTAGGAAGAAAATTAATTCTGTTCTAACTGAAACCAGGACAGGCGGCTAGCAAACGTGACGCCCATCTACAAGAAGGGCCGGAAAGCAGACCCAGGGACTATAGGCCTGTCAGTTTGACCTCAGTGCCAGGGAAGCTCATGGAGCAGATTATCTTGAGTGTCATCACGTGGCACTTAAAGGGCAAGCAGGCGATCAGGCCCAGTCAGCATGGGTTTATGAAAGGCAGGTCCAGCTTGACGAACCTGATCTCCTTCTATGACAAAGTGACGCGCTGGGTGGATGAGGGAAAGGCTGTGGATGTGGTCTACCTTGACTTCAGCAAGGCTTTTGACACCGTCTCCCACAGCAATCTCCTCAAGAAACTGTCTGCTCTTGGCTTGGACTGGCGTACGCTTCGTTGGGTTAGAAACTGGCTGGATAGCCGGGCCCAAAGAGTCGTGGTGAATGGAGTCAAATCCAGTTGGAAGCCGGTCACTAGTGGCGTTCCCCAGGGCTCGGTGCTGGGACCGGTCCTCTTTAATATCTTCATCGATGATCTGGATGAGGGCATTGAGTGCACCCTCAGTAAGTTCACAGATGACACCAAGTTAGGTGCGTGTCGATCTGCTCGAGGGTAGGAAGGCTCTGCATGAGGATCTGAATAGGCTGGACCGATGGGCTGAGGTCAACTGCATGAAGTTCAACAAGGCCAAGTGCCGGGTCCTGCACCTGGGGCGCAATAACCCCAAGCAGAGCTACAGGCTGGGAGAGGAGTGGTTGGAAAGCTGCCTGGAGGAGAAGGACCTGGGAATATCGGTTGATAGTCAGCTGAATATGAGCCAGCAGTGTGCTCAGGTGGCCAAGAAGGCCAACAGCATCCTGGCTTGTATAAGAAGCAGTGTGGCCAGCAGGGCTAGGGAAGTGATTGTCCCCCTGTGCTCGGCTCTGGTGAGGCCGCACCTCGAGTACTGTGTTCAGTTTTTGGCCCCTCGCTACAAGAAGGACATGGAGGTGCTTGAGCGAGTCCAGAGAAGGGTGACGAAGCTGGTGAGGGGTCTGGAGAACAAGTCTTACGAGGAGCAGCTGAAGGAGCTGGGCTTGTTCAGCCTGGAGAAAAGGAGGCTCAGGGGCAACCTTATCGCTCTCTATAGGTACCTTAAAGGAGTCTGTAGCGAGGTGGGGGTTGGTTTGTTCTCCCACGTGCCTGGTGACAGGACGAGGGGGAATGGGCTTAAATTGAGCCAGGGGAGTTTTAGGTTAGATGTTAGGAAGAACTTCTTTACTGAAAGGATTTTGAGTCATTGGAACAGGCTGCCCAGGGAAGTGGTGGAGTCACCATCCCTGGAAGTCTTTAAAAGACGTTTAGATGTAGAGCTTAGGGATATGGTTTAGTGGGGACTGTTAGCGTTAGGTCAGAGGTTGGACTCGATGATCTTGAGGTCTCTTCCAACCTAGAAATTCTGTGATTCTGTGATTCTGTGAAAAGTTTTAACCAAAAATGAACTTTTATTTATATTTTTAACTGTGTTTATATCAATATTTTAATTGTGTTGTTCACAATGAATATGTCTCTAATATTGTTTTTTTTAGCTTGTGATCTCCTGTCCCTGACCAGAGCTGACATTTTGGCAGGATATAGGAGATTCCAGAATGGCCAATAAGTAAATCTAACTGTTCTCTAGAGATATTAAACTGTCAGATTTTACAGGCGCTAACTTCACACACAATCAGAGCTTGGTCACTGCATGAAGTACCAGCAATCCCTCTTTTCTAAAGTCTTTTGAGCCAAGTTTTCATTATTGCGATACAAATCTCTGTCTTCCCCTTTGCAGCTTATCCTAGTACTACCTACCATCAGCAAGTGCCTGGAGGCAGAGGGTGTGTGCACTTTAGTGATAAAGTGAAGTAAAGGTATATATATCTCTACACCAGTGCTAACCTTAGCAAACACATCCTCAGTGGTAAAGAAGCTCCATGAGGAGTGAGTAGATCTTGTCCCAGAACTATCTAATTGAGCAATTGCAAATATATTTCAACATTTCCAGTCTAAATGTGTCCAACTTTTCTGTTCGTTCTGCTTTGAATGAGGTAGGTAGCACATTAAAATGCACAGACCATATCCTAATCATCTCATAGCCTAAACAGATAGATCACATGCAGGATAACTCACTACCTTGCCCTCCTCCTTTTACCTAATCAACATTTCCTTTTCCTCCAGCAAACTGGGAACAGATTTCTTGCTTAGGTAATTAACTCTGAAATGCTTTCTACCATCACATCTTCAAGCTTGTCCCTTAAATATTATGTGCATGTTAGTGTGATAATGAGAGTAGATTTCTGATTCTCTGCATTTTCAAGGTAGAAGAACTGAGATATAGAAATGTTAAGTTATAATTTGCCTTACCTAAGTTTAAACATCTCAGAATTAGATCTCTGAGCTACTAATTTTAGGCTACGTTTATATTCATAAGGCAGCTGCAGAAAGTTATTTGACCTACCTTATGCTGATACAAATTTTTTCCGAATTATTAATTATAAAAATATGTTGCTAGAATGTAAATACACACCTATAGTGTGTGTAGATAAAAATGTCATCAAAGCAAGTGTGTAACTGAGATGGTAGCTTATATTCCTTGAAAGCATTTCAGTGTAGGCACTTTCTCATCTGAAGCATTTCTGTTACATTTTATTCACCATAATTCTTCAGGTGCAAAAGGGTACTTCTGAAATATATCTTAAAGAAGATGTAGCCTAATCCACAAGGATTAAGACAAGCCAAAATTATAAAGTAGATGGGATATTTTTAGCTATTATTATTGCTAGCCATTACAAAGGAATAGTAATGTTGCTAGGTGGCTCGCAGAAGTGGAGAAAGCCAAGTGTTTGTGTGAAGGTAACTCCACTGTATATGACAACAACACAGTAAGTGGTGTGTGATTTTTACTGTAATAGAAAACAGTCAGAACTATGTTCTGGCAAGGAGAGATGCCATGAAGATCCTACACCCTTATTTTAAGCTCTTTTACCTTCCAAAACTAGGGACACCATCAGCTCCCTTTTAAGAATTGACCCGGAATATTTTAATTCCCAAATTCTTCAGAGAAAGTGCTTGGGACTGTTTTTTGACACTGGCCAATATCACATCAGGGAAAATTTTAGCAGTGTACCAGTATAGATTTCAATAATGACTTGGTTTATCATGAATTAGCAGTATTATAGAGAGGTTTCATTATTCAATGAGAAACCAAAGTTAAAATGTATTCAGGATTTTGGAAAAGGATTTATTGTCTAGGCAAATTATTATAACATCTTTTCACTATTAATTTAAGCTCATATATATTACATTATGTATATACATAATATAAACACTATTGATAATGGTGTAGTTCTTGGTGATGAGGGACTGGTCACAACTGAAGTCATCTCTTTCAACACAAAACATGGTTTAAACCACATGATTTCCCTATCATCTGTAGGCTTTCTTTAAATTAATTATTAGAATCAGGAATTAGTTATTCTGAAAGCACAGCATGCCAGACTAGGTTGATCACTGATCTAGTAATGAATGAAACAAAATGAAACAATAGCCAAAAAAAATCAAAAAGAAACATAGCATCTGGAGAAGTGATTACTAGAAAGTGAGCAGAATATGATGGACCAGAAGACTACCAAAAAAAAAAAAAAAAGACAATAGAGAGCTGAGACAGTAAATGGTTCAATGAAAGAGGAAAGATTGATTAGGGAGTTTGTGAGATTAGGAAGTTAGCTATAAATACCCTTGTAGTTAGCTGAATTGTTAGATTTAAAGACTAGTTTGTAGGCAAGTAAGCAGCATCGCTGATGAAAAAGAATAAAAAGAGAAGGAAGGAGTAAAATAAAGATGTGGAGAAGCCACTGACTAATCCTTGATGACAGTATTAACTGTAAATGAGAGTTCATTATTCATGCAGGGGTTAAAGACTTCAAAGATTCACAGTTTTGGTTTTCTACTTAAAAGCCATTACCCCTGGTCCTGGCACTCCACCCCCTGACAGAGTCCCTCCCCAGCTTTCCTGTAGACCCATTTTAGGTACTGGAAGGCCTCTGTAAGGTCTCCCCGGAGTGTTCTCTTCTCCAGGCTGAACAACTCAAACTTCCTCAGCCTGCCCCTATAGGAGAGGTGCTCCAGCCCTCTGATAATCCTTGTGTCTGTTCTCTGGATTCATTCTAATATTTCCATGTCCTTCTTGTGCTGGGGGCCCAGAGCTGAACACAGGGCTCCAGGTGGGGTCTCACAAGGGGAGAGTAGAGGGGGAGAATCCCTCCCTCGCCCTGCTGGCCACACTGCTTTTGGTGTAGCCCAGGATATGTTTGGCTTTCTGGGCTGCGAGAGCACATTGCCATCTTTATATATTAAAGTACATCTTTTCTGAGACTAGATGATTTTAGGTGAATGAATTACAAGATGAATATTATTAAAAATAAAAAAGAAAAAAAAGAGTATTTTGTGTCCTAATCCAGAAAGCATTTGTTTCCTTCCATTAGCTACAGAAAGCTTAGAATTTGATCCTGGATGGAATAATTTGTCTTCCTTTGCAAGTAACTCTTGAAGAAAGAAATGAGATACAATCATGAGATCACCTTTTACAAATTATTTATCCAAACCTACTTATAATCTAATAAAACACTCTTAAATCCACACTAGATGTATTTAGTTTTAGAAAACTTCCAAGTTTCTTTGATATTCAGTGATGAAAAAGAAAATTAAGTAGTGATGGATACTCCCTCTTTTTTCCCCCCTCAGCTTAGATCTCTGTTAGATAAAATATATCCTCATTGCTTTGAATAAATAAAAGAAAACAGGGAGTTGGGAAATGGTTTGCTGAATGTGAAGCAGAGGCAAACTGCGTGTCAGATATGCATGGGTTGAAATGTGGCACAAAGGCCACTCACATTGAACCTTTAACAAAATCTTGTAATACTTAGAGACAAGGGTAAAGGAGCTTTGAAGCAGGCTACAGAAGAAGAAAGTATTGTTATCAAACACACTAGGAACAGGTGAAATGAGAGACAAAATGTATTGCTAAAGGTTACCTTAAGAAAACAGAAATAGGGCAGTAATCAAAATCACATTTTTGATGTGATTTTGATGTGATGAGGGGACTGCATTGTCCCCTTCAGAAGCAGGTGCAACAGCCTGACAATAATACAATAAAAATCCTATTAGCTGTGTCTCCATGACACTTCTGGTATCCATGGGACCCATAATATCTTTAATGCAGACAATAAATCCAGACGATTTCCTTCTTCAATTGCTCCCAATATGGCTCCATTCCTAGCACTGTTCAGCTAACCTTTTATTGCCACATTTTCTCATGAATGTTGAATCACTTTCTAATCTTTACAATGAAACAAATGGAGTCCCCACTAAGTGAGACACATCAGTCAGGTTTAGTTATCCAAGCGCAATTGCATCCAGGTACATTGCTGTGGATTACAACCAGCGGAGACTCAGCATTGACTGTAAAAATATCAGTTCCATGTCTGCAAACTTTGGGGGAGGCTTTATGGCAAATACGGTCTGATCAAAACAGCCTAGATTAACCCCAACGTGGCCAGAGCAGAGGTAGGTTGAAAGGACATCTATGTGTGGTTAAAAGGTGTACAGTGAGTTAAAACAAAATGATGTGAAATTGGAGCCAGCTTAACCAAAAATATTAACAAAAACAAGGATAATCACATGCAGGAGGTGACAATACATCATCTTTTTGTATCTCCTCAGAGCTATGGATGCTTACAGAAATTTGATAAATATAAGTTTACAGCTTACAGCTTTGTTAATCACAGTAGCTGAAGGCAGCCCATGAGTTATTCACTCATAAGAGACAGTGTGGTATTACTAAATGAAAGGATAATTTATTGCTTGAACCAACATCTGCCAGTAGTCCAGCTACCATCTGTGCATGGCCCTGTGGAAATTCTCAAGTTAAGACTCACCTCCATTACTATCAGAAGAGCCCCAGAAAGCACCACTGAAGCACATCAAAAGCCTCAATACACCACTGGCTTTCTTAATTTCTAAGCTCACTGGCTACCTGCATGGCAGCTGTATCTCCAAGAGATGGTAGAAGGCAGAGCCTGGAAAACTTAGAGACCATTTCAGAGGCTGCTTTCTCAGAGGAGCAAAGGATTATCCTTCATCCTGAAGCCCCAGTGTCTGGTGAAAGATTTGCTTGGATAAAAAGTCAAGTTGCAGCGCAGTCATTTTCAGTCTCTTCTCATTCACAAAGTTGAAAACGATTAATTTTTAGGGAATGGATTTCAACTCTGTGTTTATATGTATTACTCTGTAAAGGCAAGTTTTAACATGTAGTTAAAAAAATGACAAGTGGTTGTGAATGACATAGCTAAAGTACAGCAATATGCTTAGACAGGCTTTTTAAAATTCTGTCCACTTTGTTGTGATTTAGACTACCTCTTTAATTACTTTTTACGGCTGGCTGCTTAGAATTGTACATTGTTTATAGACCTATTTCCATACAGGTCTTGTCATATGATCCAGTTTTAAGGGGAAATAAATAATTTTTTGTGCTCTCATTCCAGTCCAAGCTCAACAGCAGCAGCCAGCATGAGAACAAGCATCTGTCAATAAGAATTTCCTCTTGGGACAGAAGTGTATTCCCCTGAGAACCTCCTCGGTATAGTAAACTATAACACTCATTGTATATGACCAGCAAAGTTTTTTCTGTGACTGCATGCACAAGAGCAGGGAAGACTTGACCTGTGAGGCTGCCTTGTCATGCTCCCTACCCTATTGTCACCTACAACAGGTGCACCTGCAGCAAGATTGTAAGCCTCCTTGAAAATAAGTGAGAGTCTGGCCTTCTGGGCTGCTCAAATCCTCTATTTGAACACATACATATGTACACAGAGCAAAGAAGATATACATTGAATCTCTGATGGGAAAAAAAAAAAAAAAAAAAAGTTTTCCCAGATTTTAAAAGAAAACATGGTTATTGTTGCCTGCCAAGGCCATGTGATTAAGTATAAAAGGGACTAACTTGCTGTTGTAACGAATTAAAATAAATAAATAAAAAAAAGAGCAAGCACAAGGACTTATAAATTAAAACTTACAGGTCATTTGCACATGAGCTCAGAATTAGTCCCACATGGAAACTTTAAGTTCTGGTTCTCTACTACTCTACTAAGTTTAGCTTAATGATATACAACATTAACAGTAGCTTTTAAAGTAGCACTTAAAGCAATAGCAACTGATGGACTTGGTGCCAACTAAGAGGATGTGAGGGTTCTACTTAAAGCAAAGATAATTTCTGTCCATCTTTCTCCTGTTAAAGGGTACTAATTTCTGTCCATCTTTCTCCTGTTAAAGGGTACTCTTTAGCTCTTTTTTCATCTGTAGTTGCTGTTGTTTCCAGAAAAGTTTTATATGTGATTAGCTCATAACAGATCTCCTGTGTAACTGTTGTCCTTTCAGTTCTCTTTCTTTGCTCCTTAGAGACGGCAGTCATTTCCCTGCCACCATGTTTGTATTGGGCTGAGTAATCCCATGAGATTTTATCTCTGCTCATTCAGCAGTTCCTCTTTCTGAGAGCTCCCCCAGTTCCTTCCCAAGTCCTGAAGGCCTTCTCTGCATTTTGGACACAAATCACCACTCTTGATCATGGATAACCATAAGTAAACCACACTCCAAATATTTTATATTTATTCAAATATAAGCTAATGGGAGGTCAGAAAAACTTATAATCTTTGCAAATAACAACAAATTGTTGGCAAAGCCTAGAAGAGAACTGAAAACTGAGGAAATAAGAAGAAAGTCCCTTCCTGGCAGCCAAATGAGTAGGCTGGTTCATACTGAAAGAGGAAAAGATTTATTGTTTCTTCTTTCTTTGCTTGTGTGGTCATGATCTCTTAAAGGGGGCACTGACTTGTTTAGGTGAGCTGTGGACATACTCACCATTCTGCTCTTTCTGCTAGGGGGTTGATAACCTTGGCTCCCAGCAGGTATACTCACCATTCTGCTCTTTCTGCTAGGGGGTTGATAACCTTGGCTCCCAGCAGGTTGAAAAACTGTAGGCAGTAACAGCTTAAATATTTTTCAGGTAAGATTTCCACACATTATTCAGACCTTTTACACAAACATAGTGTTTGCTTGAGGTCTTTGCAATATGGACCATTTTCATGCCACCTTAGTAGTATACAGGGACATGAGTGGATTTTTTTATTGTTGTTGTCCTACAGTTACTGTGTGAAGTTCTTTGAGAAACTTGAGTATTGAACTGATGTGAAATATTATTACTTATTTAACATACAGAATGTGCAAAAGTAAAATTTCATTCTGTTTATAGCTTCCCATCCTGCACAATGATCAGCAATACCTTAGCTGATATCTTTAACACAATGTTTAGTTAGGCACACATTTAAAAATAGATAGATAAATAAATAAAAATGAGTTCTTTGTTTACAGAGCTTTGCAAAAGCCATAAGATAATACCCAAATATCTGTTTCGGAAACTTCACATTCCCAGCTTCATCCTTTTTGATGACTTTTGAAGTTCATAACTTTTTCCTTTTCATATCTGGTTTCTCTCAGTCCCATATTTTCCCTTCCAGGTATTCCAAAAAAGGAATATCCCCAGCAAGACATTTCCTCAAACACCCTGCTAAATAATCTTCAATACCACTTTTTATTATTTTGCATTCCCTTAAGCTTACTATAATCTTAGTGTTCACCATTTCCTGAGCCAACAATGCACTTTGTTACTAAACTTGTCTCTCTGATACATATCCACCCTATGTTCTCTGGCATTCCAACAATGAAAATTCTGTGTTCTTCTGCTCCGAATTCAATGGAATCCTGTTTCCTGTGGCTGTTCTTGTCTGTACTAGAATGAAAGAAAGATGAGAAGCCAGTAAATTAGTAACCACAATCAAAAGATATAGGAGATCAAATATTTGCTGCATAAAAAGAATATGGCATAATCCAATTAGAGTAGGCTAGATGTTTTGTTCTTCAACTATTCTTATTATGTCTTGACTTGTCAGGTAAGACCAGGCTCCTCAAAATTCCTAGCATGTTTGCTTACTCAACAAAATTACAATAAAAATGCTTTGGGGTTGTGCTCCACTTAAAGAGGGTGAAATACATTAATCAAACTATATCCAAAGAAATGGTGCACCATCCAAAGAAGACTAATTACTTAAAAGCTTACTTTAGGTTTCAAAAACATTCATGGGATGTCTTCTCTAAACGTGTCCTGGTTTTGGCTAGTATAGAGTTAATTTTCCTCCTAGTAGCTGGTATGGTGCTGTGTTTTGGATTTAGGATGAGGATAATGTTGAAAACACCCTGATGTTTTAATTGTTGCAGAGCAGTGCTTACATAAGGATTTTTCGGCTTCTCACACTGTCCTGCCAGCGGGCAGGCTGGGGGTGCAGCAAGAGCTGGGAGGGGACAGAGCCAGGATACCTGGCCCAGGCTGGCCAAAGTGGTATTCCATACCATATGGTGTCATGCTGAAAAATATATAGGGGTGTCTGGCCAGGGTGGTGTGGTGGTTTTACTCGTGTGGGCGGCTGAGTTCCACCTCGGTCGCTCTCTCACTCCCCCCTCCTCAAAGAGGAAGGCAGAGAAAATATAACACAAAGAGCTCAAGGTTTGAGATAAGGATGATTTAATTAAAGGGAAAAGGGAAAGGAAAAAAAAAAGAAAAGAAAAAGAACAAAGGCCACTTGGAAGCACAGAGAGAAAGGAAAGAAAAAAAAAAAGGTACTCTACTTCCCATCAACAAGCAATGTTCGGCCACGTCCTGGAAAACAGGCCCTCAAAACGCGTAACAGTTGTTCGGGAGGACAGCCCCCTCCCCCACGAGAGCCCCCCTTTTTATTGCTGAGTGTAACATCATGTGGTATGGAATATCCCTTTGGTTGGTTTAGGTCAGCTGCCCTGGTGATATCCCCTCCCCATCACTTGCCCACCCCCAGCTTGCTGGCTCTTGGGGGCTTGGAGGGAGTAACCTGTGTGATGGCCTCAATGGTCCACCCCTCGATCACGAGCCCATCTGTATGTGGCATCCCTCCCCAGATGTCCTGATGTTTCATGGGCCCATCGAGCTACAAACAGCTCACCCTTACATCCCCATTCCAGGTCCACCTGAGCCACTTCAATTTTCGAAGCTCAATCCACTTCTTCGTTGTTCTGATGTTCTTCAGTAGCGCGACTCTTGGGCATGTGGGCATCTACATGACGTACTTTTACATCCAGTTTTTCTACCCAGACAGCAATATCTTGCCACAGGATAGCAGCCCAGATAGGTTTACCTCTGCGCTGCCAGTTGCTCTCTTTCCATTGCTGCAGCCACCCCCACAGAGCATTTGCCTCCATCCACGAATCAGTGTAGAGATACAATATTGGCCATTTTTCTTTTTCAGCAAGCTCTAGGGCCAGTTGTATGGCTTTCACTTCTGCATACTGACTCGACTCGCCTTCCCCTTCCATGGCCTCCACAGCTTATCGTGTGGGACTCCACACAGCAGCTTTCCATTTCCAATGGCTCCCGGCAGGATCTGTCAGTAAACAACATGTACTGCTTTCTGTCTTCTGGCAACTCATTTTATGGTGGTGCTTCTTCAGCACGAGTTACCTCTTCTGTCGACACTCCGAATTCCCTGCCCTCTGGCTAGTCCATGATCTCTTCCAGGATTCCTGGACAGCTGGGTTTCCCCATTCGAGCCCACTGTATAATTAATGCTACCCACTTACTCTGCATAGTGTTGGTTGCATGGTGTGTAGTGGGGATTTTCCCTTTGAACATCCAATGTAACACAGGTAGCCGTGGGGCCAAGAGGAGTTGTGCTTCTGTATCAACAACTTCTGAAGCGGCTTGAATCCCCTCATATGCTGTTAATATTTCCTTTTTAGTTGGGGTGTAATTGGATTCTGATCCTCAATAGCTCCAGCTCCAGAACCCCAGAGGTCAACCTCGAGTTTCTCCTGCGATTTTCTGCCAGAGGCTCCAGGTGAGCCCATGCTCCCCAGCTGCAGTGTAAAGTATGTTTTGCACAGCTGGTCCAGTACGGACAGGCCCAAGGGCTACTGCATGAGCTATGTCTTGTTTGAGTTGTTCAAAGGCCTGTTTTTCTCAGGGCCCCATTCAAAATAGTTCCTCTTTCGAGTCACTTGATATAGAGGACTCACAAGCTGACTATAGTCTGGAACATGCATTCTCAAAAATCCCACCAGGCGAGAGAGCGGTTGTGGTGTTCAGCTGCCTAGCACGGTAAAACCACCACACTAGGAAAGCTTGTGTTTCTTTTTGCTGGTTGGCGGAGACATAGCAGTTATTTTGTTGATCACATCCATTGGAACATGGCAATGTCCATCCTGCCATTTTACCCCCAATAACTGGATTTTCTGTGCGGGTCCTTTGACCTTATTCTGTTTAATAGCAAAACTGGCTTTCAGAAGGATTTGGACTATTTTCTTCCCTTTCTCAAAAACTTCTGCTGTGTTGCCCCATACGAGGATGTCATCAGAATACTGCAGGTGTTCAGGAGCTTCCCCCTGCTCCAGTGTCATCTGGATCAGTCCATGGCAAATGGGCTGATCCATGGCTGTGTTTCCACCCCTGGGGCAGTCGATTCCAAGTATACTGAATGCCCCTCCAAGTGAAAGCAAACTGTCGACTGCATGCTGCTGCCAGAGGGATCGAGAAAAATACATTAGCAATATCAGTTGTGGCATACCATTTGTCTGCCTTTGATTCCAGTTTGTACTGGAGTTCTAGCATGTCTGGCACTGCAGCACTCAGCAGTGGCATGACTTCATTCAGGCCCCGATAGTCCACTGTTAGCCTCCACTCGCCATTAGACTTTCACACTGGCCATATGGGACTATTAAAAGGTGAATGAGTCTTGCTGATTACTCCTTGGCTCTCCAGATGATGAACCAACTCATGGATGGGAATCAGGGAGTCTCGGTTGGTGTGATATTGCCGCCAGTGCACAGTTGTAGTCAAGCAGAGTTCCACCACAGCTGCTCTCTCACTCCCCCCTCCTCAAAGAGGAAGGCAGAGAAAATATGACAAAAAGAGCTCAAGGTTTGAGATGAGAACGATTTAATTAAAGGGAAAAGGGAAAAAAAAAAAAAGGCCGCGTGGAAGCACAGAGATAAAGGAAAGAAAAAAAAAGGTTACTCTCTACTTCCCATCAACGAGCAATGTTTGGCCACGTCCTGGAAAACAGGCCCTCAAAACACGTAACAGTTGTTCGGGAGGACAGCCCCCTCCCCCACGAGAGCCCCCCTTTTTATTGCTGAGTGTAACATCATGTGGTATGGAATATCCCTTTGGTTGGTTTAGGTCAGCTGCCCTGGCAATGTCCCCTCCCCATCACTTGCCCACCCCCAGCTTGCTGGCTCTTGGGGGCTTGGAGGGTGTCCTGATGCTGTGCCAGCATTATGCAGCAATAGACACAACACTGGAGTGATACCAGTGCTGTGCTAGCTACGAGTGCAGAACACAGCACTGTGTGGGCTGCTGCAGGGAAAGTTAACTCCTTCCCAGACAGACTCAGCACAGGTGGGGGGACCACTGCTCAGGGACGGGCTGGGCATTGGTCAGTGGGTGGTGAGCAATTGCATTGTGCATAATTAGTAGTAGTAGTACTGTTATCATTATTATTATTATTTTCCTTTCTTTTCTGTTCTAATAAACTGTCTTCATCTCAACCCACAGGCTTTCACTTTTTTTTCCTGATTCTCTCCTCCATCCTACCGGGGACGGGGTGTTAGTGAACGGCTGCATGGTGCTTAGCAGCTGTCTGGGTTAAACCACAACAAAATGAGAATATACAAACACATAGAAGTCATGAAAATAACTGAGAGAAATAGTATCTTCCCTTTTATTTGCTCAAGGTGTTCCTACTGATCCCTCTCTTCATCCTAACATGTTTTGGTCTCTTTTACCACCATACTACACTCCCTTGGCATCCATCTACCAGCCCCACCACATGGTTTTTCGAAGCCCCTTACATCCAACCTGTTAAATAATGGCTTGGTATATACACAATCAGCTCTGGGATATCTACACTCTTTTTTTCTTCCTGTTTTTAGTGGACTTCTAGATCTGACAGACAGGGCAAAAGAACACAGCATTAAATGTAAGAATAACAGGTCAAACCAAAGGCTTATCTAGCCCATTATCTTATCTGCACTAGCATTTATAGCAGATGCTTAGGAGATTTATCTCTGAGCAATGAGATAGAATAGCACATTCCTCTTGGTATAACCTCTCACTATTTTCCTATGAACTTTCCAAGCAGCATCTTGTGTCTCGATGACTATATTTAACAATTAATATCTGACCTCCACAGTATGTTCTGGCAAAGAGTTAATAGTTTAACCATGCATTTTATTACAAGGTGATTCATCATCACACTTGCTTTAAACCTACTGCCTGACAATTGTCCTGGTTTTGGCTAGGATAGAGTTAATTTTCCTCCTAGTAGCTGGTAGGGTGCTGTGTTTGGGATTTAGGATGAGAATAATGTTGAAAACACCCTGATGTTTTAATTGTTGCAGAGCAGTGCTTACACAAGGACTTTTCAGCTTCTCACACTGTCCTGTCAGCGGGCAGGCTGGGGGTGCAGCAAGAGCTGGGAGGGGACAGACCCAGAGCAGCTGACCCAAACTGGCCAAAGGGGTATTCCATCCCATCTGACGTCATGCTGAACAATTAATATGGGGGACTGGCCGGGGTGGGGAGGCTGGCTGCTCAGGGATAGGCTGGGCATTGGTCAGCGGGTGGTGAGCAATTGCATTGTGCATCACTTCTTTTGTACACATTATTATTATTATCATCATCATCATCATCATCATCATCATCATCATCCTCCTTTCTTTTCTGTCCTAATAAACTGTCTTTATCTCAATCCACAGGCTTTCATTTTTTTTGTAATTCTCTCCCCCATCCCAGAGAGGGAGGGGGGAGGGTGAGCTTAGTGCGCTTGTGTGGTGCTTATCTGCTGTCCGGGTTAAACCACAACACAATTTCATTCAGTGCCCTCCGATAGTTATTTGTCAACCATGAAAAAAATATATATATTATTTACTATGTACTTTCCCCATAGAACATTCATGGTTTTATGAACATTAGTCACAAGCCAGCATCTACCCTGTTTGTCTCATTTTAAAACTGTTAAGACCACAGCATCTCCTCAAATAGAAGTCTCTACTTTTTGTACTGTTCTTCTATACTCTTCTGAGACTAATTTCAAATGTAGACAATCCATAGATTTATAGCACTAATATATATATTATTTTTCCTAGTAATTTCTAGTATTTTATTGACATTTTATACTACTTCTGAACATAAGGTGATATTGTCAGTGATGTTCAATGGTGACTGCAATATAATTTTCCTGTGTAGTAATTTATCTTTGTGCTTATACTATGCACACTTTTTTTTACTTCATCTGCATATACTTTGAATTTATCAACAAAAAAGAGTGGTTAGCTTGGCACATGAAAGTTTCTGATTGTGGGGGGGAGACCTAGCCAAAATACTTCTCAATGACCAGAATTATTTCCACAGCTGAGCACAACATTCCTCCTTGTCCTAGCTGATGCGCAGTGTAATTACCCAAAATGTAAACCCTATGAAGTTTTTCAAATTGCAATGCATTCAAGCTGTTGTTCATTTTGTTATCTTTTTTTTTCCCAAGGTCATTATAACATCGTGATGGGGAAGAATTATCCAACAGGACCCAGAATTCTTCTTTTCATCCCGTTGTTGAAATGGCACCAATAAACCTCTCACTCTCTCTTTGGACAAAGACCAAAATCCTTGCTGATTCTTTTGACTAAGTTTTTACAATTATGGTGTCCATTAGAAACAATTGTCGAGGTCTCTTTGAGACCTGCTGTGAACTTCAGCAGAAGTCTGATAGGTTATGCTCAGATTTTCCATAGGAGATTTTATTTGGACTCAGCAGTCTTCCACATGAATCCCACAGAGATATATTCACTCATTTCATTAAAACAGGAAGCAGCAGAAGCCTTTTGAGGGAGTCCTTTTCCATGTCTCTCGTTTGCATGCCTGACTTGAAGTCCAGGTGGAAAGCGTAAACCACACCTTGATACTGTAAACATTTTTCCTATATGTGACCAGAACAGCTTCTGACTTATCAGAGCAATAAGGTAATGCTATTTCAGCATCATCTATAGACAGAGCTTTGAATAAGAAACCATTTGTAAACAATCAGAAGATCATAACAAAGAAGTGATTTGAAGAAAATGAACTGATGGTTAAAAAAGATCTGATTAGGTACTCTGATATATACTCATATATATACTGTATATCTGTATATATACATATATATAAAGATATATACTCATACTTGTATATAACATACAAACTGCAGAGCTATCCAACATGGATATTTTCCTCTATTACATCAACTCTTCCTTTTAGAGGGTGAAATTGACAGTGTAATACAAGCCTTCATCACCTTCATGTTGGGTTATTCTCCATTATGCTCACTGAACCCACAGTTAACACTAGTTGTTTAATCACCAGAAACACTACAGGAAAACACTGGCAAATAAAAGCTATGGTAAGATTCCTCCCTCTTGACTGAAGATATCTGTGACATCAATAGCTATCTGTAAAGTTGTTTGGTTTCCCATTACAGGTGAATGAAATCTGACATTGTCAACAGTGTTCAGGGGCATTCTACCAGCTACTAGGAAGAAAATTAACTCTGTCCTAACTGAAACCAGGACATCTATCCACCCCTTATTCCATTCCATTTATGTCATGCTCAGGTTACACTCTTTCCCATACATTCTAATTAATCACCATTTTCATCTAGGGTATATAGTACTCATGGCAGTGATGACATACAGTATTGTATAGTAATTAACATGATACATTTCAATTCATGGGCTATTCTCACCCAGTATTAAATCCCCTTGAGGTACACACCCGACCTCTCCGGTCTTTTGCATTACCCACCAAGTGCATCCAGGTCCCTGAGCAAAAGCAATTCCACGAATGGGTTTGCCTTTTCCTGAGGCAGGAGTAGCCCAGACTGTTTTACCCAGCATATTTCTTACATGCACTACAGGAACTTTATCCCCTTCTACAGTATGTAACAGGTTTGATTGGGCAGGTCCAGCTCGGTTGGCAGATCCCCTAGTATTGACTAACCAGGTGGCCTTTGCCAAATGCGTATCCCAATGCTTGAATGTCCCAGCGCCCATTGCTTTCAATGTAGTCTTTAACAGTCCATTATATCGTTCAACTTTCCCAGAGGCTGGTGCATGATAGGGGACGTGATACACCCACTCAATACCATGTTCTTTGGCCCAAGTGTCTATAAAGGTTGTTTGGGAAATGAATCCCATTGTCTGACTCTATTCTTTCTGGGGTGCCATGTCGCCATAGGACTTGCTTTTCAAGGCCCAGGATAGTGTTCCGGGCAGTGGCATGGAGCACAGGATATGTTTCCAGCCATCCGGTGGTTGCTTCCACCATTGTAAGTACATGGCACTTGCCGTTGCGAGTTTGAGGGAGTGTGATGTAATCAATCTGCCAGGCCTCTCCATATTTATATTTCAGCCATTGTCCTCCATACCAAAGAGATTTTCACTGTTTGGCTTGCTTGATTGCAGCACATGTTTCACAGTCATGAATAACCTGTGCTATAGTGTCCATGGTCAGGTCCACCCCTCAATCACGAGACCATCTGTATGTTGCATCTCTACCTTGATGGCCTGAGGTGTCATGGGCCCATCGGGCTATAAATAATTCACCTTTATGCTGCCAATCCAGGTCCACCTGAGCTACTTCAACCTTAGCAGCCTGATCCACCTGCTGGTTGTTTTGATGTTCTTCAGTAGCCCGATTCTTGGGCACATGAGCATCTACGTGGCGTACCTTTACAGCCAGGTTCTCCACCCGAGCAGCAATATCTTGCCACAATGCAGCAGCCCAGATGGGTTTGCCCCTGCGCTGCCAGTTGTTTTGCTTCCTTTGCTGTAACCATCCCCACAGGGCATTTGCTACCATCCATGAATCTGTGTAGAGATAGAGAACTGGCCATTTTTCTCGTTCAGCAATATCTAAAGCCAGCTGAATGGCCTTCACTTCTGCAAACTGACTCGATTCACCTTCGCCCTCAGCAGCTTCTGCAACTCGTCCTGTAGGACTCCATACAGCAGCCTTCCATCTCCGATGCTTCCCCACAATACGACAGGACCCATCAGTGAACAGGACATATTTCTTCTCATTCTCTGGTAACTGGTTGTACAGTGGGGCTTCTTCAGCATGACCCACCTCCTCCTCGGATGATATCCCAAAGTATTTGCCTTCTGGCCAGTCCATAATCACTTCCAATATTCCTGGGCGAATGGGGTTTCCTATTCGAGCCCTCTGAGTAATCAGTGCAACCCACTTGCTCCATGTAGCATCAGTTGCATGATGTGTAGAGGGGACCCTTCCTTTGAACATCCAGCCTAGTACTGGCAGTCGGGGTGCCAGGAGGAGCTGCGCTTCAGTACCGACCACCTCCGAAGCAGATCGAACTCCTTCATATGCTGCCAATATCTCCTTTTCAGTTGGAGTGTAGCAGGCATCAGATCCTCTGTATCCCCAACTCCAAAACCCCAGGGGTCGGCCTCGAGTTTCCCCAGGTTCTTTCTGCCAGAGGCTCCAGGTGGGGCCGTTCTGCCTGGCTGCAGTGTAGAGCACATTCATTACATCTGGTCCTGTTCGAACTGGCCCAAGGGCTACTGCATGAACTATTTCCTGCTTGATTTGTTCAAAGGCTTGTTGTTTCTCAGGGCCCCATTCAAACTCATTCTTCTGTTATAAATGGCTCAGGATTCAAATTAGGATTAAATAAAAAAATAGGATTTATTAAAAGAATATAAAGGAATAGAGGTAAGCAAACAGCGCTGGGTGCACCGGGAGTCTCCGCTCCACCAGGACGCACACCAGTTACATCAAGCAGCTGATTTTTATGCTCCTAGACTAATACATATTCATTACTACTTCTAAAAAAATAGATTATTATAATTAGCTTCCGGGGTCCAGTCCCTCCTACTGGAGCATGCGCAGTCTCCTCTGGGGGTCTCTTCTGGGGGTCTCTAGGGGTCTTTCATGCTGAAGGCTCGTAGTCTTCCTCTCCCCCTTTGTACTTACTTGGCACCATACCAAGTTTATAGAACATTCTCTTCAAGTCTTGTCTCCCAGCCGTCCTTCAGCTTCTTTCTCCTTCCTCTTTATCTCTCGGCCCCCCTAACCAGATACCAAAGATCCGCATAGTATCCCATAACAGTCACTAGTTGTTATCAGTTGTTCTGAAACTCCCAGACATCAAACACAAACAGCTTCACAAGTAATTAAAACATTCTTCCCCAGCCATTCACAGACACATCTATAGCAGTGTTAGAAATAGAAGTCCGGAATAACAAAAGCAAACAGGTTCATAAATTTAAGGAGTGATAAATTGACTAGAATGAGGGGGAGACTGGGACACACTGAAGCTGTGGTTCAAGAATTTAATTGCCAGTGCAGGGCCCAGAGGCAGACAGGATTCAAACAGAATTGTTCTTTATGGACACGAATTGTTAAAACATTCCTCACACTTCTTACGGGTTACTTGGTAGAGCGGGTTTATCATCAGACTGTAATTTGGGATGTGCATTCTCCAAAACCCCACAACACCTAGGAAAGTTTGTGTTTCTTTTTTGCTAGTTGGTGGAGACATAGCTGTTATTTTGTTGATCACATCCATTGGGATTTGACGACGTCCATCTTGCCATTTTATTCCTAAAAACTGGATCTCTCGTGCAGGTCCTTTGACTTTATTTTGTTTTATGGCAAAACCGGCCTTCAGAAGGATTTGGACTATTTTCTTCCCTTTCTCGAAAACTTCCTCTGCTGTGTCACCCCACACAGTGATGTCATCGATGTACTGCAGGTGTTCAGGAGCTTCCCCCTGCTCTAGCGCAGACTGGATCAGCCCATGGCAAATGGTAGGGCTGTGTTTCCACCCCTGGGGCAGCCGATTCCAGGTGTATTGGACTCCCCTCCAAGTGAAAGCAAACTGTGGCCTGCACTCTGCTGCTAGAGGGATGGAGAAAAATGCATTAGCGATATCATTTGTGGCATACCACTTGTCTGCCTTTGATTCCAGTTTGTACTGGAGTTCTAGCATATCCGGCACTGCAGCACTCAGCAGTGGTGTGACTTCGTTCAGGCCACGATAGTCCACTGTTAGCCTCCACTCACCATTAGACTTTCGCACTGGCCATATAGGACTATTAAAAGGTGAATGAGTCTTGCTGATCTCTCCTTAGTCTCCAGTTGACAAATTAGCTTATGTATGGGAATCAGGGAGTCTCGGTTGGTGAGATATTGCCGCCGGTGCACAGTTGTAGTCGCAATTGGCACTTGCTGTTCTTCAACCCTCAGCAACCCCACAACAGAAGGGTCCTCTGAGAGACTGGGCAAGGTAGACAGCTGTTTAATGTCCTCTCTCTCTAGGCAGCTATGCCAAAAGCCCACTGGAACCTTTTTGGGTCCTTGAAATATCCTCTTCTGAGATAATCTATGCCAAGGATGCACGGAGCGTCAGGGCCAGTCACAATACGGTGCTTTTGCCATTCATTCCCAGTCAGACTCACTTCAGCCTCCAATACAGTTAACTGCTGGGATCTCCCCGTCACTCCATAAATACAGATGGGCTCTGGCCCTTTATAGCTTGATGGCATTAGAGTACATTGTGCACCGGTGTCTACTAAAGCCTTATACTTCTGTGCGTCTGACATGCCAGGCCATCGAATCCACACAGTCCAATAAACTTGATTGTCCCTTTCCTCCCCCTGGCTGGAGGCAGGGCCCCCCTAATCCTGGTCAGAATCTTCTTCGTTTCTGTGTTTGAAGGACTGCCTGCTGGAAGTTGGAGCAGCAAACTTTTCAGAGAATCCCTTTTTCCCAATTGTTTTCTTTTGCAGCTCACGTACCTGTGCCTCTGGGGTCGCGGTAGATTTTCCATCCCATTTTCTCATGTCCTCTCCATGGTCACATAGATAAAACCACAGGGTGGCACGGGGTATGTACCCACCATATCATCTTCCTTGTGCGGATGAACGCTTACCCCTGATAGCTGAGACACTGGTTTGTAGAGGTGGGGAGGAAGATAAATTCTCTTTAAGTTGGTGGAATTCTTCAGAAAGTTTCTCCACAGCTGAGATGCAGTCCTGTAGGGAAGAGGAGAGCCTTTCTTCGTACTTCTGGAGTTGTTCAGCCACTTCATCCACTGTGGGTTCCTCATCTTCTTTCCAGGCCACTATGGCCAATGAGCTGGCATATGATGATGGTGCACTCCGTACAAACTCCCTCCACATGGGTTGTTTACATTTGACTTCATCTGGATCTGTGGATGTTTGTCCGAGGTCATGAAGATCTATAAAAATATTGAGGAGGAAAAAATTCTTCACTTCAGGAATTCAGAAATGAAATTATACCATGATCATGTTATTAGTTAAAGAAAACTTGAAACTGTGTATCACTGGTGAAAGGACTTTGTATGTTCCACCTTTGAAACCCAAGGGGAAAACACAAATAGCTCCTAATTTTGCTTTTGTTGTTATGAAGTAGGAGCTAGAGGCAATAGGAAGATGCTCATTTCCAAATGGAGATCAAGAAGACTAGAACAGGTCACAGAAATGGCAAGGACAACTATCAAGAGGAAAGAAAATCTTCACAAAGTTTCTCTTGAGCCTGGTTTCCCAGCCCCCTCCTTAGGACAGTCTCAAGAGACGTCCAAACTGCTCTCTGTGGGGATCTGTGTCGAAGGGGGTATGCAGAAAGAGCCTGGGACAGTACCCTCACCAGATAGACATTCACCTCCCCCATGGCCTTCCCACATGTTGCGACTTGAAGCAGAAAAGCTCCTTTCCATCCTTCCTGAGCCTTGCTGTGCTCTTTCTGCACAACCACCCCATATCTCCCTCTTCTACCACTCTGCCTATTCTCCCCACAGAAAGAAAGGGGAGCTCCTTCATCTGTGATGTATGGCATGAAAAATAACCTGCAAGCATTCAGAGAAGTGAACTTGTGTTCAGTTTCTCTCCTGGAAATGTGTTTTGTACTACAGATGGCCCAAATACAAGGATAGTCCCTTCTTTGTTTTTGTACTCACTTTTAGGAAGCTGCAGACTATTGAAAAGGAAACCTGTAATATCAAGTCACAAATAATCTCTGAACGAAATATCACATGCATATAGGAGGCTGTTTATAGCCCGTCCCCTTTCCTAGAGCTGCTTTGTTTATCTGGGCCTAGATTCAAGTCCTTTGAGACACTGATTATTCCTGAGAGCAACCATCAAACCACATACATGGGTACAATACTCAAAATTCACACTCTGTTTCTTAATTAATTGACTAATTCAATCAGGAAGCAGCGAGACAACCAGGTGACTGGTGTAAGTAGTAGATGCAGTGTTTTGAGGTCTCAGCAATGAATGTCCTCCCTAGACTCTGTATGAGCTATTCATTACTTCACAGGTTGTTTTCATTAAGGAATACATGTGAGAATGTTGTGTTTGGCTCATAAACATTTCACAAACTAAAAAGAGCAACCCACAACCAAATAAACTGTCCATCTTAAATGATTCACTCAGCTCTGTTATTTTCTATTAAAAACCCTTACAGAACTGGGACCATTCCTCTTTCGTATAAACAAACAGCTTGGTACATGGCTATTTGGTTTGATTTATTTAAATAATAAAGAAAACTTGAGAGAAAATTAGATAAAATAGGGAGATAAAGGAAAGTGTATCAGGTGATTTATAGTAACCAGAATTATATGATTATGCTCAACAAACATCCATACATCTAGTGCAATATGTTTCACAAGAAGATCACTCCTAACACCCTGTTGAAGTGTCTCTGGCAGGCTGTGCTTCTCAGCCTGGATGTAGTGCTCCAGCAAATGATGACTGACATTTACATAGCACCTTTCACCTCCAGATCCCAAAGCACCTGACAGATTTTTCAATGTGATTACAGGCTCTAGGCCAGGTTCTGCTCTCTGATGCATCAAGGTAGAGGGAAGGACCTTGCCATGGTAGTCTGGCTATAACCTCAGTTACATTACTGCAACTCTACTAAACCACTTTTTAATCAAAGGTCATTTTACCAGTCTCTGAAATTCCACCACTCTTACTACCTTTCACTTCTGCATGGCAAATACTTGGATTGTAAACAGTCCACCCGCAGATACCTTGTGGCAAAGAAACATCAGTGGTTATACTCTTTTAAGGACTTTGGGTACTTAATAGTGATCTGATCAAAAATAATCCAGCCTAAAGGCTATAAAAATCATTGAGAAAAACAATGGTTTATGATGGCTGGACCCTTGCAATCCATGGGTCCAGTTTAATCTCAAAAGATACAGGTCTGGCTGGGATGTTAACTTTCCCTGCAGCAGCCCATATCATGCTGTGCTCTGCACTTGTAGCTAGAACAGCAGTGTTATCACACCAGTGTTGTGTCTGCTGATGAGCAGTGCTGGCACAGCATCAGGACTCTCTCTAACCCTCCTAGGGGGTGGGCAAAAAAGTGAGAAAGGCACATCACCAGGGCAGCTGACCTAGACCAAACAAAGGGATATTCCATACCATATGATGTCACACTCAGCAATAAAAGGTGGAAACAGGAAGAAGAGGGGAGGGGTGGGCTCTCTTTACAAAAACGTCTGTCCTCCCGAACACCGGCTATGTGCGTTGAGGCCCTGCTTCAAGGATGTGGTCAAGCATCGCTCATTTGTGGGAAGTAGAGAGTAATTTCTTTCCTCTGCACTTCCACACAGCCTTTACTTGTTTTGTTTTGTTTCCCCTTTCCCCCTCCCTTTTCTCCCTTCCCTTTTTTCCCTTTAGTTTAATTAATAATAATCCTTCCTTAATAATTATTTTTTCCCTTTAATTAAATTATCCTTATCTCAACCCGTGAGTTGTTCTTTTCTTTACTTCTTCCCTTTCTCATCTAAGGAGGGGGAGTGAGAGAGCAGTTGTGGTGGAGTTCAGCTGCCTAGCATGGTAAAACCACCACAGGGCCCATAGCCCTGGAAATTGCCAAATGCTGCAAATCCCACCTCCACCAACAGATATGAAGGTTGTCAGAATCTTGTCCAACTCTGTTTTAGTATTAATAAATATTAACACCCTCTACACAGTACTTATGACTAGCGTTTCCCAGGATATATTGCACATACAATTGTGTCTTTATTTTTTTTAATTGTTCATATGGCAGATACTCATTTAGAAGGTGTCTAAATCAGCTGGGAGAATTGCTCACACAGGTAATTTGAAATGCAACTACAGCATCAGATTTTGCTGCAGCATTTTTAAGCATGGAGCACATTTAGCAAGAATCTGAAAATACATTCATCAGAGAACTCCAGCGTATGGGGTTAGAAGAAGTAGATGATGATTTTGAGTGCCTGGGCTTCTATTTGTTGAAAACCTGCACAAAGAAAGTTGTAGAGATGAAGTTATGGGCATTACAAAACAAGAAATCCTGCTCATCCCACTGAACTTTGAAATTCATGCTCTTCTGTCTTGAACATAGCCTAATTTACTCTTTACACCTCTACCAGCACAGACTATGCTTGTTATTACTAGCAATGCTGTAGTGGGTTGCCCAAAAACTGACCTTACACATTAACTAGAAACCAGAAGTGTGAGACTGGTGTCAGGCCACCTCATGAAAACAAGCATCCGTCTAGCCATATGAAGATTGTATTTTAGGGAGTAAGATGCAACTAGAGATGTGAATGAGGGTACAATCATCTCACACAAGCATTTACAAGTATCAGTGACCAGGTTCTCTGTCCTTCAGCTCACTGGCTGCAACAATTCACCCACATCCTGGAGATGGATTGATAAAATAAATCTTCCTTTGTTGTTTTCTTCCACTTAAAATTACATCTGGGTGGGAAATATATCTGATTGCTTGTGTAGGATAAAATGTACAGCATAAGAAGAGAATGATGAATGAGACAGATCCATGTCTCTAACTGATCCAACAGAAAGGGTACCACTAGGTAGATATCCTCCAGGCTTGTTCTTGGAAGAGTATTCAGTACAAGACCTCGTCAGGACTATATGAGTAAATACGTGCTTGCTAATATTCCACATGTACATTAACTATTGCTAATCACCACTGCTCTGCATGTGACAGAAATTGCTGTCTTCATTACTCTGATCACCAAGAGATAAACAGTGCATCTGTAACCACACTTGCTTGCAATTGCTGAGCACTTTCAAACAGCTGCAGCACTAGGGCAGAATTGGCCAGCTGTGCATTTTAATCATATTGCACACAAATCTCCTCCTTGGGAAAAAAAAAAAAAAAAAGGCAATAAGACCAAGAGATCAGCTGCCGCTTAATAACATTGATGGAGGAATAGTTAACAGAAGCAAGTGATTAATTAGTGAGTCAAAGGCCATTTCCACTTTGTTACTTTTATTTACCCGAGACAAGATCAAATCAAATAAGAGCTCCTAGCTCACACAGTGCTCTCAAATTCTATTAAAAAAATGTTTGGCTGAACGGAATGCAACAAGCCATGCAATCTATTGTAACAACAGGGGCTCCTGACTAGCTTTCCTGGGAGCTTTTATTCTTTGAATTGGAAAGACCTTATTGAGTCTAGAGTCCCACAGCTCTAGCAAGCAAAACAAAACAGGTGTTGCTAGAACCATATGTATTATATTTGACAGAGAGGAAAGTTAGCTCATTTTCACATGAACATGTATGCAGGCATAAAATAAATTGATTCATAGCATTTGCCAACAGACAATATCCTCTATTCTATTAACATGTTCCACCCTCTTAATGAAACATTGGATTATAGGTTCTGCTCTCAGTTTCAAGGTAGATTGTCTTCTAACCTTAAAAAAGTTAGCAAGCCTATCTGTAATGTAAGAGCATTTTTTTCCCCTGTTTGGATTGTTTAACATTTTGGGTCAATTACCAGTTTTAACTCTGAGCAAAATGGGGCCTCGTTCCTATTAGTGCTCTAGTAAGACCTAGAAAACCCACTGAAATACTGGAATATCAATGTTTCTGCTCTCTGCAGAAGTGGATCTACCTATGAATTCAAAACCTCTCCTGAATGACCAGAAAATGTTTTCTAGATGCACAATTCTAGGGTGACTGCATATCTATGGCGAGCTAAATAGAAATCCTGGATTCAGACATGCTTGGAAATACAAATCTTCATCCAAAACCAAGTGATGTGGTTTGGGACCACCTTTAGGTTTTACAACATTTGTGCACTGAAGGTACATGTTGCCAGAGTCAACATGGGAGGTGTGGGAAACACTGAGGACGAGAGCAAAAGTCAGGTTCTTTTGAGCTGTGCTGCAAACCCAGCATAGGGCTGGGTTCACCAAGAAACTCATCAGGGCCTTGCTCTGGGCTGGTATGCAACTCCACATGATGTCGCTCTCCAAGACAAAATATGAGGTAATGAAAAATTGGGCTGCATTACCCCACCAAGCTTTAGCCCTGCTCTGAATGAACTCAGGGTGACTGTGTTTTGTTTACTGGAAAGAGAGGTAGTTCATTGCATGCAATGCTTGGATCTTCAGAATCCTGGGCTGATAGCAGAAAGATGAATGACAGATGAGAAGAAAGCCTCCATGAATTATTTTCTGTCTCCGTCACAGATTTGCTATTGGATATGGACAAATCCAGAAGAGCTAATCCAGAATCTAGCTCTCTGTGCCCCCATGTTTTATCTGGGAAAAAAATGTGTTTACCTACATGTGTTTAAATATAAAAGTGGGGGTTCTGCCACCATGGAACCCAGATAAGTTTGTCAGGCTCAAAGATCTGAGTGCAAGTCTGACCACATGACTTTCCAAACTCCAAGGGACTTCACAGTTATATGGAGAAAACCACTCAGATTCACTCACATTGAGAGGTCTCAGACACTTTCTTTTTTTTTTTTTTTTTCTTTTCTCTCCTGCAATTCACTTAGTATATGAAGATTTAAATGCTTCTAGGCATAATGGGCTTAGAGGTTAACAATGTAACAAATTAAATTAAGTTCAGGATTTTGACTATACTGAGCCAGAATCCTTAGTCTAATCAAGTTATCCTGTGGATGAGGTTTGACACTGGTGTGTCACAATAAAAGCGGCTTGAAACCAAACCTGAAACACATTCCATGAACACTTGAGAATAGTCCATGATTGTGTTTTATTTTCTACCTTGAAATGTCATATTTGACTGATAATGACATTTTCTATCCTCCAAAGCACATGTAGGCTGGAAATAACATCACCTTGCCTGAGGGAGCTTTATAACACCTCCTTGATTTTGTGGCACTCAGCTTTACAAATTGGGAAAATTGAGTCAGATGAGGACCTACCCAACAACAAAACATCAGGCTTTCCAGATCTACCAGGAGGTGTGACCCATGCTGGTTTTCACAGCCTCTTACCCACCCTGCTTTCACACCAGAAGCCAGCAGAAACCATAAGACAAGAAGACAACATGCCATTTGGACATGGAGCATCTTCCTGCATAGTGCCCCTGTTCATCATATGCAAAATGTACTGGAGAGTGAGCTCTCCTCTCCCAAGGTGATGTATCTCCTACAGCAATGGTAGGGTGCTATGGGTGGTAAAGCTCTGCTTTTTCCACGACTTTTGGGTTTGGCAGATCTCCCAAACTGTACATTTTGCCTGCAGCTGCAGCGATGCCTCACAACACAGAAGCTCTGACTCCAAGTGATCGCAGCTGGCGCATCTCTTTGAGCTGAATTGGTGAAAGACAGAGTAAATGACAGGTTACTTCAATGCAACTCTTAGCAAGAACTTATGGAGATTATTATGAAGGAGCTGGAAAGACATCACTGGAATCTGCTTGTGGAGCTGGCAAATGAGCGATAGCTTTCTTTGATAACTTTTAATCACTGTGTTTTCTACTTATGCAAAATGCAATAACACCTTTGATGCTTTGGATTTCTATAGCATTGAGGTTTGTGGCAGTGACATGAAGATTCAGAGCTGGATGCTCAACTGCCACTAACTTGTTTCTACATCGAAGATATATCACATTTGGCGGTGATATACATTGATTCATGTAGTACATGTATCATCAGAACACACATTCAGAAAGAAACATACCACAAAGTGCTACTTAGGGAGTCTCCATTCTAGTTTCAGCATGGTTTAGGGTTTTCTTGCACTAATTGCCTAATTTATCCTGCACCGAGCTTTCTGTTAGTCCTCTGCTGTAAAAAACAAACAAATAAACAAACAAAAAACAAACAGGCAGAGCAAGTCTGTGCCTGCTTGCAATACTCCACAAAAATACAAAAATATTAATATGTGTCTACACATATGTGTGATACCCAATGACTTTTAAGAGAGGGAGCTTTAGGAGCTTTATCAATTTTTATTCTCACTTGGTGATACAGTAGGTTTTATATGCCTAAATTACCATGCTGATTTTGAAAAAGAGAATTAGGGCTCCTAAGTCACTTAGGCAGTCTTGAAAATGACATCAAAGATCTTTGCACAGGCATAGAGCTTAGTGAATATCATTACCTGGTAAAATGTCTTCTCATAAGACACGTGGAAATTGCCTATTTAGTCCACTCTGGCTCCATCATGGGATTAGTCCTTATATTACAGTTACCAGTGTGGTTTGTCCAGTTCAGCCTTCCATCGGTTTCTTTGAAAGATAATTTAATAGGCCAGGAGACCATAATGCTGTCAGTAGCTGTGGTGCTATTAGATCATACTGCCACTAATTGAGGCTTAATATGTCCCCTTGCCTAAAATAATGTATTGTGGGTAATTTTATCTTGATATTCAATCTAAACTTTCCATCTCATTACTCCCAGCCTTACCTACTACAGCCACCCTAAATGATTACTCGGCCTGTTTTCATCTATGATAAAGATATGGATGGTTATCATATTCCACCCCCTGCTCATCTGGCTGTAATTAGGCCAAGGTATAAAGTGAGCTGGATCACCCAGGGTCACCAGCTTGGACTAAAAGAGAAAGTCAAAAGGGGGATGGGGAGCTCTACCAAAGCAGTGTTAGTGATGAGCTGGACTGTGAATAAAAGTGAGTCCAGCATCTGTAACCCAATTTATTTTAATCTGCTCTACTCTTTTTTATGTACCTCTTTTTTTTTTTTATACTGATATCACAGTGCATATATTCAGCACTGAGGATGCCCGTATGGCCCAAAGTTTGCAAAGTTTTGGGAAACATGATATACATTAAAATTTTCTTTTGTGACACAAGAGTTTTCATTGTTAGTAATGTTACAAGGAATGCCTACACAGTCAGATACACGAGCTCTAATTTAAGAAAAGATCTGCACCCAAATATACACTCCGAGACTTGCACTGAGCACTCAAGCAAGCTTCACTGATCTACATCCTTGTTCCCTGGTCTGGAAACACTACTATGCAGGATATTTAATGGACCACCTCTCAGACATGGACACACATGCTGAAGTGAGCACAGTGCTGATATTTTGAGAGAGATTCATTAGATCAAACTACAGCAAAGAAGCAGAGGTAGGACTGAGCTCACAAAGTCCCCCGAAATGATGTGTGCACAATGTCAGAGCTCAGCTTCACTACTTGTGCCTGATTCATTGTCATCTGGAGATGACCTGAAGAATCCTACCAGCTTTCTATGTGCTGTTCTAAAAGGGTAGACATCCTGCACCATACTCTCCAGGACCCTGGAGATACCCCAAACACTCCCCAACATTTCAAAGGGCATTGGAAATCCATATGTGGGTAACTGAATCTGAACCCGTCACACCACATTTACAACGTACAGAGTCTGAAATCTGCCTATGAAAATCCTTTGGTTATTTTGGGCTGTTATATGTGTGCTAGCTTTTTTCCAGAATTTTCATTTCATGAGTGTCCTGGTTTCAGTTAGGACAGAGTTAATTTTCTTCCTAGTAGCTGGTAAAATGCTATGTTTTGGCTTAGGATGAGAAGAGTGCTGATAACATGCTGATGTTTTAATTGTTGCAGAGCAGTGCTTATACCAAGCCAAGGACGTCTCAGCTTCTTGCTCTGTCCTGCCAACAGGCAGGCTGGGGGTGCAGCAGGAGCTGGGAGGGGACAGACCCAGGACAGGTGACCCAAAGTGGCCAAAGGGGTATTCCATCCCATCTGACGTCATGCTAAACAATATATAGAGGTGGCTAGCCGGGGGAGGGGGGCTGGACTGCTCGGGGTTAGGCTGGGCATCGGTCAGTGGGTGGTGAGCAATTGCATTGTGCATCACTTGTTTGTACACATTATTAGTAGTAGTACTATTATCATCATTATTGTTATTGTTATTATTATTTTCCTGTCCTAATAAACTGTCTTTATCTCAACCCACGAGCTTCACTTTCCTGTTTCTCTCCCCCACCCCAGAGAGGGAGGGGGGAGGGGGAGGGAATGGCTGTGTGGTGTTTAGCTGCCGGCCGAGTTAAACCACGACAATGAGAAATTTTGAATCTGAGCAAATTTGAGACATCAGAATTTCTTGCTGGACAGGAAATGTATTTTTTTACCAGCTCTATCTATCAGGTATAAAGTTACCATTGGGTATGGGAAACAAGATACTTTTCTCTAGAAAAACAACCAAAGTTCCAGGGTGAAAATTTCAGACTACATAAAGTGCCTTTATTGTGTATTATGTACTGAAGGTGCTCCTGTGAGACCAAGAGTAAATTTAAAAGGACAAGAAAAGCAGATAAAGGAAGGCTAGAAAATGGATGCAAGGCATTGGAAGAAACGACAAGCCAGAAGTATCCAGAATTCAAACCAAAAAATGAGGTACTCATGGGTAACTGGTCTCCTGGGTGATGTGAAGGGCAAGCTTTGCAAATATTTCCAACTTGCACTGCACTATTCTGCTTCTCATGATGCTACACCCCTGCCTGAGCCTAAGGTAAATGCTGCTGCTACCAGCTTCAGAGTCTATCATGAAAGGGGACAAGCTGTTTACAGAGCTGCCCAAAGTTGGTGGTAGTCTGTGAAAAACGCTATTCTGTTTTATGCAATAAACTCTTTCCATCCCCACCAGAAAGCCTTGGCCCAGTCCATGTGTGAAAGGTGCTGCCCAAAGCATGTCAGCTGTGCCTCAGGAGGAGACATGGGGTTAGCTACATCACAGGGTGCATGGCTGTAAAGTACCAGGCAACCAAGGACCACTTTAGTGTCACAAGCACATGAACAAGCAGCATGGGGGGGGGGGCAAAAAGAGTTTCAGTAGGATTTTCCCATGATGTGAATTTAGCAACAGCAAATTATTCAACACCTGTGGATTGGGGTCATTACCCCATCTTTGCTTCTGCTCCAAAATCTCTTCTTGCTTTTTCAGGAGGTGTTGGCCTTGGATATTGAGTCACATCCTTCCTGCCAAAATTCATTCCAACGGCTCTGCACAGAGAGGCCGAGTTCTCCCACCAGCTGTGCTACTGCTCCCATCAGGGTGACAGGCTGGGTGAAAAATGCAGGCAGCAAGAGACAGAACAGGGGTGTGAGGAAGGAGAGGAGATATTGGTACATAGCTTGGAAATCATCTGATGCCTCTGGACTGTGAACTACTGTTGAAGAATTCAAGCATACAAGTTTTTGCATCACAGTTATGGATAAGCCATATAGGATGTAAGATAACCTGGAGGCTGGACTGCCCAGCACATACCAGATCAAGAAATAACAATGTTCGTTCTACCTTTATAACCTGCCCTTAACAGGATGGCTGCTATACCAATGCCTTTCTGCAAACAAGTGCACTTTTTCATCGTAAATGAAGATTGAAGATTTTTTTCTTTCTATGACTAAAGCTCAGAGCATATTCTGACAGATATGGGATTGTGAGAAACAAGGGAACAAGCAACAGATGTAGCAAAGAGCTAATTAGTAAACTGAAGATTAAAAAACCCTGGTCTATCATATGTGGAAATGATTCCCACCACATTTCAAAACCACAATGGTACCTTTACAATCAGTAGATAAATACACACAATAAAAACAATAGAAATGACTAGCAAAGTCTAATGAAAAGGTGCAAAGCCTTGAAATCCTGATCAATTCATCACTAACCTGGGACAGACAGGAAGAGTGTCCAGGCTTAAAAAATGTCCTTTTTCTTGACACATCTGCACCCATAGGAAATTCCACCCTTCCTCCCACAGAATCAGGCCACATGGTATCATATACAAGAGATGAGGAAAAGGTGGAGGTGCTTAATGTCTTCTTCGCCTCAGTCTTTAGCGGCAATACCGGTTGTTCTCTGGATACCCAGTACCCTGAGCTGGTGGAAGGGGATGGGGAGCAGGATGTGGCCCTCACTATCCACGAAGAAATGGTTGGTGACCTGGTACGGCACTTGGATGTGCACAAGTCGATGGGGCCAGATGGGATCCACCCAAGGGTACTGAGAGAACTGGCAGAGGAGCTGGCCAAGCCACTATCCACCATTTATCAGCAGTCCTGGCTATCGGGGGAGGTCCTAGTTGACTGGCGGCTAGCAAACGTGATGCCCATCTACAAGAAGGGCCGGAGGGCAGACGCGGGAAACTACAGGCCTGTCAGTTTGACCTCAGTGCCAGGGAAGCTCATGGAGCAGATCCTCTTGAGAGTCATCACACAGCACTTGCAGGGCAAGCAGGCGATCAGGCCCAGTCAGCATGGGTTTATGAAAGGCAGATCCTGCTTGACGAACCTGATCTCACAGAATCACAGAATCACAGAATTTCTAGGTTGGAAGAGACCTCAAGATCATCGAGTCCAACCTCTGACCTAACGCTAACAGTCCCCACTAAACCATATCCTTAAGCTCTACGCAAAGAAGGCATTAAGCACCTAAGAAGGCATTAAGCAACTTCTATGACAGTGACGCGCTGGGTGGATGAGGGAAAGGCTGTGGATGTGGTCTACCTTGACTTCAGCAAGGCTTTTGACACCGTCTCCCACAGCATTCTCCTCAAGAAACTGGCTGCTCTTGGCTTGGACTGGCGCATGCTTTGTTGGGTTAGAAACTGGCTGGATAGCCGGGCCCAAAGAGTTGTGGTGAATGGAGTCAAGTCCAGTTGGAGGCCAGTCACTAGTGGCGTTCCCCAGGGCTCGGTGCTGGGGCCGGTCCTCTTTAATATCTTCATCAATGATCTGGATGAGGGCATTGAGTGCACCCTCAGTAAGTTTGCAGATGACACCAAGCTATGCGCGTGTGTCGATCTGCTTGAGGGTAGGAAGGCTCTGCAGGAGGATCTGGATAGGCTGCACCGATGGGCTGAGGTCAACTGCATGAAGTTCAACAAGGCCAAGTGCCGGGTCCTGCACCTGGGGCGCAATAACCCCAAGCAGAGCTACAGACTGGGAGAGGAATGGTTGGAGAGCTGCCAGGCAGAGAAGGACCTGGGAGTGATGGTGGATAGTCGGCTGAATATGAGCCAGCAGTGTGCTCAGGTGGCCAAGAAGGCCAACAGCATCCTGGCTTGTATAAGAAACAGTGTGACCAGCAGGGCTAGGGAGGTGATCGTCCCCCTGTACTCGGCACTGGTGAGGCCGCACCTCAAGTACTGTGTTCAGTTTTGGGCCCCTCACTACAAGAAGGACATGGAGGTGCTTGAGCGGGTCCAGAGAAGGGCGACGAAGCTGGTGAGGGGCCTGGAGAACAAGTCCTACGAGGAGTGGCTGAGGGAGCTGGGCTTGTTCAGCCTGGAGAAAAGGAGGCTCAGGGGCAACCTTATTGCTCTCTACAGATACCTTAAAGAAGGCTGTAGAGAGGTGGGGGTTGGTCTGTTCTCCCACGTGCCTGGTGACAGGACGAGGGGGAATGGGCTTAAGTTGAGCCAGGGGAGTTTTAGGTTGGATCTTAGGAAGAACTTCTTCACTGAGAGGGTTATTAGGCATTGGAAAGGGCTGCCCAGGGAAGTGGTGGAGTCACCATCCCTGGAAGTCTTCAAAAGACGTTTAGATGTAGAGCTTAGGGATATGGTTTAGTGGGGACTGTTAGCGTTAGGTCAGAGGTTGGACTCGATGATCTTGAGGTCTGGATTTTGTTTTTGTTGTTATAGTTTCTTTTTTTTCCATGGGAAAGTTTTCCAGTGTTGCTGGGGAGGTTGTTTCTTGAAAGGACTGTTGTGGTAAGAAATGGCTGCAGCTGGAGTTAAGGCACCTAAAAATAATTGTAATAGAAATAAACAAATACTATCATTCTAAACACGTGACAAAATACACTTAGGATAGAACTTCTAATTACTTGACCTTAGACTCCTGTGAAATGTGTTCATCTGATTCGTGTCAATATGGAACAATGCTAGGGCCGCATGGTATGATGAATATGACCTTCTGTCTCACATACCCTTGTATAACCACAAGTCTAAGAAAAACAGAGTGGTTAATGTATATAGTTCTTGTATCTTGCAAAGGAATGGTCCAGCAATTCGTGTCAATAGGGGATAAGAGAACAAAGGGGTTTCCGAATAATTGCTAACTATTATGACTATTGCATGGGACACTATGCAAGTCTCTGATATCTGGCCAAGAGATTAAGGAGAAGGGTAAAAGCTGAAGGACGACTAAAAGACAAAGCTTGCAGGGGACGCTGCACAAGTCTCTGATATCTGGCCAAGATGGACAAAGGAGAAGGACAAGGAAAAAGCCTGGGAGGAAGACTACGAGCCTTCAGCATGAGAGACCCCCGGAGGGACCACCAGAGACTGATACGCATGCGCCAGTGGGAGGGTTCGGATTCTGGGAACTAATTATAATAACCCTGCCTTTTGTAGAAGTAATAATGAATATGTATTAGCCTAGGAGCATAAAAACCAACCATCTGATATAACTTGTGTGCGTCTTGGTGGAGCAGACTCCCAGCACACCCAGTGCTGTTTGCTTACCTCTATTCATTTAATTAATTGCAAACTTTGATTGTAATCCTATTTGGGACTTAGCCATTTATTCCACTCCTGTCTTCAGCAAACTCCGTGGACTCTGCGTGGGACTCCCTGTCATTTTGTGGGAGCCTCACCCTCTCCTCACTAAACTTTCAAAGGACTGAATGTTCTCCCAGCCAACCAGATACACTCTGCGTCAGGAACCCATGTTTGCATGTGCTCTAACAAATTAGCTCTTGTTAGTTCCTTTGGTCCCAGTTAAAACATTTTTCAGTTTTCGGTGGTTTTGGTTTAATAATGCTGTTAATAAAACATTAACAGCATTAAAACACTTTATGTGACTTATACCCCGGCCCTATCCACACACCTGATTAGACAAGCACAGAGCACTTCAGGTTCTTTAAGAGACATCCACTGAATATATGAACTAACCTAAAAGCATTCTGGAGACCATACAGGCCTTAATATTAAGATTAATAGGCCAAGGTCTCATCTTTTTGATATATCTGGCCTTTGCCAAAAGTAAAAAAATAAAGTCATTATTCATCTAAAATACCTTCATCTCCACGAGGCTGTGAAATTAATATTGCCAGGTGCTACAGGGGCTAATAGTGGACAACAGCTTCTGGGACTGTGTTAAAATTCATGGGGTCACTCCTGAAGTAAGGTTTGATTTGGTATAAACAAGGGCTCTGTCCTGGATTTGCCAGATTTGTTGAGATGAAAAGTGTCGTGTCCATGTACAATTGTTTTGAGTGATCTTATCTCAGGATTGTATTGATCATAGATCATTTGTCATGCAGACTTGTTGAAGGCATGAGACAGGTCCCAGAGACCAAGTAGACAATACCACACACATACCCAGACAACAAAGCCCATGTGATAGCCTCCCACTAAATTAACTCCTCCTATTCTTCACGGAAATGATGACAAAAGATGCACATCTCTAGGGAACAAGTTTTCCACCTTGCCTGACCCATCTGACAATCATAGGACTCAGAAAGTGTCTTACAATAGGACCATCGCATATAAAGGCCAACTTTCAAGCAGAGGTTTTAAGAAATCAGGCATGAAAGACTCAAGTGAAAGATTTCATCTGGCAGAGCAAAAATGATATAAGTGCCCACTCCTGGAACATGCACATCATGCCTTGTGCACTCACAAGCACACATAGATACACCTCTGTTGCACACCTAAAGTATGAAAAGCTATCACATAAAATGCTGCATTTTTGTCAGCCATCCCTGTACCTTGCAAACGACTTTATATAGGAAACCAACTTTACACTGCACTAAGCTCCACCCATCCAGATTATGTTGTCATTTCCATGGTAACTAAAGTACCTCAAAGGCAAAAGAACAGATGGAGATGGAAGAAAAAAATAATCTAAGGACCAAAAGTGAACATATGTAGTGCAAGAAAAAATATTAAGCTGTGGGCAGCTATTAGGTTTATTATCATTTGCAAAGGGAGACCTCGATAAACTCAGTCACAGCTCTGCGGTAAGGAGTGGCACAATCAAATCAGGCTTGTGACAATACCAATTTTCCAGCAGCCCATATTCCCTCTTGCTTTCCCTTACACAAATCTCAGAAATAATTGTCCTTGCTCCCTTAATGACTTGTTTTGGTTTAAGGACAACAGCAGCCAAAACGGGCTGAAAGAATGTAACTAGTGATATGCTTGACTGCCCATTGCATGTCTCCAAGATCAAAGTCTCCAAAAGGGAGTGAGGACTCTGTGGCTGTCCCTCTGCCACACAGACTGCAGTAGCCAGGGGAGCAAAATCAAGAAGACAGTATTTGTCAAGTGCACATATACAGCCTGCAACCGGCTATGTCCTGCTCATGTATATTCTGGCTGGCTCCTGCACTTTGCATTTACGTGCTCTGTTACATAAAGTACACACTGGCAACTCAGCAGCAATTTGGAACATCTTTAAAATTGGGTTAATAGTTATGACACAGTCTTTGCTTGACTTCCTCTGGAATTAGTCCATCTTTGTGGATTGCTGTCAATCAGAAGGGAAACTTGCAATTTACATAGGACAATTTGTTCTGAGCAAGGCAAGTGCAATTTGGGAACAGGAGCTGTGATAGAGAGAAAAAAATATCTTGTATTTTTAGCTTGCTCTCACTAGAAGTTTTCTGCTCTATATTATATAATTTATTTGAGATGCAGAGTTCTGTCAAAGTGAAAAAAGTTAAAAACGTATCCTGCTACCTAAACTCCTTGCAGCTTAAACTGGACAGAGCTGGCATAAACTCTGGAGTGAGGAAATCTTATCTGTGGGCTAGGACAGAAGAGCCTAGGGCATGAGACGTGAATTCAAGCCCTTCTGCCCAAGGCTCACACTGTGACCCGATGTACATAATTTTCATTTTTTTATGTCTCCCCTCCTTGTCTGAAATGCAGTCCCTTCATGTCCTGCAGATTGTGAGTATAAATGATTTTGTATGAAACCATTAGCTGCTCAGATCCTTATATAATCAAGGGGTGAGCAAGCACCTAAGGTAGCTGCATCCTCTTCTTAAATAACATTTTATTGTCGGTGACGTTTTACCACCCATGCTGTTAGTCAGCATTTTACTCCCAATGAACAAGGGGACTGTGCGAGTTTCTCTCAATCACAGATGCTGCTATGTGAGGACAGTGCTGTGCAGCTGGAGTAAGAAATGCTTCATCAGTTAACATTTTAAATCAAAACCAAAAGAAAAAAGGGGGGGAAATAACACAAAACCTTATTTATGTACTAAATTCTACAAGCACATGTAATGCTTTTGGTGCTGCTGATTTCTTTCTGACTTTTCTCTCCTTTCTTTTCCAAAACCTAAACATGGAGCAGCAAATCTGTGAGCTGTTAATGCTCTTTCGAGGCGAAACGCCGCAAGAACCCTTGCAGACAGACGCAGACATCCGTCCCTGCGCCGGCAGCCAGGTGTGCGACCTGCCGGCAGGGGGCAATACTTCATGTCTATTAAACCAAAACCACCGAAAACTGAAAAAATAAGAGGTATGTGGGAAAGGGGTCAGGAAAAAAAAAGATGCTGAGGTGCAAGAGGGGAGGGAGTATGACATCAGTGGAGCAAAACCTACCCGCACTCCCCACATACCAAGCTCACGGTAGTTTTGAGTTTTTTCCAGCCAGCTTGCTGATAAGGAAACTCTGCGATAAGAAAACATTGATAAATTACTTTGGTGTGGATTAAAATTTGCACCACACATTCCCCAGAGCACGGAGAATCAATCAGCCCTCAGTTCTGTGGCCCAAGCATTTTTGCCTGGTTCTCCCTCGAGTTTAGATTATTGATGCTCCAGGTGAGTCGGGGGCTCATCATCCAAGGCTGGCAGCCATCAGGGAATGATAACCAACAGGGAGGGGAGGGAGGGCAGAATTAGGTATCCTGAGGCTATGCTATAGCCCTGTTATTCAAAAATATAATCTGCTCTCTGCTGAGGGTGCTACTACTTACTGAGGTATAGACTCGAGCATCCCACAGGCACATGGACCAGCCTGATGCCAACAGCTGCAGGGCTGGGAGAGGTGCTGTCCTTGGATGAGACCCAATGCAGATGACAGAGGTTTAACACCAGTGATTCTTACTGAACTTTGCACTCCGGCCTTGCAGGATCCCCTTCTCACCTCACATGAGCTGGTGAGCCCATGTGAGGTGACAAAACACCCCAACATATTACTTATGTTTGCACACTATTATTGTCCTGGTTTCAGTTAGGACAGAGTTAATTTTCTTCCTAGTAGCTGGTAGAATGCTATGTTTTGGCTTAGGATGAGAAGAGTGCTGATAACATGCTGATGTTTTAATTGTTGCAGAGCAGTGCTTATACCAAACCAAGGACTTTTCAGCTTCTCGATCTGTCCTGCCAGCAGGCAGGCTGGGGGTGCAGGAAGAGCTGGGAGGGGACAGACCCAGGACAGGTGACCCAAACTAGCCAAAGGGGTATTCCATCCCATCTGACGTCATGCTAAACAATATATAGGGGTGGCTAGCCGGGGTGGGGAGGCAGGCTGCTCAGGGATAGGCTGGGCATTGGTCAGAGAGTGGTGAGCGATTGCATTGTGCATCAAGTGTTTCGTACACATTATTATTATTATTATTATTATTATTATCCTGTCTTAATAAACTGTCTCTATCTCAACCCACAGGCTTCACTTTCCCGTTTCTCTCCCCCATCCCAGAGAGGGAGGGGGGAGGGTGAGCGAACGGCTGTGTGGTGTTTAGCTGCCGACAGGGTTAAACCACAACAATTATTCAAATAGAACTTTACGCTGAAATGCGGTACACCTATATCCTCATGTTTCCATCTTCAAAACTTTCAGGTGTCCCACAACAATGGTAAATAATTACACATAAAATAACACATAAAGCACCCGTGCATCGAGTTTTGTGAAGTCCTGGAAGGAATGGAACAGATAAAATGACTTACATTTCAGATAAAGAAGGTCAATGGATAGTGAGAACTGTATGTTATTCATTGCCGACTTTGCCTCAGAGACATTACAGAACACTAATAGCATGTGAGCACACTCATTTTTTCCTACAAATGGTTTTGAATCCAGTCTCAGCTAAACTGTGAAATGCATCCTCCAACTGCTGACATTATCTCAGGTCTGTGTTCCTGTGCTGGGTCTGGCTGGGATGTTAACTTTCCCTGCAGCAGCCCATAAAGTGCTGTGCTCTGCACTTGTAGCTGGAACAGCACTGGTCTCACTCCAGTGTTGTGTCTATTGCTGCATAGTGCTGGCACCGCATCAGGACTCCCTCCAAGTCCCCAGGAGCCAGCAGGCTGGGGGTGGGTAAGTGACGGGGAGGGGACATCACCAGGGCAGCTGACCTAAACCGACCAAAGGGATATTCCATACCATATGGTGTCACGCGCAGCAATAAAAAGTGGAAAAGGGGGAGGGGCAGAGGTGGGAGGGGGCGGCTCTCATGGTGGAAGTTTCTGTCCTCCCGAACAATCGCTACACGTATTGAGGCCCTGCTTTCCAGGACATGGCCGAACATCACTCCTTGATAGGAAGTAGAGAGTAACTGCTTTTTATTTTTTCTCTTCTCTGTGCTTCTGAACGGCCTTTGCTTTTTTTTTTTTTTTTTTTTTTTTACTCTTTTGTTGTTTTTTTTCCCCCTCTCCCTTTTCCCTTTAATGAAAACATCCTTATCTCAAACCTTGAGCTCTCTGTGTCATCTTTTCTCCCCCTTCCTCTTTGAGGAGGGGGAGTGAGAGAGCGACCGTGGTGGAACTCGGCTGCCCACCTGAGTGAAACCACCACAGTTCCCTGTTTGTGACTGGACCGATAAAATCACACAGAGCAAAGAAGGAAGATGTTTTCATATTCTCTGAAGTTTGATCACAGAATAACACAGAATCACAGAATCACAGAATTTCTAGGTTGGAAGAGACCTCAAGGTCATCGAGTCCAACCTCTGACCTAACGCTAACAGTCCCCACTAAACCATATCCCTAAGCTCTACATCTAAACGTCTTTTAAAGACTTCCAGGGATGGTGACTCCACCACTTCCCTGGGCAGCCTGTTCCAATGCCTCACAACCCTTTCAGTAAAGAAGTTCTTCCTAAGATCCAACCTAAAATTCCCCTGGCGCAACTTAAGCCCATTCCCCCTCGTCCTGTCACCAGGCATGTGGGAGAACAGACCAACCCCCACCTCTCTACAGCCTTCTTTAAGGTACCTGTAGAGAGCAATAAGGTCGCCCCTGAGCCTCCTTTTCTCCAGGCTGAACAAGCCCAGCTCCCTCAGCCACTCCTCGTAGGACTTGTTCTCCAGGCCCCTCACCAGCTTCGTCGCCCTTCTCTGGACCCGCTCAAGCACCTCCATGTCCTTCTTGTAGCGAGGGGCCCAAAACTGAACACAGTACTCGAGGTGCGGCCTCACCAGAGCCGAGTACAGGGGGACGATCACCTCCCTAGCCCTGCTGGTCACACTGTTTCTTATACAAGCCAGGATGCTGTTGGCCTTCTTGGCCACCTGAGCACACTGCTGGCTCATATTCAGCCGACTATCAACCATCACTCCCAGGTCCTTCTCTGCCTGGCAGCTCTCCAACCACTCATCTCCCAGCCTGTAGCTCTGCTTGGGGTTATTGCGCCCCAGGTGGAGGACCCGGCACTTGGCCTTGTTGAACTTCATGCAGTTGACCTCAGCCCATCGGTGCAGCCTATCCAGATCCTCCTGCAGAGCTTTCCTACCCTCAAGCAGATCGACACACGCACCTAGCTTGGTGTCATCTGCAAATTTACTTGTTGCAGGAAGCATGGCCGAAAGCACGACAGACACCAGTAGAGTCAGATCATGCTCCATTTTATTGCCTGAATAGCCTAACTTTTATAGTGAACTTAACAGGGGCGGACAGTGTTTCACACAAGATTATTGGTCAAAAGCACTCAGACAAACAACTACAAGAAAACAACCCCCTTGTGATTAGCAGTCACATAGACCTTGTCCTTGAAGCCAGCTACTGTTAACAATATTTTTCTGAATTCCTCAATTGGGTGATGTGGGAACACTGTCATGGGAACTTCTCATAGTTGCCCTGGTAGCTTGGTTTGCTCAGCTACAGCAAGCCATGGGATTTTTGCTGTTTCAAGAAATCCCTCAACACTTACTGAGGGTGCACTCAATGCCCTCATCCAGATCATCGATGAAGATATTAAAGAGGACCGGCCCCAGCACCGAGCCCTGGGGAACGCCACTAGTGACTGGCCTCCAACTGGACTTGACTCCATTCACCACGACTCTTTGGGCCCGGCTATCCAGCCAGTTTCTAACCCAACGAAGCATGCGCCAGTCCAAGCCAAGAGCAGCCAGTTTCTTGAGGAGAATGCTGTGGGAGACGGTGTCAAAAGCCTTGCTGAAGTCAAGGTAGACCACATCCACAGCCTTTCCCTCATCCACTGTAGTGGGTTTACGTGGCAAGGTTTTGGTAGCAGGGGACCATAGGGGTGGTTTCTGTGAGAAGGTTCTAGAATCTGCCCCATGTTTGGTAAGGGCCCCATTGTTTTCCAGAGCTGAGCCAATAAGCGATGTTGTTTTGCGCCTCTGTGAGAGCATATTTAAGACAGGGAAAAAAAACGCTGCGCCACACAGCAGCTGGGAGAGTGAAAAGACTGAGGAACGGCCTTGCAGGCACCAAGGTCAGTGTAGAAGGAGGGGGAGAGGTGCTCCAGGCACCGGAGCAGAAGTCCCCTGCGGCCTGTGGTGAGGACCATGGTGAAGCAGGATGTCCCCCTGCAGCCCATGGAGTACCACGGTGGAGCAGGGTTCCACGCTGCAGCCCGTGGAGGAGACCACGGTGGAGCAGGTGGCCCTGCACCGATGGAGGCTACCGCCTGTGGAAGACCCCTGCCGGAGCAGATTCCAGGCCGGACCTGTAGCCCGTGGAGAGGAGTCCACGCAGGAGCAGGTGACCTGGCAGGAGCTGCTGCCCGTGGGGGACCCAGGTTGGAGCAGTTTTCTCCTGAGGGATGGACCCCGTGGTACGGACCCATATCTGGAGCAGTTCTGGAAGAGCTGCTGCCTGTGGGAAGCCCACGCCGGATCAGTTCATCAAGGACTGCATCCCATGGGTGGGACCCCACAGCACAGGGGACAAGAGTGACCGAGAAGGAGCGGCAGAGAAGCGCTGTAGACTGACCATAACCCCCATTCCCCGTTCCCCTGTGCCACTCGGGGGGAGGAGGTGGAAGAGGGTGGATGGGGAGGAAGGTGCTTTTGGTTTCTTTCCTTTGTTTTCTCACTTCTCTCGCTTGTTAGTAATAGGCAATAAATCTTACTATCTCCTATGCCGAGTCTGTTTTGCCCGTTACAATAATTACTGAGTGATTTTCTTGTCCTTATCTCAACCTTTGAGCCCTTTTCACATATTTTCTCCCCATTCCTCTTTGAGGAGGGGGAGTGAGAGAGCGGCTATGGTGGAGCTCGGCTGCCCACTCGAGTGGAACCACGACATTCACCCAGCGCGTCACTTTGTCATAGAAGGAGATCAGGTTCGTCAAGCAGGATCTGCCTTTCATAAACCCATGTTGACTGGGCCTGATCGCCTGCTTGCCCTGCAAGTGCTGCGTGATGACTGTCAAGAGAATCTGCTCCATGAGCTTCCCTGGCACTGAGGTCAAACTGACAGGCCTGTAGTTTCCCGGGTCTGCCCTCCGGCCCTTCTTGTAGATGGGCATCACGTTTGCTAGCCGCCAGTCAACTGGGACCTCCCCCGATAGCCAGGACTGCTGATAAATTATGGTAAGCGGCTTGGCCAGCTCCTCTGCCAGTTTTCTCAGTACCCTTGTGTGGATCCCATCTGGCCCCATCAACTTGTGCACATCCAAGTGATGTGCACAAGTTTTTTTGATGCACAGGTTTTTTTGGGAGGTGGTAAGGGGAGTGCAGTTCATACTTTAATAAAACTGAGGCTATTCTGTTTGTTTGTTTGTTTGTTTTCAGAAGAAAAAATAAATTAATTAAAATTGTCCTTTCCATAGGACATCCATGGGTAAAGACAATCAATTATCCCTGATCCAGTTAATGCTATTCATGCCTAACAGATCAGTCCCACTAAATGCAATGGCAGACCCATCCAAGAATAGCCAACTGTGTCACATGTGGAGCACTTATCTAGAAGAAGAGGTTCAGGTATCTGCTCTGACTTGGATAGGCTGGAAATGTAAGTCATATCACACATTACCACAGAAATCTTGCCATGAAGGTGACACTGTCACTTTCTCTGCCAAGTCCATCCTGGATTGGAGAAATCTTCCTTAGCACAGTTAGTCAAAGCAAAAACTTCCAGTTGCACTCATTCTATAATTCCTTAGGAAAAGTCATGATTTGTACTCACCTTATGGTGGTGTTTCTACAGTCTGATATTTTCAACTAGGAGTAGTAGGATTTGATCAGAATTATATAGGACTTTTTGTGAGAGCTGGGCTATGTACACATTGCTGTCAGACAAAGTTGGACGGACATTTACATGATTCTTATGCAAATTTATTTTCAAAGACTGTCAAGCCAGAAAGGACCATCTAGGTCACCTAGTCTGTCTCCAGCCTGTCAGGGATATCAGTGTTTCACCTTGGTTTAGGCTAAAGAATAATTTAATTCTTTCAGATAAACCTTTGTTTCCAGAAAGGAATCCCTGGGCAAATCCAGAATTACTCTGGGGAAATAAAACACCTAGCCACAAAATAGACCTCAAAGCTTTAACTGAGGTCTTTCCATTACAGTTCCTGGACAGACTTAGGGATTAGTTGGATTTACAGCGGGTAGGGGTCACTTAAAACATTTTGTAGGAAATGCTGAAGGGAGAAAGTGTCCCAGGCCAGCTCCAATGAGAAATTAGGTGCTTATTTCTAGTCCTTTGTTACCTTGTAATTTCCTCCCCTACAAGTCATTTTCTCCCCAAAATTAAAACTGTTTCTCATAGCTAAACATAATTCTTCACTGCTTGCCCTGCAAATCATTTTCTCCAGCCCTCAATCATTTTTGTGGCTCTTTTCTGTACCCTTTCCAATTTTGTCACCATATGTTTTGAAATGTGGCTGTCAGACCCATAAACAGCCTCTCAGGTTCACCCTTACCAGTGCCATATACCGCAGGTCACCTGGCTGCAGAGCCAAGGATCACATCAGCACTTTGGGATTTGAGGGTCCAGCTCTGAGCTGGCACTGTGGTGTTTCTCCAGGCTGCAGTCGGTCACATTACAGGGCTTTTGTCTGAGTTCCCAAGAAGCAGAACTAGCATCTTATTGCATTAAAATGCATTTTGTTTGCCTGAGCCAGGCGGTGCAGCTTTTTTCACCAGGCCACCCTGGACTCTTATTCTTTGCTATTTTGCCAACCATAATGTTTTCTACAAATGTCATCAGGAGTAGTTTTATATTTACTTCCAGATCACTGATGAATAGCATAGGGGAAAACTCTAGTAACACTCCTCTTCGACAATAATTTTGCATTGATAATTACTTTCAGGGAATTGTCAGTTAGGCAGTTCTTAACTCATTTTATGTCTGCTCTTGTCCTGAACCCAATTACTTTTGCCTGGCTAAAAAATATCTTATAGAAAGTCATCCAGTCTCCAACCTGAAAATGTCATGAGATGGTGATTTTTACCAATCTTCCTACTAAAATTCTGGAATGATTAATCACTATGAACCACGTACATTTTCATAGCAATGTGATCTTCTTTCTGATTTCAACTCCTAGTTATCAGTTCCTTTTATGACTTTCTTTTAGAGTTAGATTAAATAATTCTTTATACCTAGAATTCCCAAACAGACCCAGTATTTCCATTCACTTCCCATCCTAAATTATGTAGCTTTAAATTACCTTCTTGCCAGACCCGGCTTCATTGACTGATGTAACATTTTTGCTAATGTGTTATGTTTCTTATTCATGTTCCTGCTTCTATATTAGTTTATAAAGCCTTAAATATATATATGTATGTGTATATATATATATATATACAAGTCTCTCTCTATATAATATGCAAAATTGCAATCAGCATGAAAACTGTTATTGAAATCCACAGCATATTAGATCAACAATGCACATGAGAATCCAGGGTGTGTTTTGATGCTTAGTAGCAATTAGTTTCTTTGAAGTTATTTATGAGGGAAAGAATTTCATGCACTTACAAGATCAGAGTTACTTGTCTGCTCTGGAAAAGCTGCGAAATATAATCACAATTGGAAGAGTAGTAACAAATCAATGGATGTTGAAAAAGTTACAGGAGGCAAACATTCAAAGGTTTTCAAAAGGACTCGCAAGTCTGAGCAGCCTGTGCAAAGGGCAGATCCTAGTCTTCTGCTGGTATATCAGCAAATGCTGCATAACTGAGCCCTGCAACTTTTGTGTGCTGCCTGATTACAGAGAAATGTTTAGTCACTGGTTTGGTAATGGGAAGGCAGCTGTGGAAAGATCTGGTAGATAAGAAAGTCTGGACTTGAACCTGAGCCTCCCATGTGGTCATCCCCCATGCTGTAATACAATGTTGCTAAGCTACCAAGGTCTTCTTCTAATTGTCCTGGTTGAGAAATAGAAGACAAAAACTTTTTCTTTTGTTTTCAGATAGTAATGAGCATGGCATAGTTTTTGTCCCTATCAAAGAGATGCTGATTATCAAAATACTCAACAAGAGTAATGGTTTGGGATGCTGGGGAGTAAATATACTAGTGGAGAAACAACCAAAGAGTGTATTTATATCTACTAAAATTAGCTTTGTGCTTGGTTTCCAACCCTTGAATTTTGATTCTTGCTTGTCTTTATTCACGCAACAATGTTGAAACTCAATACCACGTCTGAGGGATTTGCAAAATAAAAGGGCAACTTTTAAAATCACTGTTAATTCTATTTTTTGACCAATTGTTCAAACAGCTGATTTTCCAATTCTTGAACAGAAAATGGAAAATACATTTACATTTCCCCCTATTTTCAACTGTCTTGGAGTATAATCTCTCATCTCGTGTTGCAATGAGATCCAATGAATTGCTAAGCAGCATATGCCTAAGAGTCAATGTGTGTGTAGATAGGTAGATAGATATCTTCTATGTAAAACTCAGAAGTGCACTAGAGAGCTAAAAAGCTAAAACACATAAACAAAATGGTCTGCTTTAAGCAGTTAAAACAACTGTAAATAGTGTTTTTTAATCATTTATTTTTTTTTTTGAAGCACATAAAGCACTGCCAGTGTTTTACTGGGGCCTTGCAAGATACCCTTTTTTGTTTACATTAATTTACATGTCACCCAACAATTCTGCCTAACATTAATTCATACCTTGAACCTAGAAAGGCTTGTATACATATTTAACTCAATATACTATTTATATAAAAATAACAGGCTTATGGCCTTCATTATAAAACATCTGTAAGTCATACACAAATAGGAAATGCATCTCAAGTCCACTGAAGGAACCAAACCGACTGTATGAATTCCATGCTGTTTTTTAAGTGAAAAGAACAAAGAAAAGTAAATTTCCTTCTGCAGATTAACCACTCAAATTGTACACACTGCACACTGCAGTGTCAGGGAGAGAGATTTTTTAAAAAAGCAAAATGTTCTAGATTTAGAAAACAAAACTATAGGTAAGAAATCCTTTGAAGTCAACCCTGTGTGCATAACAATTTATGCTCACACATACAGAGTGATCACTCGAAGGAATGGCTCTTTTTCTGCTTACAAAATTTAGTCCAATGGGTTTTCTCAGTTTGTGGTCTACAGGTAATTAGGTGTGATATTTTGGTGTTTGCAAGTCATATGTAACACAGACCTAAAAATAACTTTGGATCAGTCAAAAAGTTCCTGTAATGGTTTTGAAGCTTTTTTTTTTTCATTTTAGTTTTAGACTCCCCCATGTCTTCAAAGCAAGTGATCATTAAATAAGTCATTATCTAGATTGCTTTCCAAATTGAACTTCTCAGTTTGAAATTATTTAAATGGGGCTGCTTAAATGCATATGTATATGTATAGTCTCAAGGAGAAAAGAAAAACAAGATAAAAAGAACAAAAGTTCAAGAGTGGTTTTTTTATCCAAAACTTAAATATAAACAAAACAGAATTTTCTAACAAAGGAAAATCAAAATTGATGTTGTTGTTCTTTTTCTTGTTGGAGTATTTTGGTCCAAAGTTTGATTTTCTGCATTAATTCAATCAAGCCAATTATTTCCTAATCTTGTGTTTTGTCTTCTTCCAAGGAGGAAGATAATGGTCAATGCAGAAGGTTTACCTGCCAAAAGTTTTCAAAACCACAATTCTTCAGGAAAAAAATTCTTCAGGAAAAAAAAAAAAATCAGGAAAATGTCACTCTCAGCTCTGCCAAGAAATGTTGAAACTATTTCTCTTCATTGTGTTCAGATAGAAAATGACAAAATGTAGATCCAGTTGGGTGATTTGATTTAAACAAACAAGCCTCCACTCCATGTCAAAGTGCTGATTTGAAATGACAATTCTTGTTTGGCTTCAATCAGAAATGTCAACATTTTCAGTGTGACATTTCTGATTCAAAAGTTTTTGGGTTGCATATTTGTTTGGGATGGAGGTGGGGCTGATCTGTTGGTCATAGTTTTTTGTGTATTTTATTGATTCGTTTATTTGTGTTCTGCTGTTGGTGGAGAGAAGCGGGAGGACAGGACCACAGAAGAAGGACAGACACAGCCTGTTGCCTCTAACCAATCTAATCAGTTTAGGAGTTGCAGGCAGCATAGTAGAGATGAGTCATATGGAGAAATCCAAAGGGAAAAATGGCTCAGGGTGGTTTTTATCTATGAGATTTTTCCAGAAAGCGTTTTCCCAGAAAATACAGTGGGGCTAAGGGCACATACTTATCCATTTAGTTGAGTCTCCTGTGGGGTGGTGAGGTATATGCTGGCATCTCCTGGGCCATACAGAGCCCTCCTACCCAGCTGGAGCTACACTGGGACCTGTGTTATAGAAGGACATGTTGAAGGACATGTAGAAGGACTTGCAGCACATTTAAGGGGCTGTGTCATATGAATTTACCTTCATGGCTGGTGAGGGTCAACCCAGGTAGTCTTTGCATCAGCTGGCCCTGAATTCAGGTCACTCGGATGACGGCCTGTGGTTACCATTTGTACCAGAGCAAAGGGGAGAAACTCTGTGTGCTTTGAGCCTCCTGAAACTCTCTGGGGCTGGGATGGCAGCGGGAGGCAGCAGCACCATCGCTGCCAGGGATCAAATGTGCAGAGGGACCCATGCAGGGTCCTCCCAACGTCATCTCCACCTGTAAGTACACTTGCACAGCTCCATCCCACAACCCTTCCTTTTCTGGAGGTTCCTCCTTGTTATCCTCATGATTAGTCAGGCAAGCCAACAATTTACACCTGTGAGTAACAGTTTACCAAGCTGGCAGCCCAAACCGCAGTGGCATCCAGACTGCTGGAAGAGAAAGGCTGGGAAAGCAAAAACCCAAGGGTTTGGATTTTGCATGTCTCCTGCCTTCGCATCCCCTGGCCCAGGGCACGGTTTGGGCACTACTACTGATTAATACAGGGGGAGGTTTCATCCTCACCTTCACAAAGCTGTCGAGGTCTTTGCTTGCCCTCTCCAGTACCATGTCAGGTCTGAGCAGTGGTCAGTGGACCCTAAGAATCCCCTGCCCAGGGCAAGAGCCCGCAAGGGCTGCGGTGTCACAAGGGTATGTGCAGGGGGTAGTGGGAGGGGAGACTTCGGGGTGGGCTGAGTAGCTCTGAGCCCAGTCACTCACCTTCTCTGCCTTTTCTCCCCTGCCCCCCATCAGTGCTGCTGTTGTGTCAAGTAGTGGCACTGTTGAGTACATTAACCCAGGGCTGAGCATTGCAGCCACACCGAGTGTGAGCGTGTGTGTGCTTGTGTGCCATTTATTCCCCCCCCCTCCCCCCGGCAGTGCTGCAGGACTCCGGGAGCGACAGAAACCGGGGAAAGAGAGCCGAAGCCAGAAGCCCCCAGATCTGCTTAAACAAATCACTGCCCCCCTCAGAGAGGAAGAGGGAGGGAGGGGGAAACCCAGACCCAAAGACAAAATACAAGACAGAGGAAAAAAAAATAAATCAGCGGGGAGTAAAAAACGGCCCCCAAAACACCCCCTTGCCGAGACGGGAGGTGGAAACGGGTGCGCGCCCATTAAAGACTCGGGGTGCTGGAGGGGATCCCCCCGCCTCCTCTTTGCCCTCCCCCGGCCCGGCGCGGGGCAGTGCGGGGCGGGGCGGCCCTCCGGCACCAGCACCCGGGCCCGTTCTGGAAAAGAGAGCAGGAATAAAGGGAACAGCTTCCTCGCCGACAAAAAAAAAAAAAAAAAAAAAAAAAAAAGTCTTTTTCTCCTTTTTTTTTTTTTCTTCAACTCCTCGCCGGGAAAAAAAAAACAAAAACGAAAACGCTTCCCCTCCCCGCGCCCCCCTGCAAGAGGCCCCAAAACAACCGGCAACAACGAACAGGCAGCAAAAAAAAAAAAAAAAGCCCCCATTCAAAACCAAAATCAAAAACAAAGAAGGAAAAGAAAAGGAAAAGCGAGAAGCGAGAGAGACAGAGACAAGCTCCATCGATTTCAAATCCAGGATTTTATCCGGTACATTATTTTTTTTTTTATTTTTGCTCTCCCTTTTTTTTTTTTTTTCCCTTTTTTGCCTCCTTCCCTTCCTCCTCCTTTCTTCCCCCCCCCATCCTCCTTCTCACCCCCTTTTTCCTTTCCATTTTATTTTGGATCCTGCCAAATTTAGCCGGGATTGTTCTCTGAGTGTTGCGTGTTAATTTGATTTACTCTAGGATTCCGGCTTCCGAGACGCCATTCTTCCCCCCCCCCGCTCTCTCTCACTCTGTTTATCTATCTATCATTTATCTAGCGAGTTCTCCAGCTGTCTGTCCGACCATCTCCCTCTCCCCGGGTGCTTTCCCTCCTCCCCCTGCCCTCCTCCCTCTGCGCGTGCTGCGCGGCCGTGCGCTCCCCTAATCTGACAGATGAACACCGCCATGGGTTTGCCGCAACACAAGCAAAAGCACCTTTGGGGGCTGTAGCGAGGGCTCGAAACCGGGATCTAAAAGAGAAGAGACAAGAAGGGGAAAAGCCGAGGGAGGAGGAAGAAAGAAGAAGAAGAGGAAGCTGCTAAGAAGCCCCCGCTGCCGTTTTTTGGGGGGATATGGGTTAGTAAAACAAAACAAAACAAACAAAAAAAAACGACAAAAACCGGGAGGCATCGAGGAAAGGTCTGTCTTGCTGATCCGGATTGCGGGAGGGTCTCATCCTTTTTCCTTTCCTTTCCGTTAATGTCGTCTCCTTTTATTTTCGTGTTGTGACTTCGCAATGGCGCGGAAAGGGCTTTATTGGGGGGGGGGGGGGGGTGGATGTTCTCTGCCCTGCGACACCTGCGAGCCCTCTTCCCTCGACCCCTTCCCATGCTTTGTAGCTGCCGGGGGTTGCATGGGCGCTTTTTTTTTTTTTTTTTTTTTGGGGGGGGGGGGGGCGGGGAGGGTTACGAGCGTGCTGCTGGGAAGGGGTTGCAATTTTTTTAGGAGTTTGCATAATGTGTCGCCCCCTTTTACCTCCCCTCCCCCCCCAAATTCGCTAGCCTGTATGTGTTCCCCCAGAGGGGTCGCGGGGAGGTGGCAGCTCTGTGTGGGAAAAGCAGGGGGGAGAGTCGCCCCGGCTTCGTAAATTGCAGGTTAAGTGGAGCTACAGAGCAACTCTGTAACCTTTTTGGGATCCGTGAGTGTGAGCAGGTGGGCATGAGGGTGGGCGTGCACCCCCCCCCCCCCGGGGCTCGGCTCCTCTACCCCTCTGGCATTGGACAGGAGCGGGGCTGGGGGGTATTTAGAGGTGTGGGATCCCCCGCTCGTTGTCAGAGTGAGGTGTGTTGTTAATTGGGGGGTAATTAGTCCCTGCGCAACGCCCCCAGTGAGCTCAGGGGGGGAAAGTAGTGTGTATATGTTTGCAAGTATTTGTGTGAGTTTGTATGAGAGTGTATGTGTGTGCATGAGTGATTGATTGTGTGTGTGTGCATGAGTGTGTGGGGGGAGTGTGTGAGTGTTTGTGTGTGTGGGAGAGTGTGTGTGTCTGTGTGAGTGTAAGTGAGTATGTCTGTCTGTGTGTATGTTTGTATGTGTGTGAGCCGGGGGGGGGGGAGGGGCACAACCCAGGCTGTAGCTGAGGTCAGCTGTTGTCAGCCCCAGCCCTGGTGCAAGGCTCCCTGCCCACATAGACACACGCACACTGACACTCTTTCACACACACATATGCATGCACATTCATGTGCACATGCACACAGAGAGACACACTTATACATGTACACATGATCACATGCACTCACACATATATTTGCACACACCACACAGTCATGCATGTACACTTGTGTACACGCATGCATGCACATACATGCACAACTGCATGTACACATGCACTCACACCCACATGCACACAAATGCACACACGCTCTCTCACACACTCCCTCACATACACACAATCTCTCGCACACTCACAGACACCCACACTTACCCTCTCACAGTCCCCCCGCACCACGGACATGGGGAAATCAGGTCTCTGACATGAAGCAGTGGCTGCCTCCTGCCCTGCTCACAGGGTGCAGTGTGCGGGTGAGTGTGGGATTCGGTGAGTGTGTGTGTCCGTGCAGTACCCTAGCACCATCCGCCACACTGTATTTGGCGCAGCTTGCCACTGCCTGTGCGTATTCCTGTCCCTACAAAGGCCGCTGAGAGAAGGATTTCCGATTCGTTTCCGCTTCCAATAAACGCTGCTGATAATCTCGGGCCTGATGTTCCAAGGGCACCTCACCACCGGCAGCGGCCCCGGGGCTGGAGGTGACAGGGTCCCCCGGCCCCTCTGGGTCCCTGGGGCGATGCCGGGGGGTGTGAAACAACAACGGGGTGCCCCCACCCCGGGCTGCTGCTGGGGCCGAGGTGTTGGGGCTCTGCCTGAAATGTCTGTCTGTCAGGTGTGCGAAGCGCTGAGCTGCCAGCCCTCTACTGCCAGGGAGCGTATCGCCACCCCTCGGCAGCGACAGCGGCTCTCTGTGGGAAAAGGAGTGTTGGGGGCCATGGCCCCAAGCGGCAGCAGCCCCCGACCCGCCTGCCTCAGGCCGGGACGACTGGGGAGCATTGCCCCAAACCTGCAGAAACACAGGGGGAAAACACCTCGGGGTGCAAACCCCCACGCCAGCCTTCTGCGTGAAGGGAGACACACAGTTTTTTTTGTTTTTGTTTTTTTTTTTTTAAATTCAGTTTTGGCCATTTGCCTTTTAGCCGAAAGGGGAAAAACCCTCCAAACAATGTAGTTGTGCTTTAGCCTCTGCTCTTAGCTCGGAAGGGTTATGTAAAAGTAGGGGGGGAAGCAGAAACACAGTGAACGGAGACTTCTCTTCCATCTCTTATTAGCTTTTTTTTTTTTTTTTTTTAACCTCTCAGACTCAAAGTTCTAATTGAAACCAGAAATCTATTGAGAAGTAACTAAGCCAAGAAAACCTCTGTTTTCTCTGCAACTAGGGATGGGGAATAAATACTTTTTTTTTTTTTTTCTGATATTATTTCAAGTTGCTTGAGCTCTTTGGTTCCTGTCAAAAAGCCCAGCATAGATTATTAACACATTATCATTTTAGGAGGATGCACTTTCTGAAATGCAATAAAATAGTGTGTTAGGTTAGTGCAGAGCCATAAACTATGCTAGTTGTTGGCAAATAAAAGAAACAGTGGCCATGATTTATTATTAATAATAATTGTAACTGAACTATTTAGCTTGACTTGATACTTGCTGGGTTTCTCTACTGAGGTTTCTCAGTATCATTTCCAATAATGTACTTTGATTAAGTTGGGAACTGTTCTTTAATAATTGCTATGGCCACATGCTTAATTAACACAAGAAGTTAAATGCTTGAAAAGGTCCAACCATCATTTTTTGGCTTCAGATGCTGCTTAATCTCCTCTTCTGGTCTGTTTTGAACCCATCCTTTGAGCTCCTTTCCCCAGCACACATGTTTCTTAGGTGTAAATGCCAGATTACCAACAGGAGACTTGTTTTCCATTACAAGATTTGGCTAATCCCAGTTTCAGTGATGTTTTTTTGCCCTCTCAGCAGGGCTTAATTGCTCACACGTAATCTTTCCCTTCTGTTTTCTTTCCTCTTTGGACAACAGGATTGAAAAACTCTTGCCTTGTGCTTGGAGACTTGCAATTACACAGCAATTTTGAGTCTTGACCCAACTAGTAGCAAGAAAGACTGTTGTCTAATGAACCACGTAAAAACAGTTCTGGGATCCAACAGATAGCTGTGCTGGAAATGAAAGATCTCCCAGTGAATTGATTACTGATTTGTTTAACCATATGCCCAGGCGTCTTTCTTGCTGCCTCTTAACTACCTATCTCTGGAGTATCTGTTATCTGTGCGTCTGCAACGATGTTGAAAAGAAGCATTAATGCCTGCCAAAATGTGCTCTGTGATGCATGGATTTAAGCTACGTTTAGAAAGTTCAGCCTGACATTTTTGCCTACCATAACATGTGAGCACACTGGGTTTTGAGCATTTAAGTGCTGCAATTAAACATGCGTTTGACAAGGGGAGAAGTGCTGCTAGGTTGTGCATGGAGAAGAAAATGGGTAGTCAGATGAAACCCATTGCAAAACCTAGCCTCAGCTGACTTGTTGCTGGGAAATCCAGGCGATTTTAGGACATCAGTGATCCAAGGTTTAGAGCTAGTCCAAAGCCTAGCAAGAAAGGCGGGAATCTGTGGGACAACTTCAGCAGAGAAGGTTCCCAATGTTTTGCTGCAGGGCTTGTGGTTTCTACTGGGACTGGTTTTGCTGCTGTTATAGGTTCTGCTCTTGTTACTTTCTCTCTTTTCAACTTGAAAAAAAAAAAGTTTCCTTTCCTGTTATTATTGTTGAGGAAATGAAATGACTCATACTTTTAGGAAATTGTCATCTTGATTAAAGATAGGCTTTAAAACCCCTCAACTACAGGTTTTAGCCTGGGGGGACTGTCAGATCTGAAAATCATTTCCAAACTTTCAAGGTTGGGATTGCTTTGCCTTCTGATATGAAATCACATTGCAAGTTAGCACAGTTACTTTTGAGATGTTCTCAAACCCTTAGAGATGGCTTCTTTCTCCTTCTCCCATGTAAAAGCTTCACTTGATGTGGCTTCAAAAGTTCATTGCACCTTCAGACCTGCTCAGCAATCAGGTGCTGTGAACAAGCGCAGCTCCCCCCATAGCCCCCTGGGTTCTGCGGTCATGTTTAACTGGAAGGGAGAGCAAGGTGAGGGGAATACGTAGTTGGGGCTGAAAAAGGAAGGCTACATCATTCCTTAAACTGAATAAAAGCAGTCAGAGAATTTGACGTCTTGTCCTTCAGAGCTGGGGAAATGTGTGAAGGAAGTAGGGGGTGGTGATTTCTGTTTATCAGCTCTTGAGAGTGAGCAGAGTTCGGGGCAATTTTTCCCTTTTGGAGATGGATTTACTTTGCAGCACAGATTGTCCAAACACAGTGATGAGCTTTTACTGTGGGGCAGCTGGATATGAAAAGAAATCTTCTGACATTATTTCATTTAGGCTTTTGTTGTCTTATGAAATTGAACATTTCAAAGAGTTCTCAGATTAGTCAATTCTTTCTACAAAAGGCCAAATTGAAACTCTGGACCTCAGACATCTTGGAGACAGAAAGGACTTGATCCAGGTTTGGTTTTGATCTTTCTGTCCCTAGTTTACTTCCCAGCTGGGGAACTTTGCAAGGTCCCAGACCTCTGTATCTCTATGATCTTTGACCAGTTGCCTGTCCTCCGAACCCATGTGCTGTTGTCAGTGTGTGGCGATGACCCTGTTGACTTGAGATATGAAGGGGAAAGTGATGGGGCTGAAGCACAGGTGACAAAACAGGAAGACACCAAAGAAGTACTCAGTCACTGGTGTTGCTCACAGACCAGATACTCTTGTTTAATAGTAGTGACAGTGGTGGGGCTCTTGTATGTGTGCATCCAGCACAGAGGTCTTGTGTGGAAACAAGGGCTTGTGCAAGTAATGAGGATGAGCCTGAGTTGTCTTCCCCGTGCAGGGTTCACGAGTCTGATGTACTTTTCTGAAAGCAAGCTCAGTGTGTGGAAAAACCATGCAGGAGGTGGCCAATTTCTGTACAAACCTGAGGTCAGAAGGTGGCGGGGAGGTCCTGACCTGCCCTGGTGAATACAGGAGCATGGGGTGGGCAAATACTCTGCTCTGCAGTCTGTCATATACTGGGATGGAAATGCCTGGTGGAGAGGGGTATTGGGGTTGAGGCTAAACACTGTGGCTGGGGAGACCCTTAGTCAGCCTCTTACTTTCTCCAAAGTAGTGGGATGTTGTTCCCATTGCTGTCCCGAGTTGTTAAGGACCGTATGAATGCAGCAGTGAATGATAGCAGTTTCCTCTACTCTAGTACAGTATCTCCTATAATAGTGCTTGGGAAAGCTGTTCAGAAGAATGTGTGGTAGGCAGGCATGGGGCAACCCAGGACTCACTTGAATACCTCAAAATTAGAGATGGGTTAAAGATCGGAAGCCTGAGGTTTTATGTTACTTTGAAATTTTTGTTAGCCTTAACCTTTAAAACTGAGAGCTACATATGTATACAATGAATCATTCTGTTCCTGTTCCTTATATTTTAGCAGATGGGGAAGCTGGTTTTAAGTTGGAAGGGAGAAAATGATGATACTCAAACCAGAGGTCAAGCTACAAGGTGTTATAAGCACGTATTTCCTCCATACGAATCCACGTATCCCGAGTATCCTACTGATGTGATTTCTAAGACTTGGACACTGGCCTAACTTCCCTGTGTGTTTCCAGACTCAGTGTGTTCTGGAGTGATGCTGTGATCCGTACCCACCTCTCCTTGAATCTTGCTAATTTTTTGGCTTTGGAGAATGCAATGGGGTTTCCACTGGAAACACCTCTGAAATTCTATTATTTTGCTAGAAAAGGAAATCCTTCCTGTAGTTTTTTTCTTCCTTCTTCCTTTTTCTCTAAAACCTTCCTATGGAGCTCTATAGTGTGGATTCAGTAGTATTTTGTACAGGGAAATAATTCTCTGCTGAATTCTTCAGTTCTTTTTCAGAAGGGATCAGAGATGTGAAGCTTAACTAGGGGAGTTTAGTAAGTGTTTGAACAGGATTGTATACATGCAAAGTATTATAACAGGCATCTGGGCAAAGTGTTATTATACATGCCCATTATTCCCAAGGTTGCAAAACAGTTTAAAATATTAACCCATATATTCACATCCTTGTAACTTCCATAAACTTTCACCTAATGGGCTGAAAAATGTCATACTTTCTCTTTGCTTGATGGCAATTTTCTTCCTGAAAGGTTGAATGAATTCCCTCCAGCTGTCAGTTGTTCCTTTTTTTTTTTTTCTTTTTTCCAATTTATTCAGAAAAAGTGAGGGTGGGGGAAGAAGGGGAAACACTTTTCTCTTTTAAATTATTCTAACCATACGCTTTTAAACAGGGCAACAGTCTAACCTGCTGCACTTTGAGCTAATAAACGGATATAAACATAGGGCTTGTTGAAGGCCCATGTCTTCTTTTAGTGTCTGAGGGTAACAAAAAAAATGAAGGTCATGGCTTCTGAAGCTATGACAATTTAAAAGTGTCATTGTGGACATCCTAAAGTCAATCAAGATCTTTTAGTCTGTTGGCTTTAACAGTGAGGCACCTTCCTTACAAATCCTGCTAAGTGCCATAAATGTCACTTGCTATAAGTGCTGGTTTACATTAGATTCCAATTTTGTGTCATTGAGGTAGTCACAGAAACACTGATCCTGCTCCTCCATCCTTTTATTGGAGTTGAAGACACATCTGCTCTTAAAATATCCTAACTTTCGCACATGGCTTTCAGGCTAGAATATTTTGTTAAGGCCTCACTCAGACCTTCCAGGGCCTAAAGGAAAACCTCTAACAAAAAATAATATAATATTACAATAACAAGTAGCTGCATCATAGCTCAAGGTGGGGACTGGGACCCTATGAAAATCTGCATCTGTCTCCTGGCACCCCTCTCCCACAGAAGAGCGCAGTGGCAGATGCCTCCCTTCAGGCCCTGAGAGTCCTAAGCAAAGGACTTGGACTGGGAGCACGGGGACCTGTAGGTCATAAGTGGAAAGAATGGGCACCCAGAACTGAGCTGACCCCCAAATTCTGACCCCATCTTGACCCTTAATATCTTCCTGAAGTCTGTGGTGTTACAAGGGAGTAATGACCCAAAGTCCTGTCCCTGCTCAGATGGGGATTTGAGTGCTTCCTGCCTGTTTGCCTCCTTGGACGGAGCCGGACCCAGACATGTGCAACACCTCTCAAAGAGCACAATGAAGTGGTTCAGCTGGAGAGGCTTTTGGGGGGTGCAGGGACTCAGCAGACTCTTATCTCCCCTCTGACTCAACTTCTCCCAGCACTTCTGTAACTGTTTCCTCTTCAACCTCAATAGAGGCTACTCCTTTCCTTTGCCCACAGAAGCTGCCGGCTGTCTTGCCTTTATTCCTGTCCTCAGGTCTTCCACTGGCACACTCTGTCTAACGTTTATGCCTCTTGACTCCTCTGTCCTGGCACTGTGGGCTGCTCTTTGCCTTGTGCACATCCAGCCACGTCCACTTGTGTCCTGCTCTGCGTTTGCCTCCTGCAGTTCATGAGGCTCTAAGGGACTTTCTTGTTTTCCTGTCCCAGACATCCTCTCCTCCCTCAAAGCCAAAGGACTGATATGTTCTGCAAGGAAAGGAATCAGTCTCAGTGCCCTCCTCTAAATACCCCAAATTATTGCTCTTCCTCTTGCATGCCTTTTATGTGCTCTGTTTTCCCACAGTCCCCTCTTGATGCTGGGGATTCTTGGTACATTTTACAGCACCAAGCAAGATACCACTTCTTACTTATCACAGAAACCCACAGTGCTAAGTGTCCATGGACAAAATCCAACCTTTCTTATTCCTAGCCTCACTGAAGCATGCGGAATTGGGTAACATGGGATGTGTTGTTTGTACAGCCTCTAGACTAGGCACAGGATAGATCCTGGACCAAAGCCTTTTTGGTCCTCCTTGTGCCATCGCTCTGAGGAATGGATGCTGAGCCAAGATCTGGTGCATCCCCTATCAGATGTGTTGTTTCATTTTATTTATTTCTTTGTTTTTCCTGAAGGGAGGGAAAGCTGGTGTATTTGGCACTTGTGCAAGCGAAAATGAAATAATGGAGGAGGGGAGAAAACAGAAGAGAAAGAAGTCCCATGATAGTGGCAGTAAACAAAAACAAAGCTTTTGTTAATGATTTATGTAGAGGAATCATTTTCAACACATTTCAGAGAGCAGAGGGAAATGGTTGATCAGAGGGAGAAGGAGAGATTACTGCCCTACCACGATGGTGTTAGAAGTGTCTGATGGCAGCTTTCCAAGAGCAGAAGCAATCTAGAAAAGTTTGGTAACAGATGATGGAATTGTACAGGGTTTTGCTTTCTTTGGCTGGTCTCTGTGCTAATATCCTTTCCCTAAATACCCATAAAACTTTCAATTTGTAGTTTGGAGTGGCTTCCACTGCCTCCAGGATGGTGCACTTGGCAAGAGCTAGGTAGAATGGAAATAGCACTTGAAGTCTTCTTGTGCATGTTGCCACTTTTTCTCAACAAGTTTTATGGCTCTTGTTAATGGAACAAGCTTTGTCCTTGTAGCAGCACACACTGCTGCACCCAGCAGAGTGCTCAGGATATTCTGCTGGTTAATCTCGGGAGCTACCTTGGGATACACATCATGCTGAGAGTGATGATGCGTAGTCTAGAGGCTCAGCAACCTGGTGTTGACCCCATGTAGGCAAATCTCCTGGCTTGGCTCTTTGTGTTGTAATGAGCTGGAGCGCAGTTGGCATCTCATTCTGCTTTTTAGTGTCCCAGAGGCCTAATCTTAACAAGGGTGATGGGTAAAAATTACATGCTCTCTGACATCACTATCCCTTGATTCAGAGGTATAAATCCAGTGAATTGAGCCCAGCTTTACAGCAGTCGTGCAGCAGCATTGGCCTCAGAGGGCACAAGTGGGATGAGGTTTGTCCTTCAGAGACCAGCACTGAGCAGCAGGAGGTGTTTACAGGTCTGATGACCACACTCCCTTCCCTCACACCCAGATGTAGCTCCAGGTTGTGAGTGAGTAGATTTATAAAACCTTGGCACGGTTCTTAGGCAGGAGCTCGTAAAAGTCCTTGAGCAACATGATGGGCATCTCTCCTCCTACCACAGATGGGTGCTTTGCTATGCTGGCTGTTGCCACAGCTGTACCTTGGGCAGTATTGCTTTTATGGGCCTAATGATTTATGGCTGTGTCAGTTGTTTAATCATTCAGTTGGCCCTCCCTTCAGTGCGGCACGATAGTTACTTACATAGAAAGGTGACTATCTGATCTAATTATGGACTCTCAAACCTAGTTATGGAGTCAAATGATTCCATAATCTACTCTTAATGTCTCTATGTTGAGAAGACAGATACACACATGTGTAATGTGCACACTTACATGCCTCCTTAATTATGGATATGCTTGGGCTCTCATTTATTTCTCTCTCTTTATCTTGGGGAGAGATGCTTGCAGCCTCATCTGGTTGTGAGAAATCTTCAGATTATCTTGTCTTTTCCCCTCCAGTGTGGCTTTTCCTGGCTCCCTTTGCTGGGTTTGGACACACTGAGACAGAACCATCAGTCAGTTTTACTTGGTCATGCTGGTGGAGGTGCAGAGGGCTGGTAGCATTTAGACTCAGGGCAATCCAAAGGAAATGAGTGAAGATTATATTTCTGCTGTTGTTCTGGTAGCTGTCATTAATCTTTGCACCTTATTTTCATGTGGATAGATCACGCCTGAGATAGCTTGCACCCTTTCAGAAATAATCCTCACATAACCAACGAGAAATCAGAGGCAGAGGTGGAAGGACTGGAACAAAAGCAGCGGATGCCATGGAGAGCAGGGGACTACATGGAGAGCAGTCACCTTTCTTCTGTGTAACCCCCTCTGCATCAACTCGCCCCATTAATGAATCATATGCCCTAGTTAGTTAGTTGGCTTTGTAGATAATCTGTGGATTATAGGCCTTCACATATGGTCATTCTGAACACAATTATCCCTATGAGTTGAGAATCTCGTACAGTATCTGGTGTATATCCACATACATTTTATGCATGTCTGTATCCATAGATGGATAGCTTATCATATAGATGGGAGTTTTAGCAGTGTATTTAAAATTGTTATGCAGTAATGAGTCCAATTTACCCAGTGTTGGAGATGAAGGGCAAAAAATATATCATGGAAGCACAGAATGGCTGAGGTTGGAAAGACCTTTGGAGATTGTCCAGTCTACTGTGTTGCTCAGCGCAGGGTCACCTAGGACAGGATGCTCAGGGCTGTGCTTGGTTGGGATTTGAACATCACCAGACCATCTCCAATTTTTTGATAAAAGATTTTTTTTTTCTTCTTGAAGGGGAAGTCTTTCTGCCTTGTTTCTGTACAGACTGACATGAGGCAGGTGCAAGAGAGAGGGTGTTTTCTGTGGGATCTACAGTGTGGATGGAAAATAGCTGCCACAGTCATTTTTCCAGCTCCCTGCCAAAGCTGGGTTGCTCTTGCAGAGTATCAGGGGCGCAGGAAGTAACTAAGGCTGAGGTTCAAAGATGCGATGAATCTAGCCCCAAGGCTCTGAGCAGCAGATTAAACATGCTGCTGGTGCATGATAATGATCCTGTATAAACTCATTTGCCTGGTTCAAATCTGATAAATAAATAGTGGTGGCTTAATTTCATCCCAGCAGGCTTTGTACTACATCAGACTGTGTCACCTGCCTGCACCATGCTGGCTTTATGACTCACAAGTTGTCCCCATCCTCTGGGTCTGCTTTTAAATTTGCACAAAGGAACCTTGACCTCCATCTTGTGCACTCTGGTCCATTCGATAAAAGTGTGATCATGCTCCTGTGCCTGGTCTGCATCAAATTTGTGCTGCTGAGTAATCTGGCAGTGCACAGACCCTGTACCATAAGCTGTGTGGTCACAGCACTGTGCTTGAAATTCATAGATTTTTTTTGCAAAGCAATAATGATGAACTAGGTTGGGGGCTCTTTTTGTATTACTAATGCAGGTTAACTGAGTTCAGCACAGCTTGCTGCATGTCAGGCTTTTTTTTTTTTTTCTTTTTAATCTCCCATGATGGATTCTAAAGTTTCACTAATACTTCTCATAAAAGCAGGTTTCTGACCAAAACTTTCCCTCGGATGTAATGTAGGTTGTCCGCTGACCTCTGCCCCAGAGGCAGCTGTGTTTCAGCAGTGGCATTTAAAATCGAGGAAGCAACCCAGGAGTCTTTGGAGTGAAAGGTGATATGTCATAATTAAATATTGCTGTATAGTCTCCAGTGCTTTTTGTGGTGAATGGTTTTAAAAAGATGGTGCATAAAGAGGCTTCCAGGATTTCTGATATTAGATTAGGGATTTTGCAACTGTATTTTGCATGACAGAATATGAGACCCCAAGACAACATGACAGATATGGGGCTCCACTTCACTTTTGGTATGATGCTCAGACTTGTGCCTCAGTTTCCCCTTGTTTGAACGGAACCTGTTCAATAGATTTTTTATTTTTTTTTCATTTTCTTCGCAAGGCATTTTGGACTCTATAGCTAAAACAAAAGCAATCTGTAGCTACAGTCATGCCTAAGATTAGTGTACTCTGGGATTTGGGTAACATCTTTTAAAATTGCTTTGAGCTCTCTTCTGGTGCTCATGTGTTTGAGCAAATCAGCCAGAGCAGCAGCACAAAGGCTGGGCAGCTGAACCTGGCTTGCTTGTGTTTACCTAAGCAGTGGTGCCTCTGCACTTCTGTTTGCTTATTACAAACACGATTGTTACTGGGCACAGGGCAAAAGCTGTGACAAGTATTATGCCTGCTTTCATTTCATGGATAATCCCAAACATGGTGGATTCCTTCCTCCCTTCCTTCCTCTCCCCCCCTCCAGCAAGGCAGTAGGCTCTCACTTTTTGTTTTTATCCTTAGCAAATTTTCAGTTTAATCACTTAACAGCCCTGATATCCTAATACAAGTGTGAGCAGTTGCCTAAGGCAGGAGAAGGGAGTGTATTTTGAGCCCTTAATGGCAGGCATCTAGTATGATCTTAAGGGAGGTCTTCTCCTTCAGGCCTTTACCTCTAGGAGCATGTTTGATAAGAGACTTATGAGCAGCTAGGCTGAGCATACAGGTATTTGATTATTTCTCAGTACTTATCAGAGGAAGTGTGAATTTCTCCCTAATTAAGAGCTAATCCCAACTTCTGTGAAATTTGTTATCATTCACCTGTGAATTATCCTCCTCAAATTTAACTTGACTGCAGGAAACCTGCTAGCAGTAACGCTTTCCTCTGAGAGCTTAATTTGGCTGGTAAAGTACCTCTGCAGTTGCTTGTTGAACAGGAATTGATGCTTGTGAGCCTGGGAGAGGGCAGTTTGGGTAGGCATTTAAAAGCCTCTCTTAGCTGTTTAAAATAAAGCTAGGAAGCTTGGGAAAAAAAAAAAAAACAACAACAACAACAACAACAAACAAACAGCATTCTTGTTTCCAGGTCTGCACTTTGCCAGCTAAAGTGGAAATGCTGCTGGAGGACAAGTGTTTGTTGCCTCCCCTTCACTGCTTGTGCTTGCAGGCCAGCCCAGAGCTGGGGAGATACAGGACATGAGGAAGAGGGAGAAGCCCAGGAAACTGCAGCTGAATCAGAACCTGAGGTTTTCCCAGTGACTTCAGCAGGGGCAGTTTGGGGATTGTTTTTTTCCCTAGTTTTGAAGCTCAGACCCCTATATCTTTTGGGGGAGATGCTAGAAAAAAGCTATTGCCACTGCAGTTGAAAGCACGGGGCTGAACAGCTCCTCTTGCAGAGCTGCAGTGTGCCCCAAGCTGAGGAAAGGGAAGGTTGGGACTTTGCCCAGGAGGTTACTCGTTCAGGAGCCTGAAGTGAGGTTTCCTGATTAGTCAAAGTGCTTGTAGCCTGCCCAAACAAGAAAGATGAGTATAGTGTTCCTGCACCTGAGTCATTTAACTATTAACCCTGAAGGAGAATAAGGAGATACCTTAAAAAAATAAATAAATAAATAAAATAAATCACCCAGTTAATTCAGTGTAGTGTTTGAATGCAGGGTTCTTTGTTGCTACCTGTTGGTCTGGTGATATCATCATTTGCTGGCTCTTGGCATGACAGGAGGCTAATATTTTAAAGCTGGTTTTAGTGTGAACTTATCTGATGCTGGTATAATGTGGTGCCTTTATTCAGATGTTGCTGGTTTCTACTAACCCTGAGGTGCTGAGACCCCTTGGGGCAGGAGCCTGGCTTTGGGTGAGGCCTCCATAAAACACTGAGCTGGGAAGGGTGTTTTGGGTACAGAGTCAGGAGCTTTATCTCATGTCCCATTTGACATAAGGTCCCAAGAGGTTTTGTTCTTTACAAAGAGGTTTTGTTCTTTTACTGTGGTCTTTTCTCTACACCCTTGGTGGCTGAGGGTGTGGTGGCCGCATCCTGCTGAGGCAGATGCTTCCTGTGAGAAGCCTGCTCTTTTTCACCAGCATCGAGAGAGGTTAAAAGCCTGTGGGCAGAGGTCAGCACAGAGTATTCATTGTACGTTTGTGCATACCAGAGCAGTAACTCCCTGGAATGCTGCACAGCTGAGCTTTTACCACCTTGTGTTTGTGTTGCAGCACAGGAGCATGTGTACGTTGTGTCCATCTCCAAGGAGATTAGCAATGTGAACTGGCAGATAAATAGGATGGCCTTTTTTTTGATTGGACCGGTTGGAAGAGGAAGGTAACCCTGACTGCTGTCACCTCCATAGGCACAAAGGAGAGGCAAGGTGCGAGGTCAGTCAATTAGGTGGAGCAGCTCCTTGCAATTGGGTGGCTTTAATGTACTAATTGTGTTAGTAATTAGCGAGTACCACATGGTAAACACTTAAGTTCAGAACTGTGTAAGGGCATTAACTAACCCACCCTACAATGAGTCTGAACAAGGTAGGCATTATCATCCTTTCATTGGTAGTAAAAGTGAGAGACTTGCTGACCACAGGGTGAGTCAGGACAGGCATGTGAGAGACTGTAGCTCTGTTAGTTCTTCAAGATCACCTTAATTGAGGCCAGAGTGACAGCAGCTCTGGGAAATGAGCCTCTTCCCTATTGCCAGATGTGTATCTTAAGCACGTGTTATGATTTGGTGATAGGTAGCAAGTTTTTTATTTTTCCTTTACAATTTATTGCTACTAAAAATGGCCTGGAAAATCCCTGGTTGTTCTCAGATCTTGCCTGCGGTTGGTCAAGGGGTAGGGTTTGGCAGTGTAGCAGAGCTTATCTAGTGTAGGGAGCTGCTGCTGTGAGAGTAGGTCTGTGTCCCCAGCATTGACTCCTGGCAGTGCCTTCTTGTTTTCTTTTCCCTATGTTAGAAGGGATTTTCTTCTGACCCACCAGGGAGCTGTTCCAGGGTAGTAAAATAGCGGCAAATTTCTCTCTGAGATATCCTTATGTTATGTTGCGTTATGTTATCCTTATGTTAATCAGCTTGGCTGCTCTAGGGTACTAGACCCAGCCCTCAGAAATGCTGGTTCCCGCTTTGCATCAGGGAATACCCTTGAAAAGTTGCATGGGAAGCCCAGCCATTCTGTGTTTCAGTCATTTCCACACCTGCATTCAATATATATGCATGTGTTAACTTCCTTTTTTCTTCTCCTTTCTTTTGACAGTGGCAGATCTGATTTCTTCTGAGCTCCTTGCAGCCTCTAGGTGACTGGGACATTGAACTTGGCGGACAGCTGCAATTCGTTCCCTGGGATCCTACCTGCCCTTTCTCTCCCCTTCCCTTCCTGTGCTCTCCTTCCCTCTGATAAAACTCCAGTGTGTTGCGGTACTGCTATGGAGCCCAGGGAGACTTTGGGCAGCTCCCGGCAAAGGGGAGGTGAGGTGGATTTTTTGCTGGCCACTGTCGCCTCTGCAAAGCCTCCACCTGCCTCTGGCTGCACAGGAGAGATGATGCTGCCCATGGCGGGCTCAGGGAAAGGGATCCTGGTGAGCAGAAAGCGGATGGAGCCCGAAGAAGAGGATGAGCTGGGTTATGGGAGAGATGTGGATTCCACTTCTAATGCAGACAGTGAGAAATGGGTGCCAGGAGATGGGCTGGAAGAGCAAGAGTTTTCTATCAAGGAAGCTACCTTCACAGAGGGGAGTTTAAAACTAAAGATCCAAACCACCAAGAGAGCTAAAAAGCCTCCAAAGAACTTGGAGAACTATATTTGCCCTCCTGAGATCAAAATCACCATCAAGCAATCTGGGGAGCAGAAGCTTTCCAGAGCTGGGAAAAATAGCAAAGCAGCTAAGGAGGAGGACAGAGCATGCTCCAAAAAGAAGGTAAGTACTATGCTTTCCTGTATTTCCCCTTGAACCAAGTGGCAGAGGGAGAGGGTGCTTTGTGTCTGAGACACAACCTTCAGGCAGTTTATGAGACCCTGTTTGGCTACAGAGGAGACAAAACCATGCTGGTATTGTCCTGTGGTGCTGTGAGAGCTTCAAAGGTGATCTTGAGCTGTCCTTCAGGTGCACCAGTTCGAAAGGGATCAGAAGTTCAGCTGAGCCTCTTCTCTTTTTGTGCGTAATTGAGATTTAAGATTCATCTTTACATGAATGATAAATGAAGGAGCCCACTTCTAAACTGCTTTGTGTCTGAGCACTAATGCTTGAGCCTTTTGGCAGTTAAAGCTTTCAATTACATTTTTAAAATACAGGTATGTGCATAGAGAACAATTGAATTCATTCCTGTATACCAAGCAAATGGCTCCATTATTATTGATTATGGCATTGTGCTAGCAACACTATGGATATGCTTCAGAAAATACTTCTATTATAAGTCTTATTCTTCCAGATGCTTATCGTTTTCTTGAAATATCCTTCTGGAGAGAATTCTTTGGTAGCTTAAGCTAGGGTCAAAATTATATTTTTCTTCTTTTTGGTGTGTGTGTATGATTCAGTCAAGAAGAGGAACAGGGTATAAAGAAAAGATTTTATTTATATGAGCTGATTTCAGGAGAACCCTTTCTGTTTTCTTGTTGGTTTAATTTTCAGTAATGTGCCCTATACTTACATTTTTAAAAGAAATTGAATTCTGAGGCAGCACTGAGGGTGGGTGGGGGGATGAAACCTTGTGACTACTCATGTTATTTTGGGTGTAGGAGTTCTTTTTGTCCTAGGAATCAGACAAAGGAGCCTTGGTCAGGTTGAGGATTTATCACAATACAAATACTTCACTTCCGCCTCTTAAGCAACGTGTGGACTCCTGTCTGAACTCATCACAAAGTCTATGTCTGATGAAAGACTCAAATAACTCAAATATCTCTAAAACCTGGAGAAATGGATCTGTGATATAGGCTTGCACCAATCTGGAGCTCAGGGGATGACTGTTCAATGTAACTTTGATCCCTTGCTGTGTACAGAAGGTCCCTGCTTCTCCTGTACCTCATACCCATGATGGATGCTCAAAGGGCTACTTTAAACCTGGAGGAGGCTACTTGCCAGTGGCCCTCTCAGGAGGCAGTGTCCTTCACAGGTTGACCTTTACCAAAAGTCTGTTGACAACTCTAAATCGGTTTCTGAAGCAGCAACATTTCCCACTGATGTGAGGCAGAGCCCAGGGAGGTTAATGTTACTGAGGGTACTTGCATTGGAAGCTGAACTTGTGTGGGGGAGAAATCAAGGGGAATTTTTCTTAGAACCCTGGTAAATGGCATACTCCTTGCACACCAAAAATAGCACAGTGGAGTTTTGGTCCAGTAATACACTGGGAATAGATTTTTCCCACCTATTGAGAAGGATGGGCTGCATTCTTAGCACTGAGCAGTGTCTTATTTCTATTTCCTTATATTCCCTGAGTACTTGCAGCAGTCTCAAGAGAAACAGTGGTTGTGTGAGACTCAGCTCAGAGACAGCAAAGGTGTTGCAAGCAATCCCTCTATGGCCAAGCAGGGAGAAAAAAGACTTGCTAACCACTGCATACCGCACATGGGTGCGTGGACTGTGAAGAATATGGGTGCTTAGAAATCAGACCTTTCATTTCTGTTTATTCCTCAGTTAGATGGCTGGGGAAGGCATGTTCATTCTTTGATGTGGCTATTCAAAAAGGTTAAATAAATAAAGCTAGCTGTAATGAAACGGGGGGGGGGGGGTAGTGTGGTGATGTCTAGGGTGAGACTTTAATTGCTGAAAGATGAGGAGTTGGAAAGAGGCAGATCACAGTCCATATGTGTGGTTGCATCCAGCCTGTGCTTGTGTTGTGAGGTCCAAGCTGGCTCGTGCTATGCTCTCAGGCTGGGAGCGCTTGGGGTAGCACTGGCCTAATCTGACCATTTCAAAAATAAAAATAGAGAAAACACAGCAGGTGGATTCTCTGAGCAGATGGGGAGAGGCCCACTGCACCAGTGAATTGATTAGCATAACACCCAACGGCTGCTGCACAGCAGCTGCTGAGCTGGAGCTGGGCAGGCTGGAGGCAGCGTGGCAGAGAGGAGTCCCCAGCAGGGATTTGGAGGACCACGGAGCTGTGATCTTGAGGAGTTTGATGCCTAGAGACCTGTACCCAGCATCCCTGGGGTGGTGAGCATCCTGCACCCCTGTAGTCAGACAGGATTTTGCAATGCAGTTGGCTCTTAGCGCTTGGGTTATAGGATCAGCATCTCGCATCAAGGGGGTGGTGGAAGGCAAGCTGGAAATTGGTTGGAGAAGGGCTTAAGCACTGGCAGCGTGACTGCTCTAATGGCTGCTGTGTGTCTCGTGGCAGTTACAGAGATTTTTTTGTGAAGATAGAGTTCAGAGGAAGTTGCAACTCGAAATGCCCATCTGTGGGCTTTCCTGAGAGAGGAGCATACAGGTAGCTTCTGCAGATACTTGCAGAAATGCTGAAAGCTGCAGTAGTGGTTACAGTGTAATTGCCACATTTAAATGATTCTGGTAGTTTTGATCTTGCAGTCACGTGCTGCTACAGAGTTAGGCTGTTTGCCTGTTGCTTTAATCAACACAAACTCCAGGGGGGAAAAAAAAGTCAAAAAAAAAACAAAAAAAAAAAAGTCAAAAAAAAAACAAAAACCTACTTTGCAGCAGCAGGGGACAAATACACTTAAACTGGTGGGGCAGATATGCAGCTGCCATTGTTTCACTGTCCTCTGGATTTTTGTCATGAGAGTTTGGCCCTATGTATATATTTCCCTTGTACATGGGCACAGTGTCATTATTTGAGTTTACCTTCTTGCTTATGGATGGGATGCAGCTTGGATTACACTCAGCTCTCCAACGACCATGCTTGTGTCTTCGGTATGGCTTGTCCTACAGTGAAACTATCCTCCTCTGTAAGGAGGAGCAAACTTTACTAGGACTTGAAAAATCATTTAAGATTGCATAATTTCAGCCACATCTCCAGTAGTCCCCAGTGCTTTGAAACACTGCTTCAGCATTCTTGAAATACACACAGCACAGAGGGAAAGTAATGAAAACATGGAAGCAATTTAAGTAACAGTGTGTGGGTATGCAAAGGACTGGTAATGTCAGCAATATAAAAAGGGGCTGTGAATCGGGGATATAGTACTTATTCAGTGGCCACTTAAGGAGGAAGAAGATAAGCCTGTTCCAAAGCTTTGCGCTGTTCTGCTAATTAGGCAATAGGGTCCAGAGCCTGATTTCCAAAACTGTGGTATGGGGTGTGGTGGTGACTAGAAGGGGGCTCTGCAGAGGTGTGCTGCTCATGTGGTAGGGCCAGATTTTTCTTCCCCTCCTTTGATTCCAGCTGCTACGCTATTTAATGTATGTTTACATCTTTTAATATACTTATTGTTATAAATGAGGTCTCAACTCAATCTGAATTTTGTAATATTTATAAAACAAATATTTCTAAAAGGTATAAAAGGCAAGCAAACAGTGCTGGGTGTGCGGGGAGTCTATGCTCCACCAACGTGCACAAAGGAACATCAAACATTCTAAATATACAGAACATTGCTTTACATACTAAACACAAGTATGCCTATACATACATAAAATCAGGAAAGGTAACAAACAATCCTTTAAGTTCCATGACTTAACAGTCTCCATTTTCCATTCCTTTTCTTGATTACAAACAGGTCTCCATTTTCCATTCCTTTTGAACAATATGTCTCGCTTTAAGTTGTCAAGCAACTCGGTCTTCAGGCCTTATGTATCCCGTCCTTCCTAGATTGAAGAAAAGCATATCCATCTACTTTTCAAGGCCAATAGGCCTGGGTCAAAAGGCACGTCCAGGTCACCAGGGGGCGTAACAGCAAAAGCGTTTGATGGCTGTAGCAGCAGAGAGGCCGATGGCTATGGCGTAGCAGTCGGATCAGTAAAGGAGCCCGCAGCTCCCTCACTATCTGGCAAGCCACACATTTGTGATTGTGGCTCCCACATGGCTCTTTAAGGCCTCAGAGACTGCTCGCCAGGTGCCGAGCAATTCCACTGCAACCTTGTCGTTTTTAGTTGCAGAGTCACACACCTTGACCTCAGTTTGGTCCCATATTTGAGGCTCATAAACTGTCCAACAAGGAGAATAAGCTGTAATGTTACCAGGACAGTCTTTGTTTCTAAGGAGGTATGATTCCCCATAATGCGCAACTGCTTACCAGCGAGAGGCAGTTGTGTGCACGGGTCCGCTTCTCTCAGCTCGAGCTTCTCTGCAGCTCCAGTGCGCCTGTTTCCAGCGACTTTCTGTACGAGCTTCTCTGAGCAGTTTGCTGAGTTTGGCCGAACCCATCTTCATGAGGCAATCAAAATGCCTGTTCCCGTCCTGGTCTCCATTCTGCCAGCCTGTTCCTCTTCACTTCTTTTTCCTGCTTCTTTATTGATGTAACTTCATCGTGTTGCCTTTTTCTTTATCTTGAGGGCAGGCTCCCCTCTTATACCCTTCTCTCCACAGCAGTTCTTTTCAAAACAACTTTTCATTGTCAGACAACTTTGAATGTAACAACAACAGCAAACACCCAGAAACATCTATGCCTTAAGGGCTGGAGAACAAGAGAACCATCTGGAGAACAAGAAACCGGAGACTGCATGGAGTCTCCTGAATCACCCTTCTTTGTTCCCTCTAAACTCTTTTATATTCCTGATGGCCTGGTCGTTAAGAGTCTAATGTTATCTCAACCATGGGGCTTTCCAACCCCCATGGCCACATTCCCAAATCTCCCCCTTCTTTATTAATATCAACCATTTTCTTGACACGAATTACTACTCCATATATAACACTTATGTTGCTTTTCTGTGTGAGCAATTGCCCTGGGGATGTTATGTTGGTGTACGGGAGGGGAGGTGCTTGAGGAGAGGATGGGGCTGGGTGTAGTTGCCCTGGCCCTGAGCAGGATGGGAGAGCTCCAGTGCTGAAAGCCTCTGCTGTTCTCAATGCTTGGCTGCAACCCAGGAACTCTTGGTTTTTCCTTTGTGGCTTTGCTAAGTTTCACATCAGCTTCCCCCTCTTGAGGTTAAGAGCTAAGGTAGCTTCCTGCCCCTCTTCCAGGGCTGCTTGGTGGGTGAATTGCAGCTTGGGCTGTCCGTGCCACTGTTTGTGCAGCAATTGCAAAGTGTGGAGGTGTTTGCAAGTGTTTGCTCTGATTTTAACTGTTCTGCACCTGGGGATGGAGTGGGCTGAACCATGGCTGCTTCTAGACTGGCAAAAGGCTTTTCCCTTCTGGTGAGGAGGAAGCCAAGAGCCCAAAGGGTAACCTGCCTGCCTGCTGTGAGCCCTGCAGGCATTGCTCTTGCTGCTGCTTTCTTCCTGCCTGCAGCAGGGTTGATCAAGCCCAGAGCCCTTGACATCCCTAGAAGTGTCTCTTCCTTTGGTTAAGGGCAAATATGCTGTCAGTTTGGAATGGCACTGAAACCGTGGCACCGAATGCAAAGAAGCAATCCATCAGCATTCCCTGCTTGTCATGTAGTGTTTAACAAGCCCCAGATGAGTAGTGGTTCCCAGGTTTTGTTTTTATCCTCCCCCCCCCCCCCCCCCCCCCCCCCATTTGCCCTGTCTAGTTTTCTGCGTCTGCAAACACTTAATTTCCCACCCTCATACCCCACTCCTTTCTTTAAACATAACCTAATAAAGAAACTCTTTGGAGTTTCCATCATACGTGCAATGTCCTGCTTCAGGGGATGTTAACTCATTTGTTATTGAACTTTTTATTTTTTGAGAGCTTGGGATGGGTGAACGCATTTCATTGCTGAGAAACAAGTGGCAGTAAGTAAGTTGGAAGTAAAGCTTCCTTGTGGGCAGTTAGAAGAAGCTCTGTCCTTGGTTTTTCTGGCAATCCCCCTAGTTGCGTGCCTGCAGGTATATGCATTTTCTCCATGGGAAGCAGTTCTAGCACCTTTTCCCTTGAAATTCCATTCATCCTCTTCCTTTCCTCTGCTTAGCCTCACACGGGCAACTTTCTTCTCCAGTTCCCCCTCCTTGAGGACTCTCATGTGGTGTTTTTTTTCTCCCTTTGTACCTTTCCTTCTTCCACAAGATCATGACCACTTCCACCCCTGCTTCCTTCCCCTTCTTTGCATTGCTGACTGCACGTTGCACTTTCCTTACAGGTTCTTGTGTGCATCCGCATCTCTTGCCAGATGACCCCTGCGCTGTACTCCTCTCCCCGGTGACTTGGGTACATGATCATCCAGTTGCTCAAAGTGCATGGTTATTTTCCCTTTGCTAAGGGCATCCCTGTGTGAGTCAGCTCTTCCTATTGCAAACTGAACGTGGCTTGGGGAGTTGGTGTAAGTACTTGCTCCCTGCACTGCAAAGGGCTTAGCATGGAGATGCTTGTGCATCTGCTTGAAGTGCTAGGATTTGATTTTATGGCTTTTCTTCTTTGTTTTCCAAGGGATGAAGCCCCTGTAGCCCCTTTGTATTCCTGTGCTGGGTTGGTTCCCACCCTTGTGTAGGGAAACCTTGAGGCTGCTCTAAATGATGCTGGTGGCAGGTCTCTGAGGTGCACAGCAGCAGTGGGAGGTAAGGAGTAGGGGTGTGGATCTCAGCCTCTGCCCTGGTCATGGGCTAGTAGAAGAGACCCAGAAATGCCAGTACAGTGGGGAAGTCTTCTGTGAGTTGTGTTTAGGGAAAACTGCCTTTTGAGCAGGGGAGAGACCACTTCAGAGCTGCTCTAACAGGCATGAGGCACCTGGTGGTTTTAATTTTTCTATACAAGCATTGGGGTGCAGAGTTAGACAAACTCAGCTCTTGATCCCAGGTTTCTTTTTGACCAGCTTCTTTCTACCATGCTGTTGAAGGCACAAATGAAACAGCTGTGATTTGGTGCCCTCCCACCACAACCACCCCGGGCTCCTTCCCCAAAAGAAAGTAGGAATGAATTTCTTTGCAGAAACTTCAGAGCTTAGGAGGCTTATTTCACTGTGAGCTGAGAACCACTCAGGTTCATCTTGGTCCTTGAAGATTCCTGAGATGCCTGGACTAGGAACTGAGTCTTCTTGGGCCTTCATGTAGTCAAATAGGGGAGGCTAGTCCCACATGAAGATAGTTCAGCCCTCACTGTGAAGTGTGGGGAGTGCTGGATCCCAGCTCTCACCAGTCCTTTTCCAAAGCCTGTTGAAGCAGTGTCTGCCTCACATCATGTTATTCATATCTTGTGACAGTAATAGAGCAGAACTTTTCTTCCAACTTGGTGTTCTGCCTGAGCCAGCCAATCCCTATCCTTCATTGTCTGTCTGCTCCCAAAGAATTGTGACTTTTTTGCATGTAGCCAAGTATTTAAGAAGCATGCATCTGGCAGCAAAGGGATGGGTTGGGGAAATCTGAGCGACTTTTACTGCTTAACACAGAGTGCCAAATGAGAAGGAGTTGCTGTATTTGAATAGCTGCCACATGACCATGGCTTGTGGAGGCTGTCTCTGTCAAGGACCAGTTTTGTTTTGTAGCAGTCCCTCCCACAGGAGAGTTTTGCTGGCCCTCTGTGACATTTCCTTGTTCCCTCGTGCTGTGCCTCTTTCTTCAAACCATGACAAAAATATCCCCTCTGCTAGTTTGGGGACTGAGGAGATGCTGCAGGGCTTTAATGGGGAAGGAACAAGAACCAAAGAAGGGCAGCTGGAGGTCCCATGCTTCCTCCATGCTGAACTGCAGGACTGGATGGGTGCTGCTCCCAGCAGCCTTGTAAATGCCTGGCCAAGTCAGTGCAAGCTGGTTGTGTTTTGAAAGCACCAGGGCCTACAGGCTAAAAGAGATGTGCTGGAGATGTGACATACTGGCATATGCATCCAGAGCAGTGAATCTCTGTGCTTCTTGTGTCCTCATTTGCAGAGGTTTGGGGATGCACAGGAGTGTCAGGCCTTAATGCATTCATTCATGTTCTTCCAGTATCTCCTTTTGCATTAAGTGCTCCCCCCCCTCTCCTTCCAGGCATGCCTGACCACAAATACCTTCTGATTGACCTTCAGCTTTTTTCATCTTTACTCTCTTTTTCACACGCATGCGTGCCCAGCTATTCACCCTCAGGTCAGGTCTAATCCTTCACATACTTCGTTCCCAGCTGGGCTTCTCACTGCCCATGTCCCCCTGCATGGTCAGTGGGACTGCATGATGGACTCATCTTGAGTTCATTTGAATGAAGAAGAGGGGCTTCATTTGATGCTCTTTCCCCCCCCCCCCTTTCCTGTGAGCATTGAAGTATGTGAAAGTTGGTTTCTAACCATGTTCCTTTTCTGTGGCTTCTATGGTGAACTTATTGGCTATTCCATTTTTGGGAGCCCCTCAGAGGTACTTCTGTCTGGATAATTTGAACAAAACTTCTTGGAATATTATATCTTAAAGATTTTTGTTGAACTTGACCAAAATTGGTCAAAATACCCTAAAAACATTGAGGAGAGGGTGTACTGGGTCTGGCTGGAATGTTAACTTTCCCGGCAGCAGCCCATACAGTGCTGTACTCTGCACTTGTAGCTGGAACAGCAGTGTTATCACACCAGTGTTGTGTCTACTGCTGAGCAGCAGTGGCACAGCATCGGGCCTCTCTCTAACCCTCCTAGGGGGTGGGCAAAAAGTGAGGAGAGAAACATCACCAGGGCAGCTGACCTAAACCAACCAAAGGGATATTCCATACCGTGTGATGTCACACTGTAGTGGGTTTACGTGGCAAGGTTTTCGTAGCAGGGAGCCATAGGGGTGGTTTCTGTGAGAAAGATCTAGAAGCTGCCCCATGTTTGGGAAGGGCCCCATTGTTTTCCAGATCTGAGCCAATAAGCGATGTTGTTTGCGCCTCTGTGAGAGCATATTTAAGACAGGGAAAAAACGCTGCGCCAGATAGCAGCCGGGAGTGAGAAACAGCCTGCAGGTGCCAAGGTCAGTGTAGAAGGAGGGGGAGAGGTGCTCCAGGCACCGGAGCAGAAGTCCCCTGCGGCCTGTGGTGAGGACCATGGTGAAGCAGGATGTCCCCCTGCAGCCCATGGAGTACCACGGTGGAGCAGGGTTCCATGCTGCAGCCTGTGGAGGAGACCACGGTGGAGCAGGTGGCCCTGCACTGACCGAGGCTGCCGCCTGTGGAAGACCCCTGCCGGAGCAGATTCCGGGCCGGACCTGTAGCCCGTGGAGAGGAGCCCACGCAGGAGCAGGTGATCTGGCAGGAGCTGCTGCCCGTAGGGGAGCCAGGTTGGAGCAGTTTTCTCCTGAGGGATGGACCCCGTGGTACGGACCCATATCTGGAGCAGTTCTGGAAGAGCTGCTGCCTGTGGGAAGCCCACGCCGGATCAGTTCATCAAGGACTGCATCCCGTGGGTGGGACCCCACAGCACAGGGGACGAGAGTGACCGAGAAGGAGCGGCAGAGAAGCGCTGTAGACTGACCATAACCCCCATTCCCCGTTCCCCTGTGCCGCTCGGGGGGAGGAGGTGGAAGAGGGTGGATGGGGGGGAAGGTGCTTTTGGTTTGCTTTTTTTCTTTGTTTTCTCACTTCTCTCGCTTGTTAGTAATAAGCAATAAATCTTACTATCTCCTTATGCCGAGTCTGTTTTGCCCGTTACAATAATTATTGCGTGATTTTCTCGTCCTTATCTCAACCCTTGAGCCCTTTTCACATATTTTCTCCCCATTCCTCTTTGAGGAGGGGGAGTGAGAGAGTGGCTGTGGTGGAGCTCGGCTGCCCACTCGAGCGGAACCACGACACACACTCAGCAATAAAAGGTGGAAACAGGAAGAAAAGGGGAGGGGTGGGCTCTCATTGTGAAAACGTCGGTCCTACTCCCGAACACTGGCTATGTGCGTTGAGGCCCTGCTTCAAGGACGTGGTCAATCATCGCTCATTTTTGGGAAGTAGAGAGTAATTTCTCTCCTCTGCGCTTCCACATAGCCTTCATTTATTTTATTTGTTTGTTTTCCTCCCTTCTTTTTATTTTCCCTTTCCCCCTTCCTTTTTATTTCCCTTTAGTTAAATTGTTTAGTTTATAATAATCTTTCTTTTATTCTTATTATTATTTCCTTTAATTAAATTATCCTTATCTCAACCCGTGAGTTGTTCTTTGCTTTACTTCTCCCCCTCCTCATCTAAAAAGAGGGGGAGTGAGAGAGCAGTTGTGGGGTTTAGCTGCCCAGCACAGTAAAACCACCACAGAGGGTCATGTAGTCAGGCCAAGGAGTCTGTGTCTGTTTGCATACGCAAAAACAGTATGATCACATTGGACTTGTTTTCTTAGGAAACCAGTCTAAAAATATCCAGAGTAAACGTGTTGGGAATTGGCACAAAGGGCGTGGACATGCGTCCGTGGAACAATTGCTCGATCTGAGCTTGCTTTAAGCAACCAGGAGTAGGCCTTAGCAAATTCCATGGCCTGCTGTAGCTGAGCAAACCGAGCTACCAGGGCAACTATGAGAAGTTCCCATGACAGTGTTCCCACATCGCCCAATTGAGGAATTCAGAAAAATATTGTTACCAGCAGCTGGCTTCAAGGACAAGATCTACGTGACTGCTAATCACAAGGGGGTTGTTTTCTTGACTGCTAATCACAAGGGGGTTGTTTTCTTGTAGTTGTTTGTCTGAGTGCTTTTGACCAATAATCTTGTGTGAAACACTGTCCGCCCCTGTTAAGTTCACTATAAAAGTTAGGCTATTCGGGCAATAAAATGGAGGAGCATGATCTGACTCTACTGGTGTCTGTTGTGCTTTCGGCCGTGCTTCCTGCAACAAACATGCTTTTTTTTTTTTTTAACTCAGACTTTTCCAACTCTTGAGACTTTAAAATGATTCCATTTGATATGTGACCCTGGAGGACAAATCCAGTTAGCTGTATTTTCATAAGAGCAGTGTTTTCCATTTCTTACCATGACCTCTAATGTGAGTTAGACCATTGGCACTTGGCTCCTTCATCTCAGGACACAGAGTGTTATTTGTATATTGTGATTATTTGTATATTGTGATGGGCTGCAGGCGGTTGCTATCAGGAGAGGGATTCTCAAGCTCTGGTGTGCACACCAGTAGCAGAATGTTGCTTTTGAGTAGGCTGCTCAACCTGGGAAAAGTTTGGATGTTTTGGGGTAGTATCACCCAAAACCACCCCCCAGAGCTATGGGTTTGCAGAAGGGCCGGGGTGGGTGTCTTACTACAGAAATGAGGTTGCCTATTTAAGATGTGGCCTGGACTGTGGCTTTGTGGAAGCCAGAGTTGCTGAAGATGAGGATGTGGTCATTCAAGATGAACAGTCAATTGCAGCTGCATTTGCAGAGCTAAGTGTGTCTCTGCCAGGCTTATTTCAAGATGATGCATTGTGTTCCTCTTGCAAGTCAGTCTACTATGGTGGGCCCTGTATGAAGGCAGCAGAAGAGACTGTCCTCCTGCAAGAAGCCCACAAACTCTGTGAAAATTAAAGCAGAAGAAATAAAAACATCTTGTTTCTTAGTACAGTGTGTGAAAGAGACTAATTAAATTAATGACTCAGTCAAGGAATCTGTTACAGGCTGGGGTAACGTTTAGCCATTCTTCATTGTACTGTGGTTGCTTAACCATAACACAACTGAGTCTCCCAGATGGTGGTCTGATCTTATAGTGCTGGCTTCTGGGAGCCAGTCATCATCTTGTCACTGACATGGGGAATTTGTTTCAAAATTAACTCGCTGCATCTTTGGTAGCTTAATGATAAATTTATCACAAAGAAGAGTTAGGGCTTGGTGTGGAAATGGGGGGATTGAAATTTTGAGGCATGCCTGCAGTTGGTCAATCTAGATGCTCTTAATGGTTATTTCTGGTCTCTCAACCCTAAAATGTGGTAAGAGTCCTCCAGTAAATATTCCTTATTTATCTTCTCATCAGTTTCTCATGGCTTTGTCTCATCTGTTTTTAGAGAGAGATGGTATCTTTTATTGACATCGGTGTTACAATAACTCCATCACTATAAACCTGGGTGGTTCACTGAGGATTTTCAGTGCTTCACAGCCTTATAGCTTTGTGTGAGCTGCTCTTAATCCACATGCTAAAAGATGAGAATCAGCTCCAAGGGGGTGTGCGGGTAATTTTCCCTTGCCCAATGCTCCTGGGAGAGGAATGTGGTGGCACAAGCAGCCACGCCAGAGGCCACAGCCAGCTCTCCTTGATGGTTGCTTGGCTCTGTCTGATGAGGAGGGCCAAGCAGTGGATGTTTAGATGTATCACTGACGATCATGCTCTTGCTTTACTGCGGGGGCAATGCTGCTTGTTCCCAACCACGTGCTTCCGTGCAGAGGTGCTTCTGTAATATGCTTGGCAAACACTTCCAAGGAGGGTATGTGAGAAATGGTTTCCTCGTACTTTTGATGCAGAGTCAACACTAATTTCTAAACTTACTTGTTGTTAGTCTTCCTTGCGTCCCAGTATACGCTAAAATATTGTCCTGTCTCAGGTAGCTTCACTTGCTGTATTTCCGGGTGGGTAACTTACTAAAAACTCACTCTTAAGGCTAATAAAAATAGACCTGAAGCAGATATTTTCCCACTGGGCAGCAGCAACACTATCAGAGGCTTGATCAGCTGTCATTTCTGCCTCCTACCAAAATCTCTTCATCTGTAGGGAAAATACCTAAATCGGTATCCTGTGTAGGGTGTATTAGCAGGGAGCTTGAAGGCACTTGTTTTGCCTCATCTTCCAAGGGAACTGATGCTACTGAATTGATGATGTGCTTTGCTACTTATAGCCTATGTATGTGCAGGTTAGATGGGGATAATTAACATCTTGCCTGTTTGCTGATACTGCTTTCCCCAGTGCTCAGCTCTTTCTGAAGACAGCCTCTCGCTTTTCCTGGAATATTTTCCTTCAATAATTCATGCAATCATTAGGATGAATTCCTTCCAGTATTTTCTCTCTTGTCTTAATTCCACTGCATTATTTGTAACTACATTCCTGGTTTGAAGGGGGGGGAGCCGAGCCTGTTTCCTTCTGTGACTATGGCAAAAGAGTCACAAGAAGAGTGTGATGGGAGGGATTGATCTGTCCTTAGGTCACTGACTCGGGGCATGGGCAGGAGCTGCTATTAGCCACTCTGAGACAGCAATTGCCAACATGCTTAATGGGAATTTGGGAGGTGTGGGGCAGCTCCATGGGAGGGCAGTGTGTCCTTTGCTGCTCCCCATGCTTTAGTTGGCAGATATGGCATGTGACAAAGTCGTGCTTCATCCTTGGAGGCAATGCAAGGCTTGGGTGCTTGGGTGAGGAGCCCTTGGTTCTGATTGGGTCACCATTGAAAATAATGGGAATTTGGCTGTTGATGTCACCTAGAAGGTAGAGAAGGTTTCAAAGAAATGGGAGGTTAGCTTGTGATGGACAGCCAAGTCCTCAGCCCGAGTACAAGAGAGTGACTTACCCTTGGTTTTGTTTTTTTTTTGCATCTGTAGGTGTTTCTATTGCTGATGTGTACATAAGATTTTGCACAGGTTCTGAGTTGTGAATCTCTTTGCAGCAAAATGAGGAAGTAGCACAGATGCTAATTACTGTCTAAATAAGTCTTTTACTATTTTATTGTGAATTTGGCTGCTGAACTTCACTTGCACCTACTAAAACAATGGTGTGTGTCGGGACCATCATGAAGTGCTGAAAAGGTGGGATGGAAATCTAAAATCACCCTGTTATTTTTCTGTCTACCTAACCTGACTTCAGCTAATAAAACTCTGCATGAGCCTGTGGGGTATGGCAGCTGTGTGCTGGAGATACAAGTTGACTCAGTCCATCTTGGCCACATGGTTTAATAGGCCTCCGTGAAATCCCTGGGTTGGAGGCCATCCACCATGCCTCTCTTTGTCACATCGCAGTGATGTGTATCCTGGCAGGTTTTTCTTCTTGTTTCCTTCCTGGCATGAAAAGAACCATCTGCTGGGTTGGCTTTCAGAAGAATTTTGAAAAATACCAATTTCCCTTTGTTCCAAGAGGAGGGGAGGGTAACAGGACAGAAGGGGGAAGGAGAGCCTGACCTAAAACCAAGTCGCTGTTTGCAGGGGTTTTTATAATAGCTCATATTGTGTTTCCTACTCCCCAAGTAAGGGTTATTCTCTTTCTTCTTTTGATTTGATTCCCTGCCACTCTGCAAGCAAGTCAAAAGCTGCAGCTGCTGCTGTCAGCTGGGAAGGGAGTCCCCTTGTTTAAAACCCATGTTAATCCTTAGTTAGAAGAAGCACAAGTGCTTTATGGTCCCCTTCCTGTCCCCTGTGCTTCTGCTTTCCTGCAGCTTTGCTGCATGCCTATGGTCCTTGCACTTCGTTTGGGTAATCGCTGTATTTTAAGCCCAGTCTTAGTAAATTGCAGGTACCTGGGACCATGTAATTGCTAACGGTACAAATGCACTACCTGACTTTCAATGTTGTGCAGCTAAGAGGTGTTATAAGTGTTATATATGGAGTGGTAATTCGTGTCAGAAAAATGGTTGATATTAATAAAGAAGGGGGAGATTTGGGAATGTAGCGATGGGGGTCGGAAAGCCTCATGGTTGGTGATAACATCAGACTCGATGAGGTCATCAGGAATGTAAAGAGTTTAGAGGAAACAAAGAAGGGTGATTGAGGCGACGCCCTGCCGTCTGGGGTTGCTTGTTTTCCCCTCTGTTAAGGCACGGAAGTTGCTGGGGGGGTTGCTGGTTAGAACTGTTAACATTTATTGTTTAATGTTATATGATAATAATATTATTAGTGTGATTTCAAGGGTTAATGAAACGCGGGAAAAGCAGTCACGTTTTGTTGCTTTCGGGAACCTTGTGGTGGGCAGAGCATGTGCAGAAGAAGAGGGAGACAGTCGAAGCCGCTCCTGCAGTCTGGAACAAAAGGTTGCTAATGGTGATGGGGAAACCGTGAGCCCTTCACCCACAACGACCACCACAAAGAGAATTATAATATGAAGCGGGGATAGGATATCCATATGTATAGGCGTACTCGGGTTTCTTGTAAATATGTAACAGCAATGTCCTATATATATTTGGAAAGTTCGACGTGTGTGTGTGTGTTGGTAGAGCGTAGACTCCCCGCGCGCCCAGCGCTGTTTACTTGCCTTTTATAAATATTCTTTTATGTTACTAAATTCAGAGTTGAGACTTCATTTATAACATAAGGACAGACTGAGAGAACCTGAGATTGACCGGGGGGGTATAAAGGTGACTTTTATGTATGATATGAAAATTCAGATAACATGCTCACTATGTGAGAAACGCTCTGAAGACAATAACTTAGGCTCAGGCGAGGATCTCAGTGAAGTAGTAATTTATTCACGATTACAATGGCGGGCGCCCCACAAGCAGAAGAGCACTCCTACTAGTTCCATAACACAGTTTATATACTTTTTTTTTTTTTTTTTTTTTCCTCGAGGACCAGGACCCTCCCCTGTTTTCCCATTGACTGTGTAATCCAGGTTCACAATCTATCTGGTGCTTCAAAGACAATACATGGCTTTCAGATGCTGGCCTGTTATAAGTCAAATTTCTTTTGATTTTTATGCTCTTTGAGGTGGTAATGTTTCATACACGGCGATTTCCGCCTAATTGCTCTAAGGATTCTGGCTGTCTACATTTTACAAGGTAGTCTGTCAAGCTTTCTTATCACTTCAAGCATATCTCTATACCACATTCCTTCCCTCTAAACAATGTAACTGCAAAAACAACGTGTCTATTCCCACAACTAAAAAACTCCAATAAAAAGCATGGGTAGCATAAAGCTCCTGTAGTGGGTTTACGTGGCAAGGTTTTGGTAGCAGGGAGCCATAGGGGTGGTTTCTGTGAGAAAGATCTAGAAGCTGCCCCATGTTTGGGAAGGGCCCCATTGTTTTCCAGATCCGAGCCAATAAGCGATGTTGTTTTTCGCCTCTGTGAGAGCATATTTAAGACAGGGAAAAAACGCTGCGCCACACAGCAGCCGGGAGAGTCAGTGGAGCGAGAGAACAGCCTTGCACCAAGGTCAGTGTAGAAGGAGGGGGAGAGGTGCTCCAGGCGCCGGAGCAGAAGTCCCCTGTGGCCTGTGGTGAGGACCATGGTGAAGCAGGATGTCCCCCTGCAGCCCATGGAGTACCACGGTGGAGCAGGGTTCCACGCTGCAGCCCGTGGAGGAGGCCACGGTGGAGCAGGTGGCCCTGCACCGACGGAGGCTGCCGCCTGTGGAAGACCCCTGCCGGAGCAGATTCTGGGCCGGACCTGTAGCCCGTGGAGAGGAGCCCACGCAGGAGCAGGTGATCTGGCAGGAGCTGCTGCCCGTAGGGGAGCCAGGTTGGAGCAGTTTTCTCCTGAGGGATGGACCCCGTGGTACGGACCCATATCTGGAGCAGTTCTGGAAGAGCTGCTGCCTGTGGGAAGCCCACGCCGGATCAGTTCATCAAGGACTGCATCCCGTGGGTGGGACCCCACAGCACAGGGGACGAGAGTGACCGAGAAGGAGCGGCAGAGAAGAAGTGCTGTAGACTGACCATAACCCCCATTCCCCGTTCCCCTGCGCCGCTCGGGGGGAGGAGGTGGAAGAGGGTGGATGGGGGGGGAAGGTGCTTTTGGTTTTTTTTTTCTTTGTTTTCTCACTTCTCTCGCTTGTTAGTTGTAGGCAATAAATCTTACTATCTCCTTATGCCGAGTCTGTTTTGCCCGTTACAATAATTATTGCGTGATTTTCTCGTCCTTATCTCAATCCTTGAGCCCTTTTCACATATTTTCTCCCCATTCCTCTTTGAGGAGGGGGAGTGAGAGAGCGGCTGTGGTGGAGCTCGGCTGCCCACTCGAGCGGAACCACGACAGCTCCATAAGCAAATAAACCCAAAGACTGGCCAAAGCACTGCTAGTTTTTGAGCATGAGGAAGGAGTTGGAAAGGATGTTGAGTGTGTTGTGTGATCTGGGATAAAATAATGGGGGGAGGGTTGCAAGTAAGGGAAGCAGTTTTTCTTGTGGCTGCTGACACAGATAGAAATGTTTGCTCACTGGGGCTGTGCTTTGTTCCCAAGGAAAAGCTGGCAGCCCAGTGGGAGAGGAATTTAAACAGTGAGGTAAGGAGAAAGGATTTGGGCTCTGCCAGATGGAAACAGCCATGCAGGCAGCACCATGAAGGGTACGATGGATAAATCAGAGGCCTGAGAAGCTCAGAAAGGAAGTTTATCAGTAGGTGTGATGCCACAGCTCTGAAGGGTGAACGTAAATGAACATAAAGGGTGTTCTGAGGTTGAAAGGGGAAAAAAGGTGGAAAAAATGATTTTGACTGCTTTTTCTTAAAAATATCTTCCTATCTGTGATATATGGAGTAATAATTAGTGTCAAGAAGATGCTTGATATTATTATATCAACCACTGATAAATAAATGGTTGATAAATAAAGAACGGGAAGATGTGGGAGTGTGGCCATGGGGTTCGGAAAGCCCCATGGTTGATGATAACATCAGACTCCTAAGGATGAGGCCATCAGGAATATAAGAGTTTAGAGGGAACAAAGAAGGGTGATTCAGGAGACTCCATGCAGTCTCTGGTTTCTTGTTCTCCAGCCATTAAGGCTGGGTGTTTGCTGTTGCTGTTATATGCAAAGTTGTTTGACCAATTAAAAGTTGTTTTGAAAAGAACTGCTGTGGGGAGAAGGGTATAAGAGGGAAGCCTGTCCTCGAGATGAGAAGAAAAAAAAAAAAAAAAAAGGCAACACGATGTAATGAAGTTATGTCATCAATAAAGAAGCAGAAAGAAGGAATGTAAAGGAACAGGCTAGCAGAACGGAGACCAGGACGGGAACAGGGACGTTGATTGCCTCATGAAGATAGGTTCGGCCAAACAGCAAACCGCTCAAAGCAGAAAGTCACTGGAAATAGGCGCAATGGAGCTGGGAAGAAGCTCAAGCTGAGAGAAGTGGACCCGTGCACACAACTGCCCCTCGCTGGTAAGCAGTTGCGCATTATGGGTGTGAGAAACACTCCATAGCCAATAATTTAGGCTCAGGCGAGGATCTCAGTGAAGTAATTTACTCGCGATTGCAATGGAGGGCGCCCCACAAGCAGGAGAGCTCACCTACTAGTTCCAAAACACAGTTTATATACTTTTTGATGACAGGACCCTCCCCTGTTTCCCCACTGAGTGGGTAATCCAGGTTCACAATCTATCTGATGCTTCACAAACAGTGCATGGCCTTCAGTTGCCGGCCTGTTAAATTTCAATTTTCTTTTGACACTTTTACTGTTTGAAGTGGTAATATTTCTTCACTTATCTGACTTGACTTAACACCGCGATTTTCACCTAATTGTCCTAAGGAGTCTGGTTGTCTGCATTTTACATGGTCGCCTGCTAAGCCTTCTTATCACTGTAAGCATATCTCAGTACCACATTCCTTCCCTCTAAACAATGTAACTCTGCAAAAACAACATTTCTATTCCCACAATTCCCCCCTTTTCTTCTTTATAAACTGTTGATTTTTGCAAAACAAAACCTTTCTCTAAGGTGTAATTTGGTAGATTTCTTCTTCTTCTTCGCTTTCTTTGCTTTCTATCTCCTCATTCTCACCTTATCTGAGTAAGGTGGTGGCTCCATGGTCATTTGTTTCAATAGTGGGGTTTCAGTTAACCACTGTACTGGTCCTCTTACACAGGGAATAATGCAGCAACCAATGGCTGTCAAAACTCCTACAACTACGATCAAGGATGTAAATATGCCTACTTTTTCTGCCAATTCACTGGCAAGGGTGGTAAGCCCTTGCAGTGCTCTAGTTACTGAGCCATCTGGGACAGTATTGTTGGGTATAAGAGTGCAACAATGGTTGCTCAGTATCACACACACACACACACCCCCTTCCTCCACGAGCATCATATCTAATGATGTTCTGTTTTCCCAAGCCAGTTTGCTGGTGGCATCTAGTTGTTCAGCGATTTCTCTCATTGCATCCCTTGTATAATTTATGACTCTCTGCTGATTAGAATAAATATAATTAATCCAATCCACATTCTTATTGATCGTTACCCACCAGAACAGTGACTCAAACCCTGCAACAATTTGATTTCTGGCTTTCTGTTCATCGGAAACTCCTCTAGGCACCCCAATAGAATCTACGTATACTCTATCATCAAATGATACTCCTAAGCTTCTTTAACTTCTTCTGAGTATTTGTGATGTTTCTCTTTCAAATGCCAGGGTGAAGGGTATAGCTAATTGAACAAGCGCACAAGTGCCTCCCCAGTTATATGGTAGGGTGGACCATAAGATCTTCCCTCCACCGTACCACCAGAGATCTGCCCTGGGGATCTCAAGTCTTGAGCAGTTTCCCATCAAGTCCTTGGATTACAAGACAAATTCTCCCAGATGCTGGGTAGCACTCACACCCTGCTGTGAGAGGCAAGCTGTATGGTTACCTATAGCTGTAGAGAATGCAGGGGGAACCGTGATATTGCTATCACACAAGGAACAGCAAAGAGAGACTTACAGGCCTCATTTCCCCAGGCAGTCTTTTTTTTTGGTACAATGTAATCATACATTGCATCCCCTGGGAATCCTTGGTCCACCCCCATGGGAAGGGCACTATCTGGGCAATTGGTCATCCCGAGGCACAAGCATAGCAGTAGCTATGGTTGAGACTCTGGACGGTATATTTGACCCATTCTATCCAGGCATTCACATCCCCATACCCTGTTTGAATCTCAAATGTTTGAACTGCCACATTTCAGAGGGCCTCCTGTTTTCTCTCCTGTTTTCTCCTTGAGTTTCTCCCTTTCTCTGATGGCAATAGAGGATTGTTTCCATACAGCTATTCTCAATCTGGCTGTTGGGTCTCTCCCAGTTATTTGTTCTCTCTGCTCAGTTGTCCCTGGGCATTTAAATCTCCACAAGCTAACACCTCACAAGCATCAAACGTGACGGATGGTGGTACATAACCCTCTGTCACAGTCACCCATATTTTGACGGGGTATCCCGTCTTACTATTATCTGGTCATGCCTTTTCCAAGTTGCTAATTGACCAAAGCCTTCTCTGAGGCCTAGAATCACTAAAAACAAAATTAATAATCGATTTTTCCCTGTCATTATTTTTAAACCTTAGGTTTCCAAATAATTATCAATACAAAGAATAAGATGTACACTACTACTATAACAACCCCCCCCTTGGGAGCACTGCAAATCGCTATAGGTCTGTCCTTTCTCTCAATCACAAGTCACACTTGTTAGTTACCTGTGAAAATAAAAGGTTAGTTTACAATTGTAAGCTCTTATCCTGCTCAGAGTCCACTATGAGATTTTTCTCTTCGATTTCAACTTCCAACAAGTCTTCTGTAGGAACAGCTTCCCAGGTACTAGGGTCGACGGATGCCTTCACTCGAGTATAGCGAGTCCAACCTTTTTCCGCAGTTCTTACAGCTGTTTCAGTGGTTAGTAGTTGTCCTTCCCATTCAGGCCAGAGTTCACTCTTTCCAGGTCTGAATCAGGACCTGGTTTCCTGGGTGATGGTGGTGAATGGGGAATTCCAAAGGTGGGGTTTGAGCCAACAACCCACAGGTCCTGAGAGATGACAAAGAAGAGGACAACCCCAGAATACAGTTCTTAAGAAAACTTTCTTGTTTTGAATTGTGGTATCTCATCCCTTCTGCCCAGATAGGGCAATCTGAACAGCATCTCATATGGTGAAATTCCTATATCCTTTCTTGGTGCTGTTTAAACCTGTAGGAGTAAGCATTTTACCCAAGGAAGTTGGGTTTCTAACACTAATTTAGTTAATTGCTTCTTTAATGTCTGGTTCATTCGCTTCACCTTCCCAGAAGAGGAGGGGTGCCAGGGGGTGTAAAAATCCCACTCAATCTCTAAGGCCTGCTTTAACCCTTGCAGTAAAGCTTTACACCCATCCAGTCATGTGGTCAATTAGGACAAACAAGTAACTCAGTAAAGTCTACCTGTATACTTTGGAAAGGTCAAATCCCTGGCTCCTGTCCCCCTCTAGATGGGTTACAGAAGACCTTTTTATTTACCTTTTGACATATGGTACATCCTCTGCATATGTGCTTTGCTAAAGTGTATATTCCTACACAGACATACTTTCTTAGCACAACATCACACATTGCTTGCACCTCCCAATGACTCTTCTGATGTAAAACAGTTAATATTTGCCTCATTATCACTTTATTCAGCATTTCTCTCCCATCAGGGAGTATCCATTTTCCTTCAGACTTCATGGCTCCTGATTCCTTAAAAAATCTTTCTTTTAAAACTTTTTAGTTCTTTCTTAATTTTCAACAATTCCCTGAATCCTCTCTGGATTTATTCTTCATTTTCCCTCAGACATTAGATGCCTTAAATACCTGACTTCTCTTTCTCCATATTGTAATTTATGTTTTAATACTCCCAAGCCCTGCTTTCCCAGAAAGTTGAATAGCTTGTTAGTAGCTTCCTTTACAACTGTTTTCTCCTGTCCTGACAATAGAAAATGATCCACATATTTGTAACATTAATACCTCCTCGGGAGGTTGTAATTGCTCCAAAATCTTTTTTAGAACTTACCCAAATACATAGGTGGCCCTGTAAACCCCTGAGGTAAAATTGTCCACCTATATTGTTGCTTCCGCCCCCATTAAAGGGTCTTTCCAGTCAGAGGTGAATATATGTTTGCTCTCAGGGCCTGAGAGCACTCCATTAATTACACTGTTATTCCAGTCTAACAATTTACTATTTGAATGCCCAATTTAATAATCAAATCCCTTCCCAACAAGTTAGTCCCTGCCTTGGGTACATACAATAATTGCCCAGTGATCATTTTATCCCCTAGTCTCAGCTTGGTATCCCCCAAAAGCGGCACTGTTATCCCAGCCCCTTCTACCCCCATCACTTTTTAGGGTTTCATTAGTTAATTTAATCCCTGATTCTTTACAAGTCAGTAATGACCTAGCTGCCCCAGTGTATTGGGTTTGATGGCAAGGTTTGGGGGGTGCGTGGGGGGTGGTTGTGGGAAACTGCAGTGGCAGCCCCCGTGGAAAAAACAAACAAAAAATACAAACAAACAAACAAACAAACAAACAAAAAAACACACAGAAGCCTCCCCTTGGCAGATAAGGGACAATTTCATCTGGTGCCAAAGGGGCCCACTGCTGCCCAGAGCCAAGTCATGAACAACACAGTCTGTGCCTCTGTGAGAGCACATCCACGAAAACAAACAAACAAAGAAACAAACAAAAACCTGCTGCTCAACAGCAGCTGGGAGAGCAAGGAGCAAGAAACCTCCCCGCAGACATCAAAGTCAGCGCAGAAGGAGAGGGAGGAGGCGCTCCAGGCGCTGGAGCCGAAGCCTCCCTGCGGCCTGTGGCTCCTGGTGGAGCAGGCTGTCGTCGTCGTCCCCCCCCCCCCCCCCCCCCCCCCCCGTCTCTCCTCTTCCCCATACTTGGGAAACTGATCAAACACCACACAGCAAAACTTCTAGACTGTTACTTAGATAAGTAACATCTAAGATAATTACTTAGATAAGTAACACCTACATCCCCTTTCCCTGCTCATTCAACTTCAAACAGCTCTGTTAAATATTACATGCCACACCTTTAACACCTTCAGCAACCCTTTTAACACTTCCTTTATCTTTCTCCAGCCTGTACTTTTCTAATACCAGCACCAAAGGCTCAGTCAGGGTCCAACTTAATTCCATACCTTTTCCCTCCAAGATACTGAAACAACATATCAATCAATATACCATATTTCATCCCATTTTCCTTCTTTCCTCCTTCTTCCACTCCAGATATTCCTATTCGAAGGGGCCAGCCTGGCCACACTTAAAACATCTTATCAAAGCCTGTCCCTGCTAGGATTCAGGCCACAACACAGGCAGCCTTCTTTGCCTGCCATTCCTTCATCTCTCTTCCTCTCCTTTCCATCCTAGCCCTGACTCCCCCTGAAGATTTTCTTCCTCTTTCTCCAACCCTCTGCCTCACTACCTGCTGCAGTGTCAATACCATTAGTTTTGCTCTCTGCTTTTCCTTCTCATCTCCCCTCCGGACACACACCTCCAGGGCCTCCCGCAGGAGGGTCCCCCAGTGACTGTTCACTACATCCCCCCACCTTCTGGAGCATTTTCTGTGTATCTTGCCAGGCAATAATCACACAATGAACTTTCAAGAGCCCTTGGGATACCGGGTCCTCGGGACTCATCCCCGAGTACTTTCTCATTCTGACCCCAAGTCTCTCATATGATTTCTGTGTTGCACACTATTATTATTGGGATATTTCTGCCCTGCCGGTATTACCCCTGGTCCTGGAGGATGAGCTCTTTCCCATTCTTGTATAGCAGCTCTCCTCCTGATCATTCCCATTTCTTTCCCTGTAAACAACGTAGTTATAGACACAATTCCCTCCCCCAAGAGTATAATATGTCAAGTCGTAGGAACTGGTCTAATTGTTCAGCTAGGCAGTTGGGGTCCTCAAATAAAGACTTCCTCTCCTTCTTAAAAGTCCTAACCTCTCTGCTGGTAAGGAGGAGGGGGTAGTTCACCTAAGAGGATACACAGTTAGTGTTAGTACTGTTAGTATCAGGGAAGGCAAAATTCTCAATATATCTTCTACCTTGTTCTAATTCTTGCCAGAGCCTAGAGTACGATCCTTCTTTAGGGACAGTGTTAATTACAGTCCCTGTCTCCCTTCCTGGAGTGACTGCTGCTGCCACGGGTACAATATTAGGATTATAGGGAGCATAACTTGGCTCCTTCTCCGAAAAAGGAATCTTATTGTTTACACATAAATTTAAAGCCTGAATTTTCATCAGAGCCGTATTTTGGCCAAAATACTGCTGTTTCCTTAATTGGTTCTTTTGTCCAGACTGATACACAATATTTAACTTTTTTTAAAAATTTATTTTTTATTTTACAATCCCTCTAATTTTGGGATTATGTTTCCAATTTCTTATCATTCTTCAGGAAGAACTATTGGTAGGCACTCCCGCAGGGATATCTCCCTGTCCCCTGGAACTCATATTTCCCATTTTTCGTAGCCCTCGTCAGTATGTTGCTACACAAATTTCCCTTCTGATGTGTACCACACACTAACGTTCTGATTCTGGAAAATGGGGGTGTACTGCTAAGCACTTCCCCGTGCAAGGGTTACCGCACACCTATGAGTTTACCAGATTCCCTGGTGTACTACCCAGCACTTTCCCGTGAAAGGGTTACCGTACACCAAATTTCCCTCGTGTAGTGCCAGCACTTCCCTGTGCGAGGGCTTACCATACACCAGATTTCCCAAGACTCTTCACACAGAGTCTCACTCGACCCCCAAGGCAATACTTAATATTTCTTACCTTGGTCTGTGCACAGTTACCGGATTGATTCTTAAAAACCCGGAGTGCCTACCTTCTTCCCTTCCCCACTACTTCACGGATCCTGCCTCTTTAACCAGTCTCGGGCCCTCTGTCAGCTTTCCGCAGAACCGCCACCGTCGATGCACAGGACCGCTGAAATCAGCGGGGCATGCCTTCCTGCTGCTGCGGCGGTGGGGCTCCCCAGTAGGTGACTGGATCCCAGACGAGTCCCCAAATTGTGAGAAACACTCCGTAGCCAATAACTTAGGCTCAGGCGAGGATCTCAGTGAAGTAGTAATTTACTCGCAATTGCAATGGCGGGCGCCCCACAAGCAGGAGAGAGGGCATCTACTAGTTCCAAAACACAGTTTATATACTTTTTGATGACAGGACCCTCCCCTGTTTCCCCACTGAGTGGGTAATCCAGGTTCACAATCTATCTGATGCTTCACAAACAGTGCATGGCCTTCAGTTGCCGGCCTGTTAAATTTCAATTTTCTTTTTACTGTTTGAAGTGGTAATGTTTCTTCACTTATCTGACTTGACTTAACACCGCGATTTTCACCTAATTGTCCTAAGGAGTCTGGTTGTCTGCATTTTACAAGGTCGCCTGCTAAGCCTTCTTATCACTGTAAGCATATCTCAGTACCACATTCCTTCCCTCTAAACAATGTAACTCTGCAAAAACAACATTTCTATTCCCACATTCTCTACAAGGATTTTAAGTTTTGGCCTAAGAAATGCAGAAATGTGAGCAAGTGGACTTCTCAGGCTTAGCTGAATTACCCTGGCCCTGTAAGACAGTTCGGTTCAGGTTTTGAGTTCAAGGTGATGATTCATGTTGGTTTTTAGGTTGCTTGAACCTGTATACCCACATCCTCAGTTATTTTCTGTTAACCACTGCACTGAGGGAACCCACTTCAGACAGTCTCATTTCGTTTTTAATTGAGTAAAAACTCAGAAGTCTGGCAGTTGCATCGCATCTGAGTGCTAGCTCCAGGAGAGGTCTGCATGGATGGTATGGTAGCAGGTGACCCAAGATGTGTGATGTCATTTGAAGTGCATTTCACTGGATTTTGCAGGATTGTGCTCTGTGGCACTGACTTGTATGCCTGCCTTATAAAGTTTGGTAGCTCACTCTTGTTACCCACTGCCCCAACCTTCCTTTTGGTGGGTGGATGGCACTGCCTTCCCCTGTGCTGTGCTCACAGCCCCTGGCAGGGCTTCCCTTTGGGGAGCTTCCAGCGATAAGGGCTTGCCTGGTCTGGCACACTGAGAACAGAGCCAAGCTACAGCTGCAGCCTAGACAAAAGGCAAACTAGACCTACTATTTATGTAGTTACTTAAACATGATTTAACCTAAATAATGTACACTGTTACTTGGCTGGGGGAGGAGAAGAGAGGGGCTTGTTTCTGATGAGCCAAGAGATAACACAATTAATTACATATGAAAGATAAGACAGCAAACTGTTTACAGTAGGGAGAAACAAAATACTGATGTGAATAATTAAAGCACCCATGTGACGGAAGGTTCATCGGTTTCTCAGAGTGGGCAGCTGGGTACGGCCCCAGGAGAGCGGTGCAGGATGCTTGGGGGGGCAGCAGGGCCGGTGTGGGCTTTCTGGGCTGTCTGCAGTTTCGCTGTCGAAGTTGAGCAGGCACTTTTGAGGATGACAGGCTGTGCTCTGGGCATTATTTTCATCACATGCACTTTTGACAGCGGGATTGTTAGCTATTAATCTCAGTGACACATAAGATGGGGAGAAGAGTGGTCAAGGTGGGAAAAGCAGAACAAAGGCTCAGGAGATGATTGGATACCTGCCTTGGGATGCTGTGGGCCATGCGGAGGAGGGACAAGATGAAGGAGGCTTCCCCCCTCCCCCCCTTTTTTTTTAAATATGTTAATTATTCTCATCAGTGCTGTGCTCTGCACTCGTAGCTGGAACAGCACTGATATCACTCCAGTGTTGTGTCTATTGCTGCACAATGCTGTCACAGCATCAGGACTCCTTCCAAGCCCCCAAGAGCCAGCAGGCTCGGGGTGGGCAAGTGATGGGGAGGGGACATTGCCAGGGCAGCTGACCTAAACCAACCAAAGGGATATTCCATAACACCTGATATCACACTCAGCAATAAAAAGGGGGGCTCTCGTGGGGGAGGGGGCTGTCCTCCTGAACAACCATTACGCGTTTTGAGGCCCTGCTTCCCAGGACGTGGCCGAACATCTCTCGTTGATGGGAAATAGAGAATATATTTTTTTTCCTTTCTCTCTGTGCTTCTGTGCGGCCTTGTTCCTTTTTTTTTTTTTTTTCTTCTCTCCATTCCCTTTCCCTTTAATTAAACCATTCTGATCTCAAACTTTGAGCTCTTTGTGTTGTATTTTCTCCCCCTTCCTCTTCGAGGAGAGAGGAGTGAGAGAGCGGCTGTGGTGGAACTCGGCTGCCCACCTGAGTAAAACCACCGCAACAATGTGGATGAGATCTAATTGTGTCAGTAAAACATGACAATCATTCAACCCTTGAGTACATCAACTCCATGTAGACAATATTGAAGTCAGAAAAATGAAACATTCTTCAATAACTTTCTCAATCTAAAATGAGATTACGCAGGGTGAAAGGGATTGGGAGCAGCATTTCTCCTCAGGGGTAGCTCAAGATGGAACCAAAGGGACTTCATGGTGACCGTACCCCTTAGTTGTGTTTCTCCTGGTGGTAAGGGTGGTGGCATCAGTTTCAGCTGTTGCTTATACAGTCATAAAGTCAAAGCTGGTGCTGATGGAGATGCACTCACTTGCTTTTTGCTGCTAGCAGTGAGAGACCCTGTAGCAGCACTTGCATGATGCCTGCACATGGGCACAGTCATCATAGTCATTGTGAAAGCGTGGCACAGCTAGCACGTTGCTCTGCAGCAGGAAACAGAGTCCAAGCAAAGAGAGAAATTTTGTTTGGTGCGTCACTGATCAGCTGCACCAACTCCTGCTTCAGGTCAGCACTGAAGTCTCTCTTGCTTGCTCTCAGACACGGGAGGCTTTGGTGGCACTTGGGAGAAAGGAATTCTATCCAGGTGTGGCCAAAGGTACTCCATTGGCATTTCACACCCTGACATCTTTCTCCAAGGGGTGATTTAATCACTCACATCCCCTCTGCCCTAAGCCTTCTGCCTCACCATTACCCAAATGCTCCTGCTAAAGCTGATGATGTCCTGAGAAGGTTTCAATTAACATGAAGTGAAGCCCCAGCTCATTCAGTTACCCAGCCATCCTCTTGTCTTTAAATCGTGGGTCTGTCTTGACCTTCCTGCACCCCTCTTGGTTGCTGCCCGGGTTGCACGAGTGAGAACAAAGTAATACTTGTTTGCCTTGTCCAAAGAGCTCACTCAAGCAGGTGATTGTCGTGCCTGCTTTTTCAGTCCCAAAATGAAGTGCTGAGAGTGTTGTCCTGTGAAAACATCCTGTATATTCTCCTGGGACTGAATTTTGCTTTCTGAGTGCAAGTGGCACTGAAAGGAAAAGAGGTCAAAATTGCAGGACACAGGGAATAATTCCTAGGTGCTGAAATTAGGAGAAATGTGAGCACTCCTCTGTGCTCCTAATGGAGTAGGGAACAAGAGAGCTTTAATAGCTCTAGTTGCAATTGCTAAAGAACAGGGAGAAAAAAAAAACTGAAAAGTCAATCAAAATTAGCTAACAAAAAAAAAAAAACAACTTTTTTTCTTTCTTTTTTTGCACACTGCATTATATTTGCATATGGTGTGTATCTTAAACTCCAAAGGTGTTTGGACCTCAAAGCCCACGTGCATCCAGTATGCAAACCATAAAACCGTAAACATATGGGTTTTGTGCTTAAATTGAAAATATTAAGCCATTAACGTTCCTCTGTTTTGATTTCCTTCTCTGCAAATCAGGGATATGATAGCACAGGTCATCCTCTATGAAAAAGGAGGTAGTTTTTAAGATCTATCGTCACTTTGAACACTGAAGTGATGTCTTGTTTCATTTTGTTTGGTCTGCTCTAGTTTCTAGTCAAAACTAGAGAAATACAAAGGATCTTGAGTCAGCAATGCCTTTGTTTTTTGTTTGAATTTGAAGACACAAAATGAAAGGGGGGGGGAGGAAACAGGAAATACAAATTGAAATTAAAAAGGAGACTTGAAGAGGCCCAAGACAAATGGAAAATCTGAGCTTTGCTGGGGTGCCTTCAGCTGTGATGATATGAAGCTTGAGCTAAACCTGGTGTGGAGAACTGTAATTCATGCAGTAGAAACAGAAGAGCCTTCCTCAGGGGAATGGTAAGTCTGCTCCCCATCAGAGGTTTTGCTTTTTAAAATGACACCCATAATATCAGTATCTTTTCTTAGAGTTTTTTTGTGTGGAGAGACAGACCACTCTGGAAATCAGTTTCAAGGGAAACTGAGGCTCAGAGCTTTAACCTGAGTTTCTAGAGGCTATTTGTACAGTATATTGCTGTTTCAAAAAGCCTAAATTTCACAATTTACAGTCTAGTTCTGGGGCCAAAAGGAGTGATGGTGTTTTACGGTAAGGGATATGTACTGCGATATTATTAATTCAGTTGCTTGCTCATTTCTGTAGCCTTTTGCAGCTAGAGTAGTGGCTTATCCATTCCTGTTTCCTACAGGACATTTATTTGGGATATTTTAGAAATTGTAAATATGCTTTATCCTTCCCCCATGGTATTTGTTACATGTGAAGCATATATGATGGAAGAGTGTAGGTGAATATTATGCATTAAAAATAGAGTGAAGTAACATGGGCGGCAATTGAAGAAAAGAAAATGTTTGAAGTTTGGTTGGGAAGATCTCCCCCAGACTTTGAATGAAATAAGTCATCTTTGTCTTCCCCAAAAAATTATAATTCTTTTTACAAAAAATGAAAAGCGCAGAAATCAGCATTTTTCAGGTGTCAGACATCCACAGGAAAATCTACATTGTTTTCAGAAATTTCATATGAAAATAAAGTGGCTTTTTTTTTTTTTTTTTAACTTGATCTGAGTGAGCATTGGGTTATTTTTTATTTATTTTTTTTAATCCAACAGCACTGGAAACCCAGTCCAAACTGGAAGATTTATAAGGGTTTGGATTCCTCTGGTGGGTTTGACTTGGGGCCTTTGAAGCCTTTGAGGCCTAACCGTAATGGCTGACCCCCCACCCCCCCAGGGATTCAGGGACTTTTAGCTGTGATTGGTGTCTGTTGTCACAAGTTAGGCTGGCTGCTGGCCTTCTGTGCGCACTTGCCACTGACTTGCCTGTAACTGCCCTGATTCTGGCAGTTTTAGGTCTGGCTCGTGTGGAGATATGAGGCAAAAGTCCTGTGGCTTTTCTTGCCATTCACTGCTGGCGTGGATGCTCAGGTCCTGGCCGGCCACCTCTCACACTGAATTTGCAGCCTACTGCAACTCAAAGCCTTGTTTATTTATTTTTCCCTCTGAATTTCCAAACTGGATGCCAGAGCAGCTGTTACAAGGATTTGAGGTAGGACAAAGGGCCTTCAAACTGCCGAAGGGAGTAAAATGAGATCTGCTGGCTCAGGTGAGTGCTGCTGCCAAGCCCCAGTGCCTGGTGGCATGGTGGCGGTCAGGTGGGACTCACAGGGCAGAGGGACTCGGGCCTTCAGGCTGCTCTCACATCTTTCATGCATTGTACTGGCCATGTGGTTGGGCTTCCTTGGCCAGCCAGACACACCAGTTCATGAACGTTTCAGTTCATTGTTATTAACTGGGGAATTCTGATTTAATGGTATATTGGACAGATTGTGCTTGAAACCATTCTCCTTTCCTTCCATGCTGTTTTCACAGAATAATGTGAGATGATCTTTGGCAAGTCCCCTTCTGTTTAAAAGAAAATCCAGTGGAGGAATCAGATTAATTGCTGGCTCTGTGTGCTTTTCTGTTCACTGAAACATCTTCCCATTGTATAGTAAAATCAAATGTAAAGACTTTGGAACTTGACCTGGTGGCAGGTGCTAACTCTTAGGAATACGAATGTTCAGCTGTAGGAGAAATTTCTGTTGCAGCCACACTGTAGAAGCAATTAGGTAGAGGATGCAGTAAGGTACAAGGGAATGAGTCCACAGAGGTGCTTCGTGGTGAGGTCATAAGCCACAAGAGCAGCATGTGGATCAGCTGGTGATGTCAGCCAAAACCTGCAGTGGAATTTGTCTCTGGGGTGGTGATTTAAAGATCAAAGCCGAAATTTCTTTAAGTGGTATATTCTTTATTGCAGCGCTGGATGCACGGGGGATCCTTCCGCCTATCGTGCATGTTTGAAGTGACAAACTATCTCGTATTTATACAGCGAAACAATGAATATTCAATTAGCACCTATACATATTCATTGCCTAACCCCGCCTACCCTCGCTTCGTATGCTAATTAGCTTATCAGTCCTTGCGCAAAGCCTTCCAAGAATTGTGGGCCAGGGTCTCCAGGATGTGGGCAGTGGTCTTTGGGAGGAAGGCCGTAGGTCTTCCTCGTAATGCACTTTCTTAATCAGTTGTTTTCCAGGCTGTAAAAATGCTGAGTTGTCTTTCGGTTTAACTGGGGGTAGGCGGATAACAGGATGTCTCAGTTAACAGGACATAACAGACAGTTGACTCAAGTTATCTCAAATCTCAGCCTGACTGAGTGTTAACGGATAATGGGGTGTTTTCAAATAACAAAATGCTTAAACGTAACAGAAGGTCTACAGATAACAAGATGTTGTTTACTTTGTCCTTGCTAACTTTTAATCACAAGTTCTATTCTATCCTAAAGTAAGTTTATACAATATCATTTCACAAGCTTTATTCTATCCTAAAGTGAGTTTATACTATATCAGTGGGAGAGGACTTCTCTGACTGTTGTTGCTGCTGCTTTTAATGGATTGGTTCCCAAAGCTGGAAGCCCTGCTGTGGAGTGGCTGCAGCAGTGTTAAAGACGGAAACGTTGCTTTGTTTCCTTTTTAGGCAATCTTCTGCTTTCTATTTCCACTATCACAAAGCATTTTGCATTCACAAAGCATCTTTTCCTTTTTAAAAGCTGCAAGTAGGCTTCTTGGATGAGGAAAGAATCATTTTGTATTAGTAGGAACTACAAACGCAATTGCTGGAAAAATCAATGTAGCCTTTGCTTTGGAGCACCTGGTGCCACACTATGCATGTTACCTACATACACGTACATGTGCAGATGAAGTAGAAAAATGAGGAGTCTAAGACAGGCTCTTTTTGTTCAGTAGTTGCAGGCAGAGGAATGATCACAGATGGAGAAAAATCACCCTGCTCAGCTGTAGAGTCAGGCTGCAATGTGAAAACATAAGCATGAATCAGAAGGTACCATCAGCAGGCAGGAGCATCTCTTTTCTGTGGAGGACTCAGGTGTAAGCACGCTGGTAATGGAAGGGCTCTTTCCCTAATGGTTTCTGCAGTGACACCTTTCCTTCTGGGAAGCACCTGGGGCTTCTCTGTGCCTGCATGCAAACCCTGCTGCCTCGGGAAGAGGTCTGCTCTTCCTCCCAAGCTGCCTCTCCCCGGAGGGGCTTCCCCACCATAATCTCATGGAGGAATAATGGTAATTATCGTCATCTCATGGTGCCTGCTTTGAGATGAACCAAGCATATGGCTTTTGATACCCATCTCAGTGAGAGGCACATGTTTTTGCACACACTCTTCTCTACTACTCACAGTTTGCACTCTGCAGCCAAACACAATTCTGAATTCTGTTTCTGTTTCTTGTAGGTAAATATACATGCAACTAGGTAAAAGGACTGGAATGCAATTAAATTTCTTATCACCGCATGCACCAGCCTTTTCAATTGTAAGCAATGTGTCATTGCAAATTAAGAAAAAATAGCAGTAAAAGGGGTTGCAAATGCAGTTTTCTTACCCCCTTTTCAGAAAATAGCTTTGCAGTTTTATTTTTTTTTAATTATTTTTCAAGTTAAGTTTTGTCCTTTTTAATCTGTAGGTTGTCATTTCTGCTTGGAAAACATGAAATTTCTGCTATCCCACAGCTTTGCTTTCTCCCCAGCCTGGCACAAATCTTTGATGGTTGGCCATGCAGTTTCTTGAGCTTCCCTCTTTACTTTTTTCTGCTAAAATTATCTCTGCACTCAACAATTTGTAAGGTTTGAAACTTGTGTGTGTTTAGGAAAGCAATGCAGAAATAACTGGGTGTTTCAGGATCATTTTGATTTTTCTTTTTTGGTATCTCCTTTTTCTTCTGATTTTGATACTGGTATGTATCAAAACCAGGGCAGACCTGCAACTCCCCCCACACCCAATTACATCCTTGCTTATCTGCTTGTGTTGCTGTATTGAAAGAAAAAAAAAAGCCTCAGCACACTTGTATTCTGCAGTTGTTTGTTTTTTTTTTGTGTGTGTGTGTTGTTTTTTTTTTTCTTCTTTTCCAGCCTGGGTCTGGAGAGGAGCTCTCCATTTGCCTCCTCTGGCTGGGATTTCTCAGTGGGAAGCTCCTTGCTGGAGCACGGTGCCAGGGGAGCAGTACATAAGCTGATCCCTCTGAACAGGTTAAATAAACAGGAGTGTGTTTGGGTTAATTGTTGCTGGTTCTGCTGCTCTCCATTACTGATCTATCAGGGAGTCTGGCCAAGGAGCAGATGTGAGAGACAGTATCATCACCTCCCTCCTCGTTCTCATCGTGTCTGGCTTTATCCCTCTTCTTCCCTCCTACACGTTATATCCCCCCCCCCCCCCCCCCCCCCCCCGGCTGAGCAAATAGGCCAAATGGCAGCGAGGAGAACAGACAAGAACAGACAAGTGAGCCATGGCATATGGGCAGACTGTTTAATTTTGGCTCCTGTTGGGAAGTCGCTTGAAGGGAGATAAGTTATAAAAGGAGGGGAGGAGCAGGAAGAAGGGGCGACCCTTTTGGGGATGAAGCAGCCCAGCTGAGGGAGTTGGGGTGCAGAGGGCTTGAAGCCCTGGCCGCATTCCTGATACAAAGCCGTAAATTAGCTGTTTCTGTGTCAGCTTGTCTAGGAAGTCTTTTCAGCTGCAGACAGGGAGGAAAGATGGAGATATCTGTCCTCGAATGAGGAGGAGGAGGAGGGTCCGATTTCCACCTCACTGCCCTCCCGCAGGCAAGCTCACTGCCACTGGGAGGTGGGACAGGGAGAAGTCCTCCCAGCTGCAAAAGAATCACATCGCCCATAGTGGTTTTTCTTTGTGCATCTGTTTGTGTAGGCATGCAGGAGTGTGCTTGCCTCTGCATCTGCAGGTGCGTCATGCTTATACACTGCTAATGGCAGATCACTGTGGGCTTCTTTGGGGGAAAAGGCATTGATCTGTAGGTTTTGTTAAAAAAAACCAAATTGACACAAAACAAAATGAAAGGCAGCTTACTAGTGCTGTATTTTGCAGTTGTTCACTTTCCCTCCTCTTTTGGTGTTCATTTTCTCCTGTTTTACTTCTTTAATTTAAAATGTTAGCTATGAACTTCTTGCTGTCTGTTCACACAGGTCATGCGCTTTGGGTTTTTCTGAGGGACACCACAGTGGGCCTTGCCCTGAATGTATCTCAGTGATTTAGGGACAAAATTACACTTAATTGAACTAAATTGTGTTTGTGTGAAGCTTACTGGCTTCATTTTGATGAATTGTGAGTTTTGGAGATGGGCTGGCGGTGGTTGATTTTTCTTAGTTTTTATAAATGTGTTAATTTTGCATCAAAAATGCATTGAGATGTAGTTGCCAAACGTGTTTGGGAACTCGAAGTTTTATTCCTGTTGATGTTCAGTGAAGTTTAGGGTTCCTTGGTACCTGCATCCATCTCTGAAAACTGTCCTGTCAGCATCCGGAGTGGTGGAGTAGGACCCTGGCTCTGCATGCCTGTGGATGGGATTCAGCTGTGAGCTCCATGCTTGCCCTTGGTGGGGTTGGAAACCTCTACAAACCAATTAGGTCTGAAAATATCAAGATCTGTTGGCAGAACATAGACAGCCCTGGACCACGGTTGTGCTCCATGCCTGCACAAAGAACTTTTTCTATGACATCAGGCTAGGAGATGAGTGGTTGGAAAGCTGCCAGGTGGAGAAGGACCTGGGAGTATCGATTGATAGTCGGCTGAATATGAGCCAGCAGTGTGCTCAGGTGGCCAAGAAGGCCAACAGCATCCTGGCTTGTATAAGAAGCAGTGTGGCCAGCAGGGCTAGGGAAGTGATTGTCCCCATGTACTTGGCCCTGGTGAGGCCGCACCTCGAGTACTGTGTTCAGTTTTGGGCCCCTCACTACAAGGACATGGAGGTGCTTGAGCGGGTCCAGAGAAGGGCGACGAAGTTGGTGAGGGGTCTGGAGAACAAGTCCTACGAGGAGCGGCTGAGGGAGCTGGGTTTGTTCAGCCTGGAGAAGAGGAGGCTCAGGGGCGACCTTATTGCTCTCTACAGGTACCTTAAAGGAGGCTGTAGCGAGGTGGGGGTTGGTCTGTTCTCCCACGTGCCTGGTGACAGGATGAGGGGGGAATGGGCTAAAGTTGCGCTAGGGGTGTTTTAGGTTGGATATTAGGAAGAACTTCTTCACTGAGAGGGTTATTAGGCATTGGAACAGGCTGCCCAGGGAAGTGGTTGAGTCACCATCCCTGGAGGTCTTAAAAGACGTTTAGATGTTAACTTAGCGATATGGTTTAGTGGGGGACTTGTTAGTGTTAGGTCAGAGATTGGACTCGATGATCTTGAGGTCTCTTCCAACCTAGACAATTCTGTAATGAGAAGAAAAACACATTTGAAAATGAAAGACTTCAGCCTTGTTATCCCACCATCAAACTTAACCTTGAATCTTTCACCATCTGATCCCTGCAGACTCTGTTCCTTTGGCATTGCTACAAATTGTTGCAGCCCTCCATCATTTCCAACCTCTCAACTACCACATCTTTGGGCACCTGTGGTGGTTTTACTCAGGTGGACAGCTGAGTTCCACCACAGCTGCTCTCTCACTCTCCCTCCTCAAAGAGGAAGGCAGAGAAAATATGACACAGACAGCTCAAGGTTTGAGATAAGGATGTTTTCATTAAAGGGAAAAGGGAGGGGGGGGGGTAAAGAGGGGGAAAAAAAAAAAAAAAGCAAAGTCTGTGCAGAAGCACAGAGGAGGGAAAAAAAAAAAAAAAAAGGCAGTTACTCTCTACTTCTCATCAGTGAGCAATGTTTGGCCATGTCCTGGGAAGCAGGGCCTCAATACGTGTAATGGTTGTTTGGGAGGATAGACACTTTAACCCTGAGAGTTCCTGCACCTTCCCCTTTTCCACTTTTTATTTCTGCGTGTGACACCATATGGTATGGAATATCCCTTTGGTCGGTTTAGGTCAGCTGCCCTGGCAGCAATGTGCCAGCATTGTGCAGCAATAGACACAACACTGAAGTGATACCAGTGCTGTTCTAGCTACAAGTGCAGAGCACAGCACTGTATGGGCTGCTGCAGGGAAAGTTAACATCCCAGCCAGACTCAGCACAGCACCTGCCCAAGCTGGCTGCAGTTTTCCTCTTTATATGAATGATAATAGAAAGGCTTTTTGTTTTGCTGTTAAAACAGGTGGGGACCTCTCCAGTCTTCCTGCGTGGGGTTTGAATATCACCTCATCTTGTCTTGGTGTTATTTTTTTTTTTTGGTTTGTTTTTTTTTTTGTTTGTGGAGCCTTAGTACTAAGTTTTCCGTCTTTTGAGGAAAAAAAACACCTGTTGAAATAAGGTCCTAGGTGTTATAAATGAGGTCTCAATTCAATCTGAATTTTGTAATATTTATAAAACAAATATTTCTAAAAGCTATAAAAGGTATAAAAGGCAAGTAAACAGCGCTGGGTGGGCAGGGAGTCTACGCTCCACCAACATGCACACACACACATCAAACATTCTAAATACATGTATACAGAACATTGCTTTACATAATAACCCGAGTATGCCTATACATACGTACGATCAGGAAAGGTAACAAACAATCCTTTAAGTTCCATGACTTAACAGTCTCCATTTTCCATTCCTTTTGAACAATATGTCTTGCTTTAAGTTGTCTCCTTTTCAAGGCCAATAGGCCTGTGTCAAAAGGCACGTCCAGGTCAACAGGGGGCGTAACAGCAATAGCCTTCGATGGCTGTAGCAGCAGAGGGGCCCATGGCGATGGCATAGCAGTCGGATCAGTAAAGGAGCCTGCAGCTCCCTCACTATCTGGCAAGCCACATGTTTGTGATTGTGGCTCCACACGGCTCTTTAAGACCTCAGAGACTGCTCGCCAGGTGCCGAGCAATCCCACTGCAACCTTGTCGTTTTTAGTTGCAGAGTCCCACACCTTGACCTCAATTTGGTCCCATATTTGAGGCTCATAAACTGTCCAATTGTTAACAAGGAGAATAAGCTGTAAGGTTACCAGGACAGTCTTTGTTCCTAAGGATGTGTGATTCCCCATAATGTGCAACTGCTTACCAGCAAAGGGCAGTTGTGTGCACAGGTCTGCTTCTCTCAGCTCGAGCTTCTCTCCAGCTCCAGTGCGCCTGTTTCCAGTGACTTTCTGTACGAGTTTCTCTGAGCATTTTGCTGAGTTTGGCCGAACCTATCTTCATGAGGCAATCAATGTGCCTGTTCCCGTCCTGGTCTCCATTCTGCCAGCCTGTTCCTCTTCACTTCTTTTTCCTGCTTCTTTATTGATGTAACTTCATCGTGTTGCCTTTTTCTTTATCTTGAGGGCAGGCTCCCCTCTTATACCCTTCTCTCCACAGCAGTTCTTTTCAAAACAACTTTTCATTGTCAGACAACTTTGAATGTAACAACAACAGCAAACACCCAGAAACATCTATGCCTTAAGGGCTGGAGAACAAGAGAACCATCTGGAGAACAAGAAACCGGAGACTGCATGGAGTCTCCTGAATCACCCTTCTTTGTTCCCTCTAAACTCTTTTATATTCCTGATGGCCTGGTCGTTAAGAGTCTAATGTTATCTCAACCATGGGGCTTTTCAACCCCCATGGCCACATTCCCAAATCTCCCCCTTCTTTATTAATATCAACCATTTTCTTGACACGAATTACCACTCCATATATAACATAGGGAATGTTTATTGTTGTTTTCAGTTTCAGTACACCTAAGTTTCTCTAGATTTGATAGAGATTACTAGCTCCTACAATCGTATCTGTTCTGAATATGAGATCAGTGTGATGCTTTAAAAGCAAAATTGATTGGACGTTGACACTTCTTCATCTACTCCCATTTCAGCACAAAAAAGGAGTGTTTTTCAAGTCTGACCTCCTAATGCAAGTGCTCTGGCTTGGGCTCTGCAGCTGAGGAGGAGAAAACTTGCAAGGTCTGACTCTTTTAAATATGTGGCAGCTGAAAAGAAGATAATTAGGACAGGGAAATCCAAACAGTACTTTTGCAAATGGTATTTATCCTCTTCTCTTTTTGTGTCTGTGTTTATATTCTACATATCCACCTGCCTTCAAAGGTAAGCTGATAAAAAGGATTTGCTTGGCCTTTTTTTTGCTGGTGCCACATGCATAGGGCAAGGGCGCCGTTTTTATGTGGTGCTGTGTGACAGATGTTGCAGGTGAAATTACCTTAGAGGGGCCAATGCCATCTGGAGGGGGCAGCTCACAGGACTGAAGTCCTTCTTTTTTCTATTTCTGTACTTTGGGGCTTTGCTGTTATGTGGGACCGGGTCCTTTACAGCTCCTAAGTGCATGCAAGTGTTTATGGAGCAATCAACTCTGTCCACAGTGGCAACCATCTGTAATTCTTCAGCCTTTTGTAGTAGATTGTGTGTGAGAGAGCTAAAAGCATGGCCAGGAGGGAAGGGGGATTACTCAGATGGGAAAGGCTGGGCTTTTTTTTTTTCCTGGGAAACAGCCTGCCTGTGTTCTTTTATGCTTTTCAGGCTCAAGACTGCCCTTCAATGAATGTAACCTATGGCGGCTGGGATGCAGCCGGCCAGACCCCACCGTTAATAAACTGGGAACATTCTTCTCCTTTTTAGTCCCTTTCAATGCCAACCCTGCTGTTTGATCTCCCTTGAATGCTGCTCCCCCTCATTTGGGACTCCAGTTCTGAGAAGATTTGGTGCGTTGTTTGAGGTCACAGGATGTCGGATTGATTTTGAAGCTTTTGTATTGATTCCAGGCTTCTGAATGAAGCTGTCATGTGTGTCTGTGGTTGGCTACCAGGCTGTCCGGCTGCAAGCTGTGCCTTCCTTTGTTGTTTAGGCCTCATTGAGCTGAGGGAAGAGGCTCATTTCAGGGTGATTTACCACAACCCAAACACCAGCTGTCTGTTGTACTACTGCTTGCCTCCACCTTGGGTTCAGTTCCCATTTCCCTCCGTTCCCCACTTTTGCTCTCCCCCTCTACTGCGTTCCTCTGTGGGCTCTTGGGCATAGTTTCCTGTTGTGGTTTAACCCGGCCGGCAGCTAAACACCACACAGCCGTTCGCTCACCCTCCCCCTCCCTCTCTGGGGTGGGGGAGAGAAATGGAAAGTGAAGCCCGTGAGTTGAGATAAAGACAGTTTAATAAGACAGGAAAATAATAATAACAATAACAATAATAATAATACAATGGTGATAATAGTACTACTACTAATAATATGTACAAACAAGTGATGCACAATGCAATTGCTCACCACCCGCTGACCGATGCCCAGCCTAATCCCGAGCAGTCCGGCCCCCTCCCCCCGGCTAGCCACCCCTATATATTGTTTAGCATGACGTCAGATGGTATGGAATACCCCTTTGGCTAGTTCGGGTCACCTGTCCTGGGTCTGTCCCCTCCCAGCTCTTCCTGCACCCCCAGCCTGCCTGTTGGCAGGACAGAGCAAAAGGCTGAGATGTCCTTGGCTTGGTATAAGCACTGCTCTGCAACAATTAAAACATCGGGGTGTTATCAGCACTCTTCTCATCCCAAGCCAAAACACAGCATTCCACCAGCTACTAGGAAGAAAATTCTGTTCTAACTGAAACCAAGACATTTCCTCAAGACTTTTCATCACACTTGCAGAACAGCATAAAAACCTTAAATGCTGAATATGTTGTTCTTTTCAATGTCACTTATGCACCCCCACTTCCTTTTTTTTAAGGGTTCACCATTGTGGTGCTATATGCATTTTCTTCTTGGTTAAAGAGTGAACTATGGCTCTAGAAAAAATAAAATTGCTATGTCCCCCAGGGCTTGTTACTTAGTAGGCAAAAGTAGTGCAAAACAGCAGTGATTTCAGTTTATAAGTAGCTATGAAGCTCAGCAGCACCACTGCAGGATGCATGGCATGCCCTACCTCGTGCAGGGTGATAGCAAAGGTGGCTACAAAATCACAAAATCACAGAACTGTAGGGGTTGGAAGGGACCTCGAAAGATCATCGAGTCCAACCCCCCTGCCAAAGCAGGCTCCTTAGAGCAGGCTGCCCAGGTAGGCATCCAGACAGGCCTTGAATATCTCCAGAGGAGACTCCACAACCTCCCTAGTCTGTTCCAATGCCCCGTCACCCTCACCGTGAAGAAGTTCTTTCTCATGTTGGTGCAGAACTTCCTGTGCTCTAACTTGCAGCCATTGCCCCTTGTCCTATCACCACAAATCACTGAGAAGAAGTTGGCTACATCCTTCTGTCCCCCACCCCTCAGATATTTATATACACTGAGGAGATCCCCTCTCAGTCTTCTCTTCTCCAGGCTGAACAGACCCAGGTCTCTCAGCCTTTCCTCATAGGGAAGATGCTCCAGGCCCCGTATCATCTTTGTGGCCCTCTGCTAGATTCTTTCCAGGAGATCTCTTTCTTGTACCGGGGAGCACAGGACTGGACACAGTACTCCAGGTGAGGCCTGACCAGGGCAGTGTAGATGGGGAGGATCACCTCCCTTGACACTGCTGGCTCATGGTCAACCTGTCGTCCACCAGGACCCCCAGGTCCTTCTCCTCAGAGCTCCCCTCCAGCAGGTCATCCCCCAGCCTGTACTGATACTTCGGGTTGTTCCTGTCCAGGTGCAGGACTCTACACTTGCCCTTATGTCCTGGTTTCAGTTAGAACAGAATTAATTTTCTTCCTAGTAGCTGGTGGAATGCTGTGTTTTGGCTTAGGATGAGAAGAGTGCTGATAACACCCCGATGTTTTAATTGTTGCAGAGCAGTGCTTATACCAAGCCAAGGACACCTCAGCCTTTTGCTCTGTCCTGCCAACAGGCAGGCTGGGGGTGCAGGAAGAGCTGGGAGGGGACAGACCCAGGACAGCTGACCCAAACTAGCCAAAGGGGTATTCCATACCATCTGACGTCATGCTAAACAATATATAGGGGTGGCTAGCCGGGGGGAGGGGGCCAGACTGCTCGGGGTTAGGCTGGGCATCGGTCAGCGGGTGGTGAGCAATTGCATTGTGCATCACTTGTTTGTACATATTATTATTACTTTCCTATTATCACCATTGTATCATTATTATTATTATTGTTATTATTATTTTGTTATTATTATTTTCCTGTCTTATTAAACTGTCTTTATCTCAACTCACGGGCTTCACTTTCCATTTCTCTCCCCCGTCCCAGAGAGGGAGGGGGGAGGGTGAGCGAACGGCTGCGTGGTGTTTAGCTGCCGGCCGAGTTAAACCACGACAGTCTTTTTGGCGCCCAACGTGGGGCTCGAAAGGTTGAGATAACGGCAGATCTGACCAGAGTGTGTTAAACTAAAATTGGTGTAAGTATTAGACCTTCTTAATAGTTACTTGTCATAATGCTGATTGCTTTAATCTCAAATCTGCTGCGCCTGTTTTCCAAATTGAGTATTATAGTACATTATTTTCCGTATTTGCTCTGTCATGTTGTTTATCCTCTCCGCGCCCTGGTTTCAGATCATTATGGTACTGTGTGTTGTAGCAGTGGCTTACGAGACGATGAAATATCTGGTCATGACTCTAACTTGGTATTTGTACTCAGTAACTTCGTCGACTCTGTATTTTGGAAACTGTATTTTGGAAACTATTAGCAATTATACCTATTGTTTTTTTCCATTAGGGAGTCAATCTGTGGAGGAGAAAGGGGAAGATATTTTTTCTTACTTGATTACTCTCCCTTTCTCCTTCACCACCCCTGTATCCTCCTGGATCACTCTGCCTTCCTCCTTCACCACTCTCTTACCCTCCGAGCTTGCTACAATAGCTCTCCAAGATATTGAATATCCTTGGGATACTCAGACCAGCATGGTCTTGTTGTTCTGCCTCCTGAATGCACTTCAGATTCTGCTTAAAGTTAAACAACTACTTAGGAAGCTCATCCGGAGAGCTGCCCGGAGGCAGTATAGTTGTGGGTGGCAGGGAGTATGGGAGGATATGGGCAGGCATCTAGAGCAGTTGGCACCCCCAGTGTTTTGGAAATTCACCCCTGAACAACTGCAAAATCCTCAAAAACTGGCAGAATGCTTGAGAAAAAGTTGTCATGATTCTGGCAGTTCCAAAGTAACACAAATCATTGTAACGTGCTGGGGCCTGGCTCATGCCTATCGAGCTGCCATTGATACTGCTATCAGCTCCAGTTCCAGCTCCTGCAGCCACTCCAGTCCCAGCTCCTGCAGCTGCTCCAGTCCCAGTTCCTGCAGCTACTCCAGTCCCAGCTCCTGCAACTGCTCCAACTCCAGTTCCTGCAGCCGCTCCAGCTCCTGTGGCTGGGTCAGAGAAATGAGCTGTAGCAGTGCAAGTTGACCCTGCAGAGGGTATTCCAACCCCTGTGGCAGACCCTGTAACAGAGTCAGAGAAACGAGCAGTAGCGGTGCAAGCTGCCCCTGTAGAGAAGGTGAAAAAATGGTATAGAGATTCAGGTCGTTTAGAACGCAGAGAGTCTTCTGCCAAATCTAGGTATAGAGACGACGGAGACGACGATGACGCTGGGCCATCAAGCATTCAAGAGGAGGAAGATGAGGATGCCGAAAAATCAACAGTAACTACCCGAAGCCTAAACGAGCATGAGTTACGAGATGTGCGAAAAGATTTTGGTTGCTGTATAGGTGAGCAGCTTGTCACCTGGCTGCTCCGATGCTGGGACACTGGAGACAATTGTGTGGAATTAGACGGCAGGGAAGCCAAGCGACTGGGATCCCTTGCTAGAGACGCAGGCATTGACAAAGCAATTGCAGATGGAGCACAATCTCACAGCCTCTGGAGGCGTCTCCTCTCAGCTGTGAGGGAAAGGTATCCCTTCAAGGAAGAACTTTTATGTCTACCAGGCAAGTGGACCACTATGGAGAAGGGAATCCAGTACCTGAGAGAATTAGCCGTACGGGAAGTGATTTATGAGGATCCAGACCTCAGACAAACATCCAAAGATCCAGATGAAGTCAGGTGTACACGACCCATGTGGCGGAAGTTTGTACGGAGTGCACCATCATCATATGCCAGCTCATTGGCCATAGTGGCCTGGAAAGAGGATGAGGAACCCACAGTGGATGAAGTGGCTAAACAACTCCGGCAGTACAAAGAAAGTCTCTCCTCTTCCTTACAGGCCTGCGTCTCAGCTGTGGAGAAACTTTCTGAAAAGGTTCACCAACTTGAAGAGAATCTATCGTCCTCCCCACCTGAACCAACCAGTGTCCACTGACCAAAAGAGAACACTGTGGAGAAACTTTCTGAAAAGTTCCACCAACTTGAAGAGAGATTATTCTCCTCCGCACCTGTACAAAGCAGTGTCTCAGCTATCAGGGGTAGGCGTTCATCCACACAAGGTAGATGATATGGTGGGTACTCACCCCGTGCCACCCTGTGGTTTTACTTACGAGACCATGGAGAGGACATGAGAAAATGGGATGGAAAATCTACCGCGACCCTAGAGGCACGGGTACGTGAGTTGCAAAAGAAAACAATCAGGAAAAAGGGATTCTCTGAAAAGTTTGCTGCTCCAACTTCCAGCAGACAGTCCTTCAAACACAGAAACGAAGAAGATTCTGACCAGGATTAGGGGGGCCCTGCCTCCAGCCAGGGGGAGGAAAGGGACAATCGAGTTTATTGGACTGTGTGGATTCGATGGCCTGGCACGTCAGACGCTCAGAAGTATAAGGCTTTAGTAGACACCGGTGCACAAGGTACTGTAATGCCATCGAGCTATAAAGGACCAGAGCCCATCTGTATTTGTGGAGTGACAGGGGGATCTCAGCAATTGACTGTATTGGAGGCTGAAGTGAGTCTGACTGGGAATGAATGGCAAAAGCACCGTATTGTGACTGGCCCTGACGCTCCGTGCATCCTTGGCATAGATTATCTCAGAAGAGGATATTTCAAGGACCCAAAAAGGTTCCAGTGGGCTTTTGGCATAGCTGCCTAGAGAGAGAGGACATTAAACAGCTGTCTACCTTGCCCAGTCTCTCAGAGGACCCTTCTGTTGTGGGGTTGCTGAGGGTCGAAGAACAGCAAGTGCCAATCGCTACCACAACTGTGCACCGGCGGCAATATCGCACTAACCGAGACTCCCTGATTCCCATCCATAAGCTAATTCGTCAATTGGAGAGCCAAGGAGTGATCAGCAAGACTCATTCACCTTTCAATAGTCCCATATGGCCAGTGCGAAAGTCTAATGGCGAGTGGAGACTAACAGTGGACTATCGTGGCCTGAACGAAGTGACGCCACCACTGAGTGCTGCTGTGCCGGACATGCTGGAACTCCAGTACGAACTTGAATTGAAGGCAGCCAAGTGGTATGCCACAATTGATATCGCTAATGCATTTTTCTCCATCCCTCTAGCAGCAGAGTGCAGGCCACAATTTGCCTTCACTTGGAGGGGAGTCCAATATACTTGGAATCAGCTGCCTCAGGGGTGGAAACACAGCCCTACCATTTGCCATGGACTGATCCAGTCTGCGCTAGAGCAGGGGGAAGCTCCTGAACACCTGCAATACATCGATGACATTATTGTGTGGGGTGACACAGCAGAGGAAGTTTTCGAGAATGGGAAGAAAATAGTCCAAATCCTTCTGAAAGCCGGTTTTGCCATAAAACAAAATAAAGTCAAAGGACCTGCACGAGAGATCCAGTTTTTAGGAATAAAATGGCAAGATGGACGTCGTCAAATCCCAATGGATGTGATCAACAAAATAACAGCTATGTCTCCACCAACTAACAAAAAAGAAACACAGACCTTCCTAGGCGTTGTGGGGTTTTGGAGAATGCACATCCCAAATTACAGTCTGATTGTAAACCCGCTCTACCAAGTAACCCGTAAGAAGAATGAGTTTGAATGGGGCCCTGAACAACGACAAGCCTTTGAACAAATCAAGCAGGAAATAGTCCATGCAGTAGCCCTTGGGCCAGTTCGAACAGGACCAGATGTAAAGAATGTGCTCTACACTGCAGCCGGGGAGAACGGCCCCACCTGGAGCCTCTGGCAGAAAGAACCTGGGGAAACTCGAGGTCGGCCCCTGGGGTTTTGGAGTCGGGGATACAGAGGATCTGAGGCCCGCTATACTCCAACTGAAAAGGAGATATTGGCAGCATATGAAGGAGTTCGATCTGCTTCGGAGGTGGTCGGTACTGAAGCGCAGCTCCTCCTAGCACCCCGATTGCCGGTACTAGGCTGGATGTTCAAGGGAAGGGTCTCTTCTACGCATCATGCAACTGCTGCTACATGGAGCAAGTGGGTTGCACTGATTACTCAGCGGGCTCGAATAGGAAACCCCAGTCGCCCAGGAATATTGGAAGTGATTATGGACTGGCCAGAAGGCAAATACTTTGGGATATCATCAGAGGAGGAGGTGGGTCGTGCTGAAGAAGCCCCACTGTACAACCAGTTACCAGAGAATGAAAAGAAATATGCCCTGTTCACTGATGGGTCCTGTCGTATTGTGGGGAACCATCGGAGATGGAAGGCTGCTGTATGGAGTCCTACAGGACGAGTTGCAGAAGCTGCTGAGGGAGAAGGTGAATCGAGTCAGTTTGCAGAAGTGAAAGCCATTCAGCTGGCTTTAGACATTGCTGAACGAGAAAAATGGCCAGTTCTCTATCTCTACACAGATTCATGGATGGTAGCAAATGCCCTGTGGGGATGGTTACAGCAATGGAAGCAAAACAACTGGCAGCGCAGGGGCAAACCCATCTGGGCTGCTGCATTGTGGCAAGACATTGCTGCTCGGGTAGAGAACCTGGCTGTGAAAGTACGTCACGTAGATGCTCATGTGCCCAAGAATCGGGCTACTGAAGAACATCAAAACAACCAGCAGGTGGATCAGGCTGCTAAAATTGAAGTAGCTCAGGTGGACCTGGATTGGCAGCATAAAGGTGAATTATTTATAGCCCGATGGGCCCATGACACCTCAGGCCATCAAGGTAGAGATGCAACATACAGATGGGCTCGTGATCGAGGGATGGACCTGACCATGGACGCTATAGCACAGGTTATTCATGACTGTGAAACGTGCTGCAATCAAGCAAGCCAAACAGTCAAAGCCTCTTTGGTATGGAGGACGATGGTTGAAATATAAATATGGAGAGGCCTGGCAGATTGATTACATCACATTCCCTCAAACTCGCAATGGCAAGCGCCACGTACTTACAATGGTGGAAGCAACCACCGGATGGCTGGAAACATATCCTGTGCCTCATGCCACCGCCCGGAACACTGTCCTGGGCCTTGAAAAGCAAGTCCTATGGCGACATGGTACCCCAGAAAGAATAGAGTCAGACAATGGGACTCATTTCCGAAACAACCTTATAGACACTTGGGCCAAAGAACATGGTATTGAGTGGGTGTATCACATCCCCTATCATGCACCAGCCTCCGGGAAAGTTGAACGATACAGTGGACTGTTAAAGACTACATTGAAAGCAATGGGCCCTGGGACATTCAAAAACTGGGATACGCATTTGGCAAAGGCCACCTGGCTAGTCAATACTAGGGGATCTGCCAACCGAGCTGGACCTGCCCAATCAAACCTGTTACGTACTGTAGATGGGGATAAAGTTCCTGTAGTGCATGTAAGAAATATGCTGGGTAAAACAGTCTGGGCTACTCCTGCCTCAGGAAAAGGCAAACCTATTCGTGGAATTGTTTTCGCTCAGGGACCTGGATACACTTGGTGGGTGATGCAAAAGAACGGAGAGGTCCGGTGTGTACCTCAAGGAGATTTAATACTGGGTGAGAATAGCCCATGAACTGAATTGTACCATGTTAATTACTATATAATACTGTATGTTATCACTACTATGACTACTATAGGTGACTAATTAGAATGTATGGAAAAGAGTGTAACCTGAGCATGACATAAATGGTATGGAATAAGGGGTGGATAGATGTCCTGGTTTCAGTTAGAACAGAATTCATTTTCTTCCTGGTAGCTGGTGGAATGCTGTGTTTTGGCTTAGGATGAGAAGAGTGCTGATAACACCCTGATGTTTTAATTGTTGCAGAGCAGTGCTTATACCAAGCCAAGGACACCTCAGCCTTTTGCTCTGTCCTGCCAACAGGCAGGCTGGGGGTGCAGGAAGAGCTGGGAGGGGACAGACCCAGGACAGCTGACCCAAACTAGCCAAAGGGGTATTCCATACCATCTGACGTCATGCTAAACAATATATAGGGGTGGCTAGCCGGGGGGAGGGGGCCAGACTGCTCGGGGTTAGGCTGGGCAACGGTCAGCGGGTGGTGAGCAATTGCATTGTGCATCACTTGTTTGTACATATTATTATTACTTTCCTATTATCACCATTGTATCATTATTATTATTATTGTTATTATTATTTTGTTATTATTATTTTCCTGTCTTATTAAACTGTCTTTATCTCAACTCACGGGCTTCACTTTCCATTTCTCTCCCCCGTCCCAGAGAGGGAGGGGGGAGGGTGAGCGAACGGCTGTGTGGTGTTTAGCTGTCAGCCGGGTTAAACCACGACACCTTATTAAACCTCATTTGGTTTCTTACTGCCCATCTCTCCAGCCGGTCCAGGTCTCACTGAATGGCAGCACAGCCTTCTGGCGTGTCAGACACGCCTCCCAGCTTTGTGTCATCGGTGTACTTGCTGAGGGCAGACACTATTCCCTCATCAAGGTCGTCGATGAAGATGTTGAACAAGACCGGACCCAGCACCGACCCCTGGGGAACACCGCTAGTCACAAGCCTCCAGCCGGACTCTGCTCCGCCGATCACCACCCTCTGATCTCGGCCAGTCAGCCAGTTCTCAACCCACCTTGCCATCCACTCCTCTATCCCACACTTTCTCAGCTTTGCTAGTAGGATGTCCTGGGAGACAGTATCAAAAGCCTTGCTAAAGTCAAGGTAGATGACATCCACTGCTCTCCCCCCATCTACCCAGCTGGTGATGCCATCACAGAAGGCAACGAGGTCGGTCAAGCACGACTTCCCCTCAGTGAATCCATGCTGACTATTCCTCATAAACTTCTCTTCCAATTGCTTGGAGACGGCATCCAGAACAAGCTGCTGCAATGCCTTTCCAGGGACAGAGGTGAGACTGACTGGCCTGTAGTTTCCCAGATCCTCCTTCCTGCCCTTCTTGAAGACCGGAGTGACATTGTCTGTCCTCCAGTCTTCAGGCACCTCACCCGTTCTCCAGAACCTTTCAAAGATGATAGAGAGCGGTTCGGTGATCACATCTGCCAGCTCCTTTAGCACACGCGGATGCATCCCATCGGGACCCATGGATTTGTGTGCGTTGAGCACACTCAGACGCTCCCGAACCACTCCCACGTCCACCAGGGGGGAGCCCTCCATTTCCCAGACCCTTTGTCCTATTGCCAGGGTCGAGGAGTCCTAGGGGAGTGTCCTTGAAGCAAAGACTGAAGCAAAGAAAGCATTCAGTATCTCTGCCTTCTCAGCATCTCCCGTGACCAGGACACCCCCCTCATTCAGCAAGGGACCCACATTATCCCTAGTCTTCCTCTTGCTGTTTACATACTTGAAAAAAACCTTCTTATTATCCTTTATCTCTTTTGCAAGCCTCATCTCTAGGTGGGCTTTAGCCTTCCTCGTCGCGTCCCTGCAGGCCCTGACAACCCTTCTATACTCCTCCCAAGAGGACAGGCCCTTTTTCCACATTTAATAGACCATCCTCTTCCTTTTGATCTTATCGATGAGCTCCTTGCTCATCCATGCGGGTTTCCTGCCCCCCTTCCCCGATTTCCTATTCCTCGGGATGCACCGATCCTGAGCATGGAAGAAGTTCTGCTAAAAAAAGCTCTCTCCTGGTCTGAAAATGCTGGGATATTTGAATGGATGGCGAAGGAGTCAGAAGGATGGTGTCACCTCCCTTACATACTTGTCATGCCCGCTCAGGGATGACAATTGCTGTGGGCATGTGGGTATCGTGGGAAAGCTCTGTTGGTGGTGCAAGGCAGGAGAAGAAGAACAGCACAGAGGCTGTGAAGTGCTGCTGAGCTCATCTCCACCAAGAGCTCTCAGAGAAGTGCTTCTCTGAGAAGAACAAGGCTGCTGCAGCAGGAAGATTAAAAGAAAGCCCACGTTGGAAGCTTTGTCCTTCCACAGGTTTCCAGGGCCCAAGTCTCAGTGACCCTTGCTGTACATCCTGTTTTCATCTGGGGGATGTTCTAAGGGCATTGCAAAGCTGTAGAAACGGAGAAACCCCAACCCCATGTCATTCCAGGGAAGTGTGAGGCATGGCTGTGTGTGTGCCTGGCCCTGGCTGGTGAGGCAGGAGCAAAGCTGTGGGCATTTAAAGGTGATGCTGTGTGTGCCGGACCTTGGCAGCTGCTGGCACTGTCCCCTTCCTGGAAGGATTTGTAGCTTTGTTGCTCAGAGGTCTTTGGAGATGCAAGAGAAGGGCTGCGCTAGTGCCTTGGGGGTGAGGCTGCTGCCAGTATTTTCAGTGGCTGTTGCTCAAACGCAGCGAAATCTGATGTGAACCAAGTAGGTAGAGTCCCGATAGTTGTAAAGCCCAGGCAGGCTTGCTGGTGGCTGCAAGGCGAGTGACATGGTGCTGCTGATCTGGGCCCACCCGTCTGGCCACAGACTTGGGAGAGTGGGAGGACAACCCTAATGCAGCTTGCTGAACCCTGAGATGTGTAAAACCTGCTTTGTGTGACTTTGTCACCTCTCAGAAGGGTCAGCTTTGGGTGCTCGTGTTGTGGGGCTTGGAGCACATGAACTGGGTGCTTGCCACCAAGTGAAACCAAGCTCATTGTGTCTGACTCTTTTAAATGGGGCTGGCACCGCTGGGGAGCCATGTGTGCTCCGGGGCCACTGGCATGAAGTGAGTTGTGACTGGCCCTTGTTTCACTTCTGGGTGACGCAGTTCAGTGTGTCTCGACCACAGGCTGTTAAAACTGGTGATAGATCAGTTCCTGTCACCTGTGAAGCTGAGATAATTAACCCTATTATTATTTCCCTCCCCCCTCCTTTTTTTCCCCTGCAAACTTTGGCCAACTGCTGGAGCCTGTGGTGCGAGGAGGATGGTGAAGCCAGCGGGTCTTCCCATGGCAGAGCTATCAGAGGTGGGATGACAGGACCCGTGTGCTCACCTCTTCTGTGCTCACCCATCAGTCTTCTTGCTCCTTGCCTTGAGAAGGGGATGTCTGATTAAAAAGTGGGAGCCAGCAGAAGCCAAAGCGAACTCCTCCTCTAGAAATCATTGTGCCTACCTGCTTCTAAGCCACAGCATCGCATTAAGAGCAAGCAGCAGAGGAACACGGAGTAACAATGCATCTGTGAGCTTTTGAGATCATTGTGCTCCTCCCCAGTCCTGTTATTAAAAGGCCATGGAACGTGGGAATGGTGCTCCATAAATTAAAAGCAAATGTCTGTAGCACCTGGTGAGATGAAGCTCTTCTCCCTCCCCTGCAAGCATCAGGAGCACAGGGCTGTGCTGCTGGACGGAGCAGGGAGGGATATGTTAGGAGGCAACAACCACAGCAGGATAGCCCTCCTAACAAACTCCTTGTATACTAGAAACTTTAAAATAACACACAAATAAACAAAAACTCGTTGACCCTTAGCACCCTGGAGGGCTCTGTTTCAGATTGCTGAATAGAAGCTGAAGTTGCATATGCATGTTTAATGTAACACAAGGCGTGTGCTGCGGAAAGCATGCTTTCTTCTAATCTGGTTCCAGACAGAAGCATCCAAACAGAAGCCCCTTTCCCTATCCCCACTGAACTGCCTGGTGTATGCGAGGAAACCCCTGAATGACAAGGCCTCTATCTGCTCTTAAATGGAGTTGTGACTGGCTGCAAATGTCCATACGCTTTTTTTTTGTTGTTGTTGCCTTTCAACTTAGTTGCCTAATGTTAGGCACCTATCCCCAAATTAAGCATCTGTTCATAAAAGGTTTTCCTAAAAAGGTGGAGGTAGTAGCTAACTCAGGCGATGCCCATTAAGAGAGGTGCATCTGCAGATGGGGAAGGAGATGGGATTATTCAGCCAGTGAGATGTTTTTTGATTGCTTTTTTAGGGACTGGAAAAGCCCCTGAATTCTTGTATTGTCAAGAAAAAAAATCCAAACGCACTGTCAATTTTTGGGTTAATATTCCCCCTAAGGTCTTGATTGTCTAAGTGATTGTGATCAGCATCTTGTGATTTCTCTCTGTTAAATAAAGCTGGTGATACTTCCAACCTTACAGGAAAACATTGGTTTGCCATGAAATTAGGCTGGTTGGGTGTGTATCCCAGGAGCCAGAGAAGGGTCTAAAAATGGGACTTTTTCTTTGGGTTATGTTATAAAAAGGGCTAGAGAATCTTTTCCTGTGTAGTGACTTTGCAGTGGGTACTGGGACAAGGTGACCAACAGCTAGTGATGTATGGATCCAGTGCCTAAACACAGGTATGTGCTTTGCTGTAGGCACCCTGAGGTATCCTGCCCATCTATCAGCTGTCTTTCAGGAAAAGTGTTGGGTCTCCCTTAGGTCCTGTTGTCTCTAACTTGTCTCAGATACTCCAGGTGTCTAAAAAGGCTCCTTTGCTTGGACAAAAGAGTCTCTCCCTGTACCTTGGCTTCCCATTTCTAATGTAATGATTTAATACAATTGCTTTAAATTTTAGTTTGTTTCTTTCTTGAGAACACTTTTAGAATTTAAGATGCTTAATACTGAATCACCGAAGGAGTAGGCACAGCCTTTTCTGCGTCGTATTTTTCAGTGTATTTTTGGGGAAGAGGAGGAAGGGTAACTTTTGCATATCATCTGGTCTTCCTGGAGCTTATGGGATACTGAGGTCACTGAGTGAGAGACCCCACCACACCTGGCCCTCCCAAGGTGTCCTGAAGTTTATCTGCCTGTTTGTAATTCTTGCCACTGAGGGTCAGCTCTCTGCTGTGCCCTGGTGTTGAGCAATGGCTGCAATTTCTTCTAATCGTGCCCTTTCCCTTCCTCATCATTTAGGGCAGAGCGCTTCCACTTGGCTAAACTCATTAACCACTTTAATGTTGTGGTCTTCTTTTCCATATAAAGTAATCCTGATGAAATCTTGTGACTCTCCCTCTGTTGCCCAGCAGATGCTGAGAGTATTTATTTTTCAGCTGCAGACAGCAAAAGTTGGGGGGGGGGGGGGGAAGGTGATGTCTTGGTGCATGTCTGTGAGAAAGTGTGTAAATATGATGGGTTTATGGGGACTCAGTTGTCTGTGTTATTGTTTGAGCTCAAGCAGCATTGTGTCCAAACCTAGAATCTCAGCCCCTTTCTGCCATGGGGACTTATCAAGTTTTATGAGGTCCTGATAAGCCCCAAAAAAACTTTGGTGAAGATCTGAAGTGATCCAAATGATTGCTAGAAAAGAACCAGGGTATCGTGAGGACCCCGCTGCTCAGACTGTGCTCAATCAACCTGATGGGTTGGCAGTGAAAAGGAGTTGGCTGGACTCAGCTTATTTCCCAAACTGCTGGCTGTAGGCAAAGGGAGGCTGAGGGGACTCTGTTTCTCTGGAGATCTCCCCTGGACAAAGCGCAGTATGGATGTTGTGGATGCAGATGGAAATATTGCGGGTGGGTTGTTGAATTCCTGGCAAGTATTTGCTGGTGGTTATATGGACCAGTTGCCCAAATGTGGGTAAGTTATACCTGTAGGTCTTCATTTTGCCAAAGCTAGCTACACTAGAAGCAAATTAGCACTATCTGAGGAACATTAATGCTGGTATATGAGCTTTGCCTCAAGCCATTCCAGTTTGGCAGTTGTGCTCCCTGAACATGATTGATTTGTTCCTGTTCGTGTATGTTTATGATAACATACATAACATTGGGCTAAAATAACCTTTTCCTTTTCAGTCTGGTTTGTGCATATTCCCATTGTGTTCTACACACCTTGGTTTCCTTCTGCCCCTGTGTGACTTTCCTGATGCAGTGATTGGAGAAGTCTCCTTAGCAGCTTGGGAGCTACTGTCTCATGAAAGGGCATCTACCAGCAGTGCAGGATGAGTCCACAGGTTTTCCTAATGCCCTTTCTTGCCATGCTTCTCATCATAAAACATCTTGTTCTTCGGTTGTTCAGATTGTGGTGATATTTTTCTTGCCTTCTCTCTTGTAGGGAAAAGACATCAGAGATGTGAAACTGCTCATGAGTTGTGGTTGCAGAAAAGGGAAAAATGCTCAAGTGAAAGACTCGGATCAGGTCAGTCAATCTGTACTTTAACTAGTAGAGAAATAAAAGAATATGTTAATATTTGATTTGAACTGTACTATTGCATATTGGGGTTTTTGTATGCAAATGGACTCTGGCATGGTTGTGTTATAAATGGCTCAGTCTTCAAAATAGGACTATAATCAAAGTTTACAATTTATTAAAGGAATAGAGGTAAGCAAACAGCGCTGAGTGCGCCGGGAGTCTCTGCTCCACCAAGACGCACACCAGTTACATCAAGCAGCTGATTTTTATGCTCCTAGGCTAATACATATTCACTACTACTTCTAAAAAAAAACAGGGTTATTATAATTAGTTTCTGGAATCCAAACCCTCCTACTGGAGCATGCATATCAGTCTCCGGTGGTCCCTCTGGAGGTCTCTCGTGCTGAAGGCTCATAGTCTTCCTCCCTCTTGTCCTTCTCCTTTGTCCAACTTGGCTGTATGTCAGAGACTTGTGCAGCATCCTCTGCAAGCTTTGTCTTTTAGTCGTTCTTCAGCTTTCCCCTTCTCCTTAATCTCCTGGCCAGATATCAGAGACTTGCATAGTGTCCCATGCAATAGTCATAATAGTTAGCAGTTATTCTGAACCCCCCCAGATATCAGAGACTTCAAGGAAAAGCCTACATTTCCCTTCAAGCTCTCTATTGACACAAATTGCTAAAACATTCCTTTGCAAGGTACAAGAACTATATACATTAACCACTCTGTTTTTCTTAGACTTGTGGTTATACAAGGGTATGTAAGACAGAAGGTCACATTCATCATACCATGCGGCCCTAGCATTGTTCCATATTGACACGAATCAGATGAACACGTTTCACAGTTGACAATGATACAATGTTAATGTTTTTGCATTTGTTATTTGTAAGAAAAAAACTTTTGAGCAAGATCAGGGTTTCATTGCACTAGGAGCTGTGAATGCCCTAGCTTGACTTCACAGAATCACAGAATTGTCTAGGTTGGAAGAGACCTTCAAGATCACCTAGTCCAACCTCTGACCTAACACTAACCAGTCCTCCATTAAACCATATCATTAAGCTCTACATCTAAATGTCTTTTAAAGAACTCTAGGGATGAAATTTCCATCTGGTTTATTTATTCATGTTTATTCATCTGGCTTATTTCCATCTGGTTTGTTTATTCATGAATTCTATTTCTTTATAATGATACACTCCGGGCAATGCCTTTCTTAAACATTGTTGCACTTCCTTGCTGGCTAAATGCACGCAACCTTTGGTCTCAAAGTGTAGCTGCCTGGACGTGTGATTGTTACAGAGAACGCGCTAGAGAAACATGCCATTTGTTGCATGCTTTTGTTCCAAAGTGACACCATCAAAAGAACATTTCTTATTGAGGTTACTCATGATAGACATGTAAAAACTTGTTCACAAACTGAAAACTGATGGCTAGGTTCCATTATTCATTGCTTGGCCCCTTATTCTAAAATTGGTCTAATTGATGTCAGTGGGGCAACTTGCAGGGACCAGCCATTGGAAGCGAGGTGGGCTGCGCTCTGGATGACAGCCAGCTGATGGGCTCTTCTGACTGGTTTGCACGTCTTCAGACCAGCTGAGTTTTGTCCCAGTCAAAGTTTCTGGTGGCTATTGCCTTCTGGCTTTGTAACTAAAGAGAGGTTTGAATCCAGAGATCATTTGTTCCGAAGATGAAACAAAAAGTGGTTTGAGCAGAAGTATTTCATAAATACTGTGTCATCCAATATTCAGTGTGGTAGAGGGAAGCAGCTGATCTCAAATAACAGGTAACTGGTGGTGGGTTCTCTGGTGCAGCTTGTGAACAACTGTGACGAGGTATAGACCTGAAGCAAATTCAGTATCCACAAAGCTCCAGGAGCTCCAGATAATTTGTCAATGGGAAAAAGGCTGAGTTCTTATGAGGGAAAATGTTTCATTTTTCAACATGCATGTTCTTCAACCCTAATTAATAATGGTGTTCCTGAGCCTCGTTTTGTTAATACCTAAGAAGATCTGAGAATTGATCTGTCTATCCTGCGGTAGGCTGTGTTGTAAGGAATGCTGGACACACTTATAAATGCTTTGGAAGACTGAGTCTTTTTTTTAGTAGTATTTTTAAATAATGAATTCATTGTCATGCACCATACTATCAGTTCACCACTGAGACAAGGATTCATATGAATTTTAAAAGCATAGCTTCCCACTCTCACAAATACAAGCTTAATATTCTCATGTTGAAGTTCTAATGCATAAGGAGAAAATTAATTTAGAAATGAAACACTTTCACCAATTTTACTCTTGTGTTCTGATGTACACTGGCTGAATCACTCGATTTACAACAGGGCTAGAGTAGTTTCAAACCTCTTCCAGTGGAGGTGAAAAAATGAGAAGGGAACATCTCGATTGTAGGAGAGGTTTACAAAACATAATCTCTAACAAATCCTGAGCGTAGGACCTAAATCTCATTGACCACAATAATTTAATTATAGAGCATGCAATAGATTTTTGAAGGGAGAAATAATCTCAGTCTCATAATGTGGGACAGTAATCTTTGCATTTGGTTAATTTCTGAAATCTAACTTCAGATGCTTAATGATGTGTTGTCCACCTCAGTAATTTTTTTTTTTTTTTTCCTACATCAGCATAAACTATTGGGCAAATGCTTAATGCAGAGGCTGCGAAGTGCATCCATCATGCCTCTGGCAGGATGCTGCCAGGACTTCAGGGGACAGGAGGTGGGTGGATGGGGAGGAAGTTTGTACAGGAGGGTGGGTGGCAGCGTGGAACATTTGTCTGTGAATGCAGGACCTCAGCTCAGCTTATAAATTATCCCCTGGGCCTTGTAGGTAAACACAGATTTCTATGGTGACATTGGTTGGAAAAGGCAAACGTTTGCCAAGGATTGTAGGCTAATCTTTCAGGGCACTAATTGCCAGAAAACCAAGGAGGCCTTATTTTAGGAACAGATTGTTTCACTTTGTGAAGTGGAAAAACACTGCACTGGATTTAGTTTTGTTTGCTGAGGTCTTTCCCTCCCTGCCCACAGTCTCAGATTTTAAAGATTTACCTTCATAATTGTTGGGTGAAGGGATGCAAGACACGGACTCCTGATGGCTCTTGAACAGGAGACCTTTATTGCCTTTGTTCACTACTACATATATTTTCCCCATAGCCCCACACACTGTCCACGCGCCCGAATCTGTCATACAATTGGTTAGAGACCCTCAGACACACGCCTCAAGCCAACCACTGCCCAAAGCTCATCTTTAACACTGTAGCCAAGTTACTTTATCTCAACCTTGATCAAGTTTTTGTTTCTACCGCTTGTTTCCTCATTATCTCTAATTCAGGGACGTGTGAAACAGCGCGAAGCCACCTGCGAATTCCTTTCCCACAATTCCCCCTTTTTTATTTTCAACCAACCAAATGCTTTCTATAGATTTTTTTATCAAGCACCGCAGACATTGCAATAAGCAAAGTACAATAAGCAACAGGGTGAAAATCACAAGCAAAATTACAATTGTAAAGTAGCATGCCTACTAGAATCTACATCAGTCAACAAGCCACTAAGTGCTAGGGACGTTGCTTTGCAGCGATGCTGCATCTCACTTGCACAGCACAATCACGCAAAGAGGCCTCTTGCACTTCTCATTCATACCACAAGAAAATATCACTTAAAATAATTTTTCCGTGTCTTCAGGAGGTCCTTGTCTACTCCCGTGGTGAGTGGCTGAGAGTGGAGACCCCTCCAAGGAAAATGCTCTGGGTGCACCTAGGGGTATCCGCTCCATAGTCGAGCAGAGTGGCTCCTGGCACAAAGAATGATGCTATTATAGTTTTGTATAATTACACCAAAGAGATGCATTGCAATAAGGAGCAAGTGTGGTGTTGACCATTTGTTTCATGATTTGGTGTTTGCCCGAGCAATTAAACCTTACACATGCTGTTGCTGTTACACATCCCAGAATATCTAATTCCTGTGGTTCTAGGGGCGCTTGCAGCAAGTAGACAGTACAGTTTTTGTTATCTGCTGGGTTCCCCACCAGACATTTTGCGAACAGGTCGTTAGCACTGGCCAGGGACAGGCACATCGATTCTTGTCCTGTCATGTTGGCAAGGGTGACCCAGATGTTGCAGCGTGGTTGGATGGAGACCCGGGGCTGACAATAACCAGTGACAGCTGAGATTGTGAGGGGGAGGCCAACCATGGCCTTACCCCCCTTGCTGGTACCCATCTTGGTCCGTGACCTGTGGAGACACAAGCATACCCTTGACCCCAAGTTATTAGAGGATGGGGTCCCTCCCAAAGACCTGTATTTAAATTTTTTACCATAATTAAGGCTTGCTCTGATTGTGGCACCCGTGACAGCATGGAATTCATACTTTTGTAATGTTTTATTATGGGTGGTACCTCTTTGTGAGGAAAGGTTAATGATAGGTGAAGTGCCTTTCCCAACCTGTTCTGTGGTGTTTCCTGGGTGTCTCCCCCTTTTTGTTTATTTAGCAGTGTTTTCAAGGTGCAATGTGTGTGCTCAACAGTGGCTTGACCCTGTGGGGGAATGAGGAATGCCTGTGATGTGTCGGATACTCCAAGTTTGAAAAAAAGGTTTGAAGAGAGTGACTACCATAGGCGGGGCCATTGTCGGTTTTTATTTCCTTTGGGATGCCTAGCGCTGCGAAAGTGACATGGCAGTGAGCCTGGACATGGTGACTAGTTTCACCCGCTGCAGCTGTCACCCAAATAGCATGAGTGAAAGTATCTACCGACATGTGAACATATTTTAAGCAACCAAATTCTGGAATATGCATTACATTGGTCTGCCGTAACTGTAGGGACAGTAGACCTCTAGGGTTTACTGTTAAAGACAGGGTCGAAACATGTTGTTGACAGTCAGGACATGTTTGGAAATCAATTTGGCGTCAGTGATTGATATAGTGTTTTTTTTTGCCAAGACTTTGGCGGATTGATTGAAAAAGGCATGGGATAACTGTGCTTGCTCCAGCATCTTAGGCACCAGGGCGGTCAGGGTCATATTAGTTAGCTGGTCAGTGCGTGCGTTACCCTCTGCAGAAATACCAGGTAATATGGTGTGGCTCTGCATGTGAATAATAAAATATGGGTGCGCTCACTGCTCTACCAAAAATAACAGCTCCTTAAATTTAAGAAACAAGTTTTCCTTTGGGATATGTCTCAAATGTGCCCTCTCAATGCGCTGAGCGACACCCACAGCATGCTGCGAGTCTGATACAATATTCAAAGGTACTAGGTTTTTCTTTCTTTCCTCCTTTCTTTCCTCTTTTCTTTCCTCCTTTCTTTCCTCCTTTCTTTTTTTTTTTTTTCTTCCTCTCTTTTCTCTCTCTCTTTTTTTCTTTTTTCTTTTTTTTTGTTTTCTGGCTGCAAGGAGCCCATGTCCTTGACCACTGCATTGATTCGTTGAAAATCATGCAGTAATCTCCATTTCCCACTCTTCTTCTTGATAAGAAACACTGGTGAATTCCATAGGCTGTTTGTTGGAACAATATGTCCTTGTTGGAGTTGTTCTTGAACAAAGTCCTGCAGACTACTGCTCGGAAAAGAATCAATTGAGCAATTCTAGTTCCCTTTGGTATTGACAGTGGTGGAGGCCGTGTCCAAGCCATAGCTTGGATTTGTCCATTTTAATCGGCATCAATTATCCCTGACAAAACAAATAATCTGGTCAAAGTTGTACTTGATCATCCTAGGAATACACTATAGTCATTCCCAATTGGTCCTTTGACGTTCAATGGAATTTTATGAATGTGAGTACCCCATAACATGGCATCTGTTACTGTGGAGACATCCACTCCGGCACTCCTTCTGGTTCTTGCTGAGAGGGTGTCCACGGTGATAACCGTGGCAGCGGGGCTGCAGTGCGGAACTCTACTCTACAGTGGTACTCCATGGGCTGCAGGGGGACAGCCTGCTTCACCATGGTCCTCACCACAGAATCACAGAATCACAGAATTTTCTAGGTTGGAAGAGACCTCAAGATCATTGAGTCCAACCTCTGACCTAACGCTAACAGTCCCCACTAAACCATTTCCCTAAGCTCTACATCTAAACGTCTTTTAAAGACTTCCAGGGATGGTGACTCCACCACTTCCCTGGGCAGCCTGTTCCAGTGCCTCACAACCCTTTCAGTGAAGAAGTTCTTCCTAACATCTAACCTAAAACTCCCCTGGCTCAACTTAAGCCCATTCCCCCTCGTCCTGTCACCAGGCATGTGGGAGAACAGGCCAAACCCACCTCGCTACAGCCTCCCTTGAGGTACCCATAGAGAGCGATAAGGTCGCCCCTGAGCCTCCTCTTCTCCAGGCTGAACAAGCCCAGCTCCCTCAGCCACTCCTCGTAGGACTTGTTCTCCAGGCCCCTCACCAGCTTCGTTGCCCTTCTCTGTACCCGCTCAAGCACCTCCATGTCCTTCTTGTAGCGAGGGGCCCAAAACTGAACACAGTACTCGAGGTGCGGCCTCACCAGAGCTGAGTACAGGGGGACGATCACCTCCCTAGACCTGCTGGTCACACTGTTCCTGATACAAGCCAGGATGCCGTTGGCCTTCTTGGCCACCTGAGCACACTGCTGGCTCATATTCAGCCGACTATCCACCATCACTCCCAGGTCCTTCTCTGCCTGGCAGCTCTCCAACCATTCCTCTCCCAGCCTGTAGCTCTGCTTGGGGTTATTGCGCCCCAGGTGCAGGACCCGGCACTTGGCCTTGTTGAAGTTCATGCAGTTGACCTCAGCCCATCGGTGCAGCCTATCCAGATCCTCCTGCAGAGCTTTCCTACCCTCAAGCAGATCGACACACGCACCTAACTTGGTGTCATCTGCGAACTTACTGAGGGTGCACTCGATGCCCTCATCCAGATCATCGATGAAGATATTAAAGAGGACCGGCCCCAGCACCGAGCCCTGGGGGACGCCACTAGTGACTGGCCTCCAACTGGACTTGGCTCCATTCACCACGACTCTTTGGGCCCGGCTATCCAGCCAGTTTCTAACCCAACGAAGCGTGCGCCAGTCCAAGCCAAGAGCAGCCAGTTTCTTGAGGAGAATGCTGTGGGAGACGGTGTCAAAAGCCTTGCTGAAGTCAAGGTAGACCACATCCACAGCCTTTCCCTCGTCCACCCAGCGCGTCACTTTGTCATAGAAGGAGATCAGGTTCGTCAGGCATGACCTGCCTTTCATAAAGCCATGCTGACTGGGCCTGATCGCCTGCTTCCCCTGCAAGTGCTGCATGATGACTCTCAGGAGGATCTGCTCCATGAGCTTTCCTGGCACTGAGGTCAAACTGACAGGCCTGTAGTTTCCCGGGTCTGCCCTCCGGCCCTTCTTGTAGATGGGCGTCACGTTTGCTAGCTGCCAGTCGATTGGGACCTCCCCCGATCGCCAGGACTGCTGATAAATGATGGATAGTGGCTTGGCCAGCTCCTCTGCCAGTTCCCTCAGTACCCTTGGGTGGATCCCATCCGGACCCATCGACTTGTACACATCTAAGTGCCGTAGCAGGTCACCAACCAGTTCTTCATGGATAATGAGGGCCACATCCTGCTCCCCATCCCCTTCCACCAGCTCAGGGTACTGAGTATCCAGAGAACATCCGGTATTGCCGCTAAAGACTGAGGCAAAGAAGGCATTGAGCACCTCCGCCTTTTCCTCATCTCTTGTAATTAAGTTTCCCCCCGCATCCAGTAAAGGATGGAGATTCTCCTTAGTCCTCCTTTTTGTGTTGATGTATTTATAGAAACGTTTTTTGTTATCTTTAACGGCAGTAGCCAGATTGAGCTCCAGATGAGCTTTGGCCTTCCTAATTTTGTCCCTGCACAGCCTCGCTACTTCTTTAAAGTCCTCCTTAGTGGCCTGCCCACTTTTCCAAAGCTTATAAACCCTCTTTTTCCTCCTAAGATCAAGCCACAATTCTCTGTTGAGCCAGGCTGGTCTTCTTCCCCGCCAGCTCGTCTTTGGGCACGTGGGGACAGACCATTCCTGCGCCATTAAGACTTCCCTCTTGAAGGGCGCCCAGCCTTCCTGGACTCCTCTGCCCTTCAGAACCGCCTCCCAAGGGACTCCACCAACCAGTGTCCTGAGCAGCTCAAAGTCAGCCCTCCGGAAGTCCAATACAGCGGTTTTACTGGTCCCCTTCCTGGCCTCGCCAAGAATAGTGAACTCCACCATTTCATGGTCACTCTGCCCAAGACAGCTCCCGACAATCACGTCCTCCACCAGTCCTTCTCTGTTTGTGAAGAGAAGGTCTAGCGGGGCACCACCCCTGGTAGGCTCTCTAACCAGCTGCGTCAGGAAGCTATCTTCCACGCTCTCCAGAAACCTCCTAGACTGCTTTCTCAGGGCTGTGTTGTGCTTCCAGGATATGTCAGGGAAGTTGAAGTCCCCCACTAGTACAAGAGCTGACGATTTTGCAACCTCTGTCAGCTGCCTGTAGAATTCCTCATCCGTCTCCTCATCCTGGTTCGGCGGTCTATAGCAGACCCCGACCAGGACACTAGCCTTGTTGTCCCTGCCGATCCTAACCCAAAGGGACTCAACCTTGTCATTCCCAGCCTCGAGTTCCACAACATCGAAAGACTCTCTAATATAGAGAGCCACACCACCACCCCTTCTATGCTGCCTGTCCCTTCTATAGAGCTTATAGCCAGGCATTGCAGCACTCCAGTCATGAGAGTGGTCCCACCACGTCTCCGTGATGGCAACCAAGTCGTAGCCTGCCTGCTGCACGATGGCTTCCAGCTCCCCCTGTTTGTTACCCATGCTGCGTGCATTGGTGTAGATGCATTTCAGCTGGGCCATTGCCTTATCCTCCGGCCTTGCCATCGTTCCCCCTAGCACAGCCCCAACAATCCTAGCCTCAGCCCCATCCCCCTTCCTACCTAGTTTAAAGCCCTCTCAATGAGCCCTGCCAGCTCCTGGCCCAGGATCCTTTTTCCCCTTAGAGATAGGGACCCGTCTGCGGTCATCAGGCCAGGTGCTGAGTAAAGTGCCCCATGATCAAAAAACCCAAGATTTCTGCGTTGGCACCAGCCCCGGAGCCACGTGTTTAACAGGTGGGCTTTCCGTGTCCTCTCTGAACCCCTCCCTGCCACCGTAGGGATGGACGAAAACACCACCTGCACTCCCGCTCCATCCACTAACCGGCCCAGTCCCCTAAAGTCCCTTTTGATAGCCTTGAGGCTTCTCTCTTCGATGTTATCACTGCCCGCCTGGACTATCAAAAGGGGGTAATAGTCGGAGGGGTGTACCAGGTTAGGAAGCTTCCTGGCAACGTCCCTGACCCTGGCCCCAGGGAGACAGCAGACTTCCCTATGGGTAGGGTCAGGCCGACAAATAGGGCCCTCTGTTCCCCTAAGAATCGAGTCACCAACAACAATAACCCTCCTGTCTTTCTTGGTGGAGGCAGTCCTGAGGCGCGGAGTTGACCTCCTCGCCCCAGGCATCCTCCTGGGAACATTTGCTACCTCTTCCTCACACACCGGCCTCTCAATCCCTAGGGCCTCAAACCTGTTGCGTAAGGCCGCAGGGGACCTCTGCTCCAGCACCTGGATCACCTCTCCCCCTCCTTCTTCACTGACCTTGGTGCCTGCAAGGCTGTTCCTCACTCCTCTCACTCTCCCAGTTGGTATGAAGCGCAGCGTTTTTTTTTTGTTTGTTTTTTTTTTTTTTTCTTTCTTGGGGCAGCTTCTAGATTCTTTTCACAGAAGCCACTCCTATGGCCCCCTGCTACCAAAACCTTGCCACGTAAACCTGCTACATGCCCCCCGTTGCCTCTGTGAAAAGCATATTTAAGAATAATCACAACATACTCCTACTTTACAGTCATCATAATCTTCACAAACTTCACTTACATTCAAAAAGAAAAAGAATTCCTCACACCAAAGTAAACATAACATCATCACAACACCGACGAGGTGGACAATTTACACACACACCACCCCTCGTTCCTTTACCACACTAACATGAAATATATTCTTCACAATTGCTGCTTTCTTAAATTCTTCACAACTATTACATTCATAAAAAAAAATCCAGTCCATGTTTTGCCCGTTACTTCTCTCAACTATCATCCTTATCTCAAATTCCTTGAGCCTCATGTTGGGCGAGTAAAAAACATAAGAAGTTATCATGGATTTGGAGTAGGAGGTTTAGAGAAACCAATCTTCCAGCAGTATTGGACAATAAATGGCACAGAAACTATAGTAATGCTGATTGTACTGGAGCAAACAATTTGTGAATAGCATATGCCAACAGAAATATACCTGTACCAGCAGCCCTTTTAGATTGTAGCGATGATTCCCTGAAACCAAGTTTGAAGAAAACTGCAGTCATATCCACACCACTTGACACAGCCAGGTAGGAGATTCCTAGATACTGATGAAATTCCAACATGGAATGAAACCCCTACAGCACCATATTCTTTGAAAACTTTTTTCAGCTGCTGGGATTTATTGAGTTTATTGTTTTCACTGCTGAGATCTGTGGCTCTCACAGGAAACAGCAATTGGCCACTGCCCAAAGTTCATCTTTAACACTGTAGCCCAGTTACTTTATCTCAACCTTGCTCAGGTTTTTGTTTCTACTGCTTGTTTCCTCATTATCTCTAATTCAGGGATGTGTGAAACAGTGCGAAGCCACCTGCGAATTCCTTTCCCACATTTGGGATCTTTTTCTTTTCTTTATTACTTTTTTTTTTTTTTGGTCTTGCTTTGTGTTTTCTCTTAATGCCATTGCAACTTTCTGTGAAAATTAAACTTTATTTTCATTTTCTTGAATGTAAACATAAACAGGTGTGTGGTTTTTATACCATGAGCTATATAAAGGATTGGGACTAGCCACCTACATTCTGGCTGAAGTTTTGGAGAGCTCTGTTGCTGATGATTTCATTTACTGCTATTTCTCCAATGTGCCTCTGGAAGGGAAGACACCTTAAACTCCTTGACTTATGGTCTGCATCCCTGGGCCTGACATCCAGAAGCACCTATCTGTATGGTGGTTTCCAGGGTGCCAGTCACCAATGAGTAAATCCCAACCCTGTCATCGTGGAGGGTAGAAGCCCAAACAGGCTCACGTAGGGCTGGGATTTCCCAATAGTCACAAGGAGCTCAGCTCTAAAGTTGGATTTTCACCAGGGCAGGAGAGGGACCAGTGGTCTGAGTTGTGGTGTAATGACGACATAGACACCAGGGTTCTTTTAGGGTCAGTAACTGCTACTACTTTATTGATGACATAAATTCAACTCTCTCTTATTGAGGGCATAACTTCATCCCTAACTCTTATTGAGGGCATAACTTCATCTTCCTTATTGAGGACAGGCTCCCTTCTTATACCATTCACCCCGCAGCAGTACTAACTAACTATTCATTGGTCAACAACTTTGCCCGGCAATAGCAAACACCCAGCAAGTTCCATGTCTTAACAGATGGAGAACAAGGATGGAGAACAAGCAATCTGAGATAACAAGGTGTCTCCTGAATCACCATTCTTTGTTCCCTCTAAACTCTTTACGTTCCTGATGGCCTCATTGTTAAGAGTCCAATGTTATCACCAACTGTTGAGGGATTTTTGAAACAGCAAAGATCCCCTGGCTTGCTGCAGCTGAGCAAACCAAGCTACCAGGACGACTATGAGAAGTTCCCATGACAGTGTTCCCACATCACCCAATTGAGGAATTTAGAGAAATATTGTTGCCAGCAGCTAGCTTCAAGGACGGGATCTACGTGACTGCTAATCACAAGGGGGTTGTTTTCTTGCAGGTGGGGTTGTTTTCTTGTAGTTGTTTGTCTGAGTGCTTTTGACCAATAATCTTGTGTGAGACACTATCCACCCCTGTTAAGTTCACTATAAAAGTCAGGCTATTTGGGTAATAAAGGGAGAGCATGATCTGACCATACTGGTGTCTGTCGTGCTTTTGGCCATTCTTCCTGCAACAACCAACCATGGGGCTTGACCCCCATGGCCACACTCCCACACTAAGTTGCATGGCCTCCCAAATGAAACCCTACAAGCAGAGATGAAAAGCTAAGCAGCGTAATATAAATACCACAAAACCTTTGGTAACTTCCAAAGGAATACGGCTGAGCACACTAAAGCACTGGATTCCCATCCTCTATTTTCCTTCTGTGCCATGGATGGTCTTGATGAAGCATTGGGTTGGTGGAATGGGATGACTGAGAGAAGTCCCAAAATAAGGCTACCTCTTGGCAGCAAAACCCCAGTGTCCTTGGCTGCCATTGGCACCACTTCCAGTAGTCTGTGTGTTTTGTGGGAGTGAAATTCATCTGTGCTCCAAGGCCCAGAACCAAATCTCTGCACTACAGACATCCTACTGTAATTGTAAGGTTCATATATGCTCTTCAGAGTGATTATTAGTTTCCCAGTAATTTATGCCTCCCCGTAAATTATTATACTGTTGCTTATTATTTGAGGTGCGTTGTTGCATAAGAATGGCAATCCTGGACTTGGTTTTTCTTGTGCGAAACAGTATATTAACATAAAGAAGGAAAAATGGTTCCTGGGGAATGATTTTGTCTGTGTCACTTCTGTACTTTCTAAGGAAAGCAAAACATCATTTAAGAACAGGGGAAAACTGTGTGGGATGACAAATAGTGTGTGTATTAAGGGTACACACAAGGCTGAGAACCAGAAGTAGCAAAGAGCTCCATATTCTCAACACATGCAGCTTTGCCTTTGTGGGGTTTACTTTTATTTATTTTTCCCTGCTTCTCCCAAATATTAGGCAGCTCATCAGTGTTTAACTGCTCTTATCCTTTGATTTTATTTTTCTTTTTTGCTTAACTTTTCTGGTGGCTTGTGTGAGTTCAAGTATTACTGAAAGCTTTGGTCCTCCTTGTCGTTCTGTGTGTGTGTTTTTGGTTTTAATATGACAAATTCATGTGTCCTCTGGAAACAGTATCCATGCTGCAAAGTAATTATTTAGTGAGTGATGGATCCAGTTCATGTTGGCAAGGATCAGATTAATCATTATTAATCGTGACCCCTCTGACAGTAACCTCATCCCTTGCCCAAGTGCTGTTCTGTATTAAGAAGTAATGTCTGTTAAGGGATGGTTGGGCCTCTGCTCTCACTGCAACAGCACAGGGCTCAGGACTGCTGGCAGGGGGCAGAGGAACTCGGTTCAAAATCAAAAATAGCTGCACCCAGCCCACACTCCAGAAATGAAATAGGCAGCTTCCCTTGGGCTTCTTTGCCTCATCTGAGCGTCCTCCTTTCCTTTCCTTTCCTTTCCTTTCCTTTCCTTTCCTTTCCTTTCCTTTCCTTTCCTTTCCTTTCCTTTCCTTTCCTTTCCTTTCCTTTCCTTTCCTTTCCTTTCCTTTCCTTTCCTTTCCTTTCCTTTCCTTTCCTTTCCTTTCCTTTCCTTTCCTTTCCTTCAAAGCCTCCTGAGAGTTTACCTCCTTCCAAAGGTGGAATTTAGTGCTGGGGATGAAATAATCTCTTTCTTTTTTGTTTGTTTTGTTTGTTCTTTTTTAATATATATATTTATATATATATATATTTTGCCTGCTCTGATTTTTGTTGTTTTTAGTTTTAAATTTGGGTAGATCCCAGTGCAATCTAAAGCATGTGGAGGCCAGATCCTTGTGGTCTATTACCAAGGATAAGATTTTAATGTCTAAACTAGTGGCTGCAGCAGGTTTCAGCTCTGGGACGAAGCTCATCCCAAACAGTCCACAAAACAGACACCTTTTTGAGGATTTCTGGATTCTTTGAAGAAACAGTTCACTGTTGAGGTGTGTGGTCAGGTTCATGTTGGACGCAAAGTGGTGAGAAGTTCAGATACGTATATCCATCCTTACTGATCGCGACACCAGAGATCTGCTCTGTCAGATATATGACAGTAATTTAATTCATGTTTATTCTGGCTTTCCTAGCACTACAAGTTCTTTTCAGTAAGGTAAGGCACTGCTATGAGTGGCTGTCATCAGAATTTCAGCAAAAGGACAATGATTGAAATATTGTATTGAAACTAATCATCTTCCCAACCCCCACGCCCCCCAAAGTCACCTTACTTCTTAAATCCAGGACAAAAGCCTTTAGAAGAGAGCAGGGAAAGAACATCCTTTGTCTGTCTAGCTCTTTGGTATCTGGAGGGTAGCAGTAGGAACGTGGAGCAAACCTGCCACACTCTTTTGATCTCTGCCAATGTTGTTGTGGGAGTAGCATTGTTTAATGGTTGAAGAAATTTATTGAAGAATAAAAGTAACAGTAAAGTCAAAGGGCCCAATACAAATTATCTGGTAAACTGCTATCAGATTTTATATACTCAGGGCTACTGGTAATTTCCCATCTTAAAAAACATGGGGGGAAGCTCAAGGGGAGGAAAGGAGGGTAAAAAGTATATAAATAAACCTACCTCTTTAAATAGCTAACTGGCCTGGCCTAAACTGTGTCAGAGCTAAGTTCCTTTGACAGCTGGCGCTGCCAAGTCTGTTGAGGGTATAGCAGGGGGCTGAGACCAGGTTTGGGGAATCTGCCTTAGCTTCAGTGGCTCTACCTTGCATTCGTCCACTTGTCAGCAAGAAATGTGCTGAAGCACAAAACGAGGGAGTGCAAAGGCTCCCACTGCCATACTCCATCTGAGCAAGTCTGGATCACACCCCCATGATTAATATTTCTCTCTGCTAAAAGGAATAAGAGCAGTAAAAATAAATGAAAGCATTGGCTAACAGTTGGAAATACACAGGTGGAAGAAAGGAGAGAACTGGGGGAGTAAAGGTAAGCCTATGTCTCCTGCTCTGAGTTAATGGCAGAGATTTAATCTCTTCTTGAAAAATCATTGGAGTCTGCATGGGTTATAAAAAGAAAAAAAGAAGAAGTAAAAAACAAAGAGAGAGGACATTAATTGTCTGAGGTGTCTGGGCAGTAAAGCACCCTTAAAAATATCTCATTTATTGAATGAAGCAGGCTAGGTGATCCTATAAGAAACTTAGGACTATAGGAAACTTTACAGGATCATCCAGTCCTTTGAGATCTCAGGCAACTTCCATGTTATACCACTGATTAACACATCCCTTTTGGCACTGGTTAAAATGCAATTATCAGAAGTAATCCTTGTAGTTCTGTCACTACACTCATCCCACCATTAGTCTTTTACTTTCCAAAATACTCACATAATCACTGCATCTTGTTCCTGCCACTGGATTAGGTCTTTTTACCCCTAATGATATGAGCATTAGTCTCAGCCAGGTGGGCTGACTTTCCTTTTCCATTCACCCATCACAATTCTCTTGTTACTGGCCGTGCTGTAGGGAGGAAACAGGCCCACTCGGTGAACCAAAATGCTGGAGAAAATTTACTCAAATATAGTTTTTTAACTGATAATTTCTTCCTCTTAGTGGCATCTGACCTGAAACGAGAAGTATTTGAATGAAAGACTCACCACCTCTGATTTCTCTGGACCTTCTAGATTTCCAGAGCAGTTGTGCTTTGGTAATTGCTGGATCTAGTGCTAAGCACCTGCGTTCCTGGTGGCTGTGGAAGTTTTTTGCTTTCGTTCATCTGTTGTGTGGAGTGAAAGTAGTTGTGAAATGGAAGTTGGATGGTTAAATCCCCATTTTTCAAATTTATGTAGGTTTTGAAGGGATAGTGTTATAAAAGAAACTTCCTAAATGTCAGCCTCTGAACAAAAGAGGTTATGGGTGTCCTTTACAAGTTCAGCCGTAATAGGCTTGTGTTGCAGCGGGTTATACCTCCCTCCATACAATGCCATTGGTAAGCTGACATTTCTAATGACCTTTTATAATCACCTATTTCCTTTTCTCACTCGCTTTATGAATAGTCTTCTACTTAGTTTAAGAGTTTCCTACCTCATGGTCTCCTCTTACAGTTCATGTTCATTTCAAAATGGGTTGGGCTTCCTGTACCACAGTGTAGCCTGAAGTTCAAGAGCCTTTCCTTTCTACAGGAAAGGAGGGGGGAGGACCAAAAAACATGTAGTGCCCTTTTGCAAGAAAGACTTCAGAAATGACAGACAGCAAATTGCTTTTTATTCCTTCTGAGGCAGTTCTGAATGCATCCTCTAACACAGTATCCGGCCCTTGCTTGAGATGTAAAACTTAGGGCTCTGACCTCCTCTAGTGAGTACTGACCCCATGACACTTTCCTGCCTGAACTGGAGTATGAGAGTCCTGGCGCTGAGATTTTGTCCAGGTTCTAATTCAAGAAATGTGTTTGCCAACTTGACTTGACTCCGCGCCTTCGGTGGTATACATTATTCTTTGTTTCCTGCCTTCAATTGCTGTGTACTGCCACCTTGCATTGATGGGTCCTTTGTTCCAGCTTGGAGTTAGGGGCGGTTCAGTGGTGGCTGAAGGGAAGCTATGCGGTTTTGAAAAGCAATTTGAGAGCCCTCTGAATGGAAAGTGCTTCACACGTGAAAAAATGAGTGTTATCAATTGTTACCATCAGACTCAAATCCTGAAATGTGAAAGGGTCATTTATACTTGTCAAATGCAAACATGGAGTGTGCTAAAAGAGAACTAAAGCAGCCAAAGAAAACATTGTCTCCGTGTAATTTCAGGCTTGCAATCCAAGGGAGCATTAATAACTATTTTGTTGCCTTCATTAATCTTTCTATATGAACGGAGATGGAGAGAGTTGGAAGTGAGAGACTGCACTGCTGAACCTCTCCAAGTGGTCCCATCCCTCCCGGTAGAAGCTAAGAGGAGATGCAATCAGGGCAGGGAACACAGGCAGGTGAATTGGGAAAAGGTGCAAGTGAAGGTTTGGGCTGATCCGTTTGATTGCAGTTGACTCAGGACTATCTTTCCACGTCAGTCTTTGTTACTCTGCTTGCATTTGCTGCCTTTCCCACTCCGTTTTGTTCCCATTTCCCTTTAGTGGATGCCAACATGTGAAGACACCATGGCAGGGTCAGTGTCAGTCAGCCACCTTTAGGATGACAGCTGCCATGTGAATCCATATCTCATCTCCTTGGAGGTTCATGCAAGCTGAACGTCCTGCACAGAGCTGTTGAGAGCTGTGAGGCTGAGGTGCAAGGAAAGTGCAAAGGCTTCGCAGAGGGTGGCAGATGGAGAGAAAGACCTACTCATTGCTTAGGGCATTATGCTGGCAGCTTTGTGGAGCACTTCATGCTCGTTGCGGCGTGGGTGCAAAATGCTACCCGAGCAGAATGGTGGCAGTTTGCACCCCCCCTTTTTACTCTCATTGTATCAGATTCAATGTCAAGACAAGATGAAATTGAGGTCCTCCTAAATCTCAGCAGATCATGTCTCTGGAATTGTATCTAGTATGGTGGTTCTGCATTCAGCAAATATCCAGTCATGACATCAGTTATTCACACAAAACTTGTTCACTTGAGTTTTCTTAGCATCTCATGTGATGGCTATTCCAGATTTTCTCATGGGAGCCCGTTCTGCTATTGAGTTGACCATACTGATAGAAACATTTTTTGCATTGCTCCATCTAAACACCCTTTTGTTTGTTATATCCTTCTGCTCTTTGTTATATCCCATTTAGTGAGTTTCTTGTTTGAGCGTATGTGTCTGGATTGGTGAGAGACAACAACAGCCTAAGGTGTATATATATACCTTGGGTTTAAAGTTTCAATATGTAGGTCAAAAGCAGTTTTGAAAACAATACCTTCTGGAAGCCACTCAGAAAACTCTGTCAAATAAAGCTATAACCAAAGTGGTCTTTGTAGAAGAAGAAAAAAATCCCTTGTGCAGGGGAGAAATCACTCAAGCTATACTTTGAAAGTTTTTTACAGCAGGTGGGAGAAGTGGTTTGGTGTCTACTGAGTCAGCTTACCCTTCGGAAATGCTTCTCCAGTCCTGCCATCTACCACAGGTAGACGTGATTTAATTCCCTCAAGACCTCAGCTGTCTTTGTAAAGCAGGGAAAGCAGCACATGAACCATTCAGGTTAAAGACTGTAGTAAGTACTCAGATATTACAGTGACATAGGCCTTACCTGAGATAGGTTAGCACCAGCTTGAAATATAGCATGGTTCCTAATAGCATCACAACAGAGGGATGTCTTATTCTTCTTTTTCAGTGTTGTATCTTTAAAAGAACCAGACACAAATCTGATCTGAAGTACAAGGGGGAAAAAGCCATATGATTCACTGTATGAGTAAATTCCACTGCAACTGGTTTCAGCCTGGAGAATGTATTCACAACTGGGCTATATAAACCCTCAAAACCGAGACAACATTGCTAGAGCAGTGTAATGGGATCGTTCTGCTGTGGCTCATGGGCACACTTTAAGTATCATCAGTTTAGTCTACAACTGGAGGCTGTTAAGTGCAAAACCATTTTAGCAACTGCATCTTACATGCAGGAATGATCGAATATTCATGGCTTTTCTTTTGTTGGGAAAAGAAGGAGAGGAAAATGAAAAACCACAGGAAACCACACTGTCCTTCCACAAGTAGTTTAGTATTTTTGGAGGGCAGCTGAATCAGTCTGGCAGCTGAGTATTGGTATAGGCGACCAGGAAATCGGCTCTCATTTTCCAACGCTGATCTGTTCTACAAACTTAGCCAAGTTATTTCACCTTACTTTTCCCTCATAGTCTTATCTGCTCAAGGATGTGAGTTGTTTGTCAGGGAAGTTATTTCACTCTGTTGTTGCAATGGGTTAGTCTCTACCTACGAGACACTGATACCGAGCAAGGGACAAGCTATGTGGGACAAGGCCTTGTGTTTTCTCCCACGAAGGATACCCATTGTGAATATTTTGGTAGTCGATGCCAAGCTCTTTATAAAGAGCTCAAAATATTTTGGAACCCAGTGGGAAGTGCTTGCCTGACCCCAAAAGCTGGGGTCAGGAAAAGTGATAAAATTAACTGTCCCAACCCAACAGCCTTCTCAACGTGCCCTGGGCTGTCTGATCATTTACCTGCTATGGAGCAGCCATGGGAAAACATGATGTTGAGGTGGTGTTAAAGTCTCCATTTGGATGGAGGTGCTAGGGAACGGAGGCTCTGAGTTGAACCATGGCTATGTTCACATGGAGGTTGGTTGAAATCTCTCTCTCTCAACACCCTCCCTAGAGGTCAGTGGTTGTACTTGGAAGACAAGGGAATGATTCCTGATGAATAACAGCCCGCAGAAACTTTTATATTCTCTTTTTATTATTGTCAAATTATGCTGAAGAGGCTGCAGTGTGACAAAACTCAAAAGCATCATTTTCAAGAAGCTGCTAGGATGAAGACAAGGCATTTCAAAATCAATACTGAAGCTTGTATTCCAAAGAGCAAATGGGAGAGTCATTATAAGCTGCTTTGTTTCTCATCTCTAATTCCCCATATTCATAACTTAAGCCCTGTCATTTGGATTTATCCTCTGTGGCCTGCGGTGACACCAGGAAAAGTCCTCCTTTTTAGTTCCATGGCAAAAAAATAACAACACTGCAGGGTAGGATCATATCTCCACAGAAGTTTAGGGCTTAAATGCTTTACGTTGGGCACCAGATTCTACTGTCTTCTCCCCCTTCCATTTGTTCCCCTCCTCTCTCCTCTGCTGTTATACATCAATCATCCACTTTTCTAGAGGCTAGAATACAAGCAGTGTAATCCCAGAGTGAAAGGATGCTGATAGAGCCAATCTTGCACACGATTACTGCTCTGTCCTCCTAGATGCCATCGCTGGTCTAACAACAGGCTTTTGCTGATGGCTGTGTTTCAGCTAGGCTGAAGAAAGCAGTGGGGACGGTAATCTAAAAACTCAGCTCTGCGATCGTTAGGTGATGTGTTGTATCTCCATCCACTTCTCTTTTAGGTGGCTTCCTAAATTTCTCTTTCATTTATTACTTCTCGCTTTGTATTCTCATGACATATACAGCATTACACATGCACTTGCCTCAAATGGCAGTATTTTTAATTGTGACCTGGAAATGAACCTCAGACCTGACTCAGCCAACCCAGCTGAACTTTTCATAACACATAAAGGATTGGTGTTGAATTAACTAATGGGCTTGGAAATGAGAAAGGCTTCCTGTATAGGCTGCTGTTGTTGTTGCTGGAAAAAATACCCCAGGGTCAAATGCTATTCTGTTAGGTGGCCTTAGAGGAGGTGGCATTACTCACCTCCAGAAAACTCCTACAGCAGTATAAACAGGAGAAGCTGATGCACAGCAGTTGACTTCTGACAAGCCCAGGCAGCGACAGCTTGTTCCAGCAGCACCGTCTCCCTGCTCCCATCTTTATTGAGCTGGACTTGAGAACACATGATATTCTGCTGGCAAGTTTGGGAATGAACTTTGTTGGGAACCCAGTACTTTCTCTCATCTGCTATGCCCTTATTAAACCCCACCACTACTTCTCTAACTCCCCTCTGGACTTTGAATTATGCTGCAGTGAACATAGCATATGTGAGTAAGAGCTTAAGGTCTCTCCCACTTGGGTGGTCCCATTAAGAAGACCAGGTTTGCCTTTTTGGCTGCAGAGCCATTCCAAACATTGCTGCTATTTTTCTTCCTCCAGAATTTCTCACCTGCCTTTTTTTTTTTTTTCCCCCATGCCCAATCTGTTAATACATGTTTTAACCAGTTAACTTTGGAACTGAAATATTAACTGCACAGGAGGCAACTATTTTGAAGGTTCATAAAATACATATCAGAGCTGGGAATATAAAATGCTCCCATTCTGTAGCAGATAAAATGGATAAAGTGCTGAGTGAAAATTGAGAGAGACCCAACTTAAACCTTTGAAAATCACTGCCAGTTCCAACGTGCTGTATTTATTTTGACTTGGGAGGCTCAATCTAGTCCAGATGGGCTGGCAGCCCATCGAAGTGTTGATCCTGGCATTGGAACATGGCATTGGGGTGGAGGTGTTGTAATGTTTAAGTTCATTTCTTTTGAGGCAGGCAGGACAGTGTGGCTTTTGTATCCTCAGCTGCTTGCTGGGTAGGGTGAGTGGAGGCAGTGCTCGACGTGCTCCAGGAATTTGGGGATGGGGGAATATGCTTTGGCAGGGTGCCTGCAGTTACTTTTATGTGACTCCACAGGGCAGAGAGCCAATGTCATCTGCAGGGCTTTCAGCTTGCCATCTTTAACCCTTGCCCTCTCAGCACCTGATAACCTGCTCAGCACTTTCTTTTCCCCTCCCTCCACTTCTGCATCTTCTCTTGCTTGTCTTGTCAACAAAATTAATAGCTTAGCCATTTGTCTCAAAGAAACTTCACTTTCCTCTCCTGGAGCTCCATCTCCGCCGATTGCTGCTGCATCCTAGCAGGTGGGGAAGGCTCCTGCACCCTCCGCAAGCAGTCCCCGTCCTCCCCGCTCCCCCCGCCTGCCTCCCTGCCAGCAGCAGGTTTGCCAACACTTTGCACGAAGAAGCTGCCTCTATAAAAATAAACCATGCTGAAATCTGAGAGACAGAAACCACACCAACCTCACACTTTATTATTGGTAATGACAACCTATTTCATTTCCATTTGCAAACAGTAACCCGCATATGTTCCTTACCATGCGGTCCTTATCCCTGTGCCGTTTTCTGCACAGCTTCAGGTTCTCTGTGCCTGTTGCTCGGTCTGCTTTGGGGTTTTCTTGCTTTGAGCCACAGACACCCTGGGCTAAGGGGGAGATGCCTGCTTCGCAATTAGAGTATGGAAAAAGCCTGTTAAGTCACTGACTTAATTGCCTGGCACTCACTGCCAGCACAAGGTTGCCATCTGCAATGGGCCTGATCTTTTCTCTGACTAGCTTCACTTTTTTTGCCCCTCAGCCTGTTTTTAAAGCTGATTTGCACCAGAGACAGACCCACATTTCCTTTTCTTATCCTCAAATAGCACTGCCCCATGGGCACTGCTGGGAGCCAGCTGGCCATGGGTGCTCCTGCACCCTGAACGCTGCCTGGGCTGAGGCAATTAGGCAGACTTGCAAGTCTCTATTAGTGATCAAAAAAAAAAAAGGAAGGCTGTACAGGGGCAGAGGTATAAGCAAGAAAGCTTTTGAGCAGTAGGGTGAGTGCTGCGTTGCTGCCCATGGTGCCCCCGTGGAGGTGCCCAGGTCCTGGTCCCATCACAGGTGTTGATGGGGTCCTCAGCTGGGTCCTGGAAGGGGCTGCAACCATGGGGGACCCCACAAGGGCTGGAGGACGGGGGCACACACACAAGGCTGAGGAGGAGCTGCCTTTATTGACTTTCACTCAATTTACTGGAGCAATTGAGTTTGTCAGTGAAATGCGAGACAGGCTCAATCAGCTGTCACACTGAGACACTCCTGTCACTACTGTTGGTAGCTTCGAGTTTCTGATCCTTTCTCAGATTAGCTCTGCACCAGAACATCAAATGGAAAACTGTTTGGGGTATGGGGAAGGGAGAAAGTTGAAGTAGTTACCTAGGAATCAGTTTACAGACTTCAAACTGCTTTCAGGTTTATTCTGATGGTGCAGAGCAGCAACGCGCCTGGAGTGTAATTTAGCCTCCTCTTCAGCCCCAAATTCACTCCGGAGCAGGAGGCAGGGATGGGAGAGGACTAGAGGCATCTCTGCCCATGCACCCAAATGGCATGCAAATGGCTTTCCTCCTCTGGAAGAGCTGCACTTTGACTTGATGGAATAAGTTGCTTTTCTTAGCTTAGCTTTTATCCTGAAGGACTCTTCTGCCTTTGTGTTGGTGTGGAAATGAAGCCATTTCTGGGGGCATTGGGATACAAAAGGCAACACCCCCTAAAGGAAAAGAGCGAGGGGGGGTCTGGTCAGCCTATGCAAGCAGCTTTCTGGCAGTGCTGAGCCCCAAGTATGCTTTTTTTGTATATCAAGGCAAGAGTTTGTGGCCTATTGAGGTCTTTCAAGACCTTTTCCTTGAATTTTGGTTGGATCTGGAACAGCCCTTCTCAAGAATGTTTCTGTCAGGAGGGATGTCAATATGAACCCCTCTATTTATGGGGAAGAATAACCCATCAGGAGACTTAAAAAACAAAACAAACAAACAAACAAACAAACAAAAAAAACGCCACACACAAAACCACACAAAACAAACAAAAACTTCAAGAATTTAAATCTCTTTCCTCTGTTCCAGACGAAACAGTTTTTATGGCAAGGTGAACTCACCCATTTACACAGAAACCAAGAGGGTAATGTTAATCCTATAAGAAAAATAATCTACCACCCACCAAAAATATAATAATGGTAGGAGAAGGAATCCTTTTGAGGCAAATTCACAGAGTAATTCCTGGGAATTTACTATATTCTTCTTGGGGTTTAGATGTTAAATATTTTGATATCAATATGTGAATTATAAAGATTGCTATTTTCACAAAGAAACTAAGCACAGGAAAGCCATGCTCTGCCTCGCTTTCACCAGCATAGTTGCTGCGGGGTTGTTAGCTTTGGAAGTTTTTGACCAATGCTGTCTCACAGTGGGGCAGTGTCAGTGGGGAGGATTGCTGTGCAGAGCACTAATCTTAAAATTGCATTAAAGGAAAAGTGTACGTTTTTATTTTTTTTCCCATTGCGTGATTCCATTGAAATATCCAGCTTGAAATATCAAAATATATTCCAGCTTGAAATATCAAAAAGTTCATCTCTTCCTCCTTCAAAATCCTCACTAGCAGCTGCAACCATATTTCACTGCAGAGCAATATGTAAGCAACTCCCTCCCCTGAACAAACTATACCTTCCTTCCTCCTTAATCGCTGAAAAAGAGGACTATGTAAGTGATCTTTAATAACAAAGGTAACCCTGTTTGATTATCCTAGTGACATAAATATGAAAGGGCATGGAAAATTATGGGAAAAGCAACAGTAAGGAGGGAAAAAAAAAAAAAAAAAAAAAGCACACTGTCTTTATGGATGTTGTGGTTTAACCTGGCCAGCAGCTAAACACCACACAGCCATTCACTCACCCTCCCCCCTCACTCTCTGGGATGGGGGAGAGAAATGGGAAAGTGAAGCCTGTGAGTTGAGATACAGACAGATTATTAAGACAGGAAAATAATAATAACAATAATAATAATAACAATAATGATGATAATAGTATTACTACTAATAATGTGTACAAAACAAGTGATGCACAATGCAATTGCCCACCACCCGCTGACCGATGCCCAGCCTGTCCCCGAGCAGTCCGGCCTCCCCAACCCAGCTAGCCACCCCTATATATTGTTTAGCATGACGTCAGATGGTATGGAATACCCCTTTGGCTAGTTTGGGTCACCTGTCCTGGGTCTGTCCCCTCCCAGCTCTTGCTGCACCCCCAGCCTGCCCGCTGGCAGGACAGAGTGAGAAGCTGAGACGTCCTTGGCTTGGTGTAAGCACTGCTCTGCAACAATTAAAACATCGGGGTGTTATCAGCACTCTTCTTATCCTAAGCCAAAACATAGCATTCTACCAGGTACTAGGAAGAAAATTAACTCTGTCCTAACTGAAACCAGGACAATAGAGCATTTCAAAGCAAATGCTGGATACATACCTTCCTTTGAACTTTTCCTTAGATTAGTGATATAGTGATTTAAAGATCAAAGCCGAATTTCCTTAAGTGGTATATTCTTTATTGCAGCGCTGGATGCACGGGGGATCCTTCCGCCTATCGTGCATGTTTGAAGTGACAAACTATCTCGTATTTATACAGCGAAACAATGAATATTCAATTAGCACCTATACATATTCATTACCTAACCCCGCCTACCCTCGCTTCGTATGCTAATTAGCTTATCAGTCCTTGCGCAAAGCCTTCCAAGAATTGTGGGCCAGGGTCTCCAGGATGTGGGCAGTGGTCTTTGGGAGGAAGGCCGTAGGTCTTCCTCGTAATGCACTTTCTTAATCAGTTGTTTTCCAGGCTGTAAAAATGCTGAGTTGTCTTTCGGTTTAACTGGGGGTCGGCGGATAACAGGATGTCTCAGTTAACAGGACATAACAGACAGTTGACTCAAGTTATCTCAAGTCTCAGCCTGACTGAGTGTTAACGGATAATGGGGTGTTTTCAAATAACAAAATGCTTAAACGTAACAGAAGGTCTATGGATAACAAGATGTTGTTTACTTTGTCCTTGCTAACTTTTAATCACAAGTTCTATTCTATCCTAAAGTAAGTTTATACAATATCATTTCACAAGCTTTATTCTATCCTAAAGTGAGTTTATACTATATCAATAGGCAGCTGCTGTGCTGGGATTACACATTCCGAGGTAGGGTCTGCCTCGCGAGCAAGGTAGGGGTGTGAGTGCATGCATGTGTGCACATGTGTGTGTTATCCAACCTGTCAACCATCTGCAATGCTAGTTTTAGCTCTTTCTGTGTTTTCATAGTTTCCAAGGGGGTAGTGGTTGTTTGTGGGCTTTATGTTCACTGGGTGACAGGAAACCTAAGAGCTTTTAGTGAATTCAGATATCCTCAGGATGTGAGGTGTGAATCTCCAGCCATTTGTGTTTAAAGGCTTTCATTAAAGCTGAGAAAAGAGGAAGAAAATAAACATCTTGCTGCTTTATAGCTGCAGATGGATGAAAGGTTTGCAGCCTGTGGGCCCCTCCAGGACAGCAGAGATACCTATAAAGGGAAAAACTGGGGGAGAGATAAAAAGATAAAATTATTATTAAAGACACTTCTCAGGTTGGAATTGGTCTTTATTTTACTGAGCACCAGCTGCCCTTGCTAAGACCCTGGTGAAGCAGAGCGTGTCCCCATCCCCAGGACAGGCTTTGGTGGAGGGGGGAATGGCTCTAACAAAGGCACAGAAGGTGCTCTAATGACTACAGCTAAGTGCATCTACCCCAGCAGAACAGGATGTGGCCGGGGGATGCGCTCACCTCTTCCGTGCTTGACCTCCCTTGATGGGCAGCAAGATGGACTACTGGCACTGTGGGGTGTAGGGAGATGGGTGTGTAGCACTTGGGGTCCCCGCAGGAAGGGTTTGGAGTCACCACACTGAGGCTGGGGGGAGCTGGCCTTGGGCTGCCTCGTGGGGTGCAGCAGGACGCTTCAGCTCCCGGTCTGACACTTGCTTCTTGGAGCAGGTCCTTCCCTCCAATCGCATGTTTGTGCGGTGCCTCAGTACAGATGCAGGGGTAATATAACTAAGGTTAAAAGTTGCTTTTCTTGAGGGGAGGTGAAAAGGGAGCAGAAATGGGGCTGCTACTCAGCTTCCCAGCTTTTCCTGGAGTCAAAAAGAGAGTGCAAAGGGTATTGCAGGATATGTCAGAGTATTTAGTCTTGAAGCATTGGCCATCCTGTTTTTATTTCCCTGTAGATATATTTCAAAGAAAGCATTTAGATGGAGCTGATGACCTTGTTTATAGCTGAATTGCCTGTCACTTCCCAGGACAAGTCCCCGATGCCATTGGTTGGGCTGGACTCAAGGTTCCTTGGCTGCATGTCTGCCTTTCACCACGTTCATGCCAGAGGAGGGTGGTTTTCAGTGTATCGCTACAACCACGCTGCTCTTTATCGTTTGGGGAGGTGATTCTGACTTTTTCTTCTTCTTTTGTTTAATTCATACTGTGCCCAAGCCATTCTGATTGCACCAGCATCTACCTGCCCTTAAAAGGGACAGGAAGCTCTGAGATGAAGCTGCCTTTCCACAAACAGAAAGATCACAGAGAGAAAATGAACATGTGGGGAAGGCATCAAACGAGCTGCAACATGAGGACGTCAGTGGAGATGAAGGCTTTGCCTTCATGTGTTGTGAAGTTCACAGACTGTCCCAGGTCTCAGTGAAGTACTGCTAGATATGCATTTAGGTTTCCCTTTCTTTTCCAGAGCTTTCGTGTAATGAGGAGAACAGGCTTTCAGATGAATTTTCTTGGAGAGTGAATTGCCTATTTGTCTTCTGTCAGATGTTGGCAATTCATTAACAATTAATTGCCAGAGAAGTGAATCCCTAGCCCCATGGACAGGTCTGATCATTCCGGAGATGTTCAGTGGCTGAATAGCAGCCAATCAGTACTGCATTGCTTGTGCTTCAACTTCAGCCATGATGTGTTCTCTGATGCTGTGTGCACACCACCTGCTAACACATAATTCTGGGAGTTAGAGAGAAGTAAATTACTGTTTCTAAGTCTTCAGCTCCTCCAATACTCATCTCCTGTGTTTCTTCAAGACCTACTATGGTGGCATCTCAGCTTAACTAGGGCCCTTAAGTTTCTTCCTTAATAGTAATGACATAATTTATTTCATGCTTATTTTCATTTTACCTCATCTGCCCAAGATTATTAGACAGATTGTTCCCTGCTTACATCAAGTCTTTCCTGGCCCACTGAAAATCATGTGGGAGCATTCTTAATCTCCTGCCTTGCCAGGTCACCCTGGAGCTTGTCTCTCACTCAGTTCTCTCATCTGAAAATGGGGGTGGTGTAACTTTTTCATGTCAGAAACTGGTGCCAGGAGACATGCAATCCTGGTGACAGATTATAGTTATTCTAATAATTCAGGCTGTAAAACTATTGAAAATAGTTTGCATCTACATCTGGATATGTTTACATATCTACATGAGTGTGACTGTAAGATGTAAGACTAAAGACAAATTAATTTAGATCATTCTCTTAAATAGCAAAGTTGGTCTTGATTTTTTTAATGAGTGCTTTCTCTCCAGTTAGAATTTCCTTCTCCCAATATTGTATTTGCTGTTATGACAAGGATGCTCACAGCATAGCTTAAAGAAAGATCACATCTCATACTGGAGAGTCCCATTTACCTCTAAAGCATCATTCTCAGCTGTTCCCTATTGTACAATGCACTTTTCTTCCCCTCTCACTTCCCTTCTTCGCTTCATCTCAGGCAACAGTAGCAAACTGTCCTTCTGCATCAGCTGTCATTTACCCAGTAATGAAAAAGGTGGTGGAAAACAGTTTTCATTTAGCCTCCACAGACTCAGTATGCAGCAATGAAAAGCTTTCAGTCTTGCCATGCCAAGGTTCCCAACTTTGCTGATTCATTTCAGTTTGCTCAAGGATCAACATTTGAACCTTTACCTCCTACGTATGTTATACACTTAGCACTCAGCTGGAACCAGGAGTGGAAGGACGGCTGGTTTGCGTGAGCTGAGTTTTTCTTTGGGACCGACATAGCCAGTTCTTCTGATTTTTAAGAATGATATGATGTAAAGTGTGCTGTGTAGCTCAGAAGGCACATACATAGGATCTCTTTTGTACCATGTTGAAGCTAATTCAGTGTTTTTAAGGAGCTGGGCCCACAGTCTTCAAATGTTTTGACTTTAGTAGTATTAGCAATTCCAATGATAACTGTGCTGATAGTGGCTCAAGTATAGGTATGATCTTTAATCTTAAAGTGGGTGTGATTCACCACCAAGGAACTCACACTTCCATGTTGGCAGCTCCAGCACACTTGCCTTGTAAAATATGGATCCTCTTTTTAATTCAGTGTGAGGTTTATTGGCCCATTCCTCTGCCTCCTGACAGCACTCCCAAGACTGGAGGTCGAAAATGAAATGACAAAAACTTTTATGCTGATTCTTATGGTGCCACCTACTCTTTTGCATTACATACAAATAGGGGGGTTACACCCTGTGACTGCTTTTTCCCATGAAATGAGACGATTTTTCATTTTTATGTTCTAAAATAGCTGTAAGAAATGAATACTAAGCTCTACAATGCTATGTGCAGTAGTAAAGACACTGGATTTTTAAAATGTTTTCATTCAGTGGCTCCAAAACTACTTAATTGGTTTAAAAATCAGCCTGAAGTTTGAACTGATGGAAAACAGAAAGGTCTTTCAGGTTGCTTGCTGGCTTCTGAAATGCTAGAAAAATCTGGAGTTGTGTTTTAAAGATTTTATCTTCAGCAGCAAGGCTGGCAAAATATCACTTATAGAATCATAGAATCATAGAATATCCTGAGTTGGAAGGGACCCTTAAGGATCATCAAGTCCAACTCTTGACACCGCACAGGTCTACCCAAAAGTTCAGACCATGTGACTAAGTGCACAGTCCAATCTCTTCTTAAATTCAGACAGGCTCGGTGCAGTGACCACTTCCCTGGGGAGCCTGTTCCAGCGTGCAACCACCCTCTCTGTGAAGAACCCCCTCCTGACGTCCAGCCTAAATTTCCCCTGCCTCAGCTTAACCCCGTTCCCGTGGGTCCTGTCACTGGTGTTAATGGAGAAAAGGTCTCCTGCCTCTCGACACCCCCTTACGAGGAAGTTGTAGACTGTGATGAGGTCTCCCCTCAGCCTCCTCTTCTCCAGGCTGAACAGGCCCAGTGACCTCAGCCGTTCTTCGTACGTCTTCCCCTCCAGGCCTTTCACCATCTTCGTAGCCCTCCTCTGGACACTCTCCAACAGTTTCATGTCCTTTTTATACTGTGGTGCCCAGAACTGCACACAGTACTCAAGGTGAGGCCGCACCAGCGCAGAGTAGAGCGGGACAATCACCTCCCTTGACCTACTAGCGATGCCGTGCTTGATGCATCCCAGGACACGGTTGGCCCTCCTGGCTACCAGGGCACACTGCTGGCTCATATTCAACTTGCTGTCTACCACGACCCCCAGATCCCTCTCTTCTAGGCTGCTCTCCAGCGTCTCATCGCCCAGTCTGTACGTGCAGCCAGGGTTTCCCCGTCCCAGGTGCAGGACCCGGCACTTGCTCTTATTGAACTTCATGCAGTTGGTGATCGCCCAGCTCTCCAACCTATCCAGATCCCTCTGCAAGGCCTTTCCACCCTCATTCGAGTCCACAACTCCTCCAAGTTTGGTGTCATCAGCAAACTTGCTCAAAATACCTTCTATTCCTACATCCAGATCGTTTATAAAAATATTGAAAAGTACCGGCCCTAAAATGGAGCCTTGAGGGACCCCACTGGTGACCGCCCGCCAGCCTGACGCAGCCCCATTTACCATAACCCTTTGGGCCCTGCCCGTTAGCCAATTGCTCACCCATCGTATGATGTTTTTATTTAGCTGTATGGTGGACATTTTGTCCAGTAGGATCCTATGGGAAACCGTGTCAAAAGCCTTGCTGAAGTCCAAAAAAATCACATCAGCTGGTTTCCCTTGGTCCACCATACAGGTGATCTTATCATAAAAGGAAATCAGGTTAGTTAGGCAGGACCTACCCTTCACAAACCCATGCTGGCTGGGACCAATGACTGCTTTGTCCCCCAGGTGCGCCTCAATAAGTTCGAGAACCATCTTCTCCATGATTTTACCAGGCACTGACGTGAGACTGACAGGCCTGTAATTGCTAGGGTCTTCTTTCTGACCCTTCTTGAAAATCGGCACAACATTTGCCAGCTTCCAGTCTACCGGGACCTCTCCAAATTCCCAGGATCGTTGAAAAATAGTTGAGAGAGGTTCTGCGATGACGTCCGCCAGCTCTTTCAGCACCCGGGGATGAATCCCATCCGGACCCATGGACTTGTAGGGATCCAGGTGGAGTAGCAAATCCCGCACACGTTCAGGGTCGGTTGGGAGTTTGTCATCCCCACCGTCCCGGTCCTCCAGCTCAGGGTACCCTGGGTCCCGAAGCCCATCATCGGCATTGAAGACAGAGGCAAAGAAGGCGTTAAGCGTCTCTGCTTTGCCTATGTCATCGTCTGTGAGGAGACCTTCCCTATCAAGGAGCGGCCCTATGTATTCTTTAGTTCTCCTTTTTCCATTCACATATCTAAAAAAACCCTTTTTATTTTCTCTCACAGACACAGCCAGCTTCAACTCTAGGTGTGCTTTGGCCACAAGAATTTTCTCCCTACAAACACGAACAGCATCCCTGTATTCTTTCCATGACACCTGGCCCTCCTTCCAGTAGCGAAACACTCTCTGTTTCCGCCTAATCTCCATTAGAATGTTCCTGGTCAGCCACGCCGGCCTCCTGCCCCGCCTGCCTGACTTGCGATATTTAGGAATTGCCTGATCTTGTGCTTCTAGGAGGCATCGCTTAAAGAATGACCAGCACTGGTGGACATCGAGGCCTTCAAGAGCAGTTTCCCAGGGGACCTTGCTGACTAGTTCCCTGAGCAGCCTGAAGTCCGCTTTCCCCATATCTAGGGATGAGGTTTTGGTGGCACTTTTCCTTCTGTCAGCGTAAATTTTGAACTCAACCACTTCATGGTCGCTATGACCAAGGCGGCCACCAATCACCACATCTCCCACCAGATCCTCTCTGTTTTCTAGCAACAGGTCTAGGAGGGCACCTTTCCTAGTTGGCTCCGTTAGCACCTGCACCAAGAAGTTATCATCTAGGTGCTTCATGAACCTCCTGGACTTGCTCGTGTCAGCCATGTGGTACTCCCAGTTAACGTCCGGCAAGTTGAAGTCCCCCATAAGGACAAGGGGAGTTAATCTCGAGGCCTCTCTTAGTTCTGTAAAGAATAATTTATCGGCGCTATCGTCCTGGCCAGGCGGTCTGTAATAGACTCCCACAACGACATCCCCTTTATTCGTTCGTCCCTTGATCCTTACCCAGAGGCTCTCAACTTTGCCATCGCCGACCTGAAGTTCCACACAGTCCAGCCCCTGCTTCACATACATCGCCACCCCACCACCTCACCTACCCTGCCTGTCCCTCCTGAAGAGCCTGTAACCATCTATCGCAACACCCCAGTCACAGGACTCATCCCACCAGGTTTCACTTATGCCGATGATGTCGTAGTTGCGGGACTGGGCCAGGACTTCTAGCTCATCCATTTTATTCCTCATACTGCGTGCATTCGTGTAGAAGCACTTCAGGTGCGTCTCCTTACACTCAGCACCTTGTGGATCTGACCTAAGGACCTCACTGGCACACAGCCCCTCTGATTCTAGCGTACCATCCCTTAGGTCTTCACCGGCGTGCCTGGTTTTAGCCCCTTCCCCCTTCGACTCTAGTTTAAAGCCCTATCTATCAGCCCTGCCAACTCCTGACCAAAGATCCTTACCCCTCTCCGAGAGAGGCGCATCCCATCCGGTACCATCAGGCCCGGTGTAGCATAGACCTTCCCGTGATCAAAGAACCCAAAGTTCTGCCGGTCACACCAGTCTCGAAGCCACGAGTTTATGTGAACAGCACGCCTTTCAGCTTCGATCCCCCCTATCGGAAGGACAGAGGCAAACACAACCTGCGCCCCTGATCCTCTAAGTAGTCGCCCCAAATCCCTAAAGTCTCTTTTGATCGCCTTCGGACTTCTCGTTGCTACTTCATCGCTACCAGCCTGAAAGACCAGTAGCGGGTAGTAGTCAGTGGGCCGTACCAGGCGCTTGACTTTCTTGGCAAAGTCTCTCACCCGAGCCCCAGGGAGGCAACAGACTTCTCTGCGGGTTGGGTCCGGTCGGCATATCGGTCCCTCTGTCCCTTTCAGAAGGGAGCCCCCCATAACAATAGCCCTTCTTTCTTTTTTGAAGGATGATGTGGCAATGCGACGTGTAGGTCGCCTTGTCTTAGGCGCCCCCTCCAACTGGGACGGGTTTTTATCTACTTTGTCATTTAGATTGTCTTGTTCTAGTCCTTCATATCGATTATTTAAGGGTAGATGAGAAAGTGAGGTGGGCAGAGAGAGGGCTCGCCTACCACCCCGAATAGGCACCTGCCTCCATTCCCCCCCTTGATCTAGGTCTCCTCCCGCTGCCTGGCAGGAGGAGGGAACCTCCGTCTTCTGCGTAACAGGAGATGCCTGTGCCGTGGCAGTCTCGTGAGCCTGCCTCAGAGAGGGTAGAGTGCACCTCCACCAGTCAATTTCCCTCTCTGATTTCCTGATGCTCCTGAGCCTGTTCACCTCCTCCCGGAGCTCCGCTACCTGGCTGAGCAGTTCTTCAACCTGGGCACACCTCCCACAGGCATACCCACCACTGCTGTCGGAGACCGACAGAAGGCTGGGGCACACTCTGCAGCCCAGGACCTGGACGGCTGCGTGTTTCCCCGAGCCCTCTGTCTGAGTAGCCACACTGGCGACCGTGGCTGGAGATGCCGCACGAGATGCGGAGGCCACGGTTTTCTGCCTGGTCGATACCATGGTCAGGTTCTACGCAAGCAGGTTACAAGCACCGAAGGGAGAGGCAGCTGCAACAGAGCGACGATGGGCCCCCCGCTCGCCCTGCCCACGCCAACTGCCGCGCCACGCCCTTCGACGCGCCACGCCCTGTTTGCCCGTCCTGTTCGCTGCGCTCCTGGTTGCTCGCACTCCCTAGGGGCAACTTTTAAACAGCCTGGGAGGGGGCGCTGCTGGCTCCGCCCTCGCCTTGTCAGCCTCCCTCGCGAGGACTGCCGGGTCCCGGCGGCTCCTCCGAGTGGCCTCGATGCCGGACAAAAAGCCCTGCCCGCCTCGGTCCCCTGCTCCGCTGCAGAACACGTCTGCCCCGGAGCCGATCGCCTCAGCAAATGGCCAAATGACTTGACACAGGCAGTGGGAGTGTAGGAACAATAAATTGAAAAATCGTGGGAAAATTTGAGGTTTCCCCGATCTGCTGGTGACCTCTGTAGCAGGAGGAGAGCTGGGAAGAGAAGGCAGCAGGGACAGGGGAGAAGGCAGTTGGGTTGTTTCTTCATGCTTGGAAGACGTGTGACTGTAGGACTGCTGTGCTATCGTGCCATTCGAGCTGCCTCTCTGTCACCATCTTTTATCAAGAGGATGTTTGCTTAGTGAGAGACAGCCACTTCATGGAAAGTCAGCTGGGCATTTCTGCACAAACAGTCAGATGACTCGACTCTTTTTTTTCCCTGCTCTGAAGAACCTTTTGCCCATATTTTCTTATTTTTATTTTCTTCTGAAGGCTGAGAAATGCCTCTGGAATGCATTTGCTTGCTCTTCTTTCACAGGCCAGCTCTCCTGGTGATGTATTAATTAGCTGGAGCACTGCACACTAACAAGCAACTGCAGGCTGATCTCATTAAACATTAATACTTAACTAGAAAAGCAAGAGCTGTTAGAGATACGCCACTCAATGTCATCTACGTCCGAATGTAAAAGAAGTCAGAGGCTGAGCTACCGGCGTGCTCGTGTTCCCAGAGGCAGCAAGAAAGGCCAGGTAGAGCCGATCCCTTTTACAGCGCTGGCTGGAAACACCTCAATGCAGATGGGTTTCCATGCTTCTCCAATTGCCTTCAGCATCAGTCCCAGCCCTTCCCCAGCCCCCCTCAAGGAGTTGGACCTGCAAACTCTCTTATTTCATCCTTTTTTTACGCTTTGTTTTTAGTGGCTAGGTCTGGAAACCAGCACGCATCTGCTGCTTAAATGCTCTTTAACCATGAGCAGTTGGTAAGGTTGATGTTTTCAGACATTAATGTTTCAAGCCGTGTAGTTACATCCAATGGAGTCATCCAAATTAGTGGTTGTCTTGATTATTATGGGCTTTGGTGGATATTTTAGGCAAGCCCATTTGAATGGACTATTACTAGCAAAAATACCTCAACTACCTCACAAGAAAGTTTCAGAGCATTTATTTATTTGTTAACCCACTGGAGACATTGGTGATGAATGTGGATGGAGCCCTGGAAGCCCCGCTTCTACTTCTCTTCAAGTGGGTGCAGATACAGCCTGGCTTTGCATGAGCAGTTGCTGATAGCACTTCTACCCTTTAATTTGCATGGGCAAAAAGGGATTTTATATGTGCCATCTTAACTGTTCATGCAAATCAAGCATGAATTTTTGCATGAGTATTTATGCCCTGCTCTACAAAGAGGTGCCTGGCGTATCGTGGGATCCCTTTCAGTTCCGTCACAGACCAACCAGCCTTCTAATTTACTTTCTGCCTTCAGCTTCTCCCCACTATAATAACATAGTCACAGCAGCCAGTACTTTTCCTTACTCTCCAGCTGTTTGCATTATGCAATCTGATTGCAATTGAAAATTCATTAATCATTTCTTATCATGGTTAATATTTACCCCGTTTGCTACTGTGCAGCCAGGGTGATGGGAAGGGCGGGTGCAGGGAAGTGAAAGATACAGTCAGAGAAGTACAAAATGTATGGGAACACCACGTCTTCAGAAACACTCTGTTTTTTTTTTTTCCCCTTTCCCCCCCCCCCCCCCCCAAGACAAATGTTTCCATGGTGCTTCCACTAGTAGTTCTCTAAGGTTTGTCTTGATTTTCCAAAGCCAAGTGCTCCTCTTTTTGGCCTTGAGGCAACCTCAGTTTACAGAAGTTTTTTTCCCATGCCTTCTTCAGACTCCTGAGAGAGTCTCCAGACTCCTTTTGCTGCCCGGGGAAGTGAAAGTGATAGGGTTACTGCTGCCCAGTTGGGATTTTGTTGGTGTTGTTGGGGATTTTTTTGGACTCCTAGCATGATGCTCCCTCAGACTGTGTTTAAAAGCCACTGGGCTTGATTTCCCCCCTAATGGCATTGAGACTGGAATTGGAGCTGCCTCTACTGCCTAGTCCTCTTCCTGCCTGGGTCTTCGGACATTATGTCACTTGCTTGGGGTGGCCTGCTGACTCCAGCCAGTGTCCCTGGGGGATGGAAACCAGGTTCCTTTCCCTGTAGCAGCAGTGCCCACATTTAAGAAGCTGCAGTGTTGAGCCGTGACTGCATTAGTTCTGTTACATTAGAACAGAAGCAAAGAGCTTAATTTAATTCACTGGCCTGTATGCTGACACCCGAAGACCATTAATTCACTGTCACGTATTCGCAGTGAGATCAGGCTCTTTAGCACTCAGATAGTCTTCTTCACAATGTATTGTTTTTTTCCAAGAGCAGAGTCTTGCAAGGCGAATGTTGTCCATTTCCTGGGAGTGGAGAAAAATATCCCCTTGCAAGGGTTACCACAGGTCAGGATGACTCACTTTTGCCAGGGTCCACACAGGATGGAAGATCTCATGTCTCTTTTTTCTTCTAAAATATATAAATTGATCCATGCTTTCATTTTCTGATTAGCAGCATCAATAAAAAAGTTGTTTCATAGTGGCATATGATTGGCCATAAAACATTTATTCACCACAAGCTCTGTTTGGAGATAATTCAAGGGTTTTGAGTCTATCAGATGCTTCATCCCACTCTGTCTCTGCAAGTGCTAGGATCAAGTCCTGTAGTAGCATTTGCTGTACTGTAACTTCCAAGAAGCAAACCTTGCCTATGTTGTTTGTGCATGAAGACCTATTAGGCTAAATTAATCCTAGGATAAACGTACAGACTTCAACAGAATGTTATCAGGGATAAATTAGGCCTACTGATTTTTAATGAGGCTCTTACCTGAATAAAGAAAATAGAGTTTCTCTCCTTTTATGTTGTTCTTCTACTGCAACCATCACCATAAGCACCTGCTTTGCCCCTGAATTTTTAAACCTGAAAACTGTGGACTTCTAAAAGGATTAGATAAGATACTCTTCTTTTTGGGAAAAAACAAACAAACAAACAAACAAACAAAAAAAACCAACAACACAAAAATGGTCTTCCAGAAAAAAATATAGGTTTTCTCTGTTTTAAGGCTGATCTCTTTCCCCAGATAGTATCTACATCACAAGGGGTTTTCTTCATGCTAATGAATTTCTAAAGAATCATTTTGAGGAGTTTGAACTGATTTGATTTTCTGAGCTGATCTAACTGAGATAATCTGCACCTTGCAGTTTCATGCCAAGGGTTTCCAGCATCACCCCATCTTCTGAGACCTCAGGTGGGTCATGTGGAGTTATTCTGCATCCCCAGGAGACTTGTCCATGGATCAGATGGCTGGTGGCATGGCTCTTGAGGAAACAGCAGTGTGAAGTGATGATTTCTGTACTGTTCCTGGGAAGGCAGGAAACTGCTCATCCCAGGTATGGAGAAGCACACGCAGGTATCATCACTGGAGATGGCTTTTCTCCATCATATCCATTCTACTTGGGGTCATGGGGGTAGAAGGAAAGGCAAGCCCTTCTGGTGTGTCCTTACCAAGGTGCAAGTCTCAAACAAGTCTCAAAGACCAATGCTTGTGAGTGTTTTGTCTCCATCTCTTTGTAAAGAGCAACCAGCACCTTTGGGAGATGAATTCTGGGACTTTCAGTGTGACCTGTGATGTTCAGGTAGTGCTTGATTTCAGCCTGGTTTCCACAGGGTGCTGTTCCACCAGCCACTGCCCCAGGTGAGTTTTGGGCCTGTAGAGATGAGACTGTTTCTGCAGCTCATTGATGGTGTTCGAAATCAAGCATGACTTGCTGTGCCCCAGCACTTCAGTGTCATACATGGCTGTCACTTCATCCATTCTGCTGTTCATGTTCAGCACCGCATGGTTAAGGAAACTTTGCCATTAAACCCCTGAGCTCTCTGAATGCACTAAAGCCTGGCTAATTTGCATCCTTTATAGTGTTTGATTTTAATTTTTATATTTAGAAATTAAGAAATATCCTTTAAAACCATTAGATAGCTATTGGTTGGTAATAGGCTTTAGCTGGTTGGCTTGGCATTAATCACCGGTCTAAATGGCAATGTGTACAGACTTCTGAGTCATCGTTTTGTGCTTCTGAATGCACCTTACCATTGGAAGAAACGTTTATATTTATCCAGAAATGCTAACAGAACCTCTCTGTGCCCTTCTAGCACATGCAGTAGAGGTCAAGGGACTGAACACAGGCAATGCTAACTCCAGGTGTAAACCTGAACATTTCTTGAAGCCTGTTTCTAGTAAAAGACTCTGTTTGTTTGTTAGCTTTAAAGTATTTTTGCTATTTTGGATTTTTACTTCGGAAAAGCAATCAATCAAATAGGAATATTCATATGGTGCATTGTGAAAGTCATTAAGCAATACGAAACACAAGACATATACTTCTTACAGGCTTGTGTCATATTTGCAATGTGATTCTTCTTTTTTCTATGCATGTTTTTCTTCCCATAAAACTCTACAAAACCCTCCACTAACTGCCACCAGCAACAGAGATAAGGAATGCTCCAATGCAGAAACATAACCTAAAAAGAGAAAGGCCAGTATTTCCTTGCAGTGAAGCTTAAGGCCTTTAAACTCACCCCTGGACAAGAAGAATCAACATCTCCTTTAAAAATGCCGCAGTGTTATATAGCAGACCATTCAGCTATGCTAACAGCCATATATTTTCTATTCAAAACTGTTCCTCTTTGTATATAAACACGTGGAGGTTTTGTAGCTATATATGTCCACATTTTTGACATGCGTAGGTAGAGCTCACATAGGAAAACCTATTCAGGAGTTGGTACCAGCTGCCCTAACGGGATACTACTGACTTTAGTTATATCAGGGACTAATTATAGATTGGACAGCAATGTACACAGGGCTGCGTCTGACAGCCAGGACAGAATGTGCTGCTTGACAGACAGATGCTGGAATCTGCTTTTGCTCCTTTTAGGTCAGGGAGCTCTCTTGTGCTCTTTTGCCCTCCTGTTCCCTTGCAAGCATCTCCGCTAGTGGAAATCCTGCCACCGGCCTCTGTAGGCTGTGGATCCAGCCCATGAGAGACATGGGGCTGGTCTGGACACAGGTCTTCTGCCAGTGCCTGTCGACGTAGCTGCCCCCAGCTCAGTGGTGGTGTGCTGATTTATACCCAATGAGGGGCTGATTGCTGGGAGGCATATCAGTACTTCAGGTATTTTGCTGCTGGTCTTCCTCCATTGACCCCTCCTCTCCCTCAATCCTTTAAAGTTTCTTATGTGCAGTTTGAAGTTTGAGACAGGAGAAGGAAGGATGCGTTTTAGCTGCTTTCCCTCCAAGTTGCATACAAGCAAAGGAGAAAAATCAGGAGTGTGGACACCTGGAGAGATTTGCACAGGAGCCATCTGCGGAGGTCATGGTGAAAAAGAGAGGACCAAAGCACAGCTGCTACCTAAAGTACCAGTGTGTATTGCTGCTCACTCCACCAGAGCCATGCTTTTGAAGACAAAATTTGCATTTCCAGCAGCGTTCTTCAGAGGTCCCTTTCCAGCCTGGACCAAGAAGAGATGGTCCACGTGCGCCTTGTTGTCTGTGTCCTCAACAGGAGGGTCTGTTCCTCTTCTCACTTTCATGGAGAAGGAACAGTCACCTCTGAGACTTTTTCTCAGTTCTCCAGGGCTGAACAGGCATTTTCTGAGAGCCCCGCACAGAATGGAGCCTGTTCTTGCTATTGTTCTGAAAGAGGATGAAGCCTTCCAAGGTAATTGGATTTGAATCTTTTTTTTTTTTTTATCTTCCTCTTCCCAGCCTTGACTGCTATTTTTAAGCCAGGAGAGCACTAGTGTTGAAAGGGATGTGCAGGCTCTGCCGTGCATCTCAGTGCAGTGACATTAAGGAACTCTGAAGACTTGGCAAGCCGTGAGGATGCCGAAAGCAATGCCCAAGGTGCCCAGAAGTTCAGACAGCCTTTTATTTTCCTCCCTGGGAAGGAAAGCCCAAGGCTCTTGTATCATTAGAAGTGACAGTTTTGAAGTGAAGCAGACTTGATAGTCCAAATGCACCATATTTGTGATTCTTTGAGAGAAAGGAGAATGTATATCCCCTTGTAGCTGTGTGCTCCTGTGGATTTCAGTCTAGTCTTTAGCAAATGTGCAGAGCCAGGACCTGTGCAGTGTCCCAAATGATTTATGGATGCACAAACCATTAAGGCAGACCTTCTTCCTTTTTCAATGCTACCTTTCTCCAGAACACAAGCTATGGAACGTCATCTAGTCATATGTGCAGTGGTTAAGAGGAAACAATATTTTTTTTAATGAAAAATGTCCATTTAAAGATTTTGAGGTCATAATGATTCCTCCAGCATCACAAGGCAGGGAATGGTCCCAGTACTAGTTGTCTGTTTGCTTTCTCCTTTGCCATCTGTAATAGATTTAGAATATTTTACCTTTGCTTTCTCTCTTACTTCTCATCCTTCCACATTCACTGAGCACATAACCAAACAAACCATGGCTGTGTAGGAAAGGACTGTCCGTGTTATTCCATTTGGTGTTTTCTAGTTTCCAGCCCTTTGTCGTGGTTCCACCCCTATGGCCCCGTTACCAAAACCTTGCCAGGTAAACCTACTACATTCCACCCCTCGCCCCTGTTAAAAGCATATTTAAGATTAATCACAATATACTCTTACTTTACAATTATCACAACCTTCACAAACTTCACTTACATCAAAAAGAAAAAGAATTCACCACACCAAAATAAACATAAAATCATCACAGCACCGACAAGGTGGACATTTTACACACACACCACCCCTCGTCCCTTCACCACACTAATGTCTCACAATTACTGCTTTCTTAAATTCTTCATAACTTGTACATTCATAACAATCATCCTGTCCATATTTTGCCCGTTACTTCTATCAACTATCATCCTTATCTCAAATTCCTCGAGCCCCACGTTGGGTGCCAAAAAGGACTGTCGTGGTTCCGCTCGAGTGGGCAGCCGAGCTCCACCACAGCCACTCTCTCACTCCCCCTCCTCAAAGAGGAATGGGGAGAAAATATGTGAAAAGGGCTCAAAGGTTGAGATAAGGACAAGAAAATCACTCAGTAATTATTGTAACGGGCAAAACAGACTCAGCATACGGAGATAGTAAGATTTATTGCCTATTACTAACAAGCTAGAGAAGTGAGAAACAAAGGAAAGAAACCAAAAGCACCTTCCCCCCCATCCACCCTCTTCCACCTCCTCCCCCCGAGTGGCACAGGGGAACAGGGAATGGGGGTTATGATCAGTCTACAGCGCTTCTTCTCTGCCGCTCCTTCTCGGTCACTCTCGTCCCCTGTGCTGTGGGGTCCCACCCACGGGATGCAGTCCCTGATGAACTGATCCGGCGTGGGCTTCCCACAGGCAGCAGCTCTTCCAGAACTGCTCCAGATATGGGTCCGTACCACGGGGTCCATCCCTCAGGAGAAAACTGCTCCAACCTGGCTCCCCCATGGGCAGCAGCTCCTGCCAGGTCACCTGCTCCTGCATGGGCTCCACTCCACGGGCTACAGGTCCGGCCCGGAATCTGCTCCGGCAGGGGTCTTCCACAGGCGGCAGCCTCGGTCAGTGCAGGTCCACCTGCTCCACCGTGGTCTCCTCCACGGGCTGCAGCATGGAACCCTGCTCCACCATGGTACTCCATGGGCTGCAGGGGGACATCCTGCTTCACCGTGGTCCTCACCACAGGCCGCAGGGGACTTATGCTCCGGCGCCTGGAGCACCTCTCCCCCTCCTTCTACACTGACCTTGGCGCCTGCAAGGCTGTTCCTCACTCCTTTCACTCTCCCATCTGCTGTGTGTTGCAGCTTTTTTTTCCCTGTCTTAAATATGCTCTCACAGAGGCGCAAAACAACATCGCTTATTGGCTCGGCTCGGGTCAACAATGGGGCCCTTACCAAACATGGGGCAGCTTCTAGATCCTTCTCACAGAAACCACCCCTATGGCCCCGTTACCAAAACCTTGCCAGGTAAACCCACTACACCCTTTCATGATGCTTTTAGCATTACAGATTAGGTATTTTTGACACCCGCTTCTCATTGCTTACAGAGAAAAAGTGCACATTCCCTTCCCCTTCAGTCTTTGGACAATCATTTTTGGTTCAGAGTATGAGGAGTAACGCAGAATGAGTACATTGTCCTCTTAGATTTATAGCCCAGGAGAGAGGTCACAACTCTTAGCCACTCTAAAAATGATCTATACTTCAGGGCCTTGGGGGACAAATATGAAATATATATCCTAGTGTGTCTCAAATCAAACTGGGATGCAAATGCAGTGCAGACCCGAGCCAATCATTAAGCAGTGGTGTTGCACCATGCCTCAGGGAGGGCAGGATCGGGAGGGACATTGTCTCTTGGAAACTGATCCAGCACTGACAGCGGGAATTGATGGTTCCAAGTCCCAGTGCCCTGGCTGGTCCTGTTGGGGACATCTCACCTCTCTCTTCTGGCTTTTATAAGAGCAGGGAGATGTGGTGCTTCTCCAGTGGTGTTACTCTCGGTGTTATTTCAGCACCACGGAGCAGGACTGGGAGCTTGTCTGTGCAAGGCACTATGCCACCCGCCACCCTGCTGCCAGCTTGGACCTCCAGCTGAGCCTCCAAGTGTAGCCGCTTAGTAGCTTGACCTGGGAGTTTTCAGATCTGCTCAGTCAGCTGTGGTGAGGTACGCTTTGAACCACCAAATGTGGAGTTTGAGCTGTTCGGTTCAGAGGCAAAATGCAGCTTTCCTCCTCTTCCAGGAGCTGAAGGCAGGCTGTGGGAAGCCCTGCTGGAATCCTGTAGTCAGGCTGCTGGGGAGAGCGAGCCCCATGCCCCTCCATGCTGTGCCGGGGGGATCTTTCAGCACTGTGACAAGTCAGCAAGTACTCTGAGGCTTGAAAGCACCAACAGGTATCAGACATAGGGTATTGAACATCTTCACCTCCTGCTGAAATCATTTGGCTTTTGCAAACCCGAGCCCCATCAGGACCAATCCTCACATGCCCCAGCCCTGTATTTTGTGGGAGGACACCAATAACCTCTAGATTGGACCTTTTCTTACTCCTGGAAGCAGGGAAAACACAAGTTAGACATGGAATTGGAGGAAACGAGGTTGTCGCGGTTTAACCCGGCCGGCAGCTAAACACCACACAGCTGTTCGCTCACCCTCCCCCCTCCCTCTCTGGGACGGGGAAGAGAGATGGAAAGTGAAGCCCGTGAGTTGAGATAAAGACAGTTAAATAAGACAAAATAATAATAATAATAATAATAATACAATGATGATAATAGTACTACTACTACTACACCAGCTGTCTGTTGTACTACTGCTTGCCTCCACCTTGGGTTCAGTTCCCATTTCCCTCCGTTCCCCACTTTTGCTCTCCCCCTCTACTGCGTTCCTCTGTGGGCTCTTGGGCATAGTTTCCTGTCGTGGTTTAACCCGGCCGGCAGCTAAACACCACACAGCCGTTCGCTCACCCTCCCCCTCCCTCTCTGGGGTGGGGGAGAGAAATGGAAAGTGAAGCCCGTGAGTTGAGATAAAGACAGTTTAATAAGACAGGAAAATAATAATAACAATAACAATAATAATAATACAATGGTGATAATAGTACTACTACTAATAATATGTACAAACAAGTGATGCACAATGCAATTGCTCACCACCCGCTGACCGATGCCCAGCCTGTCCCCAAGCAGTCCGGCCTCCCCACCCCGGCTAGCCACCCCTATATATTGTTTAGCATGACGTCAGATGGTATGGAATACCCCTTTGGCTAGTTTGGGTCACCTGTCCTGGGTCTGTCCCCTCCCAGCTCTTCCTGCACCCCCAGCCTGCCTGTTGGCAGGACAGAGCAAAAGGCTGAGATGTCCTTGGCTTGGTATAAGCACTGCTCTGCAACAATTAAAACATCGGGGTGTTATCAGCACTCTTCTCATCCTAAGCCAAAACGTAGCATTCTACCTGCTAGTAGGAAGAAAATTAACTCTGTTCTAACTGAAACCAGGACAGAGGTGAAAAGTTTGAATTTGTTACTAGATACAGAGTGATTTTTGCTTACTTTTGTCAGGTGTCCTGAGACATGAGAAAGTATTACAAAGAGTCCTTTCCTTGCAGAAGTTGTACTTATCCTGTGATCTGTATTTCTTTCCCCATCTCTCTAATGTTGCTCTTAACATTCTATTATCACTATTATCAAAGGGCTTCAAAAGAGACCAGCAGAGCTCAGCTCCTGTATTCCCTTGAATTTTAGTGAAAGGATTACATTTGGGTTTTTAGGAATTGCCAGAGAAGGTTTAAGGCAGAAAAAAAATCACAGGATTTTTTTTTCAGCCTTCTAAGTTTTTTTTTCTGTTCCCATGGAGTGACATTTTCAGACATGCTCGGCATTGCTACTACAGAAGGAAGCAGCAGAGCTCCCGTGTCGCCTGGCTGTGGGAGCAGGACACTACTGAATATCCTGCTCTTTTCTTCCTCTTCCCAAACCTAACCCTTGGGCAAGATTATCTAACAGATACTTCTTAATTTGCATCAACACCCTTCACCACAGCAATGACTGGGTATAAAGCTCCTAGTTACACCCTCCACTATTCCCAGCACCACACACGAACTCTTTCTCTTTTCCTCTCCTGTATTGTTTCACCCCAGCTCCCCTGGTCCCAGGCCATGTACCCATTTGGAAAGAAAAACAGAGCAAAGAGCTGGCTAAAACCCATGCTGTAAGAAAAGGAGAAAGGAAGGGGCTTGAACAGGGGCCCCTAAGTGATGCTGATGTCACCAGGATGCTCTTGTGGTTCAGTTCTGACTGTTCTCCTTTTCTTTGTCTTCTCTTCCCACTGATCCCTTTCTCAGATAACCCCAGTGTTAAACTAGGCTGAATGGGACCAAGACATCAGGGAATAATGTAAGATTTACAGCTATCGTGGTGTTCATCCTACTTACATGCTGCATCTCAGCCCTTCCTCGTGCCTACTCCAGGCTTTCAAAGTGCGTGCTGTAAGATGCTCTGCAAATCTTTATTGCACCTTGCTCAAAAGGACATTTCAGTGCCTTTAGGCAGCTGTGTAATAAGAAAAGCATTAGTAAAAATTATGTTCTTACTTTTTTCTTGTGGGTTGCTTTGCAGATTATGTACTGAAAATCATTCACGGACAACGGCAAAACCTTTGCAGTTCACCAGGGCTTTCCCAGTCCTCAACACCGGACATCCTTCTGGGACATATCTAGAGCTGGAGTGAGCTGAAGTGTGCCCACTCTATGGAAATATCTGTGGCCTGATGTAATACTAATTTTGAGATGTTCCAGATGCCCCTTAATGGTTAGAGCACCCTTAATGTTCTGCAGCTGCTCTGTTTCGGAATAGCTCTTGTTGCTGAATTCCTTCATGAATAAAAGCAAGGGCACTTGTCTGATGCACAGGGAGATACCAAATATTGCAAGTGAAAGCATGAAAAGGAAGAGACTGTGAATCATGGTCCATTTTTACTTACTGTTTCAGTGTGTTTTTTTGTTTCCTATGTGTCCAGTTGCTGTCTTTTTAAAGCTATCGATGCTCGCATTCATTCAGTGCTCGGAATTAAATAACCACAGCAACCCTCCCCACCAAAGCTCTCCGCAGCATTGTGTTCCCACTTGGAGATGCGTGGGCTGTGGGTACACAGACTTTGTGTCCGTTTGCTATCATTTCCACTTCCCATGTTTGACTTTCTTCAGAGAAAGCATGGTGCCAGGATTTCTGCTGGCTGAATGAAGCAAGGATGAAGTTCTGGCCTGATGGAAGTCTATGGCAAAGCTCCCAGAGCCGAGCAGGAGTGTGGGATGTGATTTGGAGTATGGGGAGGATGTGCACAAAGTGATCGCATAGAGCAATGTAATTGCAGCCATTTAGTGGATGCTAAAGTTAGAGATCAACAGGCTAGCAGCTATAAATAGCAGAGATTTCTGCTGATTCCTATTTCTGTTATTTTAACCGCTATTGGAAATCAATACCATTCTTGTCTTTCGGGATAGGTAAAAGCCCACCGCCTGCTCTCCCGGCGCACAACTCGGACATTTTGTTATCTTGGAATAAATATGATCTTCCTAACTGAGCTTTTGTGTTGGCGTGCTTAATATTTTCCCCATGTCCGTGCAAAACCTTTTAACATGTTAATAGATTTGTTTGCTTGTCAAGGAAAATTTTTCCCCCTGCAATGACAGCTTCAAACTCGCACTGCAAAAGGGCAGGGAGGCAGGAGCTCTGTGGCCAGGTGCAATACATGGCTCCCGACAGCCAGGGCTCCAGGCTCGAGTCAGGTGCCGTGTCACTCTGATCCGTGGTGCTGGTTTAATCATGTTAATGCACTGTCTAATTATGGTAAACGCTGCATATTATTCAAATTAAAAATGTATATTGTCATTCACATAGGCTGCAGATGTTTTGATGCATTAGTGTTTTCTAAGCTGAATGCCCTCTGGTAGGCACCCCAGGGGCTGTGTATCACTCTGTTAGCTAAAATGGGAGGTGGGTGATCACAGGCAGTAGCTGTCTGACTTGGGAAGTGTTTAACTCGGCATGCTGGTGGGAGACAATTCCCGCTTTCCCCAAAATTGTCCTTGCCTGGGGGCACCTCCAGAGGTGGATGCCTAGCCCTTAGGTGGGCTTCCCCAGAAGCAAGGGGCTGCTGCTGTAGCTGAAAGCAACCCAGCCCCTCTTATAGTGCTGGCAGACGTGCAATTATATATCAAGGATGTCTAATTAGACACAGAAGTTTCAGAGATGGGCCCAAGCTGGAAAGCATTTCCCTAAATCGAGATCTGCATTTCCTCTTTGTGGGGGATTGCTGGGATTGTATCCTGATATGCTGGATCAAATGACAGCATCAATAAACTAACTTGTGATTTTGTGATCTTGTCAATGATAAGAAAGGAAATGAATGCGATATATAATAATCATAGTAATACTGTCACATTGCCTCTCTGTGCTATCAGATATATAGGGTGTCTTCTCTTGTAGGAGTAGGATCATGTTCAAACAATTCCATATGACTATATACAGCTTGGATATTTCAGCACATGCAACATTTCTGTACCGTATCTGTGGGTTACAGAGGAAGCTACTGGGTGGTGTGAAATCATAATAGTACTTTACAGAGTTTAACAAGTGGACAGTCCAGGAAAGGCCAAACAGCAGACAGCATATCAGTAAACAGCTGGATTTTACTGGCAGATGGGGTTTTGTGTGTTTGGAAATGGGTGCCTTGCATGCACTTGGCTCCACAGTTATGTAATTGGGCCCATAAAATTCTATCTTTTTCATTTTATTGGGCTTTATAGTTTCCTTTGAGGAGGCTTCTTTTTTTTTCTTTTTTTTTCTCTTTTTTTCCCTCTGGGATGGAAGAGTAGATGTTATACTTATATATTTAGTGCGCTCTATTATCCCTTTGATTGCCTCCCCATGCTTCATTCACTATGGTTCAAGCTGGAAAATTACAGGGCAAAGGACTTCAGTGTCTTGAGATTTAATTCTTTTAGGGAACAGAAAGAGTTCCTTGAGACAAATTATACTACATTTCAACTGTCCCAGGTCATTTGTTTGTTTTTCCCTGTTTGATTTGTTTCAGCTTCTGGGAATGGTTCCCAGTCACCATTCTCTCATAGAGCTGGGCTAGGCAGGAGGAGCTGGAGAAAGGATTTCCAGACATCCTAATGAATTCTGAATTTTAGCTCAGCAATTATCCTCTTCTGGTTTTGAAATGGTTTGGAACTGAGTATTTTGTATAGGTGAAAAGGAGGAAATAGTTGGTCTCTGGGGAAATGCAGATCATAAGCATACATAGGTGGTGATACATAAAATGTCTGTAGGTGCTGGTTTGTGTACAAAGAGCTTCAGGAAGGAAGAAGAAAGCTCTCTGGTTTTACATGATCATTTGTCATAGATAATCAAGGTCAGAGCAGATAGCTCACAAGTAGCCTGTTGGCTGCTGTGTTTATATCCTGCTTGAATTTTAAAGATACTGGATGCATTGATAAATCAATTATTTGGTCATACTTTACAAATGTTTCAATGCCTAGATCACTCACTGATAGCAGTTCTGCTAATCTGGCTGAATCCGTGCTGGATGCTTTGAAGTAATTATATCAAGTATTCTTACATTAGGATGTCTTAAGAAGTGATGTGGAAAAAGGGCTCAGAAGAGAGGAGAAGAAACTTAGGATTAAGTGGCACAAGTGGTATACCGGGTAATGCTGTGATCTGAGACAAGAAGAAGACAAAAGCTGCTGCCCAAGCAAATAAATGAAGCTCATGCTTAAGACAGACTTTGTGTAGAACAGAGAGAATCAAGTTGCTGGAGTTGTACCTTGAGTGCTTCTTGAGATGTGTGAAATACAGCACCGCAGAGGTTATATCATAAAGGAAGGGCATCAGATCATCTGCTCCAGGCTGGGCTGTATGAGGCTGCTCCCTTTGCTGCAGTTCCCTGGGAAGGGAAAGCAATCCTGCTTGCTGTTTCATGCACCTTGCTGGAGCCCTGCTCCCCTGCATTGCATCCAGATCCCCAGCACTTTGGAAACAGCATGACTTCAGAGATATTTTTAGCCCCCTAGCTGGAAAAGGGCAGCATAAGCGCACGGGTGCTCTCCCTGATATCCTGGCAAAAGCTCTGCATGCGAAGTGCTTTGTGCTCACTGGAGGAGAAGTTCCCGCTGCTGCCATTGGAAGGGGGCTCTCACTGACCCCCCTTGCACCTCAAAATAACCTTTTATATTTGGGAAACAGGACTGCGGGATCATGGGAGCCCTTTTGCTCCCCTTCTTGACAAATAGTGACTAACCAGCCACCAAAGAGAGCCAGGGGGGCACTGGCAGGACATCCCTCTCCATCACCATGACGTTTGGCCACTTCTGTGTCCCTCAGCCCCTTCCCAGCCCTCCTTTTCCTCCATCCTGCACCCACGGTCAGTTCATGCTGTGTGGTTGGGGTTCTCCAGAGCTGTGCTCAGCTTTCTTCTGCCTAGGGACCTCTGGCCATTATGAGGGCAGACAAGAAGCAGTGCCCATGCCGTGGGGCAGTGGGGAGCAGCTCTTTGTTCTCCAAAGACCCGGCCAAGGAGGCCAGGCTGTAAATTTCACCCATCTCCTTATAGCAAGGGTCTGGACACTCAGTCACACTTTAGTGCCTGGTGGAGTGCTGAGGTCCTGTTTGATAATGTAATACTTATTGCAATAGATTTGGCTAAGAGGTATTCATTACTGTGTAAACAGGACTTGCAGGAGGCAGGTCCCCCCCTTACCCCCACCTCTGTCTCGAGGTATCAGGTGGCTTAAGTCACCTGGGGACCAGGAGACTGAGGACACCAGCAATGCAGGAGGCACCTGGACACCAGCACAGACCCCAAAATGCCAAGTGCTTTCAGTTGCCACCAAGTTTTTGAGAAGTAGGGGTGTAGGCACCGCACCTGCAAGGACAACCGTTGTGTTGCAAAAATGCCTTTGGGGGAAGAAAAAGGGAGAAGTAGGACCAAACAGGAGGTGGGAAATGGGGCAGCCACCCATGGCAGCTATGCCCGGCTTCTTGCACCAGGCTGTTCAGGGTTGTGTCCTGCTCTGGAAGGAAGCAAACCCCTTAAAATGGAGACACTGATGGGTGTGGATGGTATGACGGGTATGCACAATACCCGGGCCTGTGGGCATGAAAACTAGGGGGGAAAATATTCCTGTAAAGATGAACCTGAAATGCCATTCAAACAGGAGGAACAGGGAGTTCAGGTAAATCCACATGTCCTGCTTTGGCCTTGACCCAAAGCCAAATGTTATATCCAAACCCTTCACTCTTATGGTATGGTGGTGGATAAAAAACAGAAATGCGACATTTATGGCCATAAAAACTGTTTGGTAGCACCCAATGGTGCTTGAGGAGCAGAAGGACAGCAGCCCTGGAGACAGGCAGTAGGTGGGGATGTCAGTACCACCTTGCTCTGGTTGGGTTTCCGCAGCACCCACTGGTCCCTCAGAAAGAAAGAAAGAAAGAAAGAAAGAAAAAAAAAAGCAGGAAATGAATCACTTGCAATCACTTGCATAGATAGTTGAAAAAGAAAAAGAAAAAAAGAAAAAGAAAAAGAAAAAGAAAAAGAAAAAGAAAAAGAAAAAGAAAAAGAAAAAGAAAAAGAAAAAGAAAAAGAAAAAAAGAAATTCACTGCAGAGAATTAATGGGGAGAAAAGAAGTGATCAAAGAGCAGCAAGACATATATGGGATATATGGGGAGAGGACAAACAAGTCTGGCAAAGCCAATTTGGACAGAGAGTGGGGTGATGGAGTGGAAGGAATGCACGTTACCTCCCAGTGCATCTCTGCCTCCATCTCTGATGGGGCAGACAGGACCTGCTGCAGCTGTGGGTTCCCTGTGAGTGGTGAGGGGACTCTGCAGAGCAAGAGATGGAGGGGGACAGGCACCCAGTTTTCCTCCCATCTGGAAGGGACACCACATCCAAGGCTTTGCTGTGCGTGCATGGGCAGTCCGTACTGAGAGCAACGTCTCTTGGTGCAGAAAAAGCATCGGCACAAGAACCCCTCCAGACAATTCCTCGGTCTCTGGGAATAATATATGGTGTTTATACAACCTCTTGGAGGCCTGTTCCTGGGTAGACAGTGAAAGCAATACCTCAGGACCACTGGGTTACAGGAGGTTGTAAAATTGCTCCTCCCCATGTACATATATTTTTGACAATGCTTTGCTTTCACTGAGGAGTGTTTCCTCTTTTTTTTTTTTTTTTTAATTGCTGCTGCAATCAGTCTGTCTTTTTTTCCCCCTCCCCATCCTCCCCTTTTCACTTTGACCTACTAAACTGTAAATCTTATTTCGAGCTGACGGGGACGCATTAAAGGACTGGCTGGGACTCCAATTTAAGGGAATTGATGATCTTTGGGGCTTCCTCTCTTGTGGGTCAGGTGATAATGTTACCTTTCAGGTTAAATTCATATGTTACATGGAGAAAACCAGGAGATTTCACTGAACTCGGGGCCAGTGGGACACAGACCAACTTTGGTCATAAACAGTCATTTAGAAGCTGGTTTGGAAGAAGACGATGCAGGGATGCATAATCTTTCATCTGTTTCTTTTTATCACATTTTTTCTTCTAGCTTTCTGTGCTGTCCTTCAGGCAGACATTTTCTGTTTGCCTTCTGAGAACTTTTAGATGAAAATCAGGGTCCTAAAATAGATGTAGATATAGATATATATAGGTATTGATAGATACAGAAATTATAGATATAGATACAGATATAAATAAAGATATAGCTGTGGATATTCATATTCATTTTAGTGTATCTCATACCATACATGAAACCAGAAGCCAAAGGCATGAAGTTCAAGAGGCTTGGAGTCTCATATCTTGGCACAGCAGAGCAAGGCCTACAGATGATGCCATGCTACTAATTATTAAGATTTTCTGCCTTCCATGTTTGTTATAGTTCCCTTTCTGCCTCATCGTGCTCTTGTCATGTTAACCCACCTTCCAACACACTACTATCTTGACTTTCCTTTGCTTCATAGCTCTGCTGCCACATATCAATGACCAATTATGTTTTGTTCAAAAGTAAGTATCTCAAGCAACTCAATAAATGGGAAGAAATGCCTATACCTCCCACTGCCTCCTCTTTTTTCTGTTTTGCATTCTCTGTGGAATCATAAACAAATCATTGGTAATGGCCATTTATTACTCCCTGCACCCATGACAAATGAGACTGATATTATGGCTCCTTAGCCACTAGTGTTTGCAAAATGGTTTAAAACCTACTGGGTCCATTCACAGCAAAACTCAAAGTCATTTTTATGGGCATAGATTTTGATAAATACATCCTTACATCCTGTTCCCCCCTCCCCCCTTTTTTTTTCCTGGGGGTGATTCCAATGATTCCAACAAGTTAAAAAATCAGAAATTTTGGCTCCTAAATACAAAGAAAGATTGTACGTATGACTGGAGCACAAGGAGAGGAAGGAGAACTGACCCCAGGGTGTTTACAGTCACTTCTCCACCTTCATTCACCAGTGGCTCAAAGAAGCCCTTACACATATACACCATTGACAGAGTGTAGTACCCAGGTTTACTCTTGGGATACCGAAATAAGAAAGCTGCATCCTCAAAGAACAGCACTTAAATTAATCACAGGGGTGATGCCCCTCACCTTTGGCACAACTGGAGGCTAATGAAGCCCTATACATTTTTGAAACCCTGCCAGCTGTCCCCACAGAGCATTCCCCAGCATCGTGGCTGCACGCTCGGGGCAGCTCCTCCTGCCCTGTGTATGTGGAGCAGAGCAATGTCAGTGGGATTTGGGTGACCGTGACAGTCCTAATGGGATGGGGTGTGTTGTGCAGGAGAGATGGCATCAGTCTGGGGCCAGAGGGCTGATCTCAAGTTGTACTTTGGGTGAATTTGCATCTGAACCTAAGTCAAGAATGAGGACTGATCTGCATGCTTGGTTAAAAAGCAGACACCTCTCCCAGCCCTGTGCACAAGGCTCAGGCCATGTCTCTGTCATCCAAGAAAACACTGAATTGGCTGGGTTTTATTGCAGTGGTAGCCAGGCTCAGTCCCTGAAACAGTGCCTGTCTGCAGGAGAACAAGAGAACTTTGACAGATACCACAGATCGAGGATGCATCTCTCCCAGCACAACATGTGGAGTCGCCATTCAGCAGTCACCCACTCAGGGATGAATTCCGCTCCTCGGCATGCTCTTACCTCGTGTTTTGTGGTATGAAACCAACAAGTGCCATATAACAAATGAAGAGGGGAAAAAAGAGCAAGTGATTGTCAGTTGATGCCATGCTGCATTTTGAGACAGGACATGAGCAGTTCTGCATCTTGGATATTTTCAGGAACTTAAAGATAATGTCCTCACCAAGGCTATCCTCAGGCTCCTGTGATCTTTGGGGAACTCAGAAATCAGGGGCCTACTGTTTTATCTCAAAACAATTGAGTTTGCTAGTTGTTACATGGTCGGGCTTCAGGTACCAATGAATTACTTGTGAAGGTCACGTTGGATTTGTGGGACAACATTAGCACTTACCTCCAAGGGAAGCAAGCCTTCTGTCAGGAAATTTATTTGAAAAATGGTTTATTATTTTCATGGGATGTGTCATTTGGTGATGCCAGGTGTGTGCCAGGCTGGTGTCCTGGGTATTAGTGTTGGATATTTCACCTCTGGTAATTATCAGCTTTGCATTAGGAGACCTTGAGTATGGACACATTTGACAAGGAAATACATCTGAAATCTCCCAGTAGCACTTGATAGTTGTTTCAAATAAATAAATGAGGACTTATCTCCCCCGGACCCTGATGAGGTAGTCAGCAGCTTGCAGCAGATAGATTGCTACTTACCCAGTAACGTCAAGTGTCCTCCAGGCCCAGGAGAGGGAGATCACTTACTGCAGGGTCCCTGAGAGTTTAAAGAGCTAAGAAGGAATAAATATTCAACACAGAGTTCCAAGGTAGTATTGACGCGATGGTCTTTTGCCTCGATTTAAAAATAAATAAATAAATAAATAAAATCCTTTTGCAAATGATTCTGTTTTGTTTTCATCTTATTAAGTTTTAAATGTAACTTCTTTTAAATGCCAGCGACTTGTTTATGTTACTTTGAGTTATCATGTCATGGAAACCTCCCTTTCATTTTCAGGCAGAGCCTCAAAACTCAGTATCTTGATTAATAAAATATAAAGAGTTTATGCTATCTGTTTTTCCTGGCTTGAAAGAGCAATTTTCTGTTCCTGAGAAGACAGGTAGCATTGCTGAGAGGAGGAGATTTTTTTTTCCTCCCTGTGCTAGGGGCTGGCCTAGGGGATAAGATACATGGACCAAAATCTCAGCCCTGCCAGAGACTTTCTGAGTGGTGTTGGCTGGATTCAAATGGTATGGCCTTACGTATCCCCAGGTCATGTCACATCTGAGACAGTCACTCCAGGTCTTTCCTAGACAGCTCTCTGGAGATGGTGCTTTGGTGGCTATAGATGGAGCCTGGGACCAGCAGACATTTGGATGTCTAAGTTTGATAACATTAATCCTTGTCTTCAAAAGTTGGTTCTTCTCCAAACTCCTCTTAAATGGGGGTAACAGCCCTTCCTTTTCACCCAGTCTTCTCTAACTTCCTCGGGGCTTCTCCATCTCAGCATATTGTTTGGTTTGGACCTGTTCTAATCAAAGGCTTTTGCTAGCCAATCCCTTTCCCGCTCCCTTCAACCCTTTGCAGACTCCCCTGCCCTTCTCTCCCCTTCCCTTTTATTTATTTAAGTTGTGAAAAGAACCAAAGGGGGTCCCCAGCATCCCACCGTCTAGGAGAGCTGCTTTCCCTACGGGGCAGCAGATGCTGTTTAACACTTAGAGTGTTAAAAGAGAAGAGGGAGCAAGAAAAAGAGGGAGAGCGAAGGCGGGGAGTGGAGGGGGGACAGAGAGCCTGAGCTGAATTGGAGGAATTTCCTCCCCCCTGTTGCCGAAGGGAGGTTTTTTGGACATCTGCCCAGACACATGCTGAGTTAAAGAAGCGGGATAAATTCTGGAAGAATGAATGGGGCAAGAGGAGGGGTCGGGATGATGGAGGGGAGTGTGGGCTATGGGGGGCCATCGCGGCCAGGCAGACAAAGAAGGTCTGTGGGGGGAGACCAGAACGGCACCGTGTGTGTGTGTGTTTGTCTTTTTGCTTCTTTCTCCTGCCATACATTTCAACCACTGGCTCCTTATCGCATAGCAGCGAGACCTCTTCGTTGGGCTGCGCCAGGCAGCTTGTCATCTCCTGAATCTTCCTCTGTATTGCCTCGAAGAGGCAGGTACCCGAGCGGATGTAAGTTGTAACCAGGCGGGGTGCATCAGGGCTGGTAAACACGTTTTGAACAGCGAGGGCGAGACAATTATTTGAGCAAAACTCATCGTGGGCTCTCTCCATCTCATGTCTCCAGGCAAGGTTGCGTGACTTTCTGAAAGATTCAGTGAGACAGGCAATTTCTGAGCACGATTCAGAGTGTATATGGGCAAAATTGTGTGGTCAGCTTGAATAACCCAGACAAAAGGTCAGATAAACTGCTCTGTCTGCAACAGACCTGGGATGTACAGGTCGCTCTCTGGATGGCTTGTTCCTGCAGCTTCTCAGCCCCCATGGTTTCAGGATGTCAGTCTCTCACCTCTTTCAGTTAGGCTTCTCATCCAATTGATCCCTAGCCCTGCTGGAATACAGATGTGGGCTAGGACTCATTCAGATTACGAGGCCACCAGCAAAACTGGGCCAGCAGCAAGCCTTGTTCAAAAGAGAGAAGCAGCAGCTGGACAGAAGAGAAAAGCAAAAGAGAGAAGCAGCAGTAGCAGTAACCCCTTCCTCGTGCTCCCTTCAGCCAAAGAAGTTTGTTTCATCGTCTCAGTCTCTGCTGGCCTTAAGAGCCATGCATATGTGAATTACTCTGAATTTGCTAAAAGGCCTGCATAGCATCTTATGCACCTTAGGTAAATCACCACAAGGTGCCTCTGTGAATGTCTTTCCCAAACCCAGTGGCTCTGGTTATGAGTTCAGCTTCTTGAAGCTTACCTGAAAGTGAATCACACCTGAAGCAGGTTCTTGCAGCCTTTCTATGGATGAACTTTCCTCCTTTCACGTAATAGCAAGGACAGCCATTTATGCCAGTACAATACACAGATTTCTTAAATGATACGTCTTTGGTAAATGTGCTGACTGATTAACTCACTGAAAGTCCACATTATCTGGAGGCTGATTCTGGCTAGATCCAAAACTGAAGTTTGATCAGCTGTGATGGCTCCACTCAGTGTTTAATCACCTCACTCTTCATCACATTGTCTTTTGGTCCAAAAAATGCCTCAGTTGTCTACTACCAAAGCTTCCCTGCAAGTTTCAAGTTGTGTTTTTTAAAGGCAGTGGCTACTACAAGCCTGCTTAAAGGTAGAAATTTTCTCCTGAGATTTTAGTGAGAAGAAGACCCAAAAGTATGTTTGGTCCATTTGTTGTAATCATTATCATCGTCACTCACTTACAGTAACTAAAAATATTTTTTGTTGCTACAAAGCATAGTTAAATCAGTCTACTGGAAATGGAGGGTATCCTTCCTTCCACTTCAAGAAACAAATAAACAGAGGTATACCCAGAGCAGTTTAAAATATAACATTTTGATTGCATAGAACAAACACTGGTTTAATTCTTTCCTGAGTAAGTTGCTCTAACCCCTAAACTAAGCTGGAAGGAGCTAATCTTGAAAAGGAAAGGTGAGCAAAGTGGGTTCAAGTCTGTAACAATCATTATTATTATTTTGCATTGGGATGCAGTGGCTTAAAAAGAACTAGTGGAAGACAATAGTTATGTTTTGACTGCATCTAGCCTCTGCTGAGGCTTGCACAGGTGTACTGATTCAGTTGTTTCATTCATCTTCAGCATAACAACCCTTGCTTGGTAACAAAAGATTCAATTAGGCGTTCAAATCAGTTCATGTTTTGCACCACTGAAATGCAGTTGAGCTTCAAAATAAAAAGTCAAAACTTTAAAAACAAATTGCCAGTTATGGTGCTATTGGGAATCTTTATCAAGAGAAGCACATTGGATGTGCAGATCCAGATAAGCCAGATATTGGCCAGATGTTGGTGGGTAATATTTAAGAAGGCCAAAAGTATGGCTTTTAAGTGTTGTAAACTGGAATAGCTGTAGGAAATACTGCTTCTGTTCCCAGCAAACTGGGACAGTTATGGCCAATTGAGTCCAAGGGCTGGACTAGAAAACCTGGGAGACCTGTGAGTCAAAGGAACAGATAAAAGACTTAAGAGGATGAAGGCTTGGGCTCTGAAAAGTTCCAACTCAAACTGTTCCTCCAAGGCAAATCTGTCCTCCATTTCTCCTAGCCATCATCACAAGGGAGCTTTTAGGACCGTTAGCTTCACTTCCATAGAAGTTATGAAAATTGTTCCATCAGGTTTTGCCAGTTTTATTATTTTTGTGGGTAAAATTGTGATTCTGTGACTATGAAAATCAGGTTGGTGGGGGACAATTTGTATTAGAACACAGGGATATGCACATCAGGGTTATTAACAGAGCATCCCTCCTTGGTGCTGTGTTAAAGGGAGACTCAGACTCTGGTTCCCCCTGCTACCTCACTCCCAATGAACAAGATTTTAAAATTTGGGTTTGCTTCTATTTTGAATGGACATGAGAAAAGACGTGCTCACTTGATATTGGAGCTATTGAAGTGGGAAGTTGGTAAGCACCTTGCCGTGGCTTGCCCAGCTGTGCTGTACCACCTGCTATGGATCTGGAAGAGGATTTCAGCCTCCAGGCTTTCTGGCCATGTCCCTTTTGTACAGCTCTAGCTTTATATTTTTCTCAATATTATAAATAAATATAAGTGGGAAGAATGAGGAGAGCATTCGGAAAAGGCACCTTATCTTTAAAAATTCACTTATTTTAGCCATTTGATGTCAAACTTTTAAAGCACACAGTAGTGTTTTTCACAGGTACTGCTTGGAGGGCTGGTCTATATAGACCAGCACACATTTTGTGCTAGGGCAGCACTCCCCGCTTTTATCAACATAGTATAACTACAGTAAGTCATGTAATATCTGGCTTGTGCACAGTTCTGCTAATTAGGATGCCTGTAAAGATATTTTTCCCATTCTCACATAACTGCACTCTAGAAGCCTGTTTACCCTGATGTAATTCTATCCATGTAGTAAGAGCGGTGCAGTTTCTGCGTGGTGACTAATTCTAATCTACATAAGTTTAAGACAAAGACAACTGGTTAGTGTCTCGAGGCCATGTTAGCTTTCCCAGTGTGTTGTTTGTATGGTGCCAGGGTGGTCAGTGAGTCAAGCCACTAAGTACATTGTTGTGTGTGTGGAAGGGAATAGAGACCCAGATTGCATATGTCTAAGGTTTATGAATTCATCTACAGCTCTATGCAATGCCTATGTGGGAATGAGTGGCCCCTAGCACTGAAATTTGGTCACCCCATCAGAGCATTGACCAAACGTACTTCCTCTGTTAGAGGTGGAGGATACCGGTCCTCGAACAGAGGTGAGTGTTTCCAAACCAGAATGGAGCTATAATTATAAAGGAGGGCATATGATCAACTTTCGTTCCACATATTCAGATGGGATGATTTTGTTTCGCAAAGTTGGTATCCAGCTCTATCTAAATAAATATGTTGGCCCCTTCCCAGAAGGGATAAAATTTTATACGCATCACTGCTAGCTCTTTTCCTGATGATGGCTGGCTCAAGAGCTGAGCCCTGACGCCATGTTTACTAGCTACTACTAATACTTAGCTTAGGTATTGAGCGTAAAGAGTGGGCCAGCTTCTTTAAGCAGCCAGGAGGCTGACCTGCCTGCATAGAGACTGGGGCTGACAGTGTCCTTTGTCAAGCTTTGATTACAACAGTGCTGGCAAAGCCACCATTGTGTTTGGCGCTTGTTGGTTTCTGGTTTGCTCAGCTGTGCTGCACACTGAAATGAAAAACATCTGGTTGACTCACACACTGTTTAGACTGGTTACACAAAAGCATGATGTTATGCAACCCAGACCTGCTATCCCATTTCTTCCTCTTCTGAAGCATTTCATATTTTGCTTTTAATCACATCGGACAGACGGCTGGACGTCTTCCAGGTGCTATTGCTCAGATGGTGAGCCTTGTGCTTGACCTGTCAGCACAGGTCAGCCTGCCACCACCTCATTGTGTTGCAAGAACGCCTTGTGTCTTTTTTTCCTTCTGTACCCATGAAGCTGAGCAGCGCTAACTCGTGCCAGGAGACCAGCTGTGGAAGATGGTGAAGTTCCTTTCTGAAACACAGTGAACTAGTTCAGGCAGTGTGTTTAGCTCACACACTTCTTGGTCTTTTCCCATTTGACTTCAGGCTTCCCAGCAGGCGGGACATAGCTGATAACCCCTGTCCCCCAGCTTCAGAGCAGCCTGTCTTTCCCCCAACGCCTGTGTGAGATGATCCACCTGGGGGAAACATCACGGCAGAAGGAGTTCAGCACAGGATTTCTGGCTGCTTTACTCCTATCGTCCTCTGTGGTGTGCTTTTGGTAAATCGCACAAGTGTGCATCTTCGTTGGGCTGTCTTTTCAGCTCTGAAGTGAGCAGGTTTTTCTGAGCAGGGTGATTGTGAACAGCTCAACAGTGGAAAATGCCAGCGCTGGCCACTTGCTTCCCACCAAGCTCATGTATGCTGAAAATCAAGTTTAGTAGCTCAAGCTCTCTAAGTTCAGCTTTTAATTAAAATGCATAATTTAATGTTAGAGACCTCATTCTCCAAGAAGGGTACCATTATAAATGCCCACATCCAACCTGGATTGCTGAAATTGGCATATTGCCTCTATTACATTAAAGATAGCAAAACCAAACTGACTTATTATTGTAATGGTTTGCCAAGCAGACACTGTCTTCATCCCAGATATAAAAAAAATAATGAAACAATGCTCATTGGATTTGACTTATTTTGTATGTAAACTGATGCAACAGCATAGCGTGACTGTAGGAAGGGCTGTTGAATGCAAGCCTACACGCTCATGTCAAATCGTGCAAGGCTGTCGCAGGGAGCCAACTGGGAACTATGCACAATGGACTGGCCTAAACTCCTCCTCCGGATGCTCCTACAAATTATTGCCACTGCCTACATGGATTATGTGGTATCTGATCAGTATTCCTCCTCTTTTACGTATTCGTGTGTGTTTCTGTGTTTGTGTCTGTGCATGTGCATGTATGAAGAGCACTTAATATATAAAAGAGAGGTTAATGAAGAAAACTAATTAGTGCTCGTTATCTCAGGAGTTCATGCTGATTTTCTCTACTGTCCAGTTCATGCCCTCTTTATAAGGATCTCCTTTTATCCTGTGGTAGACTTTGCTACAATCCTGAGCTTCACCAGCTGAGATGGAGGAATGGCTCCTCTAATTTGCTTAAAGTGGTCCAGTCTTTGGAATCTGGATTGCTCTGGTTCATATCTTAATAACTTTCATGCCTTCACATGGATCATTTAAAATGTACCCCTGGATCTTCCTCCCATGGCTAGCAACTTCCATGATGTGCTTGGACAGACAGGGAAAACCTCCCAACCCAAGCCTCAAGGACTTCTTTGGTCCAGGAGAGGAGCCTGGGGTTAGCTCTGAGGTGCATGCACATACATAGGCACACACTGCTTGATTCACTATTTCTCGTGTCTCCCTTTCACCTATTAGTGTCCTCTGAAGTATCAGGTTACCTTGCCAGTGGAAATATATGAGCAAGCTCTGTGATACACTGTAACTGTAATAGCAGATCATATAATTTTCCCCCGAAGGCTTGTTGCAGACTATGTCAAGTCATTTGTATTTATGACAGCTTGGGGGTGATTTAGTGCAACCCCACTTTAATAAAAGCCATTTAGAGCTCATAAATATGGGTGACACACTGCCTTCTTGGCTCAGATTTTAAATGGAGAGCTGCATTTGCAATACCATTGAGCTTTTGTTGTTTGGGGGCAAGAAAGGTAAGAAGTAGAAGCAAACAGGAAATGGAAGGAGGGTGGGAAATGCCAAAGGGTGATGAAGAAATGAAGGATGTTGCCATGTTTGGAGCCTCTCCAGCCTGAAATGTGCCCTCTTCTCTGCATCTCACGGTCATCTCCTTGGAGCAACCTCCGCTGGCAGGAGAGGGCTCTGTGCAGAGAAACCTCCCTGAGGCCATGAGAAGACACATGGCAGTGGAAAGGTCTATTTGCTCTACAAGGCATTTATCTCCTCTTTTCAAAATGTGATTAAATCATACCCACATCGCAATACGTTATCAATATTGCTAGCTTGGGAAACTTCCCCAGCAACCCCAGCACCCCAGTTCCTTCCTGTGAGGGGCAATATTTTTTGGAGATGTCTTCACGGCCTTTCTCATTGATACTGGGGGAGAGGGCAACAGCTTGACAGTGACTCCAGCCAGCCTCCAGCTAAGAGCAGCACAGCATCATCCTTAAACTCTTGACCACAGTCTCCCAGCTCTGCTGTGCAGTCCTCAGACAATGTACACGCTTTCCACTTGCATCAGTTTTTTGCCAGAATTCATTTATTTTGCTTTTTGCCCAGCTGGCTAGAAAGGAAGCGGGCTCCCCATGTCGGGGGAACAGGAATTTAGCGCTCGGTTTTCACAGTAATAATAATACAAAAGACTTCCATATGCTAGCAAGTTTTCTTTCAGCTTGGGTCTTACAGTTGCATGCTGTTTTTTTACTTAATTTCAAGGAGACATTTCACGAGTATATTTATATTCTGTAACTAGTTTTCTAAGGAGGTAGACAATTTACAGTCAGCAATAAAAGATACTTAAGCCCAGCATAGAGCTGTCAGATTTTATGTGCTAGGCTTAAATTGATTATTGATGGAAGCAAGTAGGAAGGTTGTTCTTGGAAAATTATATTTTTTTCATAATTTGTAATGCCCAAAGGAACCTGAGCATCGCAGCCCACTGAATTTCACAGGGAGATGAATGTCTTTGTTTTAACCATGAGAATTCCAAAGAAGTGTTGTTCGTGTTTGTAGTCACTGGGAGAGTCAGAACGTGAGCCCAGGTGGGTGTCTGACCATCAATCCACTTCCTTCTCTTAAGCAACCAGTGTTGATCCATATGAATGGCTGGGAACTGTACTGGGGAATGTATCTAACATGTTCAAGTCTTTAATGGCATAATTATTGATTGCAGGGAGATGAGGACTGGGATACTTAGTTTTGTGTTGGCAGCTATTCTGCTCATGGAACTGATGTTCAGGGGTATGGGCCACCAAATTAAACTAATCAAGCAAGGACTTAATAGCATCTGCCTGTAGCACTAATACAGATCTTTTTCAGAGTTTTACAAGTGCAAAAGCTTTTAGGTCGTGATTTAGAAGTTTGAATGTCACTTGTGAAAGTTACCTCCCAAATCTGTACAGCAAAGGCATTTTAGCATATACCTGTATGTTTGAAACACAGTTAAAAGATTTAAGCTAATCACTTTTTAAGCACTTCATCTTTTTGGAGTGTTCTTTATAAATTATTGTGATTTTATTTTTTATTTTAAGCTATCACAACATCAGGCAAAACAAATCTTGCCTGCCTTTCAAGACATTCCCGCAGCGTGATGCCAGATACGCACAGACAAATGCTGTACACAACGATTAAATCTTACATTTCAAATAACCAGTTTACCAGTCTGCCATTATTAATGTCCTCTGAGATGGACAGTGTTTATGCATTGCACTGTTGGTTTGGTGCTCACAGCAGCAAACCCAACACTTTCTTTGTGACCCTTTCTACTGAAAACTGTTCATCTCCCAACCTGATCAGGCTTTGCACATCCTCGCAGAGGCTTCAGAGGAGCACTGCGCACAGCAGAGGACCTCTGCCACCCAGGCACGGCCATGGAGAAGGGGCTGAGCTCAGAGAAAAGCTTTGAAGCCTCAGCCCCAGGTCTTCTCCATCAGCCTCAGCTGGTCCACAGCTGCACCCCTCTGCGCTGCCTTTGGGGCTCCCACACAGCGCCTAAGCAAGCGAAGCCAAAGGAATTAAAAGGCAGAGTGCTTTTCATTAAGCAAATGAAAATAAACTCACAGTCCCTGCCCCGAAGACTGTACACTGTAATCAATGGCAGCATTAATGGGGAACTTCAGTGCACTCAGAGGAACAGTAAAACATGCCTGATGGGACCTCAAAGACAAGACAGCCAGTAAATTACTTACTTGGCTTCGGTTTCATTAGCCATTAGAGCAGGCTAATGGCACTTACCTTACCCCACCAGAGATTAGGTAGTCATCACTAACACAGTGCTCTGGATGAATATAAAAAAAAAAAAGGAGCATCCCAAAGGAGCATCCCATCCCTCCCATTCTTGTCTTCTGCTTGCAGCAGGTGAGAAGGTGGCCCAGGGCAGTGGGACGGCAGCATCCCTGCCTTTCACGTGTTGCGTCCAGGTCTGGTTTGGATCCCAAGCAAGCACTGTTGGAGATGTCAGCCAACATTTGGTGCTGCACAGAGAGCACTGTGATGCTCAAAGCCCGCTCCGCAGCCTGCGCCACGGGACCCATCTGCTGCTGGCACACGCAGGGCATGGAGCAGGTTGGACACCGCTGCGCGGGGAGGTTAGTGCAGCACCTCTCTGCACCATGCCTGGATGGGGCTGCTGCCATTTATCTTTACACGCAGTTTTATTAAAATTAGATCCTACAGACTTTGCCACGTGTTTTTTTTTTTTTTTCATTAAACAGGCTGATTTGGTCTCTGCTGACTTGAAAAGCCAATCAACAAGCCCTCTGAATCTTTGATCCATTTTTCTGCTTAGCTGTTCTCTAAAGGCTCAATTTCCTCTCCTGTCATGCTTTAGAGAGGGGGAAAATACACAGACTAGTGTGGGAAAGGAATTTGCAGGTGGCTCCACGCTGTTTCACACGTCCCTGAATTAGAGATAATGAGGAAACAAGCGGTAGAAACAAAAACTTGAGCAAGGTTGAGATAAAGTAACTGGGCTACAGTGTTAAAGATGAGCTTTGGGCAGTGGCCAATTGCCAGCTGGCTTGAGGTGTGTGTCTGAGGGTCTCTAACCAATTGTATGACAGATTCGGGCGCGTGGACAGTGTGTGGGGCTACGGGGAAAGTATATGTAGTAGTGAACAAAGGCAATAAAGGTCTCCTGTTCAAGAGCCATCAGGAGTCCATGTCTTGCATCCCTTCAGACTAGTCCCCAAGTTATAATACAATTATTTGGTGCAAGGGATTTTTTTTTCCACTTGAATAAATTAGTTATTAATTAAAGCTTTTTGATGTAGTGCGAAAGGAGTTATATTTGATACCAACAGCTGTATGCTGTTTGATTTATAGTCCTTTGGGGTGTTGTTGGTTACAGCAATCCATTCCTTCCCCTTCCCCCACAAAACACACACTTCAAAGACCATTAAGCTCGTACTGTGTTTTCAATTAGAAGGAGAATCTTTTGTTGTTGTTACTGTTTTCACTTTTCTATCTCTTGCTTTAAAGTTGTGGTGGGAACAGAGGAACAGCATTCCCCTACCGTGGAGGCTTCCCCAAGGGTGAAGTCCAGCAGCAGTGCAGACATTGGCAACACCGCTGGGGTAAAGGCTCTGCTGGGGACTGGTCCTAAACTTGCTTCCTTGGCTTAGCATGGTGCTTCTGGAGCAGTAGGCATTCCCAGAGGATTTCCTCCGGTCTCCAGTTGAAGCAGGTTAAGCTGCTGCTGTGAGAACTGAGCCTAATTTCCAGGTAACACATAAAGTATTTGGAAGCTGCGTGATGGGTTTGGGTTGAAGTATCACCATGATCTTCAACCTGGGCAGGACTGGAGACTCAGGCAGGAAAGAGGATGAGATAAAGGACCTTCGGTTCAATATCTAGTTGGAATTATAGAGAACACAACAGAAAATGGTCGTGGAAGAGGTGAATTATTTCTTTCTTCTAACCCTCTACAAAGAGTAGCTCAAATATGAAGTGCCTTTGGTGTTCTTACTTAACTGACAGAGTTGCCTATTGCTAGTTTCCCAGAAATTCCTCATCCCACCTGCTCAGCTGTGACTGTCTCACTGGGCCAGCGAGGCTTCATGGCAGGAGGACGTGGCATCTGAAAGGCTACACAGAGTACACAGAGGCTTCTTCTCTCCCATCCCTCACCAGCAAGGAGGAGAGTGGGCTCGGAAGAGCACTGGTGGCTTTTGGCTCCTTAACATGGTGTCACCTGCTGATTAAGGAGGAGCTTTTCTGTACATGGTGCTGTTTTCAGTCAATTCCCAGCATGGTGTGCATTAGCTGTAATGGAAGTGGCTGGGGAGAAAGCGTGTTTCTTCACCTTGGTTTGCAGTTGGGTTCCTGAGTCTCAGAAGTGGCAGTGGGATTTTCAGTGCTGTGGACTAACACGTAGGGCACCTGTTACAGACGATCCAAGCTCCACTGAGCAAGGTAACTCAGCCAGCTTCCCATTAGGAGGAGAGAGAAAGCCCTGCTTCTCCAAAAAATCCCTATCCCAGGCAAGGCTGTCCTACTGCTGCCATTTATTTTGTTTTAATCCAATGGGGGGGGGGGGGAATGGGTCTTAATTAATTTCCTTCTACTCCAGGCTCAAGAGGAAAACCCGCTTCGGGACAAATTAATGCAATCAAAATCTGCAGGCTGTGAGGCTGCTGGCAGTTCCCTGTTTGTGAGCAAACAAGTGCAAGTTTACAGCTTTCAAGGATGGAAGAGGCATTCCTGAAAGATGGTAGCTGGAGGCGTGGGCTTTCAGTGAACAAGAAGAATAGGGAGGCTTCCTCCTGTTCCCTGCCTACCCCAGGCAGCCCGGCTGTCACGGTGGCCACGAATCCTTTCTCTAACTGAGGAGTCTGAGTCAGGGCTGAAGGAAAGGGCTGTATGATGGTGGAGAGCAGCCCTGCTGGAGACGGGTGGCCAGAGAGGAGCAGAGCTACCTGTGCCACATCACCAGGGAAGGGCTTATTTGCTCTCACTGCAGCAGAGATGCATCCTTCCTCTGCTATCCATGCTATCCTGCTATTTATTTATTCAGAAAAATAGTATTACTTTTCCCTTCTTGCTACCTCTGCTGTAGTGATGGGGGCCAGCAACACCTGCCTACATAACCCAGCTTTGGGAGTGCCACATTTATCATGTTTTTGAGAATCCTTTTTTTTTGCTTTACACACAGCGCTCTGTACACATTCATGGACTTTCCAGGTGGGTTTTAGGCCACTGAGATTGGCAGGAGTGTTGGGGGAATGCCCACCCATCTCAGTGTGATGGTAAATACCTTCCAGTTTTAGTATTATTTAGCTTGTTCCAACAACCTATTCTAGGAAGAACTTATTTATCTAAGGATATGTTTAATGTTTTTGTTCTCAGGACTGTAGAAAATGCATTTTCTGAGTTGCTGAGGGACTTTCTATTTGCTCTATATGTTTGTTTTAGTTGGTCCTGCAGAAGTACAATATTTTCAGCTTCTTAAACAGAATTGATAGCAGAATACAAAAAGAGAGATTGTTCATGAGGAGTTTTATTTATTTTCCCTTAACATGTAGTTATTTTTCAGTTTCTGGTTATTTTCTGTTTTACCTCTTTGGGTTTAGTTGAAGAGGGGAAAATACATGGTTATCAAATAAGAAAATTAGAATTTTGCATACATGGAATAAAATACATGTTTTCAGTTGTCTGCATGTTGCCTTCTTGCTAGAAACCAGGATGGATATCTTATGGATGTCTCCATTTGCCTTACTTCTGCATTACTAATTGAGGACTTTGAACCAAGACTGTCTTGACTTTAGCTAGCAGAAAGAAGTAGGCATTGAAGAGCAGGAATAACATCTCTGCCAAGCACTCAGACAAGCTATGCTGAGCTTGCCCTTGCGTGACACTCTGGTGGTGCTTCATACATATAGCAAGGTGCTATATTCTTCTGAGCTAGCTGAAGAGGTGATACTATTAGACTGTTGATACCAAGCAACCAGCCTAAAATATTGGCTGCTGAATTATTCAGACATTTGGAGAGCAAGGAGAGAATAAAAAAGTATGTTAGCCGTGCACGTTTCTGCAGATATATGGACCCATCCAAAGTTATGGGTGAAAAACAGAAAACCAGAGTGAGGGGAGTGAAGGAAAAGCGAGAAGGGAGAGTACAAATGTGGGCACAGAAGAGGGCAAACCAGCAGAACACAGTGACAGGGAGGTGAAAGAGGGAGCCAGAGAGGAGCGACTCGGGGCCATGTCTGGGTGTCAGAGTTAATGTACAGGGATGGGGAGGAAGAAGGAACAGGGTGAGAACTGAACCAAACTGTGCGCAGGGCCATGAGATGAATTTACTTGGGGAGAAACAGAAAGGGTTGGTGTTATTTGTCCTTCTCCTGAATAAACTGCAGGAGCAGTTAGTAGGGTGTGTATGGCAGGGCAGTGGCAGTGACTCTCATGTGTGGGTTATTTAAACTTTCCCAGTTTGGGAAACCACCTTGTTTTCTTGCCTATGAAGACAAGTGTTTTTACGTTCCCAATGTTTTCCATTATTAAAGGTTCTCATGACTTATTTTTTTTTTTTTTAAACAAAGCTGTAATTTCTCCATTATTTGAAAAAGAGCCTTTGAATTTTGGCAGGGACAAAAGCTCTGCAGCTGTAGACATGCCTTTCCCTTCTCCCATGAAACTCCCCTCCGTTCTGGCTGAGTTATGAGCTGTTCAAGATTCCCATTCCCCATTTCTCACTTATGTTTCTCAGGAAAATGCTAGCTCCCAAATCTGGAGCTTGAATGAGAATAAAATAATCAGGCAGCAACTTTCGTTAAAGCAGATGTAAAGGGGATGAGTGTTATAAAGAGACCCGTGGAAGTGGCTTTCAGTTCTGGAGCAGACGAGGAGGTAGACAGCAAAAGAGTTTTAGCTTTATAGGCTTTCCTAATTAGCATCTGCAGCTGAGGAAATAACCTAAGACATTTTCCACAAGTATTCATTAGCTGCTGGATTTTTATAACCTTGATTGGACTTTGTACACTTTCTCCCACCATCCTGTCATGTTTGCTCTTGACAAATATTCCAGCAAACATGTTTTTGGGCCGGAAGTGTTTGTGGAGGCTGTGAATTCTGTAGAATATTCCTGAATAGTGCTTTTAATATTCCCACTGGAAACCTGCTTCTAGGGATTGTAATGTCCCTCTGTTCAAGAGACAAACATCGCCACTGTGTCAAACAGACATGTAACAGCTTATGAACTGGGAAGAGATCAAGAAGAGTATTTAGACAGGAATTTCAAATACGTATTTTCAGGCAAATTGCAATCTGCTACTAGTTCACAAATCAACACTCTGAATATGTCAAATGCCTGTCTCTTCTGCAGTGCCCCATTTCTTGGATTTAAGTTCACCAGCAAATTTTGAAAGTAAAACCGAATAGTTTATTTGTTATTCTCCTCAGTTTCTCTCAGTGAAGAAAATATTTATTTATTTATTCTTAAATCTGTTCTGCTTAGAATAGCTTCCATAACATTGTTTTTTATTGACTCATCTCTAAATAAGAGACTCTTGCTCTTGACTCCTGCTTAGATGAATTATTTCTAAGGCTTTTCTTTTTGTGACAGTGTTGAATTGGTCGATGTTTGTATTAAGCTTTCCTAAGTGCACTATTAAATGGGCAAAACTTCAACAATAAACAGGCTGACTGGCTCAGTGATAAATTGAAGAGAGGGGGAGATGTGTATTTTTAGACAGAAGAATCATCATGGAAATTGTCCAATTGCCACGCAGTTGGAGAAGGGCTATGTGGAAATATTCTTCAAATAGGTACCAGACATTAGCTGTTCTTAAATCAATGAGACTGTGCTTTGGAAAAAAGAATCAATAACAACAGCAAAAACTTGTCTGGCCAATGCCTATCTTGTCCTAAGGCTTGCCTAGGATCTACGCATTCCTTGTAGTTTTAGAAGCAAAACCTTTAGGTTTTAAGGGCTCTTAAGTTCCCTTTGTCATTGTGACTCACGAGCAGGATTGAACATTTTACCATTCCTCTACATGAGAAAAAGATAAGGACAATTACAAAGGCAAATAAAAGTAAAGCAACCCTCATGGACCTTTTTGTTGTTTTGTCCAGGATTGGTGATATTATTAAAAAATGAGTCAAGACAAGCGCATTCCCAATTTTCCCTCCTTTTCAGAGGGAAATCATATTTTTGTAGAGGATCTTGTGAGTGGTTATTTTGAGTGAAAATGGATGGCATCTCTGTTCTGTTTTTGTCAGTGAGCAAGCAGGACTGAAGTCCTCTGCATGGGGACAAGCTCAACCCTCTGTGCTTCCATCCTGCCACAAAGCAGCACACACCAGCAGACCCAAGAGATAATTACCAGCTTCACAAATTGCCAGACACGTCCCCAAGGACGTGTGTATTTGAGCTGTCTATTTGAGCTGCAAGCACAGGGAAGTGTTGGGTTCGGGGTCCAGAGCCTGTTCCCAGCTCTGCCACTGCCCGGCTCCAACCCACAGCAAAGCTGTACCTCTTCCCTGATCTGCACGAGGGAGATAGCAGTATTGGTCTCACAGGGAGTGCTAAGAAGCTTAGTTCATTAGCGTTTACAAAGTGTTTCTAGATCCTCAGATGGAAGGTTCTATAAACAGGCAAAGTATTACTAATTGCCAGCTTACACTAACTACTAAAGGGAAAACAAGGATGGCTGGAAGGAAGGAAGACACGAAATTTGTGATGAGATGCATCAGTTTAGTGTCTTTAAGTTAAACAGTTTAACGGTCTGACTTCCCATTGCCATTATCTTAAAAATCTCCAGTTGTTTAGATTGGTGCAATATTTGACCTCCAGTTTACTTTGGGGAAAATCAAGGCACATCTGAGTCTGAGAATCAGGCCTCCTATGCTAAAGAATAAATCATAGGCCTAATTTGGGAGACCTTTCCTGAATTTACACCATGAGGTTGCACTGATGTAAATGGAATGAATTCTGGTTTGCAGAACATGACATCAGTGATTGTGTTCAGGGTTTACAGCAAAATGCATCAGAAAAACAATTTTGCACATCTTTACAGCTAAGAAGCAAACTGTGATACTAATGTACTAATGTTCAGAGCATTTCAGAGCATATGGGTAGGGTTTTTTTGTTTACGTGGTTTGGTTTCATGGTTTTTGTCCTCTTCTTTCAGCTCTGGCAGGGAACAACAGAGACCGTCTTATTCAGTCCTTTCCCCTTTCTGAGTTCCCTGCAATACCACAGTAATGTCGTGGTTGGGTTCCCAGTTAACTTTTTGTTGGCATTTTGGGAGGCATCAGGAATGAAAATAAGTTGTGTAACTTCTGTTGTTTGTATTTATATATATTTTGTTATTTGTATGCATTTTTCTGTAAAGCCTGATCCCATAGGACCAAGATCTGTGATAGGTTCCTTTAGAAATTAAGGACACAGAAAGTGCTCTTCACTCTTTAAAATACACCACCTTTTATTTTTTCACAGTGTTAAAAAAAGTAAATAAATATTAGTGGGTAGCCATTTCCCAGTCATCCTCCAAAGGGTGAAATCCACAGCTGGTATAAATTGGCAGAGCTCTGTTCTAATCAGGGCAATGCTATTATTTCGCTCCAGCTGAGGCTCCAGCCCTAGAATGCCAGCAAGGGAAGTGAGTTTTGCACAGGATGGGTTTTCAGTCTGGGTGAAAGATTTTGCTGTGTAACTTAGCTATGTGTCTAGGCTCAGTGCTGTGGGAAACTGTCTATTTGACATCTGCGGCATACGCAGCAAACGCTTTGGAAGTTAGAGTTAATGCCTTTTGAATTTGCAGGTTGTTTACTTTCATCTTGAACGTGGATTTGCTTTCAGCCTCAATGGGAAATCTAACATAAGAAGTAATAGGACCAGCCATCTGTCCAAAATGGTATGAGAATTCCTGTTTTTGAAACTCAAAAACGGAGATCAGGGACAAGTTCACCATGTGTGTAATCTCTAGCAAATTACTGGTATGCTCCTTAGATTGTAGTTGTTTAACCCAGCCGACAGCTAAACACCACACAGCCATTCGCTCAGCCTCCCCCCTCCCTCTCTGGGGTGGGGGAGAGAAACGGGAAAGTAAAGCCCGTGGGTTAAGATAAAGACAGATTATTAAGACAGGAAAATAATAACAACAATAATAATAATAACAACAATGATGATAATAGTACTACTACTAATAATGTGTACAAAACAAGTGATGCACAATGCAATTGCTCACCACCCACTGACCGATGCCCAGCCTGTCACTGAGCAGTCCGGTCCCCCTCCCCCGGCTAGCCACCCCTATTTATTGTTTAGCATGACGTCAGATGGTATGGAATATCCCTTTGGCTAGTTTGGGTCACCTGTCCTGGGTCTGTCCCCTCCCAGCTCTTACTGCACCCCCAGCCTGCCCGTTAGCAGGACAGAGCAAGAAGCTGAGACGTCTTTGGCTTGGTGTAAGCACTGCTCTGCAACAATTAAAACATCGGGGTGTTATCAGCACTCTTCTCATCCCAAGCCAAAACACAGCATTCTACCAGGTACTAGGAAGAAAATTAACTTTGTCCTAAATGAAACCAGGACATCTATCCACCCCTTATTCCATACCATTTATGTCATGCTCAGGTTACACTCTTTCCCATACATTCTAATTATTCACCATTTTCATCTAGGGTATATAGTAGTCATGGTAGTGATGACATACAGTATTGTATAGTAATTAGCATGATACAATTCAATTCATGGGCTATTCTCACCCAGTATTAAATCTCCTTGAGGTACACAACGGACCTCTCCGTTCTTTTGCATTACCCACCAAGTGCATCCAGGTCCCTGAGCAAAAGCTATTCCACGAATGGGTTTGCCTTTTCCTGAGGCAGGAGTAGCCCAGACTGTTACACCCAGCATATTTCTTACATGCACTACAGGAACTTTATCCCCTTCTACAGTATGTAACAGGTTTGATTGGGCAGGTCCAGCTCGGTTGGCAGATCCCCTAGTATTGACTAACCAGGTAGTCTTTGCCAAATGCGCATCCCAATTTTTGAATGTCCCAGCGCCCATTGCTTTCAGTGTAGTCTTTAACAGTCCATTGTATCGTTCAACTTTCCCGGAGGCTGGTGCATGATAGGGGACGTGATACACCCACTCAATACCATGTTCTTTGGCCCAAGTGTCTATAAGGTTGTTTCGGAAATGAGTCCCATTGTCTGACTCTATTCTTTCTGGGGTGCCATGTCGCCACAGGACTTGCTTTTCAAGGCCCAGGATAGTGTTCTGGGCGGTGGCATGAGGCACAGGATATGTTTCCAGCCATCCGGTGGTTGCTTCCACCACTGTCAGTACATGGCGCTTGCTGTTGCGAGTTTGAGGGAGTGTGATGTAATCAATCTGCCAGGCCTCTCCATATTTATATTTCAGCCACTGTCCTCCATACCAAAGAGGCTTTCACTGTTTGGCTTGCTTGATTGCAGCACATGTTTCACAGTCATGAATAACCTGTGCTATAGCGTCCATGGTCAGGTCCACCCCTCGATCACGAGCCCATCTGTATGTTGCATCTCTACCTTGATGGTCTGAGGTGTCACAGGGCTATCGGGCTATAAATAATTCACCCTTATGTTATCAGTGCAGGTCCACCTGAGCCACTTCAATCTTAGCAGCCTGATCCACCTGCTGGTTGTTTTGATGTTCTTCAGTAGCCCGATTCTTGGGCACATGAGCATCTACGTGGCGTACCTTTACAGCCAGGTTCTCTACCTGGGCAGCAATATCTTGCCACAATGCAGCAGCCCAGATGGGTTTGCCCCTGTGCTGCCAGTTGCTCTGCTTCCATTGCTGTAACCACCCCCACAGGGCATTTGCTACCATCCATGAATCTGTGTAGAGATAGAGAACTGGCCACTTTTCTCATTCAGCAATATCTAAAGCCAGCTGAATGGCCTTCACTTCTGCAAACTGACTCGATTCACCTTCTCCCTCAGCAGCTTCTGCAACTCGTCGTGTAGGACTCCATACAGCAGCCTTCCATCTCCGATGCTTCCCCACAATACGACAGGACCCATCAGTGAACAGGGCATATTTCTTCTCCTTCTCTGGTAACTGGTTGTACAGTGGGGTTCTTCAGCACGACCCACCTCCTCCTCTGATGATATCCCAAAGTATTTGCCTTCTGGCCAGTCCATAATCACTTCCAATATTCCTGGGCGACTGGGGTTTCCTATTCGAGCCCGCTGAGTAATCAGTGCAACCCACTTGCTCCATGTAGCATCAGTTGCATGATGCGTAGAAGAGACCCTTCCCTTGAACATCCAGCCTAGTACCGGCAATTGGGGTGCTAGGAGGAGCTGCGCTTCAGTACCGACCACCTCCGAAGCAGATCGAACTCCTTCATATGCTGCCAATATCTCCTTTTCAGTTGGAGTATAGCGGGCCTCAGATCCTCTGTATCCCCGACTCCAAAACCCCAGGGGCCGACCTCGAGTTTCCCCAGGTTCTTTCTGCCAGAGGCTCCAGGTGGGGCGGTTCTCCCCGGCTGTGGTGTACAGCACATTCTTTACATCTGGTCCTGTTCGAACTGGCCCAAGGGCTACTGCATGGACTATTTCCTGCTTGATTTGTTCAAAGGCTTGTCGTTGTTCAGGGCCCCATTCAAACTCATTCTTCTTACGGGTTACTTGGTAGAGCGGGTTTACAATCAGACTGTAATTTGGGATGTGCATTCTCCAAAACCCCACAACGCCTAGGAAAGTCTGTGTTTCTTTTTTGCTAGTTGGTGGAGACATAGCTGTTATTTTGTTGATCGCATCCATTGGGATGTGACGACGTCCATCTTGCCATTTTATTCCTAAAAACTGGATCTCTCGTGCAGGTCCTTTGACTTTATTTTGTTTTATGGCAAAACCGGCTTTCAGAAGGATTTGGACTATTTTCTTCCCTTTCTCAAAAACTTCCTCTGCTGTGTCACCCCACACAATAATGTCATCGATGTACTGCAGGTGTTCAGGAGCTTCCCCCTGCTCTAGCGCAGACTGGATCAGCCCATGGCAAATGGTAGGGCTGTGTTTCCACCCCTGGGGCAGCTGATTCCAAGTATATTGGACTCCCCTCCAAGTGAAGGCAAATTGTGGCCTGCACTCTGCTGCTAGAGGGATGGAGAAAAATGCATTAGCGATATCAATTGTGGCATACCACTTGGCTGCCTTCGATTTCAGTTCATACTGGAGTTCCAGCATGTCCGGCACTGCAGCACTCAGTGGTGGCATGACTTCATTCAGCCCACGATAGTCCACTGTTAGTCTCCACTCACCATTAGACTTTCGCACTGGCCATATGGGACTATTGAAAGGTGAATGAGTCTTGCTGATCACTCCTTGGCTCTCCAATTGACGAATTAGCTTATGAATGGGAATCAGGGAGTCTCAGTTGGTGAGATATTGCTGCCGGTGCACAGTTGTGGTAGCGATTGGCACTTGCTGTTCTTCGACCCTCAGGAACCTCACAACAGAAGGGTCCTCTGAGAGACCAGGCAAGGTAGACAATTGCTTAATGCCCTCTGTCTCTAAGGCAGTGTCCTGGTTTCAGTTAGAACAGAATTAATTTTCTTCCTAGGAGCTGGTGGAATGCTGTGTTTTGGCTTAGGATGAGAAGAGTGCTGATAACACCCCGATGTTTTAATTGTTGCAGAGCAGTGCTTATACCAAGCCAAGGACATCTCAGCCTTTTGCTCTGTCCTGCCAACAGGCAGGCTGGGGGTGCAGTAAGAGCTGGGAGGGGACAGACCCAGGACAGGTGACCCAAACTAGCCAAAGGGGTATTCCATACCATCTGACGTCATGCTAAACAATATATAGGGGTGGCTAGCCGGGGGAGGGGGGCCGGACTGCTCGGGGTTAGGCTGGGCATCAGTCAGCGGGTGGTGAGCAATTACATTGTGCATCACTTGTTTGTACATATTATTATTACTTTCCTATTATCACCATTGTATTATTATTATTATTATTATTATTATTATTGTTATTATTATTATTATTTTGTTATTATTTTCCTGTCTTATTAAACTGTCTTTATCTCAACTCACGGGCTTTACTTTCCATTTCTCTCCCCCGTCCCAGAGAGGGAGGGGGGAGAGTGAGCGAACGGCTGCGTGGTATTTAGCTGCCAGCCGGGTTAAACCACGACAGGCAGCTATACCAAAAGCCCACCGGAACCCTTTTGGGTCTTTGCAATATCCTCTTCTAAGATAGTCCATGCCAAGGATACACGGAGCATCCGGGCCAGTCACAATGCGGTGCTTTTCCCACTCATTCCCAGTCAGACTCACTTCAGCCTCCTATACAGTTAACTGCTGAGATCCCCCTGTCACTCCACAAATACAGATGGGCTCTGGCCCTTTATAGCTCAATGGCATTACAGTACATTGTGCACCGGTATCTACTAAAGCCTTATACTTCTGTGTGTCTGACGTGCCAGGCCATCGAATCCACACAGTCCAATAAACTCGATTGTCCCTTTCCTCCCCCTGGCTGGAGGCAGGGCCCCCCTAATCCTGGTCAGAATCTTCTTCGTTTCTGTGTTTGAAAGACTGCCTGCTGGAAGTTGGAGCAGCAAACTTTTCAGAGAATCCCTTTTTCCCGATTGTTTTCTTTTGCAGCTCATGTACCCGTGCCTCTAGGGTCGCGGTAGATTTTCCATCCCATTTTCTCATGTCCTCTCCATGGTCTCGTAAATAAAACCACAGGGTGGCACGGGGTGAGTACCCACCATATCATCTTCCTTGTGCGGATGAACGCTTACCCTTAATAGCTGAGACACTGCTTTGTACACGTGCGGAGGAAAATAATCTCTCTTCAAGTTGGTGGAACTTTTCTGACAATTTCTGCAAAGTATTCTCTTTTAGTTGGTGGACACTGGTGTGTTCAGGTGGGGAGGAAGATAAATTTGTTGGTGGAACTCTTCAGAAAGTTTCTCCACAGCTGAGACGCAGGCCTGTAAGGAAGAGGAGAGACTTTCTTTGTACTAATGAAGTTATTTAGCCACTTCATCCACTGTGGGTTCCTCATCTTCTTTCCAGGCCATTATTGCCAATGAGCTGGCATATGATGATGGTGCACTCCGTACAAACTTCCGCCACATGGGTCATGTACACCTGACTTCATCTGGATCTATGGATGTTTGTCCGAGGTCTGGGTCCTCATAAATCACCTCCTGTACGGCTAATTCCCTCAGGTACTGGATTCCCTTCTCCATAGTGGTCCACTTGCCTGGTAGACATAAAAGTTCTTCCTTGAAGGGATACCTTTCCCTCACAGCTGAGAGGAGACGCCTCCAGAGGCTGTGAGATTGTGCTCCATCTGCAATTGCTTTGTCAGTGTCTGCATTTCTAGCAAGGGATCCCAGCGGTCTGGCTTCCCTGCCCTCTAATTTCACACATTTGGTTCTGGTGTCCCAGCACCGGAGCAGCCAGGTGACAAGCTGCTCACCTATGTAACGACCAAAATCTTTTCACAGATCTCGTAGCTCATGCTGGTATAGGTTTCAGGTAGTTACTGTTGATTTTTCAGCATCCTCATCTTCCTCCTCCTGAATCCCTTATGGCTCATCATCGTCATCTCTATACCTAGACTTGGCAGAAGATTCTTTGCGTTCTAAATGACCTGAATCCCTATAGCATCTTTTCACCTTCTCTACAGGGGCAACTTGCACTGCTACAGCTCGTTTCTCTGACCTTGTTACAGGGTCTGCCACAGGGGTTGGAATACCCTCTGCAGGGTCAACTTGCACTGCTACAGCTCGTTTCTCTGACCCAGCCACTGGAACTGGAGCGGCTGCAGGAGCTGGAACTGGAGTGGCTGCAGGAGCTCGCGCTGGAGCGGCTGCAGGTACTGGAGCAGCTGCAGAGTCCATCGTAGGGGTTGGAGTGGCCATTGGATCTGTCACAGGACTTGGAGTGGCCGCAGGGTCTGTCACTAAGTTGATAGTAGTATCAATCGCAGCTCGATAGGCATGAGCCAGGCCCCAGCATGTCACAATGATCTGTGTCACTTTGGAACTGCCAGAGTTATGACACCCTTTTTCAAGCATTCTGCCAGTTTTTGAGGATTTTGCAGTTGTTCAGGGGTGAATTTCCAAAACACTGGGGGTGCCAACTGCTCTAGATGCCTGCCTATATCCTCCCATACTCCCTGCCACTCACAACTATCTTGCCTCCAGGCAAATCTCAGGATGATATTCCTAAGTAGTTGTTTAACTTTAAGCAAAGCTGAAGCACATTCAGGAGGCAGAACAACAAGACCATGCTGGTCTGAGTATCCGAAGGATATTCAATATCTTGGAGAGCTATTGTAACAAGCTCGGAGGATAAGAGGGTGGTGAAGGAGGAAGGGAGAGTGAACGAGTAAGAAAAAATATCTTCCCCTTTCCCCTCCACAGATTGACTCCCTGATGAAAAAAGGCGATAGGTATAATTGCTAATAGTTTCCGAGATACAGTTTCCTAAGTATAGAGTCAATGATGTTGCTGAGTACAAATACCAAGTTAGAGTCATGACCAGATATCTCATCGTCTCATAAGCCACTGTTACAACACACAGTACCATAATGATCTGAGACCAGGGCCCAGAGAGGATAAAAAACATGACAGAGAGCACATATGGAAAATAATGTGCTATAAAACTCAATTCGGAAAACAGCAGAGTTGAGATTTAAGCAATCAGCATTATGACAAGTAACTATTAAACAGGTCTAATACTTATACCAATTTTAGTTTAACACACTCTGGTCAGATCTGCCGTTATCTCAACCCTTCGTGCCCCACGTTGGGCGCCAAAAGGACTGTCGTGGTTTAACCCAGCCGGCAGCTAAACACCACACAGCCGTTCACTCCCCCTCCCCCTCCCTCTCTGGGGTGGGGGAGAGAAACAGGAAAGTGAAGCCCGTGGCTTAAGATAAAGACAGATTATTAAGACAGGAAAATAATAATAACAATAATGATAATAACAATAATGATGATAATAGTACTACTACTAATAATGTGTACAAAACAAGTGATGCACAATGCAATTGCTCACCACCCACTGACCGATGCCCAGCCTAACTCCCGAGCAGTCTGGCCTCCCTTCCCCCCAGCTAGCCACCCCTATATATTGTTTAGCATGACGTCAGATGGTATGGAATATCCCTTTGGCTAGTTTGGGTCACCTGTCCTGGGTCTGTCCCCTCCCAGCTCTTACTGCACCCCCAGCCTGCCCGTTGGCAGGACAGAGCAAGAAGCTGAGACGTCCTTGGCTTGGTGTAAGCACTGCTCTGCAACTATTAAAACATCGGGGTGTTATCAGCACTCTTCTCATCCTAAGCCAAAACATAGCATTCTACCAGGTACTAGGAAGAAAATTAACTTTGTCCTAAATGAAACCAGGACAAGCCTCAATGGGAAATCTAACATAAGATGTAATAGGTTCAGCCATCTGTCCAAAATGATATGAGAATTCCTGTTTTTGAAACCCAATAATGGAGATCAGGGACAAGTTCACCATGTGTGTAATCTCTAGCAAATTATTGGTATGCTCCTTAGATTTCCAACTTGGGACCCAATCCCTCGGGAACAGAGTGAGGAAGGGCAGGTTTAGGAGATCAGACCTGTAAAAGGAACATGGTCAGCATCCCTTTCCAGAGGTCGCTTCTACAAACAAGCACTGTTACAGCCCTTTCTTCCTCTGCTCTGATTTATAGCTCATTTTGGTGCATAAACTGTGCACCTACAGAGCGGTCTGCTCAATTGTTGCTGAAGCCTGAGGTCTCACGGGAGCAGTAAACAGCACAAGTGAATGGGAACCCCGATCCCTCACCAATGTTTCCGTGCAAGGAAATATCAATCTCTGTGTTAGTAACAGGCAGAGAAAAGGGTAATGACTAGACAGATTGGGTCTCTTTTTCAAAAAAGCTTAGGGTCAGATTTCTCAACTCTTGAGAGGGTCCAGATTTTTTTACTTTCTTTTCTTTAAGCCAAAAGTTAAACCCATCCCTTCCTCCCACCAGTTAAACTAAGAAGCGAAAGAGGAGCCAACTTTTGACAAAAAATGATCAACATCCTGCCACTCTTATCAGGACATGATGAACGGATTTTTCAAAGAGATCAGCACGCAGCATGAAACAGAGCTGCTCCCGGTCCACATGAACGGGGACTTGGGCCTCCCCTGTCTCTCTTGGTCGCCCACAAGAAGTGCCAAAACTTCAGTGAGGAGATACTCAGATGGTATGCACTGTGCTGAATGGAAGGCCAAGCCTCTGCTTTGGAAGGCTGCGTGGTATAAACTGTTGGTCACATCTCCTCTGACTTTGTCCATCATTTCTGCTGACTTGGATTGTTATCCTGATTTGTACAATCTAAAGACCTGAGTCTTGGTCCCCAAACCACTTGGCTGAAAACCATGGCTTGAGTAATTAATAAATAATAGGAAAGACAGAAAAAGAAAAGACTACAATAAACCATTTAGCAAGAACATCACCTGGTCTTCAGTAGACATTCATTCTTTGCTATACATGCAGTGAATGGGTGTGCTTTTATCCTTCCCAGAGTGAATAGTCCAGGGACATAGGATAGCTGGCAACATCCTTAAAAGAACATTGGCCTGATTCTGATCTGCCTTACACATTGAGCAACATTAGTTGAGATATCCTGATGTAAATCCAGCCAAAGATTAAAACCAGCCCTGCACCAACAAGAGGACTTAAGCAAAACATACGGCTTTCATCCCAACAGCACCATCCCTGGGCTATTTTACCTCAATTACATCCTGATTTAAGAAAACTGGAGAGCACCGTATCATGTTCAAACTGTTTTCTTTCTTCCTTCTCTGTCAAATTACGACCACTGCAGATCTGATGAGTTTTGAGATTGGTTGGGGAAATAAGACTCTCTTCAAAGTTCTTATTTTGTTTATTGATTCAATAGTATTTACAGACAGTATTTACACACAAGGCTAACAGACACATTTGAATTGGGAGTGCTGTAATCCTGAACATTATCTGTGGCCAGAATAGCCAGTTTACAGATAAGTAAGTACTCTGCTTCAGGGAAACCAAGGCTTGTAGTTCTCTTAGGGAAGCCAGCTTGTTTTATTGCCAGCTTTCAGGCAGTCTTCTCTTAAAGTTTTCCATGGAATCACAGGATCATTTTTCCTTATTTCCCTCATTTGTGTGCAGTCATGAGAACCAGGATGGCCTGAAATTAAATAAGTTCAACCAAAGTCAAAGGCTTTGCAGTTTTTGTTTTTGCTTGAAACCAGAAGCAGAAGAGCCAAAACACTACATAAAAGAAGGAAAAAAAAAAAAAAAAAAAAAAAAAAGCTGTTTTAATTGTATTTTTGGCATCAGCGACTGCTCTGAGAGATACTAGAAATCATTCAAGAAAGGTCTGTTCTTATGACATTTCTAGTCCTGCTCTGAAGACTGAGGGCTTTAGATAAGCATCTTCATGTGGGGATCCTTATTCAAAACAAACCACTGAACATTTTGTAGTTCACCCACTGCTAATATGGATACCCCCCCCCCCGTGCATGTCTCCCTGTGTGCTTGCACACACACAAAAGTTCTTCAAGGCAGCATCCTAAAAGTGGATGCTTTTCCTTGCCTGTAACATTTTCATTGCCTCTCCAGCAAGATCTTCGCCTTGGCAGGAGAAAGAAAAAGAAGAAAGCAATTGTTGTGGTTTAACTCAGCCAGCAGCTAAGCACCATACAGCCGTTCGCTCACGTTCCCCCCTCCCTCTCTGGGATGGGGGAAAGAAACAGGAAAATGAAGCCTGTGGGTTGAGATAAAGACAGTTTATTAGGACAGAAAAGAAGGGAAAATAATAATAATAATGATAATAGTATTACTACTAATAATGTGTACAAAACAAGTGATGCACAATGCAATTGCTTACAACCCGCTGACCGATGCCCAGCCTAACCCCGAGCAGTCTGGCCTCCCCACCCTGGCTAGCCACCCCTATATATTGTTTAGCATGACGTCAGATGGTATTAAATACCCCTTTGGCTAGTTTGGGTCACCTGTCCTGGGTCTGTCCCCTCCCAGCTCTTGCTGCACCCCCAGTCTGCCTGCTGGCAGGACAGAGTGAGAAGCTTTAAAGTCCTTGGCTTGGTGTATGCACTGCTCTGCAACGATTAAAACATCAGTGTGATATCAACATTATTCTCATCCTAAATCCCAAACACAGCACCCTACCAGCTACTAGGAGGAAAACTATGCTATTCAGCTATGTTAGCTGAAACCAGGACAGTAATGAAGTGCCCCATGATGTCCGAAGGATTTCCTGTCCTCAGCCTAACAGCACACATCAGTGTCGCTTTCTCCCCCTTCTCCTTTGTCTCATCTCTGCATTTTTTCTCTCTTTCTCAGCCTGGAAAAAAACAACATTCCCCTCTCCCTGGTAGCGTGGGTGACAGAGGCAGAGAAATCAGCAGTGTCAGCAAGAGTTTAGCCCCGCAGCTGGGACCTGAACTTTCCGCAGCAGAGCACAGCGCTGGGTCACTGCACTAAAGCAAGCCAGATTGATACAAAGTGCTTGTTCACTCTGGGAAGGAAAACATCAGAAGCCAGTTAATAAAAATGCTTAGACACCATCTACTGTGAGCTTACAGCAGCAATGGCCCCCAGTTTATCCTGGAAAAGATCACCATGGAGTGTATGTTTACTGTCTTAACCCCCAAAGTGACACAGTATTTGGATGCTATCTGTGCACGGAGTGTGTAACGTAGGTCAGTGTAGATTTTAGAGCTGTTGAAACCAGAGATGGAGTGTGTGGACTCAACATGCTGCATGCCATGTGAAGTTTTCAGCTCTGAAGACCTGAATTATCATGTCTGCCAATAGTTAATGTGCCTAGAAGAGGATGCTAAAATATTCTTTCCCACTTCGGTTTGCAGATGAGAACTTGTTAGTCTGTAATATGTTTTATTTATAGTGCCTTTCCACTCAAAAGGATCAGAAAGTGCCTCTGTCTGGGAGTCCCTTCAACGAGCTACAGATACCTCCAGGCAGGGATGCTTCTCTGTGGTGGCCTCTGACTGAGGTTCCAGGGTCTCCTTCACCATGGAGGCACATGAGGGACTTATCTGCCTTGCCAGACACCATCACTGGATCCTCAGGGACGGAGGGAAGGGCAGACACCCACCCTAAGCCCAAGGAATAGCAGAGAGAGAAAATCATCCGGTGAGTTTGCTGGTAGAAGACTTAGATTGATGATAACTCTGTTTGGAAGCAGATGTTGGGATGAGCTATTTCCAGTGCTGGGCGATATCTTTGTGCAAAGACCTCAGACAGCGAAGCCACAGCTCAGAAGAAGGCATTTGGTGGCCTTATCTGGGCAGCGCTTCATCCAACCCAGCAAGCACCAGCCATGCTGGAGAAAGCTCCAACGACCCTGCGCAGGGGATATGGCCCAGTGGTGGAGATGCTCCTAAGGGCATGGGGATGGGCTCTAAGTGTGCACTCATACGTATCCCTTAATGAGTGCGGCACAGCGATGCTGTGCCTACTTAGGTGCCTTATAGGTGCACTTATAGGTGCCTACTTATTTTACATCCCCTCCAGTGCCTGCCCATCAGCTGCTCTATACGCATCTGGCAGCGGCCAAAGGCTCAGCTCCTCCATGTGGCTCCTGGCAGAGACAGGGTGCCACCAGCCCTCTACTTTCTTGCTGCATTAGATGTGCAGGCCAGGGAAGCAAAAGTCAGACCAACTGACGGGTTTACGATTCCAGCCTGCGATTTCTGCTTCATCCACTGCCAGGTGAGATTTTGCCAAGATACATATTAGGCAGCTGCTCAGGACACTGCTGTTTTGTCTTTATCACCCCGAGCATGCTGTCTGTCTCTGTCTCCGCGACTCTGCTTTCGAGATGGTTCCTTTCCTGTTCCCCCGGGTGGCCAGAGCGTGGTCAGGGAGAAGCAGCCAGGCGCCTTTATGCATGTCCCAAAGGACTCAGTGCTGCGGGGAGCGGAGGCATCAGGGCTGGACTGCAGCTTGTGCCCGTCTGTCAAAGAGCTCTCCTCCTGCCCCAGCTTCCAAGGAGCTATTTCTGATGTGTCTCAGTGGACAAGGGAGCCCAGCCAGGCTCATCAGAAGCCCCCCAACACCACTGACTGCTCACGGGGCCGTACTCTGAATCACAGAATCACAGAATCTTCTAGGTCGGAAGAGACCTCCAAGATCACCTAGTCTGACCTCTGACCTAACACTAACAAGTCCTCCACTAAACCATATCACTAAGCTCTACATCTAAACGTCTTTTAAAGACCTCCAGGGATGGTGACTCAACCACTTCCCTGGGCAGCCTATTCCAATGCGTAACAACCCTTTTGGTAAAGAAGTTTTTCCTAATATCCAACCTAAACCTCTCCTGGTGCAACTTTAGCCCATTTCCCCTCATCCTATCACTGGGCACGTGGGAGACTCTGCTCCGGATCTCCAGCCTGACTTACAGCTTGATGTGCTCATGGCACTGCTTTTGCTGTGCTGAAATCCTCAGTGCATCTTCTCCCCTCCCTGCAGCATCAGTAATATCATTACTGTGATTTTCTTCCTAAATCTCTTGTTCCTCCAGGCACCAGATGAGGTGCCCTTTACACCACGTTATCCCTATCATGTGTTTCAAACTCTGGTTTAACTGGAGTCACGTTGCTGGCTAAAAGTTGGCTCTCTTGGGACCTTTCCCATGGGGAAAACACATTTTGCTCCCCCAGCCAAACCTCCCCCATGGAGAGGGACTGGCACTTTCTCATCCTGGTATGTGTGAGGGTTTCTCTGCCTGCTTTCAGGGCATCTCTCCCTCCCTCTTTCTTCCTTGGAGAAGAGCATACATATGTTGTTTGTACATATGGGGTTTTCTCCCCCCTCCCTCTTAGTCCATTGAGTGTTGCATCATGTTTCACTCCCGTTGCTGCTCCTTACACATGTGCTGCTTTGGATTTGTGGGTGGGAGCAGGAGGGAGCCCCTCTGGTGGGCACGCTAAGAAGGAAAACAAATTAAAAAAAAAAGAGAAAAAAAAAAAAAGGAGGGGGGGGAGATAAATATTTGGGAGGAGGGGGGTTAAGAGCAGAGAAAAACAAATTGAAACTGGTGCTAGGCTGGAACCAGCAGCTGGCTACCAGCGTAGCAGGCTGGGAAAAAGTTAGTGGAAGAGCTCTGTGACATGTTTGGGTTGCTTAAAAAAATACACCCTCCCTCCCTTCCCTTCCTATGCCGCCTCTGTTTCTCACCCGCCCTGTGAGCACAAGGAGGGATTCAGCTGTCAAAGGCGGGCTTGCAGAAAATTTGTATTTAAAACGATGTTGAGGGAGGCAGACAGAGAATGTCTACTGATGCGAATGTAGGTGTGCACGTGAGTGCCCAGGGTTCCGCCAGCTCTCAGGCACCCAGGGGGGCTGGGGGTGCACAGGGAAGCTGCTGTTGCAGCTGTGAAGAGATGCCAGGACATTGGCAAGCATGGCGTGATTATTATTTTTTTTTTCCAATGGAAAGGGTGGGAGGGCTGGGGTGGAGGAGAAAGGAGGGGGGGTGGAAGGTTGCAACACTTGGATGGAAAAATTTAGAGTACAAAGAAGAGATCAATGAAAAGGAGTGGCAGGAAAGGGGAAGGAGGCTACGAACTGGCTGCTGTGGGAATAGCTTTTGGTTTGCTGAGTGGGGACGGTTGGGAGAAGGCTGGGGATGTGAGGTGATGCCGGATGGGGCTGGGGAGGCAGGCGGCGGCAGAGCAGAACGCCTTGTTTTTGTCCTTTCTCTCCTCCTCCCTCTGCTGGGCGCTCGGAGGAGAAAAGACAAAAAGCTGAACCAGTGCCAAGAAGGAGCTGCAGCAACTCGAAACTGGCGCTCTGTGCCGCACTAATATTTCCAAGCAGGGCTGCTTTCGAGAGCGGCAAAACATGCCAGGAATGAGAATGGCCGCGGCACGGGGCTGCCAGCAAGCTTCAGGAGCCTTTTCCTCCTTTGCCTTTTAAACGCGACTCTCTTCCTTCCCTGTCCACCCTCAGCAGGATTTAAGGATCCTTGTCCTTGGCTTTGCACAGGTCCAGGTACAGCAGGGGGGTGGCAGGGAGCTGGGCAGTCCCCAGCACCCCCAGCAGCACTGCCCCTGGGCACAGCATGGCAAGCACTGGGCAGAAATGCTGGGTTTTCCCCCCATTTCCAGCCTGGGTGTGTGCATTATCAAGCTCTCGAGTATAGGATTATAAGTGAGTAACCGAGAAGGAGGAATGAATCCCCTCCTGCCCACCTCTCCTGCAATCCCTATGTAGAGGGTTTTTTAATTTTCATGTATTTTTCCTAGCAAGGAAGAGAAGACTTGATTCCCTGGAAGTTTTCTGATTGTTTTCCCGTTGCCACTCCTTCCCCTCCTCGTCACTATCCTCCTCCTCTATCAGTACCCATAAGGCTGCTCTCGCTGTTCTGTATCATGCTGCAAGGTTACTTGTAGGACATGCAAAGCTATGCAAGGTTCAGCATCGCCTGCATCGCTGCTCCCCGGTGCTTCTCATTTGCCAAGGGACGAGGCAGCTTCCAGGCTGCCTGATGCAGGCACCTGGCTCTGCTGGGCCCCTGCTTCATGCCATTGAGGGGTTTCTGGTGCCAAAACCCCTTCCTGCAAGTCTGCCTGGGCAGAAAAAAAAACAGTAATAATCATATGGGGCTGAAACTTTGACAGCAATTTGTAAGGTTGGTTGATTCACAGGGGCTGGGCTGGAGTTTTGCTGTGACTTTTGTCTGAAAGAAAACGTTTTGCCCTGTGGCTCCCATCTTCCCTTCATTCACAAGCTAGGGAAAGGTACATGCAAATAGCATTTTTAGGGAGGGACTTTTTTTTTTTAATATTTTTAAACCATTTTAAAATTGTTACCAGCACGAGCATTCTTGTAGAAGCCCAGTATTTGAAACCGAACGCAAAGATCTGTCTCCCCACCACACATTTCTTTCTGGCTCGTGCTGGGATTTGGTTGGTTTTGCAGAAATCAGAGACTGGGGAAAAAGAAACCCCTGCCTTTGGGTTTGAAAACAGGTCCAGATCCTGCAGATGCTGTTTTACCAGCAGCTGCATCACTGACACAGCCAGAAGGTCAGGTTCAAGGAGGGTTTTCCAAAGCATGGGCAGAGGCTCATTAGTTTGCCACATCTCAGGAGCCTGAGGGTGGTTAGCTTGGCCCAGTTCATGGTCCCAGGTATGGGATGATCCCCGTGACCTCTCCCTCACCTGAAAATCCTGCCCTAATACATATCCAAACCACTTAAAATCTCACATTTGTTTTTGGACATGTAGGCTTGGGTTTGGAGCACCTGATTCTGCTCAGATAATGCCTTTTGGAAACAGTGTGATAAATGGAGGGGAACTCAGTGTGACTTAAAGTTGTTATCCAGCCCGCCCTCCTCATCCTCCTCTTCTCCAGGCTCAGTCCCAAACTGACACTGCTAGGATGGGCACTCATTTCTGGGACAACACTCGCCAGCGTTGTGGGGAGCAGGACATCTGCACTGAATGACGTCTCTCTTCATTCTTCCTCCCAGCTGTTCTTTGACCTTGTCTGACATGGTTGCTGCAGCCTGGTCTTGAGCAAAGGCGATGCCATTGCCTCTTCATGCTCTTTGCTCTTTGGCACAAGTGAGGGGTTTGCAGTGCTTGGCCAGGAAACATTGGACTGGGTGAAAAAAAACATGGGAAAAGTCAGCATACCTTCCATCAGATCCCACCTGGTCTTAGTGAATAAGGTACACACATGAAAGTACGTGTTTGGGTATGCGGACATGGGCTTGCTGTTTGCTTTTCAGTTGCATGTTCAGACTCAATGAGATGAGCCTTGTAGTTAAGCTACCATCCTCACCAAGGGTACATACCATGCAGATCTTGCCTGAATTTCCCTTGCTGATGTTTCTGGCTGGTGCTGCTCCCCTTTCTCTGGTCACAGCCCCCTCTTTTTAACCTGAGATCCCTCACCATGGGATGCCAACCTGCAAAAGCAAATGGCACCATTGAGGATTAAAGCCCACATCAAATTGAGCAAAGGAGACCCTGGCAGCATTCCTAAGCCTCATGCACCTGCAGAAAGTATGGCTCACACTTCTAGATGTGCAACAGCTTGTATTTCCTACGTAGTTACATCTCTTAATACTCCACTTAACAAATAACAATTACCTAACGGATTTATTGACAGGATCTCAAATGTATGGACAAAACATTAATGTAGACCATGTGCACAAAGTAACATTGTATTGTGTGTCATTCGGGAAGGTAAACTGAGGACAGCAAATGAAGAGACCTTCCTAAAGCTTTATATTTCAGAGCACAGATCTCTTCTATTTCTTCAGTGTCTTGACAGTGCTCTGGAGTAAGGGAACTTTTGTAAGGGAGCTTGTCCATCTTGGTGCAGAAATGTTTCTCCTACCAAATGGTCCAGGTAAACCATCTGGCCATAGCCTCCTACTGAGTGTTGCAATGCAGTGACAATGCAGCTGAATGTCTTTGTCTTTATTCCTCCCTGTATCAGAGGTGTCTCTGGATGTATTTCCCTGAAACATGATATCTCATGAATACTCTCCAGTTGCTTACTTCAAACCTCTTTTCCTTATAACACTTTATACTGAAACATTGCTTGCTTGGAGTTGTTATGAGATGCCTTGGATCTGGAAGGGTTAATCCAGAGGACTCTTCCAAGGCTGTCTTGCACCCCTTCTCCCCACACCTTCCCCACTCCCAGTGTTATTTTTTTTGGACTGGTAGCCTCGCATTTCCGTAATCTAAACGTGCAAATGCTTTGCAGTCATGGTCCAGTAGCTGGGTTAATCTCAGACACCTGGAGTGGCAGATGGCTGATTTGTTGCTGATTCCAGTTACAGAGAATTGTGCCACCTATTATCTTTGCACAGGCTGCCGCTTAAAAGGATGCCTTGGGCAAAATCAGTGAAAAGCAAAGCAAATGCTCTCAGATCTGCATTACCACAGGTGAAAATGTGAAATATTTTACCTTCATGTGAAGAGCTTGAGAGGTAGACAAATGGGAGAGGAGGCACGAGGGGAAGAAGGGAAGATATAATTTTTGTACCAGAAGTGCGGAAGCACAGGGGCACAGGGCAGAGTGGGTTTGCCACAGTCATGATGTTGACTCACAACCACTTATCCTGTTTTAAATGGTTTTGCAATGTGGTAATCATTGGCTTTGGCTCCCTGCTTTAACTCCGTGTTTCCCTGGGCTACCCAGAGGAGAAATCTGCCTGTCTGCATGGGTTAAGGAGAAGCCTGGGGGACCTACCAGAACCGAGCAGGGATGAGGCAGCCGGGGGTGAACCCTAGCACCATGTGCTCAGGGGGTGGTCGGCACACAGAAAGATGTACTGAATTGGAGAAGAGCAAAATTTTGGATACTTTTGACTATTTTCCACACAGTCATGCCCACAATTGTTATAAATGAAGTCTCAACTCAATCTGAATTTTGTAATATTTATAAAACAAATATTTCTAAAAGGTATAAAAGGCAAGTAAACAGCATTGGGTGTGTGGGGAATCTACGCTCCAACACGCACACATGAACATCAAACATTCTAAATATACAGAACATTGCTTTACATACTAAACCCAAGTATGCCTACACATACGTACAATCAGGAAAGAACAATCCTTTAAGTTCCATGACTTACTAAACTCGAGTACACCTATACATATGTACAATCAGAAAAGGTAACAAACAATCCTTTAAGTTCCATGACTTAACAGTCTCCATTTTCCATTTCTTTTCTTGATTACACACCCAGACCAACTACCCGTTCGAAAATGCAGCAGTTCAGGTCACCGGATGCAGGGAGTGTCTGAGCCTGTTGCTGCCATCGGCGGGAGACAAAGAAAGAAACTGCGAGCGTGAGGTGTGAGCAGGTGGATGACCTGGTCCGCATGCTGGTGGAACTCAAGGAGGACGTGGAGAGGTTGAGGGCCATCAGGGAGTGTGAGCGAGAGATAGACTTCTGGAGTAACTCCCTGCAGGGCCTCAAGGGGAGGTACCGAGGTGAGACTCCTCAAATGGGGGTGGACCCCCTGCCCTGTAGCCGTTGGGCAGAGGGAGGGGATCTGGGAACTGAGGAGGAATGGAAACAGGTCCCTGCTCGACCTCGCAGGCAACGCCCTCCCCTTCCGGCCCCGCATTCCCAGGTGCCCTTACGCAACAGGTTTGAGGCCCTGGAGCTCGACAGACCAGTAGCTGAGGAAGAGGTAGCAAGTCTTCCCAGGAGGATGCCTAGGGCGAGGAGGTCGACTCCACGCCTCAGGACTGCCTCCACCAAGAAAGACAGGAGGGTTATTGTTGTTGGAGACTCTATTCTTAGGGGAACAGAGGGCCCTATTTGTCGGCCTGACCCTACCCATAGGGAAGTCTTCTGTCTCCCTGGGGCCAGGGTCAGGGATGTTGCCAGGAAGCTTCCCAACCTGGTACGCCCCTCTGACTATTACCCTCTTTTGATAGTCCAGGCAGGCAGTGACAACATCGAAGAGAGAAGCCTCAAGGCTATCAAAAGAGACTTTAGGGGACTGGGTCGGTTAGTGGATGGAGCGGGAGTGCAGGTGGTGTTTTCGTCCATCCCTACGGTGGCAGGGAGGGGTTCAGAGAGGACACGGAAAGCCCACCTGTTAAACATGTGGCTCCGGGGCTGGTGCCAACGCAGAAATCTTGGGTTTTTTGATCATGGGGCACTTTACTCAGCACCTGGCCTGATGGCCGCAGACGGGTCCCTATCTCTAAGGGGAAAAAGGATCCTGGGCCAGGAGCTGGCAGGGCTCATTGAGAGGGCTTTAAACTAGGTAGGAAGGGGGATGGGGCTGAGGCTAGGATTGTTGGGGCTGAGCCAGGGGGAATGATGGTAAGGCCGGAGGATAAGGCAATGGCCCAGCTGAAGTGCATCTACACCAATGCACGCAGCATGGGTAACAAACAGGAGGAGCTGGAAGCCATCGTGCAGCAGGCAGGCTACAACTTGGTTGCCATCACGGAGACGTGGTGGGACCACTCTCATGACTGGAGTGCTGCAATGCCTGGCTATAAGCTCTTTAGAAGGGACAGGCAGCACAGAAGGGGTGGTGGTGTGGCTCTCTATATTAGAGGATCTTTCGAGGTTGTGGAACTCGAGGCTGGGAATGACAAGGTTGAGTCCCTTTGGGTTAGGATCGGCAGGGACAACAAGGCTAGTGTCCTGGTCGGGGTCTGCTATAGACCGCCGAACCAGGATGAGGAGACGGATGAGGAACTCTACAGGCAGCTGACAGAAGTTGCGAAATTGTTGGCGCTTGTACTCGTGGGGGACTTCAACTTCCCTGACATATCCTGGAAGCACAACACAGCCCAGAGAAAGCAGTCTAGGAGGTTTCTGGAGAGCGTGGAAGATAGCTTCCTGACGCAGCTGGTTAGTGAACCTACCAGGGGTGGTGCCCCGCTAGACCTTCTCTTCACAAACAGAGAAGGACTGGTGGAGGATGTGATTGTCGGGAGCTGTCTTGGGCAGAGTGACCACGAAATGGTGGAGTTCACTATTCTTGGCGAGGCCAGGAAGGGGACCAGTAAAACTGCTGTATCGGACTTTCGGAGGGCTGACTTTGAGCTGCTCAGGACACTAGTTGGTGGAGTCCCTTGGGAGGCGGTTCTGAAGGGCAGAAGGGTCCAGGAAGGCTGGGCGCTCTTCAAGAGGGAAATCTTAATGGCGCAGGAACGGTCTGTCCCCACGTGCCCAAAGACGAGCTGGCGGGGAAGAAGACCAGCCTGGCTCAACAGAGAATTGTGGCTTGATCTTAGGAGAAAAAAGAGGGTTTATAAGCTTTGGAAAAGTGGGCAGGCCACTAGGGAGGTCTTCAAGGATGTTGCGAGGCTGTGCAGGAACAAAATTAGGAAGGCCAAAGCTCATCTGGAGCTCAATCTGGCTACTGCCGTTAAAGATAACAAAAAACGTTTCTATAAATACATCAACACAAAAAGGAGGACTAAGGAGAATCTCCATCCTTTACTGGATGCGGGGGGAAACTTAGTTACAAGAGATGAGGAAAAGGCGGAGGTGCTCAATGCCTTCTTTGCCTCAGTCTTTAGCGGCAATACCGGTTGTTCTCTGGATACTCAGTACCCTGAGCGGGTGGAAGGGGATGGGGAGCAGGATGTGGCCCTCACTATCCATGAAGAACTGGTTGGTGACCTGCTACGGCACTTAGATGTGTACAAGTCGATGGGGCCGGATGGGATCCACCCGAGTGTACTGAGAGAAATGGCAGAGGAGCTGGCCAAGCCACTGTCCATCATTTATCAGCAGTCCTGGCGATCGGGGGAGGTCCCAGTTGACTGGCGGCTAGCAAATGTGACGCCCATCTACAAGAAGGGCCGGAGGGCAGACGCGGGAAACTACAGGCCTGTCAGTTTGACCTCAGTGCCAGGGAAGCTCATGGAGCAGATCCTCCTGAGAGTCATCACGCAGCACTTGCAGGGCAAGCAGGCGATCAGGCCCAGTCAGCATGGGTTTATGAAAGGCAGATCCTGCTTGACGAACCTGATCTCCTTCTATGACAAAGTGACGCGCTTAGTGGATGAGGGAAAGGCTGTGGATGTGGTCTACCTTGACTTCAGCAAGGCTTTTGACACTGTTTCCCACAGCATTCTCCTCAAGAAACTGGCTGCTCTTGGCTTGGACTGGCGTACACTTCGTTGGGTTAGAAACTGGCTGGGTAGCCGGGCCCAAAGAGTCGTGGTGAATGGAGTCAAATCCAGTTGCAGGCCGGTCACTAGTGGCGTTCCCCAGGGCTTGGTACTCGGGCCAGTCCTCTTTAATATCTTTATCGATGATCTGGATGAGGGCACTGAGTGCACCCTCAGTAAGTTTGCAGATGACACCAAGTTAGGTGCGTGTGTCGATCTGCTTGAGGGTAGGAAAGCTCTGCAGGAGGATCTGGATAGGCTGGACCGATGGGCTGAGGTCAACTGCATGAAGTTCAACAAGGCCAAGTGCCGGGTCCTGCACCTGGGGCGCAACAACCCCAAGCAGAGCTACAGGCTGGGAGAGGAGTGGCTGGAAAGCTGCCTGGCGGAGAAGGACCTGAGAGTATTGGTTGATAGTTGTCTGAATATGAGCCAGCAGTGTGCTCAGGTGGCCAAAAAGGCCAACAGCATCCTGGCTTGTATAAGAAGCAGTGTGGCCAGCAGGGCTAGGGAAGTGATCGTCCCCCTGTACTCGGCTCTGGTGAGGCCGCACCTCGAGTACTGTGTTCAGTTTTGGGCTCCTCACTACAAGAAGGACATGGAGGTGCTTGAGAGAGTCTAGAGAAGGGCAACAAAGCTGGTGAGGGGTCTGGAGAACAAGTCCTACGAGGAGCGGCTGAGGGAGCTGGGCTTGTTCAGCCTGGAGAAGAGGAGGCTCAGGGGTGACCTTATTGCTCTCTACAGGTACCTTAAAGGAGGCTGTAGCGAGGTGGGGGTTGGTCTGTTCTCCCACGTGCCTGGTGACAGGACAAGGGGGAACGGGCTAAAGTTGCACCAGGGGAGTTTTAGGTTGGATATTAGGAAGAACTTCTTTACTGAAAGGGTTGTTAGGCAATGGAATGGGCTGCCCAGGGAAGTGGTGGAGTCACCATCCCTGGAGGTCTTTAAAAGACGTTTAGATGTAGATTTTAGGGATATGGTTTAGTGGAGGACTGTTAGTGTTAGATCAGAGGTCAGACTAGGTGATCTTGAGGTCTCTTCCAACCTAGAAATTCTGTAATCCTGTGATTCTGTGAAAGAAGTCTCCATTTTCCATTCCTTTTGAACAATATGTCTCGCTTTAATTTTTTAAGCAACTTGGTCTTCAGGCTTTATGTATCCCGTTCTTCCCAGAACAAAGAAAAGCATATCCATCTCCTTTTCTAGGCCAATGAGGCCTGAGTCAAAAGGCACGTCCAGGTCAGCAGGGGGCGTAACAGCAATAGCCTTCGATGGCTGTAGCAGCAGAGGGGCCCATGGCGTAAGCAGTCAGTAAAGGAGCCCGCAGCTCCCTCACTGTCTGGCAAACTACACGTTTTTGACTGTGGTCCCACACGGCTCTTTAAGGCCTCAGAGACTTCTTGCCTGGTGCCGAGCAATTCCACTGCAACCTTGTCATTTTTAGTTGCAGAGTCCCACACCTTGACCTCAATTTGGTCCCATATTTCAGGCTCATAAACTGTCCAATTGTTAATGAGGAGAATAAGCTGTAAGGTTACCAGGACAGTCTTTGTTTCTAAGGACGTATGATTCCCCATAATGCGCAACTGCTTACCAGCGAGAGGCAGTTATGTGCGCGGGTCCGCTTCTCTTAGCTTGAGCTTCTTCCCAGCTCCGGTGCGCCCATTTCCAGTGACTTTCTCTACGAGCTTCTCTGAGCAGTTTGCTGAGTTTGACCGAACCTGTCTTCATGGGGCGATCAATGTGCCTGTTCCCGTCCTGGTCTCTGTTCTGCTTGCCTGTTCCTTTTCATTCCTTCTTTCCGATTCTTTATTGATGACATAACTTCATCACATCGTGTTGCTTTTTTGTTTGTTTGTTTGTTTGTTTTTTCCTGAGGACAGGCTCCCCTCTGTCGTGGTTCCGCTCGAGTGGGCAGCCGAGCTCCACCACAGCCGCTCTCTCACTCCCCCTCCTCAAAGAGGAATGGGGAGAAAATATGTGAAAAGGGCTCAAGGATTAAGATAAGGACGAGAAAATCACGCAATAATTATTGTAACGGGCAAAACAGACTCAGCATAAGGAGATAGTAAGATTTATTGCCTACAACTAACAAGCGAGAGAAGTGAGAAAACAAAGAAAAAAAACAAAAGCACCTTCCCCCCCCATCCACCCTCTTCCACCTCCTCCCCCCGAGCGGCGCAGGGGAACGGGGAATGGGGGTTATGGTCAATCTACAGCACTTCTTCTCTGCCGCTCCTTCTCGGTCACTCTCGTCCCCTGTGCTGTGGGGTCCCACCCACGGGATGCAGTCCTTGATGAACTGATCCGGCGTGGGCTTCCCACAGGCAGCAGCTCTTCCAGAACTGCTCCAGATATGGGTCCGTACCACGGGGTCCATCCCTCAGGAGAAAACTGCTCCAACCTGGGTCCCCTACGGGCAGCAGCTCCTGCCAGATCACCTGCTCCTGCGTGGGCTCCTCTCCACGGGCTACAGGTCCGGCCCAGAATCTGCTCCGGCAGGGGTCTTCCACAGGCGGCAGCCTCCGTCGGTGCAGGGCCACCTGCTCCACCGTGGTCTCCTCCACGGGCTGCAGCGTGGAACCCTGCTCCACCGTGGTACTCCATGGGCTGCAGGGGGACATCCTGCTTCACCATGGTCCTCACCACAGGACCCAGGGGACTTCTGCTCCGGCGCCTGGAGCACCTCTCCCCCTCCTTCTACACTGACCTTGGTGCAAGGCTGTTCCTCACTCCTCTCACTCTCCCAGCTGCTGTGTGGCGCAGCGTTTTTTCCCTGTCTTAAATATGCTCTCACAGAGGCGCAAAACAACATCGCTTATTGGCTCGGATCTGGAAAACAATGGGGCCCTTCCCAAACATGGGGCAGCTTCTAGATCTTTCTCACAGAAACCACCCCTATGGCTCCCTGCTACCAAAACCTTGCCACGTAAACCCACTACACCCTCTTATACCCTTCTCCCCACAGCAGTTCTTTTCAAAACAACTTTGGTCAAACAACTTCTAATGTAACAACAACAGCAAACACCCAGAAACATCCATGCCTTAATGGCTGGAGAACAAGAAACCCCATACTGCATGGAGTCTCCTGAATCACCCTTCTTTGTTCCCTCTAAACTCTTTTACATTCCTGATGGCCGACGTTTAGATGTAGAGCTTAGGGATATGGTTTAGTGGGGACTGCTAGCGTTAGGTCAGAGTTTGGACTCGATGATCTTGAGGTCTCTTCCAACCTAGAAATTCTGTGATTCTGTGATTCTGTGATCTTTAAGAGTCTGATGTTATCTTAACCACGGGGGTTTCCAACCCCCATGGCCACATTCCCAAATCTCCCCCTTCTTTATTAATATCAACCATTTTCTCGACACGAATTACCACTCCATATATAACAGAATGAAGATTCTCTCTTTTCTCTTTGCTCTGGGAAACGCCATAGAGACAGATGAAGAATTTGGGAAGAGAGTGTGGGTTCCCTGTGCAGAATCCAATGATGAAATCTGTGAACAAGGTAAGAGCAAGGGGTTGTGGCTGTGAAGGGTTTTGTTGCTTCCTTTTCCCCTTCCAAACCTGTTATTGAAGCATTAGACGTGAAATGTAGGATGTGTGTAGCACAGGAACTGATATTCCAAGTGCTAAGTGAAAGAGCCTAAAAAGATCAAGCTAAATAGGGCTTCTTTTTAATGCATGCCATTATGATGGTTTGGGTTTTAGAACAGTTTGTATTGTTTCCAAATTATCTACGGGTGAGTAATTGTTATCAGCCTCCTGACACCAGGACCTAATTAGAAAGTAAGAGCCTTAAATAGGCCATTTGCATAGTGAGCTTCCATATGTCTCCTTGTGCAATTTATTTGCTTCACTCCATTGAGATATAATGAGAATGAAACTCCTCAAACTTCCTTTGACTCTGAGGCTCTCTTCTTCATCTCCTCTGCAGTTAGAGGCCACTATTAAGAAGATAATATCTATTTCCCTTTGTTCAGAAAGAAAAAGCGACTGTACTGCTACCCTTATTCCAGATCAGACAAGTTTTTCTATTTCCCAGTTTCCAATGGAAATAGAATGAGAAACAGCCAAACAACCCACAGACAGCCTGTGAAAAAATGTAATGCTGTCAGAGAAAGCACAAGGAAGGTTAGGACAGGCTGATCTCGAAGGCATACTATCCACCATAACTAGGGCTCCTAAAAACCTGATGAGGACTAATGTCCTTGTTTTTTCAGCGGAAGTACAGGTCCCATTTAAAGAGTTCTAAGCTGGTTCTGTTTGGATTTCTTCCTTCCAGGATGTTATTAAGGGGGAAAGGTTGGTTCAAGGCTGCTTAAGTTTTGTCCTAGTTTTGAATATTTAGCTCAATCTGGAACAACACACATTCTGGGGCCCTCTGCTCACATAATTTTGCAAAGTGTGTTCTTTAAATATAGTTTCAGAAGATATCCTTTATTTCCAAACTCCTCTTACATGCATGACTCCACCCCATCCTTCATTCTTTTATTCCCATCATCCTGAAGGTAGCAAAACTTAAGCATATGATGGGGTGCCATTTTCCATAGGGATGAACTTTAATGACTGCTCAGTGTTGTCTTCTCTTCTCTGCTCTGCTCTCCTCATCAGGATCTTATTTCATTTCCTGGTGTAAGTCAGTTCCACATGCAATGATTTTGTTTATGATAACTCAGTTGCATGTTCCCTTCCAACAACTGCCGTTGCCTTCCAGAAGGGAGGTTAGTGTTGGTCCCCTTATGGTGATAATTATAATCAGACCTGTCATCCTTCACACAGTCTACGCTTATCACTTGGATTTAGGAGGATTTTTCCTAAAGCCTATTACCAGTGCAGCTTCTTAGGGAAAAATAGTCATGACTTTTCAGCTAATTTTTGATGGCTCTCAGGTTTGAAAGCACAGAGAGGAGCAAAATGACTGCCAGTTGCAGTTAAAGGCACTGTCTGTCTATCGGGGTGTAAAGCTCTGCTTCTGGAGAGCAGGGATAGAGAGACAGTCTGGGGAGCACAGCATTTTAATGCATCTGTGACAACTCTTCACATGTGCAGGAGACACAAGGCAGTGCTTTTTCCAACTGCAGCACTCCCCACCCCCCGAGCTCTGCAGACCTGCCAGACAAGGGCTCCAGGTGTCAGGCGGTGCTTGGCAGTGGCACCTTCTCTCCCTGCTGTTTTGGGCAGCTATCTGTGGTTCTGCCTGTGTCAAGCTGCTTGGCCACGGATGGCCAGAGGAGAGGCTGCTGTTTGCGGCGATGGCTGGAGGTGATGGACAGCATCCAGGGATGGGCTCAGCAATGGACTAACGGACCCGCTGCCACCTGCATGCGGCACTGCGGTGGTGACTGACTGGCCAGTGCCATGGTGGGAAGTCTCTCGGTGTTTTCTCTATCCCAGGACATGTAGAAAATTGCTCACCCTAGTGTTTTTCACTGGGAGAGGCATCTCACCATTTAGTAGAATCCCCCTCATTTTCACTTCATTACTCCCATTGATATGCTAATAACCTCTTTCTTTGGCTTTTGCTTTTTGCTAACTTAAAAAAGCAATATGACAGTTTATAGCATTTCATTAGTCTAAATGAGTGATGTATTTTTCAGTCCCTCCTGTGTTGTCACCATGCTCTTTATGTTCTCAGAGAGCTGGACTCCCTTGGTCATGGCAGGAGTTGAAGATGGTCAGTGCTTTTTAGCTTTTGTAGCAGAGGAAATGGTGGGACAGTGGGAACTTGTGTTCTCTGCAGCTATGTACTGACAGCATGCAGGGATATGATTTGCCTTTGTTTTATTTAAATTTACTGGCAACTCAAGATTTATCTATCAGGTGTCACTCCCTGAAGGAAGATAAATACCACATAGCAAAGACTTCATCTATTATACAAACAGATTTGAGGCTTTGCTATTGCATTTCCCTGCCTGCTGTAAGGAGTAAAAATGCCTTTGGCTGAACAGACCGAGTGATACTTAGCGGTAACATCTTATGACCTCAGCTGAGATCTCAAGCCATGTTAGTGGAAAGAATATGATGTGATGGAAAGAGGGCCAGGAATAGCCTTTTTATCGTGAGACCCTTTCTGTGAATATCCTTCTTTGTTATATTCAGGTGGTTAATCACTGGAGCCAGGACCATCATTTGAAAACAGGGGAGTGAAATATTGGAACAGGTGATCCAAACACACTCGAGTTTGCCAACTCCAGTTGGATATTACAGCTTACAGTTTCTCCCTAATATTCTCCTACCCTCCTGTTTCTATCAAGCGTGGGTGACGTTGCAACATTTGCTGTCATTAATAACCCCATTTTGGCAGGAAAATCTACACAAAATGGACCCTGAGTCCTTGGACTGCAGGGAGCTGCAGTCCCCAAATCCAAGGGATGCACATTGTGAATACGGATATCTGACACTGAAGGGAAGCACTCACATGGAAATGTCTCCCTGTCATTTTTGAGATAATAAAGGTAATGCTTAAACCTATTTCAACCCTATTTAGAAAAAAATGTAGGTTTTAAAAATTTATAGCCCTGCTAGTGTTTTTCTTTTAATGGAACCAGAGACAAATGAGAATAACTTTTACATCAGTCTTGCTTACTTCCTGCTCAGGATTTTTCCTTAAACTTTGTGGTAGGTTTAAATTAGCCTCCTTTTTATCTTAATGGCCAATATTAATATTCAGCATCCTGGATAACTACTCATGAAGAAGAATGCTCATTCCCTGCTGACTCTGCACATCGGGAATGGTTGTGCCCAAGTTTGATCTGGCTGCCAAGGCCACTTCTGGTGAGGAAGGACAGGCGCTGGTGAAGTCCGAATGTTTTCTGGTCTACGTGAGTCGTGCACAGGTAGGCCCTGCTGGTTATGGAGTCTGCAGCATAGTCCTGCACGTGCTAGAGTGGGGATGTCTGAGTTGTGCAAGTGTTGTTTCTTCTTGAGCCGAATGATCTGCTTGTTTCCCCAAAGGGAGAGAGAAGGGCTGGCAGTGCAAGAATCCTGAGCTACTCTCAGTGTAGTGGGGATGCTGAGGCACCAGGTCTGGAAAACAATAGCTGCCACAGCCCTAAGGAAACTCTTTGAAAATGAGAAGGTTATGGAGGTGGAGGAAATACACAGCAGGGCACCATCTCCTCTTATTTCCCCCAGCCTCTTCAATCAGGTGCCTGCTGGGCTTCCCACTCCTCCTGCCTTTAGCAGTAGATCATAGGATCATAAGGCATTATCTGTTGGCATTAACTCATCCACCATCCTCCTGGCAGTATAGCTCCCCAAGTCAGGGAGCCGCAGCGAAACATGGATACTATGAGCCTACATTGGGCTTTGAACTGCAGCTGCCAGGGCTACAGAGGTGTCCAAGCAGGAACTGCAAGGAGGCACCAGTTCCCTGACACCAGTCTCCACCACCTTTCCTATGGGTGCTGCAGAAGGTGGGTGCAACACCGAAAAAGTGCTGCTGCTGAAATACAGCTGGACAAGTATACATGGACAATAATACATATAAATACATGGACATAATATAATAAATACGTGGACGAGTTCTGGAGCACCGCAAGCAAAGCTGTTCGAAGAGGTGGGTTCCTCGGAAAGGTGCCTGTCTGAGAGTAGCAGCTTCTTCTGGTAGCTTGGAAACCTTGCCACCAAGAAGGCTTTGTGGTGTGCGTGGTGATGAAAGTGTAGGTATGAAATGCTTCCACCTTCTAGTGCTTGGGTCCCTGTGGGGAGCAGGAGCTTGTCCAGGCTTGGGTCACACCGTACCAATATCTTCTTTCTTGGTGTGGGATTGGCTTAGTGCCACTGGGTCTTCTGCCAGATGGCCCCTGTCTCGAAATACTCAGTTCTTCTAAAGGCGAACTCTTGTGTTCAGCTTCTTGTAGCTCAGAGGGACCCATGGAAACAGGCTCACTGGGCTTCAGGTCAGCACAGAAGCTCATAGAGAACATCTTACAGTCCTCCAGAGTAGTATGGTTAGAGCATATGGTAACTACTGGAGGTAGGATGCTTTGTTGGGGGCATGCGATTTAAAGCGACAAGTGTTGAAGTTGTAGTGCCAGGCAGATGACAGTGGTGTAGGATGAGGCAAAGAGAACAGCGGTTTGTTTCTGGAGTTAAGCTGCCTGTGTATAACATCTTTGGCATTTTAAACAGAGAACATCTGGTTCCTTACAATTATTAGACACCAGAGATCTCTAGTATCTCACTGAGTAAGAGTGGTATCACGAACCAACAAAGGTTATTGTTATAACCAAATTTAGAGCCATACATCTCCCTTCACCTTACTGGAAAGTGGTGATCTTGGGCAGGAGAAGGGGAAGAATGACATTTATGTCATACCAGTTGTTATAAATTAGACCACACAATTTACTGGTCTATTGAAATTATTTTATTAATCAAGTAAGCAGACACAAGCAAAACAGCTCTGGGCGGCTGGGGAGTCTCTGCTCCACCACAGCACGCAACTTCCCCTTTCCAGTGTCGCTGTTTTATAGCATTGAAGTTCCGGCTTGTCGAGACTTGTCAAGACTTGTCGAGACCTGTTGACTTGTCGACTTGTCGAGACCTGTCCTGAGACTGCGCAGTCTGTTGTTGGGGGTCGTTATTCTTCCTCCAGTGATCATGCGTTGTGCTTGTGTTCAGGTGGGGGCAAAACAGGATGTCTTGCTTTGTCCCCTTGTTACAATGCCGTGAGTTGTGAAACCTTATCTCCTCAGTAGATTCTTTAAATTCTCAAGGACAATGAACAAACCCCTACTAATTTATCACAATCCCTCCTTTTTCTTTTTCTAACATATTTTGTTCATTGAATTTTTGCAATATCTGCTTGCTGAGCATCAAAGTTTCTGCGTTGTCCTCCTCCTGCTCAAGAGATTCATACTTAGCACGCACAAGCATAAGATGAGCAGCTTCTAATCGACTTTTCACAATTGCGATTACTTGATTGAATATACATGGTCCAAAAGTCAGTGTTAATATAAGTAACAACAAGGGGGCCCTGCTATGGCTGATAGCAGGGTAGTAAGCCAAGGTGAGTAATTAAACCAGGATTCATACCAATTCTGACGAGCCTCATTTTCCCTTTTGCATTTTTCTAATCCTTCCCGCAATTTAGTCATTGTATCCCTTACCACCCCAGTATGATCTTTACCAGATGGTATTCAGCCACTGTGTGATGGGTATACATATACTCTTCAGTGTGGTATAGAATCCTTGGTATAATGACCACCTGTACACAAAAATCATGAGATGTGTTAAACAATTTTAAAGATAGGCAAGGAGTGTCTCCCAACAACGAACATACCCACCTAATGTTATTTGCAGGAATACATCTACCTTTTCCCGTAACTTGGGTCAAAGTTATCCCGATTTCCTGTGAATATGGGGGCTTAACACTTACACATAGCCAGTACCCTTCAGTTATCTCCTCGGGTACAACCCCTTTCTTTTTTAAGCAGTGTGGGAAAGGATAACTCTGTCAACTTACTAGTAACCATTTGTGTGTTTGGTATTTTTTTTTTTTTCAGTGGCATGGCACAGATCATTTTTATCTCTTGGAACTGTGCCGATAAAACACTGTAGTAGGTTGGGCAGTCCCAGGTATATTTACAGTCTGGACAACCAAACCTTCCCCTAGTAACTCTTTATTAGGCCCGACTACCTTGGAAGTCTCGGGTTTTCCCTTCTTTATTAGTATGCGTCCTCCCCTATCTGTTCCGTGTTCGTAAAATCTGACATTTTTCCTAGTACCCAGCTAGTATCGTCCAAGTTTGTTATATTTATATATAGAACCTTGCAAATTTATTTCCGTGGAAGGTTCCTGTATACCCTATACCATGCCCTCACCACTTGTAACGGGGATCCAATTGTCGGTTACAACTTTGCAGCCCATATCCCACTTGTAAGAATTTATCCCGACCAGCCCCAAGTGTCCAGTCTGTAGCAATGGTTTCACACCCCCGGTATGCACAATAATACGCGTTCAGGCATTTACAGTACCCCCTTCCCAGGTTAGAACTTGGGCAGAAATAAAATCCCACATATTCCCAGCATCGGGGCCTCGAGCCCAGCTGACATAGTGTAGAAGTAAAGCTTGGCCCCCCCCGATGTTATCTGGGTTGCAATAACCTGTTGATCTTCGAATCGACTTAAAGTCCATTTAAAAGGTTGGTGGGGGTGGTGTTGAGTCGCTATGCAGGATGAAATCACTGCGAGAACCCCCAAATACCGATAGGAATGGCTGAGGCCCATGTCTTTCCCCACTTATTCACTCCTCTGCCTCACTCGTCAGTTGGGTTGCAGCCAACTACGAGGTTTTAGTTCTTCTCGGCAGCAGTAGTGTTCTTCAGGGGAGAGCCTCTACCTTAACCCACGGTACCTATCGAGTTCGTCGCAATGTGAGCTTCAGGTCTTTGTTTCCTGGAGCGATCTCCCACATCTTGTCACTGGTGGGTCCTTTAACACGGCTGGCATGTGTCCATCCTTTCTCCGCAGTCCAAACGGCTGTTTCTGTAGTAAGCAAAACAACATAGGGGTCTTCCCCATCGTGGCGTTAAAAAGAGTCTCTTTCAAAGTCTTAATTAGAATTGAGGGTGATCAAGTGGCAATTCCAAGTCATAGGGCATACCATATAGCATTTCAAAAGGAGAAATTCCTACATCAGTTCTGGGCTGCATCCATATGTTTAACAGTGCAAGGGGTAAGCATTTTACCCAAGAAGCCTTAATTTCCAGCATAAGTTTTGTTAGTTGTTTCTTAATTTCACCATTCATTCGCTCTACCTTTCCAGAAAAGGAGGGGTGCCAGGGGCTGTGAAAATCCCACTCAATCTCTAAGGCCTGCTTTAATCCTTGCAGTAAAGCTTTACACTCATTCAGTCACGTGGTCAATTAGGACAAACAAGTAACTCAGTAAAGTCTACCTGTATACTTTGGAAAGGTCAAAGCCCTGGCTCCCGTCCCCCTCTAGATAGGTTACAGAAGACCTTTTTTATTTACCTTTTGACATATGGTACATCCTCTGCATGTGTGCTTCCCTAAAGTATATATTTCTACACAGACATGCTTTCTTAGAACAACATCACACATTGCTTGCACCTCCCAATGACTCTTCTGATGTAAAACAGTTAATATTTACCTCATTATCACTTTATTCAGCATTTCTCTCCCATTGGGGAGTATCCATTTTCCTTAAAATGATCCACATATTTGTAACATTAATACCTCCTTGGGAGGTTGTAATTGCTCCAAAACCTTTTTTAGAATTTACCCAAATAGATAGGTGGCCCTGTAAACCCCTGAGGTAAAATTGTCCACCTATATTGTTGCTTCCACCCCCATTTCAGAGTCTTTCCAGTCAGAGGTGAATATACGTTTACTCTCAGGGCCTGAGAGCACTCCATTAATAACACTGTTATTCCAGTCTAACAATTTACTATTTGAATGCCCAATTTAATCATCAAATCCCTTCCCAACAAGTTAGTTTCCGCCTTGGATACATACAATAATTGCCCAGTGATCATTTTATCCCCTGGTCTCAGCTTAGTATTCCCCAAAAGTGGCACTGTTATCCCAGTACCTTCTACCCCCATCACATTTAGGGTTTCATTAGTTAATTTAATCCCTGAAGCTTTACAAGTCAGTAATGACTTAGCTGCCCCAGTGTATTGGGTTTGCTGGCAAGGTTCGGGGGGGGGGTGTGTGGGAGTGGGAAACTGCAGTGGCAGCCCCCGTGAGAAAAACCCAGAAACCTCCCCGTGGTAGGTAAGGGACAATTTCATCTGGCCCCAAAGGGGCCCACTGCTGCCCAGAGCCAAGCCATGAGCAACACAGTCCGTGCCTCTGTGAGAGCACATCCACGAAAACAAACAGACAAACAAACGAACAAAACCCTGCTGCTCAACAGCAGTTGGGAGAGCGAGAAACCCCTCCGCAGACACCAAAGTCAGTGCAGAAGGAGGGGGAGGAGGCGCTCCAGGCGCTGGAGCTGAAGCCCCCCTGCGGCTGCTGGAGAGGCCCCTGGTGGAGCAGGCTGTTCCCCCCCCTTCCCGATGCTTGGGAAACTGAACAAACATCACAGCAAATATGCAAATATACCAAAACTTCTAGACTGTTACTTAGATAATGCCTACATCCCCTTTCCCTGCTCATTCAATTTCAAACAGCTCTGTTAAATACTACATGCCACACCTTTAAACCCTTTAGCAACCCTTTTAACACTTCCTTTATCTTTCTCCAGCCCGTACTTTTCTAATACCAACACCAAAGGCTCAGTCAGAGTCCAACTTAATTCCATACCTTTTCCCTCCAAGATACTGAAACAACATATCAATCAATATACCATATTTCATCCCATTTTCCTTCTTTCCACAAAAACAACATTAACTGTAATATGGTGTTATAATTAATAGTTCCATTTAGGGGCCACTCCGCTCCATCCTCTAGTTTATAAAGTGGCCACCATTGATTACAATATTTGATAAGAGTTCTTTTACTTTCTGTACCCTCTCACCCCACTATATCCCTCCAATGTGTTAGTATACACCCTAGGGGGCTTTTCCTCGGGGTTTCTTTGCTTTGAACATTTCCTATTGTAATCTACAGTGGTTAATATTCCACTGTTTTCCTAGAAGCTCTTTACTAGTCAATCCCAATCCCTCCAAAATTCACAATATATAGATACACAAATAAAATCAAACCACTGTAAATTAACTGCCTGTTGACAATTACACTGAGGACATTTAAAGCTGATGAGCCGATGATATGCCTGGGCAAATTTTGTTCCCTTAGACATACACCTCAATGGCAGTTCTTATATTTACATATTTACATATTAACATATGAATAAAAGAATACTTTAACAAAAATGCCCGGGCTTTTATATATACAATATACAATGTACAGTTATTATTCCAGTTAGAATTATTCCTCAGCAGCTGCAAACACTATGCCAGTTGCCATTAAAGCTTGCTTACCGTCCTCCTGTCCTTTTCTTAAAATCTCGGACATCCCCAGAGTTAATGGGGATGGCCACATATTCCATTCCTGGCTGGGGTCCGCCCAATTGCTATTTCTCGTAGGGGATATAATCCCTCCCTTAAAGCAGATTTCTGATTTCTTGCCCTGCTTCTGGTTACCGGCCCCTGTGTTTCATGATCCGATTCGATTCTCCTGGATTAGCTAATTCGGGGAGTCCATTAAGGACGGGAGCCGTTGGTGCGGGCGGTGGAATATAGGGCGGGGGTGGTGTCAGGACTTCTAAGTCCTTTCTCTTTTTATCCCACCATCCTTTTTCTTTTAGAGGATATAGATGCATCCTCGCATCTGAATTTATCCAGAGGTGCACATACTCACTTTCTTCTAGACTAAAAGGGTTCCTTTGAGTTTACATAAATATTTAGGCCTGACAAACCCAATCTTCAAAAGACCCAAATACAGGCCAGTAAAGGTGGTCTCCTCGAATCTGTTTACCACCCCAAACTTCAACACAATAATGTATCATTTTTACTTTATTCCTTCCCCGCCTAAAAGGGGAATCCTGCCAATTTTTAATCATTAATCCCGGGGTAACCTAACATCAGACGTTACCCCACCCATGGGACCAGAAGGCTTACTCTTCTTCTGTCCCATCTTCCAGAGTGCCCTCACACGCACACACACACGCTCCCCCTTTTCGTGGCCCAGTCCCTCGCGGGATGTGGGAACCGCACTACCGAGGGATCCGCTCTCGCTTCGTCCGCAATTGGACGTCTCAGTTGTCACACTCTGGGAAACCCAACCCCAACCGAATGGAACACCGGCCTATACTTACCCACCCCGTGGGTCTTCGTTCGGGCTTCGTGCACAAAGGTTGCCTGGGGTTTACTGGTTTTATTTGCTTGTGTCTAATTTTGGGTTCGTCGGTGAAGGGTTTGAATGAAAGTAGTCCTAGCGAAGGCCGCTGAAATCAGCAGGGCGCCCCCTCCGAAGGTCTTTCAATCAGATTTGCCTTCATCCGAGTCACGGCACCAAATTGTTATAAATTAGACCACACAATTTACTGGTCTATTGAAATTATTTTATTAATCAAGTAAGCAGACACAAGCAAAACAGCGCTGGGCGGCTGGGGAGTCTCCGCTCCACCACAGCACGCAACTTCCCCTTTCCAGTGTCGCTGTTTTATAGCATTGAAGTTCCGGCTTGTCGAGACTTGTCAAGACTTGTCGAGACCTGTTGACTTGTCGACTTGTCGAGACCTGTCCTGAGACTGCGCAGTCTGTTGTTGGGGGTCGTTATTCTTCCTCCAGTGATCATGCGTTGTGCTTGTGTTCAGGTGGGGGCAAAACAGGATGTCTTGCTTTGTCCCCTTGTTACAATGCCGTGAGTTGTGAAACCTTATCTCCTCAGTAGATTCTTTAAATTCTCAAGGACAATGAACAAACCCCTACTAATTTATCACACCAGTGCCTTAGGCTGCATCTGTCTTAAGCAAATGAAGTGGCATCTGGGAACGTTGCTGGGCACGGGAATGAATATATATGGGTATATTCAAACTAATAGACCTTGGCATTCTTTTGGTCCATGAAAACTAGCAAATTTTTAAATCATTCCTAAGCATGGATCAGGGCTGTGGTGGTTTTACTCGGGTGGGCAGCCGAGCTCCACCACAACCGCTCTCTCACTCCCCTCTCCTCAAAGAGGAAGGGGGAGAAAATACAACACAAAGAGCTCGAGGTTTGAGATGAGAAAGGTTTAATTAAAGGGAAAGGGAATGGGGAGGAAAAACAGAAATAGAAGAAACAATCAGTCCGCGCGGAAGCACAGAGAAAAGGAAAAAAAATTATTATCTACTTCCCATCAGCGAGCGGTGTTCGGCCACGTCCTGGGAAAGCAGGGCCTCAAACGCGTAGTGGTTGTTCAGGAGGAACAGCCCCCTCCCCCACGAGAGCCCCCTTTTTATTGCTGAGTGTGACATCAGGTGTTATGGAATATCCCTTTGATTGGTTTAGGTCAGCTGCCCTGGTTATGTCCCCTCCCCATCACTTGCCCACCCCCAGCCTGCTGGCTCTCGGGGGCTTGGAAGGAGTCCTGATGCTGTGCCAGCACTATGCAGCAATAGACAGAACACTGGAGTGATATCAGTGCTGTTCCAGCTACAAGTGCAGAGTACAGCACTGTGTGGGCTGCTGCAGGGAAAGGTGACTCCATCCCAGACCTGGGATGGAGTCAAAGTTAACCTGTCGTTGGTTCTGCAGTGTCCTCCTACAACACATAACTTGGATAACAGATTATTTTTCTCCCAAGGTTAAATCTCCTTGAGGCACGCACCTGATATCCCCATCTTTCTGCGTTACCCACAAGATATACCTTGGTCCTTGGGCAAAGACAATCCCACGAGTGGGTTTGCCTTTTCCCATGGCAGGGGCAACCCACACCGCCTTCCCCATCCACTTTCCCACATGCACTACGGGGACTTTAGCTTCTCCCACAGTGTGTAGGGGGTTTGTTTCAGTAGGACCAGGATGGCTGTCAAGCCCCCTGTTGTTAACTAGCCAAGTGGCCTCTGGTAGATTTATATCCCAATGTTTCCACGTCCCAGCACCCAATGCTCGCAGCATAGTTTTTAACAATCCATTGTACCTCTCAACCTTCCCAGAGGCTTGTGGGTGATAAGGGATGTGATACACCCACTCAATACCATGTCTCTTGGTCCAGGAGGTGACAAGATTGTTTCGGAAGTGACTCCCATTGTCGGACTCAATTCTTTCTGGTGTACCATGTCACCACAGCACTTGTCTTTCCAGGCCCAAGATAGTGTTTCGGGCCGTGGCATGGTTTACAGGGTATGTTTCCAGCCACCCAGTAGTTGCTTCTACCATGGTAAGTATGTAACGTTTGCCTTGACGGGTTTGTGGGAGAGGTCCAATGTAGTCAGTTTGCCAGGCCTCACCATATCGAAATCCAAGCCATCTCCCCCTATTCCAGGGAGACTTTACCCTCATGGCTTATTTGATTGCAGCACAGCACTCACACTGATGGGTAACCTAACCTGTGTGATGGCCTCAGTGGTCAGGTCCACCCCTTGATCACGAGCCCATCTGTATGTGGCATCCCTCCCCAGATGTCCTGATGTTTCATGGGCCCATCGAGCTACAAACATCTCACCCTTACAATCCCAGTCCAGGACCACCTGAACCACTTCAATTTTCGAAGCTCAATCCACTTCTTTGTTGTTCTGATGTTCTTTGGTGGCATGATTCTTAGGCATGTGAGCATCTACATGATGTACCTTTACAGCCAGGTTTTCTACCCGAGCAGCAATATCTTGCCACAGGGTAGCAGCCCAGATAGTTTTACCTCTGTGTTGCCAGTTGTTCTGTTCCCATTGCCGCAGCTACCCCCACAGAGCATTTGCCACCATCCATGAATCAGTGTAGAGATACAATACTGGCCATTTTTCTCTTTCAGCAATCTCTAGGGCTAGTTGTATAGCTTTCACTTCTGCATACTGACTCAACTCACCTTCCCCTTCCATGGCCTCCACAACTCATCGTGTGGAGCTCCACACAGCAGCTTTCCACTTCCGATGGCTCCCTACCACATGGCAGGATCCGTCAGTGAACAACACATACTGCTTTCTGTCTTCTGGCAACTCATTGTATGGTGGTGCTTCTTCAGCACGAGTTATCTCTTCTGGCGGTACTCCGAAATCCCTGCCCTCCGGCCAGTCCACGATCTCTTCCAGGATTCCTGGGCAGTTGGGTTTCCCCATTCGAGCCCGCTGTGTAATTAACGCTACTCACTTACTCCACGTAGTGTCAGTTGCATGATGTGTAGTGGGGATTTTCCCTTTGAACATCCAATGTAACACAGTGTCGTGGTTCCGCTCGAGTGGGCAGCCGAGCTCCACCACAGCCGCTCTCTCACTCCCCCTCCTCAAAGAGGAATGGGGAGAAAATATGTGAAAAGGGCTCAAGGATTGAGATAAGGACGAGAAAATCACGCAATAATTATTGTAACGGGCAAAACAGACTCGGCATAAGGAGATAGTAAGATTTATTGCCTACAACTAACAAGCGAGAGAAGTGAGAAAACAAAGGAAAAAAAAAACAAAAGCACCTTCCCCCCATCCACCCTCTTCCACCTCCTCCCCCCGAGCGGCGCAGGGGAACGGGGGAATGGGGGTTATGGTCAGTCTACAGCACTTCTTCTCTGCCGCTCCTTCTCGGTCACTCTCGTCCCCTGTGCTGTGGGGTCCCACCCACGGGATGCAGTCCTTGATGAACTGATCCGGCGTGGGCTTCCCACAGGCAGCAGCTCTTTCAGAACTGCTCCAGATATGGGTCCGTACCACGGGGTCCATCCCTCAGGAGAAAACTGCTCCAACCTGGCTCCCCTACGGGCAGCAGCTCCTGCCGGGTCACCTGCTCCTGCGTGGGCTCCTCTCCACGGGCTACAGGTCCGGCCCGGAATCTGCTCCGGCAGGGGTCTTCCACAGGCGGCAGCCTCCATCGGTGCAGGGCCACCTGCTCCACCGTGGTCTCCTCCACGGGCTGCAGCGTGGAACCCTGCTCCACCGTGGTACTCCATGGGCTGCAGGGGGACATCCTGCTTCACCATGGTCCTCACCACAGGCCGCAGGGGACTTCTGCTCCGGCGCCTGGAGCACCTCTCCCCCTCCTTCTACACTGACCTTGGCGCAAGGCTGTTCCTCGCTCCTCTCACTCTCCCGGCTGCTGTGTGGCGCAGCGTTTTTTCCCTGTCTTAAATATGCTCTCACAGAGGCGAAAAACAACATCGCTTATTGGCTCGGATCTGGAAAACAATGGGGCCCTTCCCAAACATGGGGCAGCTTCTAGATCTTTCTCACAGAAACCACCCCTATGGCTCCCTGCTACCAAAACCTTGCCACGTAAACCCACTACATTCCACCCCTCGCCTCTGTTAAAAGCATATTTAAGACTACTCACAACATACTCTTACTTTACAATTATCACAACAACCTTCACAAACTTCACTTACATCAAAAAGAAAAAGAATTCACCACACCAAAATGAACATAACATCATCACAGCACCGACAAGGTGGACATTTTACACACACACCACCCCTCGTCCCTTCACCACACTAACATATCACAGTTACTGCTTTCCTAAATTCTTCACAACTTGTACATTCCTAACAATCATCCTGCACATATTTTTGCCCGTTACTTCTACTAACTATCATCCTTATCTCAAATTCCTTGAGCCCCACGTTGGGCGCCAAAAAAGACTGTCGTGGTTCCGCTCGAGTGGGCAGCCGAGCTCCACCACAGCCGCTCTCTCACTCCCCCTCCTCAAAGAGGAATGGGGAGAAAATATGTGAAAAGGGCTCAAGGATTGAGATAAGGACGAGAAAATCACGCAATAATTATTGTAACGGGCAAAACAGACTCGGCATAAGGAGATAGTAAGATTTATTGCCTACAACTAACAAGCGAGAGAAGTGAGAAAACAAAGGAAAAAAAAAACAAAAGCACCTTCCCCCCATCCACCCTCTTCCACCTCCTCCCCCCGAGCGGCGCAGGGGAACGGGGGAATGGGGGTTATGGTCAGTCTACAGCACTTCTTCTCTGCCGCTCCTTCTCGGTCACTCTCGTCCCCTGTGCTGTGGGGTCCCACCCACGGGATGCAGTCCTTGATGAACTGATCCGGCGTGGGCTTCCCACAGGCAGCAGCTCTTTCAGAACTGCTCCAGATATGGGTCCGTACCACGGGGTCCATCCCTCAGGAGAAAACTGCTCCAACCTGGCTCCCCTACGGGCAGCAGCTCCTGCCGGGTCACCTGCTCCTGCGTGGGCTCCTCTCCACGGGCTACAGGTCCGGCCCGGAATCTGCTCCGGCAGGGGTCTTCCACAGGCGGCAGCCTCCATCGGTGCAGGGCCACCTGCTCCACCGTGGTCTCCTCCACGGGCTGCAGCGTGGAACCCTGCTCCACCGTGGTACTCCATGGGCTGCAGGGGGACATCCTGCTTCACCATGGTCCTCACCACAGGCCGCAGGGGACTTCTGCTCCGGCGCCTGGAGCACCTCTCCCCCTCCTTCTACACTGACCTTGGCGCAAGGCTGTTCCTCGCTCCTCTCACTCTCCCGGCTGCTGTGTGGCGCAGCGTTTTTTCCCTGTCTTAAATATGCTCTCACAGAGGCGAAAAACAACATCGCTTATTGGCTCGGATCTGGAAAACAATGGGGCCCTTCCCAAACATGGGGCAGCTTCTAGATCTTTCTCACAGAAACCACCCCTATGGCTCCCTGCTACCAAAACCTTGCCACGTAAACCCACTACACACAGGTAGCCATGGGGCCAAGAGGAGTTTTGCTTCTGATCCTCGATAGCCCCAGCTCCAGAACCCCAGAGGTCGACCTCGAGTTTCTCCTGAGGTCTTCTGCCAGAGGCTCCAGGTGAGCCCATGCTCCCCAGCTGCAATATAAAGTGTGTTTTGCACAGCTGGTCTGGTACGGACAGGTGCAAGGGCTACTGAACAAGCTATTTCTTGTTTGAGTTGTTCAAAGGCCTGTTGTTGCTCGGGGCCCCACTCGAAATAGCTTCTCATTCGAGTCACTCGATATAGAGGACTCACAAGCTGACTATAGCCTGGCACATGCATTCTCCAGAATCCCACAAGGCCTAGGAAAGCTTGTGTTTCTTTTTTGCTAGTTGGCGGAGACATAACCGTTATTTTATTGATCACATCCGTCGGAATGTGGTGACGTCCATCCTGCCATTTTACCCCCAAGAACTGGATTTCCTGTGCGGGTCCCTTGACCTTATTCTGTTTAATAGCAAAGTCAGCTTTCAGGAGAATTTGAAATATTTTCTTCCCTTTCTCAAAAACTTCTGCTGTGTTACCCAACACGATGATATCACTGATGTACTGCACGTGTTCTGTAGCGTTCCCCTCTTCCAGTGTTGTCTGGATCAGCCCATGGCAAATGGTAGGGCTGTGTTTCCACCCCTGGGGCAGTCGATTCCAAGTATACTGAATGCCCCTCCAAGTGAAAGCAAACTGTGGCCTTCATGCTGCTGCCAGAGAGATGGAGAAAAATGCATTAGCGATATCCGTTGTAGCATACCACTTAGCTGCCTTTGACTCTATTTCCTACTGGAGTTCTAGCATGTCTGGCACTGCAGCACTCAGTGGTGGCATGACTTCATTCAGTCCGCGATAGTCCACCGTTAGCCTCCACTCGCCATTAGACTTTCACACTGGCCATATAGGACTGTTCAAAGGTGAATGAGTCTTGCTGATCACTCCTTGGCTCTCCAGATGGTGAACTAACTCATGGATGGGAATCAGGGAGTCTCGGTTGGTGCGATATTGCTGACGGTGCACAGTTGTAGTCGCAATTGGCACTTGCTGTTCTCCAATCCTCAGCAATCCTACAGCAGAAGGGTCTTCTGAGAGAACAGGCAGGGTAGACAGCTGCTTAATCTTCTCTGTGCTCAAGGCAGCTATGCCAAAAGACCACCGGTACCCTTTTGGATCCTTGAAGTACCCTTTCTTGAGGTAGTCTATGCCGAGGATGCACGGAGCCTCTGGGCCAGTCACAATGGAGTGCTTTTGCCACTCATTCTCAGTTAGACTCACTTCAGCTTCCAATACAGTTAGCTCTTGGGATCCCACTGTCATTCTAGAGATAGAGATGAGTTTTGCCCCTTGGGTGCCTAATGGCATTAGGGTACACTGTGTGCCTGTGTCCACTAAAGCTTTATATTTCTGTGGTTCCGGTGTGCCAGGCCATTGAATCCACACAGTCCAGTAAATCCGGTTGTCCCTCTCCTCTACCTGGCCAGAGGCAGGGCCCCACTAGTCCTGGTTGGAGCATCTATCAATTAATTCTTCCAAATGTGAAGCAGAGGTCTCTTCGTCAGGGTCAGGAGTAATACTAGCCCTTCTACTGCCTCTGGGGGACTGCCCAACAGAAACTGGGGCAGCAATCCTCCTAGGGGCCCCTTTTCTTGCTGCTGTATCTTTCCGCAGCTCACATACCCGAGCAGCTAGGGCCGAGGTCGGTTCACCGTCCCACTTCCTCATATCTTCCCTGTGGTCACGTAAATAAAACCACAAGGTACTCTGTGGTGTGCGTCCCAGATTCTCCCTTGCTTGAGCCAGAGAATGCTTGCACTTGATAGCTGAAAGATTCTTCCATCTAGGTGAGAAGGAAGCTATGTGTTCATCTAACCATTGGGACAGTCTCTCCAGAGCTGAAATGCAGTCCCGTACTGGGGCAGAGAGATTTTCTTCATATTTATGAAGCTGGTTGGACATCTTATCCACAGTCGGCCCCATCCCCTCCTCCCAATCCATTGCTGCCAGTGTGCTGGCATGTGATGAGGGTGCAGCCTGTAGAAACTTCCGCCACATGGATGTTTTGCACTGGACTTCATCAGGGTCTTTAGGTGTCTGGGCATTGTTCAAATTACTATAAATAATCTCCAGCACAGCTAATTTCCGCAGGTGCTGGAGACCTTTATCCATAGTGGTCCACTTGCCTGTTTGATATACAATATCTTCCTTGTGGGGATACCTTTCTTTCACAGCTGATAGGAGTCGCCTCCAGAGGCTGAGAACCTGTGTCTCTCTCCCAATTACTCTATCAATGAGCCTTTATGACGGATCCCAGCTGCTTGGCTTCACTGCCTTCTAGCTGTTGGCTATTGGCCCCAGTATCCCAGCATCGAAGCAGCCAGGTGAGGATGAGCTCACCTGGATGATGACTGAAATCCTTTTGTATTTCTCGCAGCTCACTCAAGGATAGAGTTCGAGTGGTTTCTGATTCATTTATGATTTCATTCTCTTCTCCTTGATGTTGCCATGATGGCGCCGCTTTAGAGCTGCTTGCCTTTTCCTCTTCTCCCTCATCCTTAGGAGGAGCTTCTTTCCTTACTAAATGAGGTGACTTTCCATTGTTTTGTCTTGACTATAGGGGCGACTGATACCATAGATGGTTGCCACCCACAACTACTTTGTCTTGGGGCAGGTCCTTGGATGATATTCTTAATAAATTGTTTGACCTTAGGGAGGAAGACAAACACTAGAACTAGTAATAGGAGGATAACATCCGACCAAGGGTATTGAAAATACTCAAAGGCTGTTGCAATTAGCCCACAGGGAGAGAAGAAGAAGACATCACCCCCAATATTATTCACAGGTTGACTGCTAGGGGAGAAAAAGAAGGCGGTGTAATTCTTAATATTTCCAAAAAGATAATCTCCAGGAGACCAGAATGATAACAATGCAGGGCCTGAGTACCAGATGAAACTGAAGGCCAGCATGTTACAGCACAGCATGATAAAGAAACCAAACACAGACTTAAACACTTTCTCCGATCGGATGTAGAGGAAAAAAGAGAACAGAGAACAGACTACATACAACATAGTCACACAGAAAAATATTAACAGAAAAACGAACATTGTGACTAGCAGTATGTTAGTTGTAAATACTTTAATCAATTCTACTGTTATCTCAAACCTCGAGCCCCACGTTGGGCGCCAAAAAGGACTGTGGTAGTTTTACTCAGGTGGGCAGCCGAGCTCCACCACAACCGCTCTCTCACTCCTCCTCTTCTCAAAGAGGAAAGGGGAGAAAATACAACACAGAGAGCTCAAGGTTTGAGATGAGAATGGTTTAATTAAAGGGAAATGTAATGGGGAGAAAAAGAAACAACAGAAACAATAAATCTGCGTGGAAGCACAGAGAGAAGGAAAAAAAAATATTCTCTACTTCCCATTGTTATAAATGGCTCAGTCTTCAAAATAGGATTATAATCAAAGTTTACAATTTATTAAAGGAATAGAGGTAAGCAAACAGCGCTGGGTGCGCCGGGAGTCTCTGCTCCACCAAGACGCACACCAGTTACATCAAGCAGCTGATTTTTATGCTCCTAGGCTAATACATATTCATTACTACTTCTAAAAAACCACAGGGTTATTATAATTAGTTTCCGGAATCCAAACCCTCCTACTGGAGCATGCATATCAGTCTCTGGTGGTCCCTCTGGGGGTCTCTGGGGGTCTCTCATGCTGAAGGCTCATAGTCTTCCTCCCTCTTGTCCTTCTCCTTTGTCCAACTTGGCTGTATGTCAGAGACTTGTGCAGCGTCCCCTGCAAGCTTTGTCTTTTAGTCGTTCTTCAGCTTTCCCTGTCTCCTTAATCTCCTGGCCAGATATCAGAGACTTGCATAGTGTCCCATGCAATAGTCATAATAGTTAGCAGTTATTCTGAAACCCCCCAGATATCAGAGACTTCAAGGAAAAGCCTACAAGTTCATTTCACTTCAAGCTCTCTATTGACACAAATTGCTAAAACATTCCTTTGCAAGATACAGGAACCATATACATTAACCACTGTGGTGGTTTTACTCAGGTGGGCAGCTGAGCTCCACCACAACCGCTCTCTCACTCCCCTCTCCTCAAAGAGGAAGGGGGAGAAAATACAACACAGAGAACTCGAGGTTTGAGATGAGAAAGGTTTAATTAAAGGGAAAGGGAATGGGGAGGAAAAACAGAAATAGAAGAAACAATCAGTTCGCGCGGAAGCACAGAGAGAGAAAAAATTATTCTCTACTTCCCATCAGCGAGCGGTGTTCGGCCACGTCCTGGGAAGCAGGGCCCCAAAATGCATAGTGGTTGTTCAGGAGGACAGCCCTCTCCCCCACGAGAGCCCCCTTTTTATTGCTGAGTGTGACATCAGGTGTTATGGAATATCCCTTTGGTTGGTTTAGGTCAGCTGCCCTGGCAATGTCCCCTCCCCATCACTTGCCCGCCCCCAGCCTGCTGGCTCTTGGGGCCTTGGAAGGAGTCCTGATGCTGTGCCAGCACTATGCAGCAATAGACAGAACACTGGAGTGATATCAGTGCTGTTCCAGCTACGAGTGCAGAGTACAGCACTGTGTGGGCTGCTGCAGGGAAAAGGTGACTCCAGCTCAGACAGACCCAACACAACCACTCTGTTTTTCTTAGACTTGTGGTTATACAAGGGTATGTAAGACAGAAGGTCACATTCATCATACCATGCGGCCCTAGCATTGTTCCATATTGACACGAATCAGATGAACACATTTCACACCATCAATAAGCGATGTTCGGTCACGTCCTATGAAGCAGGGCCCCAAAATGCATAGTGGTTGTTCAGGAGGACAGCCCTCTCCCCTACAAGAGCCCCCTTTTTATTGCTGAGTGTGACATCAGGTGTTATGGAATATCCCTTTGGTTGGTTTAGGTCAGCTGCCCTGGCAATGTCCCCTCCCCATCACTTGCCCGCCCCCAGCCTGCTGGCTCTCGGGGGCTTGGAAGGAGTCCTGATGCTGTGCCAGCACTATGCAGCAATAGACAGAACACTGGAGTGATATCAGTGCTGTTCCAGCTATGAGTGCAGAGCACTGTGTGGGCTGCTGCAGGGAAAGGTGACTCTATCCCAGACAGACCCAAAACAAGGGCTCATCCCAGTGAGCTGTTTGCATTTAGCTGCTGTGTTAGGGAAGCTAAGACATGGTTGTGACCAGAGATATGACCTGTTGTGTGCCAGCTGGCTGTGGTGTCTAGGAATATTTCTGGGCACATTTAACTTGCTAGTGGCTGAAGAGGCTCAGACCCATCTGAGAAACTGGACTCCATCATCCTAAACTCCATTTGTCAGCAGCAGGACAGAGAAGGGAGCCACCATCAGGGGCTGATTCAGCTTCCTGTCGTCTTGACTTCTCCAGACTGTAGGCAGAGGCTGAGGCTGCTGAGCCTACAGGGCTCAACACGCCGACAGAGGAAAAAAGTCCATATTGGCCCCATAACAGCTATAGTACAGGCACATGTTCTGCTGTCTCTCTGAGCTCAGAGAAGTTTTAAGTCACTGAGTTTTCTTTCCTGAATCAGCAAGGGCCATTTTCCTTCGCAGGAAGTTTCCTTTTCCCTCATCATGTGGAGGCTCCTTTTTCAACGGGTTCCAGCCACGAGACTGGTGTTCTGTGTAATTTCATTTTAATGGTTTGGTGGCTGATAGTTAAATGTGTCCATAGGAGACAATTGTCTTAGACAAAAAGCTGTCAGTTGGCTTAGATATAATAAAATAGCTCATGGAAGGATATGGCGTTATGTCTTTTAAGTATAAAACTCTTTGTTTGATAAAGAAAGTTCTGTTTCAAGCTATCCAAATATATGGATGGATTTTTTCACACTGAACCAGAAACCTAGATGAAGAAATAATTTTGGCTTGACTACTGCAACCGGAGTATAATGTGTTGTTATCTTTTCATTCATTGAAATCTGTTCATTCACAAGGTGGTCTGATACAATAAATGGAAACGTTTTGTTTAAACATATCAAACAAAACATTTTCCCTTCAAGAATACCTCAAGTGTTTGGTCACAGTGGGGATGAAGTTATTGACTGAATCTGGCACTTATTTGGAAGCATGACCTTAATCTGCAGGTTTCAGCGATGAACATATTTTCCCCAAGTGTTTCAGCAAGTCAGATAAGAAAATTATATTTTTGACATGTTAAAGATATTCCTTTTTAGACAAAGAAAGTGATATTCCAGCTATATTACTGAAACTCAGTGCCCTGTGTTGCTTGTTAACAGCTCCACATTTATTGTTTCGGTGTCCCAGTTTGCTTTCAAGTATCAGTGCACCGCTACATACCAAATAATCAATAGTTCTGTCAGTTGAGTATGCCCTGGAAATATAACATTACTGTTAACATCGATCCACGCAGCAGAAATCAAGGCATCGACCTCTGCAGTCATTACTTGCTAGCACCCTTGGGTTTTGTTTGCAGAGCAGCTAGGTTGAAAATCACGACAGCTGCTCCCTCCTTCCGTGCCTGCACAAATGTGAGCACAAGCATATCAGCAAACACGACCTGCAAATATGGTGCATGGGGTTTCATTTCAGCCTTATGCGGATGCTGGGTGCAGCGAAGCAGCTGTTGGCAAAATCCAGAGGCATCGGCCCTGGTATCGGCTGGGAGGAAGGAAAAGCGGTGCTCTGCGCTGCTGCCTGGGCTCACACACACCCCTGCGGGTTTGGCGCGCCGTGCCCTATCTCTAGCAGCTTCGCATTGCAGTCGTGAATGAAAGTTTGGCATATTGATTTTACGACTGTCAGTCTTCCCAGAACCAGACCAGAATTTAATTAACTTAAGACAGAAGCATGATTTCCTATAAGCTCTTTCCAGATTTTACTAGATCCAGATAAATTAAATCAGTATTTTATCTGTATGCCACTAAAATTAGTTGGCACAGTGATCCCCACACAGGTATAATATTGTTCTAGTCCCTTGTATTTAAGCAGGAACTGCATTATGATACTGATAGCATTTCTTCATGAGGAGCTCTGCGTGAACTACAGGAGTGCTGGGGAAGGAGAAACCCAGATGTGAGCAGGGCATAACCTTATTGTGGCTCAGAAAAGAGATGTAGGCATTTGGAAGAGGAATATGGCTCCACCAAGCCGTAATTCCCCTGAGAAATCAGCTAATGAGAGCAGGAGGAGCCCACCCTACATCAGGAGCAGCAGCAACCACCTGGCCCTGACATGGACCTGTCCAAGTCTTGGTGACTCTGCTAACGCGGCTTCCTCTGCTCGGCTGTCCCTGGGAGGCCCAAGAAGCAGGAAGCAATGTGGGGGGACATCACAACTGGTGGCCATCTTCCTCCCCTCTGCAGGAGGTATGTGCACCACAGGACATCCAGCTCAAGGTTCTTTGATGTTGCTTGCTTGGTTCTGTCTTGCTGGTGACATTTACCACGTCATCAGAGGTCACCTTGTTCCCAAGTTATCAGCCTTATCCTCCATCCAAGAGCTTCAGGTTATCTCCTGTATGGCAAGCTATTTAGCACCTGGGAGATGAGGCTCAAGATAATGCCTTGGGAAGTTTATGTGAGGAGCAAGAGATGCATATTTTATCTTTCTGGGAGGAATCAAGGTCAGATTTGGTGTTCTCAGAGCAGTCTGAGTTGCAGATGAGACACAACGCGATGCTCTGCATCTACTGGAGTTTCCTAAAACCTGTCTTCATATTAGAAATTAAATTTCTGCACTTGTTCAGATAGGGAAGAAACAACAATTCAGACCCTCAGCCAGCTGGAAGTGGTATGACTTACAGCTCGTGACTGCTACTGTGTGATACGTGGAGTCAGAGAGGAGGTCGTCATCAGCTGTGGCTGTGTGCTGTCAAAAATAATAAAAAAAGAGTCAATGCCATCGCTGCACACTCTTCAAAACATTTTTTTCTCTTCCAGCAGCATCACCTCTTCTCTATACAGCCTCATCAGCTTGCTTCAGTTGCTGAAACTGAAACCACAAATGATGTCATTATATCTTTTTTTCATTGGAAGGTGAATGAGTGGCCATTTCTGCCCTTATCTTCTCTTGTAGATAAAATGCCCCAAAATACCATCACTGAAGTTTAGAGGTCATTGGTGACTTTAAAATCCTCTCCAATTGCCTTGGATCAAAACCAAATGAAATAAAAATCAATGTGTGAGTCAAGAGGCCAAGACACCAAAATGATGTGTCCAACGCAAGCAGCTTGCTGGTTTCAGAGCATTTCTGGCAGCCATCTGCTTGTTTGAATTTGAGGATGTGACGCTTTTAAAAGTCAGAGAAGAAACACATGCTCGACCACAGTCTCCAGATATTTTTCTTGATAACAGGATTCTCTTTTTTGTGTCCATTTTCTTGCAGCCTCAAGAATGTCCTGTTTTGCAATCATACTGTCAGCAGGTGTTCATGGTCCTGAAGCACCACGTTGCGTAATTCCCTAATTAAAAAAAAAAAGCTTTTTGAAGCCTCATCCCTCTTCATGAATGAGTAACAAAACAGTGTGTTATTATAACTCAATAGCCCCTCATTTATTTACATAGATAATGATTGGCCCTTTTTAGCTAAAAATATACTTTTTTTTTTTTTTTCCACACTACTCCTATTTCAACTCTGTGGTCTCAGCCTTGTCCCGTGGAACAAAGAAACTGATGTTTTTATGGATGGTGTTAACTGAGACACCGGTAGTCGAATCACATTGAAGAGCTAAATTCTCCTTTTATTCTTGAAGGTGGTTGGGATCAAAGCACCACGAGGCTGGGGCTGGAGGGAGAAACTTGAACTCACAGTGCATCCTTCCTGTGAACAAATAAAGACATCATAAATCTTCTCGCTACCAACGTGACTCCTTTAATCAGCAGCATGTCCACAGCTAAGAAGACAATATTGTGGTAGTCCATTAAAATCCCTGCCACAGTCAGAGCATCATAAAGCAAATGTGAGATTGTTCCTGGCTCAAAGACTGCATGACATTAAAAGGTTATGATGGAAATGGATGTATGGGCAGGCAGGTAGCAGTGGGAAAAGGCTTTTGGGTGCCTCTAGATGCAGCCAGCTGTGGCCAGCTGTTACTGGGCTGTCTGCATCGCACTGGGAGATGTTTGGAAGTGTAACGAGATCCTTCCCTCTGCAAGAGAGACAGCCTTGGAGAGGAGATGAAGGTACATTAGCAGAAATTGTTTACCCTCTGACTTGGCAATTGCATAGGGAAAACATTCTTTCTGGATTTTTTTTTTAAATAAATATATGAATAAGGCATTCATAAAATAATGAAAGGTACATTTTCATTGATTATAATGACTCCATTAAATTCTGGACATTTACCACATCACAATGTTTATCTGCAAGACAATATTTCCCTGTGCTTAATAAAAGGGAACAGCAGGAGGACTGCAGCAAATTTAAGCCACTTCTAGCACTCAGTGTCAGGATTTTAATGGCACCCACATTACCTGGGCTTCTTTTTATATCTTCATCTTGCTTTATGTGACAATACTTATTTTTTATGTCATGCTTTTCGCACAAAAATCTCAGGGTTTCACAAGGCAGAGCAGGACACTATACCAGTTTTAGAGAACAGAAAAAGCACTCGGTGAGGCGACTTCATTGTGGCCACAGAGCAGGTCAAAATCACTGCTGGGAGGAGACCCCAATCTTCTTAAATCCCATCCCAGGAGTGCACTGCATCTCCAATAGCAGGCTTTACCTACTTGTAGACAGGCTCAAGTCAGGGTGTGAATCTAAATCTTGCACTAAAGCGGGGTAAAAGGAGTGGGTATCATCCCATTGGCTTCTTGGGGCCCTGGGTTGCAGACAAATAATCTTCCCTGATGGAGTCAAGCACTGAGAATTGCAAACAGCATGAGAAAAATCACTTTGGTAGAGAAATAGTGCGAGGCTGCCTATGTTTTTCTTCCATTTTTATCATTGGCCATCACCTGTTGGCTCTTTGTGGAGGGAATTTCTTTAAGTCCCATTTGTCACAGAGAAGGGAAGAGATGATCTTCCCTGCCTTGAACTTGCCTCTTTGTCACCTTCTGGTCTCAAACATGCTTTGAAAGCAGCTTGGGTTCAGTCTTCTCCTGAAGCTTTGTGGGATTCACCAGACCCTTTGTTGGGGTTCACTCCCCTTGTTGGGGTCTGGTGGTGGCAGTGACATGGGAGGCACCAAGGCATGAGGAAAAATGCTGTAATTCCCCATGAAAGCTTATTGTGACACTAGATCACCTGTAATGAGCCAGCTGTTTGGGGTGGAAAAGCATCCACTTGCTTAAAAGGATCCTTTTCCCCAACCATGTGTTTCTGTGGGGGTCCTAAAATCTCCAGAGCAGGGGCTTGATCCTGAAGACATCTTCCTGGTCTCTAGATCAGGAACCTATGGTGTTCCTAAATTGCCCTTCTGTGCTACAGATGGCCGTGCTGGCCTTACTGCAGACTTTGAGGGATCGCACGTCCTTCCAGCCATGCAGTGGTTCAAAATTGTCTTTGGCCATCTCACGTGAGCATGTGTCTGTGAGAGGGTAAATTTACCTGCACGGTGAGTAAAACCTTGCATTTTTCATCTCTGCATTTATCTCACAGTATTTTAGGTGCTGCAAGCCTAAAGCTGTTTGGTAGTGCTAGAGCTGAGCTGAGGAGGAACTGGGGTGAAGAAGAGACTGAAATGACTCAGCTTCCCATGTCAGATTTGTTTCTTCCGTGCATTTCTCCCCCATTGCTCAGTTCATGCAAAGCTGCATCCCCTCCTCTCTAGCAGGTGGACAGAGCCAGGGAAGAGCATCCCAAAGTTTCTGTCTGTAGATAGTTACCTGATACACTCCAGAAGGAAAAAAAAAAAGAGCAATCAGCTACAAGAGAACCAAGCAAATTAAATGTCTGAGCAGTGTTTCAAAAGCGAACATGGGCAGCATCAGAAATTTCCCATCAGCTGTAATTACTTTGCCAATTGCTGATTCCACCGTGATTTGTTTAGTGCAGCAATGCTTCAGCCTCTTGCCTGGTCTGATAGGCTTTGTTTATGCTGACTGTTCATTTGCAGTGATTCTCTCTTTGGTTTTCTCATGCTTCTCCTTTCCCCTGGGCCCAGGTGAAGCCCCGAATCATCCTCCTGCCCCTGTGTTCATTGTCAGCCAGGGCAGGCATTGCTGAGGGATTTTTGGGAAGCAAGAGATGCTGCTGCTCTTCCCAGCTACTCGGTGAGTGCAGCGATGACCTTCCTCACCCCCCTCTGCCACCACCTTTAAAAAACAAAAAATCCTCCCAAGAAGCAAAGCAACTTGTCAGGGAGTGGGCAGCTGGAGTCTGCTGGGGGCAGTGGCTCTGGGGCTGTCACTTGTTTCAGGGAGAGGTCTCATGTCTCTCCAGAGGGCAAAGGCACATGAGCACACACGTCTGCATGTGAAGTGAGTCTCCCTGGAAAGTTAGCGAGAGCTTTTCATTACTGTTTACATTCAAGGCCATGGAAATTAATGGGTGTCTCCATAGCCACTTTGCACAAGAGTTGTGATTCTTCTCCTGCTAACTGGGGAAGAGAGCTAATCAGGGACATTTAAGGAGTGCATCTGCCTAACTGACAAGTTGAAGGTGAACCACTGTGATATCTACCAGGGATTTCAGAAGCTGATTGAATTCCCTTCCCTGACTCAGGCCAGGGCTGTGGAGGGCTGGATGACATTCCCTCCTCTGTCCCCCTGCCTGAGATGCCAAAGGGTGCCTTCATCTGCCAGGTGCAGAACATCTTCACCTGCAATTTTCCTCCTCCCTCTGCATCCTTGGTGACAGTGCATTTTGCATGTACCATTCTTTCTCCCAGCTGCTTCATGTGGTTTTGTTTGGCCACAAGGAGAGGAAGTGGCCTGTGCTTGTGCCTCTTGGCTTGCCTTCACAGCCAGCTCCTGCGTGCAGGTGCCTGGAGAGCACCACCAGCAAGGAGAAAGAACAAAGCCACAATAGCACCATCCCCAGAGACAAAGGCTACGGAGGATTTTGGAGCATCCAGGCCAGTCACAATATGGTGCTTTTGCCATTCATTCCCAGTCAGACTCACTTCAGCCTCCAATACAGTTATCTGCTGAGATCCCCCCCGTCACTCCATAAATACAGATGGGCTCTTCTGTGCATCTGACGTGCCAGGCCATCGAATCCACACAGTCCAATAAACTCGATTGTCCCTTTCCTCCCCCTGGCTGGAGGCAGGGCCCCCCTAATCCTGGTCAGAATCTTCTTCGTTTCTGTGTTTGAAGGACTGCCTGCTGGAAGTTGGAGCAGCAAACTTTTCAGAGAATCCCTTTTTCCCGATTGTTTTCTTTTGCAGCTCATGTACCCGTGCCTCTGGGGTCGCGGTAGATTTTCCATCCCATTTTCTCATGTCCTCTCCATGGTCTCATAAATAAAACCACAGGGTGGCACGGGGTGAGTACCCACCATATCGTCTTCCTTGTGCAGATGAACGCTTACCCCTGATAGCTGAGACATTGCTTTGTACACGTGCGGAGGAAAATAATCTCTCTTCAAGTTGGTGGAACTTTTCTGACAATTTCTGCAAAGTATTCTCTTTTAGTTGGTGGACACTGGTGTGTTCAGGTGGGGAGGAAGATAAATTTGTTGGTGGAACTCTTCAGAAAGTTTCTCCACAGCTGAGACGCAGGCCTGTAAGGAAGAGGAGAGACTTTCTTTGTACTAATGAAGTTATTTAGCCACTTCATCCACTGTGGGTTCCTCATCTTCTTTCCAGGCCATTATTGCCAATGAGCTGGCATATGATGATGGTGCACTCCGTACAAACTTCCGCCACATGGGTCATGTACACCTGACTTCATCTGGATCTATGGATGTTTGTCCGAGGTCTGGGTCCTCATAAATCACCTCCTGTACGGCTAATTCCCTCAGGTACTGGATTCCCTTCTCCATAGTGGTCCACTTGCCTGGTAGACATAAAAGTTCTTCCTTGAAGGGATACCTTTCCCTCACAGCTGAGAGGAGACGCCTCCAGAGGCTGTGAGATTGTGCTCCATCTCCAATTGCTTTGTCAGTGTCTGCATCTCTAGCAAGGGATCTCAGCTGCCTGGCTTCCTTGCCCTCTAATTCCACACAATTGGTTCCGGTGTCCCAGCATCGGAGCAGCCAGGTGACAAGCTGCTCACCTATGCAGCGACCAAAATCTTTTTGCAGATCTCGTAGCTCATGCTGGTATAGGTTTCAGGTAGTTACTGTTGATTTTTCGGCATCCTCATGTTGTAGGAAGGATGGCCAAAGTCATGACATACACCACTATGGTTAAATCATGCTTCCTTTATTATCCGAATAGCCTGAATCTTATAGCAATCTAGCAGAGGCGGATAGCATCTCACACAAGATTATTGGTCGAAAGCACTCAGACAAACAACTGCAAGAAAACAACCCCACCTGCAAGACAACAACCTCCTTGTGGTTAGCAGTCACATAGATCTTGTCCTTGAAGGAAGTGCCAGCTGCTTGTAACAATATTTTTAATTCCTCAGTTGGGCGATAGAAGATTATTGTCATGGCAACTCCTCATAGTTGTCCTGGTAGTTTGGTTTGCTCAGCTGCAGCAAGTCATGGCCTCCTTGCCGTTTCAAAAATTCCTCAACAATTCCCCCTTTTTCTTTTTTCTGAGGAATCCAAGCGTCATGTAACAGTTTTGCAAGTAAATTTTAAACCACATTTATCATAATACAGCACGCAATGATGATTAACACCACAATAAGCAGAAGCCTTAATTCTTCTTTGATTAATCCCTGTAACCATCTAGGCATCATCCCAAACAAATCAGTGAGCCATTGGTCGAAAGGATTAATATCTTATTAAATCTTTCTCATGTGCTCTTTCAGGAAGGCAATGGATTTGTGAATTGACTCATTATGATCAGAAAGGTTCAAATAGCACATTCCCTCAAAGTCCTCACACCCATGCCCTTGAGCCAAAAGCAAGAAGTCAATAGCAGCTCGATCCTGTAAAAGCGCATGTTGCAGACTATTTTGATCTAGTAGCATTTCCTCACATATTTTTGTCTTGGCATTGGCTTGCTTCTTGGCCCAGCATCCCAATTTTTCTAAATTATTAAGTGCGTTCACAGCTGCTGCTCCTGGCACAAAAAGTGCTAATGCTGTTCTAGCCGCAACACCTAGCAACTCAACATTATCATTGCAATCTGGTGTGAGCAATGCCCATTTATGTCTAATGATATTATGCAACTGTGACAAGCTAGGAGTGAACATAGTAAGTTTACCTAAGTAACATGGACCTCAGATGGCATTTGCAGGGATACCTTGCCAGGCCTTTCCCCGCAAATCAGAAAAACATCATGAGGTAATGCCATAGCTGTACGATTATTCCAAATACTGTAGTTGTTACCCCTTGTCTCCGTGCCATAGGCCCCAAACCCTGCCTAGCAGTGTCATTGCAACCACAGGTGTTATTTGTATTTCTGTACCTGTATGGCCCTTCTCAAGTCACATTTGTCCACCCTGTTAGATTGTGTTTTTTGAAAGGATTTAATCTTTGCTGTAAATTTCCGAACACAAAACATGTTTGAATCCAGTTCTGTGATGTGTTTCCTATCCTCTGAGACCCAAGTAACTCTAACTCTTGTGGATCCCAGGGTAATGAGACATTAAGCAAATGTATCAATTTCTCTGAACACGCAGCTACAGATGAGGCATTGCAGCAATTGTTGGTAGTGTACTGGCCAAACTCAGAAGGGTATACCTATGAGGCAAGTCCTAAACAGATCCGTGGACGATGCCATGAACAGACAAAATTCTGATATACCAGTCTGATTAGCCCATGTCACCCACAGATTTTGTCACGGCTCGATCTTGGTCACAAGCGCAAGCCCTGCTGGCAGTATTAGAATCACCATCAGCAACTTCCTCGTCCCTTGAGACATCTTGGGCGGCCTTCACAAATAGGCTTGACACCCACACTGGTCCTGCTCCCATAGAGACACAAAAATACCCCCAGCCAATGAACAGGACTGGAGCTGGCCCTTTCCAGATTCCTGTAGCAGGATCTCGGTAATTCACTCATTTCTGGTAGCACATTTGGTGCTGCTCTGTTTATTGTTTGAAAATGAATATTCGCGAGAGGGTCTTCTCGATCACCAGTCAAACATAAATGATTCAAGACAAACAATGCCTTGGACAATTGCTCATCAATGTCCTTGATTTCTTTTAACTTCACTAATTGTTCCTTTAGAACCTTGCGGGTGCGAAACCTTCCGATTAACGGCGCAGGGAAGCAAGTGATCGACTCAATATGAGTGGTAATACAAGCTTCAACTTTATTGCACAGATATCCGTATATTTATACACACAGCTATAATTATGCCTACTGGTCACTATCCTATTGGCTAAGCCTAAAAGTGTTGCAAAAAATACTGTTTCTCCTACTTGCAGTTACAGCGCATAAGCTGTAACTTATTTTCCCAGGCCTCAGATCCACCTGTTTATCTCTCTCTCAAGGACAGACTACTCCTTGCATATTTTCACAAGAATGCTTCTCATCCGGCCTACTCCATGGCTATAAACTCAGCATTTTCTTTGCCTTGCTTGTACAGCTCCTCTAGGGACCCGTGCCCTTGCTCTTTGAGCCATTCTTCAACAGAACCTGATGTGATCGTTTGACAATTGCCTGGCCCGTAGGAGAATATGGAATACCTGTGACATGCTTTACTCCCCACATTTTCATAAATTTTCTAACTTTTTCGCTAACATACGCTGGACCATTGTCCATTTTGATCTGCTGCGGCACTCCCATAACAGCAAAACACACCGTCAGATGTCTACACACATGGAGTGCTTTTTCTACCCCCGCGCAGTTGCCTATATGAATCTTGAAAAGGTATCAATACTCACATGCACATACCTTTTAGTACCAAATTCCGGTACATGCATTGCATCCATTTGCCATACCTCAAGTGCTTTAATACCCCGTGGATTAATACCCAAACCTAACCCTGGTCCATGATGACTACAAGAAGGGCACGCTCTTACTATTTCTTTCGCCTCTGTCCAGGTAAGTCCAAACAGCCTCCGAAGACCCTTTGCATTCTGATGGAACATTTCGTGCGACACTCATGCACGTGCAAAATCACTCTCAGGCCCCGCTGTGACCATACTCACCAACTTATCTGCTAGTGCATTACCTTCCGCTAACCCAATCGAGAACTGATGACTACAGATATGGATAACACAATAAGGTGCAGTTCTCCCTTGAATGGCATCTCACAGCTGCAGAAATAATGACAACAATCTGTCCCTCTTAGTGTGACATATCAAGGCATACTCTATCCGGTTTACCATGTTGACTACATACAGAGAGTCTGAGACGATATTGATCGGCTCATGCATCCAGCACTGACAAGCCCAAACAACTGCAGACAATACCAATGTCTGTAATGAATCCCGTCTCCCCTGGGATTATGAATTTCTCCCAATTTCCATTCTCGTACCACACACACGCAGCCCTCCTACTTGCTGCACCTGCATCAGTGTATACAGTGCGACCCACCACTGGTCGGGATGAGAGTCGTGGTACTACCTGCCATTTATATGACTTTATAACCTGCCAGAGAGGCCCCTTTGGAGTTCGGGAATGTACCAATCCCGGGTAACCTAACACAGCTTCTTGTAGTGGTATGGATTGCTGTAAACACCATTCCAAATGATCCTGAGTCATCGGCAGACTAATATCTCCTGGTTCCTGCCCGCTGATTTCATTACTCCGAGACCGACTCTTAAGTACTAACTGCGCGATAGCTTCCGCCTGTGTTTGAACACTCACTTTTGGCTGAATCTGTAGGAAAATCCACTCCAGGACTCAAAAATGCTGCCCTATCATTGCACTCTTGCTATCTCCTGTTTCACTTATGCTATTCCTATTCCCAGTGCTGTTAGTGTCAGTGGCATCCTCCTGATACTGTTTCTGACTTTGTCGCCCCTTACTCTCCCCCTTTTCTTTTCTTTTTTTTTTTTTTTTTTTTGCCACTGACCAAGCACTGCAAACGAATGAGACACGATTGATAACTAGTAAGGAGAGTGCAACTGCTGCTATATGTCTGCGAGCGGCACCAGCTGCAACCTTAGAAGCTATTTGCAAAAGAGCCTGCCATTGCTCATTTGTCAGTTTAATCTCCTGCTCTGCGCTTCTTCCTCTCAATAAAGGTAATAGTATAGCTAAGTCGTCATTCGTAATCCCTATAATGTTCCGAACCCACTGAATATTACCCAGGAACATTTGTACATCTGTCAAATTATGTAACACCATAGACATATCAACTGTCCATGCACGAATGGTAAGGTCTGATATTTTCCATCCTAAATATAGCCATGGCTGTTTCCGTTGAACCTTCTCTGGGGCTATCTTTAACCCTTTTGCTTCTCAGCTATGCTGCATCTCACTTAAATAGCATAATCACACAGTCACACAAAGAGGCCTCTTACACTTCTCATTCATACCACAAGAAAATATCACTTAAAATAATTTGTCCACGGCTTCAGGAAGTCCTTGTCTACTTCTGTGGTGAGCAGCTGAGAGTGGAGACCCCTCCGAGGAAAATGCTTGGGGTGCACCTAGGGGCGTCCGCTCCACAGTTGATCCCACAGCTGAGCAGAACAGCTCCTGGCACAAGGAATGATGCTATTATAGTTTTGTATAATTACACCAAAGAGATGCACTGCAATAAGGAGCAAGTGTGGCGTTGACGATTTGTTTCATGGTTTGTTTTTTTTCGTGAGCAATTAAACCTTATACATGCTGTTGCTGTTACACTTCCCAGGATATCTAGTTCCTGTGGCTCTGCATGTGAATAATAAAATATGGGTGCATCCACTGCTCTACCAAAAATAACAACTCCTTAAATTTTAGAATCAAGTTTACCTTTGGGATATGTCTCAAATGTGCCCTCTCAATGCACTGAGCGACACCTACAGCATACTGCGAGTCTGATACAATATTCAAAGGTACTAGGTTTTTCTTTTTCTTTTGACACGTCTCTCCGCGTCTCTCCGAGTCTCTGTTCCGCGTCTCTCCACGTCCCGCATCTCACCATGTCTCTGTTCCATGTCTTACTGCTTCTAGGGTCCCTGTTCGGGCACCATTTGTTGTAGGAAGGACGGCCGAAGTCATGACATACACCACTATGGTTAAATCATGCTTCCTTTATTACCCGAATAGCCTGATTCTTATAGCAATCTAGCAGAGGCGGATAGCATCTCACACAAGATTATTGGTCGAAAGCACTCAGACAAACAACTGCAAGAAAACAACCCCACCTGCAAGACAACAACCTCCTTGTGGTTAGCAGTCACGTAGATCTTGTCCTTGAAGAAAGTGCCAGCTGCTTGTAACAGTATTTTTAATTCCTCAATCGGGTGATAGAAGAACATCGTCATGGCAACTCCTCGTGGTCGTCCTGGCAGTTTGGTTTGCTCAGCTGCAGCAAGTCATGGCCTCCTTGTTGTTTCAAGAATTCCTCAACATCCTCATCTTCCTTCTCCTGAATCCCTGATGTCCCAGCATCATCTTGTCTATACCTAGACTTAGCAGAAGACTCTCCGCATTGTAAATGACCTGAATCTTTATACCATTTTTTCACCTTCTCTACAGGGGCAACTTGCACTGCTACAGCTCTTTTCTCTGACCCAGCTACAGGGTCTGCCATAGCGGTTGGAATACCCTCTGCAGGGGCAACTTGCACGGCTACAGCTCATTTAATTGACCGAGCTACAGGAGCTGGAGTGGCTGCAGGAGCTGGAGCTGGAGCAGCCGCAGGAGCAGGAGCTGGAGCGGCTGCAGGAACTGGAGTGGCTGCAGGAACTGGAGAGGCTGCAGGAGCTGGAATTGGAGTGGCTGCAGGCTCCATCGTAGGGGTTGGAGTGGCTGTTGGGTCTGTCACGGGACTTGGAGTGGCCGCAGGGTCTGCCACTAGGTTTATAGTAGCATCAATTGCAGCTTGATAGGCATGAGACAGACCGCAGCACACTACAGCGATTTGTATCACTTTGGAACTGCCAGAGTCAGGACACCCTTTTTCAAGCATTCTACCAGTTTTTTAGGATTTTGCCGTTGTTCAGGGGTGAATTTCCAAAACACTGGAGGTGCCCACTGCTCTAGAAACCTGCCCATATCCTCCCACACTCCCTGCTACTCACAACTATCCCGCCTCAGGACAGATCTCTGGATGAGTTTCCTAAGTAGCTGTTTAACTTTAAACAAAATCTGAAGTGCATTCAGGAGACATAACAACAAGATATTCAATATCTTGGAGAGCTATTGTAACAAGCTCGGAGAATAAGAGGGTGGTGAAGGAGAAAGGGAGAGTGAATGAGTAAGAAAAAATATCTTCCCCTTTCCCCTCCACAGATTGACTCCCTGATGAAAAAAGGCAATAGGTGTAATTGTTAATAGTTTCCGAGATATGGTTTCCAAAGTACAGAGTCGATGATGTTGCTGAGTACAAATACCAAGTTAGAGTCATGACCAGATATTTCATCGTCTCATAAGCCACTGTTACAACACACAGTACCATAACGATCTTAAACCAGGGCCCAGAGAGGATAAAAAACATGACAGAGAGCACATACAGAAAGTAATGTGCTATAATACTCAATTTGGAAAACAGGCACAGCAGAGTTGAGATTTAAGCAATCAGCATTATGACTATCAACTATTAAGCAGGTCTAATACTTATACCAATTTTAGTTTAACACACTCTGGTCAGACCTGTCGTTATCTCAACCCTTTGAGCCCCACGTTGGGCGCCAAAAAGGACTGTTGTGGTTTAACCTGGTTGGCAGCTAAACACCACACAGCCGTTCGCTCACCCTCCTCCCTCCCTCTCTGGGGTGGGGGAGAGAAACGGGAAAGTGAAGCCTGTGAGTTGAGATAAAGACAGATTATTAAGACAGGAAAATAATAATAACAATAATAATAATAACAATAATGATGATAATAGTACTACTAATAATAATGTGTACAAAACAAGTGATGCACAATGCAATTGCTCACCACCCACTGACCGATGCCCAGCCTAACCCCGAGCAGTCCGGCCTCCCTTCCCCCCAGCTAGCCACCCCTATATATTGTTTAGCATGACGTCAGATGGTATGGAATACCCCTTTGGCTAGTTTGGGTCACCTGTCCTGGGTCTGTCCCCTCCCAGCTCTTGCTGCACCCCCAGCCTGCCTGTTGGCAAGACAGAGCAAAAGGCTGAGATGTCCTTGGCTTGGTATAAGCACTGCTCTGCAACAATTAAAACATCGGGGTGTTATCAGCACTCTTCTCATCCCAAGCCAAAACACAGCATTCCACCAGCTACTAGGAAGAAAATTCTGTTCTAACTGAAACCAGGACAGGCTGGCTTGGTGTTTATTTTAGGGAAGGAGAGGCTATGTCACTGCGCTGGGGGTGGTGCCCCTGGAGCCCCATCACTTCGTGCCCTACATCCGAGGTTGGAGGTGGGCATTGGCTGGCCATCCAGGCAGGTCTGTCTGCTGCTGGCTAACCTGGCTTTTTTGTGGGACCATCTGATGGAAAACAGTAGTGGTCAGCAAAGGAAATAAAGGCAAGTTTGTCATCGGTCTCATTAGGGAGACTTCACTGTTGGGTTACTAAGTAAAATCCAGTGGGTTCCCCTCTGGGTACATTTTCCATCATAGCAAAGAGGAAGACAAGCAGTGGTATTAGTGCAGGTCTCATGCTCAGCACTGCAGACTTTACTTATGTCAAACCTGTGGGGACTTTGAAGACTTGCTTTTTCTTTGGTCCAAAACCGCAGAATACAGTTTTGCATAAAAAGACAGGGGAAATACCAGCTGATAAGGTGGGAGACAGCCCAATTCAGAGAATGGACAATGAGAAGATGTGCTGCCTAGCTCCAGATACTGCCTTGTAGACATTTCTGCATGTTTATATCCCCATCCATGAAATGGGAACATTAGTAATTCTCTATCTTGCAGAGAGTTAAGAAGCTAAATTAATTACTGTTTGTGAAGCTAATTGAGATTCCCAGATGGGCACTGTTTGGAACATTGTAATTATTATTATTATTATTATTTTCATTGGGACTTGGCTCCATATAATTAGTTTTCCATATCTGCAACCAGGTAGGCTCTCTAAAGCTATTTGGAGGCATTCCTCGTGGGACTGGCCCACAGAGACCAGAGTGGCATAGGGAAGCAGAGGCAACCAGGGCTGAGTGGTCTTCCAGTTCTTCTTCCTCACCCCAAACCTGCTCCCATGGCTGTGCTCTTCAGAAAGTCACCTGTCTGCAAGGGAACAGAAACCATCCCTATTACAAACGTGTACGCTATTATAAATTATTATAGTAACTTAGACGTGTGTGTGTGTGCAGTGGAGCAAAGCTTAGAGGTGGATAATGTTCAATCCAGGGAGGGAAAAGGTTTTCCAACAGCATTTAAGTGTCCCTAGTCTTGCCATTGGTTTCTGCTGGGTTAAACTCTAAATAAATTATTGTGCACTGTGCACCAGTCACATATTGTTTTAGTTTATGCTCGCAGGTTCTGCTGAGCTCAGTAATACTGAGTTAGCTCAGTATTTGCAACAAAGTCAAAAAACGCTGAGGCTGTCATTACTGAAGATTCACTTGTCAAACACCTCTCTCACTTAAAAGTAGCACAACAGTAGTAGAACAAAAAGACCTACTAAAATGGTGCTGGTTTTAAAGCAAAGCATCCCTTTAACATTATGTAAGAGCTATAGGAAGTATGTTGTCCTATTTATGAATCTGGAAATCTTTCTATTCATTATTTCCTGAGTCTGAGTTTGTCTGTTTTGCCTTTCCTTTCCTTTCCTTTCCTTTCCTTTCCTTTCCTTTCCTTTCCTTTCCTTTCCTTTCCTTTCCTTTCCTTTCCTTTCCTTTCCTTTCCTTTCCTTTCCTTTCCTTTCCTTTCCTTTCCTTTCCTTTCCACCCCTTTCCACCCCTTTCCACCCCTTTCCACCCCTTTCCTTTCCTTTCCTTTCCTTTCCTTTCCTTTCCTTTCCTTTCCTTTCCTTTCCTTTCCTTTCCTTTCCTTTCCTTTCCTTTCCTTTCCTTTCCACCCCTTTCCACCCCTTTCCACCCCTTTCCACCCCTTTCCACCCCTTTCCACCCCTTTCCACCCCTTTCCACCCCTTTCCTTTCCACCCCTTTCCTTTCCTTTCCACCCCTTTCCTTTCCACCCCTTTCCTTTCCACCCCTTTCCTTTCCTTTCCTTTCCTTTCCTTTCCTTTCCTTTCCTTTCCTTTCCTTTCCTTTCCTTTCCTTTCCTTTCCTTTCCTTTCCTTTCCTTTCCACCCCTTTCCACCCCTTTCCACCCCTTTCCACCCCTTTCCACCCCTTTCCACCCCTTTCCACCCCTTTCCACCCCTTTCCACCCCTTTCCACCCCTTTCCTTTCCACCCCTTTCCTTTCCTTTCCACCCCTTTCCTTTCCACCCCTTTCCTTTCCTTTCCACCCCTTTCCTTTCCACCCCTTTCCTTTCCTTTCCACTCCTTTCCTTTCCACCCCTTTCCTTTCCACCCCTTTCCTTTCCTTTCCACCCCTTTCCTTTCCACTCCTTTCCTTTCCACCCCTTTCCTTTCCTTTCCACCCCTTTCCTTTCCACCCCTTTCCTTTCCTTTCCACCCCTTTCCTTTCCACCCCTTTCCTTTCCACCCCTTTCCTTTCCACCCCTTTCCTTTCCTTTCATAAATAAGCAATAATTGACATTGAGACATTCAAAAGAGTTTTAAGGATCTTGAATCACCAGCAGCTTTGCCAGAGGTTTCATCTGAGAGAGCTAAGTCAGTATGAGCTGGAAAGCTGGGGGAAGAAGACAAAAATAATCAAGTCAATGTGTCAAAAGCAGCTGTGCAACTTAGACTGGAGTTGTGCTTGTTTACAGACAGCGTGTTTTATCCAACCGGTTCTTGCTCTGCCCAACATCAGCTGTGAAATGTCATTCTGTAGGATTTTGCTGATGGTTTCCCCTGCAAGTTCTTCTTTTCTTCCATACCTGAAATGTTTGTTCTGCTCCTGCTCTCATGGGCTTTGAAAGGATTTGAAACTGCCAGGACTGCTCCATTTCATTTTCTTGTGTTTCACATCGCTGCAAACGGTGGTGTCAGCACAGGTTTTGAAGCAGGTAGTCCAGTCACTTTTCTTGTGCATGAAGCTCAGAGTTCAGCTCAGTGCTGAGAAAATAGTTTTAAGCAAGCTGAGGTGCTTCATGGTGGTCACATCTCTGTTATGGCCAGAATATAGAGGAGTAGGGACTTCCATGCTCTCACCAAGGCAGGGACACATTCAGTCCAATGCCTATATCCAATACAATCAATTTTAATGTCATGATTTTTTGGTGTTCCTGTAATCCTGAAAAAGTCCTTTTAAATCCAAATTTGCCAAAGTAATCAAACATGAAAACATGTTATTTAGCCTAAAAGTAACTGGGCAATGGAAGCATTTTACTTATCTCTGAATGAATAGTAGACTAAACTCAATTTTCCAGGATATGTTGGTGGACTCAGGCACATGAATGCCTTCAAAGGTCTTATACTCTGGTTCTGAAAGACTGAAATGAGCATTGTCATCGGTGTCATTGTGTCTTTAGGTTAAAAGTGTGGGGTTAGAGGGAGGGAGTTAATGTAGTAAATGGTTATTTTATCTTCTTTATGTCCAACTTGAACCTGCAAATAATAAAGACACAACCAGGGTGCTTTTGCTTGCTAAGTATTTCACTAGCTTTCCTCATATTTCCAACATACCAATGGAAAGAACAGAAATTTTAGACCTATATTTGCAGAATTCCCCAGCATTGCTATCAGCAACATCCCAAACCAATCCATTCAGTTGGGCCTTTGATGTGCAATTAAACCCAGGAAAAAATAGCTTTGTGTAATGTATAAATAGAAAAGAGGAGAGATAAAGGCAGTGTTGAAGTCGCTTGCTGACAGCTTGGCATACGAACGTTAAAGATGCATGCCACTACGTCTGCTTAAGAATGAGTCCTAAAAAATGTCTACTCCTTTCCAAATTCCAACCCCCTGAAAATTATCACTTTATTTACCTTGCAGCTGCTTCTGTTCAGTTGGAGGGGTGGAAATCTGCAAGGCAGACTTGATGTATCTTACCAACAAAAATATATTTATTTTCAGAAGAAAATGATAGCTGTTCTCTAAGACAGTGTTTTTATTAGCTTGTTTTTCTCTTTATCTCTATAAAAATAGCATTCTTGCAGGAAGCCATTAGGTTTACCCATTCTTCCTGATTAATAGCTGGCATGTGAAATATAGACCTCTTGCATGTTGCAAAAGGTCAAGCGTATATGATGTGTTCTTTGAGCATCAGGAATAAGGCAGCCAGGCATATTTTGATTAACCTGACAAAAGGGTAAGATAATCCAAGTGGAAGCTACAGTATTTGAATGAACTTCAGTTGTTAATGTCTGCTGTATCTGAAGGTCTGACTGATCTCCTGACAATTTTATAGTCACATAGCTCCATGGCCGAAGTGGAGCTATCCTGCTTTACATCATCAGGAAATTCAATTTCACCTTGTGGAGGAACCAAAAATAGCTGGTGCCAAAGGATGAGGAAACCCATTCAACTCCAGAACGATGAGGAAATATATGCAGGAGAAAACAGGATGACAAAGGGTGCAATTATCATCCTACCATTACCCATCTAAAAAGTCCTAGCTGGGCTTCCAGGCACCCTGTACAGCCAAAATGGAGCTCTGGGCACCAGCAAGAGCCAGGCACACTGAACATCCTGATCACCATTATCATCATCATCTCTAAACAGGAGTTGTGCAAAGGTTGAATCAGGTCCCATTTCAATGTAAAGCCGGATGGTGTCTTTTGGCTCATCACATCCATCCCATGTCCTGTAAGCCCCTTAATACAAATCTATTAAGTCCTACCTCATCCTTAGTTTGGTTTCTTGTCACCTCTGCTTCTTCCAGGTTATAGTCTTAATTTATTCATGCCTTCTTCTCTCATGCTAACAGTGTGCAAATGAGCTTAAACAACTTGCTTATCTCCCTGGTATTAAATCTCTGATACTTCAGTAGACATCAAGTGAATCCTGTCTGTCTTGCTAGACTCACAGAAGCCAAGAGAAGTTTTCCTCCAATTTGAGGAGCCCAGCACCCAGTTGCTGTGTGAGTCCCAGCTGGTTGCTCCTCATCCTGCTGAATTGCTAAAGGATGCTTGGGAACTCAAGGCATCTTCACTGATAATGTGGCAGCAAAACCATAGAAAAGTGGTCTCAAAGACTAGCTCTTCTTTTTGCAACCTTGCAAAGACTTTGTAAGAAGGTTTTGCCATGCATGGCTTTGAGGCTTCTGCAGTAAAACATGAAATAAAATCTCCTTGCATCTTTTTGTGGCTTCTCAGATGGAGATAAAAGTGTCAGAGTCGCAACAAAAATCTGCAAACAGAAGGTTGGTATCCCTGGTAATAGAGAGTGGGAAAAGCCAGGGCTTCAGGCTGAACTCATTTCTAGATACACATGCAAAGCAGTAATAAATGAGCTACCGTTTATTATGGGGAGAGCATCAGGTCTTCCAGCTGCTCTATTAGGACTTCAGGCTAGGATATTTAATTATGCCCTGGCCTCCTCCTTTAATCAGATTATCCCAGTGACAAGGTGACTGCTGTGCCCTGCCAGTGCCCTCAGGCATTGCTCCCTCTCCTTTGCTCCTAGTGGTCCTGCTGGCTGGGGAGGGAGGATGCTGGGGCTCACAGAGGGATTGCTGGTAGCTCCCTCGCTTTTGTCTTAAACGAAAAATAAGAATAACCTGTGTTTATAAGAATGGTTAGGATTTTTATTATTATTTAGCACACCTGGGATCTTATAATAGGGAGTGTTTCAACATGTCAAGCGTGGAGAAGGGCAGTTTCAGTAGCTGAACTCCTTTCTTCTTATTAATTCGCCCATCTGTGAGCTGCAGAGAGCAGAGATTTGGTGGGGTCTGTCCCCTCCTCTTTCCTCCTGTGCACAGTACCAGCTCCAAATGCAGACACTGCGGTTGGACCCCTCTGTGCCCCCCATGTCTTGTCTTCAAGTACCCTCCAGAAGCAATATGCTCATGATCCGAAGGCTCCAGTGTGTCCCAGCGGGATTATGGCTGCAGCAATGCTGCCTTCCCAAGTTATCTTTGCTGGGTGTGGCTCTTTGAGCAAAAAACTCCTTTTTCTACAAAAAAAAAAAAAAAAAAAAAAAAGCCCTCAGTCTTCCTTGCTTGAGGTGAGTCATCCCAGTGGGGGTCCATTTCCTTTAGAGTTTGTTTTGTCCCACCACAATCTCAGCGATTCCTCTGTGCAATGAATTTCACTTCATTCTCCCCTTTGAAAGGGGATAATAGTCCTTACAGTGCTTTGCAGTGCCAAGTGAGCGTGGGGGCATGGCTGATAGCACAACTATTACAAGGACAAAGTCTGTGAGCACTGGAAGAGAGGTATGGCCATGTGTTGCTCAAACAAACAGTCCATACACTGGGACTAAATTCACCCAATAATTTTGACTCAAAAAATGGAGATAAGAAATCTAGAAAAAAAAAAACACAAAGTTCTGTTATTTCTCAAGGTAATGTTTTAAATTTTCTTTTTGAAAGGCATGCTTTCTACTGAGAAACAGAGAAACATGGAAAAGAGAGGAGGAAGTGGGAAAACATAAATGAGACTGTGAAAAGAACCAGACATTTCTTTTTCCCTTAGAATATGAGCAAATATGAGCAAATATACTTCCTGATCTATTTTACATAGACTTTTCCCCCAAAATATATGGTTCCCTTGGCTCTTTTCCTAAATTTTGTATCTATCTCCAGTCCTGAATTGACGTGTGACCTGCAGCGAGTGACAGCATCCCTGAGACTTGGTTCACCCTTCTGCAAACCTTCTATCACTGAGGGTTTTAACGGGCTTCATTCATTAAACTTTCCCGGCTTCTTTCCGAGCTCGAGATGAGGGCAGCACTACAAACATGCAAAGTCTGGAGAGAAACTGTCATTCCTGTTCACTCTAATGAGACTTTTCTCCTAGAGAGGATATGTATCCCATCCACTACTGTCATATACGAGCAGCTTGCTCTATATGCTGCAAAATATTCCTAGAGGTACAATTCTTCAGTTAGTTTTATGGCAGCTACACCCAGCTCTCTCCTGAAAATAGCAAAATTGTGTTTCCTTAATGCAAGTTTCTGGTAAAATTGGTGAAGAATTTTGGAATATGCGAGTCAATTACTTTGCATCACCGACAGTCTCTAATTTATGCTGCTGCTTATTATACAGTGCTTCAGCCAGGCAGGCACCCAAGCCATTGCCTCTGTAGAACAACCTGAGATGGGCTATTTGGGTATGAAATAGGTACTGGAGTCTGTCATGTGAGTGGAAAACTGCAGTCATACATCACTGCATGACATAATTTTTCATCATCTTCTGCCAGCTGAGCTGTGATGAAGGTGTTAGTAAGTTTGTCAATTGTCAGGTCATAAAACTGATTGTCAGAGTTGCACAAAAATGTGCAAACCTTTGAAAGAAAGCCAGGCTTTCAGGCCGCTCCAGCAGTGTAATATTGGCCTTCGAGTTTCCACTCCCTCAATGGGGGCCTCGGAGGAGGTGCAGGCAGCCCCCTGTGCCCTGCATGTCCATGCTGTGTCCACCTTAACATCAATGTCTCCTCCAACCACGTTTCCATTGAGCCTTGTAGTGGCCTCTCATTTCAGCAAGGCACTGAAGAGATACGCTTTGGGTTGTGCAGGTTTTCCAGTCATTTCTTAGCACAAAATGCAATGATGATGGAAACGTGTAATGGGATGAGATAACTAACCAGTACAACACAGTGGTTACATGAAGTAATAAGCATGAGAAAAAGCAAGCAAACGAAAGAGCGTGACCTAGAACAGGAGAGGAGGGATTAACAGATGCTTTTGCAGTGGCGTTCCTCTGCTGCTCGTAGCGAAAGAACATTTTGGCATTTGGCGAGTAAGCCAAGACCTGCTCTGTTCAGGGGAGCCCCAAGGTGTTTGATTTACAACCAGCTAAAAATGCTGCATAACTTTGAAAGTATGTACAGCTTTCCTTTCCCCCGTCTGCTTGCTGGCACATATGGAATTACGAGGTACAGGTTACTGTGGTTTTACTTATTTGCAGTTGTTCCATGCACCATTTTTTGGCATTTTATGGATCCCTAAAGATCCACAGGCCACCCCTTGAGAAACAGCCAGGAAAGACAAGGTGGAAAATTTTCACTTCATGTGTCACTGGAGTTCCTTGGTACCATAGGAAAACTAGTAGGAGGAGAGTCGTGGATCTTAGTTGCATTGCACAAAGAGATATTTTCTTGTAGCAACAAAATTTTTGCTTTGAACAAAGCTAGACAAGTCTGAAGTTGTTGTGCTACGAGCACACCGTGCTCAGTGGGGAGAGTGTCGCATGCTGCAAATGCACCCAGCCCCGTTCCAGGCAGACCACACAGCCAGCAGGTTCAGGCCAACCTTTCCAAGAAGAGTAGACCTGTCCTTTGTTCCTCAGCCTCAATGGGGACTGGGAGGCAGCAGGAGGAAAGGATGCAGCTCTAGCAAGGTAGCCCTGCCCTGCCTTTCTGTGTCCTCCAAAAAAATGAATTCATCAGAGTTAATAAAGGTGTTGGTCCTGTGCACCCATTCCTCCTGGCAAAGCTCACCTCTCTGAACACCTTGTGGTTACCACGGTGTGTTGTCCCTGCACCTCACAAAGATGTCAGTCCCTGAATCACTCAAGCAAGGTGTTTTTGGTGGGGCTGGGTTACCTGCTGGCCACATGGCTCTAGCTCCAGTAGCATAGTTGAGGAATGCCGGTATTTGGGACTTCTCTGGAAAGACCCTGCTGAAAGATCTCTGGGGTGTACTGTACTAAGCATAAGCCTGCCACCCCCAGGGTTTGGAAGAGAGCAAATTCCTTCCAGGATTATAGGATTAAGAATCTGAAAAGTGATTCAAATTCTTCATTAAACAGGAAAAAAAAAAAAAGAAAAAAGGAGACATGAGGGGAAGCTCTTCAATGCATGCATCACTAGATGTGTTTTCCTTGTAATTAAAGGAAATTATTGAAAAATATTTGAGGGGATTACATGCTCAGAGTATATGTGTCTATCAAATAACATAAGACTGCATTCTTCCAAGTAATCAGTGGAGTGACTTGAATGGGGAGGTTCAAAAGAGCACAGTTATTGTTAAAGTGCCATTGTAGTGGTATTCACCATACTGTATGGCAGATGGACTGGCCCAAGGGTTTCCCAGCAGGGTAACTTTGCTGTGGCTGAAAAAACAAGGGCCTGGAGTTCATATGTGGGTATTTCCACACTGTTAAAATTTCAGGTGAATTGTTCTTCCCTTTCTGCCCCCCAACCTGAATGCAGAAAGAGATGTTCCTAATTTCCCAAGAAAGGCTTATTTGTGACCAAAACTGCATTTCTTTTGTGCAAGCAAAATAGGAAAGTAAAAGCCTGGGCAAGACAGGTGGATAGGACGAGTGTCCAGGTCATAAAAAATGGGAGGGACTCGTACTATAAACAGGGAATTGTACTTACCATTATTCTTTGCTCTGTCCTCTGATGGCTTAATTGTAAGAGATCATTATTTAGCCATTAATTAAGAGTTCATTATGTTCTAGACACCAGGTGTCTAGAAAAGCCAGTGTGTCCTGAGTTCTGTAATACTGCATCATGACCACCTCAATGCTCTGTGAGTGTTTGCCCATATATATTGCTCTATGCAGAGGTCTTCACTTTATTATGGCTTTTCTTTTGGGCAGTGCAAGTGCTGACAATGGTCATAAGTGGCAGGTCTAGTAGAGGAAGGGATCCAAAGGGGATTTGAAAATCATGAAGCTGTGGGATTTTTTGCCATTTTGCATCAAATCTGGAATTGGATTTCCCTGTGTTACCCATGTTGTGTTTTCCTATTTTCAGCAGTCCTGCAGAAGGAAAACTCCTGACTTTAGAGAAAACCTTGCTCCAAGGTTGTGCCTGTCTTTGCTCTTGCTCTGCCATACTGCCTAAGGCAGGGCGTCTCACCTTGTTAGCTCCATTTATATTTTACAAATGAGCAGATTAATAATATCCCCCTCAATCCCTGGAGAATGCAAGGTTTAATTAACGGTTGAAAAGTGCTTTGAGATCTTAACACGAAAGGTTCCATATAATCACACAGAGAAAGATGATACTTGTCTTGTACTGTCTTTTTGTTTAGAAACTTTCACAAAGTTGAGGGGAAAGATTACCTCCTCTCCTCTCCTCTCCTCTCCTCTCCTCTCCTCTCCTCTCCTCTCCTCTCCTCTCCTCTCCTCTCCTCTCCTCTCCTCTCCTCTCCTCTCCTCTCCTCTCCTCTCCTCTCCTCTCCTCTCCTCTCCTCTCCTCTCCTTTCCAAGTTATCTTATTATCCACACTAAGAATACAAGGTCATAGAAGTACCAAAAGCATGGCCATCTGGAGAGTGAGACATCAGTCTGGTACCAGTGACTGGTCACCTTTAGAGGGCACTTTCTCTCTAGAGCTACCTATGACAGATGTCTGAACAGATCAAGCTGGAGAGGTCACTGCATCCATCCTCCTTAAGGCAGGATCAACTCTACCTCAAACCACTCAACACACATTAATCTAATTTGCTCTTACACACATCCAGCAACGGCAAGTCCTTCAGGTGACCTGCACCAACATGCAACAATCCTTACCATTTGCTGGTTTCTTTCAATGTCTCATTTAAATTTCCTTCACCCCAGTTTAATTACATTATTTCTTATGAACAGTACCACATTAGTTCATTTCTCTATGCTTTGGCCACTTATATTAAATCAGTCTGGAATTTGATCTAGCCAGGAAATGAATCAGTTTCAGACATCCCATTATCCTTGTGCTTTTGCCTTGCCAGAAATGTCCAAATCAGGATGACTGTTTCCTAGACAGTCACTTCAATCTTTTTTAGGCACTTAAAAGTAAACTTTCTTGCAATGATCCTTAGCACACTGAGTACCCAAATAGAAGCTAATGAATGCTCTGAAAGTAAGTCCTGTTTATTTTGGCACTGCTCCATACAAGTAAAAGTCTAATTATAGGTATCTACATAAGAAAGTGAAATCTGAAACATTGTACTTTTTTCTCTTATTTTCCTTTCAACTACTCTGGCAAGTCAACCACACATCTTCTCACTTCCTCCTAAAAGCTAACCAGACGGCATATGCCAGCATCAAAATTTCCCACTTATCTTTTGTTTATCATTCAGTCACCTCAAGCATATAGCGGAAAGTTCGAGATGACCCTAGGGCACAGTATTTGTTAAAAATCTAAAGCATGATTTGACCAAGTTGCCATTTAAAAAAAAAAAATCACATTCCAGTCTGCTTTGCATGGTGCCACACAACATCACTATGTGCTGAAAGTTAGCAGGACTAAGTAGAAAGTAAGCTTTAGAGTCCTGATGCCATAGAGATTAACAGAGTAGGTAATTTTTTACCCTTACAATTGTTGTTAATAAAATAGTGGATGAGGAATGGTTGAAAGATTTTTTTATTATTTTTGTTTATTTTATTTTTATTTTAATTTTGCTCCACAATGTGCTTAAGCAAACATGGTCACCTGATCTGCAAATAGCAGTTTCCTTGGCAAAATGGTTTGGGATGGTTTTGGAGAAATTCAGGTAAAAAATAGACTTGCAGAAAATAAGCTGACAGAGAGTAAATATTGACCTTTTCCATTTGTTTTCTGCTTTCCATGGAATGTACATGAAAAACTTAATTCATAGCTGCTAATGTTGTAGTTAATGTCAACAGAGCTATAGCTGGAAAGGAAATTACCTGAGCTGTCATGATTTCACATCCTTTTTGTAATTTCTTCTCCTGGACAGATTGCTTTTTCATGACAACGGACACTGAAACAGATTCACTTGCCAGGCAGCTTGGAGTGTCATCCAATAAAGTGTGAGTCATGGAGTTCTTTATACAAAGAAATTACCCATGGAAAGTACCCTCCACAATGACAAAACAGACCAAAACGCATGACCAGAAGTTAAAACCGGACAAGTGCAAATTACAGAAAAGGGGCAAAAGTTTAACAGATTAAGCCAAGTTGATTCCTGAGGATTTGCTGCCTTGTGATATGATAGGAGGGTTTTTCAGAATATATGATTTGGTTAAACTTTACTGGACTCAAGGATGCAAGGGGCTGAAACAAGTCTTGTTGGAGCTGTGCTGGGGGAACAATGGCAAGGCCGGGGGAAAAGGCAATGGCCCAACTGAAGTGCATCTACACTAATGCACGCAGCATGGGTAAAAAACAGGAGGAGCTGGAAGCCATCGTGCAGCAGGCAGGCTACGACTTGGTTGCCATCACGGAGACGTGGTGGGACCACTTCCATGACTGGAGTGCTGCAATGACTGCCTATAAGCCCTTCAGAAGGGACAGGCAGCATGGAAGGGGTGGTGGTGTGGCTCTCTATATCACAGAGTGTTTTGATGTCGTGGAACTTGAGGCTGGGAATGACAAGGTTGAGTCCCTTTGGGTTAGGATCAGCGGGAAGGCAAACAAGGCAAGCATCCTGGTGGTGGTCTGTTATAGACCGCCGAACCAGGATGAGGAGACGGATGAGGATTTCTACAGGCAGCTGACAGAAGTTGCGAAATCATTGGCGCTTGTTCTCGTGGGGGACTTCAACTTCCCTGACATATCCTGGAAGCACAACACAGCCCAGAGAAAGCAGTCTAGGAGGTTTCTGGAGAGCGTGGAAGACAGCTTCCTGACGCAGCTGATTAGTGAGCCTACCAGGGGAGGTGCCCCGCTAGACCTTCTCTTCACAAACACAGAAGGACTGGTGGGAGATGTGATGGTCGGGAGCTGTCTTGGGCAGAGTGACCAAGTAATGGTGGAGTTCTCTATTCCTGGAGAAGCCAGGAAGGGGACCAGTAAAAACACTGTATTGGACTTCCGGAGGGCTGACTTTGAGCTGCTCAGGACACTGGTTGGCAGAGTCCCTTGGGAGGCGGTTCTGAAGGGCAGAGGAGTCCAGGAAGGCTGGGCGCTCTTCAAGAAGGAAATCTTAGTGGCACAGGAGCGGTCTGTCCCCACGTGCCCAAAGATGAGCCAGCATGGAAGAAGACCGGCCTGGCTAAACAGAGAATTGTGGCTTGATCTTAGGAGAAAAAAGAGGGTTTATAATCTTTGGAAAAAAGGGCGGGCCACTGAGGAGGACTATAAGGATGTTTCAAGGCTGTGCAGGGACAAAATTAGAAAGGCCAAAGCTCATCTGGAGCTCAATCTGGCTACTGCCGTTAAAGACAACAAAAAATATTTTCACAAATACATTAATGCAAAAAGGAGGACTAAGGAGAATCTCCATCCTTTACTGGATGAGGGGGGAAACCTTGTTACAAAAGATGAGGAAAAGGCTGGGGTGCTTAATGCCTTCTTTGTCTCAGTCTTTAGCGGCAATACCAGTTGTTCTATTGATTCCCAGTACCCTGAGCTGGTGGAACGGGATGGGGAGCAGAATGTGGCCCTCATAATCCATGAGGAAATGGTTGGTGACCTGCTACAGCACTTGGATGTACGCAAGTCAATGGGGCCGGATGGGATCCACCTGAGGGTACTGAGAGAACTGGCGGAGGAGCTGGCCAAGCCTCTTTCCATCATTTATCAGCAGTCCTGGCTATCAGGGGAGGTCCCAGTTGACTGGAGGCTAGTAAACATGAAACCCATCTACAAGAAGGGCCGGAGGGCAGACCCGGGGAACTATAGGCCTGTCAGTTTGACCTCAGTGCCCGGGAAGCTCATGGAGCAGATCCTCTTGAGAGTCATCACGCAGCACTTGCACGGCAATCAGGCGATCACGCCCAGTCAGCATGGGTTTATGAAAGGCAGGTCCTGCTTGATGAACCTGATCTCCTTCTATGACGAAGTGACGCACTTGGTGGATGAGGGAAAGGCTGTGGATGCGGTCTACCTTGACTTCAGCAAGGCTTTTGACACTGTTTCCCACAGCATTCTCCTCAACAAACTGGCTGCTCGTGGCTTCGACTGGTGTATGCTTCATTGGGTTAAAAAGTGGCTGGATAGCCAGGCCCAAAGAGTGGTGGTGATGTGGTGGTTTTACCGTGCTGGGCAGCTAAACCCCACAACCGCTCTCTCACTCCCCCTCCTTTAGATAAGGAGGGGGAGAAGTAAAGCAAAGAACAACTCACGGGTTGAGATAAGGATAATTTAATTAAAGGGAAATAATTATAATAATTAAATAAAGACTACCATGAACTAAACAATTTAACTAAGGGGAAATAAAAGGGAAAGGGGAAAAAGGGAGGAAAACAAACAAACAAAATAAATGAAAGCGATATGGAAGTGCAGAGGAAAGAAATTACTCTCTACTTCCCACAAATGAGCGATGATTGACCACATCCTTGAAGCAAGGCCTCAACGCACGCAGCCGGTGTTCGAGAGGAGGACCGACGTCTTCTCAACGAGAGCCCACCCCTCCCCTCTTCTTCCTGTTTCCACCTTTTATTGCTGAGTGTGACACCACATGGTATGGAATATCCCTTTGATTGGTTTAGGTCAGCTGCCCTAGTGATGTTTCTCTCCTCACTTTTTTGCCCACCCCCTAGGAGGGTTAGAAAAAGGCCCAATGCTGTGCCACTGCTGCTCAGCAGTAGACACAACACTGGTGTGATAACACTGCTGTTCCAGCTACAAGTACAGAGTACGGCACTGAATGGGCTGCTGCCGGGAAAGTTAACATTCCAGCCAGACCCAGTACAACCTCCACCCCTTATTCCATAACATTTGTGTCACACTCAGATCCCCATACTTTAGCATACAAGCATTCTCATCATTATCCCTTGTCCTTTAACAGGACAAGGATTTAACAGGACAGGATTAATAGGCAGATGTATCTTTTCATTCCATAGGTCTTTCTTGGAAAATGTTCATAAGAACTGTTGATGATTAGGTCTTCATCTGCCAAAGTGGCCACTCAAGGCAGGCGGAGTTGGATGTCTGGACACCAGCACCAGCTTAGCTCAAGTCCTTGTTGCACTGCCCGGCTCCTTGCAAAGTTAACCTGTCGTTGATTCTACAGCATCTTCCTACAACATATAACTTAGATTATAGATTAGTTTTCTCTCAATGTCAAATCTCCTTGAGGCACACACTTGATATCCCCATTCTTTTGCATGACCCACCAGGTATACCCTGGTCCTTGGGCGAAGACAATCCCACGAGTGGGTTTGCCTTTTCCCGAGGCAGGAGCAACCCACACTGCCTTCCCCATCCACCTTCCTATATGCACTACGGGAATCTTAGCTCCTTTCACAGTGTGTAGGGGTTTTGTTTCGGCAGGACCAGCACGGCTGTCAGACCCCCTATTGTTAACTAGCCAAGTGGCTTCTGGTAGATTTGTGTCCCATTGTTTCCACGTCCCAGCACCTAATGCTCGTAACATAGTCTTTAACAGTCCATTGTACCTCTCAACCTTCCCAGAGGCTTGTGGGTGGTAAGGGATGTGGTACACCCACTCAATACCATGCCTCTTTGCCCAGGAGGTAACAAGATTGTTTCGGAAATGACTCCCATTGTCAGACTCAATTCTCTCTGGTGTACCATGACGCCACAATACTTGTCTTTCCAGGCCCAAGATAGTGTTTCGGGCTGTGGCATGGTTTACAGGGTATGTTTCCAGCCACCCAGTAGTTGCTTCTACCATGGTGAGTATGTACCGTTTGCCTTGGCGAGTTTTTGGGAGTGGTCCGATATAGTCAATTTGCCAGGCCTCACCATATTGAAACCCTAACCATCTCCCCCTGTTCCAGGGAGATTTTACCTTCATGGCTTTCTTGATTGCAGCACAGGTCTCACACTCATGGGTAACCTGTGTGATGGCCTCAATGGTCAAGTCCACCCCTCGATCACGAGCCCATCTGTAAGTGGCATCTCTCCCCAGATGTCCTGATGTTTCATGGGCCCATCGAGCTACGAACAGCTCACCCTTACGTTCCCAGTCTAGGTCCACCTGAGCCACTTCAATTTTCGAAGCTCGATCCACTTCTTTGTTGTTCTGATGTTCTTCAGTAGGGCGACTCTTGGGCATGTGGGCATCTACATGACGTACTTTAACATCCAGGTTTTCTACCCGGGCAGCAATATCTTGCCACAGGGTAGCAGCCCAGATAGGCTTACCTCTGCGCTGCCAGTTGCTCTCTTTCCATTGCTGCAGCCACCCCCACAGAGCATTTGCCACCATCCATGAGTCAGTATAAAGATACAATACTGGCCAATTTTCTCTTTCGGCGATATCTAGGGCTAGTTGTATGGCTTTTACTTCTGCATTCTGACTCGACTCACCTTCCCCTTCCATGGCTTCCACAACTCGTCGTATGGGATTCCACACAGCAGCTTTCCATTTCCGATGGCTCCCTATCACACGGCAGGATCCGTCAGTAAACAACGCATACTGCTTTCTGTCTTCTGGCAACTCATTGTATGGTGGTGCCTCTTCAGCACGGGTTACCTCTTCTGTTGGCACTCCGAAATCTCTGCCTTCCGGCCAGTCCATAATCTCTTCCAGGATTCCTGGGCGATTGGGTTTTCCCATTCGAGCCCGCTGTGTAATTAACGCTATCCACTTACTCCATGTAGCATCAGTTGCATGGTGTGTAGTGGGAATTTTCTCTTTGAACATCCAATGTAACACAGGTAGCCGCGGTGCCAAGAGGAGCTGTGCCTCTGTACCCACAACTTCTGAAGCAGCTCGAACACCCTCATATGCTGTGAGTATTTCCTTTTCAGTTGGGGTGTAATTGGCTTCTGATCCTCGATAGCCCCGACTCCAGAAGCCCAGAGGTCGACCTCGAGTTTCTTCTGGGGTTTTCTGCCAAAGGCTCCAGGTGAGCCCATGCTCCCCAGCTGCAGTGTACAGTATATTTTGCACAGCTGGTCCAGTACGGACAGGCCCAAGGGCTACTGCACGAGCTATTTCTTGTTTGATTTGTTCAAATGCCTGTTGTTGCTCAGGGCCCCACTCAAAATAGTTTCTCTTTCGAGTCACTCGATATAGAGGACTCACAAGCTGACTATAGCCTGGCACATGCATTCTCCAGAATCCCACGAGGCCTAGGAAAGCTTGCGTTTCCTTTTTGCTAGTTGGCGGAGACATTGCTGTTATTTTATTGATCACATCCATTGGAATATGGCGACGTCCATCCTGCCATTTTACCCCCAAGAACTGGATTTCCTGTGTAGGCCCCTTGACCTTGCTCTTTTTAATGGCAAAACCAGCTTTCAGGAGAATTTGGATTATTTTCTTCCCTTTCTCAAAAACTTCTTCTGCTGTGTTGCCCCACACGAGGATGTCGTCAATGTACTGAAGATGCTCAGGAGCTCCCCCTTGCTCCAGTGCAGACTGGATCAGTCCATGGCAAATGGTAGGGCTGTGTTTCCACCCCTGGGGCAGCCGATTCCAGGTGTATTGGATGCCCCTCCAAGTGAAAGCAAACTGCGGCCTGCATGCTGCTGCTAAAGGGATGGAGAAAAATGCATTAGCAATATCAATTGTGGCATACCACTTGGCTGCCTTTGACTCTAGTTCGTACTGAAGTTCTAGCATGTCTGGCACTGCAGCACTCAGTGGTGGCGTGACTTCATTCAGGCCTCGATAGTCCACTGTTAGCCTCCACTCGCCATTAGACTTTCGTACTGGCCATATAGGACTATTAAAGGGTGAGCGAGTCTTGCTGATTACTCCCTGACTCTCCAGTCGGTGAACCAACTCATGGATGGGAATCAGGGAGTCTCGGTTGGTGCGATATTGCCGTCGGTGCACCGTTGTGGTAGCAATTGGTACCTGTTGTTCTTCAACCTTCAGCAATCCTACAACAGAAGGGTCTTCTGAAAGGCCAGGCAGGGTAGACAGCTGCCTAATCTTCTCTGTGCTCAAAGCAGCTATGCCAAAAGCCCACCGGTATCCTTTTGGATCCTTGAAGTACCCTCTCTTGAGATAGTCTATGCCAAGGATGCACGGAGCCTCTGGGCCAGTCACAATGGGATGCTTTTGCCACTCATTCCCAGTTAGACTCACTTCAGCTTCCAGTACAGATAGTTGTTGGGATCCCCCTGTCACTCCAGAGATACAAGTGAGTTCTGTCCCTTGGTAGCCTGATGGCATTATGGTACATTGTGCGCCAGTGTCCACTAAAGCTTTGTATTCCTGTGGTTCTGATGTTCCAGGCCATCGGATCCACACAGTCCAATAAATCCGGTTATCCCTCTCCTCTACCTGGCCAGAGGCAGGGCCCCTCTAGTCCTGGCTGGAGCGTCTGCCACTTAATTCTTGCAAATGCACAAATTCTGGCAAATGAGAGGTAGAGGTCCCTTCATCGTGGTCAAGAATAACATCAGCTCTTCTACTGCCTCTGGGGTACTGCTCAATAGAAACTGGAGCAGCATTTCTCTTAGGAGCCCCTCTTCTTGCTGCTGTATTTCCTTTCAGTTCACGTACCCGAGCAGCTAGGGTTGAAGTAGGTACACCATCCCATTTCCTCATATCTTCCCCATGGTCACGCAGATAAAACCACAAGGTGCCACGTGGTGTACGTCTTGGGTACTCTCTCTCTTGAGCAGGCGAATGCTGATTCTTAGTGGCTGAAGTATCACTCTGTCTAGATGAGGGGGAATATACTTTCTCCACAAGCTTGTCAAGTCCTTTAGACAATTTCTCCACAGCTGAGACACAGGACTGTAGCGGAGCAGAGAGATTGTCTTCATATTTTTGAAGTTGGCAGGAGACATCATACAGTGTTGGTCCCATCCCCTCATCCCAGTGAATTGCTGCCAGGGTACTGGCATGTGCTGCTGGTGCACTCCGCACAAATTTACGCCACATGGATGTTGTGCACTGGACTTCATCGGGGTCTTGAGGTGTCTGGGCATTGTCCAAATCACTATAAATCATCTCCCGCACAGCTAATTCCCGCAGATGTTGGAGACCTTTATCCACAGTGGTCCACTTGCCTATGTGATATACAATATCTTCCTTATGGGGATATCTTTCTTTGATAGCTGCCAGGAGTCGTCTCCAGAGGCTGAGGGCCTGTGCTCCTCTCCCGATTACTTTGTCGATTACCCTTTCTCTAGAGAGGGATCCCAGCTGCTTGGCTTCATTGCCTTCTAATTGTAGGCTACTGGCCCCAGCATCCCAGCATCGGAGCAGCCAAGTGAGGATGTGTTCACCTGGGCGTCGACCATAATCCTTTCGTATTTCTCGCATCTCACTCAGGGATAAGGATCGAGTGATTTCTGATTCCTTTATGATTTCCGTCTCGTCTTCCTGCTGTTTTTGTGATGGCTCTGCTTTAGAGGTGCCTGCCAATTCCCCTTCTCCCTCCTTCTTAGGAGAGCCTTCTTCCCTTACTAAATGAGCTGACCTCCGTTTCCATTGTTTTGACTTGACTATGGGGGCGACTGATACCATAGTTGGTTGGTCCTCTGGGTCAGCCACAGCATGTGTTACTTGGTCATCAGATTCAGAGACTTCCTCCCTCTCTTCAAGTTGCTGGATGATGTTAAACAGTGTTTGATAGGAATAAACCAGGACCCAGCACAATGCTGCAAGCTGTTGTTCTCCGGCATTATCAGGATCAGGACATACAACTCTCAAACATTCTACCAAGTTTTTAGGATTTAGCACTTGCTCAGGGGTGAAGTTCAAAACTATTGGAGGAGACACTCGTGACAGGTATCTGCTAACATCATCCCACACACCGTGCCACTCACCACGAGACTGTTTCGGGACAGATTCCCAAATAAGTTTTCTAAACAATCGACTAATCTTAGAGAGAAAATGAAACCTGTTATTCAGAATTAGAAATAGCAATACATGGGTTACAGATGGATCTTCAAAATACTCCCAAACTGTTGTAATTATCCCACTGTGAAAGAAGGGAAAGGTACCATTCCTGATATTATTAATAAACTGGTGTCCAGATGAGAAAAGGAAGGCAGTGTAGTTCTGAATATTCTCTGAAAGATAGTTTCCATGGGACCCAAATGATAACAGCGCAGAGCCTGAATTCCAGAGTAAAACCAAGGTCAGTGCTTGGCAGCACAACGAATTAAAAAAAGTGAACACAGATTGTAGCACTTTGTCGGATCGGATATATAGGAGAAAGGAGAATATGACACGAATTGCATGACATATGAACAAAGCCATTATTATTAACAGGGCAAGGAACATGGTTACTAGCAAGCAAGTGTGTTAGTTGTATGCGTTTAATCAATTCTATTGTTATCTCAACCCTTCGAGCCCCACGTTGGGCGCCAAAAAGGACTGTGGTGGTTTTACCGTGCTGGGCAGCTAAACCCCACAACCGCTCTCTCACTCCCCCTCCTTTAGATAAGGAGGGGGAGAAGTAAAGCAAAGAACAACTCACGGGTTGAGATAAGGATAATTTAATTAAAGGGAAATAATTATAATAATTAAATAAAGACTACCATGAACTAAACAATTTAACTAAGGGGAAATAAAAGGGAAAGGGGAAAAAGGGAGGAAAACAAACAAACAAAATAAATGAAAGCGATATGGAAGTGCAGAGGAAAGAAATTACTCTCTACTTCCCACAAATGAGCGATGATTGACCACGTCCTTGAAGCAAGGCCTCAACGCACGCAGCCGGTGTTCGAGAGGAGGACCGACGTCTTCTCAACGAGAGCCCACCCCTCCCCTCTTCTTCCTGTTTCCACCTTTTATTGCTGAGTGTGACACCACATGGTATGGAATATCCCTTTGATTGGTTTAGGTCAGCTGCCCTAGTGATGTTTCTCTCCTCACTTTTTTGCCCACCCCCTAGGAGGGTTAGAAAAAGGCCCAATGCTGTGCCACTGCTGCTCAGCAGTAGACACAACACTGGTGTGATAACACTGCTGTTCCAGCTACAAGTACAGAGTACGGCACTGAATGGGCTGCTGCCGGGAAAGTTAACATTCCAGCCAGACCCAGTACACCCTCCTTTAGATGAGGAGGGGGAGAAGTAAAGCAAAGAACAACTCACAGGTTGAGATAAGGATCATTTAATTAAAGGGAAATAATAATAACAATTAAATAAAGACTACCATGAACTAAACAATTTAACTAAAGGGAAATAAAAAGGGAAAGGGGAAAAGGGAGGGGAAAAGGGAAAAATAAAAAGAAGGGAGGAAAACAAACAAACAAAATAAATGAAGGCTATATGGAAGTGCAGAGGAAAGAAATTACTCTCTACTTCCCACAAATGAGCGATGCTTGACCACGTCCTTGAAGCAAGGCCTCAACGCATGCAGCCGGTGTTCGAGAGGAGGACTGACGTTTTCCCAACGAGAGCCCACCCCTCCCCTCTTCTTCCTGTTTCCACCTTTTATTGCTGAGTGTGACATCACATGGTATGGAATATCCCTTTGATTGGTTTACATCAGCTGCCCTAGTGATGTTTTTCTCCTCACTTTTTGCCCACCCCCTAGGAGGGTTAGAGAAAGGCCCGATGCTATGCCACTGCTGCTCACCAGTAGACACAACCCTGGTGTGATAACACTGCTGTTCCAGCTACAAGTACAGAGTACGGCACTGTATGGGCTGCTGCCGGGAAAGTTAACATTCCAGCCAGACCCAGTACAGGTGAATGGAGTCAAATCCAGCTGGAGGCCGGTCACTAGTGGTGTTCCCCAGGGTTTGTTACTGGGGCCAGTCCTCTTTAATATCTTCATCGATGATCTGGATGAGGGGATCGAGTGCACCCTCAGTAAGTTTGCAGATGACACCAAGTTAGGTGCGTGTGTTGATCTGTGCGAGGGTAGGAAGGCTCTGCAGGAGGATCTGGATAGGCTGGACCGATGGGCTGAAGTCAACTGCATGAAGTTCAACAAGGCCAAGTGCCGGGTCCTGCACCTGGGGCACAACAACCCCAAGCAGCGCTACAGGCTGGGAGATGAGTGGTTAGAAAGCTGCCTGGTGGAGAAGGACGTGGGAGTATTGGTTAATAGTTGGCTGAATATGAGCCAGCAGTGTGCTCAGGTGGCCAAGAAGGCCAACGGCATCCTGGCTTGTATCAGAAACAGTGTGGCCAGCAGGGCTAGGGAAGTGATCGTCCCCCTGTACTCGGCTCTGGTGAGGCCACACCTTGAGTACTGTGTTCAGTTTTGGGCTCCTCGCTACAAGAAGGACATGGAGGTGCTTGAGAGAGTCCAGAGAAGGGCAACAAAGCTGGTGAGGGGTCTGGAGAACAAGTCCTACGAGGAGCGGCTGAGGGAGCTGGGCTTGTTCAGCCTGGAGAAGAGGAGGCTCAGGGGCGACCTTTTCGCTCTTTATAAGTAGATAGATGGAAGTTCAAGGAGTGCAGAGGAAGGCTTCAGACTTATTTTTCCTCCAGGCTGATGCTCTGCCTTTTCCTTTTTAACGAAGCCTTCATGCAGTGCTTAGTTTCATTCCCCCACACACACACTTTCTCTAAACAAGCCATGTCTGCTTTGCATTAATCATTAATTACCTTGGCTTGAACATAGGCCTTCTGTGTAGACACTCATAGTAGAACATAGCAGAAAAAGAATTGGTCTTTCTCTTGTTTAATGCTGCTTCTCAACCAACTGAAGATATTGATTGATGCTTCTTGTGTTTCCAAATATTCTCTGTGATAGGAAAAAAAACACACCACATTCCCCTGAAGTGTCAGTTGTATTAGAGATCAGCAAATGCATCTCTTTAGTGAATTCAAAGCATCATTTTTTTTCTCAATTTCTATGTTGTCATATAAAAATAGATAGATGTATTACATACTTCTCCTCAAATGTGATTGAGTTATCGCAGTCAAAATTTTCCTTTTCCTCTCTAAATTTATGCAAGAAAATATATCATAGCTACAGTCACAAGGATATGTTGAATACCTGTACCTTTAGTGGTTACATCTCATGTATCCAGAAGAATGAATAAATATGGTAGTCATGGTTGTTGGTAATAGTCTTATTTCAGTGCTAGGTGTGATTAAGGTGTGATTAGTATAGACATGATTAATAAAATAAATGTAGCTGGATAGCTTTTTAAGTTTTAAATCTTGCTTATAGTCAAATTGCAGTTATCTAGATTGTGGCTAATTTTATTAAAAAAAAAAAGAAAAAAGATGTGAGTATGTAATATGTATCTGAATCTCAAGCCTCCAAAGCCTCCAAAACAAGACCTCCAAAGATCAAACTGGGTTTTTCAAAACACAGGAATAAGTAACTACTGACTTTGCTAATTAATATGCAGCATGAAGCACCACTCAAACCTTGAACAAAATAAAATATATAGTCTAGAAGAGTATATATAGAAAGAAAAAGAAAGAGGAAAAAATATTGGAAATTATTTAAAAAACAATTGGCTTAAGAAGCTAAAGAAGCAACTGGACAAATGAGTTGACAGTAGTTCTGGAAATTTTGGGAGCCCATATGATTTCAAAACTGAAGCTTGTGCTGTGTCAGCATTGATTTCTCAATTTACCTTCAGAGATCACAACATTTTTAAAAATTCTATAGAAAAATCACTGCACAGCTTTGATGTTTCATCTAAGTAATGGGTCTAATGACACATTCATCCTTTGAGATCTACGTTGAGATTCTTGGAAAAACATGCCAGATGAAGACTAGATATTCTTCATACATGTATATATATATATCTTGGGAGGGAAGAGAGCGGGAGGATTGGAAACGGATGCCTGCATTGCCATAGAACTTGGAGGAGAATAATAGTTTAGTAACAAAGAAATCTTAGCAAAATCAAGAATTCTGGGCAAAAAGTAGGTGAATGTGTTGGATGAAGATTCAGCTACTTCTCACAGTGACAGATAAATAATGAGGTTGAACTGCTGTGATTTTGCCTGGAAATAGAATCAATGATATTCCTAATAGGCTCAAATTGATTTTTAATAGTTTAGACCATCTGCTGAAACTGTCGAATAATAAAACTAGTACTTTTATTATGACCTTCATCTAATGCATGCTAAACACTCTGGGAGGGTATGTGGACATTTCTAAATCTATGTTTCAGTTGGACAGCTTGGAAAAAGTAATTTGCACAGGATTTGAGGGTCAGGTTGTGGCATGATTGGTATAAAAGCAAACCCAATGAAGTTCCAGCTGTGTCTTGTTGGTGCTCAACAATTTCACTATCCATTTATGCCAGATAATCAAAAAATAAACATGCTAAATAAAATATGTGCATATTTTAAAATAATAAGAATATGTGATTGGAAATTTGTGTATGTGTACAACTATATCTTCTTACACTAACTCTGATCACAGATTTCTCGGGTCACTGAATCATCTGAATTGTGGGTGGTGACCATTTACAACAGCATACTCTGCCCTAGACATGTACACTGATAACAAGATGTGTTAAAGTTCCTGACTTCTTCCTTAAGGAGCATGCAGTTTCAAAAAGCTAAAACAAAGCACATGGTTGCAATAATTATGAGATGAAGAGAGTACTGTAAGATAAAGATAAGAAAAATGAAGAACAGGAGAGATATTTATACTTACAGATGTCTCCTGCTAATGTCCATTATGAAATATCTTGAAAGAGCAAAGTTGGCAGGAACCCTGTTGTTTCTAGGTGTATCTGGAAGCTGATCATAGGAACATGTTATCTGCATGATAAGATTAACTCCATCTAGCATCTATATGTAGCTGTGGGATTTTTTTTATATGGAGGTATTTTCAATGATATTCTTTCACTTTGTGGCAGAGTCCTAACTGAAATCCAGTGCTTAAAAGACATTGTTATAAACGAGGAAAGAGCAGATTGGCTCCCATCTCTGTTCTGGAGTTGAGTCACTTACTTGTTCTCTCTGCCCTTTAGTTTCTCTGTTCCTGATGGACATGTAGCAATATTTATTTGAAGAGGTGCTGAGACATAATTTATTAGTATTTGCAGCATTATTCCAGATACCTAGGAAGCTGGGATATGGATCACTATTAGTAAAGAATGTCATAGTTCAACTTAAAAATGAAACCATTTTTTCTGCTAGATGGGTAGAAGTTTGTACAAAGATCTTTAGGTTTGAAAGGGAGGAAAGGCTGGACCATTTGTCCTTCAGATCTGGTGATTTGAAATAGCATCAGTGCTTCCAGAGAGGAAATACAGCACTCTTCAAAATAGCAGAAGGAAACACAATATTAACCAAGGGCAAATTGGAACCAGCAGTGTTTTTCGCAGTGATAGTGGTTAATCATTAAAACAAGGGGCCAGGGGAAGTGATGAATTCTTCATCTTTTGAAGTCTTCAAGACTGAAGGCCTCTCTGGAGGAAACATTTTAAACAAAAATTATTGGGCTCAATAGAAGAGTAACTGGGTAAAAATTAAAGCTCTATGACATATAAAAGATAGATGATCTACTAGTCCCTCTACAGGTATGATTCATTTCACACAACTTTAGATGTCTAAAGGTAGATGCCTAAGGCTGAACTGGTCACCTTGGGATCCCTTTTTAGTAAGAAATAGGCATCTCCAGGGAACAATCTGTTTGACATGGATGCATGTTTCAGAGCTAGGCAAATTGTCCTCTGGGGTACCTGTTCCTCTCCATTGACTGTCAAGGAAGCCTACAGTGACTCGTTCACATTCAGGCATCTCGTTCTGAGATGCCTGAGGAAAGACATGTCCCTCTGTGGGACACCTAGGATCTGTGGAACAGCAGCCTTTAATTTATAGGGCTGAGACCTGTTTGGTGGTAGTACTTTGCATTATTTACGAGTTAGTTACTATTTGAGTCTTATTCCCACATTGATGAAGCATTTTGTATTTTAAGATGAGGACCTGAGAACATGACTCCCTTTCTTTAGGGACATGGATGTGAGTAAAGGTGGGCCAGATCCTTTTCTTATTTACCCTTGTATATAGTCCCACCAATCTCACAGGTTTCAGTGGAATTACCATGCTTTAACCATTAAGAATAAAAGGAGAAACGAGCCATTTTTAAAGGATTAATCTAACTGCCACAGCAATTTGATTCTTCTCCTGCAAGCAATGATTGAATGAATGACAGATCTGGAAAAATTTCAATATATCACAGAGCATTTATAAAGCAAAGACTTCTGAGAAAATCCTTGTTGAGCATATCACAGAATCACAGAATCACAGAATCACAGAATTTCTAGGTTGGAAGAGACCTCAAGGTCATCGAGTCCAACCTCCAACCTAACGCTAACAGCCCTCCACTAAACCATATCCCTAAGCTCTACATCTAAACGTCTTTTGAAGACTTCCAGGGATGGTGACTCCACCACTTCCCTGGGCAGCCTGTTCCAATGCCTCACAACCCTTTCAGTGAAGAAGTTCTTCCTAACATCTAACCTAAAACTCCCCTGGCTCAACTTAAGCCCATTCCCCCTCGTCCTGTCACCAGGCACGTGGGAGAACAGACCAACCCCCACCTCGCTACAGCCTCCCTTGAGGTACCTAAAAAGAGCGATAAGGTCACCCCTGAGCCTCCTCTTCTCCAGGCTGAACAAGCCCAGCTCCCTCAGCCGCTCCTCGTAGGACTTGTTCTCCAGGCCCCTCACCAGCTTCGTCGCCCTTCTCTGCACCCGCTCAAGCACCTCCATGTCCTTCTTGTAGCGAGGGGCCCAAAACTGAACACAGTACTCGAGGTGCGGCCTCACCAGAGCTGAGTACAGGGGGACGATCACCTCCCTCGCCCTGCTGGTCACGCTGTTCCTGATACAAGCCAGGATGCCGTTGGCCTTCTTGGCTACCTGAGCACACTGCTGGCTCATATTCAGCCGACTATCCACCATCACTCCCAGGTCCTTCTCTGCCTGGCAGCTCTCCAACCATTCCTCTCCCAGTCTGTAGCTCTGCTTGGGGTTATTGCGCCCCAGGTGCAGGACCCGGCACTTGGCCTTGTTGAACTTCATACAGTTGACCTCAGCCCATCGGTGCAGCCTATCCAGATCCTCCTGCAGAGCTTTCCTACCCTCAAGCAGATCGACACACGCACCTAACTTGGTGTCATCTGCGAACTTACTGAGGGTGCACTCGATGCCCTCGTCCAGATCATCGATGAAGATATTAAAGAGGACTGGCCCCAGCACCGAGCCCTGGGGGACGCCACTAGTGACTGGCCTCCAACTGGACTTGGCTCCATTCACCACGACTCTTTGGGCCCGGCTATCCAGCCAGTTTCTAACCCAACGAAGCGTGCGCCAGTCCAAGCCAAGAGCAGCCAGTTTCTTGAGGAGAATGCTGTGGGAGACGGTGTCAAAAGCCTTGCTGAAGTCAAGGTAGACCACATCCACAGCCTTTCCCTCATCCACCCAGCGCGTCACTCTGTCATAGAAGGAGATCATGTTCGTCAGGCATGACCTGCCTTTCATAAAGCCATGCTGACTGGGCCTGATCGCCTGCTTCCCCTGCAATTGCTGCATGATGACTCTCAGGAGGATCTGCTCCATGAGCTTTCCTGGCACTGAGGTCAAACTGACAGGCCTGTAGTTTCCCGGGTCTGCCCTCCGGCCCTTCTTGTAGATGGGCGTCACGTTTGCTAGCCGCCAGTCGATTGGAACCTCCCCTGATAGCCAGGACTGTTGATAAATGATGGAAAGTGGCTTGGCCAGCTCCTCTGCCAGTTCCCTCAGTACCCTTGGGTGGATCCCATCCGGCCCCATCGACTTGTGCACATCTAAGTGCCGTAGCAGGTCACCAACCAGTTCTTCATGGATAGTGAGGGCCACATCCTGCTCCCCATCCCCTTCCACCAGCTCAGGGTACTGAGTATCCAGAGAACATCCGGTATTGCCGCTAAAGACTGAGGCAAAGAAGGCATTGAGCACCTCCGCCTTTTCCTCATCTCTTGTAACTAAGTTTCCCCCCGCATCCAGTAAAGGATGGAGATTCTCCTTAGTCCTCCTTTTTGTGTTGATGTATTTATAGAAACGTTTTTTGTTATCTTTAACGGCAGTAGCCAGATTGAGCTCCAGATGAGCTTTGGCCTTCCTAATTTTGTCCCTGCACAGCCTCGCTACATCCTTAAAGTCCTCCTTAGTGGCCTGCCCACTTTTCCAAAGCTTATAAACCCTCTTTTTCCTCCTAAGATCAAGCCACAATTCTCTGTTGAGCCAGGCCGGTCTTCTTCCCCGCCAGCTCGTCTTTGGGCATGTGGGGACAGACCGTTCCTGCGCCATTAAGACTTCCCTCTTGAAGAGCGCCCAGCCTTCCTGGACCCCTCTGCCCTTCAGAACCACCTCCCAAGGGACTCCACCAACCAGTGTCCTGAGCAGCTCAAAGTCAGCCCTCCGAAAGTCCAATACAGCAGTTTTACTGGTCCCCTTCCTGGCCTCGCCAAGAATAGTGAACTCCACCATTGCGTGGTCACTCTGCCCAAGACAGCTCCCGACGATCACGTCCTCCACCAGTCCTTCTCTGTTTGTGAAGAGAAGGTCTAGCGGGGCACCACCCCTGGTAGGTTCACTAACCAGCTGCGTCAGGAAGCTATCTTCCACGTTCTCCAGAAACCTCCTAGACTGCTTTCTCTGGGCTGTGTTGTGCTTCCAGGATATGTCAGGGAAGTTGAAGTCCCCCACGAGTACAAGAGCTGATGATTTTGCAACCTCTGTCAGCTGCCTGTAGAGTTCCTCATCCGTCTCCTCATCCTGGTTCGGCGGTCTATAGCAGACCCCGACCAGGACACTAGCCTTGTTGTCCCTGCCGATCCTAACCCAAAGGGACTCGACCTTGTCATTCCCAACCTCGAGTTCTACAACCTCGAAAGACTCTCTAATATAGAGAGCCACACCACCACCCCTTCTATGCTGCCTGTCCCTTCTATAGAGCTTATAGCCAGGCATTGTAGCACTCCAGTCATGAGACTGGTCCCACCATGTCTCCGTGATGGCAACCAAGTCGTAGCCTGCCTGCCGCACGATGGCTTCCAGCTCCTCCTGTTTGTTACCCATGCTGCGTGCATTGGTGTAGATGCACTTCAGCTGGGCCATAGCCTTATCCTCCGGCCTTGCCATCGTTCCCCCTGGCACAGCCCCAACAATCCTAGCCTCAGCCCCATCCCCCTTCCTACCTAGTTTAAAGCCCTCTCAATGAGCCCTGCCAGCTCCTGGCCCAGGATCCTTTTTCCCCTTAGAGATAGGGACCCGTCTGCGGCCATCAGGCCAGGTGCTGAGTAAAGTGCCCCATGATCAAAAAACCCAAGATTTCTGCGTTGGCACCAGCCCCGGAGCCACGTGTTTAACAGGTGAGCTTTCCGTGTCCTCTCTGAACCCCTCCCTGCCACCATAGGGATGGATGAAAACACCACCTGCACTCCCGCTCCATCCACTAACCGACCCAGTCCCCTAAAGTCCCTTTTGATAGCCTTGAGGCTTCTCTCTTCGATGTTATCACTGCCCGCCTGGACTATCAAAAGGGGGTAATAGTCAGAGGGGCGTACCAGGTTAGGAAGCTTCCTGGCAACGTCCCTGACCCTGGCCCCAGGGAGACAGCAGACTTCCCTACGGGTAGGGTCAGGCCGACAAATAGGGCCCTCTGTTCCCCTAAGAATCGAGTCACCAACAACAATAACCCTCCTGTCTTTCTTGGTGGAGGCAGTCCTGAAGCGCGGAGTTGACCTCCTCGCCCCAGGCATCCTCCTGGGAACATTTGCTACCTCTTCCTCACACACTGGCCTCTCAATCTCTAGGGCCTCAAACCTGTTGTGTAAGGGCACCTGGGAGGGTGGGGCCGGAAGGGGAGGGGATCGCCTGCGATGTCGAGCAGGGACTTGTTTCCATTCCTCCTCAGCTCCCAGATCCCCTCCCTCTGCCCGACGGGGACAGGGCAGGGGGTCCGCCCCCATTTGAGGAGTCTCACCTCGGTACCTCTCCTTGAGGCCCTGCAGGGAGTTACTCCAGAAGTCTATCTCCCGCTCACACTCCCTGATGGCCCTCAACCTCTCCACCTCCTCCTTGAGCTCCGCCACCATGCGGACCAGATCATCCACCTGCTCGCACCTCACGCACGCAGTTTCTCTGCCTCCCGCCGATAATCATGTGGAGACACAGTGTTAAAAACACTTTCATCGTTCATTTTTTCCTGTCTTGTAGTCTTCCTGGTGCTCCTCGAAATTCACTTCATCACTTGGTGTTGTTTGGTTTAGACCTGTGCCTCTTGTGGATCCTGTTAATAGAAGTCTCCTATGTAGTGTATCCAAATTCCTTGAGTCTTGCCCTGTCGCTCAAGATGACAAGCCTGTCATCATGCGCTGTGAGCTGCTTGGAGCAATACTCAGCCCACGTCTGATGTCAGCGGCTGTGTTTAATGTAGGGGCATGACCACCTTACACATCCTTCGTCATCCAGGGAAGATATGGGCACCTCTGTCAGGCTCCTCAGCCCAGCAAAGTCTGTTGTTGTCTTTCTGTGAACAGAAGAGAGGAAGATGTGACCTAGATGCTTCAGGCACATTCCCACTGCAGGATGGCTTGGGCTCGTGGTGCTGGTTGACCTTGGATCACAAACCAGTTAAGAAGCTCTGTAGTGCATCGGTGAGAAGACAGAGGACTGCCAAGGGAGAGTGAGTTTATCACTCTTCATATAAATGCAGAAAGGTCAAGTAGTGCTTATGTATGGCCATACAGCTAGTCTCTGTCCCTGCCAGCTGCCTGTCATCAGGCCACCTTCTCCTGGCCCATTACCTTCCTGGAAAGTTACTTTTGAAAGCACAGCATCTGCTGCTGCCCAACTAAGCAATGGCAGAGTGATCCTGGCATACCTCACTGGTCTGAATAAATTTGAATTCAGGAAGGTCTGTGAAGTAGGGGGGCTGTGTAAACATGTCGCTGCAGAAGCCATGCACAGACTGGGACTGTACATCACTGATCCCAAAGATAGCAATATGTTGCATCTAACACAGTGCTTGCACAGTCCAATGTATGGAGCAGTAACAGTGCAATCAGATGGCACAGGAAGGGGCAGGATTGCCATTACTAGGTGACTCTCTGATTTTTTGGCTATGCAGTTTTCAGACTGTCCTGATGCTGTTTAGCCATTCTCCCATTCCCACTCACTGCTACAGAGAAATCGGATCCTCTCTGATGATGGGGGAAACGACACTCTTGCCACATCCAACTGTTGCTGACATGATGGTATGTGCACTTCCTCAGCCACCACTGAATTTTCTGTCTGTAGCAGCTCCTCCCAGGGTGATCCCGTGGTAATACAGTGGCTGAGGTGGGTGTTAGCCTGCTGCTTTCCCTGGAGGCACAAGTCTTGCTGTGACTGAGCCTTCTGTGCAAAGGTTGCCCAAGGGAAAACCACCGTACACTGCCCTGAACTGTGGATATGGAAGAAACTTTTCACTTTGGGATCTTACACTTTCTTACTTCTTGTAAAATTTCACATTTAGCAGAGCCAGTTTTCACTTTTTTTTAGTGCAGTTTTCTCACCTTCATGACTGACTCCAACTGACATCAACAGCAGCTTCACTGGCGGTGCAGGTACAGAAAACACCTAAGGGGTCTCTCCAGCAGGAAACAAACACTGAAGCATTTAGGGTGACCTGTGAAACCTCTGAAGTGACATTTATTTTTCCCACTTTGCCAGAACTCACTATGGTCTGATAGATCATGAGAAGTACAGGGAAATATGGAAACCTCTTTATATTTGTTAATTTGTTACCCTAAAATCTTTTTTTTTTTCTTTTCTCTTAATTTTGTTTGGTTTTAAACTAGGATCATTCTGATTTTTAACTCTCTGAGATTGCACCCTTCTCCCACTAAAAGCAAAACTGGAGAAGTTAGTTTTCTTGAGTATACGAAAGTGTCTTAGCAAGCATCACTGCTGCTCTTCAAGAAGTAGTTGAAGGAGTTGATATCTTGGAGATACCAACAACCTCATGGAGACACACACCAGACTAGTTTATGACTCAAGATGCTTTCTGCTAACTGCTCTTCTGAAAGAGGTGAATCTTTGCTCCTGTACTGTGGGAATAATTTACTAAGGGATAATAATAGGTTTTATCATGTGGTGATGTTGATAGGCAAGCTCTGTGAGGTGCTAATGCCATTTTGGGAGATGCAGAACATCTTTTGTGGTCCAGGAGGTGCTTAACGCTGCATCATGGTTGCCAGCTGAGTGCCTTACATCCAGAGCCTCTGCTATAGCTGGAGGACAGCAGTGGGAGCTGTGCAGGGAAACATGGATGATTTTCTTTCATCATTAAATGAATGGGTTCATGTTTAGAAAGCTAACGCTTATAAATGAGGATGTAAGGATCTAAACCCTTTTCTGTTCCTGCTAATGAACGCTCAAATTACACAAAAGCTGGCCTTCATTCACTTAGGAAAGCTTCCTAGATGCTAATACTGAGTAAATGAGTTGTTTTGTAACTCTCAAGATTTATTAAATATTGGAACCTAGGAGCCATTACACCAGTCAAAGTCTCATTATTTTCTTATTACGAGCTTTCAATTACCAACTGTGCCCAACACCAGATGCTTCAAAGGAGAGTGCAAGAAACCACGTACTAGACAATAGTAGTTACAATTTGCTCATAAGAAAAACAGCTCCTTATCTACTGCCCAGCTCAGTGTTTGGTGTATATCCTGAGACATGACAGTTTATATCTTCTTACACGTGCATATTTATTTTAAAGTGCTAGTAATTTGCAAAGGAAGGGTCTAGAATTTGGGAGGTCTGAGTGAGATGGCAGGATTATCCCCTCTGGTGGACGGTGACCAAATGACATCATCTTTCTGTACCTCCACTTCCCCACCTAAATGCCATCACAGGTCCTGACACCTGTGAGATTTCTAAGGTCTATGAACACAAACTGTGATAGAACTGCAAGGGAAGGTTAAGTGAAAAAAAAAATAAAATCATTCTTGTATCTTAAATGTAAGTAATTATTACAAGGAGTGCCTAAGATAGCAAAAAGTTAAACCAGTTCAAGAGAACACAGTGTGCTGTTCTCTTCTTTTGGATTGTGTACTTCAGGCACTTGGCAGTGCTTGTGTGCAAACTGATGGGTGTGCAATCAATTTGGCTGTTTCCCCTGTGCAGTCTCTTCCCTGCAAACCCTCCGCTTATTTGTGTGGATCCTTCACTAGCAGCGAGAGAAGTGCACTAAGTGCTGAAAGAAAAAATCCCCCAGGCAGTCACTTCTGATCAGACTCTTCACTGTTATTATTTCAAAAAGAGGAACACAGAAGTACAAACAGAAAGTCCTTGTTCTGTTCGTCTTCCTGCAGCAGTCTCAAGAAATTCTTTCATCCTGCCTTTGAAAAGAGAGAGCTAAGAAACGACATCTGAAGGCAAGAGATGGGTTACTCACCCCAGATCCTGTTTGAAGGTCACCATGCAGTTCTCTGTGGTTCAGAGTTGTTTTTATTATTTGTATTTTAACTATTTTGTTTTGTTTTGTTTTAATTCTTCCCCTAAGCTAAATGACAAGTTATGAAACTTTGTGGTTTAGTTGTTCTTAACGTGAGTATTGAAAAATAATAATATGCCAAATGCATGTGACAGAGGGTTCCCTCCTCCCACTCCCAGCTCCCTCCCCATCAGCTGCTGTGGCTTTTCATCGCCTTCAACCCCTCCTAGCTTTCAGGATATCTTGGTTTCCATTCTCAGACCTATGTCTTTTCTTGCAGCTGGTTGTTTCACAGTGTGGTCAGTGTTTGTGGTGGGGATCAAACCCACCTCCAGACTCTCTTCTTCCCTCTTCCCCCTCTTTGCCTCTGCAAAGGTCACAGAGCTGCTGGGCTTCCTGGGTTCATGCTGAGAAGTATCAGGAGAGAAAGGCAAATCATTAATAAAGGATGTATGAAGCAACCTGCAGAGTAGCAAACGCTGGTCCTCTGCCCCATTAGAGAGCAAGAGATTCAAACTGATCCTTGAAGATCTTTTTATGCGAATTTAGGAGGGAGGTGAATGCTGTGGCATGATCAAAAGCACCCACTTGCAGTTAGAAATGGGAAGGGATGTGGTAATGATTCAGGACTCTGGTTTTGGTTTAGGGTTCTTTTGCATTTATTCTGTTGTTGACGGTAGTCTATTGTTGCAGATTTTAATGAGGCGACCTCCAGTTTGGGGGAGTAAAACAGTCTCTCCTTAACGCCTGCAATATCTTACCTGTTGTGAAGGCAATAAGGTGTCAGTGCCACTTGAGAGGCAATACCCATGGTTTTCTGGTGTGGTACACCGAAAAGGTAATACTTAAATGTATGTTCTCTTCTGGGCAAGGGACTGCAAGCTCAAAGTACAACTAAGCTTTCATAAAATAGGATTTTGCATGATAGCAGTTGTAGATGAACAAAAAAAAAATTAAAAGAATAGGCTAAGCACCAAGTGTAGGCATGTCTTAATTTACAGTTTCCCAGATTAGACTTCATCCCACTCCCACAGAGTCACTACGCTGAGAGAAAGGCCACGTGCTTCCAGCAGCTGCCGGGATAGGATAAAATGGGAATTGCTTCTGCTCCGGTGTGACCCCAGAAAGTTTCCTTTGGAATATCCCACTGAAAGTTCTCCAGCCATGACAGAATAAACTGGTGGGAGAGTTACATGTCTGTCTCTGTTTCTTGCATGCATTAGTTTCTGTACAAGACACAAGTGATTTTATAGATAGCATTTTCCTTCTGAGGGGAAACTCCTGCATGGGATGGGCCCCAAGTGTTGTATTTCAGGTGAGAAATGTGCTTTCAGCCCTCCTTAGAAACTGTAGTTATGAAATATCCTACAGAATTATTTATATAGCTTGCAGTAGTTTAGTAAATGGGGGTAATTTTGCTACAGTGTTTTTCTCTCTTTGGGTTGGTTTCTAAATGCTGTATAGCAGCTTATAGTCCCAGTCTCAAAAAGTGCATGGGACAAAGCAGTAAGTTCTTCCTGTAGTTTACAAAGTGCTACAAAAACTAATAAAAATATAATAGAAATATTAAATATTCATAATACTCTTACAACCCTCCTGAGGGATGGCAAAAGGCACCAAAACATTCAGTAACTTCTCACATATATGCATGCAATCTGTTGCTTCATTAACATCAAAAACTGTGTAGCAACACAACAGCACAGGACCCTCATAGCAACTCTGTTTCATCCATGATAGTAATTTAATACTCTAAATCTTTACCAAAAAAAATGTATATATAAGCCCACATATACTCACTTCAGGTCCTTGCAGTATGAAAAAAAAAAGAAAAAGCAAGAAATCAAATAGAAGTTAAGCGGCAGAATATCACCATACATATACATAAAATAATGCCTGTCTTGGCTTTGGCCTTGACATTTTGCTTGCAGGCAGTACTGGTCCTTTCTGAGTGCTACATATTCTATATGATCAATAATGACGTGAGGTGCCATCAAGAATATGGTAGTATACATGCCAGGAGAGAAGCTACTCCCTTTAGAGTAATTGTGGACAGGAAAATTTGTGAAATATGGGCATCTGACTGACTGGCTAGTCCCCTCGAATATTCCTAAGGAAGCAAACAAAGGAAAAGCAAAACCCCAATGAAATAAAACTGAAGTCTCTATCAGTAGTCCCTGGACATAAAGTTTTATCCTAAAAACACTGACCACTGTAACCTAGTCCATGAATCATGGCATGTAGGCATGAAGAGTCACATTCCATGTTGACATAGACCTTCAGTAGTCCCATTAAATGTAATGGGGTTGCACAAGATGTAAATCACAGCAAAATATGAACCCTGATCTAATTTATTTCTCTGAGATGAATTACTTCAAAGCCATTGTTTCTTATTTCTTTCTCCTGTAAAATCCTAGGAAAACAAATTTTATTTTTAAAGAAAATTACTCTAAATATTGATTATCTTCAAAGAAAAGCTGCAATTAGTTCCCTATACATTTTCAAATTTCACTTTAAAGCACAGGAAGATTTTTCATGTTTGAAAGTTTAGTCTAGCAGCAGGGTTTACTGCCCAACATAGTCACGACTGGAATTATTTTAGCAGTGAACTAAGTAAGCAAGTACAATATACTTTTTGCCTATATTGGATTATATTCTAAATTAAAATATCTCTTATGATGAAGAACTAGTGGTCCATTGCATTATTTCCATAGTAATTAGAAGAAAAATGACTCTTCCAATGGTGAAACTCAATTATGGTTGTGAATGTTCAGTACGGACCATTGTACCTATTGCAAAAGGATGGCTGGAATGGCCTAAAAGGTTTTTCCAAATGGGATGTTTATGATCCAGTGAGTGGTGGATTCCAAGGCACTAACAAGTAGGGATAACATTGACAGTTGCAACAGCTTGTATATGTCTCTATGATGAATAGGAATGAAATACAATAAATCTACTTGTCTTTGGCTTTTTTATTACTTCATCTGCTATTCCTAGAAAGAGACCCTTTTAACCAGCATCAGATGTTAAAAAAAAAAAAAAGGAAAGAAAGAAATACCCTCCAAATCTTGACCATCCCGTTTGTACACATATAAATGTAAAATTGCAGTATGTGCAACATTCTGCCCTGTACAAATGAGATTTTTTAAAACATATTAACCTGTCACAGAGCTTTTTGTTTTTTTTTTTTTTTAATGGATCACAAAGTTAAGGGCTTTGTAACGCCATGTAAAGGGCTGTCTACATTTCATCATTCAATGCAATGTGTATCTAAAGATACTATGGTAGGGTGTTTTGTTTTTTTTTTTTTTTTATAAAGAAGGCTGCTGTAGGTCACCACTGAAGGCATTAAATACTGGACCATCATATTTTTCCTTATTGAGCCCTTCACAAATGATCTAACCGAGGCACATGGCATTATAGGGATGGTGGGTCAGATATCCTCATGCTACTGAAAAAGCCCTAAATGTCCTCAGAGATGTTTGAAACATACCAAAAATAGTTCATCTGTAACATAGGTGGATAATCGGAATATGGGTGTTAGGTGGTGGTTTACAGGTTTCATCAGTACGTATTTGGGATGACTTGCATAACTGATTCATGGCCTCATCACCCATGATTTATGTGCTATAAAGTTACAGGAATGAAAACCTCTCACATGCATATGGTGAAGCAGAGTCCCTTCAGTAAAAGAGCAGTATGTGACCATGTAATTAAAGTCTGTGCCACTAATCTGTTTGCACAAATGGGCTGAATTGAGGTTATGCTCGCAAACTCAATGAGTCATGAGATCTTTCAGGTTCTTATCTTTGCCAGTTGTAGGTGTTATAAATGGCTCAGTCTTCAAAATAGGATTATAATCAAAGTTTACAATTTATTAAAAGAATAGAGGTAAGCAAACAGCGCTGGGAGCGTCGGGAGTCTCTGCTCCACCTAGACGCACACCAGTTACATCAAGTAGCTGATTTTTATGCTCCTAGACTAATACATATTCATTACTACTTCTAAAAAAACCGGGGTTATTATAATTAGCTTCCGGGATCCAAACCCTCCTACTGGAGCATGCGCATCAGTCTCCGGTGGTCCCCATGGGGGTCTCTGGGGGTCTTTCATGCTGAAGGCTCGTAGTCTTGCTCTCAGTTTTTTTTCCTTGTCCTTCCCCTTTGTACTCCTTGGCAGCATGTCAAAAGCTTACACAGCATCCCCTGCAAGTTTTGTCTTCTAGCTGTCCTTCAGCTTCTTTCTTTCTTCTCCTTAATCTCCTGGCCACCTGGCCAGATATCAGGGGCTTGCATAGTGTCCCATTCAGAAGCCATAACAGTTACTAGTTGTTAGCAGTTGTTCTGAAACCCCCAGACATCAGAGACTTCAAAGAAAGAACATACAAATACAAATAGCTCTCTATTGACACTTCACGAGTGGTTAAAACATTCCTCACAGGCCATTCACAGGGACACTCCAGTCACATCTGTAGCAGTGCTAAATCAACCACAAAGAAGGCAAAAAGGCTGTAACTGTTAGAAATAAGAGTTCGGAATAACAAAAGCAAATAGGCTCATGGATTTGAGGAATATTTCTGAAGATTTGATAAATTGACTATATTCAGGGGGAGACTGGGACACTGGGAGGAAAGGGAAGAAACCACATCTGTGGAAGAATTAAATTGCCAGTGCAGGACCCAGAGACAGACAGAACTGCTCTCTATTGACACGAATTGTTAAAATATTCCTTTGCAAGGTACAAGAACTATATACATTAACCATTCTGTTTTTCTTAGACTTGTGGTTATACAAGGGTATGTAAGACAGAAGGTCATATTCATCATACCATGCGGCCCTAGCACTGTTCCATACTGACACGAATCAGATGAACATATATCACATAGGGCTTTTGTGTTCTTTTTTCTTTTCCCAACAAGTTTTTATATCATTTATTATATAGACTTATTATATAAGTTATATGAACCAATGAGATTACTTAAAGTTTGTATGCATAAAAATGCATGGAAATGTTGACAAGTTAATGCAGTTCCTCATGCCTGAGAAACTTTGCTCTTCTTGTATGGGTCAAAATGTATCAGCTACTCATGCCTCTTTACTCCTCAGGGGCAAGAGAAGAAAGCAGTTGATTCAGTTAAACACAGTAGATGGTGTGTCTCCCCACTATATTCAGGTAGCCTGAGAAGACCTGAGCCAAACCAGCCCCCTGTTGTAGCAGGCAATGTAAAGGACAGGTCTTGCTCCATGAAGTTTGCAGGCTAAAGCCAAAACAAGGGTCTGCAGCAAGAGAAGGAAAAGATTATTATTTCTCTCCTTTTTAGAGAGAGTGACATTTTCCAAAATACTCGGCATCTTCTGAGAACGGTGTTTTCATCCTCCAGCCATAGTCCATGGACCTCCAGAACACACGTTAGATTTTTCGTTGGCCCAGTCACCTGTGGAAGGACTTCTCTTTCTCTCTTAATGACCACAGAAATGCCTCTGGGAGACTATGTTCCTAAAGCAGGAATCTTAACTGGGAAGGGAATAAGCCCAGTCCCTAGTAAATCCACTTGGAAATGCCTAAATAGGAGCTGGCCTCATTTGAAATGTTGGCCAGTAATGATCAAGTTCCTTGCCCAAAGTCAAAGCGGATATGAGAGTAAGAGGAAATAAGAGGTCTTTGAAATCCCTATCCAGTGTCATAATCATAAATCCCTCTTTTAGAGGTTTTTCTTGTCCTTTGAATATAATGAGCTTTTTCTTGTCTTTCGGGCTTGATTTTCCAGTAGGTTAAATATGCTCCATATCAATACTTTATCAGCACTTCCCAGTAGTAGATCCACTCTGACAAGGAGCAACAGTTCACTGACTTTTAATGGAGATTCCTCCATTTTCCTTTAATGGGGAGGTCAATAGCTAACATATGACTGCTTTAAACTTTAAAATATTTAAAGTGTTGCAGGCACATGAGAGAAGGTGGGGAAGGAACACGTAGTGAGAAGAAAGCCATACACTGGCTCACAGTCAAGAGACCTCTCTCTGATTTCAGATAGGTGCAAAGGACTGCCCTACCATACTCAGAAGAAAGGCTAATCCCTAGGATCATTATATTCACAATCCTGCCTTGTGAACTTTATAAATCTCTCTCCAAACACAGAGGATGAGCATCCTAGTGGGACTGTCAAAATGCTTTTTTGTACTAACGCTTGGTTCAAAAGGAAACAGAGCGCTGTGAAGAGTCTGTGAAGAAGCAACCATCTGAAGGTCTGACTTGTGAAAGATTAACTTGCATCCCACAGCTTCTTTTGTTTCTTTTTTTTTTTTTTTTTTTTACAAAAGCTGTTTTTAATGGTTCACATTTTAAATGCACACTGTTTAATTATTTATGCATCCTGAGCTGTTTTTTCATCATTTAGAACTTTTGCCGTGGCACTAACCATTATATTTGACACCCCTGAAAGCACACCCTGCACTGTGCACAAAGCAGTAGCTAAAGGGCCCCTGGAGAGTGCGTGCAGCAAGTGTGTAAGGCTTGTTTAAACGTGTGTGCGAGATGGGTTATTTGCCTGATTGCTTTGACCAGTAAGTCAGGGAGCATGGTGAACCTACCTCCACCCTGGCAAAATGGTTTCAGACCTGTCTTGGGTGCGGCTTCTGTGTTGGGTGGTATTTTGGCCTCTTTCCTCTGCTTCCGCATCTTCCCTTTTCTCCATTGTGCCCTCATTATTTGAATGCAATGAATTTAGGACAGATTTTTTACTTCATTTTGGTGCTGTTGCAGCCAGACACATATGTTCCTGTTTGAGTGTCCAGATCACAGAATCACAGAATTTCTAGGTTGGAAGAGACCTCAAGGTCATCGAGTCCAACCTCTGACCTAACGCTAGCAGTCCCCAACAAACCATATCCCTAAGCTCTACATCTAAACGTCTTTTGAAGACTTCCAGGGATGGTGACTCCACCACTTCCCTGGGCAGCCTGTTCCAGTGCCTCACAACCCTTTCAGTAAAGAAGTTCTTCCTAATATCTAACCTAAAACTCCCCTGGCTCAACTTAAGCCCATTCCCCCTCGTCCTGTCACCAGGCACGTGGGAGAACAGACCAACCCCCACCTCGCTACAGCCTCCCTTGAGGTACCTATAGAGAGCAATAAGGTCGCCCCTGAGCCTCCTCTTCTCCAGGCTGAACAAGTCCAGCTCCCTCAGCCGCTCCTCGTAGGACTTGTTCTCCAGGCCCCTCACCAGCTTCGTCGCCCTTCTCTGGACCCGCTCAAGCACCTCCATGTCCTTCTTGTAGCGAGGGGCCCAAAACTGAACACAGTACTCGAGGTGCAGCCTCACCAGAGCTGAGTACAGGGGGACGATCACCTCCCTAGCCCTGCTGGTCACACTGTTCCTGATACAAGCCAGGATGCCGTTGGCCTTCTTGGCCACCTGAGCACACTGCTGGCTCATATTCAACTGACTATCCACCAATACTACCAGGTCCTTCTCTGCCTGGCAGCTCTCCAACCATTCCTCTCCCAGCCAGTAGCTCTGCTTGGGGTTATTGTGCCCCAGGTGCAGGACCCGGCACTTGGCCTTGTTGAACTTCATGCAGTTGACCTCAGCCCATCGGTGCAGCCTATCCAGATCCTCCTGCAGAGCTTTCCTACCCTCAAGCAGATCGACACACTCACCTAACTTGGTGTCATCTGCAAACTTACTGAGGGTGCACTCAATGCCCTCGTCCAGATCATCGATGAAGATATTAAAGAGGACCGGCCCCAGCACCGAGCCCTGGGGGACGCCACTAGTGACTGGCCTCCAACTGGACTTGACTCCATTCACCATGACTCTTTGGGCCCGGCTATCCAGCCAGTTTCTAACCCAACGAAGCGTGCGCCAGTCCAATCCAAGAGCAGCCAGTTTCTTGAGGAGAATGCTGTGGGAGACGGTGTCAAAAGCCTTGCTGAAGTCAAGGTAGACCACATCCACAGCTTTTCCCTCATCCACCCAGCGCGTCACTTTGTCATAGAAGGAGATCAGGTTCGTCAAGCTGGACCTGCCTTTCATAAACCCATGCTGACTGGGCCTGATCGCCTGCTTGCCCTGCAAGTGCTGCGTGATGACTCTCAGGAGGATCTGCTCCATGAGCTTCCCTGGCACTGAGGTCAAACTGACAGGCCTGTAGTTTCCCGGGTCTGCCCTCCGGCCCTTCTTGTAGATGGGCGTCACATTTGCTAGCCGCAAGTCAACTGGGACCTCCCCCGATCGCCAGGACTGCTGATAAATGATGGATAGTGGCTTGGCCAGCTCCTCTGCCATTTCTCTCAGTACACTCGGGTGGATCCCATCCGGCCCCATCGACTTGTACACATCTAAGTGCCGTAGCAGGTCACCAACCAGTTCTTCATGGATAGTGAGGGCCACATCCTGCTCCCCATCCCCTTCCACCCGCTCAGGGTACTGAGTATCCAGAGAACAACCGGTATTGCCGCTAAAGACTGAGGCAAAGAAGGCATTGAGCACCTCCGCCTTTTCCTCATCTCTTGTAACTAAGTTTCCCCCCGCATCCAGTAAAGGATGGAGATTCTCCTTAGTCCTCCTTTTTGTGTTGATGTATTTATAGAAACGTTTTTTGTTATCTTTAACGGCAGTAGCCAGATTGAGCTCCAGATGAGCTTTGGCCTTCCTAATTTTGTCCCTGCACAGCCTCACAACATCCTTGAAGACCTCCCTAGTGGCCTGCCCACTTTTCCAAAGCTTATAAACCCTCTTTTTTCTCCTAAGATCAAGCCACAATTCTCTGTTGAGCCAGGCTGGTCTTCTTCCCCGCCAGCTCGTCTTTGGGCACGTGGGGACAGACTGCTCCTGCGCCATTAAGACTTCCCTCTTGAAGAGCGCCCAGCCTTCCTGGACCCTTCTGCCCTTCAGAACCGCTTCCCAAGGGACTCTACCAACTAGTGTCCTGAGCAGCTCAAAGTCAGCCCTCCGAAAGTCCGATACAGCGGTTTTACTGGTCCCCTTCCTGGCCTCGCCAAGAATAGTGAACTCCACCATTTCGTGGTCACTCTGCCCAAGACAGCTCCCGACAATCACATCTCCCACCAGTCTTTCTGTGTTTGTGAAGAGAAGGTCTAGCGGGGCACCACCCCTGGTAGGTTCACTAACCAGCTGCGTCAGGAAGCTATCTTCCACGCTCTCCAGAAACCTCCTAGACTGCTTTCTCTGGGCTGTGTTGTGCTTCCAGGATATGTCAGGGAAGTTGAAGTCCCCCACGAGTACAAGCGCCAACAATTTCGCAACTTCTGTCAGCTGCCTGTAGAGTTCCTCATCCGTCTACTCATCCTGGTTCGGCGGTCTATAGCAGACCCCGACCAGGACACTAGCCTTGTTGTCCCTGCCGATCCTAACCCAAAGGGACTCAACCTTGTCATTCCCAGCCTCGAGTTCCACAACCTCGAAAGATCCTCTAATATAGAGAGCCACACCACCACCCCTTCTGTGCTGCCTGTCCCTTCTGAAGAGCTTATAGCCAGGCATTGTAGCACTCCAGTCATGAGACTGGTCCCACCACGTCTCCGTGATGGCAACCAAGTCGTAGCCTGCCTGCCGCACGATGGCTTCCAGCTCCTCCTGTTTGTTACCCATGCTGCGTGCATTGGTGTAGATGCACTTCAGCTGGGCCATAGCCTTATCCTCCGGCCTTGCCATCGTTCCCCCTGGCACAGCCCCAACAATCCTAGCCTCAGCCCCATCCCCCTTCCTACCTAGTTTAAAGCCCTCTCAATGAGCCCTGCCAGCTCCTGGCCCAGGATCCTTTTTCCCCTTAGAGATAGGGACCCGTCTGCGGCCATCAGGCCAGGTGCTGAGTAAAGTGCCCCATGATCAAAAAACCCAAGATTTCTGTGCTGGCACCAGCCCCGGAGCCACGTGTTTAACAGGTGGGCTTTCCGTGTCCTCTCTGAACCCCTCCCTGCCACCGTAGGGATGGACGAAAACACCACCTGCACTCCCGCTCCATCCACTAACCGTCCCAGCCCCCTAAAGTCTCTTTTGATAGCCTTGAGGCTTCTCTCTTCGATGTTGTCACTGCCCGCCTGGACTATCAAAAGGGGGTAATAGTCAGAGGGGCGTACGAGGTTGGGAAGCTTCCTGGCAACATCCCTGACCCTGGCCCCAGGGAGACAGAAGACTTCCCTATGGGTAGGGTCAGGCCGACAAATAGGGCCCTCTGTTCCCCTAAGAATAGAGTCTCCAACAACAATAACCCTCCTGTCTTTCTTGGTGGAGGCAGTCCTGAGGCGTGGAGTCGACCTCCTCGCCCTAGGCATCCTCCTGGGAAGACTTGCTACCTCTTCCTCAGCTACTGGTCTGTCGAGCTCCAGGGCCTCAAACCTGTTGCGTAAGGGCATCTGGGAATGCGGGGCCGGAAGGGGAGGGCGTTGCCTGCGAGGTCGAGCAGGGACCTGTTTCCATTCCTCCTCAGTTCCCAGATCCCCTCCCTCTGCCCAACGGCTACAGGGCAGGGGGTCCACCCCCATTTGAGGAGTCTCACCTCGGTACCTCCCCTTGAGGCCCTGCAGGGAGTTACTCCAGAAGTCTATCTCTCGCTCACACTCCCTGATGGCCCTCAACCTCTCCACGTCCTCCTTGAGTTCCACCAGCATGCGGACCAGGTCATCCACCTGCTCACACCTCACGCTCGCAGTTTCTCTGCCTCCCGCCGATGGCAGCAACAGGCTCAGACACTCCCTGCATCCGGTGACCTGAACTGCGGCATTTTTTAACGGGCAGTCGGTCTGGGTGTGTACCGTCTTTCTGGAGAGCGCACCGTGCCTGGTGGAGACCATTATCACCTAGCTAACGGCTGTTGTTAACGAGGTGTTGTTTGTGTGTAGGGGGAGCGCTCTGCCCTTCCTGCGCGAACTGCCGCGCCACTCCCTTCTGACGCGCCACGCCCTGTTTGCCTGCCCTGGTCGCTCGCGCTCCCTAGGGGCAGCTTTTGAACGGCTGGGGAGGGGGCGCTGCTGGCTCCGCCTTCGCCTCGTCAGCCTCCCTTACGAGGGCTGCCGGGTCCTGGCGGCTCCCTCAAGTAGGCTCGATGCCGGAAAAATGCGTCCTGCCTGGCCCGATCCCCCGCTCCGCTGCAGAACGCGTCTGCCCCGGAGCCGATCGCCTCGGCAAATGGCGAATGGGTTATTTGCCTGATTGCTTTGACCAGTAAGTCAGGGAGCATGGTGAACCTACCTCCACCCTGGCAAAATGGTTTCAGACCTGTCTTGGGTGCGGCTTCTGTGTTGGGTGGTATTTTGGCCTCTCCTCTGCTTCCGCATCTTCCCTTTTCTCCATTGTGCCCTCATTATTTGAATGCAATGAATTTAGGACAGATTTTTTACTTCATTTTGGTGCTGTTGCAGCCAGACACATATGTTCCTGTTTGAGTGTCCAGATAATCACAGTGCAAATAATGAATAGATATATCTACAACAATTCTTTTAAATTATCAAAAGAAAGTATAGAACTGAAGGCCTGAACTCCTAGTCCAGTCTTCCCGTGTGTCACAGAGACCTTGAATACCCGTCCTTGGTCAAGTCTTTCAATGTCTTATACCTTTTCTGGTGTGGAAATCAGTGCAAACAGGCTGCCCTTAGTGCAGAGGATCGGGATAGATTTTGCATGGCTTTCATATCTCTGTACAAATTTTGTAGATCTCTGTTGTACGAGAAACATAGACATTTAATTTTATTATGTGCAAGGTTTTAATTACACCGTCATAAGATATATCTTCAGGTGGGTTTCCTAATGCATAAACATGGTGTATGGATAGGAGCAGTTTTAAATGTACTTGAAACCAAGCGAAAGAACAGGAGAGAAGAACCACAGAAGTGCTTCTATTTAATGATGCTGTTTAGGATTGATCCTTGCTGCAGGCTTTGGTAATGCAGACATAGACCATGCCCTGGGTTAAAATGCCTGCATTTCTAATGCAAGGAAAGTCAGAAGTGCAATCCTTATCTCTGTCAGAGACTTGTAAAAGTGAGCTTGAATGCACATTGAAGTGCTGGTCCAGCAGCTCCATGTGGTTACTGAAATCCATCCTTGCTCAACTTTACATATCCTTGCTTTTGCCCTTCTTGACCATCAGAGACCATCCTGGAAGACATTTTGCCAGACCTGTATCAGAGCAGCCTAGTTCTGATTATGTGCATTAAGATTCTGCAAACAGCAGAAACTCTGGGATTACTGTGGAAACATGGAAAGGAAGAATGGAAAAAATGTAGATAGGTCACTTCAGTGTCTCTCTTCTTATCCTTGCACAACTGTTCCCTGTAGCATTTTCTCCATCCCTATTATTTTGTCTAGTCTTATGTGTACAAAAACTGGGTTTCCTGTTGTATTTGTAGGCTGCACTATTACTTAGTACATCTTGCTGTCAGCAGGTTCTAATATTAAGCCTGAATTTCCTTTCATTTCATCCCTTTCCTCCTATTTGTGTTGTGGAAAGCCAGCCATCTCTTCAGCTGCTGATAGGCCAGTGCCGTGACTGCGAGGGGGAGTTTTGCTCAGCCTCTTGGCATTTGGTGGGCTCGGTTTTACAAGGGAGACTACACCAATGTTACCAATTACACCTGCGTTTGAATATAAAGATCAGCTTAAAGGAAGATAGATGCCTTAAATGCACAGTGTGGTCCCCCTGGGGAGGGAATGTTTCTGGATCAAGTCAAACTTGACTTTATCTGGGATTATACTGCAATCAGACGTTGTCCCTTTTCCAGCTGCAAAGTAATCTGCAGAATCTGAGCAAGTTTTCTCCAAGGGAGATGTCATTGCCTATTGCGAAATAACTTTGTTTTCCAAAACACTCTTGCAGCTCAATCTTTCCCACACATGGAGTTCCCTCTCTCCAGCACACAGCAGTAATGATAGGCACTCTGCTCTGTATATAGTGTCTGCCTGATTTTTTTATTTCTATTTTTTTAAAAAAGAAAATGGGATCAGGCATTTTGAAAGCACTGGTGTTTATTCCGGGAGAAATCCATCCAAGACAAGTGAACTGTCAACACCTACTTGTCAATAAACATCTGTCGGGGATTTGAGTAAATGAGGGCTGCATGTGTGGGTGTGTGTGCCTGTTGGTTATTTAATTACTCCATGAGTCGGCTCATATCCCTAGTAACCTTCATTTGAGTTACACCATAGCTTTGCAATTATTTTCCCCAAACCATGGCTGGTTCTGAGATGAGATTGTTAGACAGCAGCCTGGCTTTGTTTGCTGCCCGTGTTACTGTAGCGTGGGTAGAAAATTTAAACAGGCACCTATGACCCCTCTTGTGTGCTTCAGTGAGGGTTCTGTGCTGCTCTGATGCATCTTAGGCTCCCTCACTAACTCTGCATTAAGCCCTGCTCTCCTGAAAGGCCAAACTTTACTGGCTTCCCATCAGGATATATTGGTTGGAAGGGAGAAATCAGCTCTTGGCTTCAGTTCACCAATGGAAATCACTACTGTAGTAGCTCTTGCTGTTTGCACAACAAGCGAGTAGGCACAGCACATACTTTGGTTAAAATCTGTGGCCTGTCTACTGGCCAGGCCTGCTGGTGCTGGGTAAACCCACTAGGGTTTGCAGGGAAAGATGTCTCGTCCAGGTTCTGGGGCTGCTGCCCCGGTGGGAGCAGAAATCACATCGCTGGAACCTAGATCACACATCAGAGTGGTTGGATGCACCATTCCCCTTGTTTTCTTGGGAAGGGTTTTTCACTAAGTTGTGCGTTTTGTGATGGCACAAGGCCTTCAGGTGAGGTGAGGTGATGAGCTAAGATGGTCACAACTTACTGAGTTTCACCCTCTGCTTTTTTCTTCTAATTTGCTATTTTTTGTCCTGTGTTCCTTTGAGGAAATAATGCACGTACCCTCACTTCTGCAGAAAAGTGCTGAACTGGAAAAATTCTAACCTAGAATTGGAAAAAAAAAAAAAGCTTTTTTTTTTTTTTTTTTACTAAAATGATTATTTATATGATGCTAGTAGTTAGGAGCCTCTGCCAAATTTAGGTTTTAGTTTTGCCTTATAATCATACCACAGTAGACTATCTCTGGACATTTCAAAGACCAGGATACGCTGAAGTTATGGTAGGCATGGCAACATAATGTTGATCTCCAAACTCCTAGGCCAGCTAGACCATGCTTACTTCCACAGCTGTGTGGGCAGGTGTGTGTCCAGTAAAATAGCTAGAGGTGATAAGAATAAAAAAACACAATTGAAAGAAAGAGAGGGGACATGAGCCTTCCAAAGGATACCCCAAGCAGAGGCCAAGGCTTGGTCCATCATCATGGGGGTGAGAACCCCAGGCCATGCAGGTGGCAAGACTCCTACTCCCTGTGCCTAGCTTAGACATCTAATAATGATAAGTTTTTGTGGTTTTTGTTTGTTTGTTTGTTTGTTTTTTGTTTTTTGTTTTTTTTTCTCTGTTGAACCCTTAGGCCTGGTGAATGGTGACCAAAAACTCAGGCAGAGCAGGAAATGTCTATCTCAAACCTCATTTAACCAAAGCAGAGCCTTGCAAGCCATTGGCTGGGAGGGCTGAGCAAGGCACTGCTCATTAAAGGTGTGGTGATGAGATGAAACCTCTCTGGGAGCACCACAAATGTAGCAGAGGTGCCCTTGTTGGAAATAACCTACAGGAAGAGCAGGAGCAAAGGATGCCCAAAGCAGGAGATGCTGCTGCTCCTTGGGCAGCAGGCACTCGGTTCCATTGCATTCTTCCTGTGCCTAGCTGCTGTGCCCTGCGGTAAAAGAATATGCATAATGCAAGTTTACTGATGAGCAAACCTCAAAAGACTGAATTCAAGTTTTAATAAGAAGCTAGAAGCATGGGCATTCGAACGGTGCAACCAATGTGAATCCTGGTACCAGATTTTGCTGTTTTTAAATGCCTATTTGTATAATGTGGAATTTGCAGGGAGGGAACAAGGAAATGTTAGCCTCTGCTAACTTTGAAGAAGGCTGGGTTTAAATCTGAATTACATGCATAAGTTTGTTCTTTGTTTTCAGAATGCTATTATTTGCCTGGGAACAGTAGAGAAAAGGCACAGAGACTGTGGTGTATCCGAGATTATCTGTTTGCTCTTCCATGGTTTACCTCAAAAAGGAAAGAGAAGTCTTACATTCAAGAATAATTCAAATTAAGACCTTGTAATGATATAGCCTGACTGCGGGGAATGAAAAATCCTCTGCTTCAGGCAGGAGGGATGGTGTCAGGAAGCCCCCAAAGATTCATAGCTGACAATATTCAAAACACAGTTTCAAAGAACTGCAAGGATCCCTATGAAAAATAGTAATGATAGGTGGAAATCTTGAAAGCTTTGTCAGGAACAATTTGGGCCTCTGTGCCTTTGACTGGTTGAGAAATGTTTCAGAAAGACTTTTGTCAAGGTATGGTTCAGCCCTGGCATGGAGCAGCAGGAAAGAGGTTAAAGGCACCAACGTAATTGGGGCTATATTCACCCTGCCTCCCTTTCAGTGCCTAATTTAGGCGCCTGAATTAGCTGCTCAGGTGCCCTATATAGTCAGTGGGGTGATTTAGCACGCTGATTGCCTCTCTGGAGGCCTGGCTGGTAGTGTGGGGCACCCAGACTGCTCAGTCAGGTGGCGGTCGAGGTTCAGTGGCCAGAGCTGTGCTCACAGTTCCCTGCCCTGCCCAAGGAGCAGGAAGAGAGTCAATTCTTGCAGGAAGTTAATGGGTGTCATCCCAAGCCTGACCTGACATCTCACTGGGTTGGTCCAAGAAATAGCCTTGGTAACAAACAGCTCAGTCCTGGGGGGGGGGGAAACCTGGGTTTGGATCCTGACCCAAATTACTTATTTTATTTCATTTTCTCTCATTTATTTGTTTGGGTTCCTAACTGGAAACTGTTTCTGGAGGATGGGAGCTGAAAGCACAAAGGCTTTGCTTTAATCACAACCTTTTTCCTTCTTTCCTCTAAAACCCCAGTGAGCAGCAGCCAGATCTGCTGAGCTCTGCCTGAAGTGTCCCCTCCTTTTCAAACTGGAGAAGTACGACAAGGCTGCAAGGGAAGGAAATCTAATTTCATTGCACATGTTCTAATTTAAGTTGCTGTGGGTTGCTGGGAGTTTGAGCAGCAGAAACACGAGGTCACTTCTTGCCTGTGACTGTGTCCTTTGCTTGATGAGAAGTGGATAGACCTGATAGCTTTTCCTGGTATAATTACCTCTAAGGTGGACAACTGGAGATCTTCCCCAAAGCCTGCAGTTTGTTTCCTTGAGAAAAATGTCCATCTTAAAATTACACACCCACGAACACACACACATGCACAGACACATGCGCACAGGTAGGCAGGTAGAACACTGCATGTGTGCTGTGATTGCGGATGCCGGAATAATCCATTTTAATATCACCACAAAGCTAAAGGACTTAAAAACCATCGCTCGTGGGTAATGTTTGCAGCATAGAAATGATAGCCCTGTACATCTGAGACATCCACGAATCCCCATGGGCTGGCTGTGAAAGGCTGTGTGCTACACTGACGCACAGCCCCACTTTTGTTCTGCTTTGCAGATCAGTGATCGCAGTTGCGGCTGTGATACCAATGGTCACTCCTGACAGAAAGGCATCAGTGCAGCCAGCTCAGAGCCTTTCGATTTTCCCAACCACACTTACACACACAGATCCCATAGCAAAGGAACTGTTTGCACTTGATCTCCTTGCCAGAGCGGCATGGTTTTTGTGATAACATATAAAAAAGTGCAAACACACGTGGACCATATTTGCCCCACAAGTGCATTTTTAAATATATTTTCAATATTTAAAAACCTTTTCCCACTCATTTGCCTATAAACCAGAAAAGAAATACACAGCATACATGAAACACCGGCACTGGAATTCCAGTTTACTTTTTTTCTTACAGTTTTAATTGACATAGTATTGCTTATCTCATGCTGGTAGTGGAAGGTCCATCTTATTCTCTTTGTCCAGCTAGACGTTCATTTATTTGAAGTCGCATTCATCTAGATTGTGAAGTGCCTTGGGAATGTGGACTTGGGAACTTGGTCTTGGGAATCTCCATGGGCACTGAAAAAAGTGAGGGTCAGGAAAACTAAATTATTCTGAAGAATATGGAAAGACATTTGGCAAATCACTGTGCCTAAGTATTTCTATCCGTAGTGCTCAGAATAATCATATTTCTTCCTTGAGGTTCTTTGGCACCTAACTTTAGATAACAACAAGGTCTTTTTGCTTCCTGCAAACGATGTGTTGGATGTCATTCTGAAGACTATAATGGAAAATATAGTCTTCTAACATATAAGTCTTCCTTAACGACAGCCGTTAGCTAGGCTGCAATGGTCTCCACCAGGCACGGTGCGCTCTCCAGAAAGACGGTACACACCCAGACCGACTACCCATTCAAAACTGCAGCAGTTCAGGTCACCGGATGCAGGGAGTGTCTGAGCCTGTTGCTGCCATCAGCGGGAGGCAAAGAAACTACATGCGTGAGGTGTGAGAAGGTGGATGACCTGGTTCGCATGGTGGCGGAGCTCAAGGAGGAGGTGGAGAGGTTGAGGGATATCAGGGAGTGCGAGCGGGAGATAGACTGGTGAAGCAACTCCCTGCAGGGCCTCAAGGAGAGGTACCGGGGTGAGACACCCCAAATGGGGGTGGACCCCCTGCCCTGTCGCTGTCGGGCAGAGGGAGGGGACCTGGGATTTGAGCAGGAATGGAGACAGGTCCCTGTTCGACCTCGCAGGCGATGCCCTCCCCCACCGGCCCCACCTTCCCAGGTGCCCTTACGCAACAGGTTTGAGGCCCTGGAGATTGACAGACCAGTAGCTGAGGAAAAGGTAGAAAGTGTACCCAGGAGGATGCCTAGGGCAAGGAAGTCAACTCCACGCCTCAGGACTGCCTCCACCAAGAAAGAAAGAAGGGTTATTGTTGTGGGAGACTCTCTTCTCAGGGGAACAGAGGGCCCTATTTGTCGGCCTGACCCTACCCATAGGGAAGTCTGCTGCCTCCCTGGGGCCAGGGTCAGGGATGTTGCCAGGAAGCTTCCCAACCTGGTACACCCCTCCGACTATTATCCTCTTTTGATAGTCCAGGCAGGCAGTGATGACATTGAAAAGAGAAGCCTCAAGGCTATCAAACAGGACTTTAGGGGGCTGGGACGATTAGTGGATGGAGTGGGAGTACAGGTGGTGTTTTCGTCTATCCCTACAGTGGCAGGGAGAGGTACAGACAGGACACGAAAAGCCCACCTGATAAAAACATGGCTCCGGGGCTGGTGCCAGCACAGAAATCTTGTTTTTTTTGACCGTGGGACGCTTTACTCGGCACCCGGCCTGATGGCTGCAGACGGGTCCCTATCTCTAAGGGGAAAAAGGATCCTGGGCCAGGAGCTGGCAGGGCTCATTGAGAGGGCTTTAAACTAGGTAAGATGGGGGATGGGGCTGAAACAAGGCTTGTTGGAGCTGTGCCAGGGGGAACAATAGCAAGGCCAGGGGATAAGGCAATGGCCCAGCTGAAGTGCATCTACACCAATGCACGCAGCATGGGTAACAAACAGGAGGAGCTGGAAGCCATCGTGCAGCAGGCAATGACTTGGTTGCCATCACGGAGACGTGGTGGGACCACTCTCATGACTGGAGTGCTGCAATGCCTGGCTATAAGCTCTTCAGAAGGGACAGGCAGCACAGAAGGGGTGGTGGTGTGGCTCTCTATATTAGAGAATCTTTCGATGTTGTGGAACTCGAGGCTGGGAATGACAAGGTTGAGTCCCTTTGGGTTAGGATCGGCAGGGACAACAAGGCTAGTGTCCTGGTCGGGGTCTGCTATAGACCGCCGAACCAGGATGAGGAGACGGATGAGGAACTCTACAGGCAGCTGACAGAAGTTGCGAAATTGTTGGCGCTTGTACTCGTGGGGGACTTCAACTTCCCTGACATATCCTGGAAGCACAACACAGCCCAGAGAAAGCAGTCTAGGAGGTTTCTGGAGAGCGTGGAAGATAGCTTCCTGACGCAGCTGATTAGTGAACCTACCAGGGGAGGTGCCCCGCTAGACCTTCTCTTCACAAACACAGAAAGACTGGTGGGAGATGTGGTGGTCGGGAGCTGTCTTGGGCAGAGTGACCAAGTAATGGTGGAGTTCTCTATTCTTGGCGAAGCCAGGAAGGGGACCAGTAAAAACACTGTTTTGGACTTCCGGAGGGCTGACTTTGAGCTGCTCAGGACACTACTGGTTAGTAGAGTCCCTTGGGAGGCGGTTCTGAAGGGCAGAGGAGTCCAGGAAGGCTGGGCGCTCTTCAAGAAGGAAATCTTAATGGCGCAGGAGCAGTCTGTCCCCACGTGCCCAAAGATGAGCCGACGTGGAAGAAGACCGGCCTGGCTCAACAGAGAGTTGCAGCTTGAGCTTAGGAGAAAAAAGAGGGTTTCTAATCTTTGGAAAAAAGGGCGGGCCACTGAGGAGGACTATAAGGATGTTACGAGGCTGTGCAGGGACATAATAAGAAAGGCCAAAGCTCATCTGGAGCTCAATCTGGCTACTGCCGTTAAAGATAACAAAAAATCTTTTTACAAATACATCGATGCAAAACGGAGGACTAAGGAGAATCTCCATCCTTTACTGGATGCGGGGGGGAAACCTTGTTACAAAAGATGAGGAAAAGGCGGAGGTGCTCAATGCCTTCTTTGCCTCAGTCTTTAGCGGCAATACCAGTTGTTCTGTGGATACCCAGTACCCTGAGCTGGTGGAAGGGGATGGGGAGCAGGATGTGGCCCTCACTATCCACGAAGAAATGGTTGGTGACCTGGTACGGCACTTGGATGTGCGCAAGTCGATGGGGCCAGATGGGATCCACCTGAGGGTACTGAGGGAACTGGCAGAGGAGCTGGCCAAGCCACTATCCATCATTTATCAGCAGTCCTGGCTACCAGGGGAGGTCCCAGTTGACTGGCAGCTAGCAAACTTGACGCCCATCTACAAGAAGGGCTGGAGGGCAGACCCGGGGAACTATAGGCCTGTCAATTTGATCTCAGTGCCTGGGAAGCTCATGGAGCAGATCCTCTTAAGAGTCATCACATGGCACTTGCACGGCAATCAGGCGATCAGGCCCAGTCAGCATGGGTTTATGAAAGGCAGGTCCTGCTTGACGAACCTGATCTCCTTCTATGACGAAGTGACGCGCTGGGTGGATGAGGGAAAGGCTGTGGATGTGGTCTACCTTGACTTCAGCAAGGCTTTTGACACTGTTTCCCACAGCATTCTCCTCAGGAAACTGGCTGCTCTTGGCTTGGACTGGCGTACGCTTCATTGGGTTAGAAACTGGCTGGATAGCTGGGCCCAAAGAGTCGTGGTGAATGGAGTCAAATACAGCTGGAGGCCAGTCACTAGTGGTGTTCCCCAGGGCTCGGTGCTGGGGCCGGTCCTCTTTAATATCTTCATCGATGATCTGGACGAGGGCATTGAGTGCACCCTCAGTAAGTTTGCAGATGACACCAAGTTAGGTGCGTGTGTCGATCTGCTCGAGGGTAGGAAGGCTCTGCAGGAGGATCTGGATAGGCTGGACCGATGGGCTGAGGTCAACTGCATGAAGTTCAACAAGGCCAAGTGCCGGGTCCTGCACCTGGGGCGCAATAACCCCAAGCAGAGCTACAGGCTGGGAGAGGAATGGTTGGAGAGCTGCCAGGTGGAGAAGGACCTGAGAGTATTGGTTGATAGTCAGCTGAATATGAGCCAGCAGTGTGCTCAGGTGGCCAAGAAGGCTAACAGCATCCTGGCTTGTATAAGAAGCAGTGTGGCCAGCAGGTCTAGGGAAGTGATTGTTCCCCTGTACTTGGCTCTGGTGAGGCTGCACCTCTAGTACTGTGTTCAGTTTTGGGCCCCTCACTACAAGAAGGACATCGAGGTGCTTGAGCGAGTCCAGAGAAAGCCAACCAAGCTGGTGAGGGGTCTGGAGAACAAGTCCTACGAGGAGCGGCTGAGGGAGCTGGGCTTGTTCAGCCTGGAGAAAAGGAGGCTCAGGGGCGACCTTATTGCTCTCTACAGATACCTTGAAGGAGGCTGTAGCGAGGTGGGGGTTGGTCTATTCTCCCACGTGCCTGGTGGCAGGACGAGGGTGAATGGGCTAAAGTTGCACCAGGGGAGTTTTAGGTTGGATATTAGGAAGAACTTCTTTACTGAAAGGGTTGTTAGACATTGGAACGGGCTGCCCAGGGAAGTGGTGGAGTCACCATCCCTGGAGGTCTTTAAAAGACGTTTAGATGTAGAGCTTACAGATATGGTTTAGTGGAGGATTGTTAGTGTTAGGTCAGAGATTGGACTCGATGATCTTGAGGTCTCTTCCAACCTAGAAATTTCGTGATTCTGTGAAAATTCATGCAATAAACTTTTGTAACTCATTTATTCATTGCTTTATATCCCCCCTCCCACCCGTAACACAATGTTCTTACTCAGTGAAGTAGTATTTTTACAAAGAGTCCATCAGCCGTTCCTGACAGAGAAGGGCATGCAGGCCAGTAGTAAATATTACCTATTCTGTATATATTTGCAATGATATATTTGCTCCCAGATGTGAACATGTATGTTAATGAGACTAGAAACCTTATTTTTAATACCCATTGGTGCAGTCCATCCACATGAGTCCTTGTCAGTCTCCACTGATGACAAACCTAAGTGTGTTTCTGGATGGGGCAGAAAGGATTTAGGATATTTTTTTTTATTATACATCATCTACTGAAGCCTAGTCTTTGTATACAGCACTGTCTTCTCTTTAAATAAACACTTGATCAGTAAAAGCACATCCAAAATACGTTACATGTCAGGAAGAGATTGCCAGGAAGCCTTGTTTCTTTCCTCTCTTTGTCGCTGCAGATGTTATACATGCAGGAATTTGGTACTATCAATTGTGCCTTACCTATTCCAGGAGGAAAAAAAAAAAAAAAAAAGAAGAAAAAAAATCACTGTAATAAATCTCATGAACTGCAGTCAGGGAAAGCCCAAATTCTCAGATATCCATGACAATCAAAGCAGTCTGCAGCAGAAATTACAAGCACTGCACACTAATCTAAAGTCTCTGGCACTTTAAAGTGCACATTTTCCAGATTTGCCCTTTCCATAGTATTCCACAGGGGCCACCCATCGCAACTGATGATAAGGTCGTGCACAGGGTGGGTGATGAATCTGCACTGATTTCAGAAGGTTTTTCTGTCTGGTTGCAGAAAATAGATACACGTGAATCCTTGAGAGAAATCCTTAAAGGCAGAATATACAGGAATAAGTGCATTGCCTAGTGAAAAACAGAACAAAGGGAAAAAAAAAAGAAGAGGAAAAGAAATCTTAACTGAAAATAATAAGTAAATACTTCATCTTGGGTGAAAGAGATCTTTTTTCTGACCTGAAGTATGTTTAAAGCATTCACTGAATATTCCCTGTACCAACGAGTTCAGTGTATGCAACCTTTTCATTCAGTGGTTTTAGATTTAGCTTTTGCTCTTTTTTGTCCCCCCACTTCCCCCAAAAAACACCACTGCACACTGAGTGTGACATTTGGACACAGGCAGAGACCTCCAGCAGATCAGGGGGTTGCATTTGGGCTCTTGTTTGAGACTGTGATGCTGCATACAGAACAGCAGAGAAATTTAAGCCAAATCAATACATTCTTCTGTATTAAGGAAAAAAAAAAAAAAAAGGAAAAGGAAAAAAAAAGCAGCTGATGCCTAAAACTGACTCCAGCATTCCTTGTCTTCGTGATGTTTTGATTTTGAGCTGTTTTAATGATGTCTGTGAGACTTACATCCAGACTGGGTATCATGCTTGGTGCCTGCTCTTGAGGCTCAGGGCCAAATCTTGGCTCAGCCCTATTGGTGAGGTCAGGGTCAATCTGGAGGCATATTGCACATTTATGTGCCTCTCAAAAGTCCACGCATGCCCATGCTCAGCCAACACAGTGGAATCGCTGGAGGCATTACCACAGCTTTCCCTGTGCCACGTTGATAGCCTGAGTGCATCAAGAGCAAGGTGTTTGCTTCGCTCGTGCTTGCAGAGCCATGTGCAGTCCAACACTGCTCGTCCTCACTCTGGGGGGAACAGCATCTCCCTGTGCTTGTCAAGATGTAAAGGGCCTTCCTAGTAAATCAGCTCTGCTGTATCAGTGGGACACGCCACTTTAAAGCAGCAGGGAATATGGCAAGTGAAATGAATTGTTAAAAAATGTGAAATATTCTTTTTGGTGCCAAGGATGAGGATGAATCCAGAACTGAGGTGTGTCTAGGGATAGAAATGATTCCAGGGGAAGAAAGAAGAGGCTCTGAGCAGTGAGATTTATTACACTGGGATATAGCCTCCCAGAAGAAGGGCTTGAAGACACATTGCTGGAATTATTTAACACTTGGTTAGACAAAATACTGGAGGATATAGAGAGGATATATGGTCACAGATTTTTAAGGGTAGAAAGAGCTATTGTGATCGCTTAGTCAAACCTCCTGCATGACTCATACCAGGGGATTTGCCTAAATGTATTCCTGTTACAAATCCAATAACTGTCAAGCACTAATATCTGTTTGAAAAACACCCAGCCTTGATTTACAAGAAACTTCAGTAATTGAGAATCCATTGCTATGATAAGCTGTTCTCATGGTTATTTATGCTCCCTATTTAAAATGTGAGCCATTTTTCCATTTCAGTGTTGGTAGCTTTGGCTTCAAACCCTGCATCTGTCTGCTAAGCTGAAGGATCTTCTGTAGCACTCTTGCCCCCATGTATTTTAAGTCCCTTTGTTGTGCATCTCAGATGCTTATAGCATAACTATTACCTGGGCTTTAGTTCATCTCCCTCTCGCCTCCACTACCTCTTGGAAACACTTATCTTCTACTAACTCTGCCAATGCCAATCCTTCAGAATAAGCTACATTTTTTGGGAAAAAAAAAAAAAAGAGAGAGAGAGAGACATAACTTTGCTCCCTCAGCAATGGAGCAGTGGACAAAGCCATTTTGATGTGTGAAACACATATTGCCTGCCTCTTATTAACTCTGTGCACCAGGATGCTTGGATAGGGGATTGTATCTTCGGTGTCAGTATTTTTATAGAATTACTCAACCTGAGCACGCAGTCAGCACTTAAGAGGAATTAATAACAGGGCTGGGAATGGTTCTGCTTCATCAACATGGATAGAGTGAAGAAATGTATTTAGGTGATTTTGTAGAACAAGGGCAATTAAAAGAGCAATGTTCTGAAGTGCTGGCGGTACCATACCATCACTCTGTTTAATCTCAACAGCTCCACTCTTAAACAGAGCATGTAAAGAGAAATCACTACATTTTTTATAGGTTCAAGAATTGAAGGGTTTCTGCAGCCCAGGTCTTCTGCACAAGATAGTGTTGCTCAGGCAGATAATGACAGGACAAGGGGGAATGGTTTTAAACTAAAGGAGGTAGATTTAGATTAGAGGTTAGAAGAAAATTAATCACTCAGAGGGTGGTGAGTCACTAGCACAGGCTGCCCAGAGAAGCTGTAGATGTCCCATCCCTGGAGGTGTTCAAGGCCAGGCTGGATGAGGCCCTGGGCAACCTGATCTAGTGGGTGGCATCCCTGCTCATGGCAGGGGGGTTGGAGCTGGGTGGTCTTTAAGGTCCCTTCCAACCCAAGCCATTCTATGATTCTATGATAAGGCAAACCCTGAGTCGCGAGAGCTACAAGCTTTGCTGTTCTGGATGCTGAATCTGCATTAAAAGACTTTCCACTTGTCCATTCAAACTCCTGGATGAAAGGCTGAGGACTCAATGGGCTGAATTTTATCCCTGATTTCTTAGGGGAGGTGCCAGAGAAGTTTGGGAGGCCATTTAAGCACAAAGTCATGCTTGGGGTGCCTTGCAAGCCTCTTTTCTAGACCACTGTTCTCTGCCCTCTCTTTTTTTTCAGCCTGTGCTGCTGTTGATTTATATTTGTAGAAACCAAACCTACGCTTGGCCAGAGCCTTTAAAGAATGCTGCTATACCTCAATAAAAGCGTAGTTAGTCTGGAGCTGTTGTGAAAACAGCTAAGAAAGTCTTGAAAGTATAAAATCAAGGGACAATTAAATCTTTGGTTCAGCTCCCAAATGGGTTTCCACTGGAGATTCACACTTAATAAAATACAGAAATTTGCATTTCATTTTGGTACATAAATACTGGTAGTGGGGAACTGTGGCGTTTAGAAGGGAGAATCGCTCCACCAGAAAACTCACTTCAGCAAAATGATGTGGTTCAGTTGAGCCCCTTTTATGATCAGAGAAATGACTGTTTTTACAGCACACTAAATAAAACCTGCTATTCAAGCTGGAGATTTATTAGTAAAGGTGATTTTGCCATAGCTGGGGAGGGAGGGGAAGAAGGAGAGCTGAGAGATGAAAATCAAAGCAGAGATGCGTGTTGATGTGAAAAAGCACAGCAATACCCTCCAAAACATACATGTATGGTGTTGCTCATCATCACCCTAACATTGCCACCAAAACATTTGTGTCATTTGGACTCAATTTATAATCAAATTATTTAACTCTAGTGGAAAGAAGCACTGGCCTCAATGGAAAAGCCATCTATAATTCCCCCACCCCTTGGAAATAAATAAATAAAAAGTATTCAGGGTAAAACTGCAATTCCTATAAAAAATGAAGGATAAAAGAAATCTTTCCATGCAAACTAAGCACTGCAGACTTTAAAACAAATATAGCAGAAAATTACAGCGCACAGCTGCTCACATCCTTATTTCCAATCTAGTAAGCTGAGACATGCTGAAGCATTATCGTCCTGGACACCACCACAGACCTTTCAGTGATGAATACTTCTTACTGCTCGTGTTTCCACAGGGCCAACAGGGCACCATCTATCCTGGGATCCTTCTGCTGTTTGATTTTGGCCAAGTCACTGTAGAGGTTTACATTGCCCTCAAAGGCTTGAAGGGAAGAGCAGACTGAGGTAGAAAACTAGGTATGAGTAGGTGGCTATGGCACTTCCGAAGGGATGGAAACACATTTTATATAGCAAAATATAAATATATAAAATCTAAAATATATACATATATATTTCTTGTATATAAAAAATAAAGCTTTTATATCACTGATGCTATTAAGTTAATTTAACAAGGCTTTTGGACAAATGAAAGCAAAGCAGCTTAGCAAGGCATTTTTCACCGTGAGCCCTGGCTTCGTGGACATAATGTTCAGTTGAAATGCTCACTTAAAACTCTGCATTGGCATGAGGCCAAGCAAGGACCAAACCAGGGTTATCTTGTCAAAACTGTATTCGTTACATTGTAGTCCACCTTAGCTGTTCTCCCAATTGTTCTCTCTGCCTAAACTGGGGTGGCAACCTGTGTCATGCTTATACACAATATTTAAACTGCATTGTTATGTCAGTGGTGGTTTGCTCTTTGTTGGAGATGACAGAAAAATACCACTGTTTAGAGTTTTCCCAAACTTGGTGCTTAATACAAAGCCCTGAAAAGAGCAGAATTGTTTAAACATTTGATAAAGAAAATATGTGTAGAGATGGGCCTATCCCGTGAGTAAGGAGTGGATCAGCCTGCAGATCCAAATCCTACCTTTATAAATTAACCATGCTGTTGCAATTTTCCCCCCAAAAATCCTCAGTCCCTGGGGTTTGGAAATTGGAAGTGTCTTAAATTCAGCTGAAGACTGAAATAGTGTGCAAATCATCCAGTTCAAAGCAGTAGCAAAATTAATTTGGAATAACTGTGAAATTTGCAAGTTATTTAGCAAATCATGATGCTTTAGCAGGAATGCATGAAAAGATAGGATTTGCAACTGTGTGAGCATCTTTGGAGTATTCAGTAATCTCTGTGTGTTGCTTTATCTTTTCCTTAAGGATACATAATGCAAAAGCCTTTGCAACACTATCTGTTTTATTGATATTTTTATTCATTCATCTTGACGATGCCCACAGCATGAACAACAAGGTGCCTATGGCACAGCAGCAAATAACGGGACCATCATTTCCACAGAACTTCACCTTCTCTGTATTGATATGATTACAGATATCTCAGGGAAGACAGAGCTGTGTGACAATGGCAGTGCAAATCTGGAAGGACCCCCGGCAGCTTCAGCGAAGCTGCTCCTGTTTTGTGCTGACTTGCACCACAGTCAGTGATGTTTGTGTTCAGTGAAATGGGCACAAACAGGTGATGCTTTACTTTTAATTAATTCACTCCTACTTCATGCTCTGTCTTGCTCTCAAGTAGTCCCCCTGCAGCTTTGTGTTAATTCCTGTCTCTCTGTCAATTTCTGATGAATGATCCTCGCTCCTGTGAGTGTGGTGGTGTTTGAGCTTTGCACTGTTGAAGGCTCAGGGTTTCGGGGAAGGAGTGAACTCTAGGAGCAATGAATTTGACACACTGCTCTGAGAAATCCCCTTTCTTTGGGACGATAATGATGAATTTCAGGTTAGCGCCTGTTGAAATATGAATGGAAAATGTGTCAATAGGAATTAAAACCCCTGCATCAGTTTTGAACTACCTTCAGTGAAGTATCTTACAAGACACTACTGCTGTTTGCCCTTCTACACCAGTTTGTGATACTTCCTCGCTGGTTAGAATCACCAAGGACCTAAAGGACTTCCTGAAACCACTTCAGACACTTGCTATTACAAACTGGCCTGACTTGATCAGAGTCCCCTGCCATAAATTGATCACAATGACTGCTCAAGCGATAAGTCATCATGCCAGAGTTAAGTTCTCCTGAATCTAGAGTCTCCTACACTTACCATCTTTTATTTACAAAGTAATGCTACCCCAGAAAGGCTCAGTGCACCCACCAGAAGATGAGAAATATCTCTAACCTGGAGTTCAAATTATGGGCTCAAGTGAGCAGTTTTCAGCTGTCCCATTGGGACATAGGAGGAAATGCTCAGTTTCAGTTTTGAGTGAAAGTATGAACTGAGCTAGGATTATTTATTCATGCATTGGAGAAGAATATCTCCAGTTTTTTCCTCCTCTCAAATAGTTTCATTTTCCAGTAAGATGTTTTCATACATGTCTAGGAAGCCGAAACTGAAGAGAAAGCTTTTTAAGAGGAGCAGCTTACCTGAAGTTCCTCCTGTTTTTTAGAACTCCATGTGAAGGACAAAAGCAGACTCTGTTTGTTTGTTTCAGAAAACAGGTGCCCATGACATTTGCAACTTATCCCCAGTGCAACCAAATTAATTTACTCAGTCTTGAAAATCTCAGCCTGACCTTTCAGTAGACCCTACCTACCTTTGCTCTAAACTAAGCTAAGCTAGCTAGGTGCAAGAAAGGTCCAGTTTGCATACAGTACAGCTACCTTAGCAGAGTGCTGTGCCTGAGCTAAATACCCTTCTCTGCATAGCTTGGAAACAACCTTGTGTCCCAGCATCTAGCCAACCCAGGTGACAAGCAGAACACATGCCTACACATTGAAGCACTCACAGCCTCACCCCATTGATTTCCAATGAGATGTCAGCTCCTTGTTGCCCAATTTGCTACCAAAAATGCCTTACAGGTTTCTAGATCACACAGAGTTATTGAGCAATGTTTCACTGAGATTCTTGCTTGCTGGAGAGGCAGGGGTGGCCCTGAGATAAAAGTAAACGCTTCCCAAGACTCTGATTCTGAATGATATTATTCATTTAGGAAAGCCTTTCCTCTTCTTTTTTTTTTTTTTTTTTTTTTAAATTTTATTTCCAGTCTATGAAGAAGATAACAAAAGATGGTATGTCTCCAGAGCATGCTCTGATGTGTCACTGTGGATGACAATCCCCACAGATGCTCCAAATTTTATTAATTTTTAAAACAAACTTGCTGATTGAGGTTCTGACTGTCTTTAAATTGTCTCTACAAGGAGACTGTGTACTAATTAACCCAAAGAAACAATCAAAGATGTACCTTTTTCAAGTTTCAGGGTGATTAGAATATGAAAATGAAGAGCACAATGGTGCAGATGTTTTAAAATCACAGCAGACAAAATCACAGCAATTAGTGACATGGGAGCCAGCTGCTTATCTCTCCAGATAAAGCCTCTTAATAGGGAATTACAGTTGAAGAGCCATTACACAGATGGATCTGCAAATGATTTAAAGAGGGGGGTGTTCTAGTATTAGCTTTGATTTGCAAGCCAACTTCTTGATTTGGGGGGGGTTGGGGTTACCTCTGGAATAAAGATGTATTTAGATCATGAGTATACCGCAACCCTATAAGCAACTGGATTTTTTTGAAGTGGTGGGTTTCTCTTTTTTTTTTTTTTTTTTTCTTTTTAGCTATTTTATTTTTTCTATAGATTAGCTTGAGTTTTTATTGTTATTTTATTAAGCACTTGGTCTGATTATTTGGAGAAGAGGAGGCTCAGGGGCGACCTTATTGCTCTCTATAGGTACCTCAAGGGAGGCTGTAGCAAGGTGGGGGTTGGTTTGTTCTCCCACGTGCCTGGTGACAGGACGAGGGGGAATGGGCTTAAGTTGAGCCAGGGGAGTTTTAGGTTAGATGTTAGGAAGAACTTCTTTACTGAAAGGGTTGTGAGGCATTGGAACAGGCTGCCCAGGGAAGTGGTGGAGTCACCATCCCTGGAAGTCTTCAAAAGACGTTTAGATGTAGAGCTTAGGGATATGGTTTAGTGGGGACTGCTAGCGTTAGGTCAGAGGTTGGACTCGATGATCTTGAGGTCTCTTCCAACCTAGAAATTCTGTGATTCTGTGATTATGGTATTTCATCCTACCTTGGGGCTGGAAACAGGGTATAAATTGGGAGAGAAGCTTAGAGGGAATGGGGAGGCAGAGTGAGACATCTAGTAGTTAAATTAAAAGCATCCTGAAGGGATGAATTTTGCATTTGGGTACTGCTTGCAGAGTAGGGTGCTATTTGTCAGGGGACTGACATAATACGCTTCTCCTTTTCATGTGCAAGGACTGCATGCTAGAATAAAACTGTAAGGAGGAGTAAGCATCTGCAAGTGTGGGGATGCACAGGTCTGACAAGGCAGGTGAAAACACAGAGTGCCATCTCCTCTGTTCTCTGGCCAGTGAACTTCAACTGCTGGTAAATGGGATGTATCCTGCTTGTAGGCCTACCTACAATTGCCTAAGCTTGAGGAATGAAACTCATGAGCTTGTTACTAAAACCATTTCACTAATGATAAGAGGATTCATGCTTTTTTTTTTTTTCTTTTTTTAGTCTACAGCTTTGCATGTACTGGATTATGTTGCTCAAACTCCTTTAAAAAAAAACTGTTAGCTTCTGTGTGTGTGTGGTGGTTTTTCTTTTTGTTAAGAAAAGAGGGGATTATTACTCACTGAGCACTTCCTGTAAACTGAATGTCAAGATAAAAGTTATTCAAGTTTGGTGAGAAGTGATAAAAATAACACAGTTAAGTTACACTTCTACTAACAGACAACAGAGCAGGGTCTCAGTCCAGAACGGCTAGGTGCTGAAGAATATATCTCTTAAAAAAAAAGGGGCAAGCTACAAATCCAGTCAGGCATGAAGCCTGAAGTAATTTTAGGGTATTATAAACAAAAAAAGTAAATGAAGGTAAATCTTTCCTTTCTTGAAAAGGCCTGCTATTCTTGGTGCTGGTCTCAGTTCTGCTTCCATAGAAACTCTGTTCAAGTCAACTGCCCCTTGTCAAGACCTATAGAGCTGTAGTATATTACATTTTCCCAACTGAATAAAATAACAAATTTATGTGAAAGGCAGCGAGATACAGGCTTCTGGTATCTTCTGATAGCACCTCAGGAGTTAAGTATGCTGAACTGGGGCTTATTTGTCTCTTAGGGAGGTGCTTACCCAGCAGGGCAAGTTGAAGCTTAAATGTTAGGACCAATAGGATCAGATAGCAACCTAGGAAGACGCTGTTGTGGTTTAACCTGATTGGCAGCTAAACACCACACAGCTGTTCACTCCTCCTTCCCCCTCCCTCTCTGGGATGGGGGAGAGAAATGGGAAAGTGAAGCCTGTGGGTTGAGATAAAGACAGTCTATTAAGACAGGAAAATAATAATAATAATGGTAATAGTACTACTACTAATAATGTGTACAAAACAAGTGATGCACAATGCAATTGCTCACCACCTGCTGACTGATGCCCAGCCTATCCCTGAGCAGCTAGCCACCCCTATATATTGTTTAGCATGACGTCAGATGGGATGGAATACCTCTTTGGCCAGTTTGGGTCAGCTGTCCTGGGTCTGCCCCCTCCCAGCTCCTGCTGCACCCCTTTCCTGCCCACTGGCAGGACAGGGTGAGAAGCTGAAAAGTCCTTGGTTTGGTGTAAGCACTGCTCTGTAACAATTGGAAAATCAGTGTGTTATCAGCACTCTTCTCATCCTAATCCAAAACATAGCACCCAACCAGCTACTAGGAGGGAAATTAACTCTGTCCTAACTGAAACCAGGACATCTATCCACCCCTTATTCCATACCATTTATGTCATGCTCAGGTTACACTCTTTCCCATACATTCTAATTAATCACCATTTTCATCTAGGGTATATAGCAATCATGGTAGTGATGACATACAGTATTATATAGTAATTAACATGATACAATTCAACTCATGGGCTACTCTCACCCAGTATTAAATCTCCTTGAGGTACACACTGGACCTCTCCATTTTTTTGTATTACCCACCAAGTGCATCCAGGTCCCTGAGCAAAAGCAATCCCACAAATGGGTTTACCTTTTCCTGAGGCAGGAGTAGCCCAGACTGTTTTACCCAGCATATTTCTTGCGTGAACTACAGGAACTTTATCCCCTTCTACAGTACGTAACAGGTTGGATTGGGCAGGTCCAACTCGGTTGGCAGATCCCCTAGTGTTGACTAACCAGGTGGCCTTTGCCAAATGAGTATCCCAATTTTTGAATGTCCCAGCGCCCATTGCTTTCAATGTAGTCTTTAACAGTCTTGTATCGTTCAACTTTCCCGGAGGCTGGTGCATGATAGGGGATGTGATACACCCACTCAATACCATGTTCTTTGGCCCAAGTGTCTATAAGGTTGTTTCGGAAATGAGTCCCATTGTCTGACTCTATTCTTTCTGGGGTGCCATGTCACCATAAGACTTGCTTTTCAGGACTCTTATCATCCTCTTATCAGTACTCTTCTCATCCTAATCCAAAACATAGCACCTTACCAGCTACTAGGAGGAAAATTAACTCTGTCCTAACTGAAACCAGGACAGACACACAATGATTAAAAGAGATTTTGCTGCATTACTTTCAACCAAATTGCCCATGCTTTTAAGTAGACAGTCCCCACTATTCATTCCAGCCAGTGAAACACAAGCTGCTGCAGCCGCATGATCTCTGGTTACCATGCTGCAGAAGAATTATTTTGGGATGACGTGGATGTGTCTGGCAGCGGAGAGCAAATAGGAAACCTTATACTGGAAGAAGTAGCATAGAGACCCAGTGGACTGTTATGTGCTTCAGCAGATATGTAATTTTGACATCCTGCTTAGGAAATGAAGTCCCCTGATCCCATAGACTAGTTATTGTTTTGAAGCCCTGTTGAATTTGGAGTGATTATCAGTGTGGTTAAATGCCTCTAGAATTGGCACCTTTGATGACAGGGGCATATCTTTCTCATGAGTTGTACGATGGATGTTGTGGTGGCCTGTGGTGCTGCAGTGATGACAAGGCTATCATTAGGGATATGTTGGAAGTTGCATAAGCATTTTTTAATGTGCAGGACAAGGAAATGATGCTGGAGGAGCCAACTGATATATCAGCACTCATCTCTGATATACAACTGGCCTCTCAGTTCTGAGCCCTTATTAACTGCCTTTAAACATAGATCAGAGAGTAATGCTTCTTTTAAACCAGAGATCTCTGTGTGTACAGTGTGCTCGGAGGGACCAAGGTGTTGCCAGCTTGTGATGTTTTCACTCACTGCTGTAAGCCTCTCTTACAAATGAAATTCTTCAGGTCATATAGTTTTGCAGCTTTGCATTTTGGAAATAACGTGAGGGGAAGGAGTTGTTTTGATGGCAGCCACAAGGCTGGGATCTCCGCAGAAGCAATCTAGTCCTGCCTCGGTGCAGGCCAGGAGAGGCCTCTGCTGCCCATTTCCAGGCTTTTTCCAAGTCAGAAATCATGGTACATTGGAGAAAGGATGTTTTCTGTGAGGCACAGCAAGCTATTAAACCTCATCCCGAGGATGTGGAAGTGGGTGGACTGCATTTTCTCTCGTATTTTACCAAGGCAGACATTGGTATCGTGCTTCAGGAGCCGCGTGGCCCTGGGCCACTGTGCGCTGTGTGGCTCATGCGTGGGAGGCCACTGCGAGGAGGATGAACTGATTCATTCCCCGAGGTCTTGTGGTGGTTTTACTCGGTTGGGCAGCCAAGTTCCACCACAGCCGCTCTCTCACTTCCCCTTTTTAAAGGGGAAGGGGGAGAAAATACGACACAAAGGACTCAAGGGTTGAGATAAGGATGGGGAGATCGCTCAACAATTATCGTGACAGGCAAAACAGACTCAGAGTAGGGAGACAGTAAGATTTATTGCCTATTACTAACAAGCTAGAGAAGTGAGAAACAAAGAAAAGAAACCAAAAGCACCTTCCCCCCCCATCCACCCTCTTCCACATCCTCCCCCCGACTGGTGCAGGGGAACGGAAGAATGGGGGTTATGGTCAGTCTACAGCACCTCGTCTCTGCCGCTCCTTCTCGGTCACTCTGCCCCTGCACTGTGGGGTCCCTCCCACAGGATGTAGTCCTTCCTGAACTGATCTGGCGTGGGCTTCCCACAAGCAATAGCTCTTCCAGAACTGCTCCAGATATGGGTCCGTACCACAGGGTCCATCCATCAGGAGCATGCTGCTCCAACCTGGGTCCCCCACAGGCAGCAGCTCCTGCCAGGTCACCTGCTCCTGCGTGGTCTCCTCTCCACGGGCTACAGATCTGGCCCGGAATCTGCTCCAGCAAGGGTCCTCCACAGGCCGCAGCCTCCGTCAGTGCAGGTCCACCTGCTCCACTGTGGTCTCCTTCATGGGCTGCAGCGTAGAACCCTGATCCACCGTGGTACTCCATGGGCTGCAGGGGGACATCCTGCTTCACCATGGTCCTCACCACAGGCCACAGGGGACTTCTGCTCCGGCGCCTGGAGCACTTCTCCCCCTCCTTCTTCACTGACATTGGCACCTGCAAGGCTGTTTCTCACTCCTCTCTCTCTCTCCCAGATGCTCTACCGCAGCAGTATTTCCCCGTCTTAAATATGCTCCCACAGAGGCGCAAACAACATCACTTACTGGCCTGGCTCTGGCCAGCAGCGGGGCCCTTACCTTACATGGGACAGCTTCTGGATTCTTCTCACAGAAGCCACCCCTATGTCCCCCTGCTACCAAAACCTTGCCACGTAAACCCACTACAGGTCTGTTTATGCTTTTGTCTTTTTTCTCAGGCTGAAAAAAACCAGTATCACTTGCTTGCGATATCTGCAGCTCCGCCGCAGCTGTGTGCTTTCATTTTCTCACTCCACAATTCCTGGAAGTCTCTGCTATCCCCAAGCATAGCTGGTCCATATGAATGACAGCTGAGCTATCCACAGGATTTAAGAGTCCCCGATTACTCCTCAGATGATGGACTAGAACAGCTTCATCATTGCTGCCTATTCCAGAAAGGCCACATGCCCATTTTTATATGCACACTAAGGATATCACATTATCAATTTGATGATAACATGCATGTTTATTGGTCACTAAATAAAGTACTGTGGGCTTCAACTGTATAGCAACTTTCAAATTCCTCCAGAGTTGCCCAAAACTAGGGACACATTGTTTCCCAGAAAACTAAGTCTGAAGGACCTCAGAGCCCTGTTATGCTGACCCCAAAGTCTCTGGCGAACACCCCAAGCAGGGATCTAATGTAGGGCAGCTGATAGAAACTTAATTGTAACAGCATGTTTGCAGGAACATGAGATGCTAAGCAATTACTTTCTATTGTTCTTTCATTGGTTACGCATTTATTTTAAGTCTCTCATCATTTATTTGGAATTCAGAATGGTGTCATTACAGTTTGCTAAGAACAGTTTGTTTGTAGTACTAGGTGTACAAAATCAGTTGCACAGTTTGGTCCAGAACTTTAGAAAATATAGCACCTAAATGTCACAGGAGAAAACAAATGACTAGAAGAGGTCAGTTATGGAAAGTAAAATGTAGGTTTATTTGTTTATTTTAAGACATTTTAGAAAAAGCTACAGATGTAACAAGTATAATTTTTTTTATCTGAAGGATACCTACCAAGAAAAAATGCAGACTTTCTTTTACTCTATAAGTTTTCGGTGTAATTCTGCCCTTACAGTTACCCCTGCAGTTTGAAAGGCTTCTGTTGGATTAGAAATCATATTGAAAATATCTCTTACCAACAATGCAAATAGCAGATTATTAAAATTGAAAAAGAATAATGCAAATCTTGAACCTAACAAGCATACCCAACACACTTGATGCTATGCTTCTCGCTTTTAAGCACTGATTTTGTGGGGATGACTTCTAAGTGAAAATTAAAGCAAGTATATTTTTGCAGATTTTGGCTTCATGGGGAAGTGAACTCATGGGTTTTCCTCTTGTTGTAACTTCCTAGATAATTCTGCATTCTTGTTGTTTACAATGGGCTTAATTCTGATCATCAAGTTCTGCAAGGGATTATGTTTAAGGAAAAAGAGATTCTCACCAGGAGGCCGAGTTACACCATTCATCCATTGAAAAGGAATATTTTACTTGTTTTTTAAATTAAAAATCAATAGAAGATGTTTCCTCAGCAAATTAGCATTTATAGAAGTATTTCTATTGTTTCTATTTCTAGAAGTATTTCTATTGTTTTTAGAATGGGAAAACAAAACTTGTTTACAGTGCATGAATCTAAAAACAAATTTGACTGAAGTATTTTATAAAGGCTCCTAACCCTTATGAGGACCTCAGCTTAGAGGAGCTGTTATTCACTGTACAATGAAAGAGCTGCAGCCAGTGGTTATGACTGGACTGATAAACTAACTTTTTTCCTATTTTTTTCTTCTACCTTCCAGGTATATGACAGGCCACAAAAACATTCTGCTCTGCACTATGATCCAGGCCTCCAACAAGACATCACTGGTGACACCTTAAAATCAAAGCAACATCAGAAAAGTAGCAACCAGCACCATCTTGACTGGTTAGCAAGCTCAGACACTGTATCCACTTCTCAAAGTTGCTTCATCAACACAGAACCCAGTCTAGAAGCAGTTAGTTCCACCAAGGTCACCACTCCAGAGCCAGGAGTTTCCTTCAGCAAATCCCAAGCAAAGAAGTCCTGTGCCAGTAGCACATGGGGGCAGCTGTCGGCCAGCAGCAAAGAGCTTGCCATATGCAGTACAGTCCCATCACCCAACAACATTAGTGTGTCTGCCCAGCCAAGCAGCGCTTCTGAGTGCAATGGGCTGTTGCCTCTTGGTAATCAAGAGGAAGGAGTGCAGCTGGAGGCCCCCGATCAGCCTGCTGGGAGTACAAAGAAGAAGTCCAGCAAAAAGGACTTGATAAGTCAAACCATCCAAACTGCAGACATTGAATGGGTGAAGAGTGCTCAGAAAGCATTTGATAGTAAATCCCATGACAGCATGGAAGGAAAAAAGGAGTCTTACTCGATGGACACTGTGTTGGATGCATCACCCTCGATGCAGAATCCCACTTCTGCTAGCAGTTGTGAAAGTGACACTAGTCATGTACAAATTGCTATCCCAATAAAGTCTCTGACAGCAGATACATCTGGCCACAAAAGGAAAAAAAGGCAATCTACAAAATCTTCCATGGAGAAAACTATCCAGGAGAAAAGCCTGCCTTCTGCACTTGCTATGAGCAGTGAAGTAGCAAACAGGACTAGTTTTCAGTCAGAGGGGAGTAAAAAAGATCTTCGAGCCAGAAAGCCAGGGAAAGTGATTGAAAATGAGTCCCCCTTAGTAGCTGTTGACAGCAGTGTGCTTACTGACAAAGCTTCCCTCAACAGTGTCACCAGACTCAGAAAATCTGTAACTGTGACATCCACTCTCCTATCCACCAATCTTCCCACAGCTAGCAAATTATCTGAGGTCCAGCACCCCAAACTTGCAGCTAAGAGGCGATGGACCTGCAGCAAACCTAAATCTATCCTTCAGGAGATTTCCATGACAGCATCTGAGAAGCTGATGGTGGAGCCTCCTTCAGCCTATCCCATCACACCATCCAGCCCTCTGTATACCAATACAGACAGTCTTACTGTGATCACACCTGTCAAGAAAAAAAGAGGACGACCAAAGAAACAGCCTTTGCTCACTGTTGAAACCATTCATGAGGGAACCTCTACCAGCCCAGTGAGTCCAATCAATCATGAATTTCCAGGAACAAAGAAAAGGAAGAGGAGACGGAATCTGGCCAAGTTAGCCCAGATGATCCCAGGAGAAGACAAGTCCATCGGTGAACTCAAGTTTCACAAAAAGGTTGGGAAGCTTGGGGTCTTGGATAAGAAGACTATCAAGACCATTAACAAGATGAAGACCCTCAAGAGGAAGAATATTCTCAATCAGATCTTGTCCTCCTGTTCCAGCAGCATAGCTCTGAAAGCAAAAGTCCAGCCACCATCTAGTGCTGAGCCAACAACCATTGATGCCAGGCTAGGGAAGCAGATCAATGTCAGCAAGAGGGGGACTATCTACATTGGTAAAAAACGGGGCAGGAAGCCAAGAGCAGAGCTGCAGCCTCAACCAGAAGAACCTAAGACAGCCATCAAGCACTCAAGGCCTGTTCCTAGCCAGCCAGAAAACCCAGCAGTGCCTTCCAACTTGCAATCACTTGTGGCATCGTCACCAGCAACTATTCATCAGCTTTCGACACAGTTAGTGGGGACTAATGGCAACCTTAGCCCTGCAAGTACTGAAACAAATTTTTCAGAGTTAAAAACTATGCCAAATCTTCAACCTATCAGTGCTCTTCCTACAAAAACCCAGAAAGGAATGCTCAGTGGAACTTGGAAGCTGTCTCCACCCAGGTTAATGGCTAATTCACCTTCCCACCTCTGTGAAATAGGTTCTCTGAAAGAAGTCACGCTATCACCAGTGAGTGAGTCTCACAGCGAGGAAACCATACCAAGCGACAGTGGAATAGGTACAGACAACAACAGCACTTCTGACCAAGCTGAGAAAAGTTCAGAATCTCGCCGGAGATACTCCTTTGATTTCTGCAGCCTGGACAATCCAGAGGCTATCCCATCTGACACCAGCACAAAGAACAGGCATGGTCACCGGCAGAAGCATCTAATTGCGGATAACTTTCTCTCTCATGAGAGCATTAAAAAGCCAAAGCACAAGAGGAAAAGGAAAAGCCTGCAGAATAGAGATGACCTCCAGTTTCTGGCAGACCTTGAGGAACTCATCAATAAGTTTCAAGTGTTCAGGATTTCCCATCGAAGTTACACATTTTATCATGAAAATCCATATCCCAGCATCTTCAGGATTAATTTTGATCACTACTGTCCTGTGCCATATATCCAGTATGACCCATTGCTCTATCTTCACAGGACCTCTGACATGAAATCTAAGAAGAAGCGTGGTAGACCTGCCAAAACCAATGACACCATGACAAAGGTGCCTTTTTTACAAGGGTTTGGTTACCCTATTCCCAGTGGGAGTTACTATGCACCCTATGGAATGCCTTACACATCAATGCCTATGATGAATCTTGGTTACTATGGTCAGTATCCAGCTCCTTTGTACCTGTCTCACATGCTCGGAGCAGCTTCCCCATTTATGAGACCTACTGTGCCCCCACCCCAATTCCATGTGAGCTCTCATATGAAGATGTCCACCACTGCCAAGCATAAAACAAAACATGCAGTGCACTTACAAACATCTGTGGGAATGGGCCTTGGAGACATGCAGTCCTCTTTGGTCCCTCCAAAGGTTGGAGGAACAAGCTTTTCAAGTGGCCGACTTCACAAAAGGAAACACAAACATAAGCACAAGCATAAGGATGAGTGGATATTGGGGATGCATGAAGGTCTGAATGATATCTTTGATAGCAAGTCCACTGGCTTCTCCAGCCATGCGATCAATGAAAGGCTAAGTGGCTCAGATAAAGATCTGTCCTTGCTCAATGAGAAAAGCAAGCATAAGGAGAAGCAGAATCACCAGCATTGTGAAACTGGGCACAAAGGCTCAAAAAGTAATTTCGAAGTGGATACACTGTCTACGTTATCATTTTCTGATGCCCAGCAGTGGACACAGAGTAAAGAAAAAAGTGACTCAAGCAATGATCCCATTGACTCTTGCACAAAAAGATACTCTGGTAATACTGAGAGTAATGTAAGATCAGAGTCTCTGGACACGTTTGGTGAAATGAATTCCTCAAGTGAGAAACGGGACAATTATGCAAGTGGGAATAAAAGAAGAAGCTTTGAAGGGTTTGGAACTTACAGGGAAAAAGACATTCAGCCCTTCAGGACAAATAGGAAGGACAGAAGCACTTACGATTCTTTGTCCTCTTCAGGTAAGCTCCATTTTATTCTATTTTACCTTACTGCATTTTAATTTTAATGCTGAACAGAGGGACTTGCTGTTTCCAACAACTATGTTTGAGTCACTAACTTATTTGGCTTTTTGCAGTCACATCCCATTTTGGTCATGTGTTAAGCTGAAACCTTTTAGAAGTATTTGAGTTGTTACCCAGAATTTTCATAAATATTTCTCTTGCCTTTGCATATTTATCCTTGTTTGGACCAAAAATCCTCCAAAAATCTGGCCATTGTGTTCTGCAACAGTAGCAATTGCAATGCCTGTTGGAAAAGTAGACATCCCTCCTACTGGGATCTGATGTCTTGGGGTGATTATCATTGCCCAGCCTTTGGGAGTACAGCCACGGTACTGAGCAGTCTTCACTCTGGTCCACAAAGTGTACAAAAGTGTGGGAGGGATTGGTGTCATGAAAACAAACCCTAGCCAATTGTGACTCTGAAGAGTTTGAGGACACATGACTTGCAAATGCAAGCTGGTTATATAGGAAGGGAGGAAGCTCTTTTGGATGTTAACGACATCTGTTCCTCTCCTGCAGTGTTAGGGAAAGGAATTCTTTGCCTCAGGCTTTAGCGGCAAGACCAGTTGTTCTCTAGATACCCAGTACCCTGAGATGGCGGAAGGGGATGGGGAGCAGACTGTGGCCCTCACTATCCATGAAGAAATGGTTGGCGACCTGCTATGGCACTTGGATGTGCTCAAGTCGATAGGGCCAGATGGGATCCACCTGAGGGTACTGAGAGAACTGGCAGAAGAGCTGGTCAAGCCGCTTTCCATCATTTATCAGCAGTCCTGGCTACCAGGGGAGGTCCCAGTTGACTGGCAGCTAGCAAACGTGACACCCATCTACAAGAAGGGCCGGAAGGTAGACCCGGGGAACTATAGGCCTGTCAGTTTGACCTCCGTGAAAAGGAAGCTCATGGAGCAGATTATCTTGAGTGTCATCACGTGGCACTTGCAGGGCAACCAGGTGATCAGGCCCAGTCAGCATGGGTTTATGAAAGGCAGGTCCTGCTTGAGGAACCTGATCTCCTTCTATGACAAAGTGATGCGCTGGGTGGATGAGGGAAAGGCTGTGGATGTGGTCTACCTTGACTTCAGTAAGGCTTTTGACACCATTCCCCACAACATTCTCCTCAAGAAACTGGCTGCTCTTGGATTGGACTGGTGTACGCTTCGTTGGGTTAAAAACTGGCTAGGTAGCCGGGCCCATAGAGTTGTGGTGAATGGAGTTAAATGGAGTTAGGTGCAAGTGTTGATCTGCTCGAGGGTAGGAAGGCTCTGCAGGAGGATCTGGATAGGCTGGACCGATGGGTTGAGGCCAACTGTATGAAGTTCAACAAGGCCAAGTGCCGGGTCCTGCACCTGGGGCACAACAACCCCAAGCAGCGCTACAGGCTGGGAGATGAGTGGTTAGAAAGCTGCCTGGCGGAGAAGGACCTGGGAGTATTGGTTGATAGTTGTCTGAATATGAGCCAGCAGTGTGCTCAGGTGGCCAAGAAGGCCAACAGCATCCTGGCTTGTATTAGAAACAGTGTGTCCAGCAGGTCTGGGGAAGTGATTGTCCCCCTGTACTCGGCTCTGGTGAGGTCGCACCTCGAGTACTGTGTTCAGTTTTGGGCTCCTCACTATAAGAAGGACATGGAGGTGCTTGAGAGAGTCTAGAGAAGGGCAACAAAGCTGGTGAGGGGTCTGGAGAACAAGTCCTACGAGGAGTGGCTGAGGGAGCTGGGTTTGTTCAGCCTGGAGAAGAGGAGGCTCAGGGGCGACCTTATTGCTCTCTACAGATACCTTAAAGGAGGCTGTAGTGAGGTGGGGGTTGGTCTGTTCTCCCATGTGCCTGGTGACAGGACGAGGGGGAATGGGCTCAAGTTGCACCAGGGGAGTTTTAGGTTGGATATTAGGAAGAACTTCTTTACCGAAAGGGTTGATAGGCACTGGAATGGGCTGCCCAGGGAAGTGGTTGAGTCACTGTCCCTGGAGGTCTTTAAAAGACGTTTAGATGTAGAGCTTGGTGATATGGTTTAGTGGAGGACTTGTTAGTGTTAGGTCAGAGGTTGGACTAGGTGATCTTGGAGGTCTCTTCCAACCTAGATGATTCTGTGATTCCGTGAATCTGAATCTTGTCTGAAAGACTGAATTGTACTTTACAGTGGGGAGCTGCATTTGTGATGGCACAGAGGCAGGTGTTTTGCTGCAATATAAATGAATTTAGCTTGCGAGCAAGCCCAGAGCTCCTGCACCATCAGATATTTATCAAAAAGCAGATTTCACACTTGGTTCTGGAAAAGGGTGAGCTTTACTGTACCAACCAACAATGGATGGGATTCTGATGTGCTAAAAAAGAGCTTCAAAGAAACATAATCCATAGCCTCCAAAAATAAAAGAGAATCAACAGAGAACACAGAGGGAGCAGGGAATTTGTATAACCTGCCAATGTGAGGCTCTTAATTTTTTTATTGACTTGTATTAGATTGAGATCCAAGGTTTGCTCATACTTAAGCCACCTAGACATTTCCATTTCCTTCACTGAGACCAGGGTCTGTGCTATTCTAATGAAAAGCAGTCTAAAATGAGAGCTTATCCTATGGAAACATTCCCATTCACAATATCACATTATATCAGACGAGTTGTGACACCCAGAAATTAGACACTTTGAAACATAGGAAGAAACTGAATTCAGTCCCTGGCTACGTCAGGGTTGCTACATGCCTGTCAAATAACAAAATTCTTCTCCGGCAAGCGATGTGGTAGCTATTGCAGTAAGGAAGCTGTGTCCCAGCAAACAAGGGTTAAAAGTCTTCAGAATTTTTGATGGGGCTTTTTTGCAGTTGTCCACTGAAAGTCACTGATTTCACAGTCTGATAACAGTTGGATTTGTAGCCTCTTTCCCTTCTGAGAAGAAGATGTTTGCTGAGCCTATTTTCCCAATGTAACTTATTTCACTTAAGCACAGCAGATTGTCAAGAAAAAATTCTCAGCACTGGTGAACTCAAAAGAGTTTCCAAATTAGGGGCATAATCCCCACCAGGCTGATTTGGAAATATAATTTGTCAAGAAAAAGTCTATTTCCTGTCATTTTCCTTCTGTTTATTGTCCATGACAATAAAAACATAAGATGGAGTGGTAGAACTTGCAATAGGAGCTTCATCAGATTTGCTGTTTAAACTTGTAAAACTGGTTCTCATTTAAACCAGAATTATTATTTTTATTTATTTTTTGTTCTTCATGATTACAACTGCACAACATTCCCCATGACCTAATCCATCATGTCACAGATTATGAACTGGTTTCTTCATTGTCAAACTATTATTTAGATGGAAAAATCATCAGCAGTTAACTAACCAGAGCCAGCTAACCAGAGCCATACCTTGCACTACAAGGAAAAATACTAAAACTAAACAACTCTGCCAAGAAATGCCTGGAGCCAAGACTGCCCATTAAAGCCTAGGAACATCTGTCTGCTTATGACTGTCTAAGATCTCCATGCAGCTTTTTTCCTCTCTGCCTTTGACCTTCACTGGGATTCCCAACAGAGGTCCATACTTCAGTCTAGCCGTAGCTATTAACTGGTTTCCACTGAGGAGGGATTAAACTTTTCCATGATAACCTTGGCAATATTCTCCTAATTCACCTTGCATTTCCCTGAGGTGGCTAAACAGTGGTTGTCTAATCATAAAAATAAAAGGTAAAAGGAAGGGGGGGAAAAAAAGGCACCGCATGAGAACACGGCTCTGTCCCAAGAGAGAATTCCATAGCCTGATTGTTCCTGCCATCCTATATTTGTCATCTTTCACAATTGGTTTCACAATATAAAAGTAATAAGTAACAGAGATAAGAGGAGACATCCTAAATATTTAGATGAAAGCTGAAAATAGATTTATATAATCATTTCAGTGTTTATCTGTACTGCATGGGCATTTTGGCATGCTCAGGAATGCCATTTGCAAATTCATGGCATGTTGTTGGAGATGAAATATGGAGCAAAACCCACCCACCCTGTGTAAAGATATCTGTGACAAGAGCTATGAGAGGACCATTTAGTGCTCTTCAGCATTTAGGCTTTGCAGTTAGCTTTGTTGTAGTGTGCTGGTGCAGGTGTCATTGTATTGCTGCTATTTTTATCATTATTACCTGTGTTATAACAGCACTTAGCCATTTCTGAAAAAAAACAGCATCCCCTGATGCTATGCATTGGCAATGCATATGGTAGCAAATAGCCCTGCCATATAACCCTGAAGCCTGTGTATAATTTTGTGATCTAGAAATGTTAGGATAAGCCATCTTTCTTTCTTTCTGTAGGAGCTGGAAATCTCTGCAAGAGGGCCAGGTCCCACGCAGGGAGTGCCACTAGCCACCTTGCTTGGCTGCAGCAGGCTTGTCCCATTCCCTGAACAGCACCAGCTTGGGCTGTCCCTGGGCATTCTCTAGAGAGGACCTTGTGAGCTCTGTCTCATTTGGTACATCTTGGAACCTGTTGAAGTTAAAAGTGCAGTGTAACTGCAGGTGGCTGTTTTCCACGTGCACTGCCTGTTTCTCCACCATCGCTCTGGAGATCCTTTCCATAAACACTGGTTAATAACTCTTCCCCTTCCTTCCCATACTTTCCCCGTGACCTGTTTCTTCCTATTGCATTTTTCAGAGGTTTTTTTCAAGATTCCTTGTGCTCACCCAACCTTCCCGTATTTAAAAAGACTGGTTAATGGTACCTAAATGTTTATTTGGCTGCTACAAATGACTACTTTGTGGCATTGGTCATGCCTGTAGGCAAGGATGAAGCAGATGCTTCAGACCCTGCCCTGCCACAGCCTGTACTGTCACTCAGGCACATTTGTAAAGAGATCTTTCCAGCTGTGTTGTTGTACTGGGTCTGGCTGGAACGTTAACTTTCCCTGCAGTAGCCCATACAGTGCTGTGCTGTGCACTTGTAGCTAGAACATCAGTGTTATCACACCAGGGTTGTGTCTACTGCTGAGCAGTACTGGCACAGCATCGGGCCTCTCTCTAACCCTCCTAGGGGGTGGGCAAAAAGTGAGAAGAGAAACATCACCAGGGCAGCTGACCTAAACCAACCAAAGGGATATTCCATACCATGTGATGTCACACTCAGCAATAAAAGGTGGAAACAGGAAGAAGAGGGGAGGAGTGGGCTCTCGTTGTGAAAACGTCGGTCCTCCTCCCGAACACCGGCTACGTGCGTTGAGGCCCTGCTTTAAGGACGTGGTCAATCATCGCTCATTTGTGGGAAGTAGAGAGTAATTTCTTTCCTCTGCACTTCCACATAGCCTTCATTTGTTTTATTTGTTTGTTTCCCTCCCTTTTTTTTCCCTTTCCCCCTCCCTTTTCCCCTTTCCTTTTTTTTTTCCCCTTTAGTTAAATTGTTTAGTTCATAATAATCTTTCTTCAAGTATTATTATTATTATTATTTCCCTTCAATTAAAGTATCCTTATCTCAACCCGTGAGTTGTTCTTTGCTTTACTTCTTCCCCTCCTCATCTAAAAAGAGGGGGAGTGAGAGAGCGGTTGTGGTGTTTAGCTGCCCAGCACGGTAAAACTACCACAGTTGTGCACTAAGCCTTGGAGTTGACTCTCTCCCTCTGCTCTGCACAGCCAGAGGTGCACCTCATGCATTTGCAACACATGGGGGCCCCTCTGGCACTCCATGACCTGAGGCACTGTGCACAGCTAGATGGCTGAGCCTTTCATCTGCTCACCAGTTGATGCTAAAACCCCAGGTGAGGGATCAAGGGAGAGGCCACAGATTGGTGACACAGCTGGTCTGGGGAGACTGAGAGCAGAGCTGTGTTTGAAAGAGGTCCTCATGGCAAATTCCTCAGCTTCCTGGCATGTCAGCCTGCTTCTCTTTCATACGTGGTGCTGAAGAAGAGGCTTGAACTGCTGATGAGCAGTCTTAATGCTATAACTTGTGCCTTGGGAAAGAGTAGGAATTGTCAGCCTTCTGGGCTGCAAGCCCACACTGCTGGCACCTTGCACTTGTTGAACCTCATTAGGTTCACACGGGCCTAGTTCTCAACCTTGCCAAGGTCCCTTTGGATGGCATCCCTTCCTTCTGTTGTATCACTGCAGCACTCAGCTTGGTGTCATCTGCAAACTTGCTGAGGGTGCACTTGATCCCACTGTCTGTGTCATTGGTAAAGGTATACAAACAAAGGGTGTCTTGCTTGCATGTTAGGCATCATGGCTGAAAGATCAGGTAATAAGTACATGGGTTTCATCAGATATAGCACAGATAACATGCACAGTAAATTTCCAGGAATATAAAGTTAATCCTATGCAGCTATTAGGAAGGTAGTAACCATCAGTCTCTGAATGCTGGATAGTTAGCATGACAAACATGCTTTACAAGTTAATGTTTAACTTCCCTACAAGCCCCCCCACCCACTCCACCCCTAAGGTCCAGCAGTGAATGAATTTCTTCTGACTTGACCTTTCCTTCTCAGCTAGTCTGTATGGTGCTGGTTTAAGTCTGAAGGAAATACTGAAGCTTTACCAGCTTTAGGAAATACTGAAGCTTCACCAGCTTTAGGTGAAGGATGGGCATCACACAGTGAGTAGTGTTTGGCCCTAAGACTGGAGGGGGGAAGAGAGGCTGTGCCACGTGTACATGCGTACATACCAAACCACATTCAGTAAATGCACAACTCTTCGCTGTGATTGCTTAAAGTTGGTTTTAATGTCTTTATCTTGAAAGTGTCCTTGTTCCTGTTAAAAAGCCTTACGTTGGTTGATTAAACCTTCCAAAGGAAGAGTAGGAGGAATGCTGGAACAGGGGAGAAGTGACAATCAAGTGGTTGAACAGCATTCATCTGATGTCAGTACAAACATAAGCAACCATGCGCTGCTGAGGAGTGCCATTTCTCCAGATGAGCTTTCTTCCCTGACAAAACTCCCCTCCATGGCTCAGTTTTCTGCTGGAACGGGCCATTTCCATGCAGCACAAAATAAATCTCTGGTCATCCTCTCTCAGAAGTCAAATGTGTTATTGTGATTTAAAAACAGGACTGTTTTATTGTGATTTAAAACAGGACTTGCTATGAGCAAAAACAAACATGGTGAAATATTGGCAAAGCCACCGCAAGGGTTTTGTTGTTTCAGAAACAGCATATGCACTTCTAGACTATTATCATGAAGTTTTAATCACCCAAAGTTTTACTACTTTTCAGTAGTGAGTAAAATTATTTCTTCTTCTGAATGTATAGGGAAGACCCAGACAAATAAGAGTAGTCAACTGCCTTAGTAATCAAACTTTGCTGATATTTGTATATTATTCGTATTTGTATTATATTTGTATATTATTTTCCATTAATAATATTTAAAAATATATAAATAAAATATAAATAATAATAATAATAAATATTATGTAATGATATAATAGACATAATGATTATTATATGATGATATGATAAATGTAAATCATAAATAATAATAATAATAAATAGATAAAATATATTTTATCTGTAAAGATCCAGAGTTACAGGGTTGGTTCATTATTCTGTAGTGAATATATTTCAGGAATAGTGGAAATGGGTCCAACACTATATTTGATGAAAGTTTTCTCATTTGACCATCCCAGAGACACACTATGAATGTCTATCCTGACCAGGTCTTGTGTGTATGCTCATGGATGCACCTTTACATACTGGGACAACCGGGGAGAAAGGACAATTAGGGGAATGAACAAATTTCATTGGATATCGATTCAAACACATGCATAAGTCGCCTTCCTTTCTTCAGTAGCAAGATTTGACCCAGTGGCACCTAGGTGACATGTGATAGTGCGTGCATAGACGTGGAGGTGGACTGATGTGTGGAGTGGGGTTTGGAGACCTATCTTACGCATCGTAGTTTTCTCATGTGACTCCAGAAAATATCTAAACAGGATTAAACCTCAGCATCTGTCTGGAAAAGGGGGATAAAAGCAGTATCCTGGTGCAGAGAGCCATGATGAGTACTTGAAGTGGATGGGAGAAGAGCCAGGTGCGAACTTCACTTGCCAGGGACGTGTGGAGCACTCGTCACCCTTCCTCTTCCCAGCTTGGCTTCTGCCAGTGGTTTCCTCTGACACCCCAGGCCCCTACACAGCTTCAGGCAGCTGATGCCTCCTGCAGCACACAGACAGTTTAAATAAACCGGGAGCAAACTGTGAGGAACTCGCCTGGCTGATCCCAATGGCAAGATACAGAACAGACAAGGTTTATTCTATCTATGAGCAACTCGCAGGTCTTAGTGAGGTTGCATGTGAATGACATCAGCATATCTGATCACAAACTGCAACCCAAATACAATGTTATACACCACTAAAAACAGTGGTGAAGGCATCTAGGTAGACTTTCCCCAGTGATATCACGGTACGTGAATCAGCAGCATGCCAGTGAGGAGAGGAGCAGGGCAGCCTGCAGCTCCTGTGATGGAGGATTTTAGCGTTAGGTCCCATTCTGCGGCCAGCAGTGATGGAAAGGCTTTGCCACTCCTGGGCTGCCTGTCTCGTCTCTTTGGTTGGGGACCAAAGGGACAAGGGCAGTGCAAGGACAGCAGATACCCTCAGCATTGGTAGCAGGAATGCGCGTAGGGCTCGGCACACTGTGACAGTCAGGCTTGTGCTCCTTGCTTCAGGATAAAGGAGACTTTACTCACCCATGCCATCAACTGAACAGTGCCTGTAGCTCTCGAATTAACTCTTTCTCTGACTGAAAGATCACCTTAGCTTCTACCCCACTGATGTGCTTGTTGTCCTTTTCACTGATTTCTTAGGAGCCCCTCAGTGGTCCTTCCTCTGAGGGTACGAGGCCTCTGCAGAGGGCACAAGCTGACATTTCAGCTCTGCGTCTTCGGCCTTTCTTGCTTCCAGTGTAGGCAGGGAAGGGAGCAACAGTCAGTGTTGTTTTCTGTGCCAGCTCTGATTACTTGGCATAAGAGCACTTAAGTAAGTTTGAGATGCTTGGTTTGCTTAAAAAAGAAAAGAAAAATTCCTTGGACTATTCTAGGATCTCTTTGCTGCCTGAAGTCCAGTCTGGACTGATAAATGCTTGGGCTTATCCAAGGCCTGGGATGTGTTGAGTTGCAGTATATTTGTCATTTTGATGTTTGTTTATTTTGTATTAAAAAAAAAATACTCTGGGAGAGCAAGTAGTTCAAAAAATAGTTAAACTCCAGATTCATGCACATTTCCTGTTTTGCTTCTTAACAAAACCTCAAAACCACTTTGAACAAGTTTCCCACCTCAGCTGAGGATGGAGCTGTGTACACCCCACACGTGGCCTCAGGAAGTGCACCCAAGGACAATAGCACATCTCCCTTGGCACGGTGGGGCCAAAATTGCTGCTACCAGGGCAGTTAATACGTGCGCCTGTGCATGACTGCCAAAAAGTGCTTCTGACTCAGCCAAGTACACTGGAAAACTTTAACTTCACTATTTCCAACAGGACAGACTGAGCGCTAGAGATGTGGCAGAACATTTTTTAATGGGCTGCCTATCCGCGATGCTCGTCAGACATTGGCTGCTGTTGGTGCACTGGGTGATCTGTTGCAATTTCATTGATTTGATCTGGCGAGACAGCATCTTGGTAAATAAGAAGAGCAGATAAATCTGCCGCACTGAAATTACTGGTTGTAGCCTGATCTCCTGTTAAATGAATTCGCTGCAATCTGAAGCAATGCATGCATTTTGCACACCCAGCATTCTTTGGCTCCTACTGTGCATCATGACATGACTTTAGGCGGTAAGGAAGATTGTAGGTGTGATATGGTGTGCTGTGGTAGATAATCAAGTAGCTAGATGCTTGGGAACTCTGGGTAGAGCTATGGCATTTGGGTGTGTATTTCTAAGTAACAATAAGCAGTGCTTAACGTTTCCTCCCATACTAGAAGCATACCCATTAAAAGTTTAGTCAAGTCAGCTCTGCAAGTCCTTGCATAAAAGGACAACTGCTAAAACACTAATAGGAGCCACTCTTCTGTTAAGGACTAGGTAGAGCAGTTAACCCAAATTCTCCATCTCTCTTGCTAATTGGGAGAGAGTCTTGCTGAGATTAAAGAAACCCCTAGCAGGTAAAAATGATTATAAATCAGTCTCAAGCCCAGATTAAGGACTCTTGAGTCTTTTCCTCAGCTCTGCTTCTCAGATGCTGCAGAGTCTGAATAAGTCAGTGGATGTGATTGAGACCATCCATGAGTCTACTGAAGTCAACACGTGAGTGAATTGGAGTGTCTAAGTCCCAGGGAATGTCTGTTTCATCTGAAGTAGCACTTACATCCCAGAGAAACTGTGCATGTGTATGAATCTGGGCCGTGCATTTCAGACTTAAGAGTACCTTAAGCACATAAGCATATGGTTTCACATGTGTTCAGTGATTGAAAGCTCAAAGCAACTAGGTGTGTAGCTACCAGCAGTCAGACCTGTGAGTCATGATGGTGCAGAGCTAGTATTTCCCCAGGTGTTGAAAAGAGCCCACTTCGTTAAGTCATAGTCCGACCAAAACCACTGGTTTTAGGTGACATTCAGCTAGCATGAAACACTTCAACAAGACAAATTTGGGGCATATTTATACTGTTTTTGTGGGCCAAATCAGAAAGAGATTCTTTGCCTCTGGTTTTCTTGTTACAGGCTGGCTTGCATTCACACAGCTGAGAGCTGGGAGTGCCTGGCGTGGACAGACCAACCTACACTGTGCAGTGCTCAATCCTGATCTCCATTGGGCAATGTCTCTTTTCAATTTTATTTATTTGTTTATTTATTTGACTCTAAAATAGATGCCAGAATGGGGGCTGTTTGCAGCCACCTGCTTCCTTTGTGCTCTGGGAAGTGACTAGAGGGATTCTGGGGTTTGGAGACTTTAGGCTAGCATTGCAATGTTGCACCAGGTGAGAGCCAAGGTTGCGCGGTGCATGTCTGTACTGTACCTGGAGCACACTGTCCGCTTGCCCATGGCCAGCTTTCCTCTCAGATTAAACAAAAGGCTCCCTAATGGCCAGCTAACAAGTACAGAGCATTGAGGATCTGGATATCAGGATATAGGAGAGGGACAAGGAAAAAGTCTGTTTAGCAGTGTGGGAACACCTGGGCATTCCTAAGTGTCAGCTAAGCCTGGGACATGAGGGACTACCTGTCCCCTGACCTAGCTGTTCTCATGCCTTTCATCTGTCAGAGCTCTAAAATAGAAGATTTTCAGGCAAAAGACCTCCCCTCCCACTGGGCTGACACTCTCTAGCCTCCGCATCTTACCTTTCTGGCTGCTGAGCAGTTGGGCTGTGGCAGGAGGGGTCAGCGCCACCACCCCAGCCCCACCTGTAGCCTGGTATTGCCCTGGCAAGGGGTGAGCCCCCTTGGGCAGGACAGCCTACATCTCTACTTTTCCAGTTTCCATATTAGTGCTCAAACCTTTAATATCTTGTGTTTCCTCTTCCCACTTACCCCATGGCACAGGTGCTTGCCTTTCAGAGGGGAATTTGCATTTTGAATCCCACATAGGCAAGCATGCACACTGTTGAGCTTCACATTAAGTCCTTACCCAGCCGCAGCCCTGAAAATAATGTTTCCCAGTGCCTCCACCTACATGTCTGTGTGCAGCCACGCCAAGTCATCCCATGGAGGCACCACAGCTCACCACCAGTCAGGGGTGAAACGTGTGAGTTTTGCTTGGGTGCTGCTTCAGAGGTATCCAAGCCTGCATTGCTTGTGTAGTTTGTGTAGGCACCTGACCTAAGTGATGTGAATCATTCTGCTGGAGCCAAGCACCTATTTCTTTTAGGTGTTGCAACATCTAAATTGAGTGCCTAAAGCAGACAGTCTCAATCTAGCCTCCAGGGTCTCCACGTTTACCTACAAATATAATGATATAATAGCACTTGCCTAACTCAAAGGGCAGTAGCAAGATTTTACTTAATTAATGCTTGAAAGGCTTTGAGATGTTGGAAATGAAATGTATTATTATGACTAGATGGCACTTCTGCTTTAGTTTCACACCATACCTGGACACAGAGCGGGGCAGCTGCTTCCTCTGATTCACTGTGAATCATGCAGAAGCTTACTTAAAATGCAAATTGTATTGATATATTTACACAGGGTAAAATGTTCTGAGGAAGAGACATTGCTTCTCATTCCAAGAGTGCTGCTCTCTCTCTCTTTTTTCCCCCTTTTTCTCAATGTTACCCCATCTATACTGGAGTCCTCAGTTACTCAGCACTCAGCGTTTAAGTGCAATGTGCCAGAAGGTGGCTGGAGATGTGATGGTCCTGCTAGGATTTGCAGAAGACCTAATTACTCCCCAGTGATAGTTCTGGCTGGCACTGGTGCTCATCCTGAGCACTATACTCCCCCAGGTAGCTTTTGGTCTTCCATTTCACTTGTATGACTGGTGTTAATTATAGCACTGCAGTTTCAGTGGTGGGCAAGACACCCAAGAGAATCATAGAATCATAGAATATCCTGAGTTGGAAGGGACCCTTAAGGATCATCAAGTCCAACTCTTGACACCGCACAGGTCTACCCAAAAGTTCAGACCATGTGACTAAGTGCACAGTCCAATCTCTTCTTAAATTCAGACAGGCTCGGTGCAGTGACCACTTCCCTGGGGAGCCTGTTCCAGTGTGCAACCACCCTCTCTGTGAAGAACCCCCTCCTGACGTCAAGCCTAAATTTCCCCTGCCTCAGCTTAACCCCGTTCCCGTGGGTCCTGTCACTGGTGTTAATGGAGAAAAGGTCTCCTGCCTCTCGACACCCCCTTACGAGGAAGTTGTAGACTGTGATGAGGTCTTCCCTCAGCCTCCTCTTCTCCAGGCTGAACAGGCCCAGTGACCTCAGCCGTTCTTCGTACGTCTTCCCCTCCAGGCCTTTCACCATCTTCGTAGCCCTCCTCTGGACACTCTCCAACAGTTTCATGTCCTTTTTATACTGTGGTGCCCAGAACTGCACACAGTACTCAAGGTGAGGCCGCACCAGCGCAGAGTAGAGCGGGACAATCACCTCCCTTGACCTACTAGCGATGCCGTGCTTGATGCACCCCAGGACACGATTGGCCCTCCTGGCTGCCAGGGCACACTGCTGGCTCATATTCAACTTGCTGTCTACCACGACCCCCAGATCCCTCTCTTCTAGGCTGCTCTCCAGCATCTCATCGCCCAGTCTGTACATGCAGCCAGGGTTTCCCCGTCCCAGGTGCAGGACCCGGCACTTGCTCTTATTGAACTTCATGCGGTTGGTGATCGCCCAACTCTCCAACCTGTCCAGATCCCTCTGCAAGGCCTTTACGCCCTCATTCGAGTCCACAACTCCTCCAAGTTTGGTGTCATCAGCAAACTTGCTCAAAATACCTTCTATTCCTACATCCAGATCGTTTATAAAAATATTGAAAAGTACCGGCCCTAAAATGGAGCCTTGAGGGACCCCACTGGTGACCGCCCGCCAGCCTGACGCAGCCCCATTTACCATAACCCTTTGGGCCCTGCCCGTTAGCCAATTGCTCACCCATCGTATAATGTTATTATTTAGCTGTATGGTGGACATTTTGTCCAGTAGGATCCTATGGGAAACCGTGTCAAAAGCCTTGCTGAAGTCCAAGAAGAGAAGTTGGTATCCCCAAAGTCCTCCCATGTGCCTAGCATCGGATTAGCACACAAAACTCTTTGGACCAAGTCCCTTGGTAGGTCACACCATTTGATTAAATTACAAAATAGCTCATTAGATTGCAAGTCAAATTTAATTTTATCTATATGTAAATTCTTCATGAAGAATGCTATAAACTTACTTGCTAAGCACTTTGCCTTCACTGGTAAGTGAAACACAGGTTGATGCTTCACAGCTAAGAGGGGGAGGGGGAGAGAAGAGAGGAGAATATTTACGTCAAAACAGTGTAAGTCTGGGTGATGCCACTGAACACCCAAGGGATGCTGCTGTTTAGCTAGCCAACAGAAATAGATGGACTCAGGAGAAGGAGGCTGGATGGCCATCCAGGTGGCTGCTATGGCCCTGTCATCAGGCCTCCTACACCAGGGGCAGCTCTTTTCATGTGCTTAACAGAGTTCTGGGCAGCTGCTCTTGCTCCTCACAGTGCAAGAGGGGTCCTGGCATTGCCATCTGGCCCCCTGGCATTGGCCTGTCTTTGGTTCACTAAATTGGACCAAACTAATGACCTTTGGCCATGGCCAGAAGAATACTCCTTTTTCCAAGCCATAAGTGTAACTAAGAAGCATCATCACTTATCTTATTATCATCCTTATGTCTTATGTCCTCATCAAAGATATGATATACTGTTTCCCCCAAGAGCAATTGCTAATTCAGGGGATAGGAGATGCTTTGAAGCCAAGTAAAATTGTACTGATGTAAACTGTCTGGTGGCCAATGGTATCTTATGTAAACTGGCTTTTCTGAGTCAAGTTCAGACAAAAGCGAATCTCACAAGACTGCATCTCTCAACCAGAGTTGCCAAGACAGTGGAGTTTGTGCTGGCTGAACACATGCTACTGGGTGTTATTCTACCTAGCTTGTCCAGGGTGCTTCTCCGCAGTAAATCTCAGACTGGTTTTACAAGAGAGGTCAGTATCTTTACCCTCATTTATGGGCAGATAAACCAAGGTGCAGGGAGGGCTAATGCCAGAAGGTCAGTGTCAGAGCAAGAAACGGCTAATTGCAACAGACTTTAATGCATCGCGTATGAGCGTCAGTAATTCTTACTGCAACGTCAACCATGAAGTTATGCAGAGTTACCAAAGGCAGAAATAGAGCAGGACTGACCTTTTCTCTACAGATAGGGATTTGCTCTCCAGAGATTTTTTCCCCCAGAACCAGTAAATGACTAAAGAAGGGCAGGTGCCATTTCTTCCCCTGGGTGGCTATGCCCAGAAGCAGTAGAAGTCATTTTTAGGATATGGTCTACCTCCTATTTACATCAAGCTAGCAGCAGTGCTTATTTTAACTCAGTTGTCAAGTTACTTTATTTTTAGTTGTCAGTGTAGTATCATTTTTTAATTCTTGCCTTGTTTAAAACAAGTAAAGACATTTGAATGGGAACATGAAATACACTGGAAGAATTATTGTTGCCTCACAAATATATATTGATAGCCTAAGAAAGCAGTGATGCTCCCTTTTCCATGACTAGAAATACTCCAAATCTCTAAAGCAACCATAATATTTTACTCTAAAAGACCAAAGCACAAGCTGGATTACCTTTCAGTAAGAACTTTATAGATTTTCTAGCTCTTACAGGGATTCCTTAGGGAGTCTTAATTCATTCAAATGATATTGTTCTCTTGATGACTATCACACTCCTATAGGAAAATTTGCCAGTGGGGTATAATCTTGGTTTAAAAGATCCTAGAAAATAGTACAAAATTGAATAGGGGGATGGGAAGAAGAAGAATAAAAGAAAAGGAGGAGCAAGATTTTTTTTTTAAATGTGGTTTGTGAAATTCACACAAACAAGAAAAATCCGGTTGCCATGAAGGCTGATAAGCCACATATATTTCTATAAGCATGTGTCAGCTTGATGTACTACACTTCTGTGTTTTATTCAATTACCACATTTCATAAGAACATAGTAATTGCCATACTGTATCTACCTCATCTAGAATCCCATCTGAAGAACATTGAAAAGAAGGCACATAGAAGAAGAAAATGTCACACTGGGTCTGTGGAATGCACATCTTCCTCCTTCCCCCAATTAACAGATTGGCTTTTGTCCTTGTGATTCAAAATTATATTCCTTCATTTCTCTCCCAGTGTAAGAGTAAATATTCTTACCATCTGCACTTCAGAAACTCATCTCCTTTTGTTTATTTTTAACTTTATAATATTTCAAATATATCCTGCCACGGGAAGTGAAAGTTGAAATAAGACCAGTCTGTTAGAAACAAAAATATTAAAGATGAAAGCCCTCATGGAAACCAGCCCCAGAGTAATAACGATGATTCATAAGATATGAGGCTCAGTGAATAGAAACTGAGGGCAGGACTAAGACTGCAGTAAAAATGCATCCTGATTTGTACCAGGTAAAATGTACCTTTACACTGCCTGAATGCCTTCTGCTCTGAGTGTTGCCAGAGGAGATGAAGTTTACACTTTTTTTGATGTTTGTTTTGTTTTGTTTTGTTTTGTGTTTTTTTTTTTTTTTTTTTTTTTATGTTTATCCATTAACGTGCACCTACATCTAAGGAGGAGATGGAGAGTTGGGTAGTGGTGCTCTGAAATCACACACAAATTTTAGGGACTGGAAGACTGTGAGTATTACAACAGGTACCTGGAATTACCCTAAATGTAGTTTCTTGTTTCCCAGATCTTTCTTGTTCTTACTAGGATTATATAAGATGCTTTAAAGGCAAGTTTAAAGAGAGATTTTCCAGGTTGACTGCCAAGAAATTCGGAAGAATTTTCTAACAATGTGCAACGTATGAGTACTTTTTTCAGCAATAAGTGATATTTTTCAGTCTGCAGAATGATATTGTTTCATCCTTTGGGTTTTCATGTACTTTTTTTTTTTTTTTTTTTTTTGTCAGAGCTCTTATTGTGTAATAATGATATATTTATTTTGACTGTTAATTTGCAGTCAGAATAGGCCTTTGGTGGCTGGGAGAAGTCATGGCAATGAAAAAGAATCTTCTCTGAAAAACAATATTCCATTTTTAAACATAACATCTGGCCAAATTTTGAGTGATTTCTTGAGGGTCTATCATGAATATGTTTGTGGATCACCTACTAGGGACATTCATTGAGGGGGTTCTGATGGTTTAAGAGGGCTGAAGAAATGATGTTGGACAATAATGTGATGCCAATATAGTCACAATAACTATAAAGGACTGAATCTTCATTTTCTTAAACGTTCTTATTCTTAGCACTTGTCTACACATAAAGACCCCTTTCCCATATCTGTACTACTAAGGATACAATCAGGCAAAAAAGAATGGACTGAAAGGTCATCATTTACCCTGCTTGATTTTCACTTACCAGTTGATTTTGTTCCTGGAGCAATACTGCTTGCTTTCAGCGTGCATTTCTTCTCATAAGCACTTCTGAGTTTCCCTTGAACTAGTAAATCTGTTGAGTTTAAAATGAGAAGAAACAAGGGGATGTCTGCACGTAACAGCGCTATTTTTCATGAGAATTTTTTAATGTCACAAAACCAGTGTGTATCCACAGAGCTTTACACAACCTAATAAATGACCAGTTGACACTGTGCCTCTAATTGTCCTCAACTGGAAGCAAAAACACTGTCTGTGAGCCAGAGCTGATTAACTCTATTGTTTGATGAATTTTCTTTTTTAAAAAAGGAGCCAAGGGAGATCCCCAATTGCTCTGAACTTTCGCAAGGACCGACTCTGCTTTAGGGGAATTTTGATTTTTCCTGCTGTTTTTTTTTTTTTTTTTAAAAAAATGGTGATGTCTAATCTTCAGGAAAGTACCTCATCATCCAACCCACAAACTGTTGGCAAAAAAATAAACCTACACAGAATGTACTGTTAGATCTATCAGTTGTTGTTTTGTTGTTTGTTTTTTGTTTTTTTTTTTTTTACTTCTTCCTTTCAGAGGTATAAATTGCAGCTTTTTGCTTTTGCAAATTAAAGTATAGGCTTTGCACTGTATAGTTGGCACCGTTTCATCTGGCCAAATCTTCCATGCTGCTTCCAAAGAAACTGTGGATACTGAGTTGGCTATAGTTTGCCCTTGAACTCCTTTGCTGTTGTGGTTTAACCCGGCCAGCAGCTAAGCACCACACAGCCGTTCGCTCACCCTCCCTCTCTGGGATGGAGGAGAGAAACGGGAAAGTGAAGCCTGTGAGCTGAGATAAAGACAGTTTATTAAGACAGGAAAATATATATAAATATATAAATATACATGTATATAAAGCCAGCTGGATGGCTTTCACTTCTGCAAACTGACTCGATTCACCTTCTCCCTCAGCAGCTTCTGCAACTCGTCGTGTAGGACTCCATACAGCAGCCTTCCATCTCCGATGCTTTCCCACAATACGACAGGACCCATCAGTGAACACGGCATATTTCTTCTCATTTTCTGGTAGCTTGTTGTACAGTGGGGCTTCTTCAGCACAGGCCACCTCCTCCTCTGGTGATATCCCAAAGTATTTGCCTTCTGGCCAGTCCGTAATAACGTCCAAGATTCCTGGATGACTGGGGTTTCCTATTCAAGCCCACTGAGTAATCAGCGCAACCCACTTGCTCCATGTAGCATCAGTTGCATGATGTGTAGAGGGGACCCTTCCTTTGAACATCCAGCCTAGTACTGGCAGTCGGGGTGCCAGGAGGAGCTACGCTTCAGTACAGACCACTTCCGAAGCAGATCAAACTCCTTCTTATGCTGCCAATATCTCCTTTTCAGTTGGAGTGTAGCAGGCCTCAGATCCTCTGTATCCTCAACTCCAAAATCCTAGTGGTCGACTTCGAGTTTCCCCAGGTTCTTTCTGCCAGAGGCTCCAGGTGGGGCCATTCTCCCCGGCTGCAGTGTAGAGCACATTCTTTACATCTGGTCCTGTTCGGACTGGCCCAAGGGCTACTCCATGAACTACATGTACTGCAGGTGTTCAGGAGCTTCCCCCTGTTCCAGTGCAGACTGGATCAGTCCATGGCAAATGATAGGGCTGTGTTTCCACCCCTGGGGCAGCCGATTCCAAGTATATTGGACTCCCCTCCAAGTGAAAGCAAACTGTGGCCTGCACTCTGCTGCTAAAGGGATGGAGAGAAATGCATTAGCAATATCAATTGTGGCGTACCACTTGGCTGCCTTTGATTCAAGTTCGTACTGGAGTTCCAGCATGTCCGGCACTGCAGCACTCAGTGGTGGTGTGACTTCGTTCAGGCCATGATAGTCCACTGTTAGCCTCCACTCACCATTAGACTTTCGCACTGGCCATATAGGACTATTAAAAGGTGAATGAGTCTTGCTGATCACTCCTTGGCTCTCCAATTGACGAATTAGCTTATGGATGGGAATCAGGGAGTCTCGGTTGGTGCGATATTGCCACCGGTGCACAGTTATGGTAGCGATTTGCACCTGCTGTGCCAAGTCTATGCCAAGGATGCACGGAGCATCTGGGCCAGTCACAATTATGGTGCTTTTGCCACTCATTCTCAGTTAGACTCACTTCAGCCTCCAATACAGTTAACTGCTAGGATCTACCCATCACCCCATAAATACAGATGGGCTCTGGCCCTTTATAGCTTGATGACATTACAGTAGACTGTGCACTGGTGTCTACTAAAGCCTTATACTTCTGTGCGTCTGACATGCCAGGCCATCAAATCCACACAGTCCAATAAACCCGATTGTCCCTTTCCTCCCCCTCGCTGGGGGCAGGGCCCCTCTAATCCTGGTCAGAATCTTCTTTGTTTGTGTGTTTGAAGGACTGCCTGCTGGAAGCTGCAGCAGCAAGCTTTTCAGAGAATCCCTTTTTCCCAATTGTTTTCTTTTGCAACTCACGTACTTGTGCCTCTAGGTTTGAGGTAGATTTTCCATTCAATTTTCTCATGTCCTCTCCATGGTCACATAGATAAAACCACAGGGTGGCACGGGGTATCTACCCACCATATTGTCTTTGTGCGGATGAACGCTTATCCCTGATAGCTGAGACACTGCTTTGTACAGGTGGGAAGGAAAATAATCTCTCTTCAAGTTGGTGGAACTTTACAGACAATTTCTCCCAAGTATTCTCTTTTAGTTGGTGGACACTGGTTTGTTCAGGTGGGGAGGAAGATAAATTCTCTTTAAGTTGGTGGAACTCTTCAGAAAGTTTCTCCACAGGAGACACCTCCAGAGGCTGTAAGATCGTGCTCCATCTCCAATTGTCTTGTCAATGCCTGCATCTCTAGCAAGGGATCCCATCCACCTTGCTTCCCTGCCCTCTAATTCCACACAATTGGCTCCGGAAGAATTGGAAGATTGAGTCTATTCCTGGAGATTTGAACGTTGGTTTAAAAGAACTTGATAAAGCTATCCCCGCTGGATACTAATTGTAGTGATTGAAATAATAGGTGGGAAATATACCTAGAGGATTGGTTATCTACTTTGATCAATGAAATTTGATGTGTGTGATGCTGCTAGTGATGATTCTTATACAACCTGTGGAACAATGAGTTGGGTGAAATATTCTATATATGGGATTCCAATCATTGCTAAAAACTTGTTTATAAATCTTGCAGAGAATATTGTGAAGTCATTCTCTTATGGTTCAATTGGCCTTGACCAAATTTGAAGCCAAGACATGAATTAATGACATTCAAAAGAAGAGGAGGGATTGTTATATATGTAGTGGTAATTCGTGTCGAGAAAATGGTTGATATTAATAAAGAAGGGGGAGATTTGGGAATGTGGCCATGGGGGTTGGAAAGCCCCATGGTTGAGATAACATTAGACTCTTAACGATGAGGCCATAAGGAATATAAAAGAGTTTAGAGGGAACAAAGAAGGGTGATTCAGGAGACTCCATGCAGTCTGGGGTTTCTTGTTCTCCAGCCATTAAAGCATGGAATTTTCTGGGTGTTTGCTGTTGTTGTTATATGCAAAGTTGTTTGACCAATGAAAAGTTGTTATGAAAAGAACTGCTGTGGAGAGAAAGGTATAAGAGGGGAGCCTGCCCTCAAGATAAAAAAGGCAACATGATGAAGTTATGTCATCAATAAAGAAGCAGGAAAAAGAAGTGAAGAGGAACAGGCTGGCAGAATGGAGACCAGGACGGGAACAGGCACATTGATTGCCTCATGAAGATAGGTTTGGCCAAACTCAGCAAACTGCTCAGAGAAGCTCATAGAGAAAGTCACTGGAAATGGGCGCACTGGAGCTAGGAAGAAGCTCAAGCTGAGAGAAGTGGACCTGCAAAAACTGCCCCTTGCTGGTAAGCAGTTGCGCTTTATGGGGAATCATACGTCCTTAGGAACAAAGACTGTCCTGATAACCTTATACCTTATTCTCCTTATTAACAATCAGACAGATTATGATCCTGAAATATGGGACCAAATTGAGGTCAAGGTGTGGGACTCTGCAACTAAAAATGACAAGGTTGCGGTGGGATTGTTCAGCACCTGGCGAGTAATCTCTGAGGCCTTAAAGAGCCATGTGGGACCACAATCAGAAACGTGTGGTTTGCCAGACAGTGAGGGAGCTGCGAGCTCCTTTACTAATCCGACTGCTACGCCATGGGCCCCCTCTGCTGCTACAGCCATCGAAGGCTTTTGCTGTTTCGCCCCCTGGTGACCTGGACTTGTCTTTTGATCCAGGCCTATTGGCCTTGAAAAGGAGATGGATATGCTTTTCTTTGATCCGGGAAGAACGGGATACATAAGGCCTGAAGACCGAGTTGCTTGACAACTTAAAGCAAGACATATTGTTCAAAAGGAATGGAAAATGGAGACTGCTAAGTCATGGAATTTAAAGGATTGTTTGTTACCTTTTCTGATCGTACATATGTATAGGCGTACTCGAGTTAATTAAGTCATGGAACTTAGAGGATTGTTTGTTACCTTTTCTGATTGTACATATGTATAGGCATACTCGCGATTAGTATGTAAAAGCGATGTTCTATATATTTAGAATATTTGATGTTTGTGTGTGCATGTTGGTGGAGCGTAGACTCCCCGCACACCCAGCGCTGTTTACTTGCCTTTTATACCTTTTATAAATATTCCTTTTATAAATATTACTAAATTCAGATTGAGACTTCATTTATAACAATCTCCAATTGCTTTGTCAATGCCTGCATCTCTAGGAAGGGATCCCAGCTGCCTGGCTTCCCTGCCCTCTAATTCCACACAATTGGCTCCGGTGTCTGTCGTGGTTCCGCTCGAGTGGGCAGCCGAGCTCCACCACAGCCGCTCTCTCACTCCCCCTCCTCAAAGAGGAATGGGGAGAAAATATGTGAAAAGGGCTCAAGGATTGAGATAAGGACGAGAAAATCACGCAATAATTATTGTAACGGGCAAAATAGACTCGGCATAAGGAGATAGTAAGATTTATTGCCTACAACTAACAAGCGAGAGAAGTGAGAAAACAAAGGAAAAAAAAACAAAAGCACCTTCCCCCCATCCACCCTCTTCCACCTCCTCCCCCCGAGCGGCGCAGGGGAACGGGGGAATGGGGGTTATGGTCAGTCTACAGCACTTCTTCTCTGCCGCTCCTTCTCGGTCACTCTCGTCCCCTGTGCTGTGGGGTCCCACCCACGGGATGCAGTCCTTGATGAACTGATCCGGCGTGGGCTTCCCACAGGCAGCAGCTCTTTCAGAACTGCTCCAGATATGGGTCCATACCACGGGGTCCATCCCTCAGGAGAAAACTGCTCCAACCTGGCTCCCCTACGGGCAGCAGCTCCTGCCAAATCACCTGCTCCTGCGTGGGCTCCTCTCCACGGGCTACAGGTCCGGCCCAGAATCTGCTCCGGCAGGGGTCTTCCACAGGCGGCAGCCTCCGTCGGTGCAGGGCCACCTGCTCCACCGTGGTCTCCTCCACGGGCTGCATCGTGGAACCCTGCTCCACCGTGGTACTCCATGGGCTGCAGGGGGACATCCTGCTTCACCATGGTCCTCACCACAGGCCGCAGGGGACTTCTGCTCCGGCGCCTGGAGCACCTCTCCCCCTCCTTCTACACTGACCTTGGTGCAAGGCTGTTCTCTCACTCCCTTGACTCTCCCGGCTGCTGTGTGGCGCAGCGTTTTTTCCCTGTCTTAAATATGCTCTCACAGAGGCGCAAAACAACATCGCTTATTGGCTCGGATCTGGAAAACAATGGGGCCCTTCCCAAACATGGGGCAGCTTCTAGATCTTTCTCACAGAAACCACCCCTATGGCTCCCTGCTACCAAAACCTTGCCACGTAAACCCACTACAGTGTCCCAGCACCGGAGCAGCCAGGTGACAAGCTGCTCACCTATGCAGCGACCAAAATCTTTTTGCACATCTCGTAGCTCATGCTGGTATAGGTTTAAGGTAGTTACTGTTGATTTTTCGGCATCCTCATCTTCCTCCTCCTGAATCCCTGATGGCCCAGAATCGTCGTCTCTATACCTAGACTTAGCAGAAGACTCTCTGTGTTCTAAACGACCTGAATCTCTGTACCATTTTTTCACCTTCTTTACAGGGGCAACTTGCACTGCTACAGCTCGTTTCTCTGACCTTGTTACAGGGCCTGCCACAGGGGTTGGAATACACGCTGGGCCCATCACAGGTGTTGGATCAGCTGCTGGAGCTGGAGCGGCTGCAATAGCTAGAACGGCTGCAGGACCTGGAGCAGCAGGAGCTGGAGTGGCTGCAGGGGCTGGAGTGGCTGCAGGAGCTAAACACCACACAGCCATTCACTCACCGTCCCCCCTCCCTCTCTCGGATGGAGGAGAGAAATGGGAAAGTGAGGCCTGTGAGTTGAGATAAAGAGAGTTTATTAAGACAGGAAAATAATAATAGCAATAATAATAATAATGATATTAGTACTACTAATAATAATGTGTATGAAACAAGTGATGCACAATGCAATTGCTCACCACCCGCTGACCGATGCCCAGCCTATCTCCGAGCAGCCACCCCCCTCACCCCGGCTAGCCACCCCTATATATTGTTCAGCATGACGTCAGATGGTATGGAATACCCCTTTGGCCACTTTGGGTCAGCTGCTCTGGGTCTGTCCCCTCCCAGCTCCTGCTGCACCCCCAGCCTGCCCACTGGCAGGACAGAGCAAGAAGCTGAGACGTCCTTGGCTTAGTGTAAGCACTGCTCTGCAAGAATTAAAACATTGGTGTATTATCAACACTCTTCTCATCCTAATCCAACACATAGCACCCTACCAGCTACTAGGAGGAAATTTAACTCTATCCTAACTGAAACCAGGACAATGAGGAAGGCTTAGAAGTGTCAAGTGGTTTGATTTTCCTATGACTAGTTAGAAAAGATGGAAGAAATATCTATTAGCTTTCTGTTTCTCAGGTTGATGCTCAATAGCTGCATTGGTGGAGGAGCTGAGGACCGTGGGATAATAACCAAACTTACAGGGTATTTGGAGCTTGCCTTTACCAGGGTAGCAAAGCCAAGTGCACGTGGTATAAAATATGCAACAGCACCACTCCATGCTTGTCAGTTTTGTATTTTGGTGGGACCAGTCTATGCTTCAAATGTGTCATTATCCTTCAGAAGGAAGTTTCACTCTACTCTTGAATCAGTTCACGTTGTTAATGTGCTCTTCAGCCAACTCAGAAGGATATACAGACAGCTGCAAGGAATCTAATTAACATTTGACTACAAAGAAGAAATTGCGATCTACTGTACTATTTAATCTGTCAAAGAAGGTCTGGTTTAGAAATGGGTTCAGTATTTCTCTGTAGATTTTCCTCTGTTTTAATGTAATAGAATCGTAGTCATTAGAGGTGGAGAAAACCTATTAATTTATCTTGTCCTTCTTGGATTGCTGCTACTTTTACCCTTTGGATGACCCTAAGTAAAACCTCTTCCTCCTTTATATTTGTCTCTATCAAACACCTGCAGATTGTTATCATGTCTACTTTTAGTCATCATTTACTTGGGCTTATGTAATTAGTGTAATGTTTCCCTGCAGATCAAAATTTCCATCATTCTTCCTGTGTTTTTTTCTCCTTAAACATCTTTTAAGTATAGCAAAGAGTGCTCTCACCACCCAGAAGAAGTACACAGATTCTGTATTAAAATCTATCTATCTACTATTTAGTTTACAGTCACTATTATTGAAGGATTCATTCAAAGTCACTCCATACATTTTTTGCAAAAGAAAAGGAAGAGCTATTCACTTTCTGAGTGATAGCTGCTCTTTACTGCAGAGAAGATAGGGCAAAAGTATTATGAAGCAGAGAGATTTTTGAAAAAGAGTCACTTTTTCTTATTAATCTGAATGTACAAAGTTTTTTATTAAAAAAAAATAGGAGAAAGATCTAATTCAAAACTGTTTGGATAGAGGAGAGTGATTGTATTAACAGCAGACATGAATAATACTGTTTTTACAGATGGACTAGTGAGAATCAAATTGAAGTTATTGATCTGTATTTGTGTAGGATCCTGCTAAACAGAAAGCTTTGAGGGCTTTGCCATTAGCAGTATGAGTCATTTTACCAATGAAGAAAAGCAACACTGTTTCTGTCATAGACGTGCTATTGCTAGTGAAACAGAAGATGTCTAGTCTTCAAAAAATGTCAAGGGCCCTTCTGTAGAGATGGGTAATCCTGTTCAGATATAATTAAAAGCCTTTTCTCTTTTCTCAGCAGGCACACACAAAGGATAACTCTTTTGAGGAAATATATCAGCAGGCTGGAAAAAATCTAATTTTGCTTTTTTAACTTCATTATATTTGCATCTTCTGTTTAGCAGAGACTGAATACAGGCTGAAAAGAGTAGGAGGCGACAGTAACTCCTTAGGTCTCAAAGTGAACAGTGCCTTTGGAAAAGTGTAGAAAGAAACACAGATCTTGCTAAAGGAGGGCAGTTTGGGATCTTCCCTATTTCTCTCTAGAGCCTGTATTGAAGGTTATTATTAGTGGCAGATCTTCTTGGGAATCCGGATGGTGAGCAAAGAGCTCATTTGTCATTGTGGTTTCTGGTAGGACTGGCACCACCAACCCGACCCACCAGGAGCATGTAATTGCATCCAGTGGGCAGTAGGAGAGTGCAGCAAGTGTGAAAATAAATACCTTAGGACAGCTCTTTTTTTTTCATAATGTCGTGGTTTAACCCGGCCGGCAGCTAAACACCACACAGCCATTCGCACACCCTCCCCCCTCCCTCTCTGGGATGGGGGAGAGAAATGGAAAGTGAAGCCCGTGAGTTGAGATAAAGACAGTTTAATAAGACAGGAAAATAATAATAATAATAATAATAATAATAATAATAATAATAATAATAATAATACAATGATGATAATAGTACTACTACTAATAATATGTACAAACAAGTTATGCATAACGCAATTGCTCACCACCCGCTGACCGATGCCCAGCCTAACCCTGAGCAGTCTGGCCCCCTCCCCTGGCTAGCCACCCCTATATATTGTTTAGCATGACGTCAGATGGTATGGAATACCCCTTTGGCTAGTTTGGGTCACCTGTCCTGGGTCTGTCCCCTCCCAGCTCTTACTGCACCCCCAGCCTGCCCGTTGGCAGGACAGAGCAAGAAGCTGGGATGTCCTTGGCTTGGTATAAGCACTGCTCTGCAACAACTAAAACATTGGGGTGTTATCAGCACTCTTCTCATCCTAAGCCAAAACACAGCATTCCACCAGCTACTAGGAAGAAAATTAACTCTGTTCTAACTGAAACCAGGACACATAAGTATATGATTCATGAAATTCGTTTGTTGTTACAGGAAGAATGGTTTTATCAGCTTATTTCTTTCTTGTTTGCTTTGATATTATCAGGCTTATGTAGAGGGATCATGTTTCAATAGTACATCCATGGAGTGATGTTAGATAAGGGCAAAGTATTTGTACCTTTGTAATCAGTTTCCCCCATATATAGAGTAACATTCCCCTTACCAGGAAATGGAAAAATAATCGAGGCATCTGATTTCAAAACTTGCAAATGTATCCCATTTGCCTTCAAGTCACTAGGAGGAACAGTAGAATGTATTAACCTTAACCAAACTTCAGATCAAATTGTTTAATCCCTCTGCGTCCATCCACTAATGCTCTTACCAAGGAATGTTATAAGGTGAACTAAAGCACTATTTTCATCACGCATGGATTAATCTCATTCATTTTTACTGTTTCTCAAGATTAAGTGGAGATGATAAGAAAAAAAGCCTGCCACTATAGCATCTCATGTATTGAACAAATCTTTAAGAACTTAAAATACCACTTAAAATACTGTGAAGTCCCAATTACCAATTTTTACTATTATTATCAGGAGAAAAAAAAAAAAGAAAAAAAAAAAAGTAAACCCAAACCTTCAGTCCAGAAAAAGTGAACTTCAGGCAGGAAGACAGCAACAGCCTGCTGTAGCAACATTCATAATTCTCGTCTGTTGTCAACAGAGTTGTTTTGCCAGAAAAGTCAGCAAAATTCAGAGTACTTACCCAGTCGCCTTCCATTTTTTATACATTTCTGAAGCTGGGAGATTATGTTCTCTTTCCATCTGAGCTCAGGCATGGAAAAGGGAGCTTAAACCACTAATATCTGGTGAGAATTACAGTTATATCAAGTTGCCAATACAAGAATTTGCCAAAGCTTAACACAGATTTAACTGCCACTGAAAATAATGTTAAATCTATATTAAATGAGGTTATGGACAGTGTTTCATAATTGCTATATTCGTGTATATTATTTAGAAACTGTGCTTTAAAACTGCCAGATTCTTGCTCATTAGATTATCACTGGTGATAGGGTTTAATGGTGGTAAATAAAGTCTTTGTAGTAGGCAGGCTTAAACATACAAGCCTTAATGCAACCAGCCTCTAGAGTAACATATAGTATAACCCTAGAGTAACATATAGTATGAAATGGCCTTAAATTAGGAATGAAATAGATTTCAAACCTTTTTAAACTGTAAAAGATGTATAATGAGAACATAATATGAGTAAGAGTTGGTCCAATATCAGACAGTGATAGCCAAAACACTGTAGTGGTCTCAGATACCAGGAGAGAGCTCTCAACAGCCCCAAACAATTTTGTATTCAGAAATGAATCAAGCTTATATAAGGACATGTTTCCACACATTAAGCTGCAAATTGTTTTAAAAAAGTAAACAGCCTTTAAGTACAGTGTGATGCAGAACTCAATTAAAATGCCTTTTTAGCAAGGTTATGAATTTTCAGTAATTGCTTTGGTAATCCATATTTAGCTTCTGCAGGATTATCATAGAATCATAGGATATCCCGAGTTGGAAGGGACCCATAAGGATCATTGAGTCCAACTCCTGGCACCACACAGGTCTACCCAAAATTTTAGACCAAAAATTGTCACGTGGGCCTTCCTGTGATTTAAAAACCCAAAGTTCTGCTGGTTGCACCAGTCCCGAAGCCATGCGTTAATGTGATGAGCCCGCTTATCAGCATCAATCCCCCCTATTGGAAGGACAGAGGCAAACACAACCTGTGCCCCTGATCCTTTAAGTAGTCACCCCAAAGCCCTAAAGTCCCTTTTGATCGCTCTTGGACTTCTCATCGCTACCTCGTCATTACCAGCCTGAAAGACCAGTAGCAGGTAGTAGTCAGTGGACCATATCAGGCGCTTGACTTTCTTAGCAATGTCTCTCACCCGAGCCCCAGGGAGGCAACAGACTTCCCTGTGGGTTGGGTTGGGTTGGGTCTGGTTGGCATATTGGGCCCTCTGTCCCTTTCAGCTTTGAGAATATGATTTGATACCGTTCATTTTATGTTTCAACATTTAACCAGTTAGGCTGCAAAAAATGACATCTTAATTTAAAGCCAGTAACAGTAAAACAGTAAGGGTAAGAGGGAGGAGAGAGATTTGGTTACCAGATAAAGATGAAAATGGCCATGTGCTGCTTTAAAAAAAGCACTCATTGGATCAATAATCGTGGTAATAAAATGAGACTTTTTTCTGCTGTATCACTTCCTCTCTGTAGATCTTGAGGACCTTGTGCATTATGAGTCAAGGCTGGTATATGTTGTGCATGTTTCTACTTCTTTTTTTTTTTAATGTGTTTCTTAAATACACCACCTCTGTGTGTATGTGTATGTATATACTATTGTATTGCTGCTTTCTTTTCACAAGTAGGTTTGCTGGAGCTTTTCTCTTAAATGCCTCATTACTCCTGATCATACACAAGGACTAAGAGCATGTGCTCATGGGGGGCTGACACTTTTGTCAGAAGTCCTTTCTCCAAGGAATGTATTGCATTCTTTCATAGACAGTGGTTATGTAGATTTTGGTTTGCCATCAGTCTGAAATCAACTGGTTCTTCCCTTGTGTCTTTCCACTGCGTGTTTTATTATATTTCCTTGGAGGTGGAAAGGTGTAAATGTTTCTATACAGACTCGGTCACAGCTGGCCCAGGTCCCTGTCTGAGAATATATATTAATAATTACTACTGATCAAGAACTTCATGTTTATGTCATTGCTTGCATTCTGTTGTTTCAGTGTTCACACATGTAACTTCAGTTAAGCTTGATGTTATTTATGAGAAAGCATCAAGCTGAACATTCACTGCTGGGGTTGTCTTCAGGGCATCTGGGTCTGAGGTCTGTAGACAGAAGAGTATTTTAGGATCATTGTAGTGACCTGCTGCAAAGCACAACCAAACCACTCACCCAACTACTCTAGCACAGGAGTGGTTCTTGGTTACTGTCTCCATGAACCCTCTTAGCTGGGTATTGAATGGGAGAAGATAGTCCAGAAAGGTCTAAAATTGCCAGGCTGTGGTGGAGTTACTGCTTCCTCTCGTACATCTCCAAAGCTGCTTCCTATTGCACGTCCTTCTCTTTTGCCTCTATGCTTTGCCAAGAATGGCTGGCCTTCCTCAGAGCTGCTAATGTAGGAAACAAAGCACCCAGCAGGTCTAGAGGTTTGAGTTCAGATCTTCCCTTTATTTACCAGGATAATAAACTGTGCTGATCCAGTCACCCAGTTTTGCAGTGGTGAACTGAATCCTCAACAATTGCTCCACACAAGGTCAACCAATCCCTATAAAAACAGTACTTTTATGATACCTTTTTTTTTAAATCATGTTGTTTGATAAAATATAAGTAGCTGTTCAGTCTATTCACATCTCTTCTACCCAACATAAATTCCTAAGTGCAAATTCAAGTGGCCCCTTCCAAGGCTTTCCTGTGTGTTTATCAAAAAGGTAATTGAGTTTAATGATGAGAAGAAAAGCATCGGATGTGATAGTCTAAAAAAAAATAAGTCTTTTATTTTCTCTTCTCAAGGACAGTAAATTCACAAAAGAACAAGCAGCTGCTGTACTCTGCAGCCAGCCTGCCTCAAACTTCAAGGTCTGAGAAAAAAAGTTCGAAGAATTAGTGCCTATTTCATGCTGCTCTTGTAACAGGATCATCTCCACTAGCGACAGGAATGGCAATATTCTCATTTTCCAGAGGCTGCTTTGTAGTCATTGAATGGGAAAAACTTTATGATAACTGTAGCAGCCTGGGAGAGGAAACGTGAAGTTGATTTTTAGTTTAAGGCATCAAGTCCAGCAAGCTATCCACTTCTAGTGCTCTGTGAATTGAAAATTCATAAGTTTGAGGCAGACACTGATTTTAGTTCACAGCCGCTGAGTTTAATTAATATTGTCAGCATGTCATTTGAGAGGTACAAATGATTTGAAAGCTATATATTTAAGGAGTTCTTGAAAGTGACCTTATATAAATTTCTTGCAATATTCAGGAAAAGTCCCTCAAAGTTGAATGTCTCCTTTAATACAAATTCCTGAGCCTTTTTTTCTACCCCCAGCCAATAAGTTGTTATAAATGAAGTCTCAACTCAATCTGAATTTAGTAATATTTATAAAAGGAATATTTATAAAAGGCAAGTAAACAGCGCTGGGTGTGTGGGGAGTCTATGCTCCATCAACATGCACACACGAACATCAAACATTCTAAATATACAGAACATTGCTTTTACATACTAAACCCGAGTACACCTATACATACGTACAATCAGAAAAGGTAACAAACAATCCTTTAAGTTCCATGACTTAACAGTCTCCATTTTCCATTCCTTTTCTTGATTACAAACACCGGAGAATTCCAGGACTAGTCGTGGGAACAATATGTCTTGCTTTAAGTTCTCGAGCAACTCGGCCTTCGGGACTTATATATCCTAATCTTCCCATATCGAAGAAAAGCATATCCATCTCCTTTTCAAGACCAATAGGGCCTGGATCAAAAGGCAAGTCCAGGTCACCAGGGGGCGTAACAGCAAAAGCCTTCGATGGCTGTAGCAGCAGAGGGGCCCATGGCGTAACAGTCAGATCAGTAAAGGAGCCCGCAGCTCCCTCACTGTCTGGCAAACCACACGTTTCTGATTGTGGTCCCACACAGCTCTTTAAGGCCTCAGAGACTGCTCGCCAGGTGCCAAGCAATCCCACCACAACCTTGTTGTTTTTAGTTGCAGAGTCCCACACCTTGACCTCAATTTGGTCCTGTATTTCAGGATCATAAACTGTCCAATTGTTAATAAGGAGAATAAGCTGTAAGGTTACCAGGACAGTCTTTGTTTCTAAGGACGTATGAGGGGCAGTTGTGTGCACGGGTCCACTTCTCTCAGCTTGAGCTTCTTCCCAGCTCCGGTGCGCCCATTTCCAGTGACTTTCTCTATGAGCTTCTCTGAGCAGTTTGCTGAGTTTGGCCAAACCTATCTTCATGAGGCGATCAATGTGCCTGTTCCCATCCTGGTCTCCATTCTGCCAGCCTGTTCCTCTTCACTTCTTTTTCCTGCTTCTTTATTGATGACATAACTTCATCGTGTTGCCTTTTTTATCTTGAGGGCAGGCTCCCCTCTTATACCCTTCTCTCCACAGCAGTTCTTTTCAAAACAACTTTTCATTGGTCAAACAACTTTGCATATAACAACAACAGCAAACACCCAGAAAATTCCATGCCTTAATGGCTGGAGAACATGCAACCTGAGACTGCATGGAGTCTCCTGAATCACCCTTCTTTGTTCCCTCTAAACTCTTTTATATTCCTTATGGCCTCATCGTTAAGAGTCTAATGTTATCTCAACCATGGGGCTTTCCAACCCCCATGGCCACATTCCCAAATCTCCCCCTTCTTTATTAATATCAACCATTTTCTCGACAGGAATTACCACTCCATATATAACACTGGAAATGGGAACTCAGCTCCCAGCCTTTACTGATACCATTTACGTGCCCTTGTTGGCTTTGTGCTCAGTGTGCTTGCTGAAGCCTTTAAAAGTGTCCATGTTTGTCTGGAATGGTGTTTTAGGTCTTCTGTCACCACCGTATCTCAACCCATAGTGCCCGCACTCACACAGCTCCTTCCTTCCAGGAGACTGGCTCTGCCCACCCTGCCCAGCTACCTGTCTCCCTCTTGCACCCACAACATCTACTACCTGCCATCCCAGCATGGGTGCGTGGCACTGGTGGGTGACACCAGCAATGTGTCTGTCACTAGATACACACGGCTGAGGATCCATGTGGAAAGACAACAGCGTATTGCCCACTGCATCCTTTCTTGGCCATCATCTCTCATTTCAGACATTTTCCCTGCATGAACCACTTTACTGTGCTGCAGAGATAAATATTTGGTAATACTGCAGGGCTGTGTTGAGTTATCTGCATTGACCAGCAGGTCAAGGGAGGTGATCCTCCCCCTCTACTCGGCCCTGGTCAGGCCTCACCTGGAGTACTATGTCCAGTTCTGGGCTCCCCAGTCCCAAAAAGACAGGGATCTCCTGGAAAGAGTCCAGCGGAGGGCAACAAAGATGATATGGGGCCTGGAGCATTTTCCCTATGAGGAAAGGCTGAGAGACCTGTGTCTGTTCAGCCTGGAGAAAAGAAGACTGAGAGGGGATCTCATCAATGTGTATAAAGACCTGAAGTGTGGGAGACAGAGGGATTTGGCCAACCTCTTTTCAGTCGTTTGTGGGGACAGGGCATGGGGCAATGGCCGTAAAATGGAGCACAGGAAGTTCCGCACCGACATGCGAAAGAACTTCTTCACGGTGAGGGTGACGGAGCACTGGAACAGGCTGCCCAGGGAGGTTGTGGAGTCTCCTTCTCTGGAGATATTCAAGGCCCGTCTGGATGCCTATCTGGGCAGCCTGCTCTAAGGAGTCTGCTTTGGCAGGGGGGTTGGACCCAATGATCTCTTGAGGTTCCTTCCAACCCCTTCAATTCTGTGATTCTGTGATCTGGTAAATGAAAGGCCCCTTGCTGGCAGTGAAGCACAAACTCTCTGAGCCCTGAAACAAATTGGAACGAGGCAACTCAGACAAGCATGGGCAGCATCCTGTTATACATGCTTCTATAATTATAGCATAGGTGTGTATGTGTATACACGTTTCTGGTCAGAAAACATCCAGTATCTACAGTCTCTCTGACTTAAAGATATACTGTTTTTTTTTTTGCTTTGAAATTAACATTCAAAATTAATTTTGACATGGTGATACTATAGACCAAATATGTGCGTGCATATTTACATAAAGAAATGCAATCTTTAGAAACCCCGAGAAATGAATGACATCCTTAAACACAGACTAGTGGCCAAGAATAATGTTTGTATATGGGGCTGAGAAGTTTGCAGAATATAGATTTTCATCAAATCATGGAAATTAGAGATAGAAAAGACCTATTAGGTCATCGTGGCCATTCTCTTGGCACTGAGGTACAGGAGAGAAAAAAAAAGAAACAAACAAAAAAGCATTAAAGCTATAAAAAGGCTTTTTCTGATGAAATCACAGTGCAAACAAAAGTTCTGCAACAACCACTACACTTTATATTGTTTGAGACACATCAAAACTGATGTAAGGGAAAAAAAAAAAAAGAATTTGGAACTTCGTTTCAATGCCTTGGGCTTTTCCTTTCTCACATAACAAATTTTCCATAAACCTTAATGTCAAGACTGTTGCGTTAAGGCGTGTAGCTGATTAACCATTATGGGCCCGGTCGGATTCAGGGTACTGAACCAGTCGGATAACCATTTGGGGGTCCGGTCGGACATTCACCAATAACGCGTTAACCGTCTGGGGGTCCAGTTGGATTCAGAACACTGAACTATCACGGTCACGGATAACCACCCTTACCCTAGTTGCACTTAATGAGAGCTATAACAATGCAATCAAGTATGGTTTATTACAGCAACAGATAACCAGGTTCTTTTGGATTGCCAGCGATAGTGACTGTCTGCAAAAGCAAGCTAGCATGCATGAAATATTCAGGTGTTACAGGTATTAGAGGTGTTACAGGTGTGCAGCCTAGAAATAAACACATTAAAAGGATCAAAGACTCTATAGAGATTTATAACCAAGTATTCAGATCTCACCCAAAGGCGTCCCAATGGGGGGGGGGAAGAGAGGCTCAGCCCGTCGACTGGTCCCAGGAGTCAGGAGGTCCTAAGGATGTTGTATTTCCTCGGGATGGTATCTCCCCTGACAGCGGTATCTTTCCTCACATCCCCTCTCTCTTAGGCCAATTTATATTATTTTCTATCTTTTAGGTGGAGCTTGAGTGACTCTAGTCAAGCATATCTTAGTTATGATTGGTGAAAAGTTTTCCCGTCTCCATTTAAAGTAATAGGCTCCGAGAAATTCAGAGTGCATGCTCAGTGAGGGGTGGTCGCACCTTGGAGGTGGGTAGCTTTTGGGATGGAGGTGTGTTTTGGTATTATAATGATATTATAATGAGCAAAAAGTACACTAGGGTACAGAATTTGTCAAAACATGACAGGTCCTTGGCTCAGGGTAGCAAAAAGCGCAGCTTATCGGTTTCGGTGTGCACAAGAACAATAGAGTCCCCACCTGGTCACAGAGCCTAGCCGTGGTGTCTCCATTCCACTCTATGCTCCGTACTGTTCCTTAGGGCTAGCACACCAAATTTCCCCTGCGCGATAGCATCTAAGGTTGGAAGCCCAGGGAATGCTCAGGTAATGCAGCTATGCCCTACCCTGAAAGCCTCTTCAATGCTGTACATTTTCTTTAAAATGTGAACATTAGTTTTATTTCCCTAGTTACTTTAGGCAATTACACCACACAAGACATTTTACCTTGTTTCCAACGTTGAGTGTTTAAAAACTAAAGGGATAAAATTATGGTGACACTGACATGGCATTTTATGTATTCAAAGAATTAAGTGATTCTTGCAGAGCACCTGTGAAATGAGTGTAAAATTGCTATATTGACAAGTGCTTTATCAGTGCCAATGGATTTATTGCTCTTGCTTTGTCTCAGTGGAAGACAAAGCCGAGGTGAAGTGACTAGGAGGGCCAGCCAGTGAGTCAGTGGCAGAGCCAGGATAAAATGCAGGAATTTTGCCTGAGTTTTCTGGTGTTTCAGGGTTGGACATTTCCCCACATAGCTCTGAAAGGAGTAAATGAAGATGCCAGCTCTTTGCAGCCACTGGAGCAGAACAATTCTATAGGCTGGGCACACCTGTTGTAACTAAAATCAATACAGTCCTCCCTAATTTAGATTGGCACAGTGCTTGCTGTTAGTAATATATCCCCGTAACAGATTTAACCAATAAACATGTTCAAGTGGCAGCTGAAAAGGTTTTAACAGTGTCCACTTTGGATTAGTGATCTACTTTTTCTTGAATGTCTTTTATTTCTTGACTGGGTTTTGTTTGTTTCTTTTTAAAAATCTGTTGGCAACACAACTATTGAGTTTCAGAGAGAAGGATTAGGGTTTTGTTTTGTTTTTTTAGTAACCATAATGATTTTATCCCGTTTTGCCTTCGTTTAATTTGGAAATGGAAACCGTATCTTTAATCTTAATTAGGCAGCACATTACTTAGTCTTCCCATTCTCGCATAAATAGCAATTAGCAATAATTTAGCAGTTGTACACTCTGGCATCTTCTAAGCCATACCACTGTATACCATTCCAAATTCCTTTGCATTAATTAGGATCATAAGCCAGTCAGCACTAATTAAGAAGAAAATACGTATAATAACAAATGAAACAAAGCTAGTGATTTGTATCTGTTCAGTAGTTCTTTTTCCCTCTGCAGTTTATCAAATAGTTGTAATGCGTAGGAACTTCTTCTAATTGAAACTAATTATGAGGTTTCCCCTGCTACTTTGAGCCTCATGTTCAAATCGCACGAAGCTCATTAAATAAGTAACAAAGCTGGAATCTTTAGCACATATTGTAACTTGGTTCACATTAATTAGCACCACATTTTGGAGGCAGGCTTTTCAGCAGAAAAGGCTACCTAAAGGGATGTTAGATAGGGATTTTTGCAGATCGAGGAGACTAGGCAGAGACCTCAGCTGGGTATTGTAGGGCATTATCAGATATGGCTGAAACGTCACACATACGCCTCAAGACTGTATGCTAAATACATTACTTTTTCTATTCTGCCCATTCTGACCCTGTCTTAATGTCTGTTGTTATTTGGAGCAAACATCTGGGGCAATGTAGGTACTCAAATATACAGTCATTACAGCTGAAGGTCATTCTTGTCTGTCGGTGACTGTGTCATAAAATAGCACATATTTTCCAATGCTGTTTTGGGTATCATTAGCACCATTTCACTTTCAGAAGTGGGCAGCAATCTAGATACCAGCATCCTTGCAGATCCCAGCCCTATTTAACAGATTGAAATTGCTATATGATGTTTAATGATGCCAAAAATATATATGTGGCTATATGCCGTTGTGGTGGTTTTACTCAGGTGGGCAGCTGAGCTCCACCACAACCGCTCTCTCACTCCCCCTCTCCTCAAAGAGGAAAGGGGAGAAAATACAACACAGAGAGTTCGAGGTTTGAGATGAGAAAGGTTTAATTAAAGGGAAAGGGAATAGGGAGGAAAAGAAACAAAAGAAACAATAAGTCCGCGTGGAAGCAGAGAGAAGGGAAAAAAATTATTATCTACTTCCCATCAACAAGCGATGTTCGGCCACGTCCTATGAAGCAGGGCCTCAAAATGCGTAGTGGTTGTTCAGGAGGACAGCCCTCTCCCCCACGAGAGCCCCCCTTTTTATTGCTGAGTGTGACATCAGGTGTTATGGAATATCCCTTTGATTGGTTTAGGTCAGCTGCCCTGGTTATGTCCCCTTCCCATCACTTGCCCACCCCCAGCCTGCTGGCTCTTGGGGGCTTGGAAGGAGTCCTGATGCTGTGCCAGCACTACGCAGCAATAGACACAACACTGGAGTGAGACCAGTGCTGTTCCAGCTATGAGTGCAGAGCACAGCACTGTGTGGGCTGCTGCAGGGAAAGGTGACTCCATCCCAGACAGACCCAACACAACCTCCCCCCCTTATTCCATAACATTTGTGTCACACTCAGGTACCACAGTTTAGTAAATAGATGCTCTTATCACTATTGTTCTCTGTCCATTGAAGTATTTATACGTCTGTACTTCCTTTCATTCCATAGGTCTTTTTTCAAAATGTCTATAAAAACTGTTGATGGTTTCAGCTTCATCTGTCAAAGTGGTCACTCAGGGCAGGCGAAGGTGGTTTTCTTGACACCAGCACCACCTTAGCTCACATCACTGTTGCACTTGCCTGATTCCTTGCGAAGTTGACCTGTTGTTGGTTCTGCAGTGTCCTCCTACTACACATAACTTGGATTACAGATTAATTTTCTCCCAGTGTTAAATCTCCTTGAGGCACACACTTGATAACCCCATTTTCTGCATTACCCATCAGGTATACCCTGGTCCTTGGGTGAAGACAATCCCACGAGTGGGTTTGCCTTTTCCATGGCAGGAGCAACCCTGCCTTCCCCATCCACTTTCCCACATGCACTACAGGGACTTTAGCTTCTCCCACAGTGTGTAGGGGTTTTGTTTCAGCAGGACCAGGACGGCTGTCAAGCCCCCTGTTGTTAACTAGCCAAGTGGCCTCTGGTAGATTTATGTCCCATTGTTTCCACGTCCCAGCACCCAATGCTCGCAGCATAGTTTTTAACAGTCCATTGTACCTCTCAACCTTCCCAGAGGCTTGTGGGTGATAAGGGATGTGATACACCCACTCAGTACCATGTCTCTTGGCCCAGGAGGTGACCAAATTGTTTCGGAAGTGACTCCCATTGTTGGACTCAATTCTCTCTGGTGTACCATGTCACCACAGCACTTGTCTTTCCAGGCCCAAGATAGTGTTTCGGGCCGTGGCATGGTTTACAGGGTATGTTTCCAGCCACCCAGTAGTTGCTTCTACCATGGTAAGTATGTAACGTTTGCCTTGGCGAGTTTGTGGGAGTGGTCCAATATAGTCAATCTGCCAGGCCTCACCATATCGAAATCCAAGCCATCTCCCCCTATTCCAGGGAGACTTTACCCTCATGGCTTATTTGATTGCAGCACAGGTCTCACACTGATGGGTAACCTGTGTGATGGCCTCAATGGTCAGGTCCACCCCTCGATCACGAGCCCATCTGTAAGTGGCATCCCTCCCCAGATGTCCTGATGTTTTATGGGCCCATCGAGCTACAAACAGCTCACCCTTACGTCCCCAGTCCAGGTCCACCTGAGCTACTTCAATTTTCGAAGCTCAATCCACTTCTTCGTTGTTCTGATGTTCTTCGGTAGCACGATTCTTAGGCAAATGGGCATCTACATGACGTACTTTTACAGCCAGGTTTTCTACCCGGGCAGCAATATCTTGCCACAGGGTAGCAGCCCAGATAGGTTTACGTCTATGCTGCCAGTTGTTCTGTTTCCATTGCCACAGCCACCCCCATAGAGCATTTGCCACCATCCATGAGTCAGTGTAGAGATACAGTACTGGCCATTTTTCTCTTTCAGCAGTCTCTAGGGCTAGTTGTATAGCTTTCACTTCTGCATACTGACTCGACTCGCCTTCCCCTTCCATGTGCAATAAATGGCTCAGTCTTCAAAATAGGACTATAATCAAAGTTTACAATTTATTAAAGGAATAGAGGTAAGCAAACAGCGCTGGGTGTGCCAGGAGTCTCTGCTCCACCAAGATGCACACAAGTTACATCAAGCGGCTGGTTTTTATGCTCCTAGGCTAATACATATTCATTACTACTTCTAAAAAACCACAGGGTTATTATAATTAGTTTCCGGAATACAAACCCTCCAGTCTCCAGTGGTCCCTCTGGGGGTCTCTCATGCTGAAGGCTCATAGTCTTCCTCCCTCTTGTCCTTCTCCTTTGTCCAACTTGGCTGTATGTCAGAGGATTGTGCAGCATCCTCTGCAAGCTTTGTCTTTTAGTTGTTCTTCAGCTCTCCCTGTCTCCTTAATCTCCTGGCCAGATATCAGAGACTTGCATAGTGTCCCATGCAATAGTCATAATAGTTAGCAGTTATTCTGAAACCCCCAAGATATCAGAGACTTCAAGGAAAAGCCTACAAGTTCATTTCCCTTCAAGCTCTCTATTGACACGAATTGCTAAAACATTCCTTTGCAAGATACAAGAACTATATACATTAACCCCTCTGTTTTTCTTAGACTTGTGGTTATACAAGGGTATGTATGACAGAAGGTCACATTCATCATACCATGCGGCCCTAGCATTGTTCCATGTTGACACGAATCAGATGAACACATTTCACAATCCCCCATCTCCTTTTTCATGGCATTGATTCGTGTTTTCCTTTCTAATCGAGTCAATACTTGCTGAATTGATACCAATTTTGGATCTTTGTTTGTTTTTATTATCATCAGGGAATGGGTTTTCACTTTCCCTGGTTCTGGGTCAACAGGTACCGCAGATATTTGCATTCCTTGTATAATCGAGTGTATTAGTCTGGTAATACAAGGTATTAAACGTGGAATTATTAACAATCCTCCCCATATCCCCAATACAACCATCTATTATTTTAGCAAACCAATCACCACCCATAAAGCCCCCTCCCATAATCCTCTTAGATCGATTCCATTCCAAGTTTGTACTGGGACATGTGCAATTTTCTTCATTTCCTTTACAAGTTCATTTACAGCTTTTCTTTCTGTTGTGGTTTAACCTAGTGGGCAGCTAAACACCACACGGCCGTGCGCTCACCTCCCCCCCTCCCTCTCTGGGATGGGGGAGAGAAATGGGAAAATGAAGCCTGTGAGTTGAGATAAAGACAAGAAAATAATAATAACATCAATAATAATCACAATAATGATGATAATAGTACTACTAGTAATAATGTGTACGAAACAAGAGATGCACAATGCAATTGCTCACCACCCACTGTCCGATGCCCAGCCTAATCCCAAGCAGTCCGGCCCTCCTCCCAGCTCTTGCTGCATCCCCAGCTTGCCCGCTGGCAGGACAGAGTGAGAAGCTGAAACGTCCTTGGCTTGTTGTAAGCACTGGTCTGCAACAATTAAAACATCAGCATGTTATCAGCACTCTTCTCGTCCTAAGCCAAAACATAGCATTCTATCAGCTACTAGGAAGAAACACCTTCATCATCAATCTCTAAACAGCAATTACTAAGGTTAAATTTTCCACAGACTCCTCCTTCTTGTGCTAGTAAATAGTCCAAAGCTCAGCGATTTTGATACAAAGCAGTACTCATCTTGGTATTTTGCTTACAATTAATCCAAGTGCATCTCCGGTTTTATTTACAACTATTTCTATTACAGCTTGTAACCTAATTATTCTATTAAGCATATATATTGGGATCCTATAGCCCCAGGATCCATCTTCTGCCCACGTAGCTGGATCATAATAGGCAAACGCCTTCAATCAAGGGGTTGGGCCCACTTTCAGGGTCGATTTGGGCTTGTGTTACCGTTCAGCCTGTTGGGGTGATCCAGCTCCTGGAAAACGAATCACAATTTTATATAGGTTTAAAAAAAAGGTTCTTATGTTATTTTCTCAGGACAACCTGACCTTAGTGTGGGAGAAGTCCGGTCGAGGCCCTCTCACTTGGCAGTCAATACCCATAGGGGTTGCCTCCCTCGGTAGACCATACACACCGCAGTGGAGGGTCCTGCCCCGGTCTTGCCTTCTCCCTTTCCTCCCTTCAGGCTTGTCCCCTTTATTTGGCATCCTTAATTCATGCAGACCCTCGTTGCCAGAATATTAGTTCTTTTTTAGCTTTAGTTTCAGTTCCCCAGGAGCGGACTCAACCCTCCAAGTTTCGGTAGTTACTGGTCCTTTTATTCTGGATTCGTGGGTCCAACCCCTTTCTGCTGTTCTCACAGCTGTTTCAGTAGTCAGTAAAACAAGGTACAGTCCCTCCCATCGGGGGTTCAGTGATTCTTCCCTCCAGGTTTTTATTAAGACCTTGTCTCCCGGTTGTATCTTATGAATAGCAAATCCTAAAGGTGGTGTTTGAGCCATCATTCCAATTTCTCTTAGCTCTTGTAATCTCCTTCCAATAGTAATTATATATTTCTGGATGCTACGATCCTCAACTACATTGTTCCTTGGAGGCATCCCTTGAGAATAAGGCATACCATATAACATTTCATATGGTGATAATCCAGTCTCACTGTGTGGTTTAGTTCTTATGTTTAAAAGTGCCAATGGTAAGCATTTCTGTTGGGAATTGGCATACAGGGCGTGGACATGAGTCCGTGGAACAATTGTTCGATCTGAGCTTGCCTTAAGCAACCAGGAGTAGGCCTTAGAAAATCTCATGGCCTGCTGTAGCTGAGCAAACCAAGCTACCAGAATAACTATGAGAAGCTCCCACGACAATGATTCCCACATCGCCCAATTGAGGAATTCAGAAAAATATTGTTACCAGCAGCTGGCTTCAAGGACAAGATCTACGTGACTGCTAATCACAAGGGGGTTGTTTTCTTGACTGCTAATCACAAGGGGGGTTGTTTTCTTGCAGGTGGGGTTGTTTTCTTCTAGTTGTTTATCTGAGTGCTTTTGACCAATAATCTTGTGTGAAACACTGTCTGCCCCTGTTAAGCTCACTATAAAAGTTAGGCTATTCGGGCAATAAGATGGAGCATGATCTGACTCTGCTGGTGTCTGTCGTGATTTCGGCCGTACTTCCTCTAACACATTTCGTTCAGGGCATTTGTGTCTCGATCATTAATTCAGCCAATTGTTGTTTTATTGTTTGATTCATTCTCTGTACTTTCCCTGAGCTTTGTGGGTGCCACGGAGTATGGTATTTGCACTGAGTACCTAATGATTGACATAATTATTTTATTATTTTAGAAGTATGGTGTGTGCCCTGACCAGAATCAATGTACTGGATTATCCCATATCTAGGTATCAGGTGTTCTAATTGAATTTTTACCACCATTTGTGCCGTAGCTCGTGCTACGGGATAAGCTTCTACCCATTGTGTTAAATGATCGACTATTACCAATAGATATTTTATCCTCCCTACCTTGGGCAATTCAGTGAAATCAACTTGTACTTTCTCAAAAGCCCTATAATATGTTGTGTTTTTTTTTTTCTCCCTCTGGTGGCTGCTTGTCTAAACACTTTCTTATTTATCTTCTGACAAGTTAAGCAACCTTGTGTAATTTGCTTTGCTATTTCAAAAAACCCAATGCAACCAAATAGCTTTAGTAAATGATCGCTTAACGCCTTTGTGCCCCAATGTATTTGTGCATGCAAACGTCCCAATATTTGCTTCACATAAGCTTTTGGCAATATCTCTTGCCTGTCTGGCAGTGTCCATTTTCCTTGTTCTAACTTAGCCCCTATTTTCTCCAGTTTTGTTTGTTTGTTTTGTTTTGTTTTCCATTGCATTTCATAGTCGGTCCAAAAATTCCATAGGGGTTTCTTTTGGATCTTTTTGGAACAGATTCTCAATTTCCAATTTAACCAGATTTTGGTATTTACCGTTCATTATTTCCGGGGTGACTATAGTCTCAGTGTGGGGTCGGTCAGGGGAATGCAATCGTCAACAGTTCCCTGAGCGGTCCCATTGGCAATCTGAGCTCACTCATAAACTCAGATTGTTTTAAGAGTTAGCTGCTTTTCTGTTTCCATGACAACTCACTCTCAGACCCATCATGGTCCCTCTGCCCCAGAGGGCTCACACAGGTGATTTTGAAATCTCAGCCTGGGGTTGAGGCAGTATTATTAACATTCCTACATGCTCTTTCCCTGCTCATTCAACTTCAAACATCTCTGTTAAATACTACATGCCACACCTTTTCCACAAAAATTTACATTTCAACAGGACCGAATTTCAAGCCAAATGCCAATTTTTCTCATGCACTTTGTTAGTAAACCCATATAAAACAAGGAATCACTCCTGTGTATCCGTCAATATGGGGGTTTAAAAAGGTATTGAGGCCTAAATAAATTCGCCCTCCCCCTTCTTACCAAATTCCCAGGGCTCAAGCCCGAACAACCAAAGAAATGACTCTCTCCGTTCTACTGCTTTGATAATCAGTCAGCCCCCTCCGCCCCAGTACTTGGGAAACTGACCAAACACAAACAAGTACACCAACACTTCTCAACTTTTAGTTACTTAGATAATGCTCCCGCCTTTTTTCTTGTCACACTCAAAGCATTTAAGAGCAAAAATAGGATCACAAGTTACACCGCCAGGCCCATATATTAGGCACCACCAATCAACACTTGGATAAAACACCACTTCTTTTCGGTCTGTCACGCACTTCGTTCGTCTCCTCCCACTCCCCTCGCGGAGAATATGGAACCGCTGATCGGAACTCTGCATTCGCTTTGCAGCGACGCTGCGTCTCACTCACACAGCACAATCATGCTATCACACAAAGAGGCCTCTAGCACATCTCATTCATACCACAAGAATATAATTTAGAATAATAACCAATCCAAATAAGTGTTGTCTGTGACTGTGTTCTTCGTGGAGTGACTTATTCCACTTTGTTTCAAACTCTTACACTTACACAAATACTTTCAACACAAAATACCTGGACATTTAAGAATAAGACATACAATTATTAACACTCCAGTTAGTATCCCTCCAGCAGCTGAAAACATACCGTTTGTCCGCAGCTTCAGGAGGTCTTTGTCTGCTCCTGCGGTGAGCAGCTGAGAGTGGAGTCCCCTCCAAGCAAAACACTCAGGGTGCACCTAGGGGCGTCCTCTCCGCAGCCGATCCCGCAGCCGAGCAGAGTGTCTCCTGCCAGGCTCACCAAAATGACTCACAGAAAGCTGACTCCACAATCAGTAAGATTGTAAAGTAGGTATGTTTACTCAGCGCTGGGTGGCACAGGGGCAATGGGGGGGTAGTCCCTAACGTGGCAACTTGCTTTGGTTATAGCCAGTAAAGAGTTACATATACATGAAGTTTCCCAACACTCCTATACGTATGCATAACCTGACCCTTTGTGAACAGTCCTCCTTATCTCAGACCCCTTGGTTAAAGTCCGAACCATGAGGTTGTTTTGATCTGGTTCTCGGGGTCCAAGGGGCTCCTGTTATCTGGAGGTCTAAGCACACCACAGGCACAGTACATTGCAAATGTGTCCCATATTCATTCTTAATCAATTGCTCTCTAATTTCTAATTCCATGTTTCAGCTGCAGCATACTTGCTCTCTTCCAGATCCACAGGTGTTCTACTATTAACATTAATGGTCAAAGCCTGACAGACCCAGTCCTCTGTGGACCCAAATATCGGCCAAAATACTTGGGGTCTTATGGCTTCTTTTGGTCATTTTATCATATAATACTGGACCGTTTTTAATTTACTCTTTCATTTTCTGGGGCCCCTATCATTCTAATTTCTAATCATTATTCCTAATGGACTTTCTGGTAATTTGCTCCCTTTCTTCTGGTCCCTGGTCTTCGATTTTGCCTGACCCATCTAGGAATTTTACTATGGCAATTCCCACAGCCCTTGGTTACCTTAGTAAGAGTGTCTTGCAGGGGGTTTAGGACCTATCACCCACCCACAAATCCTATAGGAATCACTTCGGTCCTTCACCGGCCAAGTCCCTCGCGGGAGATTGGAACCACGGTTAGAAGATCTCCACACTCACTTCGGAACTAACTTCCGTCTCAGTCACACTCTTACACACACAGGCAACCGAATCCCACCCAACTGAACGGTATACTCCTTAAACACTTACGACTCCATCATCTTTGTTCGGATCTTTGCGCACAGAATTACGGGCAAAATACAGTGCTGCAGCCGGCAAGGGAGCTCATAAAAAAATCAAAATCTTTGCTTACCTTTATTCAGGTTCAAGATGGCATTAGTCCTGACCTGACTCGAACAGGAGCCACCAAATTGTGGGGCGCCTCTCCTAGATCAAATCAGAATTCAGGAACCAAAGCCATCCCGGACGAGCCCCCATTTGTAATAAATGGCTCATTCTTCAAAATAGGACTATAATCAAAGTTTACAATTTATTAAAGGAATAGAGGTAAGCAAACAGCGCTGGGTGCGCCGGGAGTCTCTGCTCCACCAGGACGCACACAAGTTACATCAAGCGGCTGGTTTTTATGCTCCTAGGCTAATACATATTCATTACTACTTCTAAAAAACCACAGGGTTATTATAATTAGTTTCCGGAATACAAACCCTCCAGTCTCCAGTGGTCCCTCTGGGGGTCTCTGGTGCCGAAGGCTCATAGTCTTCCTCCCTCTTGTCCTTCTTTGTCCAACTTGGCTGTATGTCAGAGGATTGTGCAGCATCCTCTGCAAGCTTTGTCTTTTAGTTGTTCTTCCCTGTCTCCTTAATCTCCTGGCCAGATATCAGAGACTTGCATAGTGTCCCATGCAATAGTCATAATAGTTAGCAGTTATTCTGAAACCCCCAAGATATCAGAGACTTCAAGGAAAAGCCTACAAGTTCATTTCCCTTCAAGCTCTCTATTGACACGAATTGCTAAAACATTCCTTTGCAAGATACAAGAACTATATACATTAACCCCTCTGTTTTTCTTAGACTTGTGGTTATACAAGGGTATGTATGACAGAAGGTCACATTCATCATACCATGCGGCCCTAGCATTGTTCCATGTTGACACGAATCAGATGAACACATTTCACACATGGCCTCCACAACTAGTCGTGTGGGACTCCACACAGCAGCTTTCCATTTCTGATGGCTCCCTACCACATGGCAGGATCCGTCAGTGAACAACACATACTGCTTTCTGTCTGGCATCTCACTGTATGGTGGTCCTTCTTCAGCACGAGTTACCTCTTCTGTCAGTACTCCAAATTCCTGCCCTCTGGCTAGCCCATAATCTCTTCCAGGATTCCTGGGAGGTTGGGTTTCCCCATTCGAGCCTGCTGTGTAATTAACGCTAACCACTTACTTCACGTAGTGTCAGTTGCATGGTGTGTAGTGGGGATTTTCCCTTTGAACATCCAATGTAACTGGTAGCCATGGGGCCAAGAAGAGTTGTGCTTCTGTACCCACAACTTCTGAAGCAACTCGAATCCCCTCATATGATGTTAATGTTTCCTTTTCAGTTGAGGTGTAATTGGCCTGTGATCCTCGATAGCCCCAGCTCCAGAACCCCAGAGGTTGAACTCAAGTTTCTCCTGGGGTCTTCTGCCAGAGGCTCCAGGTAAGCCCATGCTCCCTAGTTTCAGTGTAAAGTACATTTTTCACAGGTGGTCCGGAAGGAACAGGCCCAAGGTCCACTGCACAAGTTATTTCTTGTTTGATTTGTTCAAAGGCCTGTTGTTGCTCGGAGCCCCACTCAAAAAGTTCCTCTTTCGAGTCACTCGATATAGAGGACTCACAAGCTGACTGTAGCCTGGCACATGCCTTCTCCAGAATCCCACAAGGCCTAGGAAAGCTTGCGTTTCTTTTTTGCTAGTTGGCGGAGATATAACCGTTATTTTGTTGATCATATGCGTCGGAATGTGGTGACGTCCATCCTGCCATTTTACCCCCAAGAACTGGATTTCCTGTGCGGGTCCCTTGACCTTATTCTGTTTAATAGCAAAGCCAGCTTTCAGGAGAATTTGAAATATTTTCATCCCTTTCTCAAAAACTTCTTTTGCTGTGTTACCCCACACAAGGATGTCATCAGCGTACTGCAGGTGTTCAGGAGCATTCCCCTGTTCCAGTGTTGTCTGGATCAGTCCATGGCAAATGGTAGGGCTGTGTTTCCACCCCTGGGGCAGTCAATTCCAAGTATACTGAATGCCCCTCCAAGTGAAAGCAAACTGTGGCCTTCATGCTGCTGCCAGAGGGATGGAGAAAAATGCATTAGCGATATCAATTGTGGCATACCACTTGGCTGCCTTTGACTCTATTTCCTACTGGAGTTCTAGCATGTCTGGCACTGCAGCACTCAGTGGTGGCATGACTTCATTCAGTCCGCGATAGTCCACCGTTAGCCTCCACTCGCCATTAGACTTTCACACTGGCCATATAGGACTGTTCAAAGGTGAATGAGTCTTGCTGATCACTCCTTGGCTCTCCAATTGACGAATTAGCTTATGGATGGGAATCAGGGAGTCTCGGTTGGTGCGATATTGCCACCAGTGCACAGCTGTAGTTGCAATTGGCACAGAAGGGTCTTCTGAGAGAACAGGCAGGGTAGACAGCTGCTTAATCTTCTCTGTGCTCAAGGCAGCTATGCCAAAAGACCACCAGTACCCTTTTGGATCCTTGAAGTACCCTCTCTTGAGGTAGTCTATGCCGAGGATGCACGGAGCCTCTGGGCCAGTCACGATGGGGTGCTTTTGCCACTCATTCCCAGTTAGACTCACTTCAGCTTCCAATACAGTTAGCTCTTGGGATCCCACTGTCATTCTAGAGATAGAGATGAGTTTTGTCCCTTGGGTGCCTAATGGCATTAGGGTACACTGTGTGCCTGTGTCCACTAAAGCTTTATATTTCTGCGGTTCCAGTGTGCCAGGCCATTGAATCCACACAGTCCAGTAAATCCGGTTGTCCCTCTCCTCTACCTGGCCAGAGGCAGGGCCCCACTAGTCCTGGTTGGAGCATCTATCAATTAATTCTTCCAAATGTGAAGCAGAGGTCTCTTCGTCAGGGTCAGGAGTAATACTAGCCCTTCTACTGCCTCTGGGGGACTGCCCAACAGAAACTGGGGCAGCAATCCTCCTAGGGGCCCCTTTTCTTGCTGCTGTGTCTTTCCGCAGCTCACATACCCGAGCAGCTAGGGCCGAGGTCGGTTCACCGTCCCACTTCCTCATATCTTCCCTGTGGTCACGTAAATAAAACCACAAGGTACTCTGTGGTGTGCGTCCCAGATTCTCCTTTGCTTGAGCCGGAGAATGCTGGCACTTAATGGCTGAAAGATTCTTCCATCTAGGTGAGAAGGAAGCTATGTGTTCATCTAACCGTTGTGACAGTCTCTCCACAGCTGAAATGCAGTCCCGTACTGGGGCAGAGAGATTTTCTTCATATTTATGAAGCTGGTTGGATACCTTATCCACAGTCGGCCCCATCCCTGCCTCCCAATCCATTGCTGCCAGTGTGCTGGCATGTGATGAGGGTGCAGCCCGTAGAAACTTCCGCCACATGGACGCTGTGCATTGGACTTCATCAGGGTCTTTAGGTGTCTGGGCATTGTTCAAATTACTATAAATCATCTCCAGCACAGCTAATTCCCGCAGGTGCTGGAGACCTTTATCCATAGTGGTCCACTTGCCTCCTTGATATACAATATCTTCCTTGTGGGGATACCTTTCTTTCACAGCTGATAGGAGTCGCCTCCAGAGGCTGAGAACCTGTGCCTCTCTCCCAATTACTCTACCAATGAGCTTTTCTCTTGAGAGGGATCCCAGCTGCTTGGCTTCACTGCCTTCTAGCTGTTGGCTATTGGCCCCAATGTCCCAGCATCGAAGCAGCCAGGTGAGGATGAGCTCACCTGCATGGTGACTGAAATCCTTTTGTATTTCTCACAGCTCACTCAAGGATAGAGATCGAGTAGCTTCTGATTCATTTATGATTTCGGTCTCTTCTCCCTGATGTTGCTATGATGACACTGCTTTAGAGCTGCCTGCCTTTTCCTCTTCTCCTTCGTCCTTAGGAGGAGCTTCTTCCCTTACTAAACGAGCTGACTTCCGTTTCCATTGTTTTGTCTTCACTATAGGGGCGACTGATACCATGGAGGGTTGGTCCTCTGGGGTGGTCACAGTGTGTGCTATCTCATCATCAAATTCAAGAACTTCCCTATCCCCTTGAGGGTGCTGGGCAATGTTAATTGACATTTGATAGGTGTAAGCCAGACCCCAGCAGAGTGCAGCAAGCTGGTGGAGTTCTCTGGTATTACCAGGGTCAGGGCATACATCTTTCAAACATTCTACCAGTTTTCTTGGATTTTGCACTTGTTCAGGGGTGAAGTAAAAAACTATTGGCAGAGAAAACCGTGACAGGTACCTGCCCAAATCCCCCCACACGCCTTGCCACCCACAACTACTTTGTCTTGGGGCAGGTCCTTGGATGATATTCTTAACAAATTGTTTGACCTTAGGGAGGAAGACAAATACTAGAACTAGTAATAGGACGATAATATCCGACCAAGGGTATCCAAGATACTGAAAGGCTGCTGCAATTAGCCCACAGGGAGAAAAGAAGAAGGCACTACCCCCGATATTATTCACAGATTGACTGCTAGGGGAAAAAAAGAAGGCGGTGTAATTCTTAATATTTCCAAAAGGTAATCTCCATGAGACCAGAATGATAACAATGTAGGGCCTGAGTACCAGACAAAACTGAAGGCCAGCATGTTACAGCAGAACATGATAAAGAAACCAAACATAGACTTCAACACTTTCTCCGATCGGATGTAGAGGAAAAAAGAAAACAGAGAGTGGACTACATACAACATAGCCACGCAGAAAAATATTACCAGAAAACCGAACATTATGACTACCAGTATGTTAGTTGTAAATACTTCAACCAATGCTATTGTTATCTCAACCCTCAAGCCCCACGTTGGGTGCCAAAAAGGACTGTGGTGGTTTTACTCAGGTGGGCAGCTGAGCTCCACCACAACCGCTCTCTCACTCCCCCTCTCCTCAAAGAGGAAAGGGGAGAAAATACAACACAGAGAACTCGAGGTGTGAGATGAGAAAGGTTTAATTAAAGGGAAAGGGAATGGGGAGGAAAAAAGAAACAAAAGAAACAATAAGTCCGCGCGGAAGCACAGAGAGAAGGAAAAAAAAATTATTCTCTACTTTCCATCAACTAGCGATGTTCGGCCACGTCCTATGAAGCAGGGCCTCAAAATGCGTAGTGGTTGTTCAGAAGGAACAGCCCCCTCCCCCACGAGAGCCCCCCTTTTTATTGCTGAGTGTGACATCAGGTGTTATGGAATGTCCCTTTGATTGGTTTAGGTCAGCTGCCCCGGTGATGTCCCCTCCCCATCACTTGCCCACCCCCAGCCTGCTGGCTCTTGGGGGCTTGGAAGGAGTCCTGATGCTGTGCCAGCACTACGCAGCAATAGACACAACACTGGAGTGAGACCAGTGCTGTTCCATCTATGAGTGCAAAGCACAGCACTGTGTGGGCTGCTGCAGGGAAAGGTGACTCCATCCCGGACAGACCCAACACATTTAGTTGTATGTAGCAATTTAAAGGTAAGCAGTTGGTAAGTGTTGAATGTAGTTCAAGATAGGTGAAGGAAATCCACAGACCTGTAGTCTTGCATTTTCTCACTGCAAATTCACCTCATCTTAAGCAGTTCTTAGTACATTCTTATGACACAGAGCGACACAGATGTTAAAACAGGCTGCTGCTTTGCTGCTGTACTGCCACTCTCAATCTTCATGGACAAAGACATGCATGAGATTGGAAAATCTCAGATGCCCTGAAACCAGACTGAATCAGAACAAATCACAGTCTAGTATGTACCTGTATGGTGTCCCTTTCCAGCTGCCATTGTTTTGTAGTTACTATTTAATTGACTTTTATAGTTGATTAATTAAAATACCCCAAAAGTGGTGTGGTAATTCTGACATCTTGGATATTCTGGAGTTGTTGGGTCTGCTTTGACTTCCTAGTTGTGTGTATGCAGATTGTCAGAGACCTCTCCCCCCCCAACCCAGCTACTGTTCTTGGCACTGGGTCTCGCCCCGAAGCCATGCTCAGTTCCAGATTGCCCCCCAAGTCATCATCCATGCTTTCTTCCCACCCATGAAGACCACATCTGGGCAGCTTGCAGATGGGGCAGTCAAGGTTCAGGGTCCAGTTGTAACTGGCAATGAGAGGTGGCTCCCATCATAGGCAAAGTGAGAAATGTCCTCACATAAAGCAAGAAGGAAGAAGTGCCAGTGGCTTTTATCCCCCTCTACATTTCCAGACAAACTGATTTCACCAAATGACTATTATAATTCGAACTAATGTTTAAAGGACTACTGTGAAAAAGATCACAAAACATCACTGCAGTCTTCCCAGATCAAAAAGATGTCCTATGTAAATTATGAAACTGGATAAGTGTGCAGTCCAAAGTTACTGAAAATATGAAAAATGCCTCTTCCTGAGATTTGAAGAATAGTCACCAAATGGAGATACTTTCCAAGACACAGTAAAAAGCTTCATGAAGGCAGTCCACAAAGCAGCATTTGTTCTTGTGCTATCAGTAAAATGGCCAACACACATAACATGCATGGCATGCAGGTTCTTGGTACATCAGACAGGGATCCATTCTATTAGGAAAGTTGTCTTCTGCCATAGATGGAAGACATAGTCTTATACCTGGACAACTCAGTCCATAAATGATTGTTTTTACAGTGTTGACTTTATTAAATACTTCTTCATGGCATTGCATCCAGTGGTGCCAATATCCCTTTGCCTTGTTCTGCTCGATGGCTGATTAGGGCACAGATGCTGCTGTTTCTCTGAACCAATAGGTGGTTTGAGAGACTTCCCTTTTGAGGCAGTTAAAGTCTATCTGCAGTAAAAACCTGTGGTGGTTCCTGGATGTCAGAGAAGCAAGGTGATGGAAAGCATCTCCAAGAATGGCTTTGATTGCCTGCCTTCTTCTATTGCTTCCCGCCAAGGAGCAGAGGAAAGTACGGCTGATATTACCTTTCTAGTTACTTGAGCAGTTGCTGAGGAAGAACTAGAACAAAACATCATTTGCCCATCTTTGCTATTCACTTTCAAGCACCAGAGGAAATTACATAGAAGAAAAAGTCTGGAAGAGGCTCCTTCTCTCCTAGTTGTGCAAACTAAAAGCTTCAGTGTACATAAAAATTAATATTTGGTTACATAGCACTCTATTTTCTGTAGCATGCCTCTAAAAATCTGAAAACAGACAATGTATTTTCTTAGGAATATATCTAAGCAGCTTAATAAACGGAGCAACTGGTTCTGCACAAAATCTCCTAGGGCTTGCTGCAGGCCAAAAGTTATGTTTCTTTATCTGAAAAGAAAGTGTCTTCCAATTAAAAATGTGAAAAAATATACATAAATTAAAGTTTTCAATAGAAAACATATATGCCTGAAAAGAAGTTAAAGAGGTAAGGAAGCAAGTTTAATGAAAAATAAAATATGCTGCCTTATTCCAGCATATGAACAGTGAGTCTCTGAGCAATCCCAAGACCCCAAAATGTATGAGTTAGGCTGTCCTGCTTTGTTTCAGGAAGGACGGCCGAAAACATGACAGACACCAGTACAGTCAGATCATGCTCTCCCTTTATTACTTGAATAGCCTGACTTTTATAGCAAATTTAACAGGGGCGGATAATGTCTCACACAAGATTATTGGTCAAAAGCACTCAGACAAACAACTACAAGAAAACAACCCCACCTGCAAGAAAACAACCCCCTTGTGATTAGCAGTCACATAGACCTTGTCCTTGAAGCCAGCTGCTGGCAACAATATTTTTCTAAATTCCTCAATTGGGCGATGTGGGAACACTGTCATGGGAACTTCTCATAGTGGCCCTGGTAGCTTGGTTTGCTCAGCTGCAGCAAGCCATGGGATTTTTGCTGTTTCAAAAAATCCCTGAACAATATACCTTACAATTGCTTCTATCTAATTATTGTTTGTAAAGAAGTGGTTGCAACAACTGCAGATGGGGAATGCTGGTACTTTCCTCTCTTGCAGAGGCCCTTTGAGGTTTGATTCACTAAAATCTATAAAATGCTTGGAGGTCATTGTGTGACAAACACAAAATAATAATGGCAATTGACATAGACAGAGAGGTTTGTTATTGTTGAATTTGTTGGGGAAAAGTTGGCACATTGTCCTGGTTTTAGTTAGGACAGAGTTAATTTTCTTCCTAGTAGCTGGTGGAATGCTGTGTTTTGGCTTAGGATGAGAAGAGTGCTGATAACACCCCGATGTTTTAATTGTTGCAGAGCGGTGCTTACACCAAGCCAAGGACGTCTCAGCTTCTTGCTCTGTCCTGCCAACGGGCAGGCTGGGGGTGTAGCAGGAGCTGGGAGGGGACAGACCCAGGACAGGTGACCCAAACTAGCCAAAGGGGTATTCCATCCCATCTGACATCATGCTAAACAATATATAGGGGTGGCTAGCCAGGGGGAAGGGAGGCCGGACTTCTCGGGGTTAGGCTGGGCATCGGTCAGTGGGTGGTGAGCAATTGCATTGTGCATCACTTGTTTGTACACATTATTAGTAGTAGTACTATTATCATCATTGTTTTTATTATTATTGTTATTATTATTTTCCTGTCTTAATAAACTGTCTTTATCTCAACTCACGGGCTTCACTTTCCCGTTTCTCTCCCCCATCCCAGAGAGGGAGGTGAGCGAATGGCTGTGTGGTGTTTAGCTGCTGGCCGGGTTAAACCACGACACACATGTATAAGGCAACTCTGCCCTTTGCCTCAATGTGAGCCAGAATGGTTTAACGTTGCAGTGAGCCTTACTTTCAGAAGGAGAGAGGGTGAGAGAGAGGGAGAAAGAGTAGGAAAAAAACAAATGAGAAAAAAAAAGCCCCTTTTTTGTGGAAAGGACTGGTTTCTGATTTCAGTTATTTCTGAGTTGTAAACATTTTCAGGGACAAGGAATTCCTTTGCATACACATATTGCTATTTGCAAAAGCCAGGGGCTGTCCAGTGGAATTTTGTTTTTGTCTCAACAGAGTCATTTTATTAATCTGGGAGATTTTATTTAATACTCTGGTATTAATGACAGTAAGAAATTAAACAGTTGTTTCACTCATTTTTCTTTTCAGTGTGTGTGTGTCTTTCTTCCCCCACCCCCCCACCCTTGTATCTTTATAATCATGTTTTAAGACCGTAAATGTTTCCAAAGGCAGTGCCAGATTTAAAATACTGGTTGTTATTACAATGTGTGGGTGGCTTTACCCTCTCTGTTCACAGCCTCCATCTTTTATTTGCCCTTTCCTTTTTCAATCCTCCTACTATAAGAGAGGAATCCAAGAAAATGAACTCATTTAGGGGAGAAGCAGCTTGACTCCTCTTATGATGATTATGATTATTTTAGTCTGGACTGACTACACTTTAAGCAGATAAAACCAAAAATGAAGGGCAAAGAAAAAAACTTTGAAAGCTTAAATTTTGATGCAGTAAATCAATCAGGCAGGCAGCCCCAGTCTCCAAGGCTTGTTTTCATCTCATCCCCCTGGTTGCAAGGGAGTTACTCCCACTTTATGCTACAGCAGTGGAGATGAGGATCCAACCTTCATCCTCTGTCAAACTTTTTTAAATAAAAAAGACATTCCTATAGGCTGCTGCAGCATATCCCAAGCCCTGCTGTGCTCTCTGCTGCATACGGGGAGTATGAGGTAAATACTGCACATTGATTGCAACAGGCACAGGGAAGAGGAAGCGAGGAGCAGAGACAGTGTCGTCCTCCCCCAAGTGCTGTAAATTTGTAGCTGGCACAAACGCGAGGAAGGGGTGTGATGTGAGCACCCCTGAATAGGTGGTACAGGTGAGAGGATGGAGGATTCTGTCAAATTTATTCGTCCCACGTGTTTCTGCTGAAGGTCATGTGTGAGCGATGACCAATTGCATCACCAAGCCCTGACCAGCCTAAAGTGCAGCACGCAGTGAGGCTGCACTGTGCCAGCAGGCTTGAACCCCAAACCACCCCCAAACCCAGACTCAGCCAGCTGAGTGCGGGCTGAGGGAGGTGTTTGAGGATGGGGTGAGTGCTCCTTGTTCTGTGCATTCAGTGAAATTTCCATTACACAACATTACCCTTACATCTACCCGCCCGTAAGTGCAGGCAGAGCACGGACAAAACTCACTGCATGCTCTGAGCAGCGCCCTGGGAGGTGGCAGGAGTGGGACTCCCATGTTGAGGATGGGTTAAGCTTTAGGTTCCTATTGGTGCATATCACAGAATCGAAACCCCACTTCTTGGGGTTTCTAAAGATTGCATTTCTTTATGTAAATATGCACGCACATATTTGGTCTATAGTATCACCATGTCAAAATTAGTTTTGAATGTTAATTTCAAAGCAAAAAAAAAAACAGTATATCTTTAAGTCAGAGAGACTGTAGATACTGGATGTTTTCTGACCAGAAACGTGTATACACATACACACCTATGCTATAATTATAGAAGCATGTATAACAGGATGCTGCCCATGCTTGTCTGAGTTGCCTCGTTCCAATTTGTTTCAGGGCTCAGAGAGTTTGTGCTTCACTGCCAGCAAGGGGCCTTTCATTTACCAGATCACAGAATCACAGAATTGAAGGGGTTGGAAGGAACCTCAAGAGATCATTGGGTCCAACCCCCCTGCCAAAGCAGACTCCTTAGAGCAGGCTGCCCAGATAGGCATCCAGACGGGCCTTGAATATCTCCAGAGAAGGAGACTCCACAACCTCCCTGGGCAGCCTGTTCCAGTGCTCCGTCACCCTCACCGTGAAGAAGTTCTTTCGCATGTTGGTGCGGAACTTCCTGTGCTCCATTTTACGGCCATTGCCCCATGCCCTGTCCCCACAAACGACTGAAAAGAGGTTGGCCAAATCCCTGTCTCCCACACTTCAGGTCTTTATACACATTGATGAGATCCCCTCTCAGTCTTCTTTTCTCCAGGCTGAACAGACACAGGTCTCTCAGCCTTTCCTCATAGGGAAAATGCTCCAGGCCCCATATCATCTTTGTGGCCCTCCACTGGACTCTTTCCAGGAGATCCCTGTCTTTTTGGGACTGGGGAGCCCAGAACTGGACACAGTACTCCAGGTGAGGCCTGACCAGGGCCGAGTAGAGGGGGAGGATTACCTCCCTTGACCTGCTGGCCATGCTCCTTTTAATGCACGCCAGGATCCCATTGACCCTCTTGGCCATGAGGGCACACTGCTGGCTCATGGTCAACCTGGACCCCCAGGTCCTTCTCCTCAGAGCTCCCCTCCAGCAGGTCATCCTCCAGCCTGTACTGATACTTCGGGTTGTTCCTTCCCAGGTGCAGGACTCTACACTTGCTCTTGTTAAACCTCATTTGGTTTCTTCCTGCCCATCTTTCCAGCCTGTCCAGGTCTTGCTGAATGGCAGCACAGCCTTCTGGCGTGTCAGCAACTCCTCCCAGCTTTGTGTCATCAGCGTACTTGCGGAGGGTGGACACTATTCCCTCATCAAGGTCGTCAATGAAGATGTTGAACAAGACCGGACCCAGCACCGACCCCTGGGGAACACCGCTAGTCACAGGTCTCCAGCCAGACTCTGTGCTGCCGATCACCACCCTCTAAGCTCGGCCAGTCAGCCAGTTCTCAGCCCACCTTACTGTCCACTCCTCTATTCCACACTTTCTCAGCTTTGCTAGTAGGATGTCCTGGGAGACAGTATCAAAAGCCTTGCTAAAGTCAAGGAAGATGACATCCACTGCTCTCCCCTCATCTACCCAGCTGGTGATGCCATCATAAAAGGCAATGAGGTTGATCCTGCACAACTTCCCCTTTGTTGAATCTATGCTGACTACTCCTCATAACCTTCTTCTCTTCCAATTGCTTGGAGATGGCATCCAGAACAAGCTGTTCCAACACCTTTCCAGGGACAAGTGTAGACTGACTGGCCTGTAGTTTCCCGGATCCTCCTTCTTGCCCTTCTTGAAGATTGGAGTGACATTGGCTATCCTCCAATCTTCAGGCACCTCTCCTGTTCTCCAGGACCATTCAAAGATGATAGAGAGTGGTTCGACAATCACATCTGCCAGCTCCCTTAGCACACGTGGATGCATCCCATCGGGACCCATGGATTTGTGTGCGTTGAGCGCACTCAGATGCTTCCAAACCACTCCCACGTCCACCGGGGGGAGCCCTCCATTTCCCAGACCCTTTGTCCTATTGCCTGGGTCGAGGAGTCCTGGGGGGGAGTCCCTGAAGCAAAGACTGAAGCAAAGAACGCATTCAGTATCTCTGCCTTCTCGGTGTCTCCCATTACCAGGACACCCACCTGTCCTGGTTTCAGTTAGGACAGAGTTAATTTTCTTCCTAGTAGCTGGTAGAATACTATGTTTTGGCTTAGGATGAGAAGAGTGCTGATAACACCCCGATGTTTTAATTGTTGCAGGGCGGTGCTTACACCAAGCCAAGGACGTCTCTGCTTTTTGCTCTGTCCTGCCAACGGGCAGGCTGGGGGTGTAGCAGGAGCTGGGAGGGGACAGACCCAGGACAGGTGACCCAAACTAGCCAAAGGGGTATTCCATCCCATCTGACATCATGCTAAACAATATATAGGGGTGGCTAGCTGGGGAAGGGGGGCCAGACTGCTCAGGGTTAGGCTGGGCATTGGTCAGCGGGTGGTGAGCAATTGCATTGTGCATCACTTGTTTTTACACATTATTAATAGTAGTACTATTATTGTCATTGTTGTTATTATTATTATTGTTATTATTATTATTACTGTTATTATTATTTTCCTGTCTTAATAAAGTGTCTTTATCTCAACTCACGGGCTTCACTTTCCCGTTTCTCTCCCCCATCCCAGAGAGGGAGGTGAGCGAATGGCTGTGTGGTGTTTAGCTGCCTGCCGTCTTAAACCACTACACCCCCTCGTTCACCAAGGGACCTACATTATCCCTAGTCTTCCTTTTACTGTTTACTGTTTTTTTTCATACTTAAAAAAAACACTTCTTATTATCCTTTATCTCTTTTGCAACCCTCATCTCTAGGTGGGCTTTAGCCTTCCTTGTCGCATCCCTGCAGGCCCTGACAAACCTTCTATACTCCTCCCAAGAGGACAGGCCCTTTTTCCCCATTTCATAGACCTTCCTCTTCCTTTTGATCTTATCAATGAGCTCCTTGCTCATCCACGCAGGTTTCCTGCCCCCCCTTCCCCGATTTCCTACTCTTAGGGATGCACCGATCCTGAGCTTGGAAGAAGTGCTGCTTAAATGTAGCCCAGCTCTCACAAGCACCCTTGCCTTCTAGCAAGCTATCCCATGAGATACTCCCATGCAGGTCCCAGAAGAGGTCGAAGTTGGCTCTCCAAAAGTCCAGGGTTGCAATTCTGCTTTTAGCCTTACTTCTTCCACCAAGTTCCATCTTGAACTCCACCATCTCATGGTCACTGCATCCCAAGCTGCCCTTGACCTTCACATCCCTAACAAGGCCATCCCTGTTGGTAAGAACGAGGTCCAGGAGCACCCCCTTCCTCATTGGCTCTTCCACCACCTGCGTCAGAAAATTGTCCTCAACGCATTGTAGGAACCATTTGGACTCCTTGTGCCTGGCCGAGTTGCTTACCCAACAGATGTCTGGATAATTGAAGTCCCCCATGAGAACCACCGCCCGTGATCATGAGGCTACTACCAGATGCTTCTAGAAGGCCTCATCGACCTCCTCCTGATCTGGTAACCTGTAGTACACCCTCACAACAGTGTCCCCCATACCAGCCCACCCCTTAATTCTTACCCACAAGCTCTCCACTTGTCCTTCACCTTCCCCCAGCTGGAGCTGGTACACTCTAATTGCTCCCTCACATAAGGAGCAACCCCACCCCCTCGCTTCCCCAGCCTGTCTTTCCTAAAAAGGACATAGCTCTCCATGACAGCGTTCCAGTCATGTGAGCTGTCCCACCATGTCTCTGTGATTGCAACAAGATCATGGCCCTGTGACCGAACACAGATCTCAAGCTCATCCTGTTTATTTCCCATGCTCTGTGCATTGGTATACAGGCACTTTAGGGAAGCAGCAGGTGCAGTTACCCCTGGAGGGATGCAAGAAGAAGATTCCGGACAGGGTATCGGTATCGTTACCTTCTCTGAGGAGCCCTCGGACGATCCTATGGGACAACTCAGAGGTTTTTCCCTACTATCTTCAACAGTGACAGCAGTGACAACTTCCTCCAGCACTTCTCTGTCAGTTTTAGCTCCCCTCCCTTCCCCCATCAAACCTAGTTTAAAGCCCTGGTAATCAGCCCAGAGAGCTTGCTCCCCAACACACTTGTGCCCCACTTGCTGAGTTGGAGTCGGTCAGCAACCCACATACCCGGCTTCTCAAAGGACTGCACAAGATCAAAATACCCAATTTCCTGGTCCAGACACCATCCCCTCATCCAGTCAATTCACCTGTCCCGTTCTCCTCCTTCTTTCTGGGTCCCGGTCACCCAGCAGGAGGACAGAGGAGAACACTACCTGCACCTCCGATCCCTTCAACAACCTTCCCAGGGATGCAAAGTCCTTTTTAATATTCCTCATTTTTCTAGTTGAGTTGCAGCTTCCTGGGATCCAACCTGTATAACAACAAGAGGATAGTAATCCTCTGGTTTAATGAGCTGTGGCAGAGCCTTCCTAACGTCTCTGACACGTGCCCCAGGAAGACAGCACACCTCTCTGGACAGGCTATCTGGGCGACAAATGGAAGCTTCAGTGCCCCTCAGCAAGGAGTCTCTGATCACTAAGACTCTCCATTCTTTTTTTGTGGCACTGGTTGTGATGCAGTGCTCTGTCCAGCCCTGATCCCTGTGCTCAGTACTTCCTCCAGTCTTGACACGTTTCTCAGGGTTGCTTCCCGGGTTCGGACTACTGTCTAGACCCTCAACCTCTTCCTTTTCCTCCCTGAGAGCCTCAAATCTATTACCCAGGGACACCGTGGGGGTTAGTGGCACCGTGGGTGTTGGGGGCAAACGTCTTTTTCTGCTTTGAGCTGAGATGAGGGTCCAGCCCCTTTCCTCTTGCGGGCGGTCAAGCCCTCTGTCCTGCATGTGATCAGCTGGGTCAGCTACCATCCCTTGCAGGGACTTAGGAGGGGGCTGCTGGTCATCAGCAGGGGCAGGCTGACACCTCCTATCTGTCACCCTCAGAGACTCCCTCAGGCTGCCAATTTCTCTCTGCAGCCCAGCCACCTGCTCGAGGAGTTCCTTAAGCAGGGCACACCTGTACCCATGACAGCCCTCTCTTCCCTCAGGACCCAGGTGGGTCTCCAGATTCCAGAGCTCCGCACAGTCACCTGTCTGGACTGCCACTCCCCCCCTTGGAGGATCCACCTGAGTGCCCACATGAGCCCAGAGAGGCAGTATCTCCTCCGTTTGGGTTGCTGCCTCAGACCAGCCACTGTGACGGGTGCCCACCATGGTGAATTCTAGGTGCAAAGAGGCAGAGTTCCCCGAGGAGAGGAGGGGAAGAGAAAGGGAGGTGGGAAAGGGAGGAGATGATCCTCCTTGCACTCCTCCCTGCCCTGCCCGAACTGCCCCGCACAAACTGCCTGCGCTAACTGCCAAGCCGTAAATGCTGGGATACCAGCAGTATGCTTCCCCTGCATTTATGGGGGAACAGGTGCTGGCAACATAGGTGCTAAAGAGGCTTTGAAGTGGGTGACAGTGCCAGAGGATGGATTGGAGTCTGGATGGACCTTTGTGCTCCCTGTTTTGTTGTGGCTGGTTGGTACGGGGGAACTGAGATTTGTAGGTGCTTTTCTCTGCACCCTACCAGGTAAGGTGGAGGCAGCAGCCTCTCTGGGAGCACCAGCCCCTGCTCCTCAGCACTGCTGGTGGCTTCTCTTGCCCTTGCTCAGCATTTATGCTAGGGGAAGTCCTTACAGGAGGGGCCAAGCATCACTGGAGCTTGGGGCGTCCTGCTGCAGGAGAGAAGCTGAGGCATGGTGATGGAGCAATTTGCTCCAGGAGCTGAGAAGCAGCTGAGTGGCAGCAAAGCCCCTGTAGTAGCCTGAGAATTTCTATTCTCTTCTTTAACTGTTAATGTGATTCTCTGTAATCATTACAGTTTACCTATGTTTGAATGAAGAGGGCCATAAAAGTTTACCGTTATCTGTCTACCTGTTCTCCTGATTATCTCTGCTTTTCTATGACTACTATTGACTCATTATTGGCATGGCGCTGATCTGAACTTTAATGCTTTGTGGAAACACAGTAGCTGCCCAGTAATGTGATTATTTCAGCAGGCACCCTTTTTTTCTATAAAATAAGAACACAGTTGTATCTGTTTAGTGCTGTCATAAACTTGTGTTAGGTTCTCAATAAAAAGGAGTCTTTGCTTGCTATTATGCAGAGAGAGAGCAACTTACCTTTGAAACCAGGGCTTGGATGAACCCAACTTCTGTTTAATGAACTGGTGGCTTGCAATTTTGATATATTTGTTGCTCCTTTAATCAGTAGAAATTTACTGAAATCAGGAGGTTTCCTGATATGTTAAAAATTCTGACTACAAGTCAACTGCAAAGTCATAATCACCAGCCATTTTCTGCTCCCACCCCTCCTCTATAGGACAACAAAATGTTTGTTTTGCTTCAATCCTTATTGCTTCAAAGCTCTTTGAAACATGTCAGTGTGGTTTGAACTCTATGCAGTTAAAGCCTGTCTTTGGCATTTTAACTTCAACTGTTTATGTTCTGACTAATTAGCCATAATGTGCTGGTCAGGGATAATGTATTAGATATGTTATGACTCTTTCCCTGTGCTGTAGTAAGTGGTAATTCTCCATCAGTGACTTGAAAGTGCCAGAGCGTCTTCTTCCCAACTTTTCTGGGGAAACAAATATTTAAGCTAAAGACACTTGATTTTTTGCTATTATGGGTTATGGTCTGTTTTGATTACATTTTCTGTCTCAAAAGCCATTAGTATATTCTAAACATTTGTAAGTAAATTGTCAAGTGAGAGCTAAAGTGTTTGGGAAAGTCTGTGTGCCACCCAGACCAGAGGATGTAGGCTGGAAAGAAATTATAAGGAAAAAAATCCATATTGTATCATTTAAATCCTTTTTACATAAAATAGTCTGGAATCCTGCTGAAGCCCCTGACTTGAATGTGGGCTCTGAACCCCCTACTAGTCCATTAAAAAGAGAGGGGATATTTGGAAAGACTGGGCAAAAAGCATGCAGCTATGCTAACATTTAGAGATTCTCATAACTCAGGTCTTGGTTTAGCAGCATCTGTAAAATTAACAGCTTCGAGTTTGGTTCATCCACAGCAATGGCAAATCTGCTGAATACATGGGCTCTTAGCATAATATTAACACTTGTCTGCAGAGATCACAGAGAGCTGTGTATGGTCGGGATCAAGCTGGTCCCGGGGTGCTGAGGGCATCTCTGATGAGCGAGTGTGGTGGTTTTACCATGCTAGGCAGCTGAACTCCACCACAACTGCACTCTCACTTCCCCTCTTTAGAAGAGGAGGGGAAGAAGTAAAGTAAAGAACAACTCTCGGGTTGAGATAAGGATAATTTAATTAAAGGGAAAAAATAATTATTAAGGAGAGATTATTATTAATTAATCAATTTAACTAAAGGGAAAAAAAGGGAAAGGGGAAAAAGGAGGGGGGAAGGAAAAAACAAAACAAGTAAAGGCTGTGTGGAAGTGCAGAGACAAGAAATTACTGTCTACTTCCCACAAATGAACGATGCTCGACCACGTCCTTGAAGCAGGGCCTCAATGCACATAGTCGGTGTTCAGGAGGACAGACATTTTCACAATGAGAGCCCACCCCTCCCCTCTTCTTCCTGTTTCCACCTTTTATTGCTGAGTGTGACATCACATGGTATGGAATATCCCTTTGGTTGGTTTAGATCAGCTGCCCTGGTGATGTTCCTTTCTCACTTTTTTGCCCACCCCCTAGGAGGCTTAGAGAGAGTCCTGATGCTGTGCCACCACTGCTCAGCAGTAGACACAACACTGGAGTGATACTAGTGCTGTTCTAGCTACAAGTGCAGAGCACAGCACTGTATGGGCTGCTGCAGGGAAAGTTAACATCCCAGCCAGACCCAGTGCAACCTCCACCCCTTATTCCATACCATTTGTGTCACTCTCAGATCCCACATACTTTAGAATATAAGTATTCTCATCACCATTGTTCCTTGTCCTTGGATTGATAGGTAGGTATATCTTTTCATTCTATAGGTGTTTCTCAAAAAATGTTCATAAGAACTGTTGACAATTTAGTCTTCATCTGCCAAAGTGGCCACTCAGGGCAGGTGGAGTTGGATGTCTGGACGCCAGCACCAGCTTAGCTCAAGTCCTTGTTGAACTTGCCCGGTTCCTTGCAAAATTGACCTGTCGTTGATCCTGCAGCATCTTCCTAAAACATATAACTTAGATTATAGATTAGTTTTCTCCCAAGGTTTAATCTCCTTGAGGCACACACCTGATATCCCCATTCTTTTGCATGACCCACCAGGTATATCCCGGTCCTTGGGCGAAGACAATCCCACGAGTGGGTTTGCCTTTTCCCGAGGCAGGAGCAACCCACACTGCCTTCCCCATCCACTTTCCTACATGCACTACGGGGACTTTAGCTCCTTTCACTGTGTGTAGGGGTTTTGTTTCGGCTGGACCAGCACAGCTGTCAGACTCCCTATTGTTAACTAGCCAAGTGGCTTCTGGTAGATTTATGTCCCATTGTTTCCATGTCCCAGCACCCAATGCTCGTAACATAGTCTTTAACAGTCCATTGTACCTCTCAACCTTCCCAGAGGCTTGTGGGTGATAAGGGATGTGATACACCCACTCAATACCATGCCTCTTAGCTAGGAGGTAACAAGATTGTTTCGGAAATGACTCCCATTGTCAGACTCAATTCTCTCTGGTGTACCATGACGCCATAGCACTTGCCTTTCTAGGCCCAAGATAGTGTTTCGGGCCGTGGCATGGTTTACGGGGTATGTTTCCAGCCACCCGGTAGTTGCTTCTACCATTGTGTGTACCATTTGCCTTGGTGGGTTTATGGGAGCACTCCGATATAGTCAATTTGCCAGGCCTCACCATATTGAAACCCTAGCCATCTCCCCCTGTGCCAGGGAGATTTTACCTTCATGGATCTCTTGACTGCAGCACAGGTCTCACACTCATGGGTAACCTGTGTGATGGCCTCAATGGTCAGGTCCACCCATCAATCCCTCCCCAGATGTCCTGATGTTTCATGGGCCCATTGAGCTACAAACAGCTCACCCTTATGTCTCCAGTCCAGGTCCACCTGAGCCACTTCAATTTTTGAAGCTCGATCTACTTCTTCATTGTTCTGATGTTCTTCAGTAGTGCGATTCTTGGCCATGTGAGCATTTACATGACGTACCTTTACAGCCAGGTTTTCTACCCGGGCAGCAATATCTTGCCACAGGGTAGCAGCCCAGATAGGTTTACCTCTGCGCTGCCAGTTCTGTTTCCATTGTTGCAGCCACCACCACAGAGCATTTGCCACCATTTTTCTCTTTCGGCAATCTCTAGGGCTAGTTGTATGGCTTTTACTTCTTCATACTGATTTGACTCGCCTTCCCATTCCATGGCCTTCACAACTTGTCCTGTGGAGCTCCACACAGCAGCTTTCCATTTCCGATGGCTCCCTACCACACGGCAGGATCCGTCAGTGAAAAACACACTGCTTTCTGTCTTCTGGCAACTTATTCTATGGTGGTGCCTCTTCAGCACGGGTTACCTCCTTTGTCGGCACTCCTAAATCTCTGCCCTCTGGCCAGTCCATGACATCTTCCAGGATTCCTTGGTGATTAGGTTTTCTCATTGGAGCCTGTTGTGTAATTAACGCTATCCACTTACTCCATGTAGCATCAGTCGCATGGTGTTTAGTGGGAATTTTCCCTTTGAACATCCAATGTAACACAGGTAGCTGTGGGGCCAAGAAGAGTTGTGCCTCTGTACCTACAACTTCTGAAGCAGCTCGAACACCCTCATATGCCATGAGTATCTCTTTTTCAGTTGGGCTTCTGATCCTCGATAGCCCCGGCTCCAGAAACCCAGAAGTCAACCTCGAGTTTCTTCTGGCGTTTTCTGCCAGAGGCTCCAGGTGAAGCCATGCTCCCAAGCTGCAGTGTAAAGTATGTTTTGCACAGCTGGTCCGGAAGGAACAGGCCCAAGGTCCACTGCACAAGTTATTTCTTGTTTGATTGTTCAAAGGCCTGTTGTTGCTCGGGTCCCCACTCAAAAAGTTCCTCTTTCGAGTCACTCGATATAGAGGACTCACAAGCTGACTATAGCCTGGCACATGCCTTCTCCAGAATCCCACAAGGCCTAGGAAAGCTTGCGTTTCTTTTTTGCTAGTTGGCGGAGATATAACCGTTATTTTGTTGACCACATCTATCAGAATATGGCAATGTCCATCCTGCCATTTTACTCCCAAGAACTGGATTTCCTGTGCAGGTCCCTTGACCTTAGTCTGTTTAATGGCAAAAACAGCTTTCAGGAGAATTTGGATTACCTTCTTCCCTTTCTCAAAAACTTCTGCTGTGTTGCCCCACACGAGGATGTCGTCAGTGTACTGTAGGTATTCAGGAGCTTCCCCCTGTTCCAGTGTCATCTGGATCAGTCCATGGCAAATGGTAGGGCTGTGTTTCCACCCCTGGGGCAGTTGATTCCAGGTGTATTGGATGCCCCTCCAAGTGAAAGCAAACTGCGGCCTGCATGCTGCTGCCAAAGGGATGGAGAAAAATGCATTAGCATTATTAATTGTGGCATACCACTCGGCTGCCTTTGACTCTATTTCCTACTGGAGTTCTAGCATGTCCAGCACTGCAGCACTCAGCGGTGGTGTGCCTTCGTTCAGGCCACGATAGTCCACTGTTAGCCTCCACTCTCCATTAGACTTTCACACTGGCCATATAGGACTATTAAAAGGTGAATGAGTCTTGCTGATAATATGCTGTGGTAATGTGGGCTACACAGCAATGTTGCTAAACTTTTTTCAGAACACTTTCCTGAAAGGCTGTTGCTCTGAATGGGTCAGTGCCAAAGCCAGCCTGGTCCTCCCGCGTCCTCCAGCATCTTCCCAATCTCAGGAGCACGTCTGCTTTCACTGCAGCGAGCACCGCACAGCTTGAGAAGACAGTTTTGTGCTGTTATAATTAAAGCTATTATTCTCATACACAGGCAATAGTTGGATAATCTAGGTCATCACGTATGTACAGCCTGGAAGGGTGCTCATCATAGCTGTGGAGAGCTCTTCCCACAGCTAAGTCTTACTGCATAATATTAAAGAACATACAAGAGGCTATGTAACTCATTTATTTGCAGCGAAATGTCATGTTCAGTCCTACTTCAGGGACTGGTTCATCTGTAAGCCTGTTTGCCACCCTGTAAGCAGTGGCAAACCTGTGGTAGAAGGACAGGGGAGATGGCCGATCAAAAACATCACAGACAAGCAGTTCAGCATAAGTTCTTCCTCGATATTGGCTTGTAAAAACCCATAATTTATATATCATATGTACATATATATGTACATGTGTATGCCCATTTACACATATAACCTCTGAAAAGTGCCTAGTATCTTACTTGCCCGGTTGATGATCCTTTAAAAGTTATCTTCTGCAGATGCTTGGCACCTTGAGAAAAATCTCTTCTGTCAAACTGAACACCCTCAGCACTGTCCTTCCCACATCAGACGATGGCTTTTCAGCCCTCCCCTTCAGTAACCAAAACTAAATTAATCTATCATCAGGCGAGGCTCATACAAGGAAAGCCTATCGGACTTTGAAATAGTGTCCCCCAGGGAAGTTGGGGAAGTCCTGTTGTTTAAGGCTGAATGAATTGGCCTATTATGGGACAGCTGGAAGCTTGGGCTAGCTGAGCTAATATGGCTTTTCCATTTCTAATATATCTGACTTAAATTCGGACTGTTGAGACCCAACAATGCAGGCAGATATGCTTTCAAGGAACACACCAGAAAATGAGATACAGTGTTTTTAGTAGGCAGACAAGTCATAACCACAGGATCCCTGGACATTCAGTTGTGGCTTTTTGTCTTCTTCCCTCTCCAACTTCTGTGCTAAAACACTTTGCTCTCCAAAAGTAGCAAGGGCTTAGGCCTCCTGTTTCTGAACTAATGTCATCTTGTTTGGGAACTTGGGAAACATAGTTCAAGAAAGAAAAGAAAAAAATATGGAAGGACCACTAAAAGGAAAGTGCTCAAAGATCAATGTTTCAGGTAGATGACAAATATCGCTCCAAACAGGAAAAATAAGCTTTGAGTTAGAAACATGGATATTAATGTTCAGACATAACTTGTTTTTTCCTCCCACTTGTCATGGTCTGTGGAGTCCTAGTAAATAAAGTATTGCATAATTTCTGTGGTGATTGTTCAGGATGTGAAGGCTTCTAAGCCTAAATATATATGTACTTATTTGTATATTTACATTTCACTTTCTGTAACCTAAATTATTTGGGGGAAAGAAGATCTTTCTTCTAATAGTTTCATCATTCTTCCCTTCTGAAATTTGGGCTTTAAGAATACATAAACTGTACAATTTGTGTCACTTTAGCTGCAGGGATGAGATGGGATCCTTCCAGGGAAAAAGTGCTGTAGGATTCCAGCACTCAGTTACAGTGAAATGCGCCCATCAAAAGCTGAGTGTCGAGCAGAGATCCAATGTCAGAAATTTGGCAAAATATCCATTCGACACAAGCAGTCAATGATTTCAGGAACCAGTGATATGGAGTGAGAAAGCTGTTATGAGAGGAAAGCAAGTCTTCTGTAGAGAGGAAGCTAGATGATCCCTAGTAGCATGTAAGGCTGGTCACAGTCTGCCTTCTGTACCTCATTTCCTAAAGGGAAAATGAGCACAGGGATGTGAAAATCAGCACCGTGTGGGAAATGAACTGAAATCTTCTGTAATTGCTCCCCTCAGAGCTGAGTACAGACAAGGTCAGACCTGGAGTGGGACTTTAGTAGAAAACTGAAATCTGGGTGTCCTGGTTTCAGCTACAATAGAGTTAATTTTCCTGCTAATAGCTGGTATGGTGCTGTGTTTGGGATTAGGATGAGAATAATGTTGATATCACACTGATGTTTTAATTGTTGCAGATCAGCGCTTACACTAAGCCAAGGACTTTTCAGCTTCTCACACTGTCCTGCCAGTGGGCAGGCTGGGGGTGCAGCAGGAGCTGGGAGGGGACAGACCCAGGAAAGGGGTATTCCATACCATCTGATGTCATGCTGAACAATTAATATGGGGGGGCTGGCCGGGGTGAGGGGACTGACTGCTCAGGGATTGGCTGGGCATTGGTCATCGGGTGGTGAGCAATTGCATTGTGCATCACTTGTTTTGTACACATTATTATTAGTAGTACTATTATCATTATTATCATTATTTCCCTTTATTTTCTGTCCTAATAAACTGTCTTTATCTTAACCCACAGGCTTTCATTTCTTTCTAATTCTCTCCCCCATCCCAGAGAGGGAGGGGGGAGGGTGAGCGAATTGCTGTGTGGTGCTTAGCTTCTGGCAGGGTTAAACCACAACACTGGGATGGAGGAGAAGGTCCCTGGGAAGTCTCTGGGGGAAAGATGTCAGGTGTTCACCTAAAAGATTTTAACTACATTTTAGTTCAAGGGTGGGGCAACTGTCACATTGGAGAGGATTAGCCTATGTATCACCCAAAATCTGTGAAAGTCCTTTTGTCCTTTTTTTTTTTTTTTTTGAGCTGCTAAGCTCGAAAATCAGTCCATATGTACCTTTTGTATAGGCCCATGTAGCTGAAACAGCAAAGCCACCATTTCATCTAGAGCAAGGTTTGCTTCTTCATGTTGACAGTTTTTCTACTTTCTGACCCTCGTAGGCTGATTTTTGGGAAGAGGCTTATACCATGCTTATTTATGAGAGCAATCAACTATATCTCCTTACCCCACTAATGTTAACAGTAATTTGTCCCCAACACCTCTGCCTCCTCCTGAGTGCAGAAAGGGTAAAACTCCTACCCCTGTCCCTCCATGAGTAACTACAGCAAAGCAGGATTTTTCTTCCTGGCCTTTGCCAGCCTGATGATACCCTGAGCCCACCCCAGGGAAGAAGGTCCAGACCTCAGGCTCAGTCAAGCAGTTCCCCTCCTATAGCAGGCTATAGGGGCTGTCAGTAAAACATTTCACTGAGGCTTCATCTGTGAATCATACCCTGAAAACAGGACAGGAGAGGGAAGCCCATCTCCTTGCCTGAAGACTTACTTATATGCCAAACACTCTAACATCATGTCTCAGGCACCAGCAATTTGATGAATAACTCAATTCTTTTTAATATTTACAAATAAGTCAGTTTCCATTGGATTCAACTTGTTATTTCATGTATTATTGTCAAGACGCAGGAAGTATTTTCTCTCATCACCATCACAAGTAACTTTGTTTTTTAAAGATAATTGACATGCATTCATCACTTGACTCAAGCAATTTCCACTTTTAAGAAAAACATGGTATAATTACAAGAGTTGAAGAAGTGGCAGTAGCTGGCAGTTTATGTAGCTTCTGTCTTTCCAGGGTCTAGTTGCATGCTGGTCAGAACAGGATGCTCAGATTACTGCCAGGACTTCCCTTGACATCTTTGTCAAGTTGTTATTAATACAGTAATATTCACCCAAACAAATGAGCACATTCTCTTGTGGACATTCCTGTGTGTGTAACCACAGCAACCCTGCTGTTGACTGGAACTTGAAGTTGGCGATGGCAAAGTTGAGAGCCTCTGGGTAAGGATTAAGGGATGAACAAATAAAGGGGATGTTGTTGTGGGAGTCTATTTCAGATCACCCGTCCAGGATGACAACACCGATGAATTATTCTTTGAGGAACTAAGAGATACCTCAAGATCAACTGCTGTTGTCCTTATGGGGGACTTAAGATTGCCAGATATCAACTGGGATCACCACACGGCCAACAAGAGCAGGTCCAGGAGGTTCCTAAAGCACCTAGATGATAACTTCTTGGTGCAGGTGCTAAGGGAGCCAACTAGGAAAGGTGTCCTCCTAGAACTGTTGCTGGAGAACAGAAAGGGTCTTGTGGGGGACGTGGCAATTGGTGGCTGTCTTGGTCATAGTGACCATAAAGCGGTTGAGTTTATAATTTATGGTGACAGAAGGAAAACTGCCACCAACACTTCAGCCCTGGGTATGGGGAAAGCGGATTTCAGGCTGCTCAGGGAACTAGTCAGCAAGGTCCCCTGGGAAACTGCCTTTGAAGGCATTGACGCCCATCAGTGCCGGTCAGTCTTTAAGCACTGCCTCCTAAAAGCACAAGATCAGGCAATTCCAAAACACTGGAAGTCAAGCAGGTGGGGCAGAAGGCCAGCCTGGCTGACTGGGGATCTTCTTCTGGAGCTTAGGCAGAAAAAGAAAGCATATGGCTGATGGAAGCAGGGTCAGGCAACATGGAAGGAATACAGGGACACTGTTCGAGTTTGCAGGGAGAAAATTTGTGTGGCCAAAGCCCAGCTAGAGTTAAAGCTGGCCATTGTCTATGGGAGACAATAAAAAAAGATTTTTTTAGATATGTGAACAGAAAAAGGAGGACCAAAGAAAACATAGGTCCACTACTTGATGGGGAAGGTCACCTCACAGACAATGACATAAGTAAACATTTAATGCCTTCTTTGCCTCCGTCTTCAACACCAATGATGGGCTTTGGGACCCAGGGTGCCCTGCACTTGAGCACCGTGACGGTGGGAATGACAAACTCCCAACCAACCTTGAACATGTGCGGGATTTGCTGCTCCACCTGGATCCATACAAGTCCATGGGTCCAGATGGGATTAATCCCAGTGTGCTTAAAGAGCTGGCTGACGTCATCATGGGACCTCTCAATTATTTTTCAAAGGTCTTGGGAATCTGGAGTCAACTGGAAGCTGGCAAAAGTTGTGCCAATTTTCAAGAAGGGTAAGAAGGAAGACCATAGCAATTACAGGCCTGTCAGTCTCACATCAGTGCCTGGTAAAATTATGGAGAAGGTGATTCTTGAAGTTATTGAAGCGCACCTGGGGGAAAATGCAGTCATTGGTCCCAGCCAGCATGGGTTCACGAGGGGTAGGTCTTGTTTGACTAATGTAATTTCCTTTTATGAAGGAAAAATTATTTTATCACCCATCTAGTTGACCAAGGGAAACCAGCTGATGTGATCTTTTTGGACTTCAGCAAAGCTTTTGACACAGTTTCCCACAGGATCCTACTGGACAAAATGTCCAGCATACAACTTAATAAAAACATCATACAGTGGGTGAGCAATTGGCTGACGGGCAGGGCTCAAAGGGTTGTGGTAAATGGGGCCACATCAGGCTGGTGGACGGTCACTAGTGGGGTCCCTCAAGGCTCCATTTTAGGGCCAGTCCTCTTCACTGTTTTTATAAATGATTTGGAGGTAGGACTAGAAGGTGTTCTGAGCAAATTTGCCGACGACACCAAACTTGGAGGAGTTGTGGACTCGGATGAGGGTGGAAAGGCCTTGCAGAGAGACCTGGATAGATTGGAGAGCTGGGCAATCACCAACCGCATGAAGTTTAAAAAAAAGCAAGTGCCAGGTCCCGCACCTGGGACGGGACAACCCTGACTATACGTACAGACTGGGCGATGAGATGCTGGAGAGCAGCCCCGCAGAGCGGGATCTGGGGATTGTTGTTGATAGCAAGCTGAATATGAGCCAGCAGTGTGCCCTGGCAGCCAGGAGGATGAACCGTATCCTGGGGTGCATGAAGCACGGCATCACTAGTTGGTCAAGGGAAGTGATTGTCCTGCTCTACTCTGTGCTGGTGCAGCCTCACCTCGAGTACTGTGTGCAGTTCTGGGCACCACAGTACAAAAAAGACGTGAAACTGTCAGAGAGTGTCCAGAGACGGGCTACGAAGATGGTGAAGGGCCTAGAGGGGAAGATGTATGAGGAGCAGCTGAGGTCACTTTTCCTGTTCAGCTTGGAGAAGAGGAGGCTGAGGGGAGACTTCATCGTGGTCTACAGCTTCCTCAAGAGGGAGAGCTGATATAAATTGTCCTCTTGCTTTCTGTGCCCCCAGTTCTAACAATATCCTTCCAATGTGCCAATATGCATCCAAGGAGGCTTTCTTTAAAACGTCTTTGTTTTGGATATTACCCATTTCCTTGATTTCCCATTCCGTTTTATTTGTTTATTTATTTATTTATTACTATTCCTTGCTAGTTACTGTCCTTTGTTTCAATTTCCATGCAAACCTTTTTACTGCAGGTTTTTACTATATTTTCCTAATCTTCTTCCCAAATGTCCCAATTCTCTGGGATTAAACACTTCTTCCCACATACAAACTTTACTATTTCAGATTATTAATGAGCCCCGTTCTAATCGTTAATCCACGGAACTTCAGGAAAACAGCTGAAGCACTCAGCCTTCCGTCTTCTAGACAAACATTACCACCTTTTCCACAAAAATTTACATTTCAACAGGACCGAATTTCAAGCCGAATGCCAATTTTTCTCATGCACTTTGTTAGTAAGCCCATATAAAACAAGGAATCACTCCTGTGTATTCGTCAATATGGGGGTTCAAAAAGGTATTCTTATAAATGAAGTCTCAACTCAATCTGAATTTTGTAATATTTATAAAATAAATATTTATTAAAGATATAAAAGCTATAAAACCTATAAAAGGTATAAAAGGCAAATAAACAGCGCTGGGTGTGTGGGGAGTCTACGCTCCATCAACATGCACACACGAACATCAAATATTCTAAATATATAGAACATTGTTTTTACATACTAAACCAGAGTATGCCTATACATACGTACAATTAGGAAAGGTAACAAACAATCCTTTAAGTTCCATGACTTAACATTCTCCATTTTCCATTCCTTTTGAACAATATGTCTTGCTTTAAGTTGTCAAGCAACTTGGTCTTCAGGCCTTATGTATCCCGTTCTTCCCAGACTGAAGAAAAACATATCCATCTCCTTTTCAAGGCCAATAGGGCCTGGGTCAAAAGGCACGTCCAGGTCAACAGGGGGTGTAACAGCAAAAGCCTTCGATGGCTGTAGCAGCAGAGGGGCCCATGGAGTAGCAGTCGGATTAGTAAAGGAGCCCGTAGCTCCCTCACTGTCTGGCAAACCACACGTTTCTGACTGTGGTCCCACACGGCTCTTTAAGGCCTCAGAGACTACTCGCCAGGTGCTGAGCAATCCCACTGCAACCTTGTCATTTTTAGTTGCAGAGTCCCACACCTTGACCTAAATTTGGTCCCAAATTTCAGGCTCATAAACTGTCCGATTGTTAATAAGGAGAATAAGCTGTAAGGTTACCAGGACAGTCTTTGTTTCTAAGGACGTATGATTCCCCATAATGTCCGGCTGCTTACCAGCAAGGGGCAGTTATGTGCGCGGGTCCGCTTCTCTCAGCTTGAGCTTCTTCCCAGCTCTGGTGCGCCCATTTCCGGCGACTTTCTGTACAACCTTTTCTGAGCAGTTTGCTGAGTTTGGCCGAACCCATCTTCATGGGGCGATCAATGTGCCTGTTCCCGTCCTGGTCTCCGTTCTGCTAGCCTGTTCCTCTTCATTCCTTCTTTCTACTTCTTTATTGATGACGTAACTTCATCATGTTGCCTTTTTTTTATCTTGAGGCCAGGCTCCCCTCTTATACCCTTCTCTCCACAGCGGTTCTTTTCATAACAACTTTTCATTGGTCAAACAAATTTGAATGTAACAGCAACAGCAAACACCCAGAAACATCTGGGGAGACATCGTCTCCGTCCACTCCCCTCGCAGAGAATACGGAACCGCTGATCGGAACTCTGCACTCGTTTTGCAGCGACGCTGCGTCTCACTCACACAGCACAATCATGCAATCACACAGAGAGGACTCTAGCACATCTCGTTCATACCACAAGAATATAATTTAGAATAATACCCAATCCAAATAAGTGTTGTCTGTGACTGTGTTTTTCATGGAGTGACTTGTTCCACTTTGTTTCAAACCCTTACACTTACACAAATACTTTCAACACAAAATACCTGGACATTTAAGAATAAGACATACAATTATTAACACTCCAGTTAGTATCCCTCCAGCAGCTGAAAACATACCGTTTGTCTGCAGCTTCAGGAGGTCTTTGCTCCTGCGGTGAGCAGCTGAGAGTGGAGTCCCCTCCAAGCAAAACACTCAGGGTGCACCTAGGGGCGTCCTCTCTGCAGCCGATCCCGCAGCCGAGCAGAGTGTCTCCTGCCAGGCTCACCAAAATGACTCACAGAAAGCTGACTCCACAATCAGTAAGATTGTAAAGTAGGTATGTTTACTCAGCGCTGGGTGGCACAGGGGCAATGGGGGGGTAGTCCCTAACGTGGCAACTTGCTTTGGTTATAGCCAGTAAAGAGTTACATATACATGAAGTTTCCCAACACTCCTATACGTATGCATAACCTGACCCTTTGTGAACAGTCCTCCTTATCTCAGACCCCTTGGTTAAAGTCCGAACCATGAGGTTGTTTTGATCTGGTTCTCGGGGTCCAAGGGGCTCCTGTTATCTGGAGGTCTAAGCACACCACAGGCACAGTACATTGCAAATGTGTCCCATATTCATTCTTAATCAATTGCTCTCTAATTTCTAATTCCATGTTTCAGCTGCAGCATACTTGCTCTCTTCCAGATCCACAGGTGTTCTACTATTAACATTAATGGTCAAAGCCTGACAGACCCAGTCCTCTGTGGACCCAAATATCGGCCAAAATACTTGGGGTCTTATGGCTTCTTTTGGTCATTTTATCATATAATACTGGACCGTTTTTAATTTACTCTTTCATTTTCTGGGGCCCCTATCATTCTAATTTCTAATCATTATTCCTAATGGACTTTCTGGTAATTTGCTCCCTTTCTTCTGGTCCCTGGTCTTCGATTTTGCCTGACCCATCTAGGAATTTTACTATGGCAATTCCCACAGCCCTTGGTTACCTTAGTAAGAGTGTCTTGCAGGGGGTTTAGGACCTATCACCCACCCACAAATCCTATAGGAATCACTTCGGTCCTTCACCGGCCAAGTCCCTCGCGGGAGATTGGAACCACGGTTAGAAGATCTCCACACTCACTTCGGAACTAACTTCCGTCTCAGTCACACTCTTACACACACAGGCAACCGAATCCCACCCAACTGAACGGTATACTCCTTAAACACTTACGACTCCATCATCTTTGTTCGGATCTTTGCGCACAGAATTACGGGCAAAATACAGTGCTGCAGCCGGCAAGGGAGCTCATAAAAAAATCAAAATCTTTGCTTACCTTTATTCAGGTTCAAGATGGCATTAGTCCTGACCTGACTCGAACAGGAGCCACCAAATTGTGGGGCGCCTCTCCTAGATCAAATCAGAATTCAGGAACCAAAGCCATCCCGGACGAGCCCCCATTTGTAATAAATGGCTCATTCTTCAAAATAGGACTATAATCAAAGTTTACAATTTATTAAAGGAATAGAGGTAAGCAAACAGCGCTGGGTGCGCCGGGAGTCTCTGCTCCACCAGGACGCACACAAGTTACATCAAGCGGCTGGTTTTTATGCTCCTAGGCTAATACATATTCATTACTACTTCTAAAAAACCACAGGGTTATTATAATTAGTTTCCGGAATACAAACCCTCCAGTCTCCAGTGGTCCCTCTGGGGGTCTCTCGTGCCGAAGGCTCATAGTCTTCCTCCCTCTTGTCCTTCTTTGTCCAACTTGGCTGTATGTCAGAGACTTGTGCAGCGTCCCCTGCAAGTTTTGTCTTTTAGTCGTTCTTCAGCTTTCCCTGTCTCCTTAATCTCCTGGCCATATATCAGAGACTTGCATAGTGTCCCATGCAATAGTCATAATAGTTAGCAGTTATTCTGAAACCCCCCAGATATCAGAGACTTCAAGGAAAAGCCTACAAGTACATTTCCCTTCAAGCTCTCTATTGACACGAATTGCTAAAACATTCCTTTGCAAGATACAAGAACTATATACATTAACCCCTCTGTTTTTCTTAGACTTGTGGTTATACAAGGGTATGTATGACAGAAGGTCACATTCATCATACCATGCGGCCCTAGCATTGTTCCATGTTGACACGAATCAGATGAACACATTTCACAGAGTGGAGGGGCAAGCACCGATCTATTCTCTTTAGTGACCAGTGATAAGATCCATGGGAATGGGGTCAATCTGCAACAGGGGAGGTTCAGGCTGGATATCAGGAAGAGGTTCTTCACTGAGAGGGTTGTCATGCACTGGAACGGGCTCCCCGGGGACGTAGTCACTGCACCAAGCGTGTTGGAGTTTAAGAAGCGTTTGGACTGTGCACTTATTCACATGGTCTGAATTTTTGGGTAGACCTGTGTGGTGCCAGGAGTTGGACTTGATGATTCCTATGGGTCCCTTCCAACTCAGGATATTCTATGATTCTATGATTCTATGTGTTATTCTCAGTTCTTGTGAGCTTGCTGGCTGTTTCTTCTGAGGGAAAGCAGGAGCTGCCATGTTCTACCAGAAACATTCTTTGTGTCTAATCAGATATATTTAACAGTTAGGAAGTGCAAATCCCTAATCAGTAATTAATATCTCCAAGCCTGTGAGGCGCTCTCCTTCAGCGCTCTCCTATTAACTCTCCTACTCAAACCCAGATTCTTTTTTTCCCTTCATGCCTTTAATTTATCACATGCTTAGTAAAGCGAAGCCCCACAATTAACTTGAAAATACACCACTGAGGAGTGAGGGTTGCGACTCAGATGGGTAGAGATTCAGTAGATCCTGCATCTTCTCCAGAGCCAGCACCAAGTCAATGCTACGGGTTGCCACAATGCCACATCCTAGGAATAATGCGCTCTTCTCCACCCACAGTAAGGTCTCATTCAGTGACAGTAAGTGTTCAGTTAGTTGATATTAACCTACCAAAATGTACCAGCAGAAGCACAGATCCTTTCTGCTTGGATTGCATGAGTTGCTGCTGCGGCTGGCAGGTAGTGCCCGCTGCGGCCTCCTGTGCTGGGTCTGTCTGGGATGGAGTCACCTTTCCCTGCAGCAGCCCACACAGTGCTGTGCTATGCATTCGTACCTGGATCAGGTATCACTCTAGTATTGTGTCTATTACTGCATAGCGCTGGCACAACATCAGAACTCCCTCCAAGCCCCCAAGAGCCAGTAGGCTGGGGGTGGGCAAGTGATGGGGAGGGGACATCGCCAGGGCAGCTGACCTAAACCAACCAAAGGGATATTCCATAACACCTGATGTCACACTCAGCAATAAAAAGGGGGCTCTTGTAGGGGAGGGGGCTGTTCTCCCAAACAACTGTTACGCGTTTTGAGGCCCTGCTTTCCCAGGACGTGGCCGAACATCGCTCATTGATGGGAAGTAGACAATAACTTTTTTTTCCCTTTCTTTCTGTGCTTCCACACAGCCTTGTTTTTTTTTTTTTTTAATTTTTATTTTTGTTTGTTTGTTTGTTTGTTTGTTTTGTTTTTATTTTCCGCATTCCCTTTCCCTTTAATTAAATCATTATGATCTCAAACATCGAGCTCTTTGTGTTGTATTTTATCCCCCTTCCTCTTGAGGAGGGGGGAATGAGAGAGCGGTTGTAGTGGAACTCGGCTGCCCACCTGAGTAAAACCACTACACCTCCAAACCACCATATGGCGATCGCGGCCTGTCCAGCACTGCTGGTGTTGTGGTAGTGGTGTTGCGTACAGAATCACCGAATGGTCGAGGTTGAAAAGGACCTCTGAAGATTGTCCAGTCCAACCCCCTGCCCAGCAGGGTCACACAGAGCGCATTACACAGGATGGCATCCAGGCAGGTTTTGAATATCTCCAAAGAAGGAGACTCCACAACCTCTCTGGGCAGCCCTGTCCCAGTGCTCTGTCACCTCACAGTACAAAAGTGCCCCCTCATACTGAGCCGGAACCTCCTGTGCTTCAGTTTGTGCCCATTGCTTCTTGTCCTGTCACTTGACACAACTGAAAATAGAGCGGCTCCATCCTCTTGACACTTTTCCCTCAGATATTTATATACATTGATGAGGTCTTCTCTCAGTCTTCTCTTTTCCAGGCTAAACAGGCCCTGTTCTCTCAGTCTGTCCTTGTACAACAGGTGCTCCAGTCCTCTGATCATCTTCATATCCCTCCTCTGGACTTGCTCCAGTAATTCCATGTCCCTCTTGTACTGAGGAATCCAGAACTGGATACAATCCTCCAGGTACACACCGCCCTCCTGGGCCACGGCGCTTCAGTGCTGTACCAGAGCCACCTGAGCATCTGTAGCCACTGCAAAGGGCTTTGAATTGAGCAAGGGAAATGCAAATTGTTGCTGACCTAACGAAGATCTGAGATATGATTTGAGGGTGTTTCCTTAATTCTTTTCACATTGCAATCTTTAGGGTCCCCCCTGACTTCCCATAGTTTGTAAAGCGGATTTGTTTGTGGCACACATACAGTAATGGGCTTACAGAGAATACAGAGGGCTTAAGCAGCTTTCCTCGATGGCCTTTGATTCACTGAAATTTGCCCTGGGAAACCTGGCAGTGGTGGTTATTATGGTCATTATTTTGATAACACTTCAAGTGAGCAGCAGAAATACTGAGCAGCCTGGGGGCAGGGAGAATTAGCAATGACAGTATCTTGCCTGCCTCTCAAAAACAAAGTGTGCTTCAAGCTGGAGGCTGGGAAATCAATAGAGGATTGTTTGCATGTGGGGGTCACAAAGTGCCACTGCAGTTGAGGGTCAGTTGGCCTTACAGTTATAAACGGCATTTTTCAGAGGTCTGCAACATGCCTGTTTCTATTTGCAGACAGCAACTAACATGCCACACAAATGGTCTGTGAGATTTTGTTTTTCCTTAAAGGAAAATATATGTGATGAGGGAGGAGCAAATTAGCAGAGAGCTGGCACTTCATTTTGAGACCCTTGCGTTTATTTTTAAACTGCACTCGCTGAAGTCCTGCTTAGCTTTAATAAATATGTTTCTCCTGACACATCTTTGATGTCATGCCTGGGGAGTTAACTTCACAACTCTCCATTTAGTGGAAACCTTTCAACTAAATGTACATGTATCAAGCTGTAGATGTTTATTTCATTTTATTAATTTAAGGCCCAATCCAAAGTACACTGCAGTCAATAGAAATCCAGTCATGGCTTTAGTGGACATTGGACTGTGCCATCATGAAAAATGTCTTTATTAAACACATTCCAGAAGTCAGATGGGCCAATATTTAGACAACGTTTCCTTACCTACCCTAAATTCCTCCCCATCAACACAAGCAGGGACTTGTTTCCTGTGTTCTGTTTTTTTGGTTTAGGATTGGGTGTTGTTTGTTTTTTTTGGTTAATATTATTTTTACAAAAAAAAAAAAAAAAGACCAGGTGGATGTTCTGATTCCAACATTCATTCTCTGGTGTCTGTGCTATAATCTCATGTCAGCATCCCATTGCTATGGTGAGGATGCTTTCCTGTGACTAGCTGAATGGACTTTCAATTACACTTTGCATCTTCAGATTCACTAATTACAAAAGGAAAATATTGTGTGAATTAAACATTTTGTTTTTATCTCAAATGCCCATAGAAATTCTAGTTATAATGCAGAAAACCTGCCTTTAGATATAATGCATGCCTCCCCACTAAAACTCAAGCAAAATCATGATACAAAATCAATGGGATTGCTTAGTTTCATTCACTAGGAAGTAGGGATCATGTTTCTCTCTCCCAGGGGTACTGAGTAGCCAAATTTGTTATTATATATAAAAATGTTTTGCACTGCTCGAGCAAAGGCACTATGAGACACATGCGAACCTCTTACTAAACTCTCAGATTCAGATGAAACAGGAGCTCATTCTGAATTGCTGATGGATGCTGTTTCCCAAACCCACATCCTGAGCTGAAGTTTTGCAAAGCAAAACCAACCTGCTTTTCTGTCACCTCGCTGCCCACTCCTGGGGCGGAAAGGTCTCCCCGGCTGGGCTCAGAGAAGCTGTGCAGAGCTGCTCCCAGCTGCAAACCACCTTGGGTCTCTTCCACCCTTAGAGCAGAGTGGTTTCTCCATGACTGCTTCCCCACTGCAGCTAAATATGTCAAATAGGCAGGGAGACACCTGTGAAAGAGCAGCGCTCTGTCTGCACTTTGGTGGCACAGAGGATGCATATTGAGGTTGGCTGCTGTTGCACCACGCCTGCATCACTCTCCTTGCTGCTCTGCCTGCCTTACCTGTCAGTTTTTATTAATTCAAAGACATTTCTCCGTCAAAGTCATGCAGACTTGTATTTCCCAGATCTGTTTTCTTCCTTTGCGTTGCTTCCACTTCGACTAACAGGCTTCAGTAGGTCTCTTTAAAGGGCAATCGGATTTGATGGCATGCAGATAAATAATGTATAGAAGGACTGAGGAAAACTAGAGCTGCACATGAGTAATAAATAAGGCTATTATTGTCTCCCTGTCTGATCCAAAAAGAGCAAATGGCCTCAGCATGCTTTCATTTAATAAACACTGTTTCTTTACAATGAGCAATTTTTTTTCACCTGCATATTACTTACTGCTTTTGCCAGCCCCATAGCTGAGATAAGAAGTGTTCTGCTCCTATTACAGATAGGGGAAGCTGGGGTGGGAGCGTGTAGAGCAACACTCGCCAAAGGGGCTGCACACTATTAGTCAACGAAACGCTACTTTTTATTCCCTGGGATGCCAAAGTCCCTCCTGTCATTTGCTCCTGAAGATTTCACCAGACACCATGGCAACTGGCATCCCCAAAAGTCAGGCTACTAATTTTGTTGACTAATATCAGAAATAGGTGATGTCTGGCTTCATTCTGTTTGATTTCTCAAGAAACAAGTGTCTGCATCCTGTGTTCAGCCTCTTTGAACCCCATCCAAAGCTGGATGGAAGCAATAACATTGCTAATTGGGGTTCATTAGTGCAACCAATAATTGAATAGGAAAATGTGGTTAAGAGAAAACAAGGACTGGAGGCTTAAAACCTGTCATCCAGGTTTCCTACAGCCCTTGTGCTCCCAGGCTCAGCTCTTAATCCCAAAGCATTTTTCTCTGAGTCCATTGAAATCTGCAAACTAGTCCCTCCCCTGCTGCCTTGCTTGTAGTGCAGCCACACTGAGCAGCCAGGGATCAGCAGTGACTCCCCCTTCACCTCCATGTCTCCTGCATCCCACCCAGCCAAGCTGCAGAGCTCCTCCCTGCACAGCATCACCTAGGGAGGGCTTCCTCAGGAAGAGAAAGGGCCACAGTGCAGAGAATACCTTGGAGAAATATTGATAATAATGCCTCTCTACCCTCCCTTCCCAATATTTTCAGGGGGTGGGGGAGGGATGGCCAAAAAAATATCAGTAATTAGGTTTGCTGGTTTGCAAAATCAGTTCTGAAATAAACTGTTATCGATGTGCTGTTTGTGACAGAAAGCTTTCACTGGGGAGCAGCAGGCTTGGATCCTGCTCTGCCAGCACTTTAATCTGGCAGAATCTACCCCTGCAGGGTGCTGTATGCTAAAATGGGATGAAGTAAAACGATACTGAGGATGCTGGGGACCTGTCTGGAGGCATTCAGCACCTGGCAAGATCAAGCTGCAAGTCATGCTTCTCCTTTCTTAATAAAAATGGCTTTTGGGGAGGAAAAAAAAATCTCTTCCCAAAATATGTTATCTTTTAAAAAAATAATCTGCCTTTGCAAGACAGGCTGTAATTGAATCCCAGCTGCAATTCGGGTGAGGTGCCAGCGTCAGGAAAACCATCTGGAAAACCGCAGAGAAGCGCAGAATGGAGTTGCATAAGATAAGAAGCTCTTTAAAATATATGCGCGTGTGTGTAGGCACAGGTGTAAATAAAATAGAGAAAACTAAACAGAAGATCTGAGGCCAGGCTAGAAAATGGCACCGGAGCCTCCCCAAACCTCCAACTCGACCAGCATCCTGCAGCTCCCTGAGAGATGACTCTCCTGCATCTTTGTTCTTCCTCATACCCTGCTCCCAAGCCCGAGCCCAAGATTGTTTACTTCTTCTCCCCATCTCTCCAAGGGTGAGATTCACACTTTTCCAGATTTATTTGAGCAAAATGCAATAAATATATGGTTCCTACAGTGTGTTGAAGACAATTTTCTGATGCAGGTGGTGGAAGAGCCAATGAGGAAGGGGGTGCTCCTGGACCTTGTTAGGGATGGCCTTGTTAGGGATGTGAAGGTCAAGGGCAGCTTGGGATGCAGTGACCATGAGATGGTGGAGTTCAAGATGGAACTTGGTGGAAGAAGTAAGGCTAAAAGCAGGATTGCAACCCTGGACTTTTGGAGAGCCAACTTCGACCTCTTCTGGGACCTGCTTGGGAGTATCTCATGGGATAGCTTGCTAGAAGGCAAGGGTGCTTGTGAGAGCTGGGCTACATTTAAGCAGCACTTCTTCCAAGCTCAGGATCGGTGCATCCCTAAGAGTAGGAAATCGGGGAAGGGGGGGGCAGGAAACCTGCGTGGATGAGCAAGGAGCTCATTGATAAGATCAAAAGGAAGAGGAAGGTCTATGAAATGTGGGAAAAGGGCCTGTCCTCTTGGGAGGAGTATAGAAGGGTTGTCAGGGCCTGCAGGGATGCGACAAGGAAGGCTAAAGCCCACCTAGAGATGAGGGTTGCAAAAGAGATAAAGGATAATAAGAAGTGTTTTTTTTTTTAAGTATGTAAAAAACAGTAAACGGTATAAGGAAGACTAGGGATAATGTAGGTCCCTTGCTGAATGAGGGGGGTGTCCTGGTAACGGGAGACACCGAGAAGGCAGAGATACTGAATGCTTTCTTTGCTTCAGTCTTTGCTTCAGGGACTCCCCCCCAGGACTCCTCAACCCTGGCAGGAGGACAAAGGGTTTGGGTAATGGAGGGCTCCCCCCTGGTGGACATGAGAGTGGTTTGGAAGCATGAGTGGGCTCAACGCACACAAATCCATGGGTCCCGATGGGATGCATCCGCGTGTGCTAAGGGAGCTGGCAGATGTGATTGTCGAACCACTCTCTATCATCTTTGAATGGTCCTGGAGAACAGGAGAGGTGCCTGAAGATTGGAGGATAGCCAATGTCACTCCGGTCTTCGAGAAGGGCAGGAAGGAGGATCCGGGAAACTACAGGCCAGTCAGTCTCACCTCTGTCCCTGGAAAGGTGTTGGAACAGCTTGTTCTGGATGCCATCTCCAAGCAATTGGAAGAGAAGAAGGTTACGAGGAGTAGTCAGCATGGATTCACCAAGGGGAAGTTGTGCTCGACCAACCTCGTTGCCTTCTGTGATGGCATCACCAGCTGGGTAGACGAGGGGATGTTGCAGGAAGAACGGCCGAAAACACGACAGACGCCAGTACGGTCAGATCATGCCCTCTCTTTATTACCCAAATAGCCTGACTTTAATAGCAAATTTTTTGACATAATTGACATAATGTAGGGGAATTCCTCATCCCGTAAGGAAGCATTAGCCATTCATAGCGCTTTGCCGGGGCCTGTTTGTTAATGGAGGGTACCATAAAAGCAAATCTCTGACAGTCCTTTACAGCCTGTGCCACCATATATGGTTGCCTGGACTGATCAGCTCTCTGTACCCTTTCCAACATATCCTCTACTGGTGCGGTTCTTGGCAGTGTAATTAACATGTTTTGACTTTTTGGGTTTGCATTATCAAATGCAAGCATTTTAAACACACTGCTTTTAGACTACGCTGTTAGATCAGGATGATCAGGAATTGCTGCCCACAGCTGGTCAATAAATTTAGCATATGGTTCCCCAGGGGCCTGTTGTACTGGTGCGAATGGAGGTGCTTTCTTTTCCCCTGGGAGACTAAGAAGAGCCCTCAGTGCGAGCTGTGCAGCTGTTTGGTGAATAATAGCAGGGAACTGCAGCTGAATCTGGGTATTGAGATAAGGACCCGTCCCCGTTAACTCTGCAGTAATCCCATACAGAGGGTCCCCTGGTTGATGCAGTCAGCCCGCTTCCACCTGTGCTAACTGTGACCATTGCCTTTCAAACAATAACAATTGGGAAGGAGTTAACAATAAGCGCACCAAGTTTTGACAGTCAAGTGGACACATTAGTTCTGCCTGGAAAATCCATTGAATTATCTGTCGAGACGCCTGGGATTGTAACCCGTAGTCCAAAACAGTTTTTCACGCTTGTTGTAAAAGCTTCCAATCATGCGGCTGCCACGACCCGGTGCCTTGCACAGGGTCGATAAGAATAGGGCAGGCCAAGGATGTAGCATGCCTATGCCCTTCTATGATGGCATGACGTATGACGTCGGAGCCCCTGTCCCTCCTTGGTGCCGATGGTGTTGTAGCAACAGATAATGAGGGAGTTGGCTCTGGTGGGGCAGACGAGAGAAGAAGCTCCTCCGAATCCGTAATTTTTAAGTTCTCCAATTTCTCTAGCAGTTCTTGCAACTGCTCCTCCAGTGAAGGTCGATTTTCGCAAGCTGCTGCTGCACCTCTCATTGGCGAAGCATCCCGAGTGGATTTATTGCTGCCTGGCAGCGGCACAGATGCTGGCAGCACAGCTTCATCAAGATTTTCCAGTGTGGGGGGTGGGGAGGGCAACCCCCACTCCCCATCAGCACTCTGCTCCGATAGTCCCTTAGTTATTTCTGCCGCTGATTCCTTTATTGAAGAGGTCATACCCCAAACCGGGGTGGGTGCAGGAACTGGTGAAAAGAATCATGCCAGCCACATTCCTGAGGTCTCAGATTTTGTACTTGGTGTTCTGTCATTTCCAGATGGTACTGACAAAGCTTGCGCCGCTGGCATCGGCAGCTGCTGTTCTTTTTTCATTCCACACAGCGTATTAATCACTGTGCACTACATCTCACTTACATCTTTGGCCAACTTTCCACTTGAGATGGCTTTATCCCATAAGCAATCTCCTACATGCCACCACTCATCTGGGCTAAACATTAGAGGGATTTCCTTCAGAAAGCCCTCCGGAGCTCAGTGCACCAAGGATTTTATCTTTTTTACATTGCAAGATACACCTGTCTTAGAGAGAATACTAGAGAGAATCTGGATAGCTGCTTCCTCCTCCATGGTTACGTTGGACGAGCTGCACGGTCATGATCTCAACCCCTCTGCTGTGTGCCAACTGGCCTCACAGTGGTGCTCATCTGCCGCCTGCACTGACGCCTCCGATCTCCCGTAGAAACTCGGCCCCGGATGCCCGCGTCTCTCTACATCACTATTCCACGTCTCAATGCGACACTTCTCCACGTCTCACCGCGACTGTCCGCGTCTGTCTGGGTCTGTGCTCTGAGTCTCTCCACGTCCCGCGCGTTACTGTGTCTCTGTTCCTAGTCTCTCTGCGTCTCTCTGCATCTCTCCAAGTTCCTCTACGTCCCGCATCTCTGTGGGTCTCTCCACGTCTCAGGTCTCTCAGGTCTCTCAGCGTCTCTCAGTGTCTCGGGTCTCTCTGCGTCACTCCGTGTCTCGCCGGGTCTCAGACTGTTCGGGCGCCATTTGTTGCAGAAAGAACGTCCGAAAACATGACAGACACCAGTATGGTTAGATCATGCTCTCCCTTTATTACTTGAATAGCCTGACTTTTATAGCAAATTTAACAGGGGCGGATAGTGTCTCACACAAGATTATTGGTCAAAAGCACTCAGACAAACAACTGCAAGAAATCAACCCCACCTGCAAGAAAACAGACCCCTTGTGATTAGCAGTCACGTAGATCCCGTCCTTGAAGCCAGCTGCTGGCAACAATATTTTTTAATTCCTCAATTGGGTGATGTGGGAACACTGTCATGGGAACTTCTCATAGTTGTTCTGGTAGCTTGGCTTGCTCAGCTGAAGCAAGTCATGGCCTCCTTGCTGTTTCAAAAATCCCTCAACAAGGGGAGAGCAGTGGATGTCATCTTCCTTGACTTTAGCAAGGCTTTTGATACTGTCTCCCAGGACATCCTACTAGCAAAGCTGAGAAAGTGTGGGATAGAGGAGTGGACAGTAAGGTGGGCTGAAAACTGGCTGACTGGCCGAGCTCAGAGGGTAGTGATCGGCAGCACAGAGTCTGGCTGGAGACCTGTGACTAGCGGTGTTCCCCAGGGGTCGGTGCTGGGTCCGGTCTTGTTCAACATCTTCATTGACGACCTTGATGAGGGAATAGTGTCCACCCTCCGCAAGTACGCTGATGACACAAAGCTGGGAGGAGTTGCTGACACGCCAGAAGGCTGTGCTGCCATTCAGCAAGACCTGGACAGGCTGGAAAGATGGGCAGGAAGAAACCAAATGAGGTTTAACAAGAGCAAGTGTAGAGTCCTGCACCTGGGAAGGAACAACCCGAAGTATCAGTACAGGCTGGAGGACAACCTGCTGGAGGGGAGCTCTGAGGAGAAGGACCTGGGGGTCCAGGTTGACCATGAGCCAGATTTTTTTTTAATGCTCTGCTTACTAGGAGAAAGAAAAAAATATTGTAATCTCTTCTTTGCCATGTCAAGTAAAAGACCCTTGTCATGGGACAGAAAAAAAAAATAAAATCTAATTTTCTCACCAGGTAACAAATCCATCCTAACAAAACGTGGGAAATTTCCACGCTTGTTTTTTTTTTTTTTTTTTTTTTAATTTATAGCACACATACTTTTATGCCTTGCACTGCAGCCATTTTACTTCCCATTCAGGAAGGAGTTGACAGGGCATGTTTGTGCTGCCCCTTCATTGGTGACAAGGGGATATTTGCAATGATGAAATATTTCCCTACCCACAAGAGCCTTTGGGACAAGCAAAGATGAAGGTTCAGGGTTCAATTCATTTGCCCATATGTAGTTGTCAACTGTCCTTTGAGATGCCTAGGATATCCTGCCTGGCCTCCAGCTGCTCTTGCAGAAGGGCAGAGGTCTTGCCTGAAGCCCTTTATCATATCTGGCAGTGACCCTTGGATGTTTCAAATACCTCAGGGCATTTCAAATACAACCAGGTGCCGGTATAGAGCTTACACTCCTGGCCCAGGGATGCACCAGCCATATTTGAGCCTCTCCTTTTGAGCAGGAGGAATTTAAACCTGAGAGGCTGACATTTGGCCATGAAGTTTCGGGGGGGAGGGGGGTTGGATCCTCTCACAGAGATCTGTGTATCTACAGCAGAAGATAGCTATGTGAGTTAGGTGTCTCCACTTTCATTATAGTCGGTGAAAGTTTAGCCAGTGGAGCCTGGAGAGTAATTTGTCTTGAAATAGAGAAGACTCCTACTTTTTCAGATGAATCACCCACTCCAATGTTTTGACTATTAATTTGATCTCTGTAACAGAAGCTTGGATATATAGCTCTCATGTAGAAACCTGGACTATGGCCATCTAAAGTTAGATAAGATGAACCCCTTCTCTTCTCATATGTTAATAAAGAACATCAGGAGGGCACAACTAAAAATCCAAAGATTTGGTTTTGTAGGCAAAACTCAAAATATTGGATGTGATTGAGCAGTTTTACTGGACAGTTGTCCCAGTAGGAGAAAACAAGGTCACCTTAAGTGGCTTTTCTTGCCCAAACTGCTAAATAAAATCCCTTTTGATTTCTTCCTCCCAGTTTTTCTGCAAAATTCGCAAGGCCAGATGTTGCAAACAATTGTCTGAAACTAGGACCTATCCTCAGGTAAATCCCTACTGGGACGTGGAGTGCTGAGCAAATAAAGTACACTATCAACTTCATTTCAAGCATTTTCATTTGGAGAGCCTGTGCTTGGCAATTTCTTGATGTTATTTTTTTTCTATTGTCCGGTGGCCGGCCTGACAAAAACCTCAGCCAGGTTCAGAATTTCAGCAGATTCTGCCACTGTTAAATCTTTCCGTTGTGATAATAAAATTCTACCACCCCAGCAAAGGGATCACAATTAAAGAAAAACAGCTTGTATCATCTTTGTTCCATCATGATGCTCTCTCAGAGTTCTCTAGATGCTTAAAGGGAACATATTCCCATCCTGATATACCTGGTCTGGTCTTCTATACCTGGTATTTTGTCTGACTGATGCTGTAATACAAGCCTATGTGTTTATCAGGAGGTAAGTTCATTGGGGAAGAACCTAAAACATCTTGTTTAGGCACCATGAAATGTGAAAACTGAAGACAAGCTTACACCAAGATTATGCAGAAGAGCACTCTGGAAATTTGGAGTGTTTTCCACATAGATGTGCAGCATTCAAGTTGATAGCATAACTCCAGATGTCAGTGGTTAAAAGCATTTAGGGTTTTTCCAGTATGCTCTTTACTCTGGTTCTTGTCAGTCTGCTTTTCACATGTCTGTAATAAGTGATTTTCCTCCTCCAGCTTCTTTCCAATCAATTCTTTGTCTCCCATTTCCATCTATTTCCCTATTTCATTCCACTTTGCACTCTTCACCTCTTTAACCTCTTCTTCATCAGTCAGATCCCTTCTTGTGTCTACACACTCCATGAAGGCAATCTCTGACCTCATTACACATGGTCTCTCTGCCATCCTTCTTACACTGCTCAAGGAAGCAGTCTCAATCAATAATTTTAATGAAAACCACTCTCAATAAAGTATTTCCTATCATCATTTTCCTTTGAAAAAAAAAAGTAAAATCCAAATGTTTTACAGTAAAGTTTGTCCCAGGTCAACAGTTATCCCTGAGGTTTTTAGTAGGATAGAAAAGAAATGATGAACTTCAGGAAAAATCCTAAATTCTAGATTGTTTTTGGTCCAGTTACAGCAACCCTGAACTATTAAAATAAAGCTGAACATTTTACTCCATTAAATCACTTTCAATTTTTTTTCTTCAGAATGCCATTAGAATAGAGCAACAATTAAAGAACTATATACCATAATGTTAGCTAATTATTGAACTTTTGTCACTGAGGTTAATTGGCAATAACACTTATGATCTTACCTCTGCATCTATTTAAATAAATTTTAGTTTTCATATTGCAGTCAATTACCGTGGTTTTCAGAATGAAAGGTAAAAAATATCCATATCTATTGATCTATATCTACAAAATATCCATATCTATTGATCTGAAATACAGAAAGGGTGAGAGGAGAACGATGTATGTGCTCCCAGCATATATTATTTTTCATCTCCAGTGCTGATAAAGCAAGCACTCATTTTAGTGATAAATCATCATTAAAGTGGGATAAATGGACTCAGATACTAAAACAAAGCCAGCACAAAACCTTCTCAAAACAAACAAACAAAAAAATGAAACTCCTCCATTAGTCTCCTAGACTGTAGGGTATACGGTTGAGTTCCATTAAATGCTGAGACTTTACTTCAAATTCATGGCATGCTCTGAGCTTTTCTCATTGTATGAAGTGGGGCATAGCTTATTACAGATAAAGAAGAAAAATGAAATGACCAGGCTGCCCAGTAGGAAGAATGCTAACTGGGATGTCACCAGTCTTGGATTCCCTTATCAGCTTCATGCCTGACTTCAGGAAAAATGTTTCAGCCCATCCTCTTCCCACCTGTGCCTACCACCATGACATAACTGCCTTTGATTGCCAGGTGGGGATCTCTCCAAAGAACAGTTTGTATATTTCTGGACTACGTCAGATGGTGTAGGTGCTCACCTGGTTCTTTTGTTTTCCTTTTGTGCAACGGTATGAGCAGTTGGGTTCCAACAACACCCCTGGAACTGTTTACTTTTCGAACACAGACATCACCACAGGACTACTTAAATTGTTGTAATGCAAATATGACATGTCAGTTGCAAAGGAAAAATATCAGCTAAGTTTGTGCATTATCCAGATACTGCCTTTTACTCCATGCATATGCAGGGTAACCTAAGCCCATTTCTGGAGGAAAGTTGTGCTTTTTCTCAGTGGAGGTATTCTAATTGAACTTGTTCAGCAAGATTTTTGCTAATTATTTTGCTAACTTCTCATCGCTTTCATCACCTTTTCTACACTAGATGTGCCTGAAAAATGATTCCATCATTACACCAGCTTGGTCCTGGTGCCTCATTCATCCTCCCCCCCACCAGCAACTTGACTCTTCTGCACATGCTTCATGCCAGCACTGTCCTACCAAAGCTGTCACTGTCCCATTTAATCTGTGATAAATACAAACTGCTCCCAACTCCACTTGCCTAGGGGATATCAGCTCTATCTGCCACATTTTAAAATGATCATTCCTGTTGTTAAGAAAAACAACAACTGAAAACACCACCCCTGACTTTTCTCATTACTTACAGACTGAAATTCCCCCATCTGTCTTTCCTTAGCTGTGTTCTTGAGAAAGAAAACCTATCTCATGTTTCCTTCCTCCCCAGTGAGCATATCCTCATCCACTATGACAGTTCATTTCAGTTTGACTATTCATCTCTAAGCAGGTTCTTGCTCCTACCTTCAGTTTTTTTGTCTTATTATTATTATTAATATTATTTTATTTCTGTCCCTGGCTTTTTATGCCTTAAAAACCAGCCCTTTAGCTCTCTCTTCTTCCACCCCAGCCTCCCGTACTTCCTCAAATGCTTAAATGCTTTTTTTACTTCACTTTTTTCAAAGATTTTTTGTCCATTTTATGGACAAAAATTTGCGCAACCTAAAGTTTCAGGCTCTGGGCAGGAAAAGCTTTGACTCTGAACCCATTGACAAGCTCCTGCTGCTTAAACCCATGTCCTCAAGGCCTGGGATCCTGGAGCCTCTGACTCTGAATTAGCCTTTTCTTTTTTTTTTTCCTTGGCTTTTTCTCTCATTATTTATTGATTGTTGTCACCTGCCCCAAGTTCTGTTGGAAATCCTTGTGTCATGTGTTTATTCCTTTCTGCATGACAAATTTTCAGCCCCCCGTTCCACCCTGCTTGACGGACTGGGCTGCTGGGAAGGGCATGCAGAGGAGACCAAGCATGAGCACACTCACAGGCCCCTTGGGCCACTGTCCTGTACTCTCTTGGCATCAGAACTACTTCCACCAACTTCATTTAAACTATCATTGTTCAGTCTGTGAAGGACTGAACTTGCTAGCGCACATCGCTTCATCTTCCATGACCAAGGCTGCACATCCTTTACTCTGCAGTCTGTTGACTCTGTTTTCCTGCCGGAAACCTGCAGATGAGGATGGAAGAGAATGAGATTGAGGATTTGTGGGTATTCTTTGTACAAGTATGAGAGGGAAAAAACAAAACAAAACAAAACAAACAAAAAAACAACAGAAAAGGCAATGCTTGAGACTGTCTCCTAGGAAGCCTAATGTAGGTTTGAAACAGGTGGGAGATCAGCCTTTTAAATCAAATTACAGCTGGTCATCCTCTTAGCTGGAGGGGCAAAGGGGATTTGTGACTCATCCTGATGATGAGCAAAATAAGGCTTTCTTAGCCTTTCCTCCTTGGGTTTAGTTCTTGCATGACTAATGACAACAGCTACATCTTTTTCAAACGTTGAATGCCATTGCAGCTTCCCTCAGTCCTGGGACCCACCTCTCAAACCTGGAAGATGAATTGAAGCCTCTACAGACATCCCCACAGCTGCATATAGCAATAGCAGCTGCTCTGCTTGTTTAAGGGATGCCTTGCGAGGCACTTTTGATAAACATAAGTTTATCACAATATGTAAGAGTTCTTTTAGATCATTGCATTAAATTTCCACTAACAAGATAAAAAATTAATTGTCTGTATTACTGTACTAACCCAAAGCAGATAAAGTGTATGATTTCAGCAGAGGAAGGCAGCTGTTTAAGACAGCTTGGTGGTTACGGGAGGAGGCAGAGGAGATTAGTGTGCCATTTGCATGCCATGATGCCAGCCATCCCCCTGCCCCTTTAAGAAATCTGGCTCTTCTCTAATCTGATGTTGAACTTGAGCTTTATTAGTGAAGTAAGGGAGAATGAGTAAATCAACTGTATCACACAAGCCTCAGGACATCTGGAAATTGACCATTCTGCAGAAATAAGCACTCTGTTTATTAGCTGGGAGTTCATTACTATCGCTTCTCTTTATCTAATTCCTAAGAGATTTCAAAGCTATCATCATAGCATTAGCTCTTCTGACTATGCTACTGCAGATAAAGATCAGATCTATCTAATGATGGCTTTCTTGGTCTTCCTCTCTCTTTCTCTAAAGATATCCTGATTTAAATAATACTACTACTACTAATAATAAAGAAGTAAGAAAATAGCTGGAATGGCATAAGGCAGTCTCCGTGTCTTAAATTTTTGCCTGTTGGCAATGAGAGTAATTTCTTTTTTTTTTAATTCTACAGGAACTTGGTTTTGTTCAGGGGAACACATCTTGTAGAACAGAAAATCCTTCATAGAAGAGGTGGAATTTGAACTTTCTAATGTGATGGTGGAAAAAGAAGGAAGATAAAAGGACCTGAAGCCATAAAGCAGTGCTGTACATTGAAAGTACAGTTATTTTTAAATGATAATACATGTCAAATAGAAGCCAGGAAAATGAATTTCATGAGTTAGAAAGGTAATAACATTACTTTAAGAAGAATAATTACTTTCCTTAACTACATTTATCACATAGTAATTCAGTTTTCCCTTCTGGAATCTGATGAAATGCCAAACTTTTGACTGATTTATTTAAAATCAGCCTTAAGAAAAGATTCACCCAGATACGAGGCTTCTTCTGGTTCTTTATTCAAAATTGAGCAGTTACCAGCTGTTTAGATGCGCATTTCTGTACAACTGCACTGTGTATCTACATCGTGCAAAGAGACCGGGAGAAAAAATGTAAGAATTTTCTGATAACAGTGGTCGGATGCAATTTAAATACAGCCCTGGATTTCCAGAAATCTGTGGGGAGTGTAAAATCACAGAATCACAGAATTGTCTAGGTTGGAAGAGACCTCAAGATCATCAAGTCCAACTTCTGACCTAACACTAACAAGTCCTCCACTAAACCATATCACTAAGCTCTACATCTAAACATCTTTTCAAGACCTCCAGGGATGGTGACTCCACCACTTCCCTGGGCAGCCTATTCCAATGCCTAACAACCCTTTCGGTAAAGAAGTTCTTCCTAATATCCAACCTAAACCTCCCCTGGTGCAACTTTAGCCCATTCCCCCTCATCCTGTCGCCAGGCACGTGGGAGAATAGACCAATCCCCACCTCGTTACAGCCTCCTTTAATGTACTTATAGAGAGAGATAACGTCACTCCTGAGCCTCCTTTTCTCCAGGCTGAACAAGCCCAGCTCCTTCAGCCGCTCCTTGTAGGACTTGTTCTCCAGACCCCTCACCAGACCCCTCACCAGCTTCGTCACCCTTCTCTGGATGGGTGTTATGGAAGATTTATTTTTGCTTGATTCAATTATAGGTTGAACTGGGGTGGATCTCATAGTCAGGCCTCCTAAACAGGGCATCCCAAATGGAAAGAAATAGTCCAATGAAAGGTGATGATGCCACGTCAGTGGGTTGGTCTGCTTGAGGTATAGACCTTCCATTCTGCAGCATGAATCATAGCCTTGTGAGAAACCATATGGCTTTCCAACGGTGCTTCCAATTCTCAGTTTGCATTTTGGTATCTGGCAAAGAAACACGATGATTCTTCCTTATTGGCTGTTCCAAATCCATAAATTATTCCCATTCCTGAATTCAGAGGTGAATTTCAGTGAGGTGAGTGATACAGGCTGAAGAAACCAAGTGCATAAAACAAAAGACAGATGGCTGAACCCATGATTCACCAGCAGTGAGCTGCAATTGGGCCATGTAGACTTTGAAGTAATTCATTACATTAATATCTCTTCTGTAGAGGGGGGATTTTCCTCAATGATTTGTATGACCTTGCTAAACCCAGATAGGTGATAATTGAGCAGCAACTTCTTCAGAAGAAACAGAATAAAAATATTGAAAATATTGATTCACCCCAAAGGCAGTAAGCAGCACTTTGGTCTTCGACCTTTAAGCATCCTAGGATAGTCAATAATCTGGCTGTTAGAAGCCGTGCCTGCCACTGATTTTGATTTGGGAGTAGTTCAACCTTGAACCAAGATCCAAGTAACCACGGCAACAGGAAGTTGGCCCCTCCATCCAAGGAGTGGGAATCCATAAATCAAGGTCCCTAATGCAAACACCGTGTGCAGGTAGAGATTTGAGAGGCTGAGTGGTTTGTGAGGGATTACCTTTGAAAAATGAATGACTGTCCCTTGATATGTTGAAGCAAAGCTTCACAGAGACTTTTTTTTTTCAATAGAGGTCAACAGGTTACAGCTGCATGTTTTCATACGGCTCTTTATATAAGCCCTTCAGTTTCATTAGAACCAGATGTTGAATTTATAAGGTTGTTAGCATTATTATGTACCATATGCACATGCATATATGTGTACGTGTATTCATACATACATCCACATATGCACATTTTTTGCCCACAAACTGCATTTATGAAAAAATAATGTTAAGCCTCAAACTCAAGCACTGAAGACTGGTAAAACCTTAGTTTTGCATATGCACAGTTCCATAGTCCTGGGATCCCACAGGCATAATTACCTGGTCAAATACCTCGTTTTTTTCTATGGGATATTACTTTATTCAGTGTATGGCACTCACCTAATGAACAGCTATTTGGTAGTTGGATTTTCCTCTCGTTATTCAGTGTGTGACCTCATGTGTCATTCATTCCACATTTCTAAGCCTTGCTATGAATAGATGAATGTTTCATGAATGTTGATAATCTTATTTTCACAGCACTGCTCTTGAGATGAGGGGTATATTATTGTTCTCATTTGCAATAGAGAAACTGAGCAGAGAGAGATTGAAGTTGAATGGATGCAATTTGAGATGCTTAATACTCGATTTGGGGCTCTGGAAGAATGTGTGACTTAGTACTCAAAAACTCCTCAGTATATCTTTACCAAGCCATGACCTCTGACTGTGATTCTCTGTCCTGACTGTTTATGCTTTCAGACCCATTCTGCTGCATTAAGTCTGCAGGTTTTTCATCTGGACTCCTCTCCCAGACTTGCCCACTCTAGTCCCTCATCTCTCAGCCTCCCCTCACCAGTGCACTGTTTCTGTCTGAGTCTGATGGAGATCTCTTCCACAGTTTCTGGGACCACCTGTAGGTTTCCTAATATTTCTCATTTCACGTGTAATGCCAAAGGTAGGGACGCTCATAGCAGCTCCGACTGCAAATGCAAGGAAATGTTAGTTGGTGCCTGGCGAGGCTGGGTACAGTCAGCAGAGGCAGCCAAACAGACACAGAAGATTGAACAGCATTTTCTGGGCTCTGCTTCGAGATCTTCTTGAAGTGAGCAGGTTCAGGAGCATCAGGGAGTCAGAGAGGGAAATTAACTGGTGGAGGTGTACTCTACCTTCTCTGAGACAGACTCACAAGACTGTCACAAGTGTCTCCTGCTACACAGAAGACAAAAGTTCCCTCATCCCACCAGGCAGTAGGAGGAGACCTAGGCCAATGGAGGCAGGATTCTGTTCAGGGTGGTAGGCGAGCCCTGTCCCTGCCCACCTCACCTTCCCGTCTACCCTTATATAACATTTATGAGGGTCTAGAACATGAGAAGAGAACAAGTCTTACGAGGAGTGGCTGAGGGAGCTGAGTTTGTTCAGCCTGGAGAAAAGGAGGCTCAGGGGCGACCTTATTGCTCTCTATAGATACCTTAAAGGAGGCTGTAGTGAGGTGGGGGTTGGTCTATTCTCCCATGTGCCTGGTGACAGGACGAGGGGGAATGGGCTCAAGTTGCACCAGGGGAGGTTTAGGTTGGATATTTGGAAGAACTTCTTTACCGAAAGGGTTGATAGGCACTGGAATGGGCTGCCCAGGGAAGTGGCTGAGTCACTGTCCCTGGAGGTCTTTAAAAGATGTTTAGATGTAGAGCTTGGTGATATGGTTTAGTGGAGGACTTGTTAGTGTTAGGTCAGAGGTTGGACTAGGTGATTGTGGAGGTCTCTTCCAACCTAGAAGATTCTGTGATTCCGTGAATCTGAATCTTGTCTGAAAGACTGAATTGTACATTACAGTAGGGAGCTGCATTTGTGATGGCACAGAGGCAGGTGTTTTGCTGCAATATAAATGAATTTAGCTTGGGAGTGTTATAAATGGCTCAGGATTCAAATTAGGATTAAATAAAAAAATAGGATTTATTGAAAGAATATAAAGGAATAGAGGTAAGCAAACAGCGCTGGGTGCACCGGGAGTCTCCGCTCCACCAGGACGCACACCAGTTACATCAAGCAGCTGATTTTTATGCTCCTAGACTAATACATATTCATTACTACTTCTAAAAAAAATAGATTATTAAAATTAGCTTCCGGGGTGCAGTCCCTCCTACTGGAGCATGCGCAGTCTCCTCTGGGGTCTCTTCTGGGGGTCTCTAGGGGTCTTTCATGCTGAAGGCTCGTAGTCTTCCTCTCCCCCTTTGTACTTACTGGGCACCATACCAAGTTTATAGAACATCCTCTTCAAGTCTTGTCTCCCAGCCGTCCTTCAGCTTCTTTCTCCTTCCTCTTTATCTCTCGGCCCCCCCTAACCAGATACCAAAGATCCACATAGTATCCCATAACAGTCACTAGTTGTTATCAGTTGTTCTGAAAATCCCTGACACACGAGTAATTAAAACATTCTTCCCCACCCATTCAAAGACACATCTATAGCAGTGTTAGAAATAGAAGTCCGGAATAACAAAAGCAAACAGGTTCATAAATTTAAGGAGTGATAAATTGACTAGAATGAGGGGGAGACTGGGACACACTGCATCTGTGGTTCAAGAATTAAATTGCCAGTGCAGGGCCCAGAGGCAGACAGGATTCAAACAGAATTGTTCTTTATGGACACGAATTGTTAAAACATTCCTCACAGGAGCAAGCCCAGAGCTCCTGCACCATCAGATATTTATCACAAAGCAGATTTCACACTTGGTTCTGGAAAAGGGTGAGCTTTACTGTACCAACCAACAATGGATGGGATTCTGATGTGCTAAAAAAGAGCTTCAAAGAAACATAATTCATAGCCTCCAAAAATAAAAGAGAATCAACAGAGAACACAGAGGGAGCAGGGAATTTGTATAACCTGCCAATGTGAGGCTCTTAATTTTTTTATTGACTTGTATTAGATTGAGATCCAAGGTTTGCTCATACTTAAGCCACCTAGACATTTCCATTTCCTTCACTGAGACCAGGGTCTGTGCTATTCTAATGAAAAGCAGTCTAAAATGAGAGCTTATCCTATGGAAACATTCCCATTCACAATATCACATTATATCAGACGAGTTGTGACACCCAGAAATTAGACACTTTGAAACATAGGAAGAAACTGAATTCAGTCCCTGGCTACGTCAGGGTTGCTACATGCCTGTCAAATAACAAAATTCTTCTCCGGCAAGCGATGTGGTAGCTATTGCAGTAAGGAAGCTGTGTCCCAGCAAACAAGGGTTAAAAGTCTTCAGAATTTTTGATGGGGCTTTTTTGCAGTTGTCCACTGAAAGTCACTGATTTCACAGTCTGATAACAGTTGGATTTGTAGCCTCTTTCCCTTCTGAGAAGAAGATGTTTGCTGAGCCTATTTTCCCAATGTAACTTATTTCACTTAAGCACAGCAGATTGTCAAGAAAAAATTCTCAGCACTGGTGAACTCAAAAGAGTTTCCAAATTAGGGGCATAATCCCCACCAGGCTGATTTGGAAATATAATTTGTCAAGAAAAAGTCTATTTCCTGTCATTTTCCTTCTGTTTATTGTCCATGACAATAAAAACATAAGATGGAGTGGTAGAACTTGCAATAGGAGCTTCATCAGATTTGCTGTTTAAACTTGTAAAACTGGTTCTCATTTAAACCAGAATTATTATTTTTATTTATTTTTTGTTCTTCATGATTACAACTGCACAACATTCCCCATGACCTAATCCATCATGTCACAGATTATGAACTGGTTTCTTCATTGTCAAACTATTATTTAGATGGAAAAATCATCAGCAGTTAACTAACCAGAGCCAGCTAACCAGAGCCATACCTTGCACTACAAGGAAAAATACTAAAACTAAACAACTCTGCCAAGAAATGCCTGGAGCCAAGACTGCCCATTAAAGCCTAGGAACATCTGTCTGCTTATGACTGTCTAAGATCTCCATGCAGCTTTTTTCCTCTCTGCCTTTGACCTTCACTGGGATTCCCAACAGAGGTCCATACTTCAGTCTAGCCGTAGCTATTAACTGGTTTCCACTGAGGAGGGATTAAACTTTTCCATGATAACCTTGGCAATATTCTCCTAATTCACCTTGCATTTCCCTGAGGTGGCTAAACAGTGGTTGTCTAATCATAAAAATAAAAGGTAAAAGGAAGGGGGGGAAAAAAAGGCACCGCATGAGAACACGGCTCTGTCCCAAGAGAGAATTCCATAGCCTGATTGTTCCTGCCATCCTATATTTGTCATCTTTCACAATTGGTTTCACAATATAAAAGTAATAAGTAACAGAGATAAGAGGAGACATCCTAAATATTTAGATGAAAGCTGAAAATAGATTTATATAATCATTTCAGTGTTTATCTGTACTGCATGGGCATTTTGGCATGCTCAGGAATGCCATTTGCAAATTCATGGCATGTTGTTGGAGATGAAATATGGAGCAAAACCCACCCACCCTGTGTAAAGATATCTGTGACAAGAGCTATGAGAGGACCATTTAGTGCTCTTCAGCATTTAGGCTTTGCAGTTAGCTTTGTTGTAGTGTGCTGGTGCAGGTGTCATTGTATTGCTGCTATTTTTATCATTATTACCTGTGTTATAACAGCACTTAGCCATTTCTGAAAAAAAACAGCATCCCCTGATGCTATGCATTGGCAATGCATATGGTAGCAAATAGCCCTGCCATATAACCCTGAAGCCTGTGTATAATTTTGTGATCTAGAAATGTTAGGATAAGCCATCTTTCTTTCTTTCTGTAGGAGCTGGAAATCTCTGCAAGAGGGCCAGGTCCCACGCAGGGAGTGCCACTAGCCACCTTGCTTGGCTGCAGCAGGCTTGTCCCATTCCCTGAACAGCACCAGCTTGGGCTGTCCCTGGGCATTCTCTAGAGAGGACCTTGTGAGCTCTGTCTCATTTGGTACATCTTGGAACCTGTTGAAGTTAAAAGTGCAGTGTAACTGCAGGTGGCTGTTTTCCACGTGCACTGCCTGTTTCTCCACCATCGCTCTGGAGATCCTTTCCATAAACACTGGTTAATAACTCTTCCCCTTCCTTCCCATACTTTCCCCGTGACCTGTTTCTTCCTATTGCATTTTTCAGAGGTTTTTTTCAAGATTCCTTGTGCTCACCCAACCTTCCCGTATTTAAAAAGACTGGTTAATGGTACCTAAATGTTTATTTGGCTGCTACAAATGACTACTTTGTGGCATTGGTCATGCCTGTAGGCAAGGATGAAGCAGATGCTTCAGACCCTGCCCTGCCACAGCCTGTACTGTCACTCAGGCACATTTGTAAAGAGATCTTTCCAGCTGTGTTGTTGTACTGGGTCTGGCTGGAACGTTAACTTTCCCTGCAGTAGCCCATACAGTGCTGTGCTGTGCACTTGTAGCTAGAACATCAGTGTTATCACACCAGGGTTGTGTCTACTGCTGAGCAGTACTGGCACAGCATCGGGCCTCTCTCTAACCCTCCTAGGGGGTGGGCAAAAAGTGAGAAGAGAAACATCACCAGGGCAGCTGACCTAAACCAACCAAAGGGATATTCCATACCATGTGATGTCACACTCAGCAATAAAAGGTGGAAACAGGAAGAAGAGGGGAGGAGTGGGCTCTCGTTGTGAAAACGTCGGTCCTCCTCCCGAACACCGGCTACGTGCGTTGAGGCCCTGCTTTAAGGACGTGGTCAATCATCGCTCATTTGTGGGAAGTAGAGAGTAATTTCTTTCCTCTGCACTTCCACATAGCCTTCATTTGTTTTATTTGTTTGTTTCCCTCCCTTTTTTTTCCCTTTCCCCCTCCCTTTTCCCCTTTCCTTTTTTTTTTCCCCTTTAGTTAAATTGTTTAGTTCATAATAATCTTTCTTTAAGTATTATTATTATTATTATTTCCCTTCAATTAAAGTATCCTTATCTCAACCCGTGAGTTGTTCTTTGCTTTACTTCTTCCCCTCCTCATCTAAAAAGAGGGGGAGTGAGAGAGCGGTTGTGGTGTTTAGCTGCCCAGCACGGTAAAACTACCACAGTTGTGCACTAAGCCTTGGAGTTGACTCTCTCCCTCTGCTCTGCACAGCCAGAGGTGCACCTCATGCATTTGCAACACATGGGGGCCCCTCTGGCACTCCATGACCTGAGGCACTGTGCACAGCTAGATGGCTGAGCCTTTCATCTGCTCACCAGTTGATGCTAAAACCCCAGGTGAGGGATCAAGGGAGAGGCCACAGATTGGTGACACAGCTGGTCTGGGGAGACTGAGAGCAGAGCTGTGTTTGAAAGAGGTCCTCATGGCAAATTCCTCAGCTTCCTGGCATGTCAGCCTGCTTCTCTTTCATACGTGGTGCTGAAGAAGAGGCTTGAACTGCTGATGAGCAGTCTTAATGCTATAACTTGTGCCTTGGGAAAGAGTAGGAATTGTCAGCCTTCTGGGCTGCAAGCCCACACTGCTGGCACCTTGCACTTGTTGAACCTCATTAGGTTCACACGGGCCTAGTTCTCAACCTTGCCCAGGTCCCTTTGGATGGCATCCCTTCCTTCTGTTGTATCACTGCAGCACTCAGCTTGGTGTCATCTGCAAACTTGCTGAGGGTGCACTTGATCCCACTGTCTGTGTCATTGGTAAAGGTATACAAACAAAGGGTGTCTTGCTTGCATGTTAGGCATCATGGCTGAAAGATCAAGTAATAAGTACATGGGTTTCATCAGATATAGCACAGATAACATGCACAGTAAATTTCCAGGAATATAAAGTTAATCCTATGCAGCTATTAGGAAGGTAGTAACCATCAGTCTCTGAATGCTGGATAGTTAGCATGACAAACATGCTTTACAAGTTAATGTTTAACTTCCCTACAAGCCCCCCCACCCACTCCACCCCTAAGGTCCAGCAGTGAATGAATTTCTTCTGACTTGACCTTTCCTTCTCAGCTAGTCTGTATGGTGCTGGTTTAAGTCTGAAGGAAATACTGAAGCTTTACCAGCTTTAGGAAATACTGAAGCTTCACCAGCTTTAGGTGAAGGATGGGCATCACACAGTGAGTAGTGTTTGGCCCTAAGACTGGAGGGGGGAAGAGAGGCTGTGCCACGTGTACATGCGTACATACCAAACCACATTCAGTAAATGCACAACTCTTCGCTGTGATTGCTTAAAGTTGGTTTTAATGTCTTTATCTTGAAAGTGTCCTTGTTCCTGTTAAAAAGCCTTACGTTGGTTGATTAAACCTTCCAAAGGAAGAGTAGGAGGAATGCTGGAACAGGGGAGAAGTGACAATCAAGTGGTTGAACAGCATTCATCTGATGTCAGTACAAACATAAGCAACCATGTGCTGCTGAGGAGTGCCATTTCTCCAGATGAGCTTTCTTCCCTGACAAAACTCCCCTCCATGGCTCAGTTTTCTGCTGGAACGGGCCATTTCCATGCAGCACAGAATAAATCTCTGGTCATCCTCTCTCAGAAGTCAAATGTGTTATTGTGATTTAAAAACAGGACTGTTTTATTGTGATTTAAAACAGGACTTGCTATGAGCAAAAACAAACATGGTGAAATATTGGCAAAGCCACCGCAAGGGTTTTGTTGTTTCAGAAACAGCATATGCACTTCTAGACTATTATCATGAAGTTTTAATCACCCAAAGTTTTACTACTTTTCAGTAGTGAGTAAAATTATTTCTTCTTCTGAATGTATAGGGAAGACCCAGACAAATAAGAGTAGTCAACTGCCTTAGTAATCAAACTTTGCTGATATTTGTATATTATTCGTATTTGTATTATATTTGTATATTATTTTCCATTAATAATATTTAAAAATATATAAATAAAATATAAATAATAATAATAATAAATATTATGTAATGATATAATAGACATAATGATTATTATATGATGATATGATAAATGTAAATCATAAATAATAATAATAATAAATAGATAAAATATATTTTATCTGTAAAGATCCAGAGTTACAGGGTTGGTTCATTATTCTGTAGTGAATATATTTCAGGAATAGTGGAAATGGGTCCAACACTATATTTGATGAAAGTTTTCTCATTTGACCATCCCAGAGACACACTATGAATGTCTATCCTGACCAGGTCTTGTGTGTATGCTCATGGATGCACCTTTACATACTGGGACAACCGGGGAGAAAGGACAATTAGGGGAATGAACAAATTTCATTGGATATCGATTCAAACACATGCATAAGTCGCCTTCCTTTCTTCAGTAGCAAGATTTGACCCAGTGGCACCTAGGTGACATGTGATAGTGCGTGCATAGACGTGGAGGTGGACTGATGTGTGGAGTGGGGTTTGGAGACCTATCTTACGCATCGTAGTTTTCTCATGTGACTCCAGAAAATATCTAAACAGGATTAAACCTCAGCATCTGTCTGGAAAAGGGGGATAAAAGCAGTATCCTGGTGCAGAGAGCCATGATGAGTACTTGAAGTGGATGGGAGAAGAGCCAGGTGCGAACTTCACTTGCCAGGGACGTGTGGAGCACTCGTCACCCTTCCTCTTCCCAGCTTGGCTTCTGCCAGTGGTTTCCTCTGACACCCCAGGCCCCTACACAGCTTCAGGCAGCTTCAACAGTTTTCCAGTCCCAGTGCCAGTGGGGGGTTGTTCCCTCCCCTTGTGTTGGGTGCAGAGGGACAGGCCGTGTACAGTTACAGAGTGAGTGTTTATACCATCTGGCCCATAAAACCCAGCATCGGAGCTTTACAAAATCCCATTATTTGCAAATACAATTACATTCATAAAAACATCTGTTTGGGCCCCTGAATGCTTGTGTGTACAACCAAAAATACTGAAATAGTAGTCCAGACCCAACCCACAGGGAGGTCTGTTGCCTCCCTGGGGCTTGGGTGAGAGACATTGCTAAGAAAATTGAGCGCCTGGTACGGCCCACCGACTACTACCCGCTACTGGTCTTTCAGGCTAGTAATGACGAGGTAGCAACGAGAAGTCCAAGAGTGATCAAAAGGGACTTTAGGGCTTTGGGGCGACTACTTAAAGGATCAGGGGCACAGGTTGTGTTTGCCTCTGTCCTTCCAATAGGGGGGATCGATGCTGATAAGCGGGCTCATCACATTAACACATGGCTTCGGGACTGGTGCAACCAGCAGAACTTTGGGTTTTTCGATCACAGGAAGGCCTACGTGACAGCAGGCCCGCTGGCACCAGATGGGATGCGCCTCTTTCTAAGAGGGGTAAGGATTTTTGCTCAGGAGTTGGCAGGGCTGATAGACAGGGCTTTAAACTAGAGTCGAAGGGGGAAGGGGATAAAACCAGGCATGCCGATGATGAGCTAAGGGATGGTGCCCTAGAATCAGAGGGACTGTGTGCTGGTGAGGTCCTTTAGTCTGCTCCACAAGGTGCTGCGTGTAGGGAGGCGCATTTGAAGTGCTTCTACACAAACGCACGCAGCACAAGGAATAGAATGGATGAGCTAGAAGCCTTGGCCCAGTCCCACAGCTACGACATCATTGGCATAAGCGAAACCTGGTGGGATGAGTCCTGTGGTTGGTGTGCTGCAAGGGATGGTTACAGGCTCTTCAGGAGGGACAGACAGGGTAGGCGAGATGGCGGGGTAGCGATATATGTGAAGCATGGGCTGGACTGTGTGGAACTTCAAGTTGGCGATGGCAAAGTTGAGAGCCTCTGGGTAAGGATTAAGGGATGAACAAATAAAGGGGATGTCGTTGTGGGAGTCTATTACAGACCACCAGGCCAGGACGACAACACCGATGAATTATTCTTTGTAGAACTAAGAGATGCCTCGAAATCAACTCCCCTTGTACTTATGGGGGATTTTGACTTGCCAGATGTCAACTGGGATCACCACACGGCTGACACGACCAAGTCCAGGAGGTTCCTAAAGCACCTAGATGTTAACTTCTTGGTGCAGGTGCTAAGGGAGCCAACTAGGAAAGGTGTCCTCCTAGAACTGTTGCTGGAGAACAGAGAGGGTCTTGTGGGGGACGTGGCAATTGGTGGCTGTCTCGGTCATAGTGAACATGAAGTGATTGAGTTTATAATTTATGGTGACAGAAGGGAAAATGCCACCAACACTTCAGCCCTGGATATGGGGAAAGCAGACTTCAGGCTGCTCAGGGAACTAGTCAGCAAGGTCCCCTGGGAAACTGCTTTTGAAGGCATTGACGCCCATCAGTGCCGGTGAGTCTTTAAGCACTGCCTCTTAAAAGCACAGGATCAGGCAATTCCAAAACACTGGAAGTCAAGCAGGCGTGGCAGAAGGCCAGCCTGGATGACTAAGGATCTTCTACTGGAGCTAAAAGATAAGATTACCCCTCTATTTGATCAAGGGAAACTAGCTGATGTGATCTTTTTGGACTTCAGCAAAGCTTTTGACACAGTTTCCCACAGGATCCTACTGGACAAAATGTCCAGCATACAACTTAACAAAACCATCATACAATGGGTGAGCAATTGGCTGATGGGCAGGGCTCAAAGGGTTGTGGTAAATTGTGCCACATCAGGCTGGTGGACGGTCACTAGTGGGGTCCCTCAAGGCTCCATTTTAGGGCCAGTCCTCTTCACTGTTTTTATAAATGATTTGGAGGTAGGACTAGAAGGTGTTCTGAGCAAATTTGCCGACGACACCAAACTTGGAGGAGTTGTGGACTCGGATGAGGGTGGAAAGGCCTTGCAGAGAGACCTGGATAGATTGGAGAGCTGGGCAATCACCAACCGCATGAAGTTTAAAAAAAAGCAAGTGCCAGGTCCCGCACCTGGGACGGGACAACCCTGACTATACGTACAGACTGGGCGATGAGATGCTGGAGAGCAGCCCCGCAGAGCGGGATCTGGGGATTGTTGTTGATAGCAAGCTGAATATGAGCCAGCAGTGTGCCCTGGCAGCCAGGAGGATGAACCGTATCCTGGGGTGCATGAAGCACGGCATCACTAGTTGGTCAAGGGAAGTGATTGTCCTGCTCTACTCTGTGCTGGTGCAGCCTCACCTCGAGTACTGTGTGCAGTTCTGGGCACCACAGTACAAAAAAGACGTGAAACTGTCAGAGAGTGTCCAGAGACGGGCTACGAAGATGGTGAAGGGCCTAGAGGGGAAGATGTATGAGGAGCAGCTGAGGTCACTTTTCCTGTTCAGCTTGGAGAAGAGGAGGCTGAGGGGAGACTTCATCGTGGTCTACAGCTTCCTCAAGAGGGAGAGCTGATATAAATTGTCCTCTTGCTTTCTGTGCCCCCAGTTCTAACAATATCCTTCCAATGTGCCAATATGCATCCAAGGAGGCTTTCTTTAAAACGTCTTTGTTTTGGATATTACCCATTTCCTTGATTTCCCATTCCGTTTTATTTGTTTATTTATTTATTTATTACTATTCCTTGCTAGTTACTGTCCTTTGTTTCAATTTCCATGCAAACCTTTTTACTGCAGGTTTTTACTATATTTTCCTAATCTTCTTCCCAAATGTCCCAATTCTCTGGGATTAAACACTTCTTCCCACATACAAACTTTACTATTTCAGATTATTAATGAGCCCCGTTCTAATCGTTAATCCACGGAACTTCAGGAAAACAGCTGAAGCACTCAGCCTTCCGTCTTCTAGACAAACATTACCACCTTTTCCACAAAAATTTACATTTCAACAGGACCGAATTTCAAGCCGAATGCCAATTTTTCTCATGCACTTTGTTAGTAAGCCCATATAAAACAAGGAATCACTCCTGTGTATTCGTCAATATGGGGGTTCAAAAAGGTATTCTTATAAATGAAGTCTCAACTCAATCTGAATTTTGTAATATTTATAAAACAAATATTTATTAAAGATTGTGGTGGTTTTACCGTGCTGGGCAGCTAAACCCCACAACCGCTCTCTCACTCCCCCTCTTTTTAGATGAGGAGGGGGAGAAGTAAAGCAAAGAACAACTCACGGGTTGAGATAAGGATACTTTAATTGAAGGGAAATAATTATAATAATTAAATAAAGACTACCATGAAATAAACAATTTAACTAAGGGGAAATAAAAAGGGAAAGGGGAAAAGGGAGGGGAAAAGGAAAAATAAAAAGAAGGGAGGAAAACAAACAAAATAAATGAAGGCTATATGGAAGTGCAGAGGAAAGAAATTACTCTCTACTTCCCACAAATGAGCGATGATTGACCACGTCCTTGAAGCAAGGCCTCAACGCACGCAGCCGGTGTTCGAGAGGAGGACTGACGTTTTCCCAACGAGAGCCCACCCCTCCCCTCTTCTTCCTGTTTCCACCTTTTATTGCTGAGTGTGACATCACATGGTATGGAATATCCCTTTGATTGGTTTAGGTCAGCTGCCCTAGTGATGTTTCTCTCCTCACTTTTTTGCCCACCCCCTAGGAGGGTTAGAGAAAGGCCCAATGCTGTGCCACTGCTGCTCAGCAGTAGACACAACACTGGTGTGATAACACTGCTGTTCTAGCTACAAGTACAGAGTATGGCACTGTATGGGCTGCTGCCGGGAAAGTTAACATTCCAGCCAGACCCAGTACAACCTCCACCCCTTATTCCATAACATTTGTGTCACACTCAGATCCCCATACTTTAGCATACAAGCATTCTCATCATTATCCCTTGTCCTTTAACAGGACAAGGATTTAACAGGACAGGATTAATAGGCAGGTGTATCTTTTCATTCCATAGGTCTTTCTTGGAAAATGTTCATAAGAACTGTTGATGATTAGGTCTTCATCTGCCAAAGTGGCCACTCAAGGCAGGCGGAGTTGGATGTCTGGACACCAGCACCAGCTTAGCTCAAGTCCTTGTTGCACTGCCCGGCTCCTTGCAAAGTTGACCTGTCGTTATTCTACAACATCTTCCTACAACATATTACTTAGATTATAGATTAGTTTTCTCTCAAGGTTAAATCTCCTTGAGGCACACACTTGATATCCCCATTCTTTTGCATGACCCACCAGGTATACCCTGGTCCTTGGGCGAAGACAATCCCACGAGTGGGTTTGCTTTTTCCCGAGGCAGGAGCAACCCACACTGCCTTCCCCATCCACCTTCCTATATGCACTACGGGAACTTTAGCTCTTTTCACAGTGTGTAGGGGTTTTGTTTCGGCAGGACCAGCACGGCTGTCAGACCCCCTATTGTTAACTAGCCAAGTGGCTTCTGGTAGATTTGTGTCCCATTGTTTCCACGTCCCAGCACCTAATGCTCGTAACATAGTCTTTAACAGTCCATTGTACCTCTCAACCTTCCCAGAGGCTTGTGGGTGATAAGGGATGTGGTACACCCACTCAATACCATGCCTCTTTGCCCAGGAGGTAACAAGATTGTTTCGGAAATGACTCCCATTGTCAGACTCAATTCTCTCTGGTGTACCATGATGCCACAATACTTGTCTTTCCAGACCCAAGATAGTGTTTCGGGCGGTGGCATGGTTTACAGGGTATGTTTCCAGCCACCCAGTAGTTGCTTCTACCATGGTGAGTATGTACCTTTTGCCTTGGCGAGTTTTTGGGAGTGGTCCGATATAGTTAATTTGCCAGGCCTCACCATATTGAAACCCTAACCATCTCCCCCTGTTCCAGGGAGATTTTACCTTCATGGCTTTCTTGATTGCAGCACAGGTCTCACACTCATGGGTAACCTGTGTGATGGCCTCAATGGTCAAGTCCACCCCTCGATCACGAGCCCATCTGTAAGTGGCATCCCTCCCCAGATGTCCTGATGTTTCATGGGCCCATCGAGCTACAAACAGCTCACCCTTACGTCCCCAGTCTAGGTCCACCTGAGCCACTTCGATTTTCGAAGCTTGATCCACTTCTTTGTTGTTCTGATGTTCTTCAGTAGCGCGACTCTTGGGCATGTGGGCATCTACATGACGTACTTTTACATCCAGGTTTTCTACCCGGGCAGCAATATCTTGCCACAGGGTAGCAGCCCAGATAGGTTTACCTCTGCGCTGCCAGTTGCTCTCTTTCCATTGCTGCAGCCACCCCCACAGAGCATTTGCCACCATCCATGAATCAGTATAAAGATACAATACTGGCCAATTTTCTCTTTCGGCGATATCTAGGGCTAGTTGTATGGCTTTTACTTCTGCATTCTGACTCGACTCACCTTCCCCTTCCATGGCTTCCACAAGTCGTCGTATGGGATTCCACACAGCAGCTTTCCATTTTCGATGGCTCCCTATCACACGGCAGGATCCGTCAGTAAACAACGCATACTGCTTTCTGTCTTCTGGCAACTCATTGTATGGTGGTGCCTCTTCAGCACGGGTTACCTCTTCTGTTGGCACTCCGAAATCTCTGCCTTCCGGCCAGTCCATAATCTCTTCCAGGATTCCTGGGCGATTGGGTTTTCCCATTCGAGCCCGCTGTGTAATTAACGCTACCCACTTACTCCATGTAGCATCAGTTGCATGGTGTGTAGTGGGAATTTTCTCTTTGAACATCCAATGTAACACAGGTAGCCGCGGTGCCAAGAGGAGCTGTGCCTCTGTACCCACAACTTCTGAAGCAGCTCGAACACCCTCATATGCTGTGAGTATTTCTTTTTCAGTTGGGGTGTAATTGGCTTCTGATCCTTGATAGCCCCGACTCCAGAAGCCCAGAGGTCGACCTCGAGTTTCTTCTGGGGTTTTCTGCCAAAGGCTCCAGGTGAGGCCATGCTCCCTAGCTGCAGTGTACAGTATATTTTGCACAGCTGGTCCAGTATGGACAGGCCCAAGGGCTACTGCACGAGCTATTTCTTGTTTGATTTGTTCAAATGCCTGTTGTTGCTCAGGGCCCCACTCAAAATAGTTTCTCTTTCGAGTCACTCGATATAGAGGACTCACAAGCTGACTATAGCCTGGCACATGCATTCTCCAGAATCCCACGAGGCCTAGGAAAGCTTGCGTTTCCTTTTTGCTAGTTGGCGGAGACATTGCTGTTATTTTATTGATCACATCCATTGGAATATGGCGACATCCATCCTGCCATTTTACCCCCAAGAACTGGATTTCCTGTGTAGGCCCCTTGACCTTGCTCTTTTTAATGGCAAAACAAGCTTTCAGGAGAATTTGGATTATTTTCTTCCCTTTCTCAAAAACTTCTTCTGCTGTGTTGCCCCACACGAGGATGTCGTCAATGTACTGAAGGTGCTCAGGAGCTCCCCCTTGCTCCAGTGCACACTGGATCAGTCCATGGCAAATGGTAGGGCTGTGTTTCCACCCCTGGGGCAGCCGATTCCAGGTGTATTGGATGCCCCTCCAAGTGAAAGCAAACTGCGGTCTGCATGCTGCTGCCAAAGGGATGGAGAAAAATGCATTAGCAATATCAATTGTGGTGTACCACTTGGCTGCCTTTGACTCTAGTTCGTACTGAAGTTCTAGCATGTCCGGCACTGCAGCACTCAGTGGTGGCGTGACTTCGTTCAGGCCTCGATAGTCCACTGTTAGCCTCCACTCGCCATTAGACTTTCGTACTGGCCATATAGGACTATTAAAGGGTGAGCGAGTCTTGCTGATTACTCCCTGACTCTCCAGTCGGTGAACCAACTCATGGATGGGAATCAGGGAGTCTCGGTTGGTGCGATATTGCCGTCGGTGCACCGTTGTGGTAGCAATTGGTACCTGTTGTTCTTCAACCTTCAGCAATCCTACAACAGAAGGGTCTTCTGAAAGGCCAGGCAGGGTAGACAGCTGCCTAATCTTCTCTGTGCTCAAAGCAGCTATGCCAAAAGCCCACCGGTATCCTTTTGGATCCTTGAAGTACCCTCTCTTGAGGTAGTCTATGCCAAGGATACACGGAGCCTCTGGGCCAGTCACAATGGGATGCTTTTGCCACTCATTCCCAGTTAGACTCACTTCAGCTTCCAGTACAGATAGTTGTTGGGATCCCCCTGTCCCTCCAGACATACAGGTGAGTTCTGTCCCTTGGTAGCCTGATGGCATTAAGGTACATTGTGCGCCAGTGTCCACTAAAGCTTTGTATTCTTGTGGTTCTGATGTGCCAGGCCATCGGATCCACACAGTCCAATAAATCCGGTTATCCCTCTCCTCTACCTGGCCAGAGGCAGGGCCCCTCTAGTCCTGGCTGGAGCGTCTGCCACTTAATTCTTGCAAATGAGAGGTAGAGGTCCATTCATCAGGGTCAGGAACAACATCAGCTCTTCTACTGCCTCTGGGGTACTGCCCAATAGAAACTGGAGCAGCATTTCTCTTAGGAGCCCCTCTTCTTGCTGCTGTATTTCCTTTCAGTTCACGTACCCGAGCAGCTAGGGTTGAAGTAGGTACACCATCCCATTTCCTCATATCTTCCCCATGGTCACGCAGATAAAACCACAAGGTGCCACGTGGTGTACGTCTTGGGTACTCTCTCTCTTGAGCAGGCGAATGCTGATTCTTAGTGGCTGAAGTATCACTCTGTCTAAATGAGGGGGAATATACTTGTTCCACGAGCTTGTCAAGTCCTTTAGACAGTTTCTCCACAGCTGAGACACAGGACTGTAGCGGAGCAGAGAGATTGTCTTCATATTGTTGAAGCTGGCAGGACACATCATACATTGTTGGTCCCATCCCCTCCTCCCAGCGAATTGCTGCCAGGGTACTGGCATGTGCTGATGGTGCACTCCGCACAAATTTACGCCACATGGATGTTGTGCACTGGACTTCATCGGGGTCTTGAGGTGTCTGGGCATTGTCCAAATCACTATAAATCATCTCCTGCACAGCTAATTCCCGCAGATGCTGGAGACCTTTATCCACAGTGGTCCACTCGCCTATGTGATATACAATATCTTCCTTATGGGGATATCTTTCTTTGATAGCTGCCAGGAGTCGTCTCCAGAGGCTGAGGGCCTGTGCTCCTCTCCCGATTACTTTGTCGATTACCCTTTCTCTAGAGAGGGATCCCAGCTGCTTGGCTTCATTGCCTTCTAATTGTAGGCTACTGGCCCCAGCATCCCAGCATCAAAGCAGCCAGGTGAGGATGTGTTCAGCTGGGCGTCGACCATAATCCTTTCGTATTTCTCGCAACTCACTCAGGGATAAGGATCGAGTGATTTCTGATTCCTTTATGATTTCCGTCTCATCTTCCTGCTGTTTTTGTGATGGCTCTGCTTTAGAGGTGCCTGCCATTTCCCCTTCTCCCTCGTTCTTAGGAGAGCCTTCTTCCCTTACTAAATGAGCTGACCTCCGTTTCCATTGTTTTGACTTGACTATGGGGGCGACTGATACCATAGTTGGTTGGTCCTCTGGGTCAGCCACAGCATGTGTTACTTGGTCATCAGATTCAGAGACTTCCTCCCTCTCTTCAAGTTGCTGGATGATGTTAAACAGTGTTTGATAGGAATAAGCCAGGACCCAGCACAATGCTGCAAGCTGTTGTTCTCCGGCATTATCAGGGTCAGGACATACAACTCTCAAACATTCTACCAAGTTTTTAGGATTTAGCACTTGCTCAGGGGTGAAGTTCAAAACTATTGGAGGAGACACTCGTGACAGGTATCTGCCAACATCATCCCACACACCTTGCCACTCACCACAAGACTGTTTCGGGACAGATTCCCAAGTAAGGTTTTTAAACAATCGACTAATCTTAGAGAGAAAATGAAACCTGTTATTCAGAACTAGAAATAGCAATACATGGGTTATAGATGGATCTTCAAAATATTCTCAAACTGTTGTAATTAGCCCACTGTGAAAGAAGGGAAAGGTACCATTCCTAATATTATTAATAAACTGGTGTCCAGATGAGAAAAGGAAGGCAGTTTAGTTCTGAATATTCCCTGAAAGATAGTTTCCATGGGACCCAAATGATAACAGCGCAGAGCCTGAATTCCAGAGTAAAACCAAGGTCAGTGCTTGGCAGCACAACGAATTAAAAAAAGTGAACACAGATTGTAGCACTTTGTCGGATCGGATATATAGGAGAAAGGAGAATATGACACGAATTGCATGACATATGAACAAAGCTATTATTATTAACAGGGCAATGGACATGGTTACTAGCAAGCAAGTGTGTTAGTTGTATGCGTTTAATCAATTCTATTGTTATCTCAACCCTTCGAGCCCCACGTTGGGAGCCAAAAAGGACTGTGGTGGTTTTACCATGCTGGGCAGCTAAACCCCACAACCGCTCTCTCACTCCCCCTCCTTTAGATGAGGAGGGGGAGAAGTAAAGCAAAGAACAACTCACGGGTTGAGATAAGGATAATTTAATTAAAGGGAAATAATTATAATCATTAAATAAAGACTACCATGAACTAAACAATTTAACTAAGGGGAAATAAAAAGGGAAAGGGGAAAAGGGAGGGGAAAAGGAAAAATAAAAAGAAGGGAGGAAAACAAATAAACAAAATAAATGAATGCTGCTCAGCAGTAGACACAACACTGGTGTGATAACACTGCTGTTCCAGCTACAAGTACAGAGTACGACACTGTATGGGCTGCTGCCGGGAAAGTTAACGTTCCAGCCAGACCCAGTACAAAAAAAGTACATAAAAGCTATAAAAGCTATAAAAGGTATAAAAGGCAAATAAACAGCGCTGGGTGTGTGGGGAGTCTAGGCTCCACCAACATGCACACACGAACATCAAACGTTCTAAAAATATAGAACATTGTTTTTACATACTAAACCAGAGTATGCCTATACATACGTACAATTAGGAAAGGTAACAAACAATCCTTTAAGTTCCATGACTTAACAGTCTCCATTTTCCATTCCTTTTGAACAATATGTCTTGCTTTAAGTTGTCAAGCAACTCCGTCTTCAGGCCTTATGTATCCCCTTCTTCCCAGATCGAAGAAAAGCATATCCATCTCCTTTTCAAGGCCAATAGGGCCTGGGTCAAAAGGCACGTCCAGGTCAACAGGGGGTGTAACAGCAAAAGCCTTCGATGGCAGTAGCGGTGGGGGGGTCGATGGCGTAGCAGTCGGATCAGTAAAGGAGCCCCTCACTGTCTGGCAAACCACACGTTTCTGACTGTGGTCCCACACGGCTCTTTAAGGCCTCAGAGACTACTCGCCAGGTGCTGAGCAATCCCACCGCAACCTTGTCATTTTTAGTTGCAGAGTCCCACACCTTGACCTCAATTTGGTCCCATATTTCAGGCTCATAAACTGTCCGATTGTTAATAAGGAGAATAAGCTGTAAGGTTACCAGGACAGTCTTTGTTTCTAAGGACGTATGATTCCCCATAATGTCCGGCTGCTTACCAGCAAGGGGCAGTTATGTGCGCGGGTCCGCTTCTCTCAGCTTGAGCTTCTTCCCAGCTCTGGTGCGCCCATTTCCGGCGACTTTCTGTACAACCTTTTCTGAGCAGTTTGCTGAGTTTGGCCGAACCCATCTTCATGGGGCGATCAATGTGCCTGTTCCCGTCCTGGTCTCCGTTCTGCTAGCCTGTTCCTCTTCATTCCTTCTTTCTACTTCTTTATTGATGACGTAACTTCATCATGTTGCCTTTTTTTTATCTTGAGGCCAGGCTCCCCTCTTATACCCTTCTCTCCACAGCAGTTCTTTTCAAAACAACTTTTCATTGGTCAAACAAATTTGAATGTAACAGCAACAGCAAACACCCAGAAACATCTGGGGAGACATCGTCTCCGTCCACTCCCCTCGCAGAGAATACGGAACCACTGATCGGAACTCTGCACTCGTTTTGCAGCGACACTGCGTCTCACTCACACAGCACAATCATGCAATCACACAGAGAGGCCTCTAGCACATCTCATTCATACCACAAGAATATAATTTAGAATAATACCCAATCCAAATAAGTGTTGTCTGTGACTGTGTTTTTCATGGAGTGACTTGTTCCACTTTGTTTCAAACCCTTACACTTACACAAATACTTTCAACACAAAATACCTGGACATTTAAGAATAAGACATACAATTATTAACACTCCAGTTAGTATCCCTCCAGCAGCTGAAAACATACCATTTGTCTGCAGCTTCAGGAGGTCTTTGCTCCTGCGGTGAGCAGCTGAGAGTGGAGTCCCCTCCAAGCAAAACACTCAGGGTGCACCTAGGGGCGTCCTCTCCGCAGCCGATCCCGCAGCCGAGCAGAGTGTCTCCTGCCAGGCTCACCAAAATGACTCACAGAAAGCTGACTCCACAATCAGTAAGATTGTAAAGTAGGTATGTTTACTCAGCGCTGGGTGGCACAGGGGCAATGGGGGGGTAGTCCCTAACGTGGCAACTTGCTTTGGTTATAGCCAGTAAAGAGAATCATAGAATCATAGAATCATAGAATATCCTGAGTTGGAAGGGACCCTCAATGATCATCAAGTCCAACTCTTGACACCGCACAGGTCTACCCAAAAGTTCAGACCATGTGACTAAGTGCACAGTCCAATCTCTTCTTAAATTCAGACAGGCTTGGTGCAGTGACCACTTCCCTGGGGAGCCTGTTCCAGTGTGCAACCACCCTCTCTGTGAAGAACCCCCTCCTGATGTCAAGCCTATATTGCCCCTGCCTCAACTTAACCTCGTTCCCGCGGGTCCTGTCACTGGTGTTAATGGAGAAAAGGTCTCCTGCCTCTCGACACCCCCTTACGAGGAAGAGTTACATATACATGAAGTTTCCCAACACTCCTATACGTATGCATAACCTGTCCCTTTGTGAACAGTCCTCCTTATCTCAGACCCCTTGGTTAAAGTCCGAACCATGAGGTTGTTTTGATCTGGTTCTCGGGGTCCAAGGGGCTCCTGTTATCTGGAGGTCTAAGCACACCACAGGCACAGTACATTGCAAATGTGTCCCATATTCATTCTTAATCAATTGCTCTCTAATTTCTAATTCCATGTTTCAGCTGCAGCATACTTGCTCTCTTCCAGATCCACAGGTGTTCTACTATTAACATTAATGGTCAAAGCCTGACAGACCCAGTCCTCTGTGGACCCAAATATCGGCCAAAATACTTGGGGTCTTATGGCTTCTTTTGGTCATTTTATCATATAATACTGGACCGTTTTTAATTTACTCTTTCATTTTCTGGGGCCCCTATCATTCTAATTTCTAATCATTATTCCTAATGGACTTTCTGGTAATTTGCTCCCTTTCTTCTGGTCCCTGGTCTTCGATTTTGCCTGACCCATCTAGGAATTTTACTATGGCAATTCCCACAGCCCTTGGTTACCTTAGTAAGAGTGTCTTGCAGGGGGTTTAGGACCTATCACCCACCCACAAATCCTATAGGAATCACTTCGGTCCTTCACCGGCCAAGTCCCTCGCGGGAGATTGGAACCACGGTTAGAAGACCTCCACACTCACTTCGGAACTAACTTCCGTCTCAGTCACACTCTTACACACACAGGCAACCGAATCCCACCCAACTGAACGGTATACTCCTTAAACACTTACGACTCCATCATCTTTGTTCGGATCTTTGCGCACAGAATTACGGGCAAAATACAGTGCTGCAGCCGGCAAGGGAGCTCATAAAAAAAAACAAAATCTTTGCTTACCTTTATTCAGGTTCAAGATGGCATTAGTCCTGACCTGACTCGAACAGGGGCCACCAAATTGTGGGTACCCTCTCCTAGATCAAATCGGAATTCAGGAACCAAAGCCATCCCAGACAAGCCCCCAAATTGTTACAAATTGCTCAGTCCCAAAATAGGATTATAACCAAAGTTTATAATTTATTAAAAGAATAGAGGTAAGCAAACAGCGCTGGGAGCGTCGGGAGTCTCCGCTCCACCTAGACACACACCAGTTACATCAAGCAGCTGATTTTTATGCTCCTAGGCTAATACATATTCATTACTACTTCTAAAAAAACACAGGGTTATTATAATTAGTTTCCGTAATACAAACCCTCCTACTGGAGCATGCATATCAGTCTCCGGTGGTCCCTCTGGGGGTCTCTCGTGCCGAAGGCTCATAGTCTTTCTCCCTCTTGTCCTTCTTTGTCCAACTTGGCTGTATGTCAGAGACTTGTGCAGCGTCCCCTGCAAGTTTTGTCTTTTAGTCGTTCTTCAGCTTTCCCTGTCTCCTTAATCTCCTGGCCATATATCAGAGACTTGCATAGTGTCCCATGCAACAGTCATAATAGTTAGCAGTTATTCTGAACCCCTCCCAGATATCAGAGACTTCAAGGAAAAAGCCTACAAGTACATTTCCCTTCAAGCTCTCTATTGACACGAATTGCTAAAACATTCCTTTGCAAGATACAAGAACTATATACATTAACCCCTCTGTTTTTCTTAGACTTGTGGTTATACAAGGGTATGTATGACAGAAGGTCACATTCATCATACCATGCGGCCCTAGCATTGTTCCATGTTGACACGAATCAGACGAACACATTTCACAGAGTGGAGGGGCAAGCACCGATCTATTCTCTTTAGTGACCAGTGATAAGATCCATGGGAATGGGGTCAATCTGCAACAGGGGAGGTTCAGGCTGGATATCAGGAAGAGGTTCTTCACTGAGAGGGTTGTCATGCACTGGAACGGGCTCCCCGGGGACGTAGTCACTGCACCAAGCGTGTTGGAGTTTAAGAAGCGTTTGGACTGTGCACTTATTCACATGGTCTGAATTTTTGGGTAGACCTGTGTGGTGCCAGGAGTTGGACTTGATGATCCCTATGGGTCCCTTCCAACTCGGGATATTCTATGATTCTATGATTCTATGTGTTATTCTCAGTTCTTGTGAGCTTGCTGGCTGTTTCTTCTGAGGGAAAGCAGGAGCTGCCATGTTCTACCAGAAACATTCTTTGTGTCTAATCAGATATATTTAACAGTTAGGAAGTGCAAATCCCTAATCAGTAATTAATATCTCCAAGCCTGTGAGGCGCTCTCCTTCAGCGCTCTCCTATTAACTCTCCTACTCAAACCCAGATTCTTTTTTTCCCTTCATGCCTTTAATTTATCACATGCTTAGTAAAGCGAAGCCCCACAATTAACTTGAAAATACACCACTGAGGAGTGAGGGTTGCGACTCAGATGGGTAGAGATTCAGTAGATCCTGCATCTTCTCCAGAGCCAGCACCAAGTCAATGCTACGGGTTGCCACAATGCCACATCCTAGGAATAATGCGCTCTTCTCCACCCACAGTAAGGTCTCATTCAGTGACAGTAAGTGTTCAGTTAGTTGATATTAACCTACCAAAATGTACCAGCAGAAGCACAGATCCTTTCTGCTTGGATTGCATGAGTTGCTGCTGCGGCTGGCAGGTAGTGCCCGCTGCGGCCTCCTGTGCTGGGTCTGTCTGGGATGGAGTCACCTTTCCCTGCAGCAGCCCACACAGTGCTGTGCTATGCATTCGTACCTGGAACAGGTATCACTCCAGTATTGTGTCTATTACTGCATAGCACTGGCACAACATCAGAACTCCCTCCAAGCCCCCAAGAGCCAGCAGGCTGGGGGTGGGCAAGTGATAGGGAGGGGACATCGCCAGGGCAGCTGACCTAAACCAACCAAAGGGATATTCCATAACACCTGATGTCACACTCAGCAATAAAAAGGGGGCTCTTGTAGGGGAGGGGGCTGTTCTCCCAAACAACTGTTACGCGTTTTGAGGCCCTGCTTTCCCAGGACGTGGCCGAACATCGCTCATTGATGGGAAGTAGACAATAACTTTTTTTTCCCTTTCTTTCTGTGCTTCCACACAGCCTTGTTTTTTGTTTTTTGTTTTTTTTTGTTTTGTTTTGTTTTGTTTGTTTGTTTGTTTGTTTGTTTTGTTTTTATTTTCCGCATTCCCTTTCCCTTTAATTAAATCATTATGATCTCAAACATCGAGCTCTTTGTGTTGTATTTTATCCCCCTTCCTCTTGAGGAGGGGGGAATGAGAGAGCGGTTGTAGTGGAACTCGGCTGCCCACCTGAGTAAAACCACTACACCTCCAAACCACCATATGGCGATCGCGGCCTGTCCAGCACTGCTGGTGTTGTGGTAGTGGTGTTGCGTACAGAATCACCGAATGGTCGAGGTTGAAAAGGACCTCTGAAGATTGTCCAGTCCAACCCCCTGCCCAGCAGGGTCACACAGAGCGCATTACACAGGATGGCATCCAGGCAGGTTTTGAATATCTCCAGAGAAGGAGACTCCACAACCTCTCTGGGCAGCCTTGTCCCACTCTACTCTGCGCTGGTCTGGCCTCACCTCGAGTACTGTGTGCAGTTCTGGGCACCACAGTACAAAAAGGACATTAAACTGTTGGAGAGTGTCCAGAGGAGGGCAACAAAGATGGTGAAGGGCCTAGAGGGAAAGATGTATTAGGAGCGGCTGAGGTCACTTTTCCTGTTCAGCCTGGAGAAGAGGAGGCTGAGGGGGGACCTCATTGCAGTCTACAACTTCCTCATGAGGGGGAGTAGAGAGGCAGGTGACCTATTCTCCATAAACTCCGGAGATAGGACCCCTGGGAATGGTGTTAAGCTGAGGCAGGGGAAGTTTAGGCTGGATATCAGGAAGAGGTTCTTCACTGAGAGTTTTGTCATGCACTGGAACGGGCTTCCCGGGGATGTAGTCACTGCACCAAGCCTGTCTGAATTTAAGAAGCGATTGGACTGTGCACTTAATCACATGGTCTAAACTTTTGGGTATACCTGTGCAGTGTTCTATGTGCATATTCTATGATTCTATGATTCTATGATCTTCTGAGATCTTCCAAGGTCATTAGGTGACTTCTGGGAACTCTGTGAGGTGCTCTTTTAGATGTTATCCAGGTGCAACCAAGAAGAGCAGTGGTTGCCAGCTGCTGCAGAGGATGAAGGCACCAGTCTTCTGACCTGACCTGCTGTCCAGGGAGGTTTTCTCTTTGCCTGGAGCATGGATCAGGAACTTTGTGAAGAGATATCCAAGGCTTGTCCACCCCTTGGACTGATAATACTACTGCTCTTCCACATGGGTACCAGAAGTACTGTTGTGGAGTCTAGGAGCATGTCAGGCATGTGTAAGTGTCTCTGGGAACTGAGATCAAGACCATGGGAATGCAGGTTGTTTTCTCCTCAATCCTGCAAGTGAGATGGAAGTGCTTGAAGAAGATTGGACAAGTTCTGCATGTCAGAAACTCAATGTGTAGCTAGTGTTGGAAACGGATTTGTTTTTTCATGACCATGAGACCCTCTTCGAGGTTAGAGAACCACAACGGAGAGAAGAGGTCCGCCTGAGTAAATGGAGTAAAAACATATTTTTCAACAGCCTGGCCAAGCTGGTGCAGGGTGCTTTAAACTACAAATGTCAGGGAAAAGAAATGCTGACCCACAATCAAGTGAAGAATTGGTGGACCAAGCTGTCAAGAAGAGGTTGCAGGGTGATATAAGAAAGCAGCAGGAAGGCATGGAGCAATGCCTAAGGATGTGTGATGAACCAGTTCAGAGCTTATGGGTCTGAGCATAAGCATTCATGAGCAGACAAACATGGGCAATGTTGCAGTGGGTGTATGCTATAGAACACCAGATCAGAAAGGAGTTAAGGCTTTTCTTAGACAGAGAGAAATCTTATGTTCACCTCAGTGTAACAGAAGGAACAAGGCAAAAGGGAGGACCACAGTCTTCTTGGAGAAATCTTATCGGATCATGGGATATGGCCCTGGAGAAAACTGAGATCCAGGAGAGCTGGTTGATTTTCAAGAATCACCTCCTCCAAACTCAAGAATGATCCACCACAATGAGCATCAAATCAAGCAAAGGTATCAGGAGACTTGCATGAATGAGCAAGGAGCTACTGACTAACGTCAGACTTGAAAAGGAAGCAAAAAAAAAAAAAGAGGGGAAAACAGGGACAGGTGATCTAGAGGAATATAGAGAAAATGTCTGAGCATGAAGGGATGGGCTCATGAAAGCCAAAGCCTATGTGGAGTTTAATCTAGTGAGTGCAGAAGGACAACACAAAATGTTTCTGCAGGTACATCAGCAGAAAAAAAGAAGACTAGGGAAAATGTGGGAACAGATAAATAGACATACATAATTCCACGGGACCTGACAGGATACACCCAAAGGTACTCACAGATCTGTCCAGTGTTATCATAAGGGAACTCTCAATTGTTTTTGAAAGATGGTGGTAATCAGGAGAGGATCCTGAGGACTAGAAGAAATCAAGTGTCACTCCAATAAGTACAAGAAAAAAGATCCAGTGAGCTACAGGCTGGTCAGCCTCATCTTGATCCCTGGGAAGCTGATGGAACAAATAATCCTGGAAACCATTTCCAAGCATATGAAGGATATAAGATGATGCTCAGGAACGGTCAACTTAGATTTATGGAGCAGAACTCAGGCCTGACCAACCTGATGTTGATCTTTCCCCAAAGAGGCTGTGGAGTCTCCATTTTTGGAGATATTCAAAATCTGACTGGACATGGTCCTGGACAAACTGCTGTAACTGAGCCTGCTTAAGAAGGGGATTGGATTAGATGATCTCCAGAGGTCCCTTCTGGCCTCAGCACTTCTCTGACTTTATGAATTGTCGTGTCATTTAATTGCCAAAATATAATGTATTTTCCCTTTGGTCCGTGTACAGGCTGAGATTTGGAAAAAGAAGTGATTTAAAGACTCCCTTTGAAAAATGAGTCTGCCCTGAATATGTTGAAGCCCAGCACTGCAGAGACTGGGAGGTTTTCATAAGTTAGCAGAGACACAACACCAGCTCCTCATCCTACCAGACTTTTGCTCCAGCCTCATGAGAGCAGAATTACTGCTTTTTTATAAAACAGCAACTGCTAGGAGTTTTCTAAAATCAGCAAAAACTCTCACTGTAAAAAACTAAGACATTTTAGCTGACTTCCCACTTGATAAATTTATTTTATTTTTTTTCTTCTTTTTTTCATATACTTACAGATGTAAATGCGGTGTGTATACACATACACAAACTCACACAAATATTATATATAAATGGGTGGATATTGTCCTGGTTTCAGCTAGGATAGTTAATTTTCCTGCTAGTAGCTGGTAGGGTGCTATGTGTTGGATTAGGATGAGAAGAGTGTTGATAACATGCTGATATTTTAATTGTTGCAGAGCAGTGCTTACACCAAGCCAAGGACTTCTCAGCTTCTCACTCTGTACTGCAAGCGGGCAGGACAGGGGTGCAGCAGGAGCTGGGAGGGGACAGACCCAGGACAGGTGACCCAAACTGGCCAAAGGGGTATTCCATCCCATCTGATGTCGTGCTACACAATATATAGGGGTGGCTAGCTGGGGTGAGGGGGCTGGCTGCTCGGGGCTAGGCTGGGCATCAGTCATCGGGTGGTGAGCAATTGCATTGTGCATCACTTGTTTCGTACACAGTAGTAGTAGTAGTACTATTATCATCATTATAATTATTTTCCTGTCTTAATAAACTCAACTCACAGTCTTCACTTTCCCATTTCTCTCCCCCATCCCAGAGAGGGAGGGGGGAGGGTGAGTGAACGGCTGTGTGGTGTTTAGCTGCCGGCCAGGTTAAACCGCAACAATATATATTCAGATATATTAGTCAGGAAGATATCTAATATGTAAGATTTCAAAACCAGCAGTTTAAATTTTATGCATTTACAAACAAACAAACAAAAAAATGGATTCAAATTGTAAGAGAGTTTGAGAAACATTGCTAAGGGAGGAATCTACCAGCCTTGCTTACATAGCTTTTATTTTCTTGGAACATTTGACCAGCTTGGTATATTTTTACCATTCATTTATTCCATTTTGTAATTGCTATATGTGTAACTCTGATGCCATCAGAATCTTTTGGTAGAAAAATGTATGACAAAGTACTCTTTTTTTTTAACTTACACCTCTTTGAGGAGTTGTAAGGTAGATTTTTATTAGTAAGGGGATTCCTAAAAATACGTAGAAGTGAAATGTGCTTTAGACAGGGAATTATATGCTGAAGCTGTTACTGATGCCTGCTCCTTACTCAGACGAAACACACATTGAGTCAAGTCATTACAGAAGAGAAGTACATAACTTTGTGTGGAGAATATACTACACAGAGAATGACAAATAGACAATCTCACTGAATAGAGATATGAAGTGTGTCTGTCTTTAAACATGTATACATGTGTGTATTTGCTTGCAGAACAAAGAGTAACAATGTGGAATTATTATTCTGGTTTCCCACTGTTTATAGAGATCACTGATAGCACCTTCTGAAGCAAGAGTATTAGAAATTAACAAAAATCTTGATCCTTGCTAGTATGAAGACCATATGTACAGGGAAATATGAAAATATATTGCTGTAGCAAAGACAGCAGCTGAGTACTCATCTCCAGATATTCCCCAGTCTGATTCAATTAATTCATCAATGTTCATCCAAATTTTGTTTCCTTCCCCAGGAACTGTAGGACCCCACTTAAAAGCAGACCAGACTTTACTTCACAGTAAAATGGAAAGTTCTGCCTGTAACATGATGACCAGAAGGAAACCAGCAGCTGTTGACAGTGTTGCAATGCCAACTCCAGTATTATCTCTCTTACCTTCAACAGAAGCAGCATCTGAAGCAGGTGAAGTTGTTTTTCTCCGTTCCCTCTATTTCTTCTTCACCTTCTTCCTCCCTGCACTGAACCCTATGTGCTTGTACTTCTTGATTTGAGTAGTAGTTGCAAATATGCATATCTGATATGATAATCAGGCTGTAATTTTTTCTAACACTTTCTTATCATGATCATATCTTGGCATATCAAATCTCTTTTATTCACATACCACCACTTGTGCAATAATGAGAATACAAGTAGCACCAGCCCATATGGTCTAACAGGGGACTCTGAAGCAAGGCTCTTGGGTTGCTTTCTCAGCCCTGTTGTTCATTTATTTGAATGTTCCCATCCCTGTAGTATGAACATGCTGAATACACAGTGAATAGCTAAGGAGAAACTAAGATTTCTTTCTGCATATTTCAATGATTTTAACATAATATTCTGTCTTGCAAATGTGAAATCGTCTGGGGCAATGAACAGTAATTTAAAATATATGGGAATAAATAAGCAGTAGTAGCATTTTTTTCAATCAACTTATATTTTGTGCTTCTATTTGGAATCAGATTGGAAGGTGATAGCTTTATACAGTCAAAAATTGAGCCAAGCCATTCAGTCATCATCATGCCTTTTGGGGGTATGGATAGAGAAGTTAATCTTGCACTGTGTCTTAATTTCCAGTGAATGCCCACAGTACATTACCCTACATGCAGCCATTAGGAGTTTCTTAGTCTTGTCAAACCTCTGATTCCATATTCACAAAAAGGTATTTGTATCACTGAGTTATGGAATGATAACATATGCAATTGAAGGTGGTGTTTCAGTGCACTCTTTTTGATTTTCTCTAGTTTCCTGAATAAATAGTGAAAACAAGGGAACCATGCTGTAACATGGCCTCTATAAAGATAAACTTTTATGTAAAAAAAAAAAAAATCAAGAGTCTCTGTTTAGTCTTTAATACTTTCCTATATATAAACTAAGGATAGATTTTTAATGCAATGGAGACTGAAAGCACACAAATATTTTATCATCAGTTTCAAGATGAAAGTGTATGCTTAACTGCATAGTTCATTCTTTCCATTTTCAGAAGTCTAATTAAATTGTTGGTTTATCTGTAGCCCAGATGTTGAAATAATTTAGTGAAAACTGAAAGAAACTGTGTTAATGGGAAAATAGGACAGTGCTATGGGTTTCCTGTAATTAATGGAGAGCTCTTTCAAAATTCCTTCATTCAAGTGAAGTCAATAAATTGAGCTCAGCTGTTGAGCAAACAGTCTTCTCTGTGCTGTGTTCTTGCAAGTGGCCTCAGGCAACTCTGAAGGGATGGAGAATGACAGGCTGTAAGATTGATCTTTAGTGCTGCAGACATACCAAAGCTGTCCAGAATAAAGTCAGAGGAGCAATGGAGAACTTCCAAGATGTCTGATATATCCTTGTTCAACACCACCATGGTGGAGTGGGTTGTTCAGCCTCCTTTAAGCTACCTTTGGAAACATATATTTTTTGGTAGACATTTCTCTTATTGCCTCAGAAGCTATTTCCAGCTATATCAGTCCTCTGTGACTTCCCAGCTTTGCCAGCACTCATTTTGATTTGTCTCTGCCTGTGAGACAGAGCCACACTACATCTGCATACCACGGGGAGGGGAGAAATGCACGGCCTCGGTGTGACTTATTTTAAACGTGCAGAGGTGTTTGTTTTTAATGCAAACACTGCTTCTCGCTTGTTTGATGCAGTTAGGTAGGTTGTTTGTTTCTGGAAAGTAGGGAAGGGATGGAGGAAAAGTATAAAAGTTTGATTGGACGGAAAGCAGCAGCAATGTGCAGAAGCAATGTGTAACTTTGCAGTTTGTTTTCATAGCCTGCATTTGAGACAGAGTGTTTGCAGGGGACACTGCAGCGTGCCTGTCTTGGATAGCATGTGGAAAGCCTCAGACATCCATTTTCAGACAGAAGTCCAGAAATGCTGGTGCTTATCTGAATTACCTGTGTCTCGGGAGGCCAAACTGCTTCTCTCTCCTATTGCTCTCTAGCGATCTCTCTGAAAGAAGGATTTCCTCCGTAATAGGTCCTCCCCATGGAGTAAGGGAAAAATCAGGTCACTTTCCTTCTTCTGCCAGCCTTTTGCATCAAGTACATGTATTTCTAGCTTCTGATCACTTTGGGCTAGACTGTGCCAAATAGCTTCAGGGCTTCACAGAGGCAGCATGTGGCCCTGCAGCCTGGGAAGGTGAAGGGAGATAACTATGCCCAAGCAGCAAAGTCCTCTTCCTGGTACTCCATCACCTGGAGGTTGCAATCATCTCTTCAGAGACATATTCCCTTCTTCCTATGTCATATACAGACACTGCGTTACTATTCCCAACCTCCTCTTCATCCCTTTTAAGATGAATTTCACCTAATAGAGATAGGGGAATGTCTTCCTCCCAGAGCAATGTTTCCATGTGCAAACAGTAAATTATGTGCAGGAAGAAAACAACAAAGCCTAAAAACAATGCAGACCAACTTGGGTCCAGGGTTGGGCAGGGGTCTGTCTGGATAAAATGGAAAAGATTAGTACTTAGCTTTGGTTTTCAGCAGAGCAGTATATCACATGGCAATATAGCAAAATATTTTATATCAAAGATTGCTCACCAAGAGCTTCCAGATGAGTTGAAAACACTTAATGGCTCTCACTTCAGTAGTGGTTTATTTTGGCAGATCTCCCTGATATTTTGTCATACGCACATCTCATCAAATCTTCCCCCTGCAGACCCATCAGACTCCTTTCCACATAGCCTGCCTTCTTCAAATGTAGAATCAGATGTCCCTGACTCTCAACAGTCAAAATAATATTGTTTCCTATTTCTATGACAAAGTGACGCGCTGGGTGGACGAGGGAAAGGCTGTGGATGTGGTCTACCTTGACTTCAGCAAGGCTTTTGACACCGTCTCCCACAGCATTCTCCTCAAGAAACTGGCTGCTCTTGGCTTGGACTGGCGCACGCTTCGTTGGGTTAGAAACTGGCTGGATAGCCGGGCCCAAAGAGTCGTGGTGAATGGAGCCAAGTCCAGTTGGAGGCCAGTCACTAGTGGTGTCCCCCAGGGATCGGTGCTGGGGCCGGTCCTCTTTAATATCTTCATCGATGATCTGGACGAGGGCATCGAGTGCACCCTCAGTAAGTTCGCAGATGACACCAAGTTAGGTGCGTGTGTCGATCTGCTTGAGGGTAGGAAAGCTCTGCAGGAGGATCTGGATAGGCTGCACCGATGGGCTGAGGTCAACTGCATGAAGTTCAACAAGGCCAAGTGCCGGGTCCTGCACCTGGGGCGCAATAACCCCAAGCAGAGCTACAGGCTGGGAGAGGAATGGTTGGAGAGCTGCCAGGCAGAGAAGGACCTGGGAGTGATGGTGGATAGTCGGCTGAATATGAGCCAGCAGTGCGCTCAGGTGGCCAAGAAGGCCAACGGCATCCTGGCTTGTATCAGGAACAGTGTGACCAGCAGGGCTAGGGAGGTGATCGTCCCCCTGTACTCAGCTCTGGTGAGGCCACACCTCGAGTACTGTGTTCAGTTTTGGGCCCCTCACTACAAGAAGGACATCGAGGTGCTTGAGCGGGTGCAGAGAAGGGCGACGAAGCTGGTGAGGGGCCTGGAGAACAAGTCCTACGAGGAGCGGCTGAGGGAGCTGGGCTTGTTCAGCCTGGAGAAGAGGAGGCTCAGGGGCGACCTTATCGCTCTCTATGGGTACCTCAAGGGAGGCTGTAGCGAGGTGGGGGTTGGCCTGTTCTCCCACGTGCCTGGTGACAGGACGAGGGGGAATGGGCTTAAGTTGAGCCAGGGGAGTTTTAGGTTAGATGTTAGGAAGAACTTCTTCACTGAAAGGGTTGTGAGGCACAGGAACAGGCTGCCCAGGGAAGTGGTGGAGTCACCATCCCTGGAAGTCTTTAAAAGACGTTTAGATGTAGAGCTTAGGGAAATGGTTTAGTGGGGACTGTTAGCGTTAGGTCAGAGGTTGGACTCGATGATCTTGAGGTCTCTTCCAACCTAGAAAATTCTGTGATTCTGTGATTCTGTGTGATTCCTAATATCGCCTTTAAAAAGCCTGACTTGAAAGGATATTACTTATTCAAGACGTGTATTCTGACTATTGGCAGATTATGTAACACAATTCAAATATTTTCTAAAGAGTGCAAGTTCAGCGGCTTGCTAGGGAGAAAAGCAAAAGCATTATTAGTAGCTTCTAACAAGCTTCCTGGGAAAGTCATAAATACTCCAAAGCATTTATGAAAGAAAAATTACTACAGTAAGCCAGCACAGAACAACTTTTATTTTATTTTATTTCATTTCATTTCATTTCATTTCATTTCATTATTTTATTAAGAGAGAATGACTTACAGTTCAAAAGGAAAGGGTCTGTCAGCTTGCAAAGTTTTAGGATGGCAAGAAAGTCATCTCAACAACATGAAGGAAGACATTGGGTATACAGCTCACAGATTTACATATAAGTTTAGGTATCTACCACTAACTGTCTGTGTATCAGTTGATTTTAGAAAACTAGGCAGTTTGGCAGAAAGCAAATGCCTGCCTTTCCTCCACTCAGTCCCTGTCTACATGCCATTGAGCTCCATTCCATCTCTAAGCCTGGGTGTCCTGGTTGCCTTGGGTGACTAAAACACCCATCAGGGCTGGCAGGACCACCAGGAGACCTGCACCCTACTTATTCAGTATCTGGGGATCAGAAGGATGTCCATGGTCATCTCAAAAGGCATTAAACTCCCATTTTAAAAACAGAAGAGTAGGAATACATCCTCTACTGACTGTATGGAGCAGATCACCATTGACAGCGATGGGTTATTAATACTAGATGCAGAAATAACAGATACTAATAGATATAAAATCTTGCAGATTCTTCTTTTCAAATTAATTTCCTGCCCTTTGTCTTGCTGTCTTTCCAATTAAAGATGAGAATAATGCCAAATCTTCAGATTTCACCATGGACCTTGCAATTTTTCCTGTATTTTCACTAAAATTCCCATCTACAAGATTTCCATCACCAACTGAAAAATTTAAACTTTACTGTCTGGGAGGAAAAAAATGCATCTTGAACATAGGTGTTTTCAAAAAGTCTTGAAAATGGGCCCTGGCAATAGTGATAAAAGGCAAAATGTGGACAGCAAATATGAAGGCTGTGCAAAGCGTTTGATTTCTTAAATCCTCTTACCTGAAGCTACTCTCAGAATCTAGGAGAAACCCCAAAGAGTTGAATGCTTAGGACTGAAAATATTGGGACTTTATACGTTGGTCATCAGTGAGGCCACAGAGTAATGGCTTTGTGTGACAGGGATCTAATTTTTTTTATCAGTTGACTGAGAAGGAGCTTGCGGCCATTTGCACTTAGGGCTCTTATACCCACCCTTTTTAGGGGTGACCTACTTGAGAGGAATTTTGTGCAACTAATTAGATTTTCCCTAGTAGTTTGGACATTTCATTTCCTTTCTCTTTTTCTTTGCTACCAAAATGAGTGCATTTCTCTTTTCTTTTGTCCTTTGTGAATCACAAACTGTAAGTGGGTTTTCTTTTTCTTTTTCTTTTTTTTTCTTTTTTTTTTTTTTTTTTTTGTATGGGGAGTGGGTTACATATGGAAAATGTATTTTGTTTTGCAATTAATGAAAACCAGACTTTGGGAAGTTGGCCATCCAGGTCTGTATTTATAAGAGAGCATATGTCTGTGTTTTGTTTATGACTCACTCCTACTTCTTGCATTGTAACTTGGATTTGTTTATGCAAGCTCTTTGCTGAATCCAAACAACGTGGTGGTATAAGAGCCAATAATTTATGTTGTCCAAGAGGGGAGGACTGTAAGTGATGTTTGTATGCTGAATCTGTCATAGTGAGCAAGGGAAGATTCTGCCACTTGACAGCTTCTGGTTATCTACAGAAAATGCTACAACAGCAACTTTATTTTGTACTACAGCTAGAGAATTGCCCTGTTAGCCATGAAGGGAATGAAAACCCCCAAATGAACTTTTCTCAAAATCTTGGCCACTCTGGAAACTTCAAAGATTTCAAACCCAAATGACTGCTTGATAGTCAGGTGTAAATTAAGTTTGCAAGTAGATGTGGGCTGAAGTTAATTTAGTGGGATGTTTTATTCTTTACTGAAAAGAAATCACTAACTCAATCATTTCTTTTCCAGCAGTGCAGAATAGATATGTTAGGAGTGAAAGGGAGCACCAGTTATTGCAATAGCAGAATTAATACATACAGTTTCACTCACAAAGGGATAGTTACTTATAATCCACATGCAAATCTTGAACTAAGAACAAATGCCGCATTTGTTAAAGGACAATGAAACAATTTAAGACAAAAAAAAAAAACAAGCAAGGTCTCGTGTCCTAAGCAAAGGCCCAAGAGCCAAGAAATGCTGGGTTCTCTTTCCAGCTCTGACAGTGACTCACAATGTGACCTTGGCAAGAGACTTAACTACTTTGGACTTCATTCAGATCTAAAGTAAGTGATCTGAACCAGGCAGGAGTAAGCTTACTTCAGGGGCCATTAATGTCAATTATACAACTGATAGTTTCAGCTAGTTTCTGCAGAGATGATAGTAAAGAAATCCAAGTGGGACTAACGAATTTACCACAGGTGAAGTGAGCCACAGAACTTTCAAGTGCCCACTATTTTCAGTAACAAACACTTTTCATACTATCTGACATCCAAGGTAAGCATTAAAGACCAGTGTGAAGACATCAGGAGTATGTGTTTGGGGTATACAAAGTTTAATAGTTACGGTGGACCAATATGACACCTGTGCTAAGCAGCCCTTTCTTCCCTCCCCCTGGAGGCTTAGGAATGAGACTGAAGCAAACCTACAGTAAAGCACTGATGTAGGAAAGTTTTGCTGCTTTAGAAGAGAACTGGAGAGAGATCACTGAGAACAACTTAACAAAGTTGTGTTTTCATTTAGAACAGTAAAAGAGGAGGTAACAGCAATTCTTCTGGGACTGTAATAATTCTGTGTAATAATTATATTTTTATTTTCTTTAATTGCTTGTCTATGCAAAGTCCTTTCTCACAGCCACTGCTTCTTCAGTAGTCACATTCAGCCTCTCAGTCTTGAAAACCCCTAGTCTTCATGATACTGAAAGCAGACAAAGGAGGGTTTCCATTCACTGTTGTTTGACCCAGCCCTGTTTCTGTCCTTGTCTCCCAACAGCCAGCCCACCACTGAAAAAAAGGTTCAAGCACCATGAAATCGAAGCAATCCAGTGTGAGGTGAGCAAGATGTGCAACTACACCAAGATCCTGTCCACAAAGAAGAATCTGGATCACGTGAACAAGATCCTGAAAGCCAAGCGGCTGCAGAGACAATCAAAGACAGGCAATAACTTCGTCAAGAAGCGGAGGGGGCGTCCCCGGAAGCAACCCCTCTCCTTTGACAAAGACTCCAGAGGCCAAATGCCCATTCTGGAAAAATGCATTGACCTTCCCAGCAAAAGAGGTCAGAGACCAGCACTGAATCCGTTGATATTGGAGCAAGCAGCCACCCAAGACACGATCATGGCCACCATCGAGGCTGTAATACACATGGCTCGAGAGACGCCACTCCCTCCTCACCCCCTGCCACCCCCTCTCCCTCCGCCCCGGACGCCCCGGTTTGGGAAAAGGAAAAGTAAGTCCCCACAGGAGGAGGAGGAGAACGTAAAAATGAAGCGGCACCGGAAAGGCAGGGGAAGTGAAAGCAAAGGCCTCCCATAAGGCCAGCACACCCTGTTGGATGTCGGGTGCCGGTAGCAGGGCATGCCGGGACTGGCGGACTGGAGGCACGCAGTCTGCTTTGCCCCCACGACAGCACCGGACTTGTCCCTCGGGCAGCCGAAACCCATCATGGAGAGCTGTGCCAGCTGGGGTTCACATCTTCATCGCTTCGGCCCCGGCCCCTCAGGAAAGAGGGGGAAAGGGTGAGGGGCTGGAAAGTTGGGGGCGAGGGGGGTGGGGTTTCAAAGTTGGGGAGACTGTCTACTTTGCAGAGTTTCCAAAACTAATCAGCATCTTGGCATTGCTGTGCTCACACCGTACCCAGAGGTGGGAGGTCATCCTCACAGAGAGCTGAACGTTGTCACTAGGGCTGCATGCTCGACTCCAATTCTGTTTGGCAGGCCATGTGAAACTACGAGTAACCATACCATAGTAGAAATCACTGTAAAAAAAAGGAAAAAAAAATAATAAAAAAAAAAGAACAAAAAAAATAGTGTAATTTTCTCAACTGTGATCTTGGTTATAATCTGTTTGAATTTTTCTTTTTTTTTTTTTTGGTTTTATGTACCTACCAGGTTTTGGGGCAGCATAACCCCAAATGCCTGACTCCTGATAGAACTATATATATTTATTATCTTGAGAGTCATCACGCAGCACTTGCAGGGCAAGCAGGCGATCAGGCCCAGTCAGCATGGGTTTATGAAAGGCAGGTCCTGCTTGACAAACCTGATCTCCTTCTATGACAAAGTGACGCACTGGGTGGACGAGGGAAAGGCTGTGGATGTGGTCTACCTTGACTTCAGCAAGGCTTTTGACACCGTTTCCCACAGCATTCTCCTCAAGAAACTGGCTGCTCATGGCTTGGACTGGCGCACGCTTCGTTGGGTTAGAAACTGGCTGGATAGCCGGGCCCAAAGAGTCGTGGTGAATGGAGTCAAGTCCAGTTGCAGGCCGGTCACTAGTGGTGTTCCCCAGGGCTCGGTGCTGGGGCCAGTCCTCTTTAAAATCTTCATCGATGATCTGGATGAGGGCATTGAGTGCACCCTCAGTAAGTTTGCAGATGACACCAAGTTAGGTGCGTGTGTCGATCTGCTTGAGGGTAGGAAGGCTCTGCAGGAGGATCTGGATAGGCTGGACCGATGGGCTGAGGCCAACTGTATGAAGTTCAACAAGGCCAAGTGCTGGGTCCTGCACCTGGGGTGCAATAGCCCCAAGCAGAGCTACAGGCTGGGAGATGAGTGGAGAGCTGCCTGGCGGAGAAGGACCTGGGAGTGATGTTTGATAGTTAGCTGAACATGAGCCAGCAGTGTGCTCAGGTGGCCAAGAAGGCCAACGGCATCCTGGCTTGCATAAGAAACAGTGTGGCCAGCAGGGCTAGGGAGGTGATCGTCCCCCTGTACTCGGCTCTGGTGAGGCTGCACCTCGAGTATTGTGTTCAGTTTTGGGCCCCTAGCTACAAGAAGGACATGGAGGTGCTCAAGCGAGTCCAGAGAAGGGTGACGAAGCTGGTGAGGGGCCTGGAGAACAAGTCCTACGAGGAGCGGCTGAGGGAGCTGGACTTGTTCAGCCTGGAGAAAAGGAGGCTCAGGGGTGACCTTATTGCTCTCTACAGGTACCTTAAAGGAGGCTGTAGCGAGGTGGGGGTTGGTCTGTTCTCCCATGTGCCTGGTGACAGGATGAGGGGGAATGGGCTTAAGTTGAGCCAGGGGAGTTTTAGGTTGGATCTTAGGAAGAACTTCTTCACTGAAAGGGTTGTTAGGCATTGGAACAGGCTGCCCAGGGAAGTGGTGGAGTCACCTTCCCTGGAAGTCTTCAAAAGACGTTTAGATGTAGAGCTTAGTGATATGGTTTAGTGGAGGACTTGTTAGTGTTAGGTCAGAAGTTGGACTTGATGATCTTGAGGTCTCTTCCAACCTAGAAATTCTGTGATTCTGTGATATATATTTTTCTCATTTACTTGCCTAGTTACAACTAGTTGCAATATAGACAATAGAAAAGTAGAGCCTTACATGTGCACACTCTCATTCTGAGTGCTATCCCAAGGAACGACGGAATATCACAGCATTTCAAATAAGGTGTACGTGGATATTCAGTTATGATAGCATGTTTCTATGAAGCAACTTGGCATTTCCAATGGCATGTGAAAAATGGGTCATCCATCAACGAAGTTGTTTTGATGCTCGGTACATATGAGTAGAGAACAGCAAGACACTTCTGGGGAATAGAGTTATAGTAAACATGGACAAAATCACAAAAAAAAAAAAAAAAAAAAAGAATAAAAAAGTGAAAAGAAAAAAGTAGGACAGAAAAAATAGAGTAAAAAGACAGGGCCCAACCCTACCAGTTCTTACCACCTGCAATTCCCAGTCAAATTATGGGAAACCCAGGATCCGAATTATTTGCATTGGATAGCAATGCCTTGATATGTTCTTTTAAAGAAAATCGATAAAGTAGATTGTCTTAAGAAGATAGAGAACAAAACCCTATGGAAAATAGGTTCTTTCTCGGCAATTATTTCTTAAAAAAGAAAAGGAATAAGTGTTCTTATCTGAAAATAAAAATAAAATAAAGTAATGAAAATAAAAATAAAATGTTCAAAGGTATCAATGCTGCAATTGTATTAATGCCACTTTGGACATGTTCTCCAAGTTGTGGTTGCCTTAATAAACTAAAAATTATTTTTTTTTGTACATAATGTAATTATAAAGCTCTCAGTCTGCATGGATGCAAACTGTGTGTGAAAAATCGTCTCTTTAAATGGTCAGTTCCAATTGTACATTTCTCGAGTTGTACGTTAACCATTGATCTAACTTGGGTAAAACACCTGAGCTCCATTTCCACAGCCCAATCAAAATGTTTAACTCAAAGACTGAACATGAAGCTGTTCCACTGTAACAACGCTTTAAAAAAATAATAAAAAAAAGTCGGTTGTTGAAATTTGAAATAGGGAAATAGGTACATCTTATTTTATTTCTTTTTAAAGTCCTTCAGTACACCCAACACCTGACATGGCAAGATGGATATTAAAATTGGGAGGGGGGAGGGAAAATTCCGGTAAGGGAGTGGGGAGTGGAATTATTCAATGATTCATAAGTAAACTGTTATTCCCATGACATAGCATGACAGTAAAGAGAAGAGAAGAGAAGAGAAGAGAAGAGAAGAGAAGAGAAGAGAAGAGAAGAGAAGAGAAGAGAAGAGAAGAGAAGAGAAGAGAAGAGAAGAGAAGAGAAAAAAGTCCCCACCAAAAAAAAAGAAAAAGCTTTTTTATTCTGTTATTTATTTACAAAAATCATATCAAGACTATGGTGTTAAAGGGACACTGTAAACATACAGCTCATTATTCTTAGAGACTGATTTTTCTTCTGTGATAGCACCTTAGCTTATTAAAACTGAATGCATTTGGAGTTTGGACTGGGGTTGGGGGGCTGGGAGAGGGTTTTTTGTGTTTTTTGTTTTTTGTTTTTAATTTATATTTTTAAGGCTGGAACAAATGTTGAGATCCTATCTCCACCATAAGGTGGATCGCAGAATTTTGTTTCCGATTTGTTTTGCATCATTCATCATACTCATTTGTGCTTTTTGTTTTCCAATTAATGCAGCTTAGAAATAAACCGACTGGTTGCTGCTTCTGTTACAACCAACTTTGCTTTTCATTTCTCTTGAATCAGTGCAGTGTTACTGACTGAAGCTGTAGGCCTGCAGGAAAAAAAATGCTTATGCCTCCCCCAGCTCCTCCTTTCTTCCTTAAAAATCATTGGACGGAATTTTAGATGATTCAGAAACCTTTGGATTTCCATCTTTCCCTTGGGCCTGCAAGTAGCTGACAGCATCTCTTAAAATGCAAGAAAAAGAAAAAAAAAGGTTTTGTATTCCAGGTAGCCTATAAGCTGAAACTAAGCCATCTATCCTTAGCTTCATCTTCAGTGATCTCTTTATTAGCCTTGAAGGGCATTTCGACACGTAGCAAGTGGAACAAAGGTCTGAAAGGACCAGATTCTGTCACTGAATGCCTGTTGAGGTTTCAAGATGCATCAGGTCTTACAGAGTGCCAGTAAGGGCACATAAATGATTCTATGATTCTATGAAATGTGCTATTCAAGATGCTGCTAGAGGCAAAGCCTCCACTTGGAAAGCACAACCCCATATACCCTTCACTGAGCATTTTGCATATGGCGAAAAAAATAAAAAGGCACTTTTGAAACTAAGTTAAGAAACTAAGGGTAGCATTCAAGACTTGGTAACTGCAAGCTGTCCAGTTAGGATGGGCTCTACCCTGGGTGCCCAAGGTTTGTTTTTCTCAGTGAGAAGGTGCTGGGAGAGCATGGCACTGCGGTACTGCCCGGGCTGTTTGTCTGAACACCAGCTGGTGCAGCCAGTCCTGGATGGCAGGAAGATTAGCTTGTTAACTTGTGTGAAAGCAGGCTGAAAATACTGTTAGATGGCACTCATAATTTGTGTTCTGCATATTGCATAGTCTATAAATACAATAAGCAAGTTGCTGACAGAATAATATTATAAGGCGATGTACTGCATGCAGATCATAAAGGATTTAGTTTTAGGGCTTAAGGCTAAAATCCCACTCCTGCAGTTTATTACCCAACAATATTCCAGTAATGAGCTTTCTGATTTTTTTTTCTTTCTCTACCACTAGGAAGATTTACTGAGGAACTCTCTAAATTCTCTCCACATATTTCCAAGGACTGTATAAAACTGGGGCAAAAGCCCTTTTCCTTATTAAGATCAAAAATATTTTTCAAACATGTCCATCGTGTCACAGATTAACACATCTTAGCATGCTTCAATAAAAATGCAAAACAAAATCACATGGCAAGCAGCCATATGAAGTGAGGCCACAGGTTTGCATCCTCTCCATGGGTACTGTATTCTTCATCCCGGTATAAAAAGAAAGGGGACAAATGTGCAGGAAGAAAGGAAAAACAAATAAATGATCACTTGTGTCTCCAAGAGCTTCATACTGTCAGTTTCTTGAGCACTTCATTATTAAATTTTCTGTGAAGCACCTTGCATGTTTTTGGGTAACTGTGGGAAAAAGAAAAAAGTGATAGTAGTAATCAGCTACTAGGGTATCCTACAGCATGGCCCATGCCTCTCCACTTGACAGCAATGCTTTAGACCATCCATGTAGAATATTCAGTTTGTGTTCTCACATTTTTGGGGCAGTCTGGTCTGATGAGGTGCTGGTTCATCACAGGGGTTTCTAAGCACTACAGCAATATGATGAATAAGCAGTAATCTGTTCCATACACAAGGATTTCCCCAACTCTTAATTTCATGTGCCCTGATTAAGGACTTAAGTGCATTTAAATAGTATCCTGAGAAAAAAAATCACAGGAAAAAAAAAAGTTTTCTGAATTCAGAAAACAAACATCATGCCCTTGCAATACCTCTTCCTTCCATATCATGCAAAAACTGGCGTGCAGCACTTTTGAGACAATTAGAAGCACATTTCAACAAAGGACACATATTTGAGATCTGCTTAAGATGCCTGTGTAGGTTGTATAAACCACTACATAGAAAAAAAAAAAAGAAAAAGAAAAAAAATGTAAAAGCATGAAAAGAGCTGCCAATTGGATAACATGGAGAAGCAGTTCAATCCCATGTTGGTTTGTTTTACTTTTCTTTTTCTTTATTTTTTAAGCTATTTCTTAAATAATAAGTGCACATTAAGAGTTAAATATGTATATACTGTATTTCAAAAAAAAATCAAACAAATGGGGCACAAGATTGTTCTATAAGTCGTGCTGGTTAATTTTTAGTTTGTGTTCATAAGTGTTTTTTAAAAGCCTTTTTTAAAGTGTAATTTGCATGTTCTACTTTGATTGTATGTACACATATTTTAGAGCAAAAAATGCATTTGTATTTTATTGAATATAAAGGCAAGAAAAAAAAAAACTTGTACATTGTTTGAAATGTTCTTTTTTGTAACAGTTTTTATTCATTAAGCATTTTTGTACATTTAAAAATGGATATGGACTTGCTGTTCTTTGAGACTTAGATACATCTGGCATGCTTTAATGTCATGCTCCTTCATGATCTTAGATGTTGGTTTTTAAACATTTTTTTCTAAAACAGAGCTCAGTCTTTTCACTACCAAATCAGGTTAGCACAGTATAGAGCACTTAACTAAAAAATAAATTAAAAAAAGGGAAAAAAAAGTTAATCCTATTCATGTGTTATTCATTGTGTGAAATTAAAGGAATTCAATTCAGTCTAACATGAGTTGTGAATTCTTTTGTCTTATTTTCCATCTGTTTCCCATCACTAAGGAGTTTAATAACTTTTGGGATACTAATACCACGAATTCACAAGCCCTCTTTATGGTAATGGAAAAAAAACATGCTTTGGTTCTGTTTCTTTTTTCCCTTCTTCTTCTTTTTTTTTTTTCCCCTTTCCTTTTTCCCAGAATATCCTTAAAAGTTAAAAATGGACTGTGCCATTGGTCCCCATGGACAAAAGGGAGCTTCCCACATTGAGGCTGTGTGTATCATCAAATGAGCAGAAACATCTATGGTCCAAACTGTGTCCCCAGGCACAAGCACAGTGGTACCTGCCACACAGGTGGGACTCCCACTCCTGAAGCAGATGGAGCATCGCCTCCAGACTCCTTCAGGGTGAGGAGTCCCAGGGGCTCCACCACCTTCCCCAGTGGCTCATCAACCTTTGCATGGAAAGCAAATTCCACTCCCTGAAGAAGGCAGTGATGCTCAGGTGGGATAGGTGACAGTGTCCTCTCATGTTCTGCCCTTCAGTTTTTTGGGATGGGTTGTCTTGATGGGACAAACTCATCTAACCACTAGGACAACCCCTCTGCTGCTTATACAGCTATTGCTTCCCCCCAGGGTTATGTCCAACTTCATGTAGAGCTGCTCCAAAGATCTCATTTTAATGGGTCTTTTTTCTTTCTCTTCTTTGTATCTTTAACATATGCACAGCCCCAGCATTTGACAACAGTTTGCAAAAGCGCTGACATTTTTACTCACTGTTTTTATTGGGCTCTGTGATGTATAAGCCACTGGTCTCTGTAACCACATTTTTGTAAAAGGCCTGTGGTAAGACTTCTTCAGAAGCATCTGTGAACTGTCAAGTTTTGTGCTTGCTGCTGTAGTATCTGAGTACTGATCTCCCCTCCCACAAGCTCTTTTCTGAGATCTACCTGTGCTTTCATGGTATCACCTTGCAGGGGTGATGGAGAAGGCAGGGAGAGCATCTGCTGGGAGAGAGATGTTCGGTTTCTGTCATTGTGTGTGTGTGGCAAGGGATGAGGGCCTCTGTCTGTCAGTTTTTCATGCATTCATGCCTCTTATCTCTTTTTTTTACCAGACTGCTGACACCATGTACAGTGTCAGAGCACCATACTCCTCTCTGGTCTCCTCCTGGGCTGGAAGGAGTCCTTGTTCAACAGCCTTGTTGGTTTTCTCAAGGTAAAATCAGGCTTTTGCTAGGATCTCTCTGTTTATCCCGGCTGTTTCATCACTGGTAATTACTCCAGTATTGTCGCTTCTTTCCTCTGAGGAAAAACAAACAAACAAACAAAAAACATTGAAAACCTTAGGAAAAAAAGCTTAGGAAAATCACAGGCTTTGGTAGGTTGTTGCTTTTTTTAGGTAGCTTTTGTTTACTGAAGTATTATTCTCATGTCTATATTTTTCTTGAGTCCAGTGCTTTCCCAATTTACTTTAATACTTTCATTATTAATCTCTGCCTGAAATAATAAAAAATAATGAAAACACCAAGTGTGTCAGAAATAACTGTCATTAGAAACAATGTTATTTCCTGATTATCCTCCTTTTATTTTTCTGAGCATCCTTTGCTCACAGAATTAGTGAAGCTCTGTTCAAACCTTCTTTGGTCATCCTCCATATTACTGGAGTTTGAACTTAGGAAGGAATTTCTCACTCCACCCACAAGGTATGGATAAGGACATGAGAAGTATCCCTAGGGTCAAAGTATCTTAATTCACTTTTGAGAGTGGAGGTTATTCATGTCCTCCAGGACAAGTAGGATGACCAAGGTGACCTTCCCTCAGCCTCAGCTGGCAGAGACAAGCCTTGATCTCCCCCATGGTGCCATTTCCCACCGGACTCCGTGGCTATCTCATCTGTCAAACTTACGTTGTGTGAAGGGAAGTTTAATTGGTGGAGATGCCTGCAACTTGTATACAAGTTGTGTGAGCTCATGACAGCGTTATTTGCTATTCTGTAATATGGAGCATGCACATAATTTTAGAACAACTCTTCTGTTACCAAGTAGAATTTTCCAGTGACTTTGAGGGGATGGATGACAGGATCCTGTGCAAGGTTCTTCAGTACATATCATCCTGCAAGTTCTAGAAAGCAAAGGAAAGCATAGATAACCTAAAAAATATATATGTTTGTCCTTTTATTAGTAATTAATGAATTAATGACCTGCATCATTACTGCAGTAACATAGAGGGTTCCTAGCTAATAGGAAGTACAGAAATCACAGTGAAGTGTGGTGTATCAAACGATCTATGCATTTTTACTGTGAGCTACAGGAACAACTGGCATGAAACCACCACAGGAGCTGTAAGAGGAGTTGAACAGAATGTTAGTGCCATCATAAGTCATTTCATTACAATAATTAACTTTCTCTGTAACACAGAGCAGGACTCTGTGTTTCACATTCTCAGCCTGTGCAGATCAGCACTATCCATTTCAAATGTGTTAAAGCAATTTGCAAGAGAAAAAGATCTGTTCCTCATGGAAACAATTCATCCCAAAGTGGCTTTGGAGTGCCTCTAGTAATATGATGTAATGTAAACTACTGTTGTTTGTTGCCTGTAAGAAATGTCATATTGAAAATGTACTAAAAAACAAATGTTTGGAAAACTTGTTCAGCAACAGTAGTAGTCAGACCACTATGGTTTTATAAGAGCTGTGCTTGAAAGAAGTGGGGAAAAGAAGTGGAAAGTCCTTGGGAAAAGGATGAAGCAGGAAGATATTTAAGTACTGAGATCTAGTTCTTCTTGGGACCCTTCTGTGCTTCAAAAAAATTCTTAAAAAATTCTCCAAGCCCTAGGTATCATGTAGTACATCAGCCCTGCATAAATCAAGCTTGGAGGAAGCACAGTGTTTCTTCCGTAGTGCTTGAAACAGATGTGGTTTGTGTGGTATCTGTTTGCTTGGAGGGATTTATCCCCTTCTAAAATCCCTCCCCAGCCAGCAATTCAAAGCTCAGAACAGGGACCCTGTCATCTCTCCATCATTTTCCAGGTAACCTGTTCCAGAAGAAGGGAAAAGTGAGAGGTATCATTATTTGATTGGCCTTGAGTATCTTTGAAAAGACAATAAAATGTCTTTCTCCATTCTACTCCCACCTATGCTCATATCTGGCAGTTCCTGAACTCCCCACAGATGTTATTGGTAAATAATACTCCAATTAAATCAATAGAAATTTTGTCATCAACACAAAGGGAACAAAATTCCCTGAAGCATCTCCCTGATTTAGCTTGCCACAATACTATTATCTGTGACCTCAAATACCTTTTTAATGCCTTCTAGTTGCCTCACCCAATATTCTGTTTATATACTGAAAGTACAAGTATTTCAAGCAGAGAAATAATAAAAAAGGACAAATTGTGAAAGCCTCTGCAAGGTAAAGGCAAGGAAGAGAGAACATGAAGAACATCTGTGGGTGAGCATTGTACAAGAGCACAATTAGAAAAGGGATGAAAAGTGATCTCTGAAGGAAGCAAATGATGATGTGGCAGAGCTGTAATGAAGATAATGACAAAGGAAGGCACTGCTTAGTTTTCTGGAAGAAAGAAAAAAAAGCAGCATACTTGAAAGGGAAGCAATGAGCACAGAAACACAAAAGGACATTCACTGGAAGGAGGGAGGTGGAGAGGGAGACGCTGGAGGATATGAAGATTTAGGTCATGGAGAGAGTATAAAAATGGAGCTTGCAAGAGAAGACAGAGGAGGCAGCCTGCTTGCTTACTATGACTTTATTGCTGCTTTTTAAGCTGACACAGCACTCATTAAACAGCTACCATCAGGGCATTCTTAGTGACCATTCTTATAAATGAAGATACAACTCAATCTGAATTTAGTAATATTTATAAAAGGCAAGTAAACAGCGCTGGGTGCATGGGGAGTCTACGCTCTACCAACACGCATACAATAATATCAAACTTTCTAAATATACAGAACATTGCTTTTACAAATTCATAAGAAACCCGAGTACGCCTATACAAATGTACAATCAGAAAAGGTATCAATTGAAACATAAACATGGCAAAGTGTTCCGAATTCTAGCAAACAGTCCTTTAAGTCTATTACTATTAATGTCCATGACTGGGGGAACATAGTTGGAGTTGGTAATCCTGGTTGAAGTGCTCCCATATCTTCCATGACTTCATTAATTTTTCTCATATCATATAACAGTCTCCATTTTCCATTCCTTTTCTTGATTACAAACACCGGAGAATTCCAGGGCTAGTCATGGGAACAATATGTCTCACTTTAAGTTGTTAGGCAACTCAGCCTTTGGGCCTTATGTATCCTATTCTTCCCGGATCGAAGAAAAGCATATCCATCTCCTTTTCAAGGCCAATAGGGCCTGGGTCAAAAGGCACGTCCAGGTCACCAGGGGGCGTGACAGCAAAGGCCTTCGATGGCAGTAGTGGCAGAGGGGCCGATGGTGTAGCAGAAGGATGGGTCATAGAATCATAGAATCATAGAATATCCTGAGTTGGAAGGGACCCTTAAGGATCATCAAGTCCAACTCTTGACACTGCACAGGTCTACCCAAAAGTTCAGACCATGTGACTAAGTGCACAGTCCAATCTCTTCTTAAATTCAGACAGGCTCGGTGCAGTGACCACTTCCCTGGGGAGCCTGTTCCAGTGTGCAACCACCCTCTCTGTGAAGAACCCCCTCCTGACGTCAAGCCTAAATTTCCCCTGCCTCAGCTTAACCCCGTTCCCGCGGGTCCTGTCACTGGTGTTAATGGAGAAAAGGTCTCCTGCCTCTCGACACCCCCTTACGAGGAAGTTGTAGACTGTGATGAGGTCTCCCCTCAGCCTCCTCTTCTCCAGGCTGAACAGGCCCAGTGACCTCAGCCGTTCTTCGTACGTCTTCCCCTCCAGGCCTTTCACCATCTTCGTAGCCCTCCTCTGGACACTCTCCAACAGTTTCATGTCCTTTTTATACTGTGGTGCCCAGAACTGCACACAGTACTCGAGGTGAGGCCGCACCAGCGCAGAGTAGAGCGGGACAATCACCTCCCTTGACCTACTAGCGATGCCGTGCTTGATGCACCCCAGGACACGGTTGGCCCTCCTGGCTGCCAGGGCACACTGCTGGCTCATATTCAACTTGCTGTCTACCACGACCCCCAGATCCCTCTCTTCTAGGCTGCTCTCCAGCGTCTCATCGCCCAGTCTGTACGTGCAGCCAGGGTTTCCCCGTCCCAGGTGCAGGACCCGGCACTTGCTCTTATTGAACTTCATGCGGTTGGTGATCGCCCAGCTCTCCAACCTATCCAGATCCCTCTGCAAGGCCTTTCCACCCTCATTCGAGTCCACAACTCCTCCAAGTTTGGTGTCATCAGCAAACTTGCTCAAAATACCTTCTATTCCTACATCCAGATCGTTTATAAAAATATTGAAAAGTACCGGCCCTAAAATGGAGCCTTGAGGGACCCCACTGGTGACCGCCCGCCAGCCTGACGCAGCCCCATTTACCATAACCCTTTGGGCCCTGCCCGTTAGCCAATTGCTCACCCATCGTATGATGTTTTTATTTAGCTGTATGGTGGACATTTTGTCCAGTAGGATCCTATGGGAAACCGTGTCAAAAGCCTTGCTGAAGTCCAAAAAAATCACATCAGCTGATTTCCCTTGGTCCACCATACGGGTGATCTTATCATAAAAGGAAATCAGGTTAGTTAGGCAGGACCTGCCCTTCACAAACCCATGCTGGCTATGGTGGCCATGGTGGACGAGCCCGCAGCTCCCTCACTGTCTGGCAAACCACACGTTTCTGACTGTGGTCCCACACGGCTCTTTAAGGCCTCAGAGATTGTTTGCCAGGTGCCGAGCAATCCCACTGCAACCTTGTCGTTTTTAGTTGCAGAGTCACACACCTTGACCTCAGTTTGGTCCCATATTTCAGGCTCATAAACTGTCTGGTTGTTAATAAGGAGAATAAGCTGTAAGGTTACCAGCACAGTCTTTGTTTCTAAGGACATATGATTCCCCATAATGTCCAACTGCTTACCAGCGAGGGGCAGTTGTGTGTGCGGGACCGCTTCTCTCATCTTGAGCTTCTTCCCAGCTCTGGTGTGCCTATTTCCAGTGACTTTCTGTACGAGCTTCTCTGAGCAGTTTGCTGAGTTTGGCCGAACCTATCTTCATGAGGCAATTAATGTTCCTGTTCCCATCCTGGTCTCCGTCCTGCTAGCCTGTTCCTTTTCATTCCTTCTTTCTACTTCTTTACTGATGACAGAACTTCATTGTGTTGCCTTTTTTTTTTTTAATCTCGAGGACAGGCTCCCCTCTTATACCCTTCTCCCCACTGCAGTTCTTTTCAAAACAACTTTTCATTGGTCAAACAACTTTGCAAATAACAACAGCAAACACCCAGAAACTTCCATGCCTTAACCGCTGAGAACAAGAAACCCAAGACTGCGTGGAGTCTCCTGAATCACCCTTCTTTGTTCCCTCTAAACTCTTTTACGTTCCTGATGGCCTCATCATTAAGAGTGTAATGTTACCATTAACCACGGGGCTTTCCAACCCCCATGGCCACACTCCCACATCTTCCCCTTCTTTATTAATGTCAACCAGCTTCTCGACACAAATTACCACTCCATATATAACAGTAATTGCCCAGCTGTCCGGTCTGTCCAGGTCTCTCTGCAAGGCCTTTCCACCCTCATCCGAGTCCACAACTCCTCCAAGTTTGGTGTCATCGGCAAATTTGCTCAGAACACCTTCTAGTCCTACATCCAAAAGTTTAGACCATGTGACTAAGTGCACAGTCCAATCGCTTTTTAAATTCAGACAGGCTTGGTGCAGTGACTACTTCACTGGGGAGCCTGTTCCAGTGTGCAACCACCCTCTCAGTGAAGAACCTCTTCCTGATGTCCAGCCTAAACTTCCCCTGCCTCAGCTTAACACCATTCCCGCAGGTTCTATCACTGGTGTTCATAGAGATTAGGTCACCTTTCTCTCCACTCCCCCTCGCAAGGAAGTTGTAGACTGCAATGAGGTCCCCCCTCAGCCTCCTCTTCTCCAGGCTGAACAGGAAAAGTGACCTCAGCCGCTCCTCATACATCTTCCCCTCTAGGCCCTTCACCATCTTTGTTGCCCTCCTCTGGACACTCTCCAACAGTTTAATGTCCTTCTTGTACTGTGGTGCCCAGAACTGCACACAGTACTCGAGGTGAGGCCGCACCAGCGCAGAGTGGAGAAGGACAATTACCTCCCTCGACCGACTAGCAATGCTGTGCTTGATGCACCCCAGGATACGGTTCGTCCTGGCTGCCAGGGCACACTGCTGGCTCATATTCAACTTGCTGTCAACCACAACCCCCAGATCCCGCTCTGCAGGTCTGCTCTCCAGCATCTCATCGCCCAGTCTGTACGTATAGTCAGGGTTGTCCCGTCCCAGGTGCGGGACCCAGCACTTGCCTTTGTTAAACTTCATGCGGTTGGTAACTGCCCAGCTCTCCAATCTGTCCAGATCTCTCTGCAAGGCCTTTCCACCCTCATCTGAGTCCACAACTCCTCCAAGTTTGGTGTCGTCGGCAAATTTGCTCAGAACACCTTCTAGTCCTACCTCCAAATCGTTTATAAAAACAGTGAAGAGGACTGGCCCTAAAATGGAGCCTTGAGGGACCCCACTAGTGACCGTCCACCAGCCTGATGTGGCCCCATTTACCACAACACTTTGAGCCCTGCCCGTCAGCCAATTGCTCAACCATCGTATGATGTTTTTGTTAAGTTCTATGCTGGACATTTTGTCCAGTAGGATCCTATGGGAAACCGTGTCAAAAGCCTTGCTGAAGTACAAAAAGATCACATCAGCTGGTTTCCCTTGATCGACTAGATGGGTAAATTAGAAGTAATGACAACTCATTTTGTGGGTTAATGTCAACAAATTCAAAAATCATCTACAGTACCTATTGTTGTTGTAATCATAAATATGCAAACCAGTACTGCTAAGAAAATTCAGTGCATTGGCTACTATCTTTTTTTTTTCATCGAAGCAATGGACAAGTGTGACTTTTGAGTCAGTATTGCAGGGCTACTTTATGCTCCTTCCAATCCCATTCTGATACACTTTTGTAAAGATTTAAAAAGAAACTTTTGGGAGAAAAAGGAATGCTGATTACCTTTTTTTTCTCCTCATTGTTAGAGAGAAAAGTAAAACACTGCTGAAGGTACTTTCCTGACAGATGATTTATTAAATTTAAAAATCAACTTTAGCCATGATGTCAAACTCCCAGCTGATGCTGATGAACTTTTTTGATACTGCCACCATTTCATCCAACTATGATGCATGATGCATTTCCATTGAATTTCTCCAAGAAATTTATCTCCAGTTCTAACTGGAGCATTATCCCTGTCTCCAGCTACAAATGAAAATCCTGCTTTTCTTGTATCAAGGATTTTACCACAATTAGATATCCCTCTCTCATCCATGATAGGTCTTTTCTCAAGAAGATTCCTGCCATGAACATCTCATAGACTTTTATATGGATTTGCAAGCAGAATGCAGTTGCTTCCTTGTTGAATCAAATTGCTTTGGACATCATGTTTAGTGCCTCTGGAAATCATGATTTCTCCAGTGGCAAGCTCTAAAAGTTCAGTTTGGGGGAAACTACATTGCAGTTGCTTGTTACCTGTATAAGAGGTGCCAGTTACTACATTCTTCTTTGTCTCCCCAAAAGAGTGAGCAGAGAACTTCTTTCCCTGGATCTGGATTTTATATCGGAAAGTTGCTCTAAAATTTGCTAGTAAAATAATGTAATGGAGTGATAATTGACTAAGGACCAAGGATAGTTGACAAAGGACTATGGAGCCCTTCATGAAACTGAAACTGTGTACCCAGCTATGTCACTGTGTGTTGCAAGGACCACACGGACACCAGGGTTCTTTTAGGCTCAGTAACTGCTGCTTCTTTATTGATGGCATAACTTCATTTCTCTCTTACTGAGGGTCTAACTTCATCTCTCATATTGAGGGCATAACTTCATTATCCTTGTTGCCTCCTCATCTTGAGGACAGGCTCCCTTCTTATACCATTTGCCCCACAGCAATACTTTTCCACTAACTAGTCTTTGGTCAACAACTTTGCCCAGCAACCAGGAAACCCCCAGCAACTTCCATGCCTTAACTGGTGGAGAACAAGCAACCCGAGACAGCAAGGCATCTCCTGAATCACCCTTCTTTGTTCCTTCTAAACTCTTTACATTTCTGATGGCCTCATCATTAAGAGTCTGATGTTACCACCAACCAAGGGGCTTGTCAACCCCCATGGCCACACTCCCACATCACTGTTATGCAGTGCCAACTATACTGGGCTGCTTCATCACTCTGATTGTATTTCTGCTGCCTCTAACTTACTGCCTGCCTTCTCTGGTTAGAATATAATATAATCCAGGAGCATTTCTGCATGTTCCCTGTCACAGCAGTACCTCAGTGTTGCGTGAGATCACAGAAAAATAATAAAATAAATCTAATTATTTCAGAAGATTTGAAATAGTTTTGCACATATTCTGGATATCCTGGTGCTTCAACTGCCCCTGACTGAATGTACCTTTCCTTACCAGATCTTAAACCTGAGCAGCCCCAGCTGTTTCTCTAAAGTTTGAAAGAAAGAGTTCTAAGAGATCTCACGCAGAAAAAGAAAACAGGAGTAAACCCAGAAACCATAAATGAATTGACAGAAAATGTAAGGTCACAGAGGTAGGACTGTGATGGAAGAGTCCATCTGGTTCTGTACATCTCTTCCAGTAGGGTTGGTTTTTATCCTCCTTTACCAGAGCATATGTCCTGGTTTCAGTTCGGACAGAGTTCGATTTTCGTCCTAGTAGCTGGTATGATTTGGATTAAGATGAGAAGAGTGCTAATAACACACTTGTTATATATGGAGTGGCAATTCATGTTGAGAAGTTGGTTGATATTAATAAAGAAGGGGGAGATGTGGGAGTGTGGCCATGGGGGTCGGAAAGCCCCGTGGTTAATGATAACATTAGACTCTTAATGATGAGGCCATCAGGAACATAAAAGAGTTTAGAGGGAACAAAGAAGGGTGATTCAGGAGACTCCACACAGTCTTGGGTTTCTTGTTCTCAGCGGTTAAGGCATGGAAGTTTCTGGGTGTTTGCTGTTGTTATTTGCAAAGTTGTTTGACCAATGAAAAGTTGTTTTGAAAAGAACTGCTGTGGAGAGAAGGGTATAAGAGGGGAGCCTGTCCTCAAGATAAAAAAAGGCAACATGATGAAGTTATGTCATCAGTAAAGAAGCAGGAAAAAGGAATGAATAGGGACCCGCTAGCAGAATGGAGACCAGGCCGGGAACAGGCACATTGATCGCCTCGTGAGGATAGAATCACAGAACTGTAGGGGTTGGAAGGGACCTCGAAAGATCATCGGGTCCAACCCCCCTGCCAAAGCAGGCTCCTTAGAGCAGGCTCCTTAGAGCAGGCTGCCCAGGTAGGCATCCAGACGGGCCTTGAATATATCCAGGGAAGGAGACTCCACAACCTTCCTGGGCAGCCTGTTCCATTGCTCTGTCATCCTCACCGTGAAGAAGTTCTTTCACATGTTGGTGCGGAACGTCCTGTGCTCTATCTTGTGACCATTACTCCTTGTCCTGTCCCCGCAAACCACTGAAAAGAGGTTGGCCAAATCCCTCTGTCTCCCATACCTCAGGTATTTATGCACATTGATGAGATCCCCTCTCAGTCTTTTCTCCAGGCTGAACAGACCCAGGTCTCAGCCTTTCCTCATAGGGAAGATGCTCCAGGCCCCGTATCATCTTTGTGGCCCTCCGCTGGACTCTTTCCAGGAGATCTCTGTCTTTTTGGGACTGGGGAGCCCAGAACTGGACACAGTACTCCAGGTGAGGCCTGACCAGGGCCGAGTAGAGGGGGAGGATCACCTCCCTTGACCTGCTGGCCACACTCCTTTTAATGCACGCCAGGATTCCACTGACCCTCTTGGCCACAAGGGCACAGTGCTGGCTCATGGTCAACCTGTCGTTCACCAGGGCCCCCAGGTCCTTCTCCTCAGAGCTCCCCTCCAGCAGGTCGTCCCCCAGCCTGTACTGATACTTTGGGTTGTCCCTTCCCAGGTGCAGGACTCTACACTTGCCCTTATTAAACCTCATTTGGTTTCTTCCTGCCCAGCTCTCCAGTTGGTCCAGGTCTTGCTGAAAGGCAGCACAGCCTTCTGGCGTGTCAGCCACTCCTCCCAGCTTTGTGTCATCAGCGTACTTGCGGAGGGTGGACACTATTCCCTCATCAAGGTCGTCAATGAAGATGTTGAACAAGACCGGACCCAGCACCGACCCCTGGGGAACACCGCTAGTCACAGGCCTCCAGCCAGACTCTGTTCCGCCGATCACCACCCTCTGAGCTCGGCCAGTCAGCCAGTTCTCAACCCACCTTGCCGTCCACTCCTCTATCCCACACTTTCTCAGCTTTGCTAGTAGGATGTCCTGGGAGACAGTATCAAAAGCCTTGCTAAAGTCAAGGAAGATGACATCCACTGCTCTCCTCTCATCTACCCAGCTGGTGATGCCATCACAGAAGGCAACGAGGTTGGTCGAGCACAACTTCCACTTGGTGAATCCATGCTGACTACTCCTCATAACCTTCTCTTCCAATTGCTTGGAGATGGCATCCAGAACAAGCTGTTCCAACACCTTTCCAGGGACAGAGGTGAGACTGACTGGCCTGTAGTTTCCTGGATCCTCCTTCCTGCCCTTCTCAAAGACCGGAGTGACATTGGCTATCCTCCAATCTTCAGGCACCTCTCCTGTTCTCCAGGGCCTTTCAAAGATGATAGAGAGCAGTTCGGCGATCACATCTGCCAGCTCCCTTAGCACACGTGGATGCATCCCATCGGGACCCATGGATTTGTGTGCGTTGAGCGCACTCAGATGCTTCCAAACCACTCCCACGTCCACCGGGGGGAGCCCTCCATTTCCCAGACCCTTTGTCCTATTGCCAGGGTCGAGGAGTCCTGGGGGAGTGTCCTTGAAGCAAAGACTGAAGCAAAGAAAGCATTCAGTATCTCTGCCTTCTCAGCATCTCCCGTGACCAGGACACCCCCCTCGTTCAGCAAGGGACCTACATTATCCCTAGTCTTCCTCTTGCTGTTTACATACTTTAAAAAAACCTTTCTTATTATCCTTTATCTCTTTTGCAAGCCTCATCTCTAGGTGGGCTTTAGCCTTCCTCGTCACGTCCCTGCAGGCCCTGACAACCCTTCTATACTCCTCCCAAGAGGACAGGCCCTTTTCCCACATTTCATAGACCTTCCTCTCCCTTTTGATCTTATCAATGAGCTCCTTGCTCATCCATGCAGGTTTCCTGCCCTCCTTCCCCGATTTCCTACTCTTAGGGATGCACCAATCCTGAGCATGGAAGAAGTGCTGCTTAAATGTAGCCCAGGTCTCACAAGCACCCTTGCCTTCTAGCAACCTATCCCATAGATACTCCCAAGCAGAACCCAGAAGAGGTCAAAGTTAGCTCTCTGAAAGCCCAAGGTAGCAATCCTGCTTTTAGTCTTACTTCTTCCACCAAGTTCCATCTTGAACTCCACCATCTTGTGGTCGCTGCATCCCAAGCTGCCCCTGACCTTCACATCCCTAACAAGGCCATCCCTGTTGGTAAGAACGAGGTCCAGGAGCACCCCCTTCCTCATCGTCTCCTCCACCACCTGCGTCAGAAAATTGTCCTCAACGCATTGTAGGAACCGTTTGAACTGCTTGTGCCTGGCCGAGTTGGTTACCCAGCAGATGTCTGGGTAATTGGAGTCCCCCATGAGGACCAGCGCTCGTGATTGTGAGGCTACTAGCAGCTGCTTGTAGAAGGCCTCATCGACTTCCTCCTCCTGATCTGGAGACCTGTAGTAGACCCCCACCACCATATCTCCCATACCAGCCCACCCCTTAATTCTCACCCATAAGCTCTCCACTTGTCCTTCACCCTCCCCCAGCTGGAGCTGGGTACACTCTAATTGCTCCCTCACATAAAGGGCAACCCCACCCCCTCGCTTCCCCAGCCTGTCTTTCCTAAAAAGGACATAGCCCTCAATGACAGCATTCCAGTCATGCGAGCTGTCCCACCACGTCTCAGTGATCACAACGAGATCATTGCCCCGCGACTGAACACAGATCTCGAGCTCATCCTGTTTATTTCCCATGCTCCGTGCATTGGTATACAGGCATAAAGAAGAAGAACCACAGAGAAGTTGAACCACAGAGCAGGAGAGAAGGAAAAAGAGAATAAGAAAGGTAAAAGTTGCTAAGCTCAAACGTGAACATAATTCCTTTGGGAGGAAAAAAAAAAAAAAAAAAAAACAACACAAAAAACACACCAAAAAAAACTTCTAAAAATGCAATTTGATGGTAACCTACAAAAGACCTTTCCATGTAACAATGTTTTTTTTTTCCATTTTACCTTTATTTACGTTAGAATAATATAAAATCCCTCTATTCTTCCAGTCTTCATTGATCCATTTTTATGCATTTGCTGTTTGCCAAAGTAAAGGAAATAAAGATCCTTAAGATCCTTTCCAGCTCAGCAGTGAATATGTGTCCCAACAGGAGGCAGGTTACCACACGTGCCTTGAAGGTAAGACATCATTGCACATATCCCAGAGATTAATTCACACAAAGGTCTGATGTTCTTAGGGATGAGATGTTAAAAAGAGGGACAGGGAAAGGAAGTGAGTTCACACAGCAGTTTGTTTAGTGTAGACTAGAACAAAAGCTAAAACCAGCATCCTTCAAGTCTGGCCACAGACACAAAGTCAGGATTATCCCACTGGAGTAGCTCAGAAATTGGTAAATTTGACTTTCAGATGGCTTATTTCTGGCTGTTGTAGAACTTTTGATCTCATCTACCCTGAAATCTATTGCCACCCAAAGGAGACCTGTCACCTCGGAAATCAACCTGACTTTATACCCTACTTCTTTTCAAGATCCTGTGCACAAATTTGACCAGCATCAGATATGACTGACTTCATAGAACAGACACACAGAAAACTTGAAGTCAAGATGAAAACCCATTTTGATTCCTCCGTTATGGTGAACAAAAGAATCAAAACCCTCATCTAGGTTGTTAATTTTATATGCAAAAGATATATTCATCATGTATTTCACATCAACTATGAAAATAGGTCATTAACTTTGGCAAAAAATAAAAAATGTAGAAAGAAATATGTATTGCAGCAGAGTTCTCTGCCTCAGAGGCCCAACCAGTCTCCATTTCATCAGATGCCATCATCCCCACAAGCTCTTTCAGCAAGTGACATGCAAGACAAGATGTGCTCCTAGGTCTGATGCTGTCCATACCATGAAAAAATTATATGGACAAGATCTTTGTCTAGAAGGGAGGAAATGTGTGCCATTTTTGAAAAACACCGAAAGTTGTTTTAGAGCTTGGGTCAGAAAGATGGACATACTTGTGGCTGCATTTACACATTCCGAAAAAGGAGATAGAGAGAAATAGCCTTCTGGAATAAAACAAAAGGGAATCATTTTTGCCTGAGCCCCATTCCTTAGGTCTCTTTCAAGACATCAGGGATTTTAAATCATGTCTATGTGAAAAGGAGACTCAAATCCTTCATGAGCTCCCTGACTTTTTTTTTCCCATCAAAGCCACTCCCTGTACTTACATTCTCACCAGCAAGAGTGCAGTCCTCTATTTCTGCAGGAGGACCAGCCTGTAGATCTCACATGGCTCCTCTCAGCCCCAATCTGAAAAGAAAGAAGCCAAGGATGCCAATCCATGACAAGTTGAAAGACATTCTCCAGACAGCAGAAGGGCTGTCCAGTGAGGACAGCCTTGGGGGCAGTTTTCAGTGACTGCAACAGATTTGTGGTCCTTTAGGGCACATGTGGTCTGAATGCTCTGAACTTCTGTGCTGTCATGACCATAACTTTGTCCAAATCCCCCACAGCCAGGGCTATAGCTGCAGTGCTACGGGTTGTGCTGGGTGGAATAGAGGAAGCCAAGTGAGATGGGTCACAATGAGACCCAGATTAGAAGCCTGGTCTCGGTTCCTCTGTTTGTTGGGGCCAGTCAGTTCCAGGGAAAAGAAACAAAATGCATACATGTTTCTTTCATGCCCAGTTGCCTGAGCTGAACAGCTGTCAGCGAGAAACCTTGGGGGAAGGTGTGGTGGTTCTACTCAGGTGGGCAGCCGAGCTCCGCCACAACCTCTCTCTCAATCCCCCTCTCCTCAAAGAGGAAGGGGGAGAAAATACAACACAGAGAACTCAAGGTTTGAGATGAGAAAGGTTTAATTAAAGGGAAAGGGAATGGGGAGAAAAAGAAACAACAGAAAAAAAAAGTCCGCGCGGAAGCACAGAGAGAAGGGGAAAATATTCTCTACTTCCCATCAACAAGTGATATTCGGCCATGTCCTGGGAAGCAGGGCCTCAAAACACATAGTGGTTGTTCAGGAGGAACAGCCCCCTCCCCCACGAGAGCCCCCCTTTTTATTGCTGTGTGACATCAGGTGTTATGGAATATCCCTTTGGTTGGTTTAGGTCAGCTGCCCTGGCGATGTCCCCTCCCCATCACTTGCCCACCCCCAGCCTGCTGGCTCTTGGGGGCTTGGAAGGAGTCCTGATGCTGTGCCAGCACTACGCAGCAATGGACACAACACTGGAGCAATATCAGTGCTGTTCCAGCTACGAGTGCAGAGCACAGCACTGTGTGGGCTGCTGCAGGGAAAAGGTGACTCCAGCTCAGACAGACCCAACACAGAAGGTTGCAGGCAGCAGAGGAAAATGCAGGTTTCTCAGTTCTGCAGGCTCCTGGCAGGCAGAGAGGCAGCTCCAAACTGTAAGAAATGTAACACGCTGACACTCCTATGCCTCCTGTGAGAAGGATTCCTTTATTCTCTATAAAACAAAGTGAAGGAATGTTCACTGTGGGATCAGTAGACAGGGCCAGGAAATATTAAATACTTCCTCCTGCCTTCCAGCAACAGGGTCCCCACAGCAAGGGTTCATCTCCAAATCACTGCCACTGCGAGGGAAATGTTTCACACATCTCTCACTGCATGTCTTTCTTTCTGTAGAAATACTGCTATTTAAAGAGTAGTTGGCATTAAACAATTTGTTCTGCACTTGCTGTGACAAGGTTTTATCCACCTGGCTTGCTATTTTTCATGCAAGTTTTCTAGCTGCCCTGTGTCTAAACTCAAAGACTTTAACACAAGTCTTACAGCTAGGAAGTAGCCTAAATGTACAAACACAAAGTTAATGTATCTCTGGCTTTCAGCAGCTTCACAGTGGCCCTCCTCACCTTGCAATTCCACTTCCAGCACCAAAATCCTTTTGCTGAAATATGAGCCTTAAAGACATGGAGCTTAGCACTGTAACAGAAAAACAGCCTGCTTTTCTGGGAGCCACATATGAGTGTGCCTTTCAGTATTTGTCAGTGATTTTTCAGCTAAAAATAGTAGGCAAAAGTAGTGTCTATATACTGAGGGTGAATAAAAAACTTTCTTTTCCATTTGAAAGATCAATACATTTTTCCTCCTTATGCAACATGAATAGAAATTAAATATGTATGGTGATTGAAATAGACTTTGCTAAAACATGGCAGTGAACTAAATTCCACCATCTGTCTGCAATTTTCAGGAAAAAAAATTGTATTTTGGTGATCAGACAAATGTGTATCCAGCTCTTTTTCCTTAATTTTTCATTAACTCTCTCATAGTACTGATATTACATGCATACAAGAATAGAGGATTCTAAGGAGCAAAACCAGACTTCACCTGCCTTAAGACAAACAACTCACCTGTCTGTCTTTAACTAAAGATCTTTCAGATTTAAAATTCTGAGTTCACAATTTGATGAATCTGGTTGGTGTCTGTCTCGGCTTCATGGCCAGGAGTCTGGCACCAGCAGTGTTTTGTTTTCTGCTCAGGCTCTAGCAGAATCCTTATGGACTATTTTAGCAGCTTTGACTTTGGGGACTGGAGTATTATTCTCGACTGTAAGGAAGGATGGAGAGTTTATAGCAGGGGGCCCTGGAACCTTGCTGTATCACAGGTACTTGTTATGTGGATAGTACTGCAATGGCTTGCTTCCCTCTGCCTACATTTTCTGTGTGTAAAACAAGAGAGGTAGCTATCGTCATTAAGCTGGAGAAGAACTATCAATTAGAGTGAGAGACTGCAGTCAGGAAATCTGTGCAAACACTTTGCAGAAAATTAGAACAAACACATCTCTTTCTATTTGCCATTCTGTTCCTGCATCCACTAACTACAGAGGCTCATGAGAAAAACAGGAATACAGCTTTCTCACTTCAAGTGAGATAATTCAGATCAGTAGGCAAAGGAAATAAACAGCTGAGAGAGCACTGAAGTGGAGGTTGGTTCCTTTGGAGCTGCTGTTTACATCATGTATGCTGCAGAAGATGCTTATTTAATCCCTTTAGAATAGCTCCTGCACTCAGAGAGATTTTTGTTGTATTACTGTTAGTCCTCAGAGAACAGAAGGGAGTATCCTTTTTTCATATAAAGCTTTGAGAAGGCACTTCAGATTCAGGCCTTCTTTAACGAAGCCCCTCTCTGTCTTTTGAGAACAGGAGGACCTGTACTGTTGCCATCTTGTTCCTGAAGAAGTCTTCAATTTTGATGAATTGAGAAGAAAAAAAAAAACTTTCTTATTCTATTTATTTATTTATTTTATTAAAAAGTAGCCATATGACCTCCTACTAGTAGGAAGAGTAGATAATAGATAAATGGTTTCAGAGTCAGAAGTAAAACATGTAATAGTTCACACACAGCTTTCATTCTGTGGCATCCTCCACTCCACTCAGGGCTTTTTAGAATCAAAGTGCACACAGATACTCAGTCACACACATTTTTTGAAGATCTTTATACTCTAACCTGTACTTCTGTGGAGACCACCAGAGTATATCAGAAACACTGTGATGTTATCATTTGTTGCAAATTATACCAATAGAAATACAGGATCAATAAGAAGCTTTCACAGGTATGGACATTTCTGGCTACTACATGGTAGGTTTGTGGAAAGAGATGGACTTGGTCATCTTGGGAAGTCTTGTGTTTCTTCCTCTAAGTAACACACTGGTCTGTGCCTAGGCTTAATTTCCCTGGAGATAATGCCATCAGGGAATCAGGGCACTTATTATTTGAGCATCAGATGTCAGGCATAAGGTGATATTTCACTAGCTGAAGTTGGCAATTTTGCTAGCAAGACTTTAAAGGACTTGAAAGATTGACTTGAATTTACCACAAATACTTCCTCTTGTAACATAAGAATCTTTTGGTCTAGACACAGAAGTGGCAAAGGAAATATTTGGCTAGCATTTGTACAAGAGAGCAATCTCAATACCCAAACAAAGGTTTCCCACTGCCTGTCTGGCACTCATGAGCCTGGTTAATTTGTTAGAGGAGAAGAATACTGAGAAGATTTTCCCATATATTGCCAAAGCAGAATGCTTTGCTTAGAAATGGAGCCTGAATGGGAGGCAAATAGATTGCAAAAGTTAGTACTGATTTCTTTGTCCTTTGTATGCTAAATACTAACTTAGGGAGAACAGCTCCATAGAAAAAATGAAGGAAAAGCTCTTGCCTTGCCCTATAATTATAGCAGGGCTTCGGGGGTGTGCCTCTGAGCACACCACATGTACTTTGTCATGAATCCCCTCCCCTGGAGGTCCCCAGCTTGTCTTTGCATAGGTAGACAACAGACTAGTTTGAGGTGATGGACTGACTGGGGACAAGGTTGTTTACTGAGCTCTTAGCCATCTCTTAGCATCTTCACAGCAAAGTGACTAATTGGTGCAGCAGCTCTCCAGCTGGGGATTTTAGATGGTCCTGGAGATACCCCAGCTCCAGCAGTGCCTGCTATGTCCAGATCAATTCACAGTCACTCTTTGTACGCAACTGCACATAAATAAAGCACTTCTAAGAAACTGTACCTACAGATACCGAAATTGACACATAGTACAGTCTTTTGCATATAGTTTGGAGACATAATACATAGTACAGAGTTTAAGCAAATCAGTATCAATAGATCATGCAGGTAGGGAGAAGAGTGTGATCTCTCATGCTAGTCATTTATATATGAAATTTAGGGATACCCAAACATTTGAAAGGGAGAAGCAGGAATGAGGGATTGCTGTTCTGTTGATGCAGGTGCAGGGGAGACATTGTCTTTCAGAGCTGCTGTACATTAACATCTCAGTGTTGTAAAACAGGTTTAAATACCTCCTTGTTGGATAAGCCATGGCATTTGCATTAGACTATAGTTTAAGAGATTCTGTCACGTAAGGATGTCATGCTATGAAGACAATGACATCACACTATGCACTGGTTGCATTACACATTATCTCAATAGGACCCTAGAAAGAGTTCTTTGCTTTTCTGTTAAGTTCATCTAAAGAACTCTAAAAACTAGGAGGTTATTTCCTGGGGGAAAAGAGGGGGGGGGAAAGGGGGCTAAAGGTGTTACTGGTAAGAGAGAGAGAAAGTGAAAACCTGAGCAATCTCTTCCGAAGGGACTGCTCCAGGGCTGCAGCACTTTACTACATTCAAACAGAAGTGGCCAGATCTGCAAAGACCATGTGGGAGAGATGTATAGATTTTTTAATTAATATTTTGTGGTGGTTTTACCGTGCTGGGCAGCTAAACCCCACAACCGCTCTCTCACTCCCCCTCCTTTAGATAAGGAGGGGGAGAAGTAAAGCAAAGAACAACTCACGGGTTGAGATAAGGATAATTTAATTAAAGGGAAATAATTATAATAATTAAATAAAGACTACCATGAACTAAACAATTTAACTAAGGGGAAATAAAAGGGAAAGGGGAAAAAGGGAGGAAAACAAACAAACAAACAAAATAAATGAAAGCGATATGGAAGTGCAGAGGAAAGAAATTACTCTCTACTTCCCACAAATGAGCGATGATTGACCACGTCCTTGAAGCAAGGCCTCAACGCACGCAGCCGGTGTTCGAGAGGAGGACCGACGTCTTCTCAACGAGAGCCCACCCCTCCCCTTTTCTTCCTGTTTCCACCTTTTATTGCTGAGTGTGACACCACATGGTATGGAATATCCCTTTGATTGGTTTAGGTCAGCTGCCCTAGTGATGTTTCTCTCCTCACATTTTTGCCCACCCCCTAGGAGGGTTAGAGAAAGGCCCAATGCTGTGCCACTGCTGCTCAGCAGTAGACACAACACTGGTGTGATAACACTGCTGTTCCAGCTACAAGTACAGAGTACGGCACTGAATGGGCTGCTGCCGGGAAAGTTAACATTCCAGCCAGACCCAGTACAACCTCCACCCCTTATTCCATAACATTTGTGTCACACTCAGATCCCCATACTTTAGCATACAAGCATTCTCATCATTATCCCTTGTCCTTTAACAGGACAAGGATTTAACAGGACAGGATTAATAGGCAGATGTATCTTTTCATTCCATAGGTCTTTCTTGGAAAATGTTCATAAGAACTGTTGATGATTAGGTCTTCATCTGCCAAAGTGGCCACTCAAGGCAGGCGGAGTTGGATGTCTGGACACCAGCACCAGCTTAGCTCAAGTCCTTGTTGCACTGCCCGGCTCCTTGCAAAGTTGACCTGTCGTTGATCCTACAGCATCTTCCTACAACATATAACTTAGATTATAGATTAGTTTTCTCTCAAGGTTAAATCTCCTTGAGGCACACACTTGATATCCCCATTCTTTTGCATGACCCACCAGGTATACCCTGGTCCTTGGGCGAAGACAATCCCACGAGTGGGTTTGCCTTTTCCCGAGGCAGGAGCAACCCACACTGCCTTCCCCATCCACCTTCCTATATGCACTACGGGAACCTTAGCTCCTTTCACAGTGTGTAGGGGTTTTGTTTCGGCAGGACCAGCACGGCTGTCAGACCCCCTATTGTTAACTAGCCAAGTGGCTTCTGGTAGATTTGTGTCCCATTGTTTCCACGTCCCAGCACCTAATGCTCGTAACATAGTCTTTAACAGTCCATTGTACCTCTCAACCTTCCCAGAGGCTTGTGGGTGGTAAGGGATGTGGTACACCCACTCAATACCATGCCTCTTTGCCCAGGAGGTAACAAGATTGTTTCGGAAATGACTCCCATTGTCAGACTCAATTCTCTCTGGTGTACCATGACGCCACAATACTTGTCTTTCCAGGCCCAAGATAGTGTTTCGGGCTGTGGCATGGTTTACAGGGTATGTTTCCAGCCACCCAGTAGTTGCTTCTACCATGGTGAGTATGTACCGTTTGCCTTGGCGAGTTTTTGGGAGTGGTCCGATATAGTCAATTTGCCAGGCCTCACCATATTGAAACCCTAACCATCTCCCCCTGTTCCAGGGAGATTTTACCTTCATGGCTTTCTTGACTGCAGCACAGGTCTCACACTCATGGGTAACCTGTGTGATGGCCTCAATGGTCAAGTCCACCCCTCGATCACGAGCCCATCTGTAAGTGGCATCTCTCCCCAGATGTCCTGATGTTTCATGGGCCCATCGAGCTACGAACAGCTCACCCTTACGTTCCCAGTCTAGGTCCACCTGAGCCACTTCAATTTTCGAAGCTCGATCCACTTCTTTGTTGTTCTGATGTTCTTCAGTAGTGCGACTCTTGGGCATGTGGGCATCTACATGACGTACTTTAACATCCAGGTTTTCTACCCGGGCAGCAATATCTTGCCACAGGGTAGCAGCCCAGATAGGCTTACCTCTGCGCTGCCAGTTGCTCTCTTTCCATTGCTGCAGACACCCCCACAGAGCATTTGCCACCATCCATGAGTCAGTATAAAGATACAATACTGGCCAATTTTCTCTTTCGGCGATATCTAGGGCTAGTTGTATGGCTTTTACTTCTGCATACCAAGTCGACACGCCTTCCCCTTCCATGGCTTCCACAACTCGTCGTATGGGATTCCACACAGCAGCTTTCCATTTCCGATGGCTCCCTATCACACGGCAGGATCCGTCAGTAAACAACGCATACTGCTTTCTGTCTTCTGGCAACTCATTGTATGGTGGTGCCTCTTCAGCACGGGTTACCTCTTCTGTTGGCACTCCGAAATCTCTGCCTTCCGGCCAGTCCATAATCTCTTCCAGGATTCCTGGGCGATTGGGTTTTCCCATTCGAGCCCGCTGTGTAATTAACGCTATCCACTTACTCCATGTAGCATCAGTTGCATGGTGTGTAGTGGGAATTTTCTCTTTGAACATCCAATGTAACACAGGTAGCCGCGGTGCCAAGAGGAGCTGTGCCTCTGTACCCACAACTTCTGAAGCAGCTCGAACACCCTCATATGCTGTGAGTATTTCCTTTTCAGTTGGGGTGTAATTGGCTTCTGATCCTTGATAGCCCCGACTCCAGAAGCCCAGAGGTCGACCTCGAGTTTCTTCTGGGGTTTTCTGATAAAGGCTCCAGGTGAGGCCATGCTCCCTAGCTGCAGTGTACAGTATATTTTGCACAGCTGGTCCAGTATGGACAGGCCCAAGGGCTACTGCACGAGCTATTTCTTGTTTGATTTGTTCAAATGCCTGTTGTTGCTCAGGGCCCCACTCAAAATAGTTTCTCTTTCGAGTCACTCGATATAGAGGACTCACAAGCTGACTATAGCCTGGCACATGCATTCTCCAGAATCCCACGAGGCCTAGGAAAGCTTGCGTTTCCTTTTTGCTAGTTGGCGGAGACATTGCTGTTATTTTATTGATCACATCCATTGGAATATGGCGACGTCCATCCTGCCATTTTACCCCCAAGAACTGGATTTCCTGTGTAGGCCCCTTGACCTTGCTCTTTTTAATGGCAAAACCAGCTTTCAGGAGAATTTGGATTATTTTCTTCCCTTTCTCAAAAACTTCTTCTGCTGTGTTGCCCCACACGAGGATGTCGTCAATGTACTGAAGATGCTCAGGAGCTCCCCCTTGCTCCAGTGCACACTGGATCAGTCCATGGCAAATGGTAGGGCTGTGTTTCCACCCCTGGGGCAGCCGATTCCAGGTGTATTGGATGCCCCTCCAAGTGAAAGCAAACTGCGGCCTGCATGCTGCTGCTAAAGGGATGGAGAAAAATGCATTAGCAATATCAATTGTGGCATACCACTTGGCTGCCTTTGACTCTAGTTCGTACTGAAGTTCTAGCATGTCTGGCACTGCAGCACTCAGTGGTGGCGTGATTTCATTCAGGCCTCGATAGTCCACTGTTAGCCTCCACTCGCCATTAGACTTTCGTACTGGCCATATAGGACTATTAAAGGGTGAGCGAGTCTTGCTGATTACTCCCTGACTCTCCAGTCGGTGAACCAACTCATGGATGGGAATCAGGGAGTCTCGGTTGGTGCGATATTGCCGTCGGTGCACCGTTGTGGTAGCAATTGGTACCTGTTGTTCTTCAACCTTCAGCAATCCTACAACAGAAGGGTCTTCTGAAAGGCCAGGCAGGGTAGACAGCTGCCTAATCTTCTCTGTGCTCAAAGCAGCTATGCCAAAAGCCCACCGGTATCCTTTTGGATCCTTGAAGTACCCTCTCTTGAGGTAGTCTATGCCAAGGATGCACGGAGCCTCTGGGCCAGTCACAATGGGATGCTTTTGCCACTCATTCCCAGTTAGACTCACTTCAGCTTCCAGTACAGATAGTTGTTGGGATCCCCCTGTCACTCCAGAGATACAGGTGAGTTCTGTCCCTTGGTAGCCTGATGGCATTATGGTACATTGTGCGCCAGTGTCCACTAAAGCTTTGTATTCCTGTGGTTCTGATGTTCCAGGCCATCGGATCCACACAGTCCAATAAATCCGGTTATCCCTCTCCTCTACCTGGCCAGAGGCAGGGCCCCTCTAGTCCTGGCTGGAGCGTCTGCCACTTAATTCTTGCAAATGCACAAATTCTGGCAAATGAGAGGTAGAGGTCCCTTCATCGTGGTCAAGAATAACATCAGCTCTTCTACTGCCTCTGGGGTACTGCTCAATAGAAACTGGAGCAGCATTTCTCTTAGGAGCCCCTCTTCTTGCTGCTGTATTTCCTTTCAGTTCACGTACCCGAGCAGCTAGGGTTGAAGTAGGTACACCATCCCATTTCCTCATATCTTCCCCATGGTCATGCAGATAAAACCACAAGGTGCCATGTGGTGTACTTCTTGGGTACTCTCTCTCTTGAGCAGGCGAATGCTGATTCTTAGTGGCTGAAGTATCACTCTGTCTAGATGAGGGGGAATATACTTTCTCCACAAGCTTGTCAAGTCCTTTAGACAATTTCTCCACAGCTGAGACACAGGACTGTAGCGGAGCAGAGAGATTGTCTTCATATTGTTGAAGTTGGCAGGAGACATCATACAGTGTTGGTCCCATCCCCTCATCCCAGTGAATTGCTGCCAGGGTACTGGCATGTTCTGCTGGTGCACTCCGCACAAATTTACGCCACATGGATGTTGTGCACTGGACTTCATCGGGGTCTTGAGGTGTCTGGGCATTGTCCAAATCACTATAAATCATCTCCCGCACAGCTAATTCCCGCAGATGTTGGAGACCTTTATCCACAGTGGTCCACTTGCCTATGTGATATACAATATCTTCCTTATGGGGATATCTTTCTTTGATAGCTGCCAGGAGTCGTCTCCAGAGGCTGAGGGCCTGTGCTCCTCTCCCGATTACTTTGTCGATTACCCTTTCTCTAGAGAGGGATCCCAGCTGCTTGGCTTCATTGCCTTCTAATTGTAGGCTACTGGCCCCAGCATCCCAGCATCGGAGCAGCCAAGTGAGGATGTGTTCACCTGGGCGTCGACCATAATCCTTTCGTATTTCTCGCATCTCACTCAGGGATAAGGATCGAGTGATTTCTGATTCCTTTATGATTTCCGTCTCGTCTTCCTGCTGTTTTTGTGATGGCTCTGCTTTAGAGGTGCCTGCCAATTCCCCTTCTCCCTCCTTCTTAGGAGAGCCTTCTTCCCTTACTAAACGAGCTGACCTCCGTTTCCATTGTTTTGACTTGACTATGGGGGCGACTGATACCATAGTTGGTTGGTCCTCTGGGTCAGCCACAGCATGTGTTACTTGGTCATCAGATTCAGAGACTTCCTCCCTCTCTTCAAGTTGCTGGATGATGTTAAACAGTGTTTGATAGGAATAAACCAGGACCCAGCACAATGCTGCAAGCTGTTGTTCTCCGGCATTATCAGGATCAGGACATACAACTCTCAAACATTCTACCAAGTTTTTAGGATTTAGCACTTGCTCAGGGGTGAAGTTCAAAACTATTGGAGGAGACACTCGTGACAGGTATCTGCTAACATCATCCCACACACCGTGCCACTCACCACGAGACTGTTTCGGGACAGATTCCCAAATAAGTTTTCTAAACAATCGACTAATCTTAGAGAGCAAATGAAACCTGTTATTCAGAATTAGAAATAGCAATACATGGGTTACAGATGGATCTTCAAAATACTCCCAAACTGTTGTAATTATCCCACTGTGAAAGAAGGGAAAGGTACCATTCCTGATATTATTAATAAACTGGTGTCCAGATGAGAAAAGGAAGGCAGTGTAGTTCTGAATATTCTCTGAAAGATAGTTTCCATGGGACCCAAATGATAACAGCGCAGAGCCTGAATTCCAGAGTAAAACCAAGGTCAGTGCTTGGCAGCACAACGAATTAAAAAAAGTGAACACAGATTGTAGCACTTTGTCGGATCGGATATATAGGAGAAAGGAGAATATGACACGAATTGCATGACATATGAACAAAGCCATTATTATTAACAGGGCAAGGAACATGGTTACTAGCAAGCGTGTTAGTTGTATGCGTTTAATCAATTCTATTGTTATCTCAACCCTTCGAGCCCCACGTTGGGCGCCAAAAAGGACTGTGGTGGTTTTACCGTGCTGGGCAGCTAAACCCCACAACCGCTCTCTCACTCCCCCTCCTTTAGATAAGGAGGGGGAGAAGTAAAGCAAAGAACAACTCACGGGTTGAGATAAGGATAATTTAATTAAAGGGAAATAATTATAATAATTAAATAAAGACTACCATGAACTAAACAATTTAACTGAGGGGAAATAAAAGGGAAAGGGGAAAAAGGGAGGAAAACAAACAAACAAAATAAATGAAAGCTATATGGAAGTGCAGAGGAAAGAAATTACTCTCTACTTCCCACAAATGAGCGATGATTGACCACGTCCTTGAAGCAAGGCCTCAACGCACGCAGCCGGTGTTCGAGAGGAGGACCGACGTCTTCTCAACGAGAGCCCACCCCTCCCCTCTTCTTCCTGTTTCCACCTTTTATTGCTGAGTGTGACACCACATGGTATGGAATATCCCTTTGATTGGTTTAGGTCAGCTGCCCTAGTGATGTTTCTCTCCTCACTTTTTTGCCCACCCCCTAGGAGGGTTAAAGAAAGGCCCAATGCTGTGCCACTGCTGCTCAGCAGTAGACACAACACTGGTGTGATAACACTGCTGTTCCAGCTACAAGTACAGAGTACGGCACTGTATGGGCTGCTGCCGGGAAAGTTAACATTCCAGCCAGACCCAGTACATATTTTTCTTTTCTTTTCTTTTCTTTTCTTTTCTTTTCTTTTCTTTTCTTTTCTTTTCTTTTCTTTTCTTTTCTTTTCTTTTCTTTTCTTTTCTTTTATTTCATTTTATCTTGCAAAGGGGAGCACTCAGTATGGATTTAATGTGGTAAAAGAATAAGGCATTAGAGAGAAACTGCTTTTTGTGGGTGTCCATTTCAGTTTTTCAGTTTGTTATAAAATTAATGTTTTCAAGAGAGGATTTCCAGATATGCCAAAACTACATTTAATCTTATACTCTTGACTTCTATTTCAGCCTAGCTTAAAGCAACAAACATTACTGAATACAGAAAATAAATATAAATTTTCAGTGTAATTTTATCAATTCTATATTTCTTTATTTCTAAAGAGAGAGAGTCCAACAAGTAACCTATTATTTTCACTGAGACACTTGGCTTGTGACATTTTCATATAACTCAAAATTTTCAACATCTGCCTCAAATTAAGAAGCATTTTTCTACTAGGAACAATGATTGCAGTGTTTGAAAGTGCTGTTACATAGATATGATTCATATCTCCCTCCTAAGAAGCTCATCTTATGTCCTAAAATCTGAGATTTTCAAATTCTTTAGCTAAACATTTATATTTGCTACTTAGGCCTTGACTGTGCAGGTGCTTAAATTTGCAATGTTTTGCTGAGCTTGATATTTGCTGAGCTCTAGATATTTGGCTTTTTTGTCCTAAACTACTGTCTCTTCCCATTCATCTCTGCTTTATAGATGGGTGAAATTACTCTGAGCTGTCTCTGAACAAATTAATCTGTATTATGGCTGAGTGACAATGCTTGTTGTCCAAAGTGGTATATGAATTAATAGATTCAGATGAAGAGTCTGACCCATTTCAAACTATTTTTATGAGGTACATAAAATGTTAATGCTATGGAAAACAAATATAAAAATATATTAATATCCCACTAGGTAATGTAGGGAAATTCATTCCTGCTCTGTGTACCTGGACAATTTGGGATCTTCTCAGCTGACAGCCCTTCCTATCCTTAGAGCTTGAAAGAACTGATAAAAAAGCTTGAAAGCCTGATAGATAATAAGCACATTGTCCTCCAGGACATTTGACATGGCATATGCTCTGAAGAGAATTCAAGTAAGGGATGACTTAAAGAAGGACTAGAAGAATCATTTCATTTGTGGTGTTTTTTAGTTTTGTGATTGTGCTTTAAGTTCAGGCCTAGCTTTGTCAATGTGATTCTTTTTTAAACATTTTAGAGAGAGGTTGAGAAATAAGTGTATTGCTTTATAATCTAAACAACAATGTGATAATATTTAATATGTAATGTTACAAAGGGATAAATCACCTTACTAAAATATTAGTATTGGAGAGGAATGACATGGAAGCATTTTAGGGCTGGCTACATAAGATACAGATTCAGACGTGAGTTTTGCATCTGTAGCCATTGTTAAAAAGGAGTAGATATTGCAAAGATTTATTGGCATAGCCTCAATCTTTGAATAATTATAGTGATTTAAATTGAACTAATAATTTAGTTAAAACACAGAGACCTCAAGATCCCGATGAAGTCCAGTGCACAACATCCATGTGGCGTAACTTTGTGCGGAGTGCACTATTAGCACATGCCAGTACGCTGGCAGTAATTCAGTGGGATGAGGGGATGGGACCAACAGTGTATAATCTGTCCTGCCAGCTTCAAAAATATGAAGACAATCTCTCTGCTCTGCTATGGACCTGTGTCTCAGCTGTGAAGAAACTGTCCGAAAGACTTGAACACCTTGTAGAACGAGCATATCCCTCCTCATCTAGATGGAGTGATATTTCAGCCACTAAGAATCAGTATTTTCCTACTCGCGAGAGAGAGTACCCAAGACGCGCACCACGTGGCACCTTGTGGTTTTATTTACGTGACCACAGGGAAGATATAAGGAAATAGGATGGTGTACCTACTTCAACCCTAGCTGCTCAGGTATGTGAACTGAAAGGAAATACAGCAGCAAGAAGAGGGACTCCTAAGAAAAACGCTGCTCTAGATTCTGTTGGGCTGTTCCCCACAGGCAGTAGAAGAGCTGATGTTATTCTTGACCCTGATGAAGAGACCTCTGCTTCACATTTGGAAGAATTAATTGATAGATGCTCCAACCAGGACTAGTGGGGCCCTGCCTCTGGCCAGGTAGAGGAGAGGGATAACTGGATTTATTGGACTGTGTGGATCCAATGGCCTGGCACACTGGAACCGCAGAAATATAAAGCTTTAGTGGACACAGGCACAGTGTACCCTAATGCCGTCAGGCCACCAAGGGGCAGAACTCATCTCTATCTCTGAAGTGACTGTGGAATCCCAAGAGCTAACTGTATTGGAAGCTGAAGTGAGTCTAACTGGGAATGAGTGGCAAAAGCACCCCATTGTGGCTGGCCCAGAGGCTCCATGCATCCTCGGCATAGACTACCTCAAGAGAGGGTACTTCAAGGATCCAAAAGGATACCGGTGGGCTTTTGGCATAGCTGCTTTGAGCACAGAGAAGATTAAGCAGCTGTCTGCCCTGCCTGATCTCTCAGAAGACCCTTCTGCTGTAGGATTGCTGAGGATTGGAGAACAGCAAGTGCCAATTGTGACTACAACTCAGCACCGGTGGCAATATTGCACCAACTGAGACTCCCTGATTCCTATCCATGAGTTAGTTCACCATCTGGAGAGCCAAGGAGTGATCAGCAAGACTCATTCACCTTTTAATAGTCCTATATGGCCAGTGTGAAAGTCTAATGGCGAGTGGAGGCTAACAGTGCGCTATCGGGGGCCGAATGAAGTCACGCCACCACTGAGTGCTGCAGTGCCAGACATGCTAGAACTCCAGTATGAACTAGAGTCAAAGGCAGCCAAGTGGTACGCCACAATTGATATTGCTAATGCATTTTTCTCCATCCCTTTGGCAGCAGGATGCAGGCCGCAGTTTTCTTTCACTTGGAGGGGCATCCAATACACCTGGAATCGGTGGAAACACAGCCCTACCATTTGCCATGGACTGATCCAGTCTGCACTGGAGCAAGGGGGAGCTCCTGAGCACCTTCAGTACATTGACGACATCCTCGTGTGGGGCAACACAGCAGAAGAAGTTTTTGAGAAAGTGAAGAAAGCAATCCAAATTCTCCTGAAAGCTGGTTTTGCCATTAAACAGAGTAAGGTCAAGGGGCCTGCACAGGAAATCCAGTTCTTGGGGGTAAAATGGCAGGATGGACGTCACAATATTCCAATGGATGTGATCAGTAAAATAATGGCAATGTCTCCTCCAACTAGCAAAAAAGAAAAGCAAGCTTTCCTAGGCCTCATGGGATTCTGGAGAATGCATGTGCCAGGCTATAGTCAGCTTGTGAGTCCTCTGTATCAACTGACTTGAAGCAACAACAGGCCTTTGAACAAATCAAACAAGAAATAGCTCATGCAGTGGCCCTTGGGCCTGTCCGTACCAGACCAGCTGTGAAAAACATACTTTACACTGCAGCTGGGGAGCATGGCCTCACCTGGAGCCTCTGGCAGAAAACCCCAAGAGAAACTCGATTTTGACCTCTGGGGTTCTGGAGCCGGGGCTATCGAGGATCAGAAGCCAATTACACCCCAACTGAAAAGGAAACATTAACATCATATGAGGGTGTTCGAGCTGCTTCAGAAGTTGTGGGTACAGAGGCACAGCTCCTCTTGGCACCGCGGCTACCTGTGTTACGTTGGATGTTCAAAGGGAAAATTCCCACTACACACCATGCAACTGATGCTACATGGAGTAAGTGGGTAGCGTTAATTACACAGCGGGCTCAAATGGGGAGACCCAGCTGCCCGGGAATCCTGGAAGAGATTATGGACTGGCCAGAGGGCAGGGATTTCGGAGCACCAACAGAAGAAGTAACTCGTGCTGAAGAGGCACCACCATACAATGAGTTACCAGAAGACAGAAAGCAGTATGTGTTGTTCACTGACAGATCCTGCCATGTGGTAGGGAGACATCGGAAATGGAAAGCTGCTGTGTGGAGTCCCACACAACAAGTTGTGGAGGCCATGGAAGGAGAAGGCGTGTCGACTTGGTATGCAGAAGTAAAAGCCATACAACTAGCCCTAGAAATTGCCAAAAGAGAAAAATGGCCAGTACTGTATCTCTACACTGACTCATGGATGGTTGCAAATGCTCTATGGGGGTGTCTGCAGCAATGGAAAGAGAGCAACTGGCAGCGCAGAGGTAAACCTATCTGGGCTGCTGTCCTGTGGCAAGATATTGCTGCCCAGGTAGAAAACCTGGATGTGAAAGTACGTTTTGTATATGCCCACATGCCCAAGAGTCACACTACTTGTTATAAATCGCTCAGTCCCAAAATAGGATTATAATCAAAGTTTACAATTTATTAAAAGAATAGAGGTAAGCAAACAGCGCTGGGTGCGTCGGGAGTCTCTGCTCCACCTAGACACACACCAGTTACATCAAGCAGCTGATTTTTATGCTCCTAGGCTAATACATATTCATTACTACTTCTAAAAAAAAAACGGGTTATTATAATTAGCTTCCGGGATCCAAACACTCCTACTGGAGCATGAGCATCAGTCTCCGGTGGTCCCCCTGGGGGTCTCTGGGGGTCTTTCATGCTGAAGGCTCGTAGTTTTCCTCTCAGGTTTTTTTTCTTGTCCTTCCCCTTTGTACTCCTTGGCAGCATGTCAAAAGCTTACACAGCATCCCCTACAAGTTTTGTCTTCTAGCTGTCCTTCAGCTTCTTTCTTTCTTCTCTTTAATCTCCTGGCCACCTGGCCAGATATCAGGGGCTTGCATAGTGTCCCATTCAGAAGCCATAACAGTTACTAGTTGTTAGCAGTTGTTCTGAAACCCCCAGACATCAGAGACTTCAAAGAAAGAACATACAAATACAAATAGCTCTCTATTGACACTTCACGAGTGGTTAAAACATTCCTCACAGGCCATTCACAGGGACACTCCAGTCACATCTGTAGCAGTGCTAAATCAACCACAAAGAAGGCAAAAAGGCTGTAACTGTTAGGAATAAGAGTTCGGAAAAACAAAAGCAAATAGGCTCATGGATTTGAGGAATACTTCTGAAGATTTGATAAATTGACTATAATGAGGGGGAGACTGGGACACTGGGAGGAAAGGGAAGAAACCACATCTGTGGAAGAATTAAATTGCCAGTGCAGGACCCAGAGACAGACAGAACTGCTCTCTATTGACACGAAATGTTAAAATATTCCTTTGCAAGGTACAAGAACTATATACATTAACCATTCTGTTTTTCTTAGACTTGTGGTTATACAAGGGTATGTAAGACAGAAGGTCACATTCATCATACCATGCGGCCCTAGCACTGTTCCATACTGACACGAATCAGATGAACATCTATCACATACTGAAGAACATCAGAACAATGAAGAAGTGGATCGAGCTTCAAAAAATGAAGTGGCTCAGCTGGTCCTGGACTGGGAACATAAGGGTGAGGTGTTTGTAGCTCGATGGGCCCATGAAACATCAGGACATCTGGGGAGGGATGCCACTTACAGATGGGCTCGTGATCAAGGGGTGGACCTGACCATTGAGGCCATCACACAGGTTACCCATCAGTGTGAGACTTGTGCTGCAGTCAAGAAAGCCATGAAGGTAAAATCTCCCTGGAACAGGGGGAGGTAGCTAGGGTTTCAATATGGTGAGGCCTGGCAAATTGACTACATCGGACTGCTCCCATAAACCCACCAAGGCAAACGGTACATACTCATCATGGTAGAAGCAACTACTGGGTGGCTGGAAACATACCCCATAAACTATGCCACGGCCCAGTACGCTACCTTGGGCCTGGAAAGGCAAGTGCTATGGTGTCATGGTACACCAGAGAGAATTGAGTCTGGCAGTGGGAGTCATTTCTGAAACAATCTTGTCACCTCCTGGCCAAAAGGCATGGCATTGCGTGTGTGTATCACATCCCTTATCACCCACAAGCCTCTGGGAAGGTTCAGAGGTACAATGGACTGTTAAAAACTATGTTAAGAGCATAAGGTGCTGGGACATGGAAACAATGGGACATAAATTTACCAGAAGCAATAGTGCCTGTAGCAAAGTGGATGGGGAAGGCGTTGTGGGTTGCCCCTGCCTCGGGAAAAAGCAAACCCACTCGTGGGCTTGTCTTTGCCCAAGGACCAGGGTATACCTGGTGGGTCATGCAAAGGAATGGGGATATCAAGTGTGTGCCTCAAGGAGGTTTAACCTTGAGAGAAAACTAATCTGTAATCTAAGTTATATGTTGTAGGAAGACGCTGCAGGATCAACGACAGGTCAACTTTTCCACGAACTGGGCAAATTCAACAAGGACTTGAGCTAAGCTGGTGCTGGCGTCCAGACATCCAACTCTGCCTGCCCTGAGTGACCACTTTGGCAGATGAAGACTAAATCGTCAACAGTTCTTATGAACATTTTTTGAGAAACACCTATAGAATGAAAAGATATATCACCTATCAGTCTGTTAAAAGACAAGGAATAATGGTGATGAGAATACTTATATTCTAAAGTATGTGGGATCTGAGAGTGACACAAATGGTATGGAATAAGGGGTGGAGGTTGTACTGGGTCTGGCTGGAATGTTAACTTTCCTGGCAGCAGCCCATACAGTGCTGTGCTCTGCACTTGTAGCTGGAACAGCAGTGGTATCACACCAGGGTTGTGTCAGTTGCCAGTGCTGGCACAGCATCAGGACTTGCTCTAACCCTCCTAGGGGGTGGGCAAAAAGTGAGAAGAGAAACATCACCAGGGCAGCTGACGTAAACCAACCAAAGGGATATTCCATACCGTATGATGTCACACTCAGCAATAAAAGGTGGAAACAGGAAGAAGAGGGGAGGGGTGGGCTATCATTGTGAAAATGTCGGTCCTCCTCCTGAATACTGACTACGTGCATTGAGGCCCTGCTTCAAGGATGTGGTCAAGCATCACTCATTTGTGGGAAGTAGAGAGTAATTTCTTTCCTCTGCACTTCCACATAGCCTTTACTTGTTCTGTTTTTTGTTGTTGTTGTTGTTGGTTTTTTTTCCCCTTTCTCCCTCCCTTTCCCCTTTCCCTTTATTCCCTTTAGTTAAATTGTTTGATTAATAATTATCTTTACTTAATAATTATTTTTTTTCTCTTTAATTAAATTATCCTTCTCTCAACCTGTGAGTTGTTCTTTCCTTTATTTCTTCCCCTCCTCTTCTAAGGAGGGGGAGTGAGAGAGCCGCTGTGGTGTTCAGCTGCCTAGCACAGTAAAACCACCACACCAGGTCTCTCATGTCCTTGGACATATTTGGACAAGATACTGTTTTTGTAGACTTCTGTTGTGGATTCCTTAGATAGCTTCTGCTTTCAGTGATCAGTGTTATAATTCAAGTGACTACATCTGTGATAGTACTATGTGTCTTTTATTCACCCACCGTGATGCTTCCAACATTTCTGAGAGCTGACTTAGCCTTCTGTGTGACTGTCAATTCTAACAGAATAGTACATTGACAGCTGGATATGTTTCCTGGTAGATAACCACCAAATCTTTTACTTGCCTTCGAAATGACAAAAAAAAAAAAAAAAGGAAATATGAGGATTTCCATATCTTTTCATGTTTTTTTTTTGTTGTTGTTGGTTTTTTTTATTATTTTTTATTTTATTTTATTTTTTAGTTTCCTCCAGTTGAGAATCTCATATGCTAGTTTACTTTCATATTTTCAATGTGCAGCATTTTCTGGATAAGAAGCCAACTTTATGTTTCTCATTTCATTGCATGTGACACTTCTGGCTCAGTAATATGCATTGCACTCATGCTGAAAATGGATTTTAACCATTTTCTTCAAACAATTCCCCTTCCCTGAAAAAAGAGCACACCTTCCTGTTGGTCATAGTAACATTCATGCAAAGCTTAACATATGTTCCGTGGTTCCTTGATGCTGTAAGCCATGCTTTATTTATGCCACTCTGTATAGTCTCTTTCTCTATATCATCTTCTCAGCATAGATAGGTGGCTAGCAGTTTTTTTGAGATATACAATAGCTGAATGAAGTAATCATTTTAAGGAGGACCATTATTGAGTTGAGGTATGAAGGATTAAAAGACATTTGAGAAGCTTAGAAGTCATTTAATTTATAAAACATAACAATAATAACCATTTAAATCTATTTCTGTGTGGATATTTGCTATAAAAATATATTTTTGAAAGTACTGGAAATCATTAAAGCAGATAAAGCATATTAAGTATTTAATCCATTGTATTTCAGCCAGTTGCAACCTTGTCTTCATTTTGTTTGTACTCTCAGAATGTATTCAGTTACTTTTTCTTGTGAACAGATGGGATTGGGATTGTGACCTTGTCGCGTTAAGGGGTGTAGCTGATTAACCGTTACGGGCCCGGTCAGATTCAGGGTACTGAACCAGTCGGACATTCACCAAAAACACATTAACCGTCTGGGGGTCCAGTCAGACATTCACCATCAACGCATTAACGGCCTGGGGGTCCGTTCAGACATTCACCAAAAACGCATTAACCGTCTGGGGGTCTGTTCAGACATTCACCAAAAACGCATTAACCATCTGGGGGTCCGTTCGGACATTCACCAAAAATGCATTAACCGCCTGGGGGTCTGGTTATATTCAGAACACAGAACTATCATGGATAACCACCCTCACCCTTGTTGCACTTAATGAGAGTTATCACAATGCAATCAAGTATGGTTTATTACAGCAACAGATAATCAGGTTCTTTTGGATTGCTGGCGATAGTGACTGTCTGCAAAAGCAAGCTAGTATGCATAAAATACATAGGTGTTATAGGTGTTACAGATGTTACAGGTGTTACAGGTGTTGTAGGTGTTACAGATGTTACAGGTGTTTATAGATGTTACAGATGTTACAGGTGTTATAGATGTTATAGATGTTATAGATGTTACAGGTGTTTACAGGTGTCACAGGTGTGCAGCCTAGAAATAAACGCGTTGAAAGGATCAAAGACTCTATAGAGATTTATAAGCAAGTATTCAGATCTCACCCAAAGGCGTCCCAATGGGGGGGGGAAGAGAGGCTCAGCCCGTCGACTGATCCCAGGAGTCAGGAGGTCCTAAGGATGTTGTCCTCGGGATGGTATCTCCCCTGACGGTGGTATCTTCCCTAACATCCCCTCTCTCTTGGGCCAATTTATATTATTTTCTATCTTTTAGGTGGAGCTTGAGTGGCTCTAGTCAAGCATATCTTAGTTATGATTGGTGAAAATTTTCCCGTCTCCATTTAAAGTAATAGGCTCCAAGAAATTCAGAGCGCATGCTCAGTGAGGGGTGGTCGCACCTTGGAGGCGGGTAGCTTTTGGGATGGAGGTGTGTTTTGGTATTATAATGATATTATAATGAGCAAAAAGTACACTAGGGTACAGCATTTGTCAAAACATGACAGGTCTTTGGCTCAGGGTGGCAAAAAGTGCAGCTTTGTGCACAAGAACAATCGAGGCCCCACCTGATTACAGAGCCTAGCCGTGGTGTCTCCACTCCACTCTACGCTCCGTGATGTTCCTTAGAGCTAGCACACCAAGTTTCCCCAGTGCGATAGCATCAAAGGTTGGGAGCCTAGGGAACGCTCAGATAATGCAGTTATGCCCTACCCTGAAAACCTCTTCAATGCTGTACCTTTTCCTTAAAAATGTGAATGTTAGTTTTATTTTCCTAGTTACTTCAGGCATTTACACCACAGACCTGCCACAGCTTCTGTCACACTGCCTCTGAAGGCAAAGAGACTAAGAGCTAAAACATGTCCCCAGTGAGAATTTTAGAGAAATAAAAGGGAAATGAATCCTGAACTTGCAAACCAAAACTAGTTCTAAACAAGTCAGGACACAGCAGATGAAAACAAACAGCTCAACCTGTACCTGCTGAGGTCTGCAAGTAAGCAGATTTAACTCTTACTACATGCACGGTGTAAAAGAATGAGCTGTAAAAGAAAGATATTTGCTCTTAGAAGAGGTGTGCAACTACAGAGTGGAGACAGAAACGTTGTGGTGGTTTTACTCAGCTGGACAGCTGAGCTCCACCACTACTGCTCTCTCAGTCCCCTTCCTCAAAGGGAAAGGGAAAGAAAGTACAACAGGAAGGGTCCAAGGGTTGAGATAAGGACAGGGAGATCACTCAACAATTATAATCACAGGCAAAACAGACTCAGCATAGAGAGATTAATATGATTTATTACTTATTGCTAACAAGCTACAGCAGTGAAAAACTAAAAACAGTCTAAAAACAGCTTCCCCCTATCCACCTTCTACCTTCTCCCCCCAAGCAACACAGGGGAACAGGGAATGGGGGCTGCAGTCAGTCCCTGATGCTTCATCTCTGCCACTCTTTCATGGTCACTCTCTGCCTCTCCTCCATGTGGGGTCCTTCCCATGGAATGCCATCCTTCCTGAATTGATCCTGTGGGGGCTGCCCACAGGGGTCCTTCCCATGGAATGCCATCCTTCCTGAAATGATCCTGTGGGGGCTGCCCACAGGCAGCAGCTCTTCAAGAAGTGCTTCAACATGGGTCCGTACCACTGGGTCCATTCCCCAGGAGCAAACTGCTCCAGCATGGGTCCCCCATGGATCACCTGCTCCACTGGGGGCTCCTCCATAGTCTGCAGCGTGGAGATATGCTCTGCCGTGGGACCCACGGGCTGCAAGGGGACAGCTTGCTCCATCAGGGGCCTCTCCACAGGCCGCAGTGAAACTTCTGCTCTGTGCCTGGAGCACCTCCTGCCCTCCTTCTGTACTGACCTGGGTGGCTGTAGGGCTGGTTCTCACTCTTTGCTCTCCCAGCTGCTGTGATACAGCATTTTTTTTTCCTTAAATCTGCTCTCACAGAGGTGCAAACAACATGGCTTATTGGCTCTACTCTGCCTAGAAGTTAACTCCATCCCAGTCAGACCCAGTACAATGCCATCTGAGATGCCCTATATTGTTTGAGACATTTGCCTGGAGTTGGCAGATGTGACCCAGGACCTACAGGAGGCACATGCTCCTCTCAATCAAAAGTTAGAGACTATGTTATATTCTAGAAAATCTCAGCACCTGGTACCTACATTTAGTCAACAGAACTGAGTTTTGGATTGTACAGAGATAACAATTATCTCATTTGTAGACAGCTAAATGTAGGTGTCTCATTCAATCTGTGATCTGAATCTCATCTTAATTAATTATACTAAGATTGATTGGAAAACTGGACTTCTCATGCAAGTAAGAGTTACAAGTAGGAACATACAGAGATTTATGTCTTGCAACATGATGCTTTTCATATCAAATAGTATCTGAGTCATAGAATGGGTACAAGAGATAAAGCAGAACAAAGAGAATGTGTGAGGTCTATGTGTCTGGTTTTGGAAAATGGATTTTGCATTGATACTGTCTAACTTATTTATTTGCATTGTGAGATATGGACATTCAAAGGGACAGAAGTAGCTAGGCAAGAAGTAAATAATTAAGACAGCTCAAAAATCAGGATAAAGGAAAATGCTCATATTGGTTTAAAAAAAAAGGGAGAAGCAAAACAGGAAGTCGTTGTCTACAGTCATCTATCAACGTATTCTTTAAAGGGAATAAAAGTCATATTTTCTATGAATATTTTGGAAATTTTCTATAAAACTTTGGTTTTCCATTGGAAAACAAAAATAAGGAAGATCAAACATTACAATATTATTTCAGAAAAATTTAAGGTTATTTCCACCAAATGAAAGATAACTTTGTTTTTCATATGGACTTGGGGAACTCCCCTCACCTCTAAAATAATTAAAACTAAGGATCTTGGTCTTTCAAAAAAGAGTTTTCTGTTTCTTGGACAGTTTTACTGGTCAGTAATTTTGCCATGCTGTTTTGCCAGTACTGTCATACTGCAAAAGGTGAAACATGATTTATAATTATAATCATTAAGTGCTACTGTTGGGGAAGGAATAGCTAGATTCCCCCAGATCATAATGTTCCCTATATGTGACATGTCCTGTCCCTCTGGCTTCTCTACAACAGTTATGAACAGGTTATTTTTAGTCTTATTATTTCTTGCTGTCTGTGCTTTCAAGTTTCCCCCTTACTTTAATTAAAGTGTCCTTACATTTGTGTGTGTAAAAAGCTAACAAGTTCACGCAATCAAGATCTTTTATAATTACAGAGCAAAGTAGGAGTTCAAGTGGGGAGAATATCAAGCAATTTTTATGTGACATATGAGAAGTTGACACAGTATTTTGACAGACCTGTTGCAGAAAACATGATGCCACTAAAATACATTTTATAAGTAATATCCCAGTTTATACGTCAGCCACAAAACAAGCTGGTGGTGTAGAGAGCAAGCTGTACAACATGCTGTATATAGAAAAAGACAGTGTGTCCTGGTTTCAGTTAGAACAGAATTAATTTTCTTCCTAGTTTCTAGTGGAATGCTGTGTTTTGGCTTAGGATGAGAAGAGTGCTGATAATATGCTGATGTTTTAATTGTTGCAGAGCAGTGCTTACACCAAACCAAGGACTTTTCAGCTTCTCGATCTGTCCTGCCAGCAGGCAGGCTGGGGGTGCAGCAGGAGCTGGGAGGGGACAGACCCAGGACAGGTGACCCAAACTAGCCAAAGGGGTATTCCATCCCATCTGACGTCATGCTAAACAATATATAGGGGTGGCTAGCCGGGGGGAGGGGGCCGGACTGCTCGGTTAGGCTGGGCATCGGTCAGCGGGTGGTGAGCAATTGCATTGTGCATCACTTGTTTGTACATATTATTATTATTTTCATTTTATCACCATTGTATTATTATTATTATTATTGTTATTATTACTTTTGTTATTATTATTTTCCTGTCTTATTAAACTGTCTTTATCTCAACTCACGGGCTTCACTTTCCATTTCTCTCCCCCATCCCAGAGAGGGAGGGGGAGGGTGAGCGAATGGCTGCGTGGTGTTTAGCTGCCGGCCGGGTTAAACCACGACACAGTGTTTGTGTGGTGGTTTTACTCAGGTGGGCAGCCGAGCTCCACCACAACCGCTCTCTCACTCCCCCTCTGCTCAAAGAGGAAGGGGGAGAAAATACAACACAGAGAGCTCGAGAATGAGCAGAATGGAAGATATCTACCAAATTACACCTTAGAGAAAAGTTTTGCAAAAATCAACAATTTATAAAGAAGAAAAGGGGGGAATTGTGGGAATAAAAATGTTGTTTTTGCAGAGTTATATTGTTTAGGGGGAAGGAATGTGGTATTGAGATATGCTTGCAGTGATAAGAAAGCTTAACAGACAACCTTGTAAAATGCAACCAGAATCCTTAGAGCAATTAGGCAGAAATCACGGAGTAAAAAACATTACCACCTCAAAGAGTCTGTGAATCACCAGATTGTGAACCTGGATTACCCACTCAGTGGGGAAACAGGGGAGGGTCCTGGTCGTGGAGAAAAGTATATAAACTGTGTTATGGAACTAGTAGGTGTGCTCTCCTCCTTATGGGAATCCCGCCATTGCAATCGAGAATAAATTACTACTTCACTGAGATCCTCGCCTGAGCCTAAGTTATTGGCTACAGAGTGTTTCTCGCAATTTGAGGGCTCATCCAGGATCCAGTCACCTACCGGGGAGCCCCGCTGCCGCATCAGCAGGAAGGCATGCCCTGCTGATTTCAGCAGTCCTGTAATAAATATTGTATAATAAGTTTGTTAATCAAACCGGTGGGAAAACTTGTGGGGGCTGTGACAACCCTGTATGGCTGGAAAGTTTCCATCTGACCATCCCGATAAGAACATGTATAGTGCTTGCTCAGCAAGATCGCAACCCGCAATGCAGAGGAAGACTACGGCCTTCATCCTCACAACCACCAGGAGGTCCGAGACGACCCCCTAGCAACAATACGCGCAACCGCAGGACATACCAGGATATGCCATGTTGTTGAGGGATTTTTGAAACAGTAAGGAGGCCATGACTTGCTGCAGCTGAGCAAACCAAGCTACCAGGGCAACTGTGAGAAGTTACCATGACAGTGTTCCCACATTGCCCAATTGAGGAATTTAGAAAAATATTGTTACCAGTAGCTGGCTTCAAGGACGGGATCTACGTGACTGCTAATCACAAGGGGGTTGTTTTCTTGCAGGTGGGGTTGTTTTCTTGGAGTTGTTTGTCTGAGTGCTTTTGACCAATAATCTTGTGTGAGACACTATCCACCCCTGTTAAGTTCACTATAAAAGTTAGGCTATTCGGGCAATAAAATGGAGCATGATCTGACTCTACTGGTGTCTGTCGTGCTTTCGGCCGTGCTTCCTGCAACACCATGTACACCCAGAACAACCAAGCTATAAAAGAGGGACTCTGGTGGGGGTGAGATGAGCGCCGTTGGTGGAGCGGAGACTCCCCAGCCGCCCAGCGCTGTTTTGCCTGCTTGAATGCTTGCTTAATAAATTTGGCTCTGATAAAGATTATTCTGAGAGTGGTTTTGTTCCAACCACTTATCACAGTCCTGTGCATCAAAGGTGGCGGTTCTGCGGAGAGCTGACAGAGGGCCCGAGACTGATTAGTGGATCCGTGAAGTAGTGGGGAAAGGAAGAAGGTAGGCACTCAGGGTTTAAGAATTGATCTGGTAACTCTGTGCACAGACCAAGGTAAGAAATATTAAGTATTGCCTTGGGAGTCGGGTGAGACTCTGTGTGACATGTGATTGAGACGTACTTTTGTACGAAGTGAGGGTGGAGTCCTGATCCGCGGCTCCATGGTGCGCAAGGATCTCCGCAAGGGGCATGGCTGGAGATGGAAGAAGCATGAGATAAAGAGAAAGGAAGAGTCTCGGGAAATTTGGTGTACGGTAAGCCTTTGCACAGGGAAGTGCTTGGAAGTACACCAGGGAATCTGGTAAACTCATAGGTGTGTAGTAGCCCTTGCACAGTGAAGTGCTTGGCAGTACACCCCCATTTTCCAGAATCGTAACGTTAGTGTGTGGTACCCTGCAGGAGGGAAATTTCTGTAGCAGCACACTGACAAGGGCTAGGAAAAATGGGAAATATGGGTTCCAGGGGATGGGGAGATATCCCTGGGGGAGTGCCTACCAAGAGTTCTTTCTGAAGGATGATAAGAAATTGGAAAAACAATCCCAAAATTAGAGGAGATGATAAAAGAAAAAAAAAAAGTTAAATATCGTGTATCAGTCTGGACAAAAGAACCAAATAAGGAAACAGGAGTATTTTGGCCAAAATACGGGTCTGATGAAAATTCAGGCTTTAAGTTTATATGTAAACAATAAGATTGTTTCCTTTTTCAGAGAAGGAGCCAAGTTATGCTCCCTATAATCCTAATATTGCACCGGTGGCAGCAGCAGTTGCTCCAGGAAGGGAGACAGAAGACTTGTTGTAAGTTGAAATCGAAGAGAAAAATCTCATAGTGGACTCTGAGCAGGATAAGAGCTTACAATTGTAAAGTAACCTTTTATTTTCATAGGTAACTAATGAGTGTGGCTTGCAAGTGAGAGAAAGGACTGGCCTATAGCAAATCAAAGTGCTCCCAAGGGTTTTTTTTCTAGTACTACATATATCTTATTCTTTGTATTGATAATTATTTGTAAACCTAAGGTTTAAAGATAATTATAGGGAAAAATCAATTATTAATTTTGTTTCTGGTAATTGTAGGCCTCAGAGAAGGCCTTGGTCAATTGGAAACGTGGAAAAGATTTGACCAGATGATAGCAAAGACAGGGTATCCTGTTAAAATATGGGTGAATGTGTCAGAGAGTTATGAACCACAATCCATCACGTTTGATGCTTGTGAGGTGGTAACTTGTTGAGATTTAAATGCTCAACAACAGTTCAGCAAAGAGCACAAATATCTCTGTCCTGACTAACAGTATGTTTGAAGGACAAAATAGCATGGGCTGATGTATGGTGGACGACCAGTCCTAAAGGGTGGTCACATACATGAGAGGTTGACACAGTATTTTGACAGACCTGTTGCAGAATACATGATGCCACTAAAATACATTTTATAAGTAATATCCCAGTTTATACGTCAGCCACAAAACAAGCCGGTGGTGTAGAGAGCAAGCTGTACAACATGCTGTATATAGAAAAAGACAGTGTTTGTGTGGTGGTTTTACTCAGGTGGGCAGCCGAGCTCCACCACAACCGCTCTCTCACTCCCCCTCTCCTCAAAGAGGAAGGAAGAGAAAATACAACACAGAGAGCTCGAGGTGTGAGATGAGAAAGGTTTAATTAAAGGGAAAGGGAATGGGGAGAAAAAGAAACAAAAGAAACAATAAAGTCACGCGGAAGCACAGAGAGAAGGGAAAAAAAATATTCTCTACTTCCCATCAATGAGCGATGTTCGGCCACGTCCTGGGAAGCAGGGCCTCAAAACGCGTAGTGGTTGTTCAGGAGGAACAGCCCCCACGAGAGTCCCCCTTTTTATTGCTGAGTGTGACATCAGGTGTTATGGAATATCCCTTTGGTTGGTTTAGGTCAGCTGCCCCGGCAATGTCCCCTCCCCATCACTTGCCCACCCCCAGCTTGCTGGCTCTTGGGGGCTTGGAAGGAGCCCTGATGCTGTGCCAGCACTATGCAGCAATAGACACAACACTGGAGTGATATCAGTGCTGTTCCAGCTACGAGTGCAGAGCACAGCGCTGTGTGAGCTGCTGCAGGGAAAAGGTGACTCCAGCTCAGACAGACCCAACACAGTTTGGTGTATTATTAATGTGTTATATAAACAGTGGTAAGATCCAGAACACTATGACTTCTGATTTGGCTTTTTCTTTATGATGGTATTTATAGATGAACCAAATCTATAGGGCATTTCTTCAAATCTAGGTGCCTTCAGAGTGGCTGCTTGATGAAAGATTAAGCAGTGGACCTTCAGCACTAGCAAACACAATCTGCCAAAGCACTAGCTAAACAGTGAAGCTTTTCCAGGCAGGACCAGAGTGTAACAACAGTGTTGGTTTTTTTCTGGCACAAAAGCAAAGCTGTAGTACAATCTTATTACACTAGGACTCTGTGCCCCAAAATACATGATTTTCACCCCAATTGCCTTCATGATAGCTGTAAAATGTAGGCTCACACTGCAGGTGCCTAGAAAGCCAGGCTCTGTGTCCAGCCATACTTTCAGGCAGCAGATCATCCAACCTGGATTGAAATGAGTCATGCCAAGAAGTTTCATTTTTCCTACTTCTTGTAAGAGGAGCCAAAGGTGACTAGCTTAGATGTCAACATTGCAAGCATCTGCATTTAGTCACACCTGTGTACAAATCCCTCTGTATTTTCTATGTTCCCTCTTGCAGTTTTAGCTCTCCAAGTTAGCATATAGTATGCAAATTAGTTGAGGAAGAAGACAAGCTGGGAGTGGGAGACAGGAAAGGTTTGATATGATTAATATGTGTTACCAGAGCCAAAACAAACAGACATTTTGTACTGAGAGTGTTTTTCTTTCCATGGAACATTTGTTGCTGTTGCTAAAGTTGGAATTTTATTGGAAAATATACTGTTTGGTTGAAGTTTTGAAATATTGCAAAAAAGATTGAGGAACAACACAAGATGTATGAAGAAAGTGTCAGTGAAAAGTATGCGAGGTTAATTTCCTGACCTTCAGCTCTAGTCATAACTCACCATCGTCAGCATTGCCGTGAGCACCCTACAGTCGGAGCTGACACTACTGTAGCGGGAATGGGTGAGTCAAGTCCTGTGGGAGTGCAGATGACTGTACAGGACTCCTGCATGACGAGTACCTTTTATTTCACAACTCATGGTGCCACTCAGAACTCAACAGTGACCTATGCAGTTGCAAAATCAATACTCTGAATGAGAAGAGGCAGAGGATGGAGGAATGTGAGATAGATAAAGAGCAGAAACACATTGCAGGACAGAGAAGGGAAGTGAAGGAGTGGAATCCACAGTGTGAAAAGGACACCATTTTTTGTTTGTTTTGTTTGTGTTGTCTTTTTTTTTTAATTATTTTTTTGCCCCCTAATAATCGCACAGAGCTGATCACACAACTTTTTGGTCAAGGATAACACTTCTGAGAGATTCCCATAACATCACAGCTGCAATTTCTGCCTTTCGTTGTCGAGATGAATGCAATGTTAATAGCAACATTATTTCATAAATTATATCACAGTGTGAATATTTAAAGCAGACTAACTGCAGAACATCTGAACTGCCAAACAGCTCCTCATCTGAGCAAAATTTAGGACTGAACAGCAGAGGTATTATGCATTGTCTCACAATTCTGGCAAAAAGGAGGCAAAACCACCAAATTTTGCTTTCTGCTCATCCCTGGCTGAGGAAAGCAATTATTTCCTCAGAATTGGATGCAAGCACAAAATATGTTTGAAGGCAAAATAATGTGCAGAGACTAGAAACACAGTTAGAGCTATTAGAGCTCTAACTATCCACTATTAGAGCTGCATTTACCTGAATGTATTTCATTGTGAGTTGTCTTGTAAGGAGTACATGTAGACAGTGTTGTAGTTATCATAACAGCCACAGGGCCTGCCTGAATGGCATGGCACAACATACTGTACTTAATGTTGACACTTCAGTGAAACAATTATCACAATCAATTTGACTTCTAATGCAACTTCTCTTGTAAATCTCTGGGTCATTAACCTTAACAACATCAATGTACTGTCAGTATCCAATTCCATCAAATTAGTGTCCGAGGTAATAGGAGAAGGAATGTATTAATGCATTATTGGTGACTAATAAAGATGGTAACACTCTAATGTGCTATGAAGAACAGCTGAAGCATGCAAGGGAAGAGGAAGCAGGCAAAGTCAGGGCAACAGACACGCTTGGTGGTATACATCAGGTCATCTGATTAGGTGTTAAACAGCTTAACCTCTTTACCACAGACTCGGGAGGACCAGGGATGGGACTGGCTCCACAGCATATGACAAATGAAGAACACATTGTATTTTGTGCTGATCAAAAGAGCCTTTGTTCATAAAGTATCACTCCATGTTCCAGAAGTTGAAGAGCACAATCAGGTACTCCTCATTATGAACAGATTTAATTTTATTAGCCCTCATTATGCTCCAAAGCATAGCTTGAACTTCACAGAACTGAAGTTACGCTGGGCTGATATAAATAGTTCTTTGCATCAGTGCCATCCAATTTATCTTCCAGCTGGAAGGCTCTAAGTAATGTCTTCTGATATTGTTTGAGACAGCAATTTACTGAGCTGATAGGTGCCACAGCCCATCACATCCACCACTGTGAAAGGAACACTGAGTGCTGACAGCACAGCAGAAAAGGTGCACCAAGGCTCTGGACGGAGCAATCAAGTGAGTGTTGGGAATCCCACTGACATCCAAGTGTTGGGAGAGCGCCATGTTTGGAGTTGACTCCTGCCAGCTTGCATTAGTGAAGAGAGTTGTGGTGGGTGAACGTGGCATGACACAGGCAGGATTTAGATCCCCTTTAATGCCCTGCAACATCAATCTTTACCTGTAATTACTGAGTGGCTATAAATTTCTCATCCAAGAAAAGTCATATTCAGATAGTTGATATAGCACAGAATAATGCTTCAACAGACATCCCTCAATAATAATAAAGAAAAGCTGAAATAACATATTTTCTTCCCCAAGTTCCCAAAGACCTTTATAGTTTATAATCCAAAATCACCAACTCAACACCAAAACAAATATCCTGTAAAATCAACCCTTTAGAGAAGAAGAGAGAGACATGAAGAATTAGTGACAAGTTTAATCGTGAGGCAACCTATCTTGAAAAAAATAGATTAGGCACTTCATTTAGAGATTGGCAGGATCAAAGAGTCAATAACTTTTCCTATAGAAAAAGTGCCGTAGGATTTTAAAGTTTATCCTATAATTACAATTCCTGTCTTAGGACTGCAAATATCATTCTGTGTTCTGGTAGGGCACTGCTCCTGATGCTAATTTCTCTTCTCCAAATCCATAAAAAAGGTAAAGAAAATCAATACCAAGCAAACAAAGTAATCCTTATATTTGGATTACTTTTGGATTACAAAGATCACAAGTTCTCAAAACATAAGAAAGGAGAAAAAAAAAAGGAAAAAGGAGAAATTAAAGGGTTGAAGAAAAATAATTGTACATATATGAAGCGTTGAGTAGCTTGTGAACCAGTACTACTCAGCCAATGAGGAAACAGGGGAGGTCATCAGGTGTTGGGTAATAGGGAATAAAAGGTTATGATTTGTTTACTAAAATGCGTTCCTAATTGGCAGGATGCCCACCATTGCATTCACGAATAAAATAGCTTCACAGAAGATCCTGTCTGAAGAAAATTATTGAGATTTTTCTCACAGTTTGGGGGCTCATCTGGGATCCTGTCGCCTACTGAAGAGTTCTTGCCACCACAGACAGGAAGGTGCACCCCACTGATTCCAGTGGTCCCATTGGGGGTGGTGGGTTGTCTCCGTACGGCCGGCAAAGGACCGTTAATCTGAAGACAGGCTCTGCGAAGCTCTGGGGAGAAGGAATGCCAGCACTGACATACCATAGACACAGACCAGACACAGACCAGACCAGGTACAGGCACAGGGATTACTGCTGATAACCCGGACCGGGAAGCCGTGCACGGACCAAGGTAAGGGAAACTTTACCGTATACGGCCTCGGGGTAGGTTCGGGGAGACTCTTGTGTGGAGTGTGAATGAGACGCACTTTTAGTGCAAAGTGAGTATGGAGTCCCAATCCGAAAGGTTCTGTAGTCCCGCGAGGGGACAAACAAAGTCCCCTCAGATGGAGAGGGATGAAGCGAAAGAGAGTCTCGGGAGTTTGGGCCCTTAGGTGTACAGTACCCCGAGCACGGTGAAGTGAGGTGCTCGGCAGTACACCCTGCCTCAGTCCTAATCCTAGGTGAAGGCTTGTGGTACCCCGTGGGTGGTAAAGTCCACAGCAGCATGTCAGGAAGAGATGGGGATTAAGGGTTCCAAGAGTCAGCAGGGTGGGGGTAGAGACCCCGGGACTGTGCCTAAGGATAGTCCTTTGGAGAGAATGATAAGGATTTGGAAAAACAACCCAAAAACCAGGGGAAAAGAATTAAAATAAATAAATAAATAAATAAAGGTTTGATATTGTGTAATTGTCTGTCTTAAAAAGCTAATAAGAGGAACTTCAGTATTTTGGCCAAAATACGGGTACGATGGAAATTTAGGCTTTAAATTTATATGTAAACAATAAGGTTCTGTTTTCGGAGGAGGAATCAAGATATGCTCCCTACAATCCTAATATTGCACCGAAGGCAGCGGCAGCTGCTCCAGGAGGGGAGACAGGGACTGCAATTGATGCTGTCCCTGGAGAAGTTGCAACCGGGAGCACAGAGTGGCAGGAGCATAGTCAGGGGGGCGGTCCCGGTGGGGCCTTGGGGCCGTGCAGGGCCGAGGCGGGGCCAGTGCCACTCCCCCCTTACCATCAGAGAGTTTTAAGAAGGAAATGAAGTCTTTAACTGAGGGCCTAGCAGAACAGTCAAACCCATTTTTAAGGCCTAATTTGTATTTCTGGGGGTGAAATGTGAATCTTGTCTATGTTGAAAAGAATGTTTGGGGGGGGGGGGGGGGGGGGGAAGATTTGCCAGGCAGCTATGCATGAATGGGAAAGAACTAACACAGCCCCCCCCCCCCCGGACCAAGAGTAATTCTGATAGAGCAGAAATATCTGCTTATCCAACTGAAATAATAACAGCCCACAACATAGAAATCCTATGAGAGACTCGGGGTCAGAATTAGAAAGTACTTGGGGATGAATATGAGGACCTGGTAGCCCAAGGTCTCTTGAAAGTTCATTTTGTGATTAAAGTCTGGCCAGATATGCAGAAAAAGCTCCAGAAGGTGGGAGGATGGAGTGAACGGTGTGGTAGTATGAAGGTGTATGCCAGGAGGGGAGATGAGAAGGAAAAGCAGAGAGCGAAACAAATGGCATTCGCAGCATACTGGGTAGTGAGGCAGAGGGGGAGATAGAGGGACTTTCAGGATGGACTGGGACTTTTGGGCCCAAGATGGAAAGGAGAGGAAGAGAGAGTGTTATAAATGGCTCAGGATTCAAATTAGGATTAAATAAAAAAATAGGATTTATTAAAAGAATATAAAGGAATAGAGGTAAGCAAACAGCGCTGGGTGCACCGGGAGTCTGCGCTCCACCAGGACGCACACCAGTTACATCAAGCAGCTGATTTTTATGCTCCTAGACTAATACATATTCATTACTACTTCTAAAAAAATAGATTATTATAATTAACTTCCGGGGTCCAGTCCCTCCTACTGGAGCATGCGCATCAGTCTCCTCTGGGGGGGTCTCTTCTGGG